>NC_080679.1:119281879-120655823 GCF_030445035.2 Dasypus novemcinctus | reverse complement strand
TATGAAACAGGACCAGTCGGGAGGCAATATTCATTGTACATTTGGCTGTACCAAGTTATCATTGGCTGCCACTGGAGTTTGAAACTGCAACGTAGTTTCCATCCACTTCAGGAGCACAACCGGAGATGTAGTAGATATTTTTATTGTTTTAGGGGTCAGTGACCAATTTAGCCAATAACTCATATGGAGATGCAAACCTGCAGTGTATTGCAGGCCTGGTTTGAATGCACAAGAGAGTTTGAAATATTGAAGTTTATCTTTTGATTTTTATACACCTTTTAAACATTTCCAATGCAATGTGTTACACATTAAATGAACTTTTTAGCACTTTGTTTTTAACTTTTACACTTTTATTATGAAGACATTAATTAGCAGGTATTTTACTTTAGCAGTAGAGGAAAAACTACTTTTTCTAATTTAAAAATGAAAACTGCAGATTCCCAGTGGAATTAAGGTAACTTTACATTACCACCAATTGAATATGCACATCGAGGTGACTTCCAGACAGGTTTATTGCTATGAAGTTACTGTTTGTCATTAATATCAATTTATGTTTTTAGTTAATAATGGCTTCTTAGAATTATCCATTTAAATGTTTCAGTTTAGAAGATGCTTTTACAAACTCTTTATAATTAACCACAACTACATAGACTGGTTAATTTACCTTAGATTACAATTAGCAACTGATGGATTTTACTTTATGAATTTAAGAAAGGGGAGATTAACATTTTTTAAACTAAATTTAATTAAATTTGAACTTAGAATTTTTTATTATATTAAAGACTTAATATATATGTTAATTTATTAACTTGGTATTTTATAAACCAAAAAAATAACACCAAAGCTAAATAAATTGAAACTGTTAGAATTTATACAAAGAATTATTTTTTTCATTTTTTACAGGGGACTAAACCCCTTTTAATATAAACTGATTCTTAATTCTTTCTGCTTAGAAGAGTTTTAATCTGCTACACCTAGCCCCTCCCTCAGAGCTCTTGCAAAGAGAAGGCCCTGGGGACTGGATAGGTTAAAGAGCTCAGGAAAATCCTTTTCCCTTTTTCATTAGTTACTATATTTGTATTTCAATATGACCTTTTGTCCTTTTTTTTTTTTTACCCTAATTTGGTTTCTAGGAATATTCATCATATATAAAACTGCATATTTAATTTTTAACAATTTGAATAGAGATTTTTTAGGAATTATTTGTTAATTTGATATTATCATCCTGATGTATGAAGATATATACTGAGCAAATAGGCAGACGTGAATAGTTTGACACAGAAACACAACTTAGTTACTTAAAACTTTCAGTCTTTTACAAAACAAGTTTAACTGTAAAACAATATTTGAAAGATTTTCCGGAAGGCTTTTTCTAATTTGCACTATGACCATGCAGTTTTACACAAGAATTTTATTTCTTAATTAATGGTTTATAACCAAAATGTTCCCAATGCTCTAATACAATTTTCCTTTGCCTCAGAACTATATATTTTACTTTGACTATTAGCAGACTTTGGATGAGCAAGACTAATTACATGTATTCACTGAGGCTATCAAAGCCTCAGGGAAACTGGTTTCTCTCATGAATTGCTACTTTTAAGACAGTCAAGGCAGGTTTCTTTTACTTCCCAGTCCTCAGAGATAACAAGACTCCAGCAGCTGCTGGACTGGGAGAATGGATATCTAATCTGGAGGGTCAAGAATTCCACCAGGCAGCAATTTAGTCCACACTTGGAGCCACAGGAGAATGCAGGGTTATTAACACCAGTAGGACAGGGGAGAGGGATGTCTCAAATTTGCTTTTCCTGAGCCATAGGGGCAGAAGTTGTTAAGAAATAACTACAAGCAGAGGCAAGGAGTGGGGCCAGACTTGCAGTAACGATAAACAAAGGCAAATTCAGTTTATAACTACCATCACAATAGCTGAAGTTTAAGGGCTAGGTGAGGCTAGTTATAAAATAACCATAATTAAAGGTAAGTTTAAGTTATAATTACCATTACTATAGCAAGCACAAGATAGACTTGAAGTAGTTATAAACAAAGGTAAATTAAGATTAACATTACAATAGCTGAAATTTAGGCTACATCCACTCTGCTGTAATAATTTCAGTTATACTTTTTCTGCTGTTTTATATATAAAGGCATTTAAACAATGATTTTAACTCTTAGTTTTAAGAAAGTTTTCACTTAAAATCAATTTGAGCACCTTTATTTATTAACTAGGCAATTAAAAAATTTTATTAGTAACACCTTTGTAGTTTCTGTTTATTCAGCAATTAAATAAATTTCACTTGTGATTTATGCATTAAATTCACTAGCAAGACAGAATTGACATTTAAAGATTTATTTTTAGGTTACCATTCACCGTTATTAACAGGTGAATTCCAAATCTGATTTTCTAAGCATAAGCAAACTGACAAAGTTAAATGCAGATTTTAAAGTTGAACACAGAGTTAAGCACAGATTAAACCAGAAGAGAAAATTCTATACCTTTAGCATTTATTGGAACTTTTTGATTCTAATTGATGGCATAGGAGCTCTTTTTATTTTGATTTCTATTCACACTTCTTTAGCCGACTGATCTGGCATCCTAGAGTCTTAGTCTAACTAAAGTTTACTATTGTACATAATTTAATATTACCATACAGAGGTATATACAGAAAATATATATATACTGGCATTGAACAAACAGACAAACACAAAAGAGTTACAGAACACAGACAGAAACACAAAGGTCATTAATTTGACTCAGTAATTCTTCTTTGGTATGGTTGTTTTTAAGCTTTCCATTATTTCACATTTTTTATTTTTATTGCTTTTAAGATTTTTGACTAGAGCTAAGGGAACTCACATAGCATTAATTTACAACCTTATGGTTCCTTTGATCTGCAGGGAGTAGAGGTTTTTATTTCTCTTTACTCCCATTTCCAGGTGGTCTCTTTGTTCAGTTTTTTGGGGAACTGCCATGCCCTCAGACACATAGGCCATGGGGGGAGGGGACCCATCCCTCCTCAATGCATATCAAAGGGAACTGAGCCACAGCTTGTTAATTATTGCAAATTAAGTGAGGGGAAATCTCTAACAAGGCTCTTTAACCACCCTTGCTGTCTTACAAAACAAGCTCAATTGCAATCCAGCATTAAAATTTAAAGACTTATTTCTGGCCACACTTCTCCATCACTCAATTTATGTTCAGACCAAGCTTTATCACAAAAACCAATCCATTTTTCTGTAACCAAGATCTTCCAAATTTAGACCAATTCTTCAGGATGCATTCCAGTGGGAAGCACTGTGGTACCAACGAGGGAGTGGGACTTTAACCCATGAAACCTCTTTCACTACTGCCAAAACTTTACTACTTGCAGTTAGCCAAAATCAAACAGCAGGTCAGTATAAACCCCTGACACAGATGAAGAGCCCTAGAGTGTGCCTTCACTGCCCTTGACCAGATGAGATCACCACAGAACCACAGATTAGAACTCTGCTCTTGTTCTGCAGAAATATATCTCTGTGTTTCACTAGGCATCCACAGTCACACACACACAACCACCCACGTTTCTTTACTTTTCAGACCTGGAGATGGCTTCCCCTTGAAATTCCTGGGAGCACTAGGGTCTTCTCATGAGTTGATCAGGCTCCCCTTTTAACATTTACAGTTAGGTGCTTTCTACACTATGCCCCCAGGGGACTTACCCATTTGGCATGTGGAGTTTTTTTTTTCTCTTTCATTCTCAGGGTCTCTTCTAAACCCTTTACTGCCTCCAGTTTCTTCTGGGAGGGCTCCAGTGGAGTTCACAACATCTTTTTGGACTAAAGGGCTCAAGGGGTGCCCTGGGCTGGGGTTCTCCTGGGCCCTCCTGGCTTCCTCAGAGGCATCTGAAAGGGGCAACCAACTGTTACCCTCTCTGACCTTTGCAACGATCCTGGATGAGCCCCCAGAAATGTTGTGGCAACAGAGAGAAGTTGGTATTCATTGTATTGAAGGCCAGGAAGTGAGAATTTTCTGAGAAGGAAGATTTATTACAACTGGCCAGGCCCGGCAGACTTATGTCCAAAAAACCAAGCCCTACACTAGTCTTGTAGGTTGCTTTTATACAGAGAGAATGGGGGGTGGGTAGAGTTAGGAAGTGTTTGGCATGAAGGGTTAGGATTCAGTTTCTTGGGACTTGGGGACATTCTCGGAACTAGGCAGGCTGGACTGGGTGGTATGGTTAAGAGAGGCAGGGCTGCAGTTCTTATTGTTTGCATGCACACATGGCTTATGCTGGAATGTTAAGTTTTGCAAACTTACACACACAGCCCAGGTTCTTCTTGAATAAACATACAGCCCATATTAAGCACAAAGACATATTTAACAAGAACAACTATGGCTACTTAAGAATATATTCAGCTTGTTCTGTTTCTGGTCAGACTACAGAAAATTACAAAGTAAATCCCACCATACAGGAAAAGAATACTATAGCATGACAAAGTGGGGTTTATATCAGAAATTCAAGGTGGGTTCAACATTCAAAAATCATTTACTGTAACTTGCCACCTGAACAGAACATAGACTAAAGCATATGGTTACCTAAATAGATGGAGACAAAGCAATTGGAGGGGACTTTCTCAATATGATAGAGGATCTCTACAAAAATCCTACAACTAGAGGAACAAGCAAGATATCAGCGGAGTAAGGAGCTCCTAGAGTCAGGTCCTATTATAGGGCAGTTAGTAAACACCCAGAGCTATTTGGAGCTTTCTGAAGCACCTCTCATGAGGGCTCCAGGAGACCAGAAGAGCATCCTGCAACATCTTTGAAGGAATGGAAACAGGAGACTGCCCATCTGTAGGGAAGATTTGTAAGTAGAACACTCCACACCATGGAGGCAATTGCCCATCCTCCACTGGATGCACAAACCGCTTCGGGAGCTAGTCTATGACTGGAATTGAAAGCTCCATTTCCCCAAAATGGGGGAGGAAGAGACGGTTGGGCACCAACTTCAGCTACTGGTGAGTAAATTCAGTGGGCTAAAGTATAATCCTGAGAATAGCTAAAGTTTGAGCCTATCCAAGTCAGAAAGAGGCTGGTAGCCACCATCTTAACTCTGCACCTGGCAGGGGGTGAAGTGGGGAGGACTGAAAATCACAGTGCTGGTGGGGACCTGATTTTTTCCATCCAGTCAGATTGCAACTCTAGCATAAACCCAGCCCCACCTCAGGCAGGTAAGAAGCTGGGATGACCTGCACCAGCCTCTCTGGAAAATTACTGGCCAAGTCATGGACACTGGTGATTAACCTGTTCTGGTGGCACAAGCCACCCAAGAGCTATTCTGAGGCTGGAATCTGAAGCTCCATTTCCAAAAAACAGGGGAGGAAGAAATGGTTGGCCACCGATTTCAGCTACTGATTAGTAAATTTGGCTGCCTAAAGTATAACCCTAAGAACAGCTAACGTATGAACCTGTCGACATTGGAAAGAGGCTGGTAGCCACCATTTTGACTCCACCCTCAACACGAGGAGAACTTGGGCTGATGAAAAATCACAGTGCCTGTAGGAACTGGTTTCTTTCAGCCAGATCATCATGTAGCCCTAACCTAAGCTTTAGCCCCAGCTTTGGCAGGGATGAAGCTGGCACATCTGGCTGGCACAGACTGAATAATCAGTAGTTGCCCAAGGCAACTGCAGTCATCTTGGACCTGCACTGCAAAGATTGCTGCCCACACCTGCAGCTCCATCCCACTCCAGGCAGAGGAGAAAGGGGCATGAAGCTTTATCAGTCTCTCTGGGCAACTACAGTCTAGGCTTGCATGACTTGGATTATTCCACACAGCTGTGACTCTGTCCCTATCCTTGACAGCGGTCACCCCTTGGGCTGAAGTGCGGTTTGCTGGCCTGGCGGGGGAGCAGCCGCAGCAGGCCAAGCCGCTGCCCCCATAATAGGGTGGCTGGTTGGACTCACCGCCACCCCTGAAGGGAGCTCGGCATGGGTGCAGAGTGCCATCGGGTCTCCCCTTCTCGGCAGCCATGCTTCCGCGGCCGCCCCTCCTCCAGGATGGAGCCACACGATGCCTGTGGGGCGGCACCCTTCTTCTTCTTTCTCCCTGCGCAGGCACAGGGCGGAAAATTCCAGTCTGCCCTTTTCCCCTCCCCCGACAGCAGCAACAGCCAGGCGTGGGCGGAAAAATCCAGTCTACCCTTTTCCCTCCCCCCGACAGCAGCAACAGCCAGGCGTGGGCGGGAAACTCAAGTCTGCCCTCCACCCCAGCAACAGCAGCCACCAATCCCTAAACCCTGCCCCTTCCCCCAGCAACAGCGACAGCCAATCCCTAATCACCACCCCTCCCCCATCCAGTACTGCCCACTGACCTTTCTCCGGCAACCAATCAGAACAGGGCGTGGCTTCGACCAATCAGCCTTCCCCAGCCCCTATAAAACTGTTGCCTCTCCCTCAATAAAGTGGACTTGCGTGTTTACCTTGTCTCTGAGTAGTTCTTCTGCCGTGCGCCCTCCAGTCCTGAGAGCCCCCGACAAGGGCCTGGCCTCCCTTGTCCCCAGTTCGTCGCCTGCTTCTCCGGGCGACCCCTTCGTAGGCCGGCTTCGCCGGGCGACCCCGTCAGCCAAACCGCGCAACCCCTGTGAGACCAATCTCTCGTCTGCTGCCAGACCGACCCCTCGTCCCAAGCGGGACCGATCCCTCATCCCAAGCGGGACCGACCCCTCGTCCTGAGCTGGACCGACCCCTCGTCCGCAGCCAGACCCCACCTCTACCGACCGAGCAAGCCGCTGCAGTTGGCGCCCAACGTGGGGCAAAGCAACCCCACCATAGCCTCACTCCATAACCTGGCGGCCCCCCCTCCTCTCTTCTCACCGTGGGGCTTCTCTTGTGCAACATTGCTGCTACCTGAGCCTTGGCTACCTCATATGATCCACGGCGGTCTGGGAGAATCGCTGGATAGCTTTCTCCTTCCATGTCGGGGGCTTATACCGACCCACTATGATTAAGAGGAGCCCTGTATTTCTCGGGAGCGCACGCTTGCACGTCTGAAGTAACCCTACCACAGCCCTACGCCTTCCTCTCTTCTCACCCCTATCTTTTCGCTCTGCATTGCTGCTCCTGAACCTTGGTGACCTCATACGATCCACGGCGGTCTGGGAGAATCGCTGGATGGCTTTCTCCTTCCATGTCGGGGGCTTATACCGACCCACTATGATTAAGAGGAGCCCTGGATTTCTCGGGAGCACACGCTTGCACGTCTGAAGTAACCCTACCACAGCCCTACGCCTTCCTCTCTTCTCACCCCTATCTTTTCACTCTGCATTGCTGCTCCTGAACCTTGGTGACCTCATACGATCCACGGCAGTCTGGGAGAATCGCTGGATGGCTTTCTCCTTCCATGTCGGGGGCTTATACCGACCCGCTATGATTAAGAGGCACCAATAAAACTCTCAGGACCGCGTGCCTGAGCACCTCCACCCCTGCCTTCACCTCTGTCTCCTCCCCCCCGCACTTGCTCCCCTTTGCCTTGCTCCACTGCTCGTCATTCCGCCCTCCCCTCGTTGGGGCCTTCTCTTGGCCCACGACCACCGTCGGAGCCCCACCGGCTCCGACTCCTCGTCTCACCGCGCACCTCGGCTCCCATCACCGCGCTCTCAAGGTAAGGGCCCCTTTTCTTATCGGCTCCAAAAGGCCATTAGCAATGGGTAACATCCTATCTGCTAAGCAAGCCCCAAAAGTTCGGGCCCTCGCCGGTCTCCTAGACACTCACCGGTGTAAGATCTCTTTGAAACAGCCCCAAGTCTTCTGTAACCGTGGCCCCCCCATGCCGCCATCACTCTCAAGCAGCTCCAGCCCCGCTAAACGGCCCGCAACCCGCTTTCCCCGGCCTGCGGCCTGCTTTCTAGCATCTAATAATGTTTCTGCTTTTGCCTCCCCATATTTCTGCGGAGCTTCCTCCTGTCTCGACCTCACTCCTCTTCTCAGCCATCCAAAGCATCCTTTCTCGTCCCCTGTCCCCCTCCTTTTTTTTGCCTGAACCCCCACTGCATTGCAGATTGGGCCGCCCCATGTTGGCCCGCCCCATTAACATCGGCCTCTCTCGCGCCCGTGAAGACTTTGGCCTTCTTGTTGTCCTCGCCTACATCTCCACCACTCCCGACGCTGCCGCCACCACCACTGCTGGTGCCCTGACGCGACTTGTCCTCACAGCTACGATCCTCCAGACCATCACACAGTCTGCCTCTGCCGCTCTTCGCCGCCAAGAAGAGATCAACTACCTGTAACGGACTGTCACCCTGGACTTTTAACAGCACATGGACCTTATAGCCACCGAGATAAACGAGAATTGGACATTGGCCACCCTTGCTTGCAACGGCAAGATACCGCCCCCTAAATTGTACATTTATATCCCCGTCATACTCACCTCCCTCTTCAGCCCTGCTTCCCTCATTTCTTACTGCCTCTTGGGCCTCGGCTACTTGTTGCTGCTGCCATCCTGGCCCTTATTTGAAAAGAAGGGGGAAATGCGGTCACCCCTCAAGCTGAAGTGTGGTTTGCTGGCCTGGCAGGGGAGCAGCCACGGCAGGCCAAGCCGCTGCCCCCATAATAGGGTGGCTGGTCGGACTCACCGCCACCCATGAAGGGAGCTCGGCATGGGCGCAGAGTGCCCTCGGGTCTCCCCTTCTCGGCAGCCATGCTTCCGCAGCCGCCCCTCCTCCCGGATGGTGCCACACGATGCCTGTGGGGCGGCACCCTTCTTCTTCTTTCTCCCTGCGCAGGCGCAGGGCGGAAAATTCCAGTCTGCCCTTTTCCCTCCCCCGACAGCAGCAAAGCCAGGCGTGGGCGGGAAACTCAAGTCTGCCCTCCACCCCAGCAACAGCAGCCACCAATCCCTAAACCCTGCCCCTTCCCCCAGCAACAGCGACAGCCAATCCCTAATCACCACCCCTCCCCCGTCCAGTACTGCCCACTGACCTTTCTCCGGCAACCAATCAGAACAGGGCGTGGCTTTGACCAATCAGCCTTCCCCAGCCCCTATAAAACTGTTCCCTCTCCCTCAATAAAGTGGACTTGCGTGTTTACCTTGTCTCTGCGGTAGTTCTGCCTTGCGCCCTCCAGTCCTGAGAGCCCCCGACAAGGGCCTGGCCTCCCTTGTCCCCAGTTCGTTGCCTGCTTCTCCGGGCGACCCTTTTGTCGCCGGCTTCGCCAGGCGACCCCGTCAGCTGAACCGTGCAACCCCTGTGAGACCGACCCCTCTTCTGCTGCCGGACCGACCGCTCATCCCAAGTGGGACCGATCCCTCGTCCCAAGTGGGACTGACCCCTCGTCCTAAGCTGGACCGACCCCTCGTCCGCAGCCAGACCACACCTCTACCTACCGAGCAAGCCACCACACTTGACAAAGGAGAAAGTTGAGAGAAACTTCATCCATCCCTGGAGTAATAAGGGCAGTTTGACCCTCCACAGCTAGCACCAACTCCATCCTTCAGAACCAGGAAAGGAGAAATGGCAGGAAGCCCTAAACAAAAGAGAAAACTGCACCCAGAATAGTCTAGTAAGCCAGATGCCAACACACCCACAAAAAATTACAATCCATGCCAAGAAACAGGAAGATATGACACAGTTAAGGGAACAAGAGAAGCCTCCAGATGACATAAATGAGTTGAGACAACTAATCATAGATGTTCACACAAATCTCCTTAATAAATTCAGTGAGATGGCTAAAGAGATTAAGGATATTAAGAAGACACTGGATGAGCACAAAGAAGAATCTGAAAGCATACATTAGAAAATAGCAGACCTTATGGGAATGAAAGGTGCAATAAATGAAATTTAAAAAAGCATTGGAATCATAATAGCAGATTTGAGGATGTAGAAGAAAGGATTGGTGAGCTTGAAGAAACAGACTCTGAAAGTGAATATACAAAAGAAGAGATGAAGAAAAGAATGGAAAAAATTGATTTAGACCTTAGGGGACTAAATGAAAGCAAAAGACATGCAAACATATGTGTCATGGGTGTCCCAGAAAGAGAAAAGAAGGGAAAAGGGGCAAAAGGAATATTTGAAGAAATAATGGTGGAAAATTTCCCAGTGCTATTGCAGGACATACATATCCATGTCCAAGAAGCACAATGTATTCCCATCCAAAAAAAATCTGAATAGACCAACTCCGAGAGACATACTAATCAGAATGTCAAATGCCAAAGACAAAGAGAGAATTCTGAGAACAGCAAGAGAAAAGCAATACATAACATATAAGGGATACCCAATACAATTAAGAGCTGATTTCTCATCAGAAACCATGGAGGCAAGAAGACAGTGGTCTGATACATTTGAGATACTGCAAAAGAAAAACTTCCAACCAGGAATCTTATATCCAGCAAGATTATCTTTCAAAAATGAGGGTGAGTTTAGAATACTCACAGATAAACAGACACTGAGAGAATTTCTAACCAAAAGACCAGATTTTTAGGAAATTTTAAAGGGTGTGCTAGAGCCTGAAGAGATAGGAGCGAGTTCTAGAAGAGAGTCTAGAAATGAAGATTATATCAATAAGAGTAACTAAAAGTGTCAAAAGAGTGGTGAAAATAAAATATGATAGATAAAGCTCGAATAAACTTAACCAATGATGTAAAGCACTTGTATTTAGAAAACTGCATCTCAGTATTAAAGAAATTTTAAAAAGGCCTACATAACTGGAAGAACATTCCATGCTCATGGATTGGAAGACTAAATACCATTAAGATGTTGTTGGTGAGCTTGCTAGCAAGTAACATCTAGCCAAAATGGCGCTAGGCATACATAATGGTTACTGCAAATGGAACCGTCCTTCTATTCCTAGCCATTTTCCCACCAGAGAAGCCCTCCCGCGCCAACTTCAAACCTGCCTCATCCAATCAGTAGCCGCTTCAAATTACCCCAGCCCCCTAGCCTATCCATAATTGACACGTCACCTCAAGCCCCCATGCCTACCTATATAAGCTGTACCACTTTCCCAATAAACTAGACCTGCGCCACAAGCCTGCGTCTCCGGAGTGGTTACTGTGTGTTTGACCCGGCTGTGTGATACTGGGGCTCCGTCGTCACTTACCTCGCGGACAGGCAGCCTGCCCCAACCGGGCGGGATTAACAGTAAGATGTCAATTTTATTCAAATTGATATACAGATTCAAAGCAATTCTGATAAAAATTCCAGCAGCATTTTTTTTTAATTGAAAACACAATTATCAAATTTATTTGTAAGGGTAAGGGTTCCTGTATAGCCAGAAGCATCTTGAAAAGAAAAAACAAACTCTCATCTCTAGACTTTAAATTATATTGCCTCACTCTAGTGGTAAAAACAGCATGGTGCTGGCATAGACCAATGGAACCAAACTGATGGTTCAGAGACAGACCCTCACATGTATGGTCAAGTGATTTTGACTAGGCTGTCAAACCCACATGGCTCAGGGAGAACAGTCCATTCAACAGGTGGTGCTGAAAGAACTGGATATCCATAGCCAAAAGAAGGAGGAAGGACTCCGATCTCACACCTCATCTAAAAATTGACTCAGGAGGAATTGGGAAACTAAAAATGAGAGCAAGAGCAAGAGCCATGGAGCTTCTGGAGGAAACTGTAGGAGGATATCTTCAAGACCTGGTGGTAGATGGTAGATTCTTAGAGGAGATAAGAGGAAGACAGAGATGGACTACTGATTTTTAATGTATGTAGAAGTGTTAATTAGCTTAACTGAAAAGTTTGGTAATGTATAGAGTTGACAGTTAACACATAGTAACAGCTAGTTTAAAAATGAGGATGTAGCTGGAAATGGTAGTCTAGGTGTGTAAATGCAAATTGACAGAATGCTAGAATATAAACTAGGAACTGAATAGTACAGTAAACCAAGAGGTGGATGAGAACTGTGGTTGATGTACAGATGCAGGAGCATCTTTTATTAGCGAGAGAAAATTATACCACTGTTGCAGGGTGGTGGGAATATGGAGAAGCATGGGAAAGCTACAACTGGAGTGATCTATGGATTGTGGTTAGCGGTAATAATATAATATTCTTGCATCTATGCCAAAGATGTACTACATTGATAATGGGGCAATGGAAAATGTGTGGCAAATGTACACTATGGACATGGTAACAATTAGATGATATTATATTATTTGTAACAAATGTTCCACCACAATGTGGTGTGCTGACAGAGGGGTTTTGTTTGGGAATTCTGCACATGTATATGATTGTTTTATAAGTTTACAACTTCTGTCATAAAAAGATATTAAAAAAATAATAATAGGGTGTCAAAAAATATATTGGATAATTTCCCCTCCTCTTCAATTTTTTGGAAGAGTTTAAACAGGATTGGTGTTAATTCTTTTTGAAATGCTTGGTGGAATTCACCTGTGAAGCCATCTGGTCCTGGACTTTTCTTGGTTGGGAGATTTTGATGACAGATTCAATCTCTCTAAATGTAATTGGTTTGTTAAGTTCTTGTATTTCTTGTAGCATCAGTGTAGGTTTTTTGTGCTTTTCTAGGAATTTGTCCATTTCATCTTGGTTGCCTAGTTTGTTGGCATACAGTTTCTCATAATATCCTCTTATGGTCCTTTTTATTTATGAAGTTGAGAATAAAAATCAGTAGAGAAAATCCACAAAACCAAAAGCTGGTTCTTTGAAAAAATCAATAAAATTGACAAATCCCTAACTAGACTAACAAAGAAAAAAAGAGAGAAGATGCAAATAATACAATCAGAAAGAAAATGTGCGAAGTCATGACTGACCTTACTGAAATAAAAAGAATCATGAGGATATTGTGTTGCCATTTTTTGTTTACTATTGTGTTCTGAGAATAGTAATCAAGAGCATGGTACTTTGATAATTATCTGTTATGTGAATGTATGTGTCTAGGTAGCTTTTAATTGTCTTGATCAAAGATTCCTATTGGATTTTGTTGACTTGAATTCTTTATTGTTATAAACATTTTCACTTAAAATCATTTCATGTTTTCAACTAAAATGAAATAAACAATTATTATAACAAGTGGAATAATACCTTGAACTAAGTATACAGTCAGGGGCTTATCATTTCTCCCTGCTCTAACTCTACTCACAGTCTTAGCCGGGTATATATATCTTTTCATACTTTCTTCCTTGTTATAAAAGTAATCTAAACATACATGCACATTAAACTTTGTTTAACAATATAGAATCAGATATCTCACTCTCTATATCTGTTTTTATATCTACATCTATATCAGTATTACTTTCCACTTTCCCTTTTTGAAAATTTTGCAGACATTCCTGAAGTCAACAGATAAGAGCTTAAAATAAATATATTTGCTATACACAAACACACACATTGGTTGAAGGTTATATGTGTTTAGAATGGCTAATACATAAGCCATTTGATTTCCAATAATGCCTTGACTATTTACATTTCCATCAATGTGATTACACCTCTTTCTTTGGCATTTTATCAGCAATAAATGCTTTGCCAGAAAAAAATGGAGACTAAAACTCACATTGTATTTTGCTGACCACTGGTGAGTTTGACTAGCTTTTCATATGTTTGTTAGTCATCTGTATTTATCTTGAGTGGAATGTTTTTGGTAGTTAACCAATTATTCCAGTGGGTTTTCTAGTTTTCCTTTTTATTTTGTGTGCTTCATTTTGTTAATATATAAAGTTGCTTCAGATTATACATAGAACTCTTTCGGTTTTGTTGGTGTATGCATTGCAAATAATTTTCCATGTATATTAATATCTGTTGATTTGATATAAGAATAATTTTGCCATGGAAGTTTTTTCACTATCACTATTTTTCTATTTCCTTTTATAGTTTCTCATTTTTCTTTGTTATAATGTCTCTACATCTGTAGATTATGTTGCCATATTAGATATCCAGTGTTTCTCAAACAAGAAAGACTGGGTACCTTGTTAAAATGTAAGCAAAGTATAGAGAGGTGGAGCAGGAGAAAATGCCTCTGTAGCAGGCATGTAGTTGATGCTAATGCTCCATATCTGCAGAGCACATTTTGATTAGCAAAGATTTCGACATTCTCCTTAGATTTTAGGATTTATTTTAGTACATGGAAAAAATAAATTATTTTAATATAAGGAAAATTAACAACATAACAGCAAGTTTATTATTTCTATTTCTATTTCACTAGAGTCTCTGGAGATTTATAAATGAGCAATTGTATCATTAATAAAATGGGACAATTTTATCTCTGTTTTAGTGTTCAGACCATTTATTTCATTGTCTTCTAGTACATTTGCTGGACCTCTGAAATACAGTTGAATAGTAAAAGTAATAGCAGACTTCTCTGCAAGGTCATACATTTGAATTTTAATGATATTGATGCTACTCTATCTAAAACATATGCTTGGTTTTGGAAAATACTTTTCATATATTTATAGCTTCCTTTATTTCTTATGTTAGCATTTTAAATTTTGATTATATATATATATATATAAATCAGTATTCAATGTTATGCTTATGAGATTTCTTAGTCTAATATTTTGATAATAGATTGATGGATTTCCTTTCATTGTACTATCTTTGCATTTCTGGAATAAATCTACATTGGTCATAATATATTGTTATTTTGATGCGATGCTGGATTTTGTTTGGTAATCTTAGATATTTTGCATCCATATTCTAAATGAGATTGTATGGAAAGTGTAGAAGTGTATTTTTTTATATTGTGTTTGGGAGAATTTGGTAATAAATGTTTGTAAACTTAAAAATAAATCTGAGAGGTTTCCACCATTTTTAAAATCTAGAATTTATAAAATAAGAATAGAGTCATAGGTCTTCAGAAATTAGAACTCAACTGTATAACCATTTGGTCCTGATAATTTTATGAATGGTTGAATCAACTTTCCAATAACTGTTACATAGAAATATTTTAGCTCTTCTTAGATTACTAGGAAAATTTTAAGTTTAATAAACAATAATTCATTTACTCTAGATTTTAAATATTTGTCATAAACTTGTATGTGGCATTTTCTTATTTTTTATTTCTCTTAAACCTGTGGTTATACATAGGTATAAGAGAACTATTGTTACTATATACGTATAACCTATGTATAACTACAAGTATAAGAAAAATTCACAAATACATATTGATTTTTATATCCCTAATCTTAAGTCTTTTTTCCTTCATTTTAACTGATCACGTTCATGTGAGCTATTCTATTATATTGATATATAGATCTTTTCTAAGAACTAGTTAGTTTTAAATTTATTTCTTTTCAAATATTTTCCTTATTATTTCATTAATTTCAATATTTATTTTAGTTCTAATTTCCTATATCACTTTAATGCTATTGTTCATTTCTTAATGTCATTAGAAGAAAATTTCAAATCAACTTACATATGTCTATCATAGGTTAAATTTCCTAGGAGATGAACCTGAGACAGGAATTCTCATGGAAGTGATTTATTGAGGGAGTCCTTGCAAGAAAAACTTGCAGGGGAAAACCAATGCTTCATCATAAAGTGTAACATTAACTGTAGGATTTTTTTGTTTTAATTTATTGAAGTGTATCACTCATACATAAACATACATAAACAATAAGTGTATAGTAATAGTTGTAAACTTACAAAGCAAACATATAACATCATACAGAACTCTCATATCTCACCATACCACCAATACCTTACATTGTTGTTAAACTTTATTAACTAATGATTAAAGAGCATTGTTAAAATATTACTACTAACCAAAGTATTTTTCTGCCAAACCACCTTATTATTATTGTCTTTATATCATTTATGTATAAACACACATAAATAATAAGTGTATAGTAAAAGTTGTGAACTTACAAAGCAAACATGCATAACATCATACAGGCGTTCCATATGTTAACCCTCCACAAACACCTTGCATTGTCATGAGACATTTGTTACAAATAATGAAAGAATATTGTTAAACTCTTACTACTAATTACAGTCCTTATCTTATATTTGTGTGTTTTCCCCTAAACCCACCCTGTTATTATTTTTTTAATATCTTTTTTATGACAGAGTTGTAAACTTATAAAACAATCATGCACATGTGCAGAATTCCCAAACAACACCCCTCTGTCAGCACACCACATTGTGGTGGAACATTTATTACAAACAATATAATATCATCTAATTGTTACCATGTCCATAGTGTACATTTGCCACACATTTTCCATTGCCCCATTACCACATGAAAAAATGCTCAACATCACTAATGATTAGGGAAATACAAATCAAAACTACAAAGAGATATCATTTCACACCTATCAGAATAGCCATTATTAAAAAGAGAACTACTGAGTGTTGGAGAGGATGTGGAGAGATAGGAACACTTATTCACTGTTGGTGGGAATGCAGAATGGTACAGCCACTGTGGAGGACCACTTGGCAGTTCCTAAAAAAGTTGAATATAGATTTGTCTTGTGACCCTGCAATACCACTACTGGGCATATAACCAGAAGAACTGAGAGCAGTGACATGAACAGACAGCTGCACACTCATGCTCATAGTGGCATTATTCATGATTGCCAAAAGTTGGAAACAACCCAGGTGTCCATCAACTGATGAATGGATTAACAAACGTGGCATATTCACACAATGTAATATTATGCAGTTGTAAGAAGAAATGAAGTCATAAAGCATATGACAACATGGATGAATCTGGAGAATTTTATGTTGAGTGAAGCAAGGCAGACACAAAAGGACAAACACTGTATGATTGTGTTACAATGAATTAAGTATATTGTGCAACATGATTCCATTAATATAAAATGTACATATAAATCGATTTTTAAAGATGAAACTTGATCAGTGGTTATGTAGGGCTAGGGAATGCATGCTAAAGGGTGTGGAGTTTTTCTTTTTGGAATAATGAAATAACTTAAAAATTTTTAGAAATGCACAGCACTGTGATTATATTAAAAGCCATTGATTATACACTTTAGATAGAGCATATCATATGTGAATATACCTTAGTAAAACTGATTAATAAATAAGTATGCAACTACAAGAAGAGCCAGAAATAGCAGCTATATATAGCATGGGAAACAGAGAGATTGAGAGGTGAAGAATTTTCTTGTTTGTCTATTTTTTGTTTATTATTATTATTATTGAAATAATGAAAATGCTCGAATAGTGGCTGTGATGATGCACAACTAAGTGATTATAAAAATAGAATTGATTGTACAGTTTGGATGAATTGTATGCTTTATCAATATGCATCAATAATACTGATTTCTTCAAAAAAAAAAGTAATTCTTGCCCTAGGGGAGCTTATATTCCAGTGTGAGGAGATAGAAAGAAAAACAGTGAATGAAATGGCATATTAAAAATTATTAATTCCCTGAAAAAATATATAGATAGGGGGTAATGGGATGTGAAATGTGTTGGTTAGCTCCAGTTTTAAGTAGGGTTTTAGGGTCACTGTGCAAATATCATATAAGCAAAGACTTAAAGGAGGGGTGGGAATCAATCCATGCACATATGGAGGGGAAGAACATTCCAGAGAGAAGATCAAGTGCAAATAGCCCAAGGAAAGTCTTTGAGGAGCAGCAAGGAGGGTAACATAGCTGAAGCAAAGTTGATCAAGTTGGAGCATAGAAGGAATTAAGATTAGAGAGTTAATATATAAGAATATATATTTTTAAAAGGACTGAACAACACAGAGAATCTTACTGTAAAAGATGGAATAGAGTTAAAAGTAAAATTATAAAAATATTCTTTCAAGAATTGTAACAAATATATTACACTAATGCAAGATGTTAATAGTGGAGTGGTATATGGAAACTATTTTATGCATGATTTTTCTATACACGTACAACTTCTCTAATTTAAAAAAGTAATTAAATAAAGAAAATAATATCAGAGATCTCACAGAGTATATACAAGGCCTTGTAGACTGATGATAGAAGGATGACTTTTACTCTGAGATTGGGGTCCCCCTGGAGAACCTTTGAAGGGAAAGCCTACAAGACATGACCTATTTTACCGTTAGAAGTGCTCTAAAATTTCATGACTTTGAGTACCTAATTTAAGTTATCTGAGCTTCATCCTCTTTATCTTTAAAATAAGTAATTTCTGCTTCCCTTGATTGCTAGCATGGTTAAACTAAACAGCATAAAAAGATAATAGTAGTCTATAAAGTAATATACACTTGTAAGACATTATTTGCAAAGATAACAATAATTTAAGTAACAATAAATTTGGTTTTATTTTTTTTGACCATGCAGCAATTCACAATGTTCCTCTTTATATGTGAAACTAAAATTCTACAGGAAAACCAAAGTATGTAGTAAAAATTCTTCTCGTTTCTTCATGAACAATGCCAGTCCCCAACTCCATTTGAAATCATTATTCTTAATGTTTTACAACTAGACATATGGACCATTTTTTTTTTACAGACTAGGGCAAAATTAAAATGTACCACTCTATGTTAAAACATGCAAAGACTTAACAGGATGGCATAACATTCACTAAGAGAAAATCATACCAAACAGAATTGCATTCCTCTCAAAGCATTTCCGCTCCTGGCATATTAACCACAAAATGGTCTGTCAGAGATATTAATCACTCAGAAATGCATCTCTCAGTGAGCTGTTAGAGCAGACTGTTTCATTTTTCTAGAGTAAATGAGGGAGTAGTTTTTCGCCTGTTTAAGCTGAAACATTTGCATTTCAATTGACATTATCCTTTTGAGTTTTAGGTTTCTTCGCATTGCTCTCACAGGAAAATGGCTCCTTAACTGGATTCTCTTCTTTTTAAATTTACTTAACATTCAAGAGGATACTTCTGAAGCTTAGCACAGAAAGTGATTATTTGATTATTTTAGACTGTTATATTGGAAAGTCTACATCATGAAAGCACATGGTATCGAACCACAAGGAAGAGACACATGTAATCATCTCTTCAGATAATTAATGCCCTGATGGGTAGTTTCTAACTAAACAGAACCGTTAAGAAACTGGATTGCTTCCTCTTGTCCTTCTCTGAATTCTCTTACAGGAAAAATAGGGAAATTGTCAGAAAGGAACCCACTCTGAACACATTTCTCAACACTGATGTTTAGAAGCAATCTGGCATCTGTATATACTCAGCCCTGTCTCCTAAAACCCGGCTATGAGAACCAAATGGCATCTTAGATGCACAAATCGAATGCCATTATTTCACAAATGGAGAAATGGTGAGTCTCAAGAGGTGCAACAACTTACCCAGGATTCTAGGAAGAATTAATGGAAGGATATCAGCTCATACCTGGGTCCCTGATTTCTAATTATATTACTTTTCTTGTGTTTCCCACTATCATTAACACCTGACTGATAGGCTCTTCAAGAATCCACAATCTGCAAAGAGTAACTGAAGTGCTAACATTTGAAAGAGAAAATAAAACAAGCTAATGCAATCTGTTCCTCTTGAATCTCTCACCTTATACAACCTTCTTTCTTGGTTCAGATCGGTTGCACTATGATGAAATGCTTCTTGTGCCTTCTCCTCTAGACCACTGATTCCTATTATTGACTGGTTAAAGTAATCATTCATGAGACTAGTTAAAATTACCAATATCAGAGCTCTACCCAGATGTAGCAGTTTGGTATTGTTTATGAATTCCAAAAATAGATATTGTATTATATTTGTTAATTGGTCTGTTACTCTGGGCATGTTCCCTTTGATTGCATTAAATTCAGAAGTTGCACTTTTACTTGATTAGATTATGATTAGGACTTTGATTGGGTCACATCAATAGGACGTGGAGTCCTTGTCCCCTTGGTGGTTGAAGACTCACAGAAAAATGATAAGGCAGCGTAGAAAGTTTGGAGTTTTGATGCTGGAGTCCTGGGAAGTAAACACACAGGAGAAGAACACAGAGGAAGAGAGAAGGCTCCTGTAGAAGACATGGCAGAGGCACCAGGAAGAAGATGAACTCTCCACCTGATAGTTTACAGCTGGCCTTGTGGAAAAAGCAGAGCAGCTGAGCCTGGAGAGAACAAGCCTAAGGAAGAGAGAAAGTCTTATGCTAGCCTACAGCTGAGATAGGAAAGAGCTGGGACCATGGAGCCTTAAGAGAAAGAAGGAAGGTCTGCCATCTTGCTCCAACACATGGTCAATGAAAAAGTACCTCTTATGGTACCTTGAGTTGGACTTTATAGAATCTTGGGACTTGTAAGCTTCTAACCCAAATAAATGCTCTTTATAAAAACTAACCAATTCCTGGTATTTTGCATCAACACCCATTTGCATCAACACCCATTTGGCTGACTAATACACCTGACCTGGTGAATAAGATTCCCAGGGAAAGGCACAGTTGCCTTTAGCTTTAACAAAGTGAATCTGATGCAAGATAAGGTGGGACCTGCCACATTGGATATAGATACTAGAACACAGGGATAATTTCTTCATCTTACAACACAATGTCCAGGATATAAGTATTTTATAAGTAAGTATTTTATAAATTAAGGAATAAATGAATTTGTCTCAAACTAAGTAACAACAAGAAGCCATATGCAAGATTTAGATTTACAAAGAAAAGGAAAAAAAAATTATAGAAGGATCAAGCTGGAGTGAATGTTAAAGGTTACTTAATAGAATCCCCACATTTCAGATATGAAGGAAATGAAACCTAGAGGGATTAAGTCTTTCTGCTGTGCCCACCTAGAGAGTTAGAAAATTGACTGGAAATCAGGGCTCTTGATTTCTAGCTTTCAAGGGAAGACTAAAATTGAAATGATATAGACTAGCCCAGTGGTTGTTAAGATTGATCTCGGGACCACCAGCATCAACGTCACTTGTAACCTTGTTAAATATGCACATCCTTGGGCATCATCTCAGACCTACTGAATCAGAAAATCTAGAGATGGAGCAAACAAACCTAACCTCAGCCATCGACTTGAGAAAGTCATTATTTATATAACATTCATGTAACTATGTTATAAGGCCATTTCCAAATTTTATTAGAACAGCTTTATGTAATATATCTTTTGAGAGTACCAAATACCCTCATTTGTTATAGTTATTCTCATATGAAATTGTTTTTTCCTTTTGAAACCTTTGTGAGCGTCCCTCTATGTGAGTATCTATGACATTTCCATGAATGCCACAGTATTTTTTTTCCTTCATTATTTCATATGTGTCCATCAACTCAAAAACCCTCTAAATGTTAGCTATTGCCTAGGTAATGAGTTTTTCCAGTGTGATCACAACCAACCCACCCACCCTTTTTACAGTGCTCAATATTACATAGTGAGTGTTTTAGTTTGCCAAAGGACTGCCAATGGAAAGCATCAGAAATAGGGTGGCTTATATAATGAGAAATGTATTATGGGTAAAAACTTACAGTTCTGCAACCATGAAATGTCCTAATTAAGGCACCAACAGACGTACTTTTTCACCAAAGTCAGCTACTGATGGAGCTGTTGTCCAGACATGTAGTGATGCAGGATGTCCCCCATCTCTGCCAAGGTGTCTGCCTTCTCTCCAAAATCTACTTTCTCCCAGATTTCAACAGTTGGTTGCCAGGCATTGAGTTTGTCTCTTTCTGGGCTTCATCTCTCAGTCTCTGGAGGCATTTCTGCTTTTCTACAGTTGTAGACAAACTTGGAGTCCTCTCTCATACATGACCAGGTCAAAATGGCAGAGCCCCTTTTCCTGGGTGTTTCTCCATTTATATCAGACCCAGCCAGAAGGTGGAAATGCAAGCTGAGTCATGCCTCATTGATGTGTCCAAATGAAAGAATCTCACACTCACAGGAATGGAATGGTCCACAAACATTATCTTTATCTTTTTGGGATTCGTAAAAGATTTTCAAACTGCCACAGTGAGGAGTAACATGGTCTTTGGAATTAGAAAATATTGAATTGAACTCTAGTCAAAACACTTATTAGCTGTGTGAACTTGGATAATTATGTAACCTTTAAATTTCTTACTATTATATCAACAGATGCAAAAAAAAGAAGTGAGGAAATGTTAACTCCAAAATATGAACTACAGTAAAATTTAAATTATTTTAGCTACTTCTAGTGTAGAAAATCAAGAATTTTTACTGTTCAAAACAGAACTATTCCTGTGATTATTATACTCCTACTTGTATTGCATTTAATCCTTAATTCAACTTCGTTGAATGTTTTTATGATCCATATTATTTTATATTTCCAGTAAAGCCCAGAACAGACATCTCCTTAAGTCTTAGGTGAAAGGAAAAAAGTAATATTTCTTAATTAGTTAATGAATTTCAATACCAGTTGAATAGAGACTAAAGTTGTATTTAAAGCACTATTTCTAAATTAGATTTTTATGGATATGATTACTTTTCAGTCTGTGTGTTATGTAAGAATTTTTATCTGTTCATGATGATCTGAAAAAGAACATAGAGTTCATCCTAGGAATGCAAGACTGGGTCAACACTCCAAAATGTGTCAATGCAATTTGCCATGTCAACAAGCTAAAAAAGACTTAATGATCATCTTAAAAAATGGAGAGAAAGCCTTTTACAAAATTCAATGTTGATTCATGATAAAAAACTTTTTAAAAATTAGCAGTTTGAAGGGAACTTTGTAATCTGATAAAAGGCATTTTTTAACAAGTTACTGCTAACACCATATTAACAATAAAGGATTGAATGATTTTGCCCTATGATGGGTAACAAAGCAGGGGTTTTTGTTTCAACCCTGCTATTTCATATATTACTGAAGAATCAAGCCAAGATAATTATGCAAGAGAAAGAATTAAGTTATCCAGTTTGGAAAAGAAGTAAATTTTTTGAAAATTTCCAAACAACATGGTCATCTACCTACAAAAATCCGGAGGAATCTCACAAAAGTTATAGGACTAAGTGATTTTTAGTAAGGTCACAGTATATGAGAACAATACAAAAAATAAATTGTATTTTCCATGTATTAGCAATGAGAATGTTGAAATTGTAATTTGAAAAGATTCATTTACTATTATACTAAAACCATGGAATACTTAGGTATGAATCTTAGAAAGCCTGTGAAAGATCCATTCACATAAGTCTACTAAACCCGGTTGAAAGAAAGTTTTTTAAAAAATCTACATAAATGGAAAGAGATACCAAGTTTATTGTTTGGAAGATGACTCAGTGTTGTTAAGATGGAAATTTCCCCCAAATTGATCTGTAGTTTCAATGCAATTTTCATCAAAACATCAGCAATATTTTTGTATAATTGAGAAGAGAATTTAAATGGCTAAGATACTTCAAAGTGAGTCAGGAGGTCATTTCAGAGGTTATGCTTATGCACGTCTCAGCAGGCTCTCATTGACTGCCACAGTAAATATTGCCTCAAATAGCAGGTCTCTTGAGGACTCTGGAGACATCTAGATACTATAGGCAGGGGACACACCTCAGGAGTTTGATGCCCTGTCAGTGGGCTCTACTTTAGAATTTATACTTCCAGTGTGACAGAGTTGGACTCAGTTGTGGTTTCCCCACCCGTTGGATTTCTGCCCCTTATATTTAAACCTTTAGTTAGTCTTAGAGTTGTTAGGTTTATGTCCAAGAGATTAAATATTTGGGCTTTCCACATGCCAGTCAGACCCTGGATCTCAATAGAGTTGCAAAACCTACTCTCCAGTTTACTGGACTTACCCAGGACAACTAACAAGGAAATGATGATGGACAATGACCATCCCAAGAAACAGAGAAAGTCTACAAGTACAAACAAGATAGTCCCACCATCTGCACCATAGGATCTAAACCCCCTCTGAATTAGTGGCAGAGCTGCCATCACCATCCCAGAATCCTCAGGATTGGGGAATGAATGATGGACTAAAGTGGACTTACTGGTGTTCTACTATAGATTTACAATTATTCTAGCAATGGAAGAGCTTTTATCATTGATGTGGAGGCAGTGGCCACTGGAGGTTCTGGGAGAAGAGGGAGGAGAAAAATCGGTGAAAGAATGGGGACATTTTCAGGACATTGGAATTGTACTGAATGATGTTGCAATGACAGATATAGGCCATTATATATCTTGTCATAACTTGCAAAATTGTGCAGGAGAGAGTTTCAACTATAATGCAAACTATAATCCACACTTAGTGGCAATGCTCCAATACATGTTCATCAATTGTAACAAATATGCCACACTAATGAAGTATGTTATTAATGTGGGAAGGTGTGGGAGGGGTAGGGAGTGTGAATCCCTTACATTTTTTATTTATCATTTATATAATCTAATTTCCTTAAAAAATTTTAAAAACTAATATAGAATTGCAAAGAAATTAAACACAGCTAAAGTTATGAAAATGAAAAATAAATTTAGAAGACTTGATTTACCTGAAGACCCATACTACTTTACTACAAAGCTTTACAATAAAAAATATAGATCAATGGAGTAGAATAAAAAGCCTAGAAATAAACTGAGACAAACTTGGTCAATTGATTATCTTTAAAGGTACTAAGGAAGTCAAAGAAAAAAGGAAGTCTTTTCAACAAATACTCCTGAAACCACTGGTTATCTATAGGGTCCTTCCCCCAAAACTAAGCCTCATTTTTATTCACACCATACACAAAAATTACCTCAAAAGTAATTACAGCCTAAATTTGAAATCTACTATTTTGTCACTTGCATTGAACATAGGAGAAAAATTTTTGTTACTTTGGGTTAAGTAAAAAATTATTAGAGATGACAGGAAAAACATGACTCATAAGACAAGGGAAAAACTTCACTAAAATTAAGAAATTCTGCAATTCAAGAGATACTGTCAAGAAAATAAATGGAGAAACACAAACTGGAAGAAAATCTTTTAAAATTACTTGTATGGGGAGTGAGTATAGCTCAGTGGTTAAACACCTGCTTCTCAGTGGTTAAACACCTGCTTCTCATATACAAGGATCCAGGTTCAATCCCCTGTACCTCCTAAAAAACATAATATTAATAATAACAATAACAAAAGGTACTTGTATAATCAAGAACTAATATCCAGATTATGTAGCCAACTCTGAAAGCTCAATAAAAACAGCAACAACAAGATGTTGTTTCACTTTATTTTTCCAGTGGTTTTTCAACTCTGTTTTATTTTGGGTGAATTCAATTGTTATATCTTCAAATTTACTCATCTTTTCTTATGTTGTATCTAACTTGCTGTCAATCCCATCTAGTGTCTTCATCTCAAAAATTGAAGTTTTTCATCTCAAAGTTTTGTGTGGGTCTTATTTTTATATCTTTCTTGTATCTACTATCTCCTCTCTTCTAGTTCCTGAATATACGGAATCCAATTATAACTATTTTAATGTCCTTGCCTAGTAATTCCATCATCTGTGTTAATTTTTGTGTCTGTTTATATTGCTCAGTTTTAAATTGGTTTAGGATGTTACATAAGTATCTGTTACTTTATTGTGGCTAGAAAAGAAAATCAGCATTTAACTTTTAATGCAGTGTTTCTTAATCTAGGCTTTACATATTTATTCTTGAGGGTTCATTTTTACACACATATACATGCATTTATAGACATACACACCTACAAACACACACAAATATATTACTGTTTTCTGAAAATGTTAGAGTAGCACTTAAGCACATGAAACATTGATCTTAACCATTTTGAAGTAAGAAAAACATCATGCACATGCTATGACATTTTAAATTGTTCTTTATTCACTGAAACTACAGGAATTTTCAGCTCCTAAAGAGCACCATCATGGAGCACTTTTCAGAACAGAGCTCGAAGGATGCTCCCTAATTAGATTCTGCTGCCAAGGATGGAGGGAAATGGGAAGCACACCTCTCCATGCAATCTATTAATGACATTTAGACTCTAATCCCATTGGAATACCATAAGATTTTTGGTATTCCATGGGGATTAGATTGCCAAGAATGGGAATTTTCTTACACTGTATCTTGAATGGGAACAATTTCTGACCAAAAAGGAAACACACAAATTAAGAAAAGGATATCAGTTAAAAAAAGGGAAGGTACACCAGGGCGACGTAAATTTAATAAACTACTACTCAGTGAATAAATGGAGTTGAGGCATCTTTCCTCAGCTAATATACCTGCAACTATATTCAGTTGTAGTTTTAAGTGAGAATTGTTTTTACGATGAAGAATGGCTTGGCACTCCTCATTTTGTAGTTGTGTTATTCGTATTCTAAAAATTGTTTGCTTGTGAGTTTGAATTCATTTTTTCATTCCTATAACAATTCATAGGAAAATAATTATCAGTCAAGCAGTCTCAGTACAGAATGTCAACCCTGTAGCCTTTTAATATTTTGTCCCATATAGTACCCTTCTGTACCATCCCACCAACACTGCCTAATGGCAACAAAGTAGCAGGAAGTCACACTTGCACTTGTGTCTGCTGAGGCTTGTTCTTCCTAAAGAATCTTCCAGTATTCTTGCATGTCTCCATGGCTATGTAATTCCCATGCCCTATGGAATTATGGAATGTATCGAAAATATATTCCACAATTCTCCATTCTGAAAACTTATTCATCTTTCAAGCCCTTTTCTCAATGTCACCTCTTAAATGCAACTCTCTTCAACTTCTGCAGGAAGAAGGGAACACAGATGACTGTTGAGACACTCCTCCATAGTTAGTTCACTCCATTACAGGTTTGACTTAGGGGTTGTTTCTGCCTCTACCTTCTGAGCTTCTGGAGGTCTGAGCCCTGTTCACTTATCCATATTTGCATTTTCTAACCACTGTAAGTTTTGAAAAATAACTGCTGGAAGAAAGAAAAAGAAGGAATGAGGGGTGGATAAAGACATAGTAAATTTATGAATACCTTATTGTTGGCACAGAGGAGTACAAAGATCAGGGAATATTCCATTTCTGACATTTGCACAAATGGACAGCCCATGTCACCAAAACTTGGCCACAGCTTCTGAATTAAGGTGACCTTGATAAACTCATGCATTTCAGAGAGTTCCCACTTTAAATAGTAGGAGAAATCCTAAAATGAAACAATCTGATCATGATTTTCACTAAATGGAATGAAACATAAATATGTAGAACATAACCTACAAATAGAATTTACTACAATTTGAAGAACTATTAGTTAAAGTATCAGAGAGACTAATAATATTATATGACCTTTCCATTGACTATTTTTATATTGTAATGTTAAAGAGATATACATAGTTCTCTCTTAGGAAGACAATGTAACTATAATTAGTTTACAATCCAGTTGAGATAATACATATTCTCTTGAAGAAAGATTTGAGTAAATTTCCAGCTTGATGTAGACTCCAGAATACAGAATTTGGTTTCCATAATTGAACTGCCCATTTCTAGCATGGTGGACCATGAAGAAATAATCCTCCTCTGTGGGATTCATTGGCCTTATGAAGGGCTAAGAACGCTGCCACTAGAATATTCACATTTAAGGAAATACTTTCATGAACGAGTTCAAATATGAAAACACTAAGTTAATATTAGTAAAGAAGAAACTAAACTAGAGTGGATACATTATTAAAGAAATATTGCAGGGCTAGCTGAAATGTGGAAACACAAGTACTGAGGCCATGTTTGTGAATGCACTCTATTATTTAGCTGTTGTTGGACATGGAAGTTATTTCACAATTTTAAAAAGTTTGTGTATCCAAAAGTGAGTCTATCAGCCTACATATAAAATATAGGTTTAAAGTTGTTATGACCCTAAATATGACCATGGGTGGCTAAATTCATCTTATTATGAAGTTAAGGTTGTTATATTTTGCCACTGTGCTCTCAAATATTTATTTAAATGCTTTTGACATTTTAAGATACACTTGCCTTCATTTGTGAAAGCATATCAATGTTTTTCATAGCAATCCCATTCCACATCTAAATGTTGTGATAAGCTAACTATTGCCTTGATTGCTTCTCTTTTTTTCTCCTCAAGAAAGTTGAACTTTCAAGAGCAATGATGACCTATCAAAAGACTGATTTTACTTAAAAGGAGGTGATATCTAAGGTTTATCTAGCAAGGCATTGAATTGCTTCCCATGATAAAAATGAAATAGTCTCCACCTGATCAGTTTCCAACATAGAACCTAATAAGTGGGATCTCATATTTTCAGTCTACCAAGCAACAAAGTGAAGGTTTTTTAAATTAGCAGTGTTTTTCTTAGTCTAAAAACAAAATAAACTCTAGAAATTCAGATCTCAAAAGTTCGAACAATTAGACTTAAAGCATTTGGATTGATGCACAAATTCATTTGGGCATTTGTTGCTCACAGGATAACTGTACTTACTCAAATCAAGTTGAGCATTTGCTGGGAAAAGCATAGCCATGCTTGAATATCTCCCCCTTCCTACTACTGTGCTCTTTGTAAGTATTTTCATTTTGAACAAATGCATTTTTTAAAAATCTGGTCTTTCTTGAATTCTTAAGCAAAGTAAGTAGTCTCACTTCAGGAAATTACCAAAGCATATTTTTCGACCTTTTCTTCT
The DNA here is from genome assembly GCF_030445035.2 of Dasypus novemcinctus. Taxonomy (NCBI): domain Eukaryota; kingdom Metazoa; phylum Chordata; class Mammalia; order Cingulata; family Dasypodidae; genus Dasypus; species Dasypus novemcinctus. The sequence continues at coordinate 120,627,463 of NC_080679.1, read as the reverse complement.
CTGACAAAATAATAGCATATTACAAGTGATAATAGCTAAAGGAAAAAACTCAGCACAATTATCTGAATCATTCTTCTTGGAAAATTAGCAATCCTATAAAATGATAATCTTTGAACATTCATATGTTCAAAGATTAGCTTTAGCTAATCTTAGCCTCATGTTCAAAAAGTCATTCTGGTACAATTTAATACATTATTCTATGTTAGGATTCAGAGAGAGAGAGATATGATTAAAAGAGAGTCCTATTTTTGCCAAATTCTACATAATTTACAAGTAGATTCAATAAAGAATAAAAATTACTATGGTGATATAGAAATTAATGAATAAAATCTATAAAATAACATACTATCTCTAAATAAATCAGTTATTAGAAAATGAGAATCATTAAAGTCTAATGGCAGGAGAAAGAGCTTTTCCGTTCATGAATGCCTGTTTCTATGACTACAAAAGATGAAGTATATGGATTTGACATTAGCACTCTGCTTCATTTATTTTGTACAATTGTTTTCTCACCAGTCTCTTCAATCTGAAGCTGAAATAAATTATGACTTCTGTAGTTTGATTTCCAAACTGGAAATTGAGGAATTCTGATATTATGGGGCTTTCTTCAAGATTGTTGCAGTACTCTGACCCTAATCTCTTGAAGTAACACTGAAAAGTCAACTGGAAGAGGGTTGATCCTGAGTGAAGAAAGACCTTGATACCTAATGTCTTATTCATCAGAAAGAAAGTGAAATGGTGAGAATATTGTTTCTGTTAATAGTATTCATTTCCTAGCCTTGGCATCGTCTGATTTATTTCCACTAAGTAGGCAAAGGCTGTTTCACTATGCTTTGTGTCACATTGGAAACCAAGCATCACTGCTCTGGGATTTCTCTGACACAATGTGACTCATACTTTTCCACCTTCTGTCATCTATTTAAAAATTATAATTGTTTTCTAATTGTTTGGGTCATTAAAAAGCACAACTATTTTGCATGAGAGAAAACCCATGAAGAGGTGTAGAATATTGCCATGGTTTGTTAAATCTGGAACAACAGTGGCAACTATGAGTATGGAAATTGCTGGAATATTTATGAGAGCATTAAGAGACCCATGAAAGAAGACTTGATCCAAATGCTAATGTATCACCAATTCCAGGGGCATCATTCCTGTTGAAATCTGTAAATGGTGTCCCTTGTACTCACAGGAATTTCCGACAGGGAGTTCTTTTAATCCCTGAAGCAAGAGAGGCTTCCCAAGGGGCTGCAGTTCCCATGAAATTATATGTAAACCAAAAGATAGCACCATTCTAGTTACACTTTAAATAACAGGTTCTTACCACAACATTTTCAGCTTAAGCTTCAGAGGTTTTTCTTTATGAAGTTCATTTTGTATTTTCGAATATCTGAATATACATGCAGCTATGTAGGGTTAAGCAAAATTTTGGGCTGTATCCACAATAAATTCAACTTTTCCAAATAGCAAAAAGGGTTCTAAAATGCAGATTTACAGAATGCCTGAGTTTCATTTCTAGTTCTGTCACTAATTCCTCAACATCCATGGGAAAGTCCTATGGTCAAATCTGAAACTCCGATTTCTTTCTTCTCTATAAAACATGCAACTACCTTAAAGTGTTGCCATAAAATGCTTATAAAATAGCAAATGTAAATCATTACAAGCATTAGAACATATCATAAAGTGGATGTCATTTTCCACTTAAATGGTCCACTTACCTATTTTTTGAGTTTTATGAAGCCACTGATTTAAGTCAAAGTCTTTGCCATATACTGTTGGGACAATGTAACGGGATTAAAATTCGGGTAAAGGGAAGTGGGAGTGATTTTTATTTCTACAATATTTTATATGCTATCCTCTTAATTTTGTGGATTTCTTCAATATCTGCTAATTTAAGAAAATTGCTTTCCATTCTTTTAGTCTAATTTTAATTAAGGTGGGATTCATAATAATACACTCAAGATTATATTTTGTTACAAGCTGAGATTGTTGGTTCTTTAATTCTCCTCTACAATATAATATGATAAAAATTGGGCCATAGAATTTTAACTTATCTCATTGCAAAGTGAAAAACTTGGATCAACATTTTTGATATTATAACTCTAATTCCTGGCCCACAAAAGCCTTTTTCTGTGATCATAAAATATCTATTCTTTTTTTACTTTTCATTTTCTCCATCTTTCAAATAAGCCCTTTACTATTTGGTATACTTACTTAAAAAAAAAATCACTCTTACTTACCTACAACCATGATAATGAAACTTGTAACAGGTTAAACCTATCCACTGAGAGAAACTATAAAAGATGAATAAACTACACAAATAATGGTTTTAAGGCATAGGAAAGCAACTGGTAGACAGAACAAGGTTATCTCACTCTGTCTATTGCCTCAGAAAGTTCGCCAAATCACAATAGTGCTAAATGGAGGCCACGGTAACCTGGAGATCAGGGCAGTTGAACCTGGCTGGGAAGATACAGTCTGAAGTTTGAGATTCCCAGGTTGAAGAAGAAGATATGACATACAAAACTTACTGAAGCAGGGAACTAGAAAGAAGTAAGTCTGAACTTCATGAGTTGTTTCTCCTTTAAGTATTGCACAGTTCCCAAATCCTGCATGTGCAAGGGTAGACTCCAAGAATGCAAGTGAGTGGCAATATCTGAGTGGCTAAAAGGTTAAGAAGAAATGTTGGCAGTTTTGCTGGCAAAGGTGTTAAAAGGGAAGGAAGAAAAGAAGGAAGGAAGGAAGTTAGGATTTTAGGTGAGAAACCAAAAGGACTACATTGAATGAGTGGGCTACACCTTAGCAGTCAGGGCAATAAAACAGAACTGCCATATTAAACCTGAAAATATAAACTCCTCTAGAATAAAGCAATTTACCTGTGCTCTTCCTGTCAGCAGAAAATTGAACCATTTCTAGAAAAACACAGCATCCTCTAAAGCTTAGCATGTCCAGTTCCAGTGAAAATGAGCATACCAAGAAAAAGGAAGAAGTGACTAAAACATCAAGAGTAAAAATAAACAATAAGAAAAGACCTAGAGATCCTAATATTGGTGCTATAAGAAAGGAACTTTAAAAATAATGTTTACTATGTTGAAAAAAAATAGAGCAAAAGACAGAATTTCAACAAGGAACAGAAAAAAATTCTAAAAATTCTAGAACAGAAAAAATACATTAAATGTATTTAAAAAATTTAAGAAGTAGGCTTAATAGAAAAGAAATGGAAAAATATATTTATATGACACATTAGAAAAATTACAATAAAAACAAAATGAGGTATCACATATACATGTTAAAATTACAAAAAATTTAAAACTCTGATATGGTATTAGAAATTAGCTTTGGCAAGAAATTAGCTTTGGTTAAAGAAAAACTGAAACTCTGAGTATAAATCAGTACTATAATAAACATTGAAAAACTCTTGGTAGAAAGTGCCAAAGTTGAACACCTTCCATATATGGAGACTCTTCACAGTTTCAAAAATTAATGTAAATGAGTGTTCATAGCAGAGCTATTCATAATAGCCCCAAACTGACAAAAACCCAATTGCTTTTCAACAGTAGAATGGATAAATATATTGTCATAGATTTATTAATTGAATACAAAACATCAATAAAAATTAGCAGAATCTGTTAAACACAATAGGGACAAACCTGATAGACATACTGTTGAATAAAAGAAGCCAGATTAAAAAGTAATACATGTCCTTTTATGTGACTTTTATGTGAAGTTCAAAAGCAGGTATAATTTATTAATTTATTTTGATAAAAGTCTTAATGAAGAAGGGATGAGATGTAACTGGGAGAGGACACAAGAGAAGTTTCTGGTGTGCTAATTTTTTATTTGCCTTTATCCGGGTAGTTGTTATAGAGGTATATACATTTTTTAAAAAGCATACCCAAATTTATACCTTTAATAGTAGATTAGATTTTAATTTAAAAATTCACAAAAACAAATTTGAGAATAAATTAAATCATGTCGAAGTATTTTGAAAAGGCAAAAAAATAAAAGCATGATAGTATTCTTATCAATTTGTTATTTCTGATCCTCAGTTTTACATTTGGAGGATCCAAAAATAAATAAATATCCTTCCTGACACACAAACAAGCAAGATTTATCTGAAGAAAAAAGGTCTGATCTCTGGTCTTTCAAGCTCCAGGTGCCTGCAAATAGTAAAGTGTCAATATCAAGTTTACTGAAACTTACTTCAAATTTTAAAATGTCATTTCAATTTACCTCCTCTCAACTCAAAATTTTGTGCAGAAAAAGATATTTGGCTTGTGTAAGGAACAGGTCACTAGAACCCTGGAAATTCCTTTAAAGGTGAAAAATCTTTTCATATCTGGGGAATCTAATATTTATTTGAGCCAGCAGAATAATACGGGGCATATCAATGAAATATGTGGTTCAAATAGTGTGAAATAAAGAAGAGAAATAGGAAAAACATAAGGGAATCTGTTTAAACTTTTTCTTTAAGGCTGTAGCTTTCACAGTTATTTCCTCATTCATTGTACACCTCTTTTCCTCTTACATCAAGTCAGTAACTAATCACTGCTCTAAATGACTAACACAATCCCTTTGTTGAACCTTGAAGCACAGGTACCATGCTGCTCAAGAAATATTTTAGTTGACATTTCCCCCTCCTTCTTTGACACAGACAACCATTTTTAGCATGTTAAGGTTGAAAGTAAAAACATAATAGCTATTTTCACTCTAAATAATTTTAGAACTAGAAAGGACCTTAAACATGTTCTAGTTCCCTCTCCCTTATATCACATATTAGAAAAATGAGGCAGAGACAGGTGAGGTGAGTTGATGAGTCTCTCGATACTTTTCATGCTAAAATTAGAACCTGATTTTTCTCACCATTACCCATTTCTCTTTCCCCAAAGGTCTATTGCAGAATTTGCATAAAACAGCATCACCGTAGGATTCCCATTCCCATCCCATCCAGTCTTCCCCGATATTCTACTACATGAAAGTTCCACGTTCAAAGTTGTACGAACAACCACGAAAAGTTCCTCTGCCAACAGAAGAGCTGAAGAATTTCAGAACAGGTTTCATTGTAATGGCTCCTGACAATTTGGGGGTAGCTTGATTGAAAAGGGTTAAAAGGAATGCTGAAATCTGACAGAGGAAACCTTCTGTTACGGCCTACTATAGGAGGTCCTTAACACAAGGTCAAATCATACCCACAACGGCACCTTGGTTTTAGGTATAAGTACTCTTAGGTTTGATGAGTGGGGGTGAAAAGGAATTATCTTTGGACTGGTCTCTGAGTTCGACTTAGTGTCTGGGGAGTAATTGGTTCCATATATGGCCCTGGAAAGAGCTTTCATAGTAACTTGCCTGGTTGAAACCTATTTCAGGCAAAATTAAAAGCATTGTCTTACCTGTTGCCTGAATTGTACTGCTGATTATTTCCACAAGTATTATTTGAGAAATCAATACAGGGCGATTGTTAATGAAAAGCTACAAACTGGGAAGGTGGGGCACAGCTGGGGACTCAAAAATCACACTCTCTATTCCTATTTCATTCTCTTTCTTGCAATCTCTTTTCCTTTTCTGTCTTTTTGTCTTGGTCTTACTATCTTTCTCAAGGCTCAGGGCGCAGGCTTGTTAGCGCACTGATTTGAAAGTCACTGAGGTAAATGTCTACATTATTCTACTATTATCTTGCCTCATCTCTAACTCATGTCTTGTGCAGCCGTGACCCTAATTATAGAGCTGAACAGTCGACTGGTTGTGAGTGGATTAATACACAATCATTTTTTCATTCCTTAATTTTGCTTCTTTCCTTTAGGATACAGACCATTACATATTTTGTCATAACCTACATAATTGTGTAGGATAGAGTGTAAACTATAATGCAAAATATAGTCCACGGTTAGCAAAACTTCAATATGGGTTCATCAATTTTAACAAATGTACAACACTAATGAAGGATGTCATTAATGTGGGAAAGTGTGTGTGTGGGGGGGTAAGGCATATGGGAACCCCCTATATTTTTTATGTAACTTTTATGTAATCTAAAGCTTCTTTAACAATTAAAATTAAAATCTAAATAAAATAAACATTTTGTGATCCCAGCCTAAAAATAAAATAAATGCACTTGCCTATGTTATCATATGTACGACTGTGTTAAATTCTGGGGCTATATTCCTGCTGTCTAGAGCTCCCAGCCCCCTTGCAAACACTTAGGGTCAATAGAAGACAAAGGTAGAGGCATGGATGAACCTTCATTGTGCAAAAAAATAGCAAACATTAGAGCATGGATGCAGCATAGATGAAAGAGGAGGGCCTACTTGTAGCAGCTTTGACTAAATGAGAATTTCAAGTCCAGAGCGAAGAAATGATTTGTCAATGGGTACACAATACGTAAGTGACAGACCTATCTTCAGCCTCACTCTCTTACTCCAAACCCTTTCCTCTTTAGAAATACACACTATCTCTATGCATCTACTTTCAGAATCTTCCCAACTCTGCTTTCCGTCTCTTTCCTTCCCATCCTCTTGCAGGGCATTACAGTTTTATTGAGGTGTCCACCCCTGCAACCCCAAGTTCCTAGGCTTGCCTTTCCCTGTTAGGTCTCCATGATCCTATAGTCTCTGAAGCTGAAAATCTAAAGCAAAAATTATTTAAATCAGTCCTTTACAGTTTACATTTATACCTCCCAGGTTTTCATTCTCTTATGCCTCCTTTCTCCAGGTGAAAGCTCAGCTGGTAGGTCTAATCCGCAGAGCGGTCAGCTGTAAAAAGCAGAGGCCCGCAGGTTGAGGTGGGAGGGACAGGTCTTATCCACCTCCTCACCATATCAATGCTCTCTACAGAGGTCACGTATCATATAATCACCAAGAGAAGGCAACAGTGTGACGTTAATGTCCTTGAAACCCCTTTGGAAATGAACCTGGCCTGAGATTCCAAGAGAGGGTGGTGGAGAGAAAGCTTGTGCTCAAGCCCCTCTGACTTGTGGTTATGTGTTCTTATGCCATCACAAAAGTTGAAGTTTATGTTTTTGCTCCGAGCCAGCTTTCATGCTGCAAAACATCGTGAGAAATAAGGCTTGGGAGAATAAATCGAAAGTCTTGGACTTTGGGTTTACACTGGGGCATAGAGAACACTGGAAGGAGCACTTCACATACTTAAAGGGAAAAGAAAAGGAAAATATCAAGTTCACAACTTTTCTTGACCCTATGAGTGGACAGAGGGTAAAGAGCAACCGTTACTCCCTGATAAATAAAACCTAGTAGGCCCAACACAGAGACCCGTGATGCACACTCATTAGCAAAATGAAAATTCTTAGTTCCCATCTTCTGTAAATGCCCAGCTTGTTCAGAAAACCAAATTTAAATACAATCCATTATTGCCTCATTGTTATGCCATCTAACTTCCTCCTAAGTCAGCTAACTTCTTCATTCCTAGCAGCCCTCTGCTCCCCACTTTGTAAGAAGCCACCTGAGTAAAGTGAAGCTTCATGTCAGTCATCAGAACATTTCCTCACCTGCTTCTGCATTTGCGCTCTATGAGCTTCCCCTTTTCCACCGCTTTGGTGGAGCTCCATTCTACTTTCCGGATGGATGCTGCCCGATTCATGATTCCCTCCATAAAGTTGTAAGATCCTAAAGGGTATGAAAAGTTTTCTTTCGTCGAGCCCCAACTCAAAAAAGAGGCTGATGTCTGCAGGGGCAGAGGAGACAGACCACCAGCTCACCAGGGCAAAATGCAGCAAATATTAAGTTTTAAAAATGTATATCGAAAACCAGACATAAAAATTTAAAAGGGACTTAAAATGCATAGGTCCTTAAAGAAGAATGACTGGTAAATATATTTAAATATTTCATACCTTTAATAATCAAAGGAATAAAAATTTAAAACCATGAGATAGACAAACCCGTGGTATTAGATTAAAAAAGATATTGAAATGATAACATTGAAAGCTGATGAGAGTAATGAGAGGTTATAACTGGTAAAGCCTCTAAGGAAAATAATTTGGCAATAGGTAACATTTTCATACTCTTTAATCCAGAAAAATTCTTCTTCTAGGAATCTATCCTGGCAAAAATAATCAGAATATGGACAAATATATGCACTAAAATGTCTGTTTCCAAGCTGTTTATAATAACAAGAAATGAGTTCCAAATGATGTTCAATAAGGGAGAGAAATTCTTCATCTGGTCGCTTGAGACCACACTATACACTGTAATTATATTTAAACTGTTTAACAAAATAAGTGAGCCAAGCAAGATAACAGTTGTGTATTCAGAATTATATCAACAGTAGTAAATCACGTATGCATGTTCCCAAAGGATCAGAGGGAAATTGCTAAAATGTTAGCAGTGTTATCTCTGGGTCTTCTTTAATCAAGCCTTTGTCTTCTGTATACTATCTTGCTTTCCACAATGGACATGTATTACTTTTATTATAAAATACACTGAAAAAATAATAATAAAGAGGCAGATGTCTGCAGCGGCAGACACAAAACAAGACTCCACTCGGTATTGGTAACTGCGTGTGGACAGAGCCGCTGGGGGTTGCAAATACAGGGAGTCCACACCCTCTTGTGGTCCTTTAGGTACTCACAGAAAACATTAGGAGAGTCGCCAGAAAACTTCTCATTTTTCAGACCTGGCGGGGGAGAACAGTGCTGCTTTGGTAGGGGCAGGAAACTGGCAGACCCTCAGTTCCCATCTCTCATCCGGAACAAAAGCCTTAACCCGTGGGAGAAAGGTAACAAACTGCTGGGCGGCAGGCTTTAGTGAAGAAATATTGCAGCTGGAGAAAGAAGTAGGCAAAATCCCTCTAAACCTGGAAAAGGAGTAGGAATAGCTTCTGGACTGAGAGCCTTGCTGGGAAGGGGTAGACCAGTGCCCAAATTCAGTGTTTGCATGAGACCCAACAACGGAAAATGGTCCACAGCCTCACTGCTCCCTGCCCCCGCCAGGCTAATAAGCATAACCAGTAACTGGCAAGAGTCAGAGCCTTGCCAGCCAAAGAACAAAGGATATCCTTCTAGCAAGGCAGGCCCCACCACCAGCGCCAAACCCAAAGTACCACTGGAGTAATTTAACACCTGTGGTACACAGAACAGATGGTAACCACAGAAACAACCAGCCTCCAAACCTTCCCAGGTTCTAATTAGATTAACTCAAACCCCTGCCCTAAAGGCCCAGCAGAAGGAAAAGCGTTCGCATTTCTTGATGAAAAATCTATTTACTTCAGTCTCAAGTCTGCTACAGAAGGCATCTGGCTCTCAAAAAAAAATTAAAAAGCCTGCAGAAAGTCTGGAAAAGATAATGCATTCCTAAGAGACAGAATGAGCATCAGAGCTAGATGGCACAGGTGTAGGAGGTATCTCCCAGGCAATTTCAAGCAATGGTGATTACAGGGTTAAAGAGTAATAGTAATAGGATATATTGGCATCATCCATCACCTGATATGATGCACTGCAAGTGGCATCTCACCTCTGTGCTATTCTTCCAAAATCTATAACCTCAATCTAATCCTTTGGAAACATCAGACAAACACCAAGTGAGATTCTAGAAAATACTTGACAAGTATCCTTCACTGTGTCAAGTTTATGAAAGACAAGTGACTACTGAAGAACTGTCACAGTTTCATAGCAATTTAAGAAGACACAATAATTAATGCAGTGTGGTATTTTGGATTGGATCTTGGAATAGAAAAGGAACATAAGTGAAAATCCAGTGAAATGTGAATAAAGCCTATAGTTTAGTTAACAGTGTTTTACAAGTTTCTGATCATTGTACTGTAAAAGATGTTAACATTAGGGGAAGCTGTTTGAAGGGTATTTGGAAAATTCTCTGTATTATTATTATTATTTGTTAAGATTTATTTTTTATTTATTCTCTCCCCTGCCCCTGCAACACTGCCCTGCCCCAGTTGTCTGTTCTCTGTGTCCATTCGCTGTGCATTCTTCTATGTCCACTTGCATTCTTGGCAGCACTGGGAATCTGTGTCTCTTTTTTGTTGCATCATCTTGCTGCATCAGCATTCCATGTGTGCAGAGCCACTTCTGGGCGGGCTGTGCTTTTATCGTGTGGGGCAGCTTTCCTTGTGGGGCACACTCCTTGTGCATGGGACTCTCCTATATGGGGGACACCTCTGCATGGCATGGCATTTCTTGTGCGTGGCAGCACTACATGTAGGCCAGCTCACCACCTGGGCCAGGAGGCCCTGGGTTCAAACCCTGGACCTCCTATATGGTAGACAAACACTCTATCAGTTGAGTCACATCCAATTTCCTCTCTGTATTATTTTAAATATTTTTACAACTCTTCTCTAAGTCTAAAATTGTTTCAGAGTAAAAAGTAAAAAAAAAAAAGAGAAAAAAGTTCTCTTTGCCTGTCAATATTCACCCACTAGTCAACAAAAAATAATTGAATGCATGGTACATCCAAGGTATTCTAGGAGACACTGAGGAAACATTTTATGGCTTCATGGTGTTTACTATCTATAAAGGAAGACAGATATAATGCAAATAAACTAACAAATACTTTATTAGGAACCAATGAATTAAAACTAGACTATACCATGAGAGGCTATCTTAGAGGATTTTACCTGGAGGTAATGGCAGTCTCCAATACACTGCCATGCTAGCAATCCCAGGGGTTAAAGAGCAGCAATGCTCCCAGACCAAATTAAAATGATTGAATCATAGGGTTAATTAAAATCAATTTAAAGCACACAGGATTCAGTGGTGGGAAAGAGATGTCTAAGTTAATATATGTAGGAAAGGGGGCAGGTGAATTTAAAGTATGACGCTATGCAAACTAGTAATACTTCAATCCTGTGTATACAATATTCCTCTGTTCCATCTGCCACTTTGAAACATCATCATCTCCACTGATGTCTTGTTTGTGAGGACCAGAGTTGAGGTTCAAGAAAAGAAGTCCACAGACAGAAGATGGTCAGGGCAATGACAATCTTGCTCTATGATAGAGAGGCAAGAACAAGTATGCTTGTCCACAGTTGCGGCTTTTCAATTAACCCGTTATACACCAAGGATTTCTTTTTTGTGCTGGGGCAGAGGACATGGGGTCAGAGTGGGTGTCATCAATAGCTGGTCAAATTAAGACCTTGTGAATATGGATTGCTTCATCTATATTTAGAGTATTCCCAATATTGAGTATATGTAATATCTTGGATGTCTCATGCATATTTAGAGTATCATGAATATTTAATATCCAGGTGCTTCATGGATAGTAGGCATCTTTTGGTCCTTCCTTCTGTTACTATATATTTGCATTCCTCAAAACCCCTTCCTCATAACCCTACATTTGGCTCCTCCAGAACTGGATAAGAGTTTGCAAAGGAAGGTAAGTTTAGAAATTATTTCATGGGTAGAGTTGTACTGTGGTGTTGATACACTTAGGGTATGACAGCTGCTGGAATGCTTTCTATCATGGCACTGTCTGAATTCTTTGGAGATCCCTCCTTTATTACAAGGTAGTATTTATTTGTAGTGACTTGACATGTATAAGGCCTCAATCAGGTGGCTGCTAATGGCAAGGTCAGGGAACTTCTCTTTCTCTCTCCATCAGGGGACAACAGCTCATTTCTCTGTAAACCCTTTGTCTTAGTTTGCCAGGCTGCTATGACAAATACCACACAATGGGTTCACTTAACAGGAATTTATTCCCTCATGTTTTGGAAAGGAAGCAAGAAGTCCAAAATCAAGGAATTGGCAAGCCCATGCTTTCTCCCCAAATCCTACAGCATTCCAGTGCTACCTTGATACAGTCTTTGGGGTTCCTTGTTTCACATCTCTGCCTCCCCTCACATGACAATCTCTCCCTCCTTGTGTCTGCTCTTCCAATTTCCGCTGACCTCCAGCTTCTTCCTGTGTGGCATCCTCTGACTGACAGCATCCAAATTTCTTATGTACCAAAGGGCTCCAGTAACACAGATGAAGGCCCGCCCTGATTCAGCCTGGCCTCACACCTTCAGAAATTTCCTTTTTACAAGGGATTCGCACCCACAGGAATGCGGATTATGACTAAGAACATGTCTTTTGAGGGGATACATAATTCAATCCATCACAACTATTCAAGTGGAGTTCCTTCCAAGATGGTATATTTTTATGGGAAAAATGTCTGGACCATAAGGAAGGAGGATGTTAGCTCATTTCTTGGTCTAAAAACAGATTGGTTCCACCCTGGCCCATTTGTTCTTGTTCTGCAGTCAGAGGCTATCAGAGGAGTGAGTGAGATACACATTCCTAAGATTATATATTTAAGCCCAGAGGCAGAGTGAGATAAAGAATGCAAAACTTGCTTAATGATCTCTTAACATCTGCTTTATTGATGTTCTTGATGCTGATGAGACTCTTAACTAAAAAAAAAAAAAAAAGTTGAATTTAATACTCTGTCCATTTTTTTTGTTTTGCATCAATATGTTATTACTATTTTTTATCACTATTAAACTACATTGATTAATCTACCACTTACACAACTGATAGACATTATATTTCCAGGTTGCCAGAGTTATTAAGTGTACCCTAATGAAATAAACATAATATACTCATATTTATTTTATCTACATATTCTATTTATGTTTATATAAACTATAGTGTAAAGATTTCTAATCTCTTCCAGATCACTTTCAATTCAGGAAAAAATCTCTTAAAAAGTTCTAATACTACCAATGTGCCTCACTTTCACAAGATAAATTGAGAAGCTCAGTAGTAATGCTGAGAATAAACCATATCTGAAAAGAAAAGGGTGATTTTTGTCCATGCTAGAGTCACTTTGGGATGTTATTCAGGGTAAGCCCCCCATGTCGAGCAGGTCTGTGTCTTCACTGAGCATTGAGACAAAGCTACGTGGGAATATGCCAAGGTAGTTTCACCCAATCATGGTCCAGAAGTATCCATTACATAGAAAATGTGACAAAATCTGCACTTAGTGTTTTTAACCAACAATTTTCAAGTAATTTATAACAGTGCTTGGCAGGTCAGTTTTTATAAGCAGGCATAGGACAAGTGAACATGTCCTGAGGAAAAACGTACAAGTTGACAATTTTCTTGTCCTGTTTTTTCAGACCACTTGATGATAGAGATCAATCAAGAAGCAAAATCTGATTCAGTCACAGTTAGCTTGGGAGAAATTCAACTGAAAAATGACCAATTTAAAGACACCATAAAGACCAAACAAGTTCACTTCCCTAGGGACCAAAAGATGAGGAAAAACAATGAAGTTGGAGTAGTAAAAGAAGATTTTTTTCAGCCTCCACGTCCCTGAGACTGGTAATGCATTGCTTCTGTACACACAGAACAAAAGCACAATAATTAAGGGAGCAATCAGATTTTGCCCAATCAAATGCAATTGGACCTTTTTTATGATGTCTACTTCAACTTTTTGTGACACAGTTTTTCCAATATTCATATCATAAAGTTGGCACCTTGCATTTGGTGAATCTGGCACTCAAGTTTATACTCTGACTCCCTTCTCTAAAGATTAAGAATTATATTAGGGTTCTCTAGAGAAACAGATTCAAAAGGAGGTATTTGTAAATAGTTTAAGATTTTATAAAATTCTCTCATGTGACTATGGGGATGCACAAATCCAGGTTCTGCAGGCAGGCTGCAAACAAAGGGTTCTGATGAAAGTCCAGTGAAGGTCCTTGATGCGCTCCCATGGGATGTTGACTGTCCAAAGAAGAGCTGGAATATTCTCCCTGAATGCTGAAATCACTTCCCATTTTAAGGCATTCAACTGATTGGATAAAGTATCATTATTGCTGACAGCAATCTCCCTGGTTGATTGTAGATATAATCAACTATCTATGAAGTAAAGTCACTGATGACTAAAAGTCCATAAATGTCTTTGTTTTTTTTTTTGTTTTTTTTTAAAGATTTATTATTTATTTATTTAATTCCCGCCCCCCCCCCCCCCTTGTCTGTTCTCTGTGTCTGTTTGCTATGTCTTGTTTCTTTGTCCGCTTCTGTTGTCCTCAGTGGCACGGGAAGTGTGGGCGGCGCCATTCCTGGGCAGGCTGCACTTTCTTTCGCACTGGGCCGCTCTCCTTATAGGGTGCACTCCTTGCGCGTGGGGCTTCCCTATGCGGGGGACATCCCTGCATGGCAGGGCACTCCTTGCGCGCATCAGCACTGCGCATGGGCCAGCTCCACACGGGTCAAGGAGGCCCGGGGTTTGAACCGCAGACCTCCCATGTGATAGACGGCCGCCCTAACCACTGGACCAAGTCTGTTTCCCCCATAAATGTCCTTGTATTACAATTAGCCCAGTGCTTGCTTGACCAAACAATTGGGCACAATTACCTGGCTGAGTGACACATGAGCCTAACCATCACAAGACTGAACATACAAATTGACAATGACCAGGATCCTTGAACCCACTATGAGCAGCAGCTAGCCTAGGTAAGTCTGATTCACTACCTATAACAATCAGTCCAGGAAGCTGGTCACGATCTCAAACAACCACCCCAGGAGATCAAACCACAATCTGTAAACAATCCACTCAAAATACCCGGGACTGGACAAATAACTGAGAGCTTCCTTGATTTTTGTGCACACTTATAACTTTGGACCAACCAAAGAAAGCCAAATTTGCTCCCCTAACTAATTTCATAGAATATGCTACTTCTGGTTAGTATACCTTGTTTCCATTATTTTCCCCTTTACCATTTCTCTGCCTGCCTTTGAGTCTTTGCCAAACTCAGGTGATGGTGCCTGACTCACATACTTTACAAAGCTCTGATATATAATCTTTACTTTTCTCATTTGGGTGTTCTTCAGATAGTTCCGCAAGACAGGTAACAATAGATAAGACTCGTTAAATAAGATTTAGCCATGCTATGAAATTTAAGAAAAATATCTCTGGAGTCCAGAAAACAAAGCAGAGAGCAGGGTTGAAGTCACACCGCCTTCTGGGTATCAGATCCAGAAGCAAATAGAGGCAGATGAAAATTTGACTCATGTAAGGTTATAAGGAGTAAAATTTTCCTACACTGAGGAAGTGGAGACAGACTCTGTTAACATCAGGACATGGAAAGAGTACTTCGATTATAAAGAAGAATGAATAATGTTGCTGCCAATCACTTCCTGAAAACATGGCTCATATAAACCTGCCTTTCAAAGGAAACAAGAGGATTCAGATAAGGGATTGGAGCCTGAGTCTAATGAGATTTAAAGAACAGGATCAACACTATTTGCAAATCACCATGGATTGGAATTGAGCCACATACATGAGGTCCTGTTCTCTATTGGGATCCCTGGGAGGCTGCATGGAAGTAATGACAAAATCACATGATAATGAGGGCAAACAGAGAAATATCAAGAGAAAAAGCCTCCCCATAGAGGCCAACAAAATAGTATATATTAAGCACAATAAAGCTATGGAAGTTAGTCAGCCAACAAAATCAACACTAGGTAGATAAATTCCCTCCATATAAAGTGAAGATAATATAATAATCAGACAAAGGATTTTTTAATTGATTATGTTTAGAGCCCTCCAAATGATTAGTGAATAACATTCATTAAGAAAATTATGAAATTAAAATGGATATAAATGAGGTTTGATGATGTACATGTCTTGTATCTTAGCATTGCCTCTGTTAGGTGTACTACCCAGAGAAACTGAAGTAGATTTAGCTAAATACTAAAATCATTAATGTCTATAAATACTACTTCATTGGTATTTCACAAAAAAAATTTCATCTAGCAATTCCATATTTTTTCATTTATGAACATCAGCAATTTGATAAGGCAAATATTATCTCTATTTCATTGAAGACAAACTGAATCAGAGAACTTTAACCAGCCACACAGCTAGTGACACAGCATTTCCTAAACTTAGGCCTTCCGATGCAAAAGCCCTTTAATGTGGTCACACAGGCAAGTCACTTAATCTCTTTGTGATTCCAATTTGCTCACTTATTTGGATATTGGAAGGATGAAATGCCAATTGTAAATCCCCACATAAGTCCTCAGTAAATGTTGCTATCCTTTCTTCTGCTCCTTCTATCACCTTTTTTGCTTTACTTGGTGTTTGGTATTTATTTGACTTTTGTTTCTGAAGACATTGAAAACCCTGTACAAGTGGAACCAAGTGAAAATTTTATATTTCTTCCTGTTGCCAAGTATGTGTTTTCCCTACCTATGGTGTTAACAACTTGGTTTCCCACGGCTGACATGTAAGTAGGTAAGGAAGGTATTTTTTTTTTAAGATTTATTTATTTATTTGTTTCTCTCCCTTCCCCCCTCCCCACCCCGGTTGTCTGTTCTCTGTGTCTATTTGCTGCGTCTTCTTTGTCCGCTTCTGTTTTTGTCAGCGGTATGGGAATCTGTGTTTCTTTTTGCTGAGTCATCTTGTGTCATTTTTCTGTAAAAGCTTAGGCCCATCTTGTGTCATTTTTCAGTAAAATGACATTTCATAAAAATGACATTCTTAAGCAGGCTGCACTTTCTTTGGCGCTGGGCGGCTCTCTTTACAGGGTGCACTCCTTGCGCATGGGGCTCCCCTACGCGGGGGACACCCCTGCATGGCAGGGCACTCCTTGCACGCATCAGCACTGCGCATGGGCCAGCTCCACACGGGTCAAGGAGGTCCGGGGTTTGAACCGAGGACCTCCCATGTGGCAGACTGACGCCCTAACCACTGGCCAAGTCCGCCACCAGGAAGGTATTAATTGTAGTATTTTTCAGTTAACATGGTGTCTCAGGGTTATATGACTCACTGAAATTGGTGTAACTAAGAAAAAATTGAAGTGCAATTTTAATTTGGTTTCTGGATTCCAAATCCACAATTTCCCTCTGAAAGCTTCAATTATCTGCCTACCTATATACTACCCATATTTGTTTATTAATTGTTGCCCTCAGAAACTCTTATTCAAACAATATCATTGGTAGAATCTCAATGTGTAAAATAAATGAGTGTGAATTTGCTAGGTGAGGGACAGGATGGTCCCTAAAGGCAAAAGCACCTTTGCTTAACACACATCTAATCAAGCCTTGCCATTTCCCTTACAGTTTGTAAAAGAGATCTCCTTATGCTGTGTATACATAAATGTCTGTAAATACTTAATTGATTTTTTTAAAAATCTGGCCATTCTAATCCAATGCTCTCAAACTTTTAGTGAGCATTGCATCCCGGAGGTTTGTTAAAACACAGATCACTCGTCTTAGCTCGAGGTTTTGATTTGGTAAGTCTGAGATGGGCCTAAGCATTTTATTTCTAACCAGTTCCTCAGTTATCCTGATATACCTGGTCTGGGGCCACACTTAGATCCCTTGCTATTCAATGTGCAGTGGGCCGAACAGCAGCAGCAGCATCCCCTGAGAAATGACTAGGAAAGCAGAATCTCAAAACCCACTCCAGATCCATCGAAATGGAATTTGCATTTTACCTAGATTTATATGCATGTCTTGAATTAATTTAGTTGGATTTTAAGACAATAATTCATGAGAAAAAAAACATAGTTTCTTACTCCCAGGTCCAAGAGAGAGAGCAGTGCCACGGGAGTTCACAGGAAGCCTGGTCCGGCAGGTGACTCATTCAGCAGGTGGAAAGTGCACAGCAAGCAAGAGGGACTCGCGTGTTTGTGCCTCTATTGTGGTCCCGGGATAGAGGTTAGTAGATTTGCCGCTAGTGTCAAGGGTTAGTTAGTTTAAAGCAAACACTCATGACAAGTGGAAGGGTTGGGGGTTCGAGATGATTGGCGATGGGGCAGCTGGGAGCACCTGTGGGTTTACAGGGAGGTGTGTATGGTATGGGTGGTAGACCTGGTTGTGGGTTTGAGCTCGGGAGGAGGTTATGCCCTTGGGCTGGAAAGCTGTTGATTAACTAGGCCAATGGCTTAGTAGAGGTAAGCTGGATACAGAGGCCTCACAGGAAAGTTTTGATAGTTGTGAAAACGCACAGTAAAGGAGAAGCTCGGGTGATGGGGTATTAGTCCTGGATGCATTTTAACCTACCTAAGGAACTATCACAAAAATATGCTTCGGTCTTTCCCCAAAAGATTTCAATTTAATTGGTCTAGGTAATGCCCATGTGATTCTAAAGAACAAATAAAGCTGGGAGCCATTCATCTGATATGCCTCAGTTTCCCACATTTGCCTTTTGTCAGGAAACATCTGATAATTTGGTAAAAACATAAATTCTAAGGTCCCACCTATGAAAATGTTAATTCAGTAAATCAAGAAGGATCCAAGCATATATATACTTTTTAAAAGAATTTTAAGTAATTCTTATTGTCAGGTAAGTTTGAAAAATTCAAACGTATTTCCAAAATTCTTCACATATCCCTAAAATAAATTACTGAATTTTGGAAACATTTCTATTTACACTACCATTTTAAAAGTGCCTTGGCCAGCATGAGAATTTTATAGTATAATTTTGAGGTTTACAATTAATCAAAAAATATTTTAATTCCTCTGAGATAGGTGTTATTTTAATGGAATGGAATGATTAATAGTTTAAAACTTGGATAATCTAATTTCTAGCCCTGTCTCCATCATTAATTATAAATATCAATGTTGGTCACTGTCATTTCCTCATTCAAATGAATAAAGGAGCAAAGTAAATGACATGACTGTGGCCTGAAAAATATTATCATTAAGTGATGAAAAGTGCAACGCTCATCAGAAATTTAAGTGTCAACCCTAAGAATTCCTGATTTTATATTTGGTGCCTTCTGACATATTTCCCACAATGTCTCTATTTGTATGTATGACTGTCATGTCTCCAAAAGATCTCCAGGAAAATTTGTTTAAGCAATACTAAGAACAAGAGAGTACCAACTGACCAAGTCTTAATAATGTCTCAAAACGGGAAAATAGGAACTTGGTATTTATGGGGTTTTATGGTGTGGACTGGGTGATTTGAAGGCATGTAATGCAAAATGAGGAACTAGTTGAGGCAAGGCAGGATCTGGCCTAATTCCTTTGATCTAATGGGCACAGTGAAGTAAATCTTGAAAGTGAGTCTTGAGCAAACTGTTAACTTTGATAGTGAGCTGTTTTTCTGGATTCTTGGAGCAGGTATTTCCTAGAGTAAGCAGTGAAATTATTTTTTCCCAATGCAATGTTGTTCAACACAAAAGCAGGAAAATGTGCTTCCTCCTCGAATTGTTTAACACAAGAATTAAAGTATGTTGGTTTCAGTTTTTGGCACTTAATGAAATTATGTTTACAAGCTTCTTTTGTTTTGTTTTGTTGAAATAATTGTTTGTGTTTTCTGAGGTATTATGTGATAGATCCTGGTTCATTTCCCCATTTGGGGTCCTATTTGAGCCTGCCCATCTTTTCTTATTCTTTGGACTTCTCTATCTAGATACTCACTAGTAGGAATGAGTATCTCCACCCACTGGTAGGACATTCACCAGATTTGTCTCCTATCCTCTTCAGGAACGTGGTTATGCTACATCATTTACGAAGGACAACTTTAAGTCCCAACAGCCTTCTGCCCATTCAACATGGGCCATAGTCAGCCTGATCAGTTCTCCCACTCCCAGCCACAGGCGCCTCCCCCCTTAGGCATCTATGGATCTGACCTCAGGGTTTCTTTTTTCAGGCTCCTTTGCACAGATGGCAGAGGCTGCCCCCTGTGCAGCTGCCTGGTGTGGCATGAACTTTCATTCTGGAATGTTAAAATTCAGAAATACTTCAAATAAAGAAAACTGCTGGGTTAGAAAATGGAAAATTAGCATGGCAGCAAGCTGCCAAGCTGTGAAAAAGATCAAAATAGCATGGGACAGTAAAGACCACAGAACTAGTCATCTGTAAGAGAAGGGGATGGGGGATTATCAGCGGAAACTGTAATTCAGCAAAAACAATAGTTCTAGAATTATAATGAGTCCTTATACTTGCACCTCTTTTAAATATAAATTTCTGTTGAGCAGTTATAGGTTTACAGAAAACATGCCATTAATAAAGTTCCCGTATACGTCCCTCTCCCACACATAGTTTTCCCTGTCTTGCATTAGTGTTGTAACTTTGCTACAATTCATGAAATGATGTTATTATAATTCACTTTAGCCCACTATTCATATTAGGGTTCATTCTTTGCATTGTACATTCTTTTGTGTGTGTGTGTTAACATAAATAAAACCTAAAATTTCACTTTTTTTCTCTTCTTGAATATAGTGTTAAATAGTATTAATTACATACTCCAAGTTCTGCCTCCACCCCCATCACCCATTGCCAAAACTTTCCCATTGTGCGAAACAGAATGTTAAATACAGAACTGCCTTAAGACTCAGTATAGCAGTTTGACCTAGTTATGAATTCCAAAAATAGATATTGGATTATGTTTGTAATCTGGTTTATTACTGGGCATGATTGAGTTATGATTAGGGCTTTGATTGGGCCACGGCATTAGGGTATTGAGTCCCCGGGTGGGGACTCACAGATAAAAGACCATGGCAAAGGACAGAGTTGGAGCTTTTGATTCGGGGGTTCTTAATGTTGGGATTTTGATGTTGGAGTTTGATGCTGAAGTCTTAAGCTGGAGCCCCAGGGAAAGAGACAGAGACATTTGCCTGAGAGTCTATAGCTGACCTTGTGGAGAAAGGCAAAGTCTAGAGAGCCTCATAGTCCACAGCTGAACTTGTGGAGAAAACAGGAGTTGCACCCAGAGGAACACAGGAAGCCTGAACCCACACAGACATGGGCAGCTGTCTTGCTCCAACATACGAAAATAGCCTTTGATGAGGGAAATAACTTATGCTTATAGCCTGGTATCTGTAAGCTCCTACCCCAAATAAATATCCTTTATAAAAACCATCCATTTTCTGGTATTTTGCATCAGCATCCCTTTGGCTAACACATTCAGCATATGTCTGTGTGTGTATATATATATATCTATATGCCCTGGAGAAATGAAAACAGAGACATAAACAGATATTTGCACACCTATGTTCATATATAACGGTGTTATTCACAATTGCCAAAAGGTGGATGCAATGCAAGTATCCATCTGCAGATGAATGGATAACAATGTGGCATGTACTTACAATGGAATATTAGTCATAGAGAAAAGATGAAGTTCTGATACATGTGACAATAGGAATGAAACTTGAAGAAATCATGTTGATTGAAATAAGTCAGACCCAAAGGAGCAAATATTGTATGATCTCACTGATATAACATATTTAGAATAAGCAAATTCATAGAAGTTGAATCTAGAATACAAGTTTCCAGCATTTACAAAGAAAAGGTGGGTAGAGACTGGGGAGTTAATGCTTTATTGGTATGAAGTGTTTGTTTGGAGTGATGGAAAAGTTTAGATAATAGATGGTGGTGATGGTAGAACAACACGGTGAATGTAATTAACACCATTGAATTTTATATTAGAATGTAGCTAAAAGGTGGAAGTTTTAGTTCTTATATATATGTTCCTAGGATAATTTTTTTTAAAAATCCATAGGACTGTAACACAAACAGTGAACTGTAGTATAAACTCTGGACTTCAGTTAACAGAAAAATCTTGTGTCATCAATTGTAACAAAGGTACCACATGAATGCAAAATGTTATTACTAGGGAAAATGTGTGTTTTAGGGGGACATAGGAGAAATTTGTATTTTTCCATCATTTTTCTTTATACTTACAACTTCTTTATTTTTTTTTTAATATTACATTCAAAAAATATGAGGTCCCACCCCCTTCACCCCACTCCTCCCCCCATAACAACAATCTCCTCCATCATCATGAGATGCAAATACAACTTCTTTAGCAAAAAAAAAACCACTTATTAATACATATAAATGAGATTTTAATATAGGTAAATATCCAGTCTACTATAATTGCAAAATTGCTGCTATGGTTCCACGTGCAACTTCCTCCTTGAAATCTTCCTTTATCAATGGTTCCAGGAGTTATCTCTGCCATTTCAGAAGTCCCGTAGCTTTAGTTTACAGTAGTCAAGCTGCAGGCAGTTATGAATTTGGGGGGCATAGCAGAAGCTCTTAAAAGGAGCAATGGGCGGCGGACTTGGCCCAGTGGTTAGGGCGTCCGTCTACCACACGGGAGGTACGCGGTTCAAACCCCGGGCCTCCTTGACCCGTGTGGAGCTGGCCCATGAGCAGTGCTGATGTGCGCAAGGAGTGCCCTGCCACGTAGGGGTGTCCCCCACGTAGGGAGCCCCACGCACAAGGAGTATGCCAGGTAAGGAGAGCTGCCCAGCGCCAAAGAAAGTGCAGCCTGCCTAGGAGTGGCGCTGCCCACATGGAGAAATGACACAAGATGATGCAGCAAAAAGAAACACAGATTCCCGTGTCGCTGACAACAACGGAAGCGGACAAAGAAGATGCAGCAAATAGACACAGAGAACAAAAAACCAGGGTGGGGATGAAGGGAAGAGAAATAAATAAATAAATAAATCTTTAAAAAAAAAAAGGAGCAATGATGTGTGGTTATTTGCTTCTATCTCACCTCACATTATAGGCACTTTCTAATCTGTTGAATAAATGTGTAAATGAAGGAATAAATCAATGAATGAATGAAGAGTGCTATATTCATGTTAGGTAGTGTTGCTTTCATTATTTATCTTTTTTCAAAAATTATTAGGTAAGACTTAAAAAAAAGTGCTAAGATGTAAAGGAAAGGAAGGAATTAATGGTTGCCTTGTGTTAATAAAAGATCACCACTAGCTGGTCTTATCTTTCTGAATATTGACAGAAACTTGATCTCTTTCAGGTGTATAATACCACTGATGGTGGCACATATTATTTTACCCTATTCTATTTTGTGTCCCTGAATAGTCTAGGACATTAATCTCATAGAATTTACTTCATACTAATCAATCTAATAATCTCTTGATATTTAATTGTAGTTTCATTTATTTCAAACCACACAGCAGAGTTCATGCATTGTACTGTTGTAGCAGTAGGGTGAGGTTCAATTATTTGTGTATAGAAAGGCCAGGACTCAGGAATGATTTTGAGAAGGAAAAAGGGTTTATTGATGGCCGGCCGGGCTCGGGAGCTTTCTGTTTCAAACCTGAGCCCTGAACAAGAATGTTGAGTTCCTTTTATACAGAGAGGAAGGGTCATATTATTCTTTGTTTCAGTGCTCAGTAGGCTTGAATTAGCATATCTCGTCCACATCCTAGGTAAGCTTTTAGCATGGACCTTATACATTCTAGATAAGCTTTTAGCACATTTGGTTACCAAGGGCAGGACTGCAGCCTCTTAGCTTCCCACACCCACAAGTCACAGATAGTTTAGGTTATCTACAAAGAGCTGAAGAGTCTCCCACCCATAGCCCACATCAATACAAAGCCTATGGATGTATTTACCACCATAAAATTTCACTCAATTTTTTCCCACTGCATATCCACCCAATCTTTAACATGGGAATATCTTACCCACAGAAATGATACCCCAGACCTTGAGGAATTGAAAAACAAATTAAAAGCTATGGGTGATTTAGGAAGAAAAGAAAAAAAGTTCTTATTTCTGAAATAAATAACTTCAAACTCAATTTTAATTAAAAACTAGTTAAGTGTGTATTAATTATGAATGCTGGATTTTCATTCCTTATTATGAGGTTCTGATGAGTCAGGTCACTCATTTTCTTTATAATGTTCCTTGGAGGAAAAATAGATTGGTTCCTGGATTATGAGGGCTGAGATTCATACCAGTTCAGCTGCATCTCACACTGCTTTTGGGAAATTACCCTCAATGTTGCATGTAGTTGAGCATGGAAAGAATACACAATATACAACTACATCCTACAAAGTTTAAAGTAAAAAGCACTTCATTTACACTGGAATGTATCTCAGCTCCTTTGCAATAGGATGAAGTTCTACTTGAAAAATGGAATATTTTGGAGATGACTGTGGAGCATGTTGCTATATGGTGCATTGTGGGTTCACAGGATCAGGCACAACAGAAACTTTAAACAAATGACCACTTTTTACTTACTTTTACTTACGTAGCACAAAGGGTCCAAAGAGCAGGGAAAGAGATCCCACCTTGGCTGTTTTCTCTGGAAGGCCAACTGCATGGGTCAGGGTCAATGGAGTTAAATTGGAGAGAAGGGCTACCTGTGTTGCTCAAGGGCTGAATATTTATATCCAGGGGAAGGGAACCCTGCCACTGAAAGTTCCTGCCCTTATAAGCAGCTGGACCTGCTTGTTCCTGGATTCCTGTTTAAGGTATGGCCAAGAATTTTCTGTTAGACCTCAAGTGTCCTCTGGACTGTGGAATAGAAACATAATGAAACATCTACATCCAAAACAAAAGTATGGGGGTGGGTAGGCAAGGACTGGGAGATGGCCTCCACGCTTGTTGTAACTTGCCAGCAGTGACCTTCACCGAAGTCATGAGAGTAGTGGTTTCCTGGCCCTGCAGTTCCTTTTTTAGAGTTCTCAAGGACATTTTTGTTCCCTGACATTTTTAAGTCTTGTCCCTCAGCCTCACACACAGTATGCAAATTCTTTGTAAGATCTGATAATATGCATAAGACAATGTATTATATAAAAAATTGATGGTAATATTTGAAGTTAAAACCTAATGTTATTTGTTAAAAATTTAGCAATGCCGCAAGGGATGATCATATGGATATAGTACTTGGCTGATTTTAAGTGATTTGCTAAAATTGCCCTGCCTAGCAAGAGAAGAAGAGTTTATAGAGTAATCTGAAAGACAGGAGATAAAAAAGATGCATTGATAATGTATGTTCAAATGGGGTTCAAACTTGTCTAAATAGGGAAAAGATGTACTAACTATATATTTTTATAACCACTTTCTCATGCCAAAGATATTGAATTAAAAAAAGCCATGAAAAACTGAAGTAGATGGCAGGTGTGGGTCCAATTGTCCATGTTTAGATTAAGGGAGGTGTGAGGAGATGTGTGGAAGACTTTTTGAGGGATGAATAAGAGGGAGATGACATGAAAATGAGTTTTGGGTCATACAATTTTGAAAAAGCATCATGAGTTTGCAAATTAAGAAACAGCTATTGCATTTGATACCTCTTGATGACATGGAAAGGATGGTATAATTATCCATTTGATCTTTTTTTTTTTATTGATTTTGTAAAAATATTACATTAAAAAAATATGAGGTCCCATTCGACCCCACCACCCCCATCACACCCTTCCCCCCCCCCAGCAACACTCACTCCCATCATCATGACACATCCATTGCATTTGGTAAGTACATCTCTGGGTATCTCTGCACCTCATGGTCATTGGTCCACATCATGGACCACACTCTCCCCCATTCCATCCAGTGAGCCCTGAGAGGATTAACAATGTCCGGTGATTGCCCCTGAAGCACCATCCAGGGCAACTCGAAGTCCCAAAGGCGCCTCCACATCTCATCTCTCCCTGCCATTCCCCATACCCATCAGCCACCATGTCCACTTTTCCCACTCCATTGGATTGGTTGTGTCCGTTGCACCTCTATGTCAAGAGGAGGCTCAGATTCCACATGGTTACTGGATGCAATCCTCCTGCTTTCAGTTGTAGGCACTCTAGGCTCCATGGTGTGGTGGTTGCCCTTCTTCAACTCCATCTTAGCTGAGTGAGGTGAGTCCAATAATTCAGATTGTAGGAGCTGGAGTCTGTTGAGGCTCAGGGCCTGGCTATCATATTGTCAGTAAAAAGATTCAATCCCCTAAATATATCTTAAACCCCAATACCAACTACAATTCCAGTAAAGTAGCATGATAGTCTTATGAAAAGAGATCCCCTCTGGGTTCAGTTTCATCATGCAGAAACACCAGCTCCATAGAAGGGCCATGTGACATGGCAGTGAACCCTATCTGCCATGACCGTAGAAACCGTGGATCCTTTTAGCCCTCAAAGGAACCAATACCTGGGGATTGTATCTACTTTATCTGTCTCTTAGACTCTGCTCAGTTATCCTCTACCAGTGGCCACTGCAGCACAAGAGGAAATACCAGGGTTGGGATAAGAGATATTCTTTTAGTGGAGTCTTTTGTAAATTGCCTTTGGTTGCTGGTAAATATATCAACCTGATAACTTGATTGCTCTTTACTGCTCCTTGCTGTCACCAAGAATGTTGATCCCACCCAGAGGATGGGATGGATCATCACTGGATTCTGCTTTACTAAAATGCTCCCAGTAATCACTTCTTGCTTAAACTAGCCATTGTTGCTTTTTGTAACCAAAGTCACTGAATGATTTTTAACTTTTTGGCTATAAGGCATTTGGGATTTTCTGAGATGACACTGTGATTGTTGGGGCCCCATATGAGAGATTCCCCTAAAGTTTCTGAACATCACTCCAAAGAGGAGATATATTAATAATGTGTAATCCTATGAATTATGTTGAGTATCTAAAGGGGGGTTTATATTTGTATTTGTGAATGTGTGCTGGACTTGATGGCCAGAGAGAAGGAGAACATATCCTTCTCATAAGCTCCACTCAGGTTCATAGGACTTTTACTTGTTGAGAAAATGGCCCTTTAGCATGCTATAAAAATAGAATTGGTATCCAAACTTTTATTCTTGACTTGTATAAAGTTTCATTTGCTCATTCAACAAATATTTATGTATTACTTACTCTATGATAAAAAGTAAGCAAAATAGTAGTTCTCCTTATTTAAGTTACCATCTATTGAAGAAAGTAGCAAATAAAGATCTGACACAAATAAATGAATATGTAACGTCAGGGATAGATGGGTGTTATAAAGAGACACAAAACAGGGAAGGGGAACAGATGGGATGAAAGTTTAATTGGGCTGGTCATGAATGGTCTCCCTGAGGAGACAACATCTGAGTCAAAGTCTGAGAGAAAAATGTGAACCAAGAAGAGAAAGCAGTGCTGATAAAGACTCTGAGAATAGCATATATCCAACATTCCAAGAAACAACAAGGGGTTAGTATGCATGAAGTGAGTGGTGAGAAATTAGTTAGAAATATAGCCAGAGCCCAAGCCATATGTGCCAAGTTCTATGGGCCAGGTTGGGGACTTCAACTCAAAGAAATCATTAGAAGACATCCCAAGAAATCTAAGACACACTCTCTCTCTCTAAATGCTTTGGATGAATTCCCAAACAAGAATTTACTAAGTCTTCTAAATTATATCTAAGTGAAGTGACCTTGCCACACCTCATTTCATCTCAAGAGTTCCAATATTATTTTTGTTTTCTTTGTAATTGGGATGGCTTTTTACCCAGAGTTCTTTCTCCCCACAGGTTATCCCATTTTTAAAGAGAACAGATAATTTTAATGTCCTCTTTAAAAAGCTAATAATTGTGTCTCAATTATTGCAATAGTTTCTTTGTCAGAGTTACCTCCCTTGAGTGGCTCTAAATTGTAAGTGGTATAGAAAAAACAGAGCTTGCCTGATTATCTGGCCCATTGCTAATGCTGCTATGTGTCCCTTCAGGACCTGTCCTTTGGAACACTTCCCAGATACAGACACACTGTTATCTGTGCTGAAGCCACCTGTACATCATTTGCTTTTATTCTCTTTGACAATGCATTGCCCTCGTTGTGACTGTAGGATCTTCTTCCCCACTTTTCGAAACAGTTGTTGTAAGACTGAGCTTGGATATGTTCCCAGGGATTAGTATAATGCTCTTGTTGGGAAGTTTGGAGATTCTTGTGCCAAAGCTGTACATGCAATATTTCCATAGAGTCTTATAAAATATAATAAATACCTTGATTTCCATATCACCCATTCAATCCGTTCATTGCCAGCATATAATATCAGCTGAATTAAAGTGAGTGGTACATAAACAGATTACTACAACTCCTTTTTAAGCAAAAAATATATACATGATTCCCTCAATGCCAATCATTGCAAATCTGTCATCCTTGTCATTTTCTGAAAATATGCATATAATTTTTATATTTGAAAAATCCAGTTTGTTCTAACTACCCCCAACTACTCTCTTATTCTTTCCTTGTGCTCATTTCTAACTTCTGGATAGTGGTGAACATATATTTCCTATACTTCTTTACCAACAACATCCACCTGGATACCCAGGTGAACTGTACCCAAAGTCACACATGCTTCTCTTGGTTTACTCAAGAATTCTCCAAAATACTAATAGAGAAATTGATGCAAGTTTTACATAATCTCTTTCTAAAAATACAAGAGGATGAAACACTGCCCAACTCATTTTATAAAGTCATCGTTACCCTGATATCAAAACCAAATAAAGGTAAAACCAAAAACAAAAAACAAAAACAAAACCTACAGTCCAAAATCTCTTATGAACCTAGACACAAATGTCCTTAAAAAATATGAGTAAACAAAATTCAAAAATATATAAAATATACTAGGCACAGATGCAGAACACTATATATACTGCCATAACCCACTGAATGGACTGGGAGAGAGTGTAAATTTCAACATAAACTATAATCCATGCTGTGTAGCAATGTTCCAAAATGTACTTATCAAATGCAATGAAAGTACCACACTAATGAAAGATGTTGGCAATGTGGGAGGATTGGGGGGTGTGGGGAGTGGGGTATATGGGAATCTCATATTTTTTAATGTAACATTTTGTTTGATCCATGTATCTTTAAAAAAAAGATGATTATAATAATAAAAATAAAAGGATTATATACCATGATCAAGTGAGATTTATTTCAGGTATGTTAGACTAGTAGATCATGTGAAAATCAATCAATGTAATTCATAATATCAAAAGCTAAAGAAGAAAATTCATTTGATAGTGTCTATCAGTGCTGAAAAAGTCTTGAAAAATCCAATACCCATTCGTGGGATAAATCTCTCAGAAAACTAGGAAGAGGGGAGAATTTTCTCAACTTGGTTAAGAACATCTCTCACCACCTTACAGCTAACGTTACATACATGATGAAAGAATCAATTTTCCCCCCAAAGTTAGGAACAATAAAGCTGTGGGCTCTCACCGCTCTTATTCAACATCGTCTGAAAGTTCTTGCCAGTGCAATAAGGCAAGAAGTACAAGACACAAAATGAAAAAATAAACAAAGAGAACTTCATGAAAATATATTTTGTGCATCAAAAGAACTCCAGTAAGAAAGTGAGAGACAATCTACTAAATGAGAGAAAGTATTAGAAAATTATATATCTGATAAAGGACTTGTATTCAGAATATATAAAAAATGCTTAAAACTTAACAATGAAGAAACAAATAACCCAATTAAAAAAATGGGAAAAGATTTTTGACAGACATTTCTCTAAAGAGATATAAAAATGACCAATAAGCACATGAGTTGCTCAACACCATTATTCATTAGAGAACAGCAAATCAAAACCACAAGACAGCACTTTGCAGTCACTAGAATGACTACTATTAAAACAATGCAACAACAACACACACACATGGCAAATAGCAAGCTTGGTGAGGATGTGGAGAAATCTGAATCCTCACACGTGGTATTCAGACTGCTTTGGAAAACAGTTTGGCCGGACTTCAAAAAGTTAAGCAGAGTTATCATATGACCCAGCAAATCCACTTACATGTATGCAAACAACAGAATTGAGAACATATATTCACATGTAAACTGGTACATGACTATTTCATAGTAGCATTAACCATTATAACCAAAAGTGGAAGCAACTGTAATATCCATCCACTGATGAATGGACAAAAAAATGTAGTGCATCATACAATTGAATATTGTTCAGCCATAAATAGAATGAGGTACTCACACACGGAAAGCATGGATAACCCTGAAATCATTACCTCAATTGAAAGAAGCCAGATACAAGTGGCCACATATCATATGTTTCCATTTATATGAAATTTTGAGACTAAGCAAATCAATAGAGACAAAAAGTATATTAGTGGCTGCCAGGGCTTGGGTGGGGTGGCAGTGAGGAGTGTTAATGAGTACGGGATTTCTTTTGGGTTGATGAAAATGTTCTGGAATTAGATATTGCTGGTTGTTAACAACAGTGAATACAATAAAAACAAACAAACACTGAATTACACATTTTTAAAAATTAAATACAAAATTTTAAAAAATGATGATGTGATTAATGTTCAATAAATAGTTTTCCCTAAAAAAATCAGGGTGGAATTTAAATATATTTATATAAGTATGTCTTTCAAAACCTTATATTAATGTAAAATATATGAATGTATACTTTTTGACAATTTTGAGGTTCAGGCTGGTTTTTCTCTCTAAATATTGATGAAATTATTGGAATTCTTTCACATCCTTGTTGCATAATTTTATCAATAATGCTCCATCTACATATACCAGTTATAAGATCTTTAAAATGGAGCAAGAATTGATAAGCACATGTAAAATATTCTTAGTCCCCATCCTGTGGAGTTAATATTTTTCCTAATTCTTTAACATTATCTTTCCCAAGACTATTTCCAAAGGCTGTTTTTTATGGTGGCTCATTTCTGTAAGTTCTTTCAAAACACTTAACTTGCTTATGATAGAAATAACTCTTTATTTCCTGATATAATTTAATCAATTTTTACCCTATTTAATGAAATTATATAATTAAGTTGCATGTTCAAACAGGCATAAAGTGAAAATATAACAAATAGTGGGAGAAAAAATACAGGAGGATTAATCATTCTACTTTGTTAAAAAAATGGAGAATATGTTTAAGTAAAGGTAGTCATGTAAGAAAATTCCACCATATACACTTCGTTCCTTGAATCTGCATTGCTCATGAGTAAGGTGAGGGAATTCCAAGATGACCGACTCAGGAAACTGCAGTGGTGCTGGGTGTGGGCTCTGGAGTTAGAGCAATTTGTATTACTAGCTGCACCATTTGGATGAGTTACTTGACCTACTTAACCTTTGTTTCCCCATCTATAAAATGGGGTAAAAATAAATATGTGAGAATTAAATGAGTTGATTATATACAAAGTACATAGAACAGTGTTTAGCACATTGCAAAAGATCAATTAATGTTAGTTTAAGAAAAAAAGTGACAGAGTTTCTGTTCGAAGAATGTTCCAGAATTTATATTCAAATGGAGAATTGAAGAGTTACTAAGACTGTGTTGTTGTTTTTTTAAACTATTATTAATTACAAGATTATGTCATCTAGAAGGACAGAGTAGGATAGTCTAACTGGCAAAGGAGAGGAAGGGAGCATATTTTGCCTCTAACTTTCTATACTGAGTCATAAAAAAGAAGTACAAGATACTCACTGGCCACACTTGAACTTAGGGGATGCACTTGATTCATTGTGCTGAACTGATACAGGGAAGACAAAGAACAAACCACTGGTTTCTATTGGATAGAATTGCTGTGCTGTGGGGCAGGCAGCTGTTCTGGTTGGGTATGTTTAGCAAAACCGGGCCACATCTACCATGATCAGGGGTAGCCACAGTCATTCTAGGGCTGAAGTGGGCTGCAGGAACAAACTGACACTGCGGGCTGATTTCTTTCTCCCAAGCATTTGAAACTTGGGTTGAAAGATGGCTAGTAGTCTTGATAATACTCAGACTGAGAAGATATGTAAACTGATGAGTTATGAAGCAACTGCATTCTACCATTCACCTGGAGCATCAGGAAAAAGCAGTTGACTGAAAGAAGGATTAATAAATGCCCACATAGAGAACAGGAGGTTGATTCCATTTACTGTCCTTTTTATATTGTTTATAATAAATTTCCCCCTTTTTCTAAAGCTAGTGTGAGTGTTCGTTGTTCTCAACCAAAGGTGCTTCAACCAACAGTCCCTTGTTTCCCATGGAAGAGATGGTTAAGTTGATAATTCCCAGACCTTCTAGAGCAAGTACAATGGAGGAGAAGCAATCATGTGAGAAATTCCATGAAAAAGCAGCTGAATTATTTTCAGTTAGAAGGAAAAAGAGAGAATCCATTTTCCTCTAAGTTTCACTACAATTTTCCTACTGGATAATAGTTTATGCAAACCTCTGGAATCAGAAGTCTTTATGAAGTAGTGTCTATATTTAAGTAAGGTTTCATCAGTTGTTCCAAGGCTAAAATCTCAGTCATACTGTAAGAGTTGGCTTTGAGTAAGAACTTCTAGAGCCCAATGCTCAAATTACCTCTGTGAAGACTAATTAGTTGTGGGGGAAATGCTTCTCCTACCACAGAGTTCTCTCTGTAGCCCAGAGCCACAGAGGCATGTTATACCAGGATCTTGAGCAGATCTTCCTTAATGCCACATTTTCCAGACCTGCAATAGTCTTCTTAGAGGGAGATTCTTCTTGCTGAATACCTCATGAACCTTTGGAGGCTTTTTATGTTCAAAACCTGGTTCTGCTCATTCTTACAATTTGCCTTTCCCAAGGGCCCGCTGATTTACTCATTTTACCAACATTTGTTAAGCAGTCTCTAAGTGAGCAGTTCAGAGCTAGGTCACTAAGAGGCAAGCATGGAAGAAAAACTTTTCTCTCAAGGAATTTGTGTCAAGGAGACAGAAATGTGGGGAACAACAGCAATAAAATGTCAAGATTTATATGAGCTTGAGTAGAAGGGCACCTACCTCATTTTGTGTAAAACTGGGGAGGTGTATGTTTCTTGAGAGAGATAAATCATGAATGAGTCTTTATGTTTTGAACAAGAGAACCTTACAATCACAGGACATAGCATGTGAGAAAAGCCATGAAGAGATGATATAACATAGCATGGGGGATTTGGGATTTCAGAGGTATTGATAAAAATAGACTGGTGCTGAAAGCCGTGGTGTGGTCTTAAAGGGGTCTATGGATTATGCTTATGAATTGAGATTGTGTCTTAAAGGCACTGAATATTTAATGAAGGATATAAAGAGGGATATGACATATTCAGATTTTATGTGACATTTAATTTTTCATCTTGAATAATGAAAAATAACAGTTATCATGTACTAAAAATCTGTAATATGTTACTAGACTCTGAGCAGAATAACAAATGTACACAAAAAATTAGGCAAGGAAATACAGAAAGATTTATGAAATTTCACTGGATGGTCCAGGCAATATGTTGTAGAACTAGAATTGAAATCTATATATGAGATCATGCCCTTTTAACTGTACCATCTGCTATCTAAACTAGAATTCAGTTTTAATTAAATTCTTCTTCCTCTTTAATAACTGGCACAGGTCTTGGTGCTCAGCTAGAACTCAAGGCCATTGTCCATCATCATTAAATCACTGAGAAGGAGAATATCCTCTTAGTAGTATATGTTACTAATTATGAACAATGCACATCCACTGAAAGAAAGTGTTTATATACCTATATTATAAAACTTTTTAATCTCCCATTAGATTGTATTTTCTTTGAGGGCAAGAGGTATGGTTTAATTACTTTTCATAACATTAAAGATGCAAAATATATTAGCATTGTGTTCTAGGCAGTTCACATATGTACGTGTTTCTTTAATATTCAGTTCAATCTTATGAATCAAGTATTATTTCCATTTTAAAGATATGGAAAATAAGGCACCAAATGGTTCCAAATTTGCAAGGTCTATCATCAATTTTGTGATGGATTCATGATTTAATGGAAAGCTGCATGAATTTCCATTATGCCAATGTCTTAGTTTTCTCAGGCTGACATAACAAGCACAATAAGTGGAATGGCTTAACACATCAGAAATTTATTGTCTCACAATCCTGCAGCCTGGAAATCTAAAATCTATAGAGGGGAATCCTTCCTTGCCTCTTCTTTGCTGATGGTGGCTGGCTAGCAATCCCCAGACTTCAATCTGTGCTTCAGTCCTCTTTGATGTTCTCTCCTCTGTCTGATGTGTCCAATTCTCCACTTCTTATAAGGATACTAATCCAATCTGGCCTCATCTTAACTAATCATATCTTCAAAGACCCTATTTCCAAACAATGTCTTTTTGAGGGACACAATTCAACCTGTGCAACATTTATCATCTTCATTTCACCATGTCTGTCACATGGTAAGCACTCAGTAATTAATTTTTGATAAAAGCATGAAAGAATTTATCATGTTCTTAAAATGAATCTCTCTTAAGTAGTCATCCTCCAAAACAAAGCAGTGTGCATGGTTTCTACAATATCTAAACGCATACATGATTTAAATTAAATTCCAGTAAAAATGAACTTAATGTATACAAACAATCCTGTGCAAAGGGGCTGAGGCTGTATTTTGTCAAATAACCAGATCAAATGCATCTTCTCTAATAATCAAGATAGGTTCTTCTTATGAACCTCCTGATTACAGGGTATCCTGTTCCCCAGGTCTGAAAGCACCAACCTGGTCAGACACTATTATTGAGGATACTTCAGAGGGCATCTGGGTGTCTGTACAGGTCTGTTCTGGGAGCATACAAAATTCTGCTGCAGATTTAGGCATGTTGTCTTATGAGTCTTCCAGAACATTGCCCACTTATTCTGAAACCATTTTCTTTTTATCTTCTCTGTTCTGTTCTGTAACATACATTTATCCATCTCTGCATCTTCATCATTTTTCTGGACCTCTGACCTTTTTGGTTTGGATTCAGCATCTGCTTTTTAAGCTATCACAGCCTTGAGATCACACCATTAGGTGTCCACCCTCCAGTTCCAGCCATGTTCCCTGCAAGGAGGAGCCACATGACCCATCTGCCCATAGGCTCATGGTGGGACCCAATTTTCTTCTTCTCTCCATCATCCTAGCAGAGGAACACATGAAGTGTTGTTGTCATTTATATCTTCCTGTTAGCACACTTACTCTATCAAGATACTATGAGAATTAGTGTTCATCAAGAATTAGTGCACTGAGTCAAGGGATCTGGGTATAGTAGGAACTCTGCCACTGATGCATCTTGTGTCCCAGAGAAGGTGCTTCATTGTCTGCCTCTATGAAATGAAGCAAGGAATGCATGTCCTGCTTATCCATGGGTTCAAACGATGTAATATATATGAAGTCATTCTGAAAGCCCTTTAGGAATAAGGCAAAAATAAAAAATTCAGTATATTCAAGTAAAAGTACCTTATTAATGGGTTAGAAATTATTCAAGTTTATGTTCTTTTATATACAGAAAATACTTCTTTTGTGAATAATATGATGAAAATTGAACTCTTCTTTAGGTCAAATGTGGAATTTTAAGAAATTAATAAAGTGAAAATAGGCTAAAAGGAGAGTAGAAGAAAACTCCCCTCCCATATGAAATGAAATTTCAATTGATAAGGATTTTTTTTTTATAGACTTTGAAACCAATATATTGGTGGCACCCCTTACTACTGATTGGGTTTAGGTTTAACATTGAAAACTGAAAGGACTTATCAATTTTTCTCTTTAATTAATAGAAATAATGAATATAACTTTATCTGCATATGTGTATACTTAGGACATTGTCTTTAGCATAATATAATTTACCTATTCCTTTTTATTCAATGCAGAGAATTATTGAGGAAAGAGTAAGAATTTTAATAGCTAACATTTGGGTTTTACAGTGGTTCAAATCTTCGTAAATAAGCACCTCTCTGAGCCTTCTGAATAGTATTTGAGCTGAGTTAAGTTTATGAGTTAGCTATAAAATTATAATTTGGTTCTGAGGAGGAAACCTCATTTAGTAGCACTCAACAAACTAATATAGTGACCCTAAATCCCAACCTGACTGTTTAGTTATTACACTACACTACTATGAAGGCTATTAACAGCCTAATTAGGGCATCAATCACCTATCAGAACTTCAATAACCTTATAATAAATCTTTTTACGGCATTTTTAGCAATTTTCTCTAATACATAGGAGCCATATACAAATGAATTGGGTATTAGGGGCCCCGATAACAGGAGGCCATTTGGCAAGCACTGACAGCCCCTGTGCTTTCACAAGCTCGCTGGGAAACAGACCAAGGTACCTTCAAAGAGAGAGTTGAGGCAGAGCCGAACCCATTCAACACAGCACACTATGTTGGCAGGTTTTCAGAGGCATGCAGATATCCAGAGTAAGACAGGCCAGTGGGCACTACCACATTTATAAAGATTCCTTTTAGTTCAGGCTTTGCTATTCAGAACAGCCACGCAGGAGGAACAAATCACCTGTACAACGGCCGCTTTGGAGATGGGCTGTGGCAGAAAACCATCTGGGTTGAGCGTTAAGAGGCTTGACCTGCTGTGTTAATGGACCCAAGTTTCTCAACTGAACCTATCTCTAGTAAATCAAGCACCCTTTAGTAAGACAGGTGTTAAGGGCAGGACATTATTTGGTAAATCTATGTGAGATAACATACTTTAATTTATCTGCAGGTAGGTTTTAGTATTTACTAAATGATTTGTCAATTGGGAAAATTCACAGATCAGTTATATCCCCAGGTGAAGTCATCCTGGATTCTTGCTTCATGGGTCAGCAGGGCAACTGTGAAGGAGAAGGAAACTGGCTGGGAGTCAGTGTCTGCTCCAGAAGGATAACAATTTAAACATCCCTTGAGAATATCAATTTCATGAGTAGGAAGGGGGTGGGATGAGTAGGTGGGAAGATGATAATGGGGAGGATATAATTGATAACATGATGACTCAAGTCCCCACCTAGTGCTGCCAACTGATAGGCAAGCTCAGGGTTCACCTTGCATACTGTAGATAGAAAAAAACGTTGGGATGTGATATGAGGGACCTCGTAGCCTCCTAAACAAATAACTTTTCTCAAATTAGCCATTCATTTAAATTAGTGTATTGAGACTCTAATAATGCCAAAGGTGTTAGCACTGAGGGGCAATGTTTTAAATCCTATTTGGGTATTCACACATTGGAGTGCATTAGTTAATTACTTTTCAAAGAGAAATTCCATGGGGACTTAAGGAAGAGATTTGTCAGTAGGAAGAGGAAAAAGATTGGGGTGGGGCTATTGGAAAAATAAATCTCAGTAATAGTTCAAGGTGGGTGGGGCATATTGAATGTAGATAACTGACAGAATAGGTTCCTAGAGAGACCTCATAATGAAGGGTATCACTGAGAAAAAGGAAGAACGACTGATGACTCTTTCTGCTTACTTAGTTAAGCTAATTTCAGCTGCTGTAACAAATGAATCTTTGAAAATATAAAGTCACACGTAAAGTTCTTCATTAGAAGGTAGCTTGCCTCCAAATGGTGACTCAGAGATTCACTTTTTTTTCCATCTTGTGGCTTCATCATCTTTAAAAACATGAGTTCTAAAGTTAGCAGGCTTATCTGAATCAAGCTGAGAAATGGGAAAGAAAATAAAAAATTGTAGGTGGATTTTAGGAGCCTGAAAAGACACTCATCATCTCTGATGGAGAAACAAACTGGCTCATTTTCCATTGACTCAAACTTATTTATTGCACACACCTAACTACACAGGAGATGGAGAAATGGGTTTGGATGAAGCCTAATGATTGTCTCCACATTTGTATTTTTCCTAAGTCCTAGTCCTGGCTCTTCAGTTTACAATCTCCAGCATGCTATAGTTGGTCATAATAAGGCAGAGAAATGTAGAGGCTTAAAATTGGATAAAGGGGTGACAACTTTTTTATTGTGGTTTAATTCAGCTTTGGCAAAAAATAAAAATTTAATTTCTGTCTGTTACTGTAGGAGAAATTAATTGAGTTAAGATGACTGGAAAAAGAGCAGATTGGAGTTTCCTGCTTTTTAATTGTTCTTATAGTTATTACATGTGGAACTATGATCATCTAACCCTATTAACTAAGCAGAGCCTAGATAATCTTTATCATTGGCACTCCTGCTTCCCACCCCCTGTCCAGCTTTGCTCTTTGTTAGTAATAAAATTTACCCATTGGAAACATGCATAACATCATACAGGGGTCTCATACATCAACCCTCCACCAACATCTTGCATTGTCATGAGACATTTGTTACAAACTATGAAAGAACACTGTCAAAATCTTACTACTAATCATAGTCCTTACCTTACATTTGGTGTGTTTTTCTCCCAACCCACCCTATTATTATTTTTTAAATACATTTTTTTATGGCAGAAGTTGGAAACTTATAAAACAATCATGCACATGTGCAGAATTCCCAAACAACACCCCTCTATCAACACACCACAATGTGGTGTGTCATTTGCTACAGATAAAATAATATCATCTGATTGTTACCATGGCCATAGTGTATATTTGATAACTTTTACTATACACTTAATTGTTTATGTATGTTCATATATAAATGATATAAAAATAATAACAATTGGATTGGTTAGGGGAAAACTACTTTGTTTAGTAGTAATATTTTGACAATGCTCTTTAATCATTAGCTAAAAAAGTTTAAAAACAATGCAAGTTATTGGTGGTAGGGTGAGATGTTATATATGTTTGTTTGAATGTTATATATGTGTGTTTTGTCAGTTCACAACTATTATACATTTATTGTTTAGGTATGAGTGATCTATTTCAATATATTAAAAAAAAATTTACCCAATGGTTTTCCTAATTAAAACACCCAAACTCTTAAGTCTACTGTAATGAGGATTATTGTCAAAATCTTGGACTTACTTCTCTATTGGGAGATTTAGTCAGGATAAGGTGTACAACAGCATATTCTAACTGCAAAATTCTTTAAAGACTGAATTATAATCTGGAAAATGCGATCCCCAACTTTTAGATGGAGAAAACAAACTGGCTTTCCATTATATTGCTTTAATATTCTGGGTTGGCTACAAACCTCATTTTGAACATTTGCTACTAGCAAAGCTTTATTGAAAATCATCAAGTCTGACACTGGGCTCTCACAGCTGAGTTACAAACACATAATATGGACCCATGATCTTGATTTAAGGCCCCTACACCTGTGTGTCTACAGGCAAGGGTATTCCTGGGGCTGAAAACTGAATGCTCTATTAGAAAAAACAATGGGGAAATACAATTTCTTCTGTGGTTAATTACCTTTATCCTTGTTAATAAAAATTGCTTTTTGTTGTTGCTCTTTTCCTGGAGCATTCAATCTCTATAGTGGAATGTTGTTACTGTTGACTAATGTCAGATTGGTGCCTAATGTTGCATCCCTAAATACTTGTGGAAAACATTATTGCAAAGTTGATCGTTAGAGCTTGAGGATTGTCATTCATTTTAAACCAAAGCCATAAAAAGCATGAAATGTCCATGGTGATGATACGCTCTTTAAAAAAGATGTGAGGATAATTGTGCAGAGTTCTTACAATTACTCAGTAAACTCTAAAAGAGAAAATATTGCTGTTGCTGTGGTTTTCTCACTTTTCTTCATAAGGGATGGTTCTCTGCCCATAGCATAAGGTGACTCATTGCGACGTTGTCACAGTGAGTGGGCAGAAGGCACAAGCCAGAGCTCCAGCATTATCCAACAGCTGTCACTTCCATTTAAGGGACCAATTCGTCCTCTCATGACCACCTCCTGGGGCAGCCTTATGCAAATTGCTCACCTAATTATTGGGAAAGCCCCAAAGGACTTTTGTCCAGAATAATCTTAGGAGCTGACCTAACGTGGCATGGTAAACTAGCCTTATTAGTATTGTTTAAGCATGTGGTTTTCCCTTATGTAGGGCATTAATTCTGATTTTGAGGATTTTGTTTATCTCTTCCTTTAAGTTGTAAAAAGTGCTTTCTGCAGCAAGTGGTTAGCCTTTAATTTGGTACAGCAAATAAATGTGTAAGTCAACAGATGACAATGGCTATCATTACGTAAAATGAAAATCATTTATAATCCCATGACAAGCTTCACAGTGTTGCCACATGGAGAAAGGGATTAATTTTGTCATTTATTCCCTTGTGAAAAACAGTATCAGTTTAGAGTTAAATTTTTCTGTAAGTTAGAGACTTTTCTCCCCTAAAAAGAGTTTTAAATAAATTAGGGAATATATGTTTCCCTTTAATAATAATAAGTCTCAAAATATGCTCTCTTGCATTTGTACTGTGGCTTCCAGTTGCTTTGATGACCCAGGACACTAATTCTTCATATTTCTTATCAGGAGATGGCTGTTATGGCTCCAGACATCACATCTGCATTCCAGGATAGAGGAAGTAGGAAGTGCCAAGTGTAAAAATTGCTAAGTCCTTAAAGTATGCCACTTTTTAAGGGAAACTTCCTGAAAACCACACCCCAACAACTTCTAGTAACATCATATTAACCAGATACATGCCTGCCAAATGAGATGGACAAATGTTACTCCCAAGCTGGGAATATTATCACTCTCAACAATATCTGTAAATATTAATAAGTAACTAATGATGTCTATAACAGGAATTCTGAGAAGGAAATTTTTGCTATCATTTCTCCCATCCTCATCTCCGACAATCACTCTATATTGCAAAGAGGGACTAGCCAAACTGACTGATCAGAGATCGAAATTAATTAGGTCTGTTTTACTAAGATGAAAAGTTAATAATCATAAAAGAAAAAGACTTGCTTCCTGAATCCTCTCAAATGTCCAGTGCCAGATTAATAAACAGACCTGCAGAACATGCTAAAGCTGGTCCAAATGCATCTTTCTGTCCCAGATTCTCTATTTACTCCTGGGTAGATAAAATGGCTTATGCACACATTGCAAGCCCAGGTACCTTTACTTGAGGAAAAACAGGTCAGGACACCCAAAACAGGCTTCAGACCCATGCTACCACACACATTTTGAGGGTTATAGGAAGCTAATCCAGATTCACGGTGTGGGACAATATTTCTACTAGACATATAGTCCTTCAGTCAGAATTCCAAATGACAGGAGGGGGAGATGGCATCACAAATTCCTCAGACATCACTCACCTCTTGGCCTAAATCTTGACATCTGCATGGTTTAGAGAGTTGCCCACATCCCACTTCGCTCACCTTTCCCACCTCTCTAACACACAGCTGCTTTGTCTCCAGTCATCCCGCATCCTTTCTTCATCTCTCCCTGTCTAGGGAGCTTTTCCACCCAGACTCCTCTTTGGGCAGAGTTGTCACACTTCCGCCTGTGCCGGGCAGCATATTGTACCCTGATTCATGAGCGCATTCAGCCGCGATGTGATAATTATTCACTTGTTTTCCCTCTGCCAGATGGATGCTTCCTTCAGGGCAGGGACCATGGCTTAATTCATTTTGAATCTTCAGGGTCTAGCAAAATTCTCGGCACATAGCTCTCTGTGAATGGTTATTAGAATTATTATTATTTAATAACAGAATGGAAACAAATAATACTGAAAATAAGAGACCTAAAGAGGTCAAAGTAGTAATTTTCACAAGAAACATGGCAATTTACAAAAGTCGTAGCCTTTACTTGCAGCAGTGGTTAATGAAATGTGTGTTTTGGCGAAAACTACGGCAGTGAATTTAAGCAGGGATGTGCATCAGGCTTATTTCTATCCTATATTGAACATTCAGATTCAGATTCAATAGATTAGTGTGAGACTGAGTCCTCTGTAGTTTTAAAAGTGCATGCCAGGGATTCTGCCTCACAAACTACATTGAAATGGTGAGAAGATGAGTAGAGAGCCAGAGGCTCTTTTATTCCCCTCCCTGTGAGCAACTCAGCCATGGCTGGCTTTTCATAACTAAGGCTCGTAGAATTGCCTTGAGAGCTTCCAAAACTCCAGAAACAGCATCTTCTCTCCAGGGAGTTACACTGGAATCTTGGGGGAGGGTCCCAGGCATGGTAGTTTATAAAACTCTTCAGGTCATTCAAATGAGTTGCCCAGTTCTACTCAAACAGAGATTTTGCAAAAAACTTTCATCCATTGCTACAAAACAGCAAGAAAATAAAACCTGAGCAAATAAATTAGACCTTACAGTGCCCTTTCTGATCATGGTTTCATACACTACTAAATTCATACAAGAGAGCCCTTTACCTGGTCTTTAGGTCATTCAGTCAATGCAGGTGCCCTTGCCAGCTTGCTCTGCTCTTCCATATGTACCCATTTACCTGGGCTTTGACCCTCTCTTCCTTAATTTCCCCTCAAGAATTGAGTTTCTGTAGGTTTTCTTGATCTCAAATGGATTCTGGCCTCCTGCTCTCCCTGATTCTTGCACTTTGTCTCCTTGACGATGGCCAGCCTCCCCCATACTTTCCCATGACTTGCTTTTACCTTTGATACTTTTCTTATCCCTCTTGTGGTTCATCTAGATATGTCCAGCACTTAAACTGCGTTCAGAGTCTCTGTCTTTGTGCCATATTTTGAAGAATATTCAGTAAAGACTGTCTGATCTCAACTTAGTTATGTGCAAACTAGCGTGACATTTGATTATTTTGATTGCATTTGAAGATAAAGAGCAGTCACTCCTTCTATTTTTGGGGCACATTTCACTCCATTCTATTTTGCTGTCATGTGCATTTCTCTGACAGAATCTGTGCCTTGGGATGTCTCACACTTTTGTATTTGTCATAATTCCTGTGGCCAGTCCTCCTAATCCTCAGGGATGCTTCATCATCAGTGAATATTTACCTAAAAAATTTAATCTGTGTACACACACACATATTAACAAACTCATCAGTGATCCAAATCACTACTGTACTCTAGCCCCTCCTTTTTTTTTCTGACCTATTAGACATCTGCACAACTCTGCAATCTCTACTTCATCATTAGATTGTCCAAACTCACTCACATAGCAGCTGCTCCTCCAGCCTCACTATCTTTCTGTAAAGATTTCACCAGTCTCTCAGGGTGGAAACTTGACTCTTATTGCTCCTTTATAAAGAACACTTCACTCTTTTCACAATATCTTCCACATCCTGCACAATCTTTCCCTTGTCCTTACAAGGCTCTGGTCAGTCTGCTCTCTGCCATAACATGTAGTACTGTGCTTCTCCAAGAACACAATTTTATTATGATCCAAGGCCTAACTCCTGGGTCCTTCAAGAAATTGGTCTACCACCCCACTGCAGGGGGGAGTGTCTGCTCACAGTGGGCATCATTTCCTCTATACAGTATGGGCTTTTCCAAACCTGCTGTTCGTGCTGTTCTCCCTCCCTGTAGTGCCCTTCCTTACTCTTTCAAATGTATTCCTCTGTTGGCTCTTTCCAATAGAAAGATTTCCTTCTTGAAATCTTCTCCAATCATCCCATTTGAGTGTGTTCACTTTGTCAGTGTAAAACATTTCTTTGATTATTATGCTGCTTACTATGTTCTGCCTTGTACTGTACTTGTTAATAGCGTATCTTCATTAATAGATTAAACTTTCCTTGATTTCAGAAAGTTTACCTGTTTTATCACCTGCACACACCTCCATCACTAGCTCATTGGCCTTGACCTTAGTGGACTCTGAGTAATTAATGAATTAAATTAAAATTGATTAATGAAAAAAAACATGAATATCTTCTGACCAGAGTTGTATGTTTATATTAGAGGGGGAAAAAAAGAACCTCCACTTACAAGATATTTGCCTCTCTTTCTCCCCTCAAATATAGAACTATTTGAATACCAAATTGAATGCTAGCCTCCTGGCAGAAGATTATTTGGAAGCAATGGCATAAAAGTGAGGCTGTTTAAACATTCAAGTCCTACACAGTCAAATAGGACTTCTAGGCAACAGGAATTTGCCGTGAGAAGCATTTAAATATGAATGTACTTGGAATATTTGTTCAAAAATAATGGAGGCTGAATGTCATTTACTAGGCATGAATAATGTGGGAGTGTTATATGCAGGATAGTAGAGGAAGCAAGTGTACCTTGCCAGGAGCATCAAAACTTTCATGTGAGTATAATATCTGGGGGCCAGATTTTGTCCAATACAACATGTTGCCTATGTTATAATGCATGACAACTGGAAAATACGAAGAAAAATACACAATAAGTAAGTCTTGCAGAATCAAGTGCAGAACCAAAGGGTTACAGTAAATAAAATCCTCTGCAGTAGGAAAATTCATCTTGAGAAACTTAAGATCTTACAGGAAAATAAAATTTGGGAAACTGATTTCATGTGATCTATCAAATTTGTACATGTACACACATACTCACGTATGTATTTGCACCCAAGAAGACCAATAAATATTACACACTTAAAATTAGTAACATCTTGAGACTTTTGTGGTTAATTTCTGTTCATTGTTCATACCTTCTCATCACTACCATTTTCGAACGGATTTTTTCTTTATGTGTAAGTATTTTTCTTTGCATGTATGCATTTTCAGTGACTGTTTCTGGGAGTGATTCTTCATCCAAATATAAACTCATTACTTTTTACATTCTAGGGAAATATTTTCCTAATCTTTTCTGTATTCTGGAACATTCCCCTAAACAAAATCACCTTGACCAGATTGTCTCTGTCCTGCCACCCACTAACAATAGTTCACCACTAGGATCTGCTTATACTATACCCCAGTTTTTAAAATAATTTTAAAGCATGTATCAAAAGTACCTCATCATCAGTCTTGGGCTTTCCTTCTCTTTTCTTTTTTACCCACGTCATTTTTAATTGTCTAACAATATCTAGGTAGGGCAACCCATTTACTCTGAATCTGAATTTCTTCCAATGGAGGCATATATTCCAGAACTTTGCAAAATGTGTATTGCATGGTTTTGGAAAGATTTCTGAAACTGCTTTATCCCTAACTTTAAAGCTCAACAAGAGCTTCTAAGGCACCTTGAAATAATGCATTTATTAGCAGTGCTCTCTTAAGGCAAAATGTACATATGTATTCAAGAACCATTTATCTCTCTTGAGTGTTAATTTCTGATTCTCGACTCTATGAACAGAAAGTACACAAGAACAAAGAATCTGGGAGAACTTGGAACAGAGAATATATTGTTGGCTGACAGTTTAATACATCATAGTTGGAAATTTTGCTTAAGAATACTCTCAATTTTAAGGAGGTGGGAGATCAACTTATATAATAACTAAAGTTTCCAGTAGGTCTTTCTGACATTTTTGCTTGGAAGATCTCAGTATTAAGCCTTGTAACTGTCA
Organism: Dasypus novemcinctus; assembly: GCF_030445035.2. Classification (NCBI taxonomy): domain Eukaryota; kingdom Metazoa; phylum Chordata; class Mammalia; order Cingulata; family Dasypodidae; genus Dasypus; species Dasypus novemcinctus. The sequence goes on along the minus strand of NC_080679.1, from coordinate 120,582,820 downwards.
GTGGAGCATTGAAACCAAATGCAAAGCTGTGCTCCTTTGAGAATTGAGCTTATTTTTCTTATGAAAGCCTTTTTAGGCTTGCAGATGTCTCCAATTCTAGTGGGTATGAGACCAATAGAAATTGGCAGATACAAGTCTCTTTGCCTGGAATAAAACACATCAGCTTTCCTCTGAGGATACTGGCTTTCTTCAGGCCTGGCACCCATTGGCTGCTGTATTCCCATAAATGAGCCCAGTGTTTATTGAAAAAGAGATGATCCCATTTAGCACACAGGGTCCCAGATGGAGGCAGTGAGGAGCAGGTGTGTTTTATCTCAAACCTAGCAGGCTGTTCTCCTCTAGCAGACTCCTCCAGCCGCCTGGCCAGCTGTGCCTATGGATCGGAGGCCAGAACTCTGGCTCAGTGCAGGTGCCATATTACTAACCTCAACTAGAAGCTGCTGCTTACAGCATCACTTGCTTCTTGAAAATTGCTCCACCAGAATGAATCTTATTTTCTTATATCTACTAGGAAAACCCAAGCTTATGCTTATATATGCTCTCTTCTCTTTCTCTGATATATATATATACGAAAGACCTTAGGCAAAAGAATACAAGTTCTGGCAGTTCGAAGTCAGATGAACTTGTTTGTACCAAAGTGGTAAAAGTAAGGGGATGTGGGTAGGGGACCTGCAACATTTGTGACCATTTTATTATTCAATTGAACAGTTAAATCATTTGGGTAACAAAACTTCTGTAGTATAAAGAACACACATGGGCAGTTTAGTTGTTATATATTTTGTTGATCCAACTTCAATACATGGGGAATTGGGGGCAGGTTTACCTACCCTTACACTTTCTTCTCCCTCTCCCTTTTTTTCCTACATGGAAGCATTATGTAGCATATATTTTGCTTTGTAAAACTAGACTTTGCAACCAAAGTTTTCAAAATGCCCCTCACCTAGTTATTAGACCTTGATTTCTTTTAGAATTAGACTCACAACTAAGAGTAAATTTCTCTTGATATTTATAGCCAGAGGCAAATTTTGTGAAATTTATCTGCTATCACTCATTTACCCATTCTATTACTTTTACTCATCTTTGAAGTTTTCTTAAAGGTACCCATGTGGTATTGAATCATGTACCCCAATAAAAGGCATGTTCTTAATCTTAATCTAAGTTTCTGTGAGTGTGAACATATTTGTATAAAGTATCTTTGAGTATGTTAACATGAGTCAGGGTGTGGACTCATTTGTGAATAGGATCCTGCCTTTGACTGGAGGTCTTACAATCAAAGACTGGACATCGAAATGGAAGCTGGAAATCAGAGGAAGTCACAAGAGAAGACAAAGGACAAGCCATATGATGAAGGCCCACCATCACCAAGCTCCACCCATACCAGGAGAAAGCATGGCCTTGCCAATATTTTGATTTTGAACTTCTAGTCTTCAAAACCAGAGACAATCGAATCTTGTTGTCTGGTAATTGTCATAGTAACTCTGGTAAACTAAGACAGCCCCTATTTTGGATTTGGCTACCCACACCAGTACTTCTTGTAAAATTTCCCTTCCCATAAAATGATATATTTTTATGGAGCCCTATCAATCTTTTAAAAAAATCACAAGCAGGGATTTATGGCTCACAGATGTTTACAGTTATTTCTTCTATGTATATTTGAGGATGCCAATATATACATGGTTACCACAGCAGTTTAATTAACATAGTCACCTATCTTGGTGAGACAGGAGTTTCTCCAGCATCTTTCAAATTATAAGGTGTTAGTGGCCTCTTTCACATTAGAGAAATCAGAATAAACTTCTTTGATCTATTCCTCATACACTTGCTTGCCCACGACCTTGTATTGGTCACTAGCCCTTTCCATCATATATCTTATATCTCCTATTTTCTAAATAATATTCTTGCAAAATTAAATTTTAGAACATTACTTTTTTTAAAAAAAATAAAAATAGCTGTTTTCCTTTAGGACTCCTTTTTCTAAATGATTAATGGCTTAATTAGGGAAGCCTCACAGTGAGTTAGGATTGAAGTGGCTTGATATGTGCATACTGTTTTGATATAGAGGAAGCAGTGTGAGAACAACAATGGAAATGCCACCATCTAATTTGTTTCACTTTTAGGTGATCAAAGAGATGTCCAAACAAACAAGACAGCCATGATGCTTTTAAACAGCCCTTTCAAATTTCCTGAGGCTCTTTCATTGAATCATTATGGCCATGTGACGTTAAATTCCAGGAAATCACTGAAAGTGATAATGAATAATCTTACTAAACCCACCTTTTGGCATTTCTTTTTAGCCGCAAATGATCATGCCATTTTGGTAGATCCTAAAGTATTATGCCTGTTAGACCTGTTCCAAGCAATGTTCCCCAAAGATGCACAAGTCTGTGACAGGACAATCACAGAAAATAAAAGTTGATTTAAAATACGTATGTTCTCCTAACACCAAGTGTGTATATTGGGGGTATGTGAATAAGAGAGGGAAGGAATAAAGCCTATAGAATAACATCTATGGCTAACATGGTATATTGTGCCCATTAATCACAGAAATCTAACAAGGAATCTTTATGTCCATGGTAGCCTAAAGCACAGTCTCAAACTTAAAATGCAGGCAACCTCATTAGGTGAGTAACGTTTTCTAAACTTCCACAAATACCTCATTAATGTACTGCTGGCAGGAACAATGACATTCCCTGAATATTTAGATTGATCTTTTCTTCAAAGGAAATTGAGCAAACAAAACCTCAAAATGAAATATTTCTCTTGATACAGAGTTGTAAAAACTTTAGAAAGCTTCAGATTAACTTCTGTGAGGAGTTTATGTGAAATTAGCATCCATGTATCTACCCTTATGTAAATAGGGACGTGACTGTATAAATAATGGCCAAAAAACTTGTGAAAAAGTTTTTTATCTCCATATATACATTACTTTGGTTTCAATTTTTTATATGAGAATAGGAAGATATTTTCCTTTACTGAATGACTCTTGGCAGGACATTACCAAGCGAATGACCAGAAAAATCAGTGATTGTAGAAAGAAAGTGTAGTTTAAAATTCTGATTAGGTACCTACTTGGAAGAATGAAGAAAAGATGTATCACAAAGACAATGTGAAACAAAATTGTATTCAGCCATTCTGACTTACTTTTAGGTGACAGGAATCAGGATGAGGCAGAGTTGACATGTATGAAATATTGGTTGGATTCTTTTCACAAATTGACATGAGGATTTTAGTTGATCCTTATGAGCCATTGAGCAATAAATCTAGTCAGCTAAAGAGCACAAGTGCCAGAGTAAGGGAGAACAGATTTCATTGGATACTGTTAGACAGTCAAATTCTTATGATTTTTCTTCAAATCTATGGCAACTAAAGAGCTATATGCCTTGATTGAATTTGCATTAGGAAAGACTGGGGAAAAGAAGTTTGACCTAATAGCCAGAGGAGATTCAGATTCTATTTTCTCAGTATTCTAAATAGAAAGACCCTTTAGGGTAAGAAAATTGCTGCAAATGAAGTGTGTGAAACACCATCAGAAATGCAGTGGAGTTCTTCTACTAAGTCTCATTTAATCACCCTATCACGTGAATGACATCTTAAAAAGACACCCTGCCTGTGCCACAAGAAATGTTTCTGTAATTCTTGTTAACTACAATAATAAGAGTTAACGATTATTTACTGCTTACTGTGTACCAGCAGCTATTCTAAAAAAGTTTCATGTATTATTTCATTTAATTCTTACAAATCTTCCATGATATACAGGAGCAATGATCATCAGCACGTTTTACTGATTGAGTCACTGAAACAGTGAAAACCATGCCCAGTCACACAGCCTGTTGATGCTAGAGCTGAGTATTCAGCCCAGACTGTCTGCAGATTTATCCCAACTTATTGGTATGTTAAACCGCTTCGTTTAGGGAACACCCCTGTATGAAACAGTTAGCACATCTCTTTCCTGGTACATCATTCTGCTCACCTGTAGTATCCAGTCCAAATCCTGCTTTTTCAGTGACATTCTATTTCACATCCACTACTCTATCCTGAGAAGTCTTAGAATCTCTACACTCACTTGACATTTATCATTAACTCTTCCTAAAGGTAATACATTTTTCTTCTTTTACAGGACCCTTTGCTCATTGTAAAAAATTCAAAGAATTCTGAGGGCTATAAAATAAACAGTAGTAGTCACTCTCCCCAAAGCTAGACCCTGTTAGCTTTTTCTTCTGTAGTCTTCTAATGGGAAAAATGTATGTGTGTTTGTGTATATGTATTTGTGGTATGTGGATGTGTCAACAAATAAGTGTTTGCACATGTTTTTAACACACAGAAGTGATTATTCATTATCCATTTTTCTGCAGTGCTTTTCTTTTCCACTTAAGCATGAATCTCAGAAATAGTCCCATGTGTGCAAAAGGCACTTGCCAGAGGGAGCAGGACCGTGCTTACATGCAGGAGTGGCTTGGCTGGGTGGGAAAAACTTGCTGCAGGGTGAGGCCGTAGCTGGTCCATGAGGGTCCCTGAAACAAGCATTTCTCGGCCACCTACCCACAGGCAGATTTCCTGACTATCATGCCCTCAGAAACGACACATCAGAAGAAGCAGGAGCATCCTTCCTGCTGCAGTGTGCCTCCAGCTCCCTTTATTGACAAGCCAACATTGAGACAGCTGCAAAACAAATATCTACAGGGTCCAGCTCCAGTATCACAAAGGAGGAAAAAGAAGAGAGATTTGGAGCTGAGAGGCAATGAATTGAAAAATAGCACAACATGTATCAGGCACATCAGAAATGCACAATGGTGCCTTTCCCATTTCTAGAGCCTCTTCTGTTTCATTGTCACATTTTGAACAAATCAAAATTTCTATGGTAAAAAAAGAGGGAAGTAAAAAGTCCTGTCAAAACTTGACTCAGAAGCAACTCCAGCAGCCTGGCTTAGTCACATCAGTGGAGCTTTAGCTTAATTAATTCAATTGCATTTCATGAAGTTATCAGAAAGACAAGATGACATGAATGCCTTAGTTTGTCACATTTGTCTGGAAATACTGACACTTGAATTTAATAATTTACATCCTTCTATAAAGAAGGAAGATGGGTGATGTGTGCTAGAATATGTGTGGACATTCTTCAACCTTATGGAATAGGGAGCATTTCAAATAAATTAAATTAATTTTCAGTTTGCCTCATTTCCCTATGAGTAATATATGACTCTTCACCATAACTGTTTATCCTATATATTATTATACCATCCAAATCAGTAAAGATAAGCAACTCATCACGGTAGCAAACATTATTTCATAATTTACGTTATTTTTTCAAAATCAAGTCAGTTCAACTAAAGAAAATTTGTATAATTAAATAATTGCCTTGGCTGTGTGCTTACAAAAGGGTAATTTCCTCTTTATTTTCTATTATTTGACAACTACGAACATAGAAGAAAAGAAAAACAAATTATAGAAAAGGATAAAATACATAGCATATCAGATCAGTCAACCCAAGCATTTATTGTCTTTTGTAGAGGACATATTAGTGAACATTATTTGGCACTACAACTACTACTAATAACAACATATTATTAATAATAATAATGACAAGCGCTACTAGTTACTGAATGGGTGTTTTGTGCCAGGCATCATACTAAGTGTTTTTTTATACATTAACTCACAGAGGCCTCATAAACAGATGGTAACTATTAGCCCTACTTTTTACAGAGACAATAAAGATTTAGAAATTCGGTTACTATCCAGAAGTTGCATGTTGAGTAAACAGCAGAAATAATATTCCAATACAGGTTTGTCCAATTTCAAACAAATGCCTTTTCCACTATGCTATAATGTCTACTAAACTGTCCCTCTTTTGGACAGGTTACACACGCCACAAGAGGGAAGGGAAGAGCTTGTGGCAGCCACACTTGCCCTCCAACCCATTTGAAAGAAGACTTTTCGTAAATATCCTCCTAAACACCCTGTTATCAACTCCTTCGTGTGCGTCTCTCCATTCCCAGCCTCCTCCCTTACCAGCCAGTCTCTGCTGAAGTGTCTGCTCGGGCCTGGGCTGTGAGGCGAACCTTCCTTCATCTGTGGCGGAAGCAGCAATACCGCAGCAGCAGGTTCCTATAAATGTCTTGCTCAGTCAGATGAGAGAACACACGAAAAATGTGGATGTCCTCTGGCCCAGGGCCATTCTGAAAGCAGGCAGTTCACTGAAATTACAAGATTTTACTCCCACCCTCCTTCATTATAAAGTGAATACCCAAGTAATCACTTTTCGGATGAAGACGGGACTTGGTGGAAGTTTGAAAGTGCCCGCTTCCAAATGCCCACCCTGGAGCACACCCTCCCTCTACCCCACTGAGAGGAAACACCCTGCCAGACTTTTATGACAGCCCTATCCTCTCTTTTCTTTCCTGTTTTATCATCTATAAATGAATCCATAAAATTACCACTTTTCTTTTTTTAGAAATATATTTAAATGGAACATGACGTGTTGTATTCATTTATAATTCACTACTTCTCTCAATATTTTGTCTGTGATCCTCATTTGTGTTACTCTATGTAACTTTAGTTTATTTTATGGATGTATTTCATTTATTCGTCCATTCTACTTTTGACTGGTATTTCAGATGTATCCAGGTTGAGCTCTTATTAACAGTGAAGTAATTAACATTCTTAAGTGTATGTTCAACCGCAAACGAAGGAACATTTCTTTAGGGCAGGGTTGCACAACCCCAGCACTATCGATGTTTGGCCATCTTTTTTGTGGAGGGCTGTGCTGTGAATGGTAGGGTGTTTAGTAGCATCCTTCGTCTCTCTCCGCTAGGCGCTGGTAGTGCGAGCCACCAAGCCACCAAGCTGACTATCGAAAATATCTCCAGTTATTGCTAAATGCCCCTGGGTGCAAAATTGCCCATTGAGAATCACTGCTACAGAACAATGTGATTATCCTTAATTTTGCTGGACAGACATTTCAGGATCGTCACCTTCTGGACATTTGGCCAATTGCACTTGCAGACCTCATGTGAATGAGTATGTTATGTGACTAGTTATGTTCAAAATACATGTTTCTCCTGGGCTACAACGTTTAACTTTTGGTACAAGAAACCCCAGGCTTTTGTTTCTCTCTCAGTACCAAGTCACATTCAAAATGGTTCCTGTTCCTGATTTGTCTCACCGATGGCAGAGAAATAACGAGGACAGCACCCCTACCAAAAGCTCGGTAGACTCAGTATAGGACCTGTGAGAACAAAGCCTGGTTTTAAACAGTATTAAGCTGAGGACTGCTTACTACAGATCCTGTTATAGGACCTGTTATATATAGAAACTGGAACCTAGAGTTGGGGTACAATCATAACAAAAAAAAACTAAAATAAATGGCTGGCTACAGGCAGAATGGAAACTGCTATTGGAAGTTGGAAACACGACAATCCACGTAGTGGAGAAGCAAAATACTTGGTAATAATTTTGCCTGATATGACTTCAAAAGCAAATATCCTAATACTCATTAAAGCTTTAGGGATTAAGATCAGAAAACAGGATGCTAATAGTGTATGCTGGCTTTTTACTTGGCTGCATTTCGTTTGGTTACTCTAAGAAAAATAACAAATCTCCCATTTGCAAATAGCAAATACAAAGAGTATAGAAATGTAGGAACTTGGAGAGTACAACAAGGCAACTTTGGAATCCCAAAGATTAAAAGATAAATTTGAAAAATGCAATGAGTAAGAAAGTCCAGTTAGAACTCAACCTAATGGCAAATATATAATTTACAGTATATGCGGACTACTCAAGGTATAAAAATCTTCATGAGTTGAGAATCCCAGGGAATCTACCAGTAGAACAAAATGTTCAGGTAAGGATGTTGTTTACCTACCTAACTGATCAGCTTAGAATATACACTCTATTTATTTATTTATTTTTAATGGATTCTTTTTTTTTTTAAGATCTGTATTTTTATTTATTTCTCTCCCATTCCAACCCCTCCCACCCCCCAGTTGTCTCCTCTGTGTCCATTCACTGTGTGTTCTTCTGTGACCACTTCTGTCTTTATCAGCTGCACCGGGAATCTGTTTTCTTTTTGTTGTGTCATCTTTGTTGTGTCAGCTCTCCGTGTGTGTGGCACCATTCTTGGGCAGGTTGCACTTTCTTTCACGCTGGGCGGCTCTCCTTATGGGGTGCACTCCTTGCGCGTGGGGGTTCCCTACGTGGGGGACACAACTGCATGGTATGGCACTCCTTGCACGCATCAGCACTGCACATAGGCCAGCTCCACACGGGTCAAGGAGGCCCGGGGTTTGAACAGTGGACCTCCCATGGGGTAGGTGGGTGCCCTATCCATTGGGCCAAGTCCACTTCCCAGAATATACACTTTAAATTTAGCAAAAGGGGAAGGTCTAGAAAAGAGCTGTGTGGCTAATGACACATGGAAATCTATGTGATCATATAGGTATAAAGTTAAGATTTGAAGATTTTTGTCAAAGGCACAAGCCAGTAATGAAAACTGTTTTTGATTGTATAAAAATTCTGGTGACCTCCACCTTTTAGAAAGTAGAAACAAGCTAAAAAACCTTCCCCTACTCCACCCCTCAACCTCAGTCCCTAAAGGACCTTTCCTCCAACGCTTACTTCACAGGTGGCCAAGGAGGAGGATAAAAAGGAAGTGTTGGGAGACTATTCCCATGGGTTTTTCATGTTTCTGCCTGCCTTGTTAACAAAAGCACTGACTAATTTTGTTCTGGACTATCTTTTCAAGTATAGTGGACAGTTTTGGAAGATAAAATAATGTCTTTCCAGGCAAAGGATGAGGATGCTTACTGTGTGGTACAGTAAAGACAATGTTTCACTCTGGATCTGCCACATTTATTACCCATTATAAAATATGTTGGTTACCTAAACTCAGCGATATTTTTCTGCAATGCAGCCACTGTTTGTACAGGGATCATCTGATCCTCTTTGCATCATTTGGGATTTAGAGCTTGGGGAAGAAGATTAAGAAAATACAGATATTCCAACTAGTACTTCTGCTGTGAATAACAAAGACCTTTACTCATGTTTTCTGCCAGCACTTATAAAACTGTGGCAGGCCAGTTTCTTAGTTTGCAAGTATGACCAAATGTCAGACCCTTCCTATCTTTGACAGGCAGGACCATGGAGAGGGTGAGGTGAAGGGCAACAAACACACATGCACACATCCACACATATCCACACAATGTACTAGGAATTTTCTTGAATGTAGTGAAATCAAGGCCTGGAAGGGATGTTCTAACTTCAGTACACGGGTCCCTCAAATGTCTACTCAAAGATTTTAGAATTGCTACAGACTAACGAGTTTTGTGTTTCCCTTTTATTTTATTTTCTAAATAGCATATTTGCAATTTTCCTGTCCCTCTCCCACATTTTGCATGTTGAGTGTGTGGAGAGTAGATTACTAGTGTTTTTAATTTAACAGAATCCATACATGCATGGGAACCTCACTCAGAAATATTAGTGCTTGAGTTTGTTATTTTAACTGGATAAGCCATTCATGGTGAGGAGAGGATATTTTCTTGGTGGGAGGGAGAATATGTCAAATATTTGCTGAGTAGAAGAAGACTGTAATAGACTTCTCACATGTGCCCTTAGCTGTTAGGTTCTGTTTTGCTCGATTCATCAATTTGTTTCCATTCTTAATTTTATATATGGCTTTAAAATAATTTTTGAAATCTAGCAAATTATCTCATTTTTTCTCCTTCGTATACATCTTGCTATTAGTAGTCATTTCTACTTCTGTATAAATGTTGGAATTTGGTTTGTCAATTTAGTATATACACCCATGTAAACACACACATACATATACAACCATTGTGATATCTGCTGAAATTGCTTTATTGTATTGAATCTAGAAATCAAGTTGGGGAAAAATGACATTTTTCACTATTGAGTATTCCAGCCCAGAAACAATGTATATTATGCCATTTATTTAGCTAATTTTTAATGATTTTCAATAAAGTTTCAAGTTTTTCTAAATTTCTTTCATATTTTTGTTTACATTTATTCCTAGGTATTTTATATGTGGTTATTATTGGAAATGAGATCTTTTCATTTTCCAATTGTTCTCGTATACAAAAGCACGATAGTTTTTTCCAATATTTTTATTTTATATTAAACTGTATAAAATACAATACTTAACTATATAATCTTTTAGATATTTTCCATTCATATCATATTATATGGGAATAATGACTGTGTACTTCTTTCTAATTATTTTACTTTTGTTTTTCTTCCCTTATTCTATCAGTTAGTGACTCAAAACATTAGCTGAAAAAATTGAGTGCAGGGAAGCAGACTTGGCACAGTGGTTAGGGCGTCCATCTATCACATGGGAGGTCTGCGGTTCAAACCCCAGTCCTCCTTGACCCGTGTGGAGCTGGCCCATACGCAGTGCTGATGCGCACAAGGAGTACCCTGCCACGCAGTGGTATTCCCTGCATAGGGGAGCCCCACGTGCAAGGAGTATGCCCCAGAAGGAGAGCTGCCCAGCACGAAAGAAAGTGCAGCCTGCCTAAGAATGGCTCTGCCCACATGGAGAGCTGACACAATATGATGATGCAACTAAAAGAAACACAGATTCCTGTGCCACTGACAACAGAAGTGGACAAAGAAGAAGACACAGCAAATAGACACAGAAAACTGACAACCAGGGTGAGGGGTAAGGGGAGAGAAATAAATAAATCTTAAAAAATATATATTTATTAAAAAAATGGAGTGCAGTTATAAAGGAGGCCACTTTATATTGTCCTGATCACAAAAAGAAATACCTTTGACATTTCACCACTATGTAAAATACTTGTAGATTTCTATATTGCTAAAGTGACTACATCTCAGTCACAGAAGGAAGAGATGCCTTTCACCTGTGTGGATTCAAATTAATTAAAATAATATTGCCATATTCACTGGTTTCCAATAGAACTTTCTGAGATGATGGAAATGTTCTACACTATGTTGTCTATTTGTGGCTATTGAGCCCTTGAAATATAGTTGATGCAATTGAAGACTAAATTTTTCATTTTATTTAAATTTAATTACTTTAATTTAAAGAGTCACAAGTGGCAATTAGCTTTTGTCTATTGCACATCACAGCTTTAGAGAAAATGGCCAAACCAAGCAGAAGGTATATGTAGCACAATCTTACAACTCATGACCAGATTCATAAGAATGAAGAGTAGGCATAAAACTTTAGGACACATTTTTTAAATCTCTGCATTCTGCCCACACAAATCCAGAAATTTATAACCTCTGGAAAAGCAGGTGGGAGAAGTCTATTATTGAGTGAGACACTGTTTACCTCATGGATTCCTGAGGACCCTGATATATTCTTCTTCTTAAGAGATATATTTATGTTCATGCCTCCACTCAATATAAAATGTCTTCCCTCTTCCATATTTCATCAAAATATCTATAGCTTTTCAAAGGACAGCTAAAGAATTTGATCCAGAATTAATAGCTAGCATGGTTTAAGAGGATAGCCCTCCCGATTTAATTACATTGCTTAGAAATCCCAGAATTCTTATCTTTTAACCAGAAAGGATGAATTTCAAATGACCTTCAGTCAATCATTTAAGTGCTATAAGCCCCTCAATAATATGGGGTGCTTAATAACTCTGACCTTGAGGATTTCAGAGAAGTCTCCTTATCATCCATCATATGCTAAGAAAGGCCTTGAGGGGTGGAGGAAAACAATAAACATTTGGGGCAAAATCATGTGTGCTTGTCACTATCCAAAATTCAATCCTCCTTTCTACACAATGACTTTTGTTTTAAAAGATGAATATATTGAAATAACAACAAGGCTAAGCTTAGTGTGATATTAATGATTGAACAGTCCTGAACCAATGACTCTGATGTACGGTTTCTAGTGTGCTTTTTTTAAAGGTTTATTTTAGTTATTAACCCCCTTCTCCCCCCGCTTCTTGCTGCGTCTGCTTGCTGTTTGCTCTCTATGTCCATTCACTGCGTGTACTTCTGTGTCTGCTAGTCTTCTTGTCTTCTCTTTAGGACGCACTGGGAACTTCTGATGTGGGAGAGAGGTACCCAATTGCTTGAGCCACTTCAGCTCCCTGGTTGTGGTGTCTCTCATTGTCTTTTTCTTCTGTGTCTCTTTTTTTGTTGCGTCAGCTATCTGCATGGGCCACCTCGCCTTTACCAGGAGGCCACAGGAACCAAATCCAGGACCACTCTAGTGTGTGCTTTTGTGTCTTGATTCTGCATGATGTTTGTACTTCTCTAATTTCTCATTTTGGCTTTGTACATAACAAGTTCTAAATGATGAGTCATATCTTATTCTTGTTACAATCATTTTTTAAGAAAATTTGATTTATTATCTTGCTGTTTTCTCTGACTTTAATTGGAAAGGAATAGAGGTTTAAATTGTCCACCAAGCCAAAGTGGAGGTTAATGCTTTAAAGAAATATGGGGGATTCCTGGCATTTGGTATTTGGAGTGAGAACATATACAAATCTCTCTGTCCATTCTAGCTTTCTCTGAAAGGATGTGTGGTATAAACAAATAATAATTTGATTTTGTTGATTCAATCTTCTTTTTTATTTGACTGTACAAGCTCCTTTCACTTTTCCTTACCATACATATCTGCTTGTAACATACTAAATTTTCTTTGAAGTGAGAACCAATTTATGAAGATCCCAAATACAACTTGACTTAGGAAAATAAAGGAACTTAAATGTATCAAAACACTATTTCTATTAAGATTTTAGGCAATTTTAAGTTAATTGAGTAATAAAAATAAGGTATGATACTGGGCTGATTGTAATCTATATTCAACTCTCTTTCTATTTCTGTACTTAAGAATACTGTTTTGTATCTTGAAATGCCAAAGGAGACAGACAGTACACTGTAATGCCCCTGATATATTTTGACTGCAGCCATCTTCATTACTTCAGTGGATGACTTCTAAAAGGTAATGCTTTTATTCCCTTTATCAGTTAGGTAAAATCCTACTGCGTCCAGGATAGGTGGTAGAAAAGAAATGCGTTGGCCTTTCAAAAGTTCTTTGGAATGGAAAATATGTTTGCTGACTCCAAATTTTAAAGCAAATTGGGGACCAAAAATTGAAATGAACACTTGTTCTTTAATAGGCACTAAAACCTAGGCAGTTTATAAAGAATTTCAGCATGGTAGTAGAAAGGAATGACTGGGATGAGGTCTAAGTTCCTCTTAATACTACTTTGCTTGGTATTTTTTTGGGGGAAGGGAGGTGATGCTCAGTTTCTCAATCCTTTTGAATAAATAAAGAATAAGGATAAATGTCTTACAGGACTGAACAAGGAAACTAAAAACTTACTTGGAATGTTAGTGAAGGAAAATACTTCCAAAATATAATCTACCATGCAAGTATATGCCATGATACTGCTTACTAATTAGAGTTGCTAGCAGGTAACCATGCTACATGTGAATAGGATACAGCACTTATAACAGGCAATATGCATCTAGTTGGAAAAAAAAAACCTGATAAAAGTTTAACTATGGCAACAAAAAATATAATAATATCTAACATTTATTGACCACTTTCTTTATAATAAGTATTTTTCTATTAGTTTTACCTGTATTATTTTATTAATTCTCACAATTTTTCTGAAAGATCATTACTGTTAACCCATTTTACAGATGAAAAACCTGAGGCTAATAACGTGCCTTTTCAATGAAAAGTCTAAGGATGGGAAATATCCACATAAATTGTCTGTATTCACTCATGTATTTACTTATATGGTAACAAGATGGATGCTATATTTCTAAGAAATTTTGTTACCATGCAATAACAAATAAAGACCAAGAAGTTACCTGGGCTTATCCGTGGGATGGAGCCCCTCTTCACAGTTCTGTACATTTGAATCAGGGAGGGAATATTTTCCTAGAAGTAAGCAAGCAATTTTCCCTTTTCTCTTCCTCATCTGGAAAACTGGGCCACAGGACAATCCTTAAAACTTGCTGGCAAAGGAGAATGTGATTACCATAAATAATTTAAATATTATTTATATTTAAATAATTTATGGTACCTGATGCGTACATTGATAATGGGCACTTTGCTTCCCAAGACCTGAAAATATCTACATTATTTTAGGAAGGAACAGGTTGGAATACCTCTTAGTTTGGCAACAAATATGTATGCCACATTTGTGATAAATAATCATTATTAGTTGTAGAAATTAAAGTTTATGATGAAATTAACTTGTCATCAATAATAATAATGAAATAAAGTATCTGTACTTCAACTAATTGCAATGAAAGAAAGCATTTTCTTTAAAAAAATAGACTGGTTAAAGAGATGTCTTTCCAATGATGGTCATAACTTTATAAACCTTTGTGAAAAATTTGAGAAATACTAAAATATACTTGAAGTTCAAGATCATTATGTATATTTTATCAAACCTATCTTAGGTAACAAATAGATATAAATGGATGATGGATCAATATAAACAGCTATTTTCAAAAGATAATGCATTTTTTTCAAGCACCCTTCAAATCTTGACAGACTAGATCATAAATTTTGCCATAATGTATAACAATAAATTTTTTAAATTGAGATAATGTAAGCCATATTACCTAAATACAGCTTATAAACAGATTAAGGATTGAACTAAAATATTGGAAAATAATCAAAATAATTTTAAAAAGCTGTGTTAAGTAATTTTAAAATTAGATTTTAATGCATTAGAAAGTAAAACTGATGTCTAATCCTCATCTAAAATAAAGAAAATGCATATGATGTAAACACAGTTTTTTAAGTTCATGCAACCATAGAGAATTCTACGCGAGCAATTCTAAATAGATCTTTTTTTTCAGAGACAGTGAGTGTGTTTTTGTTAGTTTTGCTAATAGTTTTAGTTCAGAATTTCTTAGGGCACAATGATAGAACTTGACTATATGACTCAATTTGTAATTTCTTAAATTAAGGATCATTATAAGAAAGGAGAAGTTCTGGGTGAAGAAGCAAGTATTAAATCAGTCATTACACATTCTGCAGTTGAAATTCCATGATTGACGGTGTTCAGGTTCTAGTTCTCAGACTTTCATAACTAACAAAATTGTTTTTTCAGTATAAAATCAGCCTCCCTCAGATGTACACCATTGCTGTGTTCTCTAAATAAGATTGTCATTTCAGAAACCATAATCTGGCATTGGACCAGGATATAACCTTTCCATTATTTTTGTTGAATGATTATTTGTTGGATCATCTGATGTGAAAAAGGATCAGAGAAACATTTAAACTCGAGAATATATGCATGACAACTGCAACACATCACAACTGAGACCAGAATGATAACTAAGATTCCTCAAAAATTTAATGTTATGCACTGAGTTACTAAACCCAGCCTACATAAGCTGTCCTAGGGTCTATTTGGATCTACTATGGAAAGCCAGGTGAACATCTCCTTCAGTTTAGGTTTCCCAAGAAACCAAGTCTCCAGGTTTCACATCCTGCAAGTTTTGATTGGAAGGATGTTGGGAAAAGGCTGTCTGTTGATTGCAGAATCCAGAATCCCTTGCAGTATTTGGCATGTTTGTAATCTTGCACTGTTTAGGCTGAAAGATAATATTCCATTTGTGGGCCTGTTGCTAATTCACAAAGGCAGAATCAATGAAATCCCAAATATATTGCAATTACTGCTTTTAAAACAAAGGGCAGAGACTTGGGTGAGAGAAGATCAAGCATTCCTGAAACTTTGGCCAACTTTAAGAATTTCATTGGTCCTTTTTTTTAAAAAATTTTTTAATTCATTTTTTTAAAATATTACATTCAAAAAATATGAGGTCCCATTCAACCCCACCACCCCCACCCCACCACTCCCCCCACAGCAACACTCTCCCCCATCATCATGACACATCCATTGCATTTGGTGAGTACATCTCTGGGCATCGCTGCACCTCATGGTCAATGGTCCACATCATTGCCCATACTCTCCCACGTTCCATCCAGTGGGCCCTGGGAGGATCTACAATGTCTGGTAATTGTCCCTGAAGCACCATCATTGGTCCTTTTTAATTTGCTTGAATATTGGTGGTATTAGGGACAGCAGTGTCTTGGAATAAGAGGCAGTGCCTTGAGCTATTTAGTGACTGGCTCAGTGAAGTGAATATTCTGATCACTAGAAAGATGGATTCTTAGCCCAAATAAGAAACACACAATTGAATTGCTGTTTTGCCTCCGAAAGAACCATAGTTTTAAAATAGGGAATGGCTTTTTTTAATACCCTTAAAAGCATGCAACAATAAGAACACAATAATACTCTATTGCAGTCTATTTATAAAGTCCTTTTGATGTATTGAAGTAAGCCCTGAGGTTTTGTCCCCCACCCATGCCCCACTTAACAGTTTTAAAGATTAAGCTCTTAGGAGGTAAGGCATGCACTGGAAACTTTCTTAATGATTATTCCCCAAGAAATTATCCCCTGGTTTGGGGTTAGAATGGTAGCTAGTTTGCTTTATAGGGTGGGTGATTTTATGTAAGTTTCCACTTGACATCCTCTAGCACTACCAGGTGGCCATCTGAGGAATTCCAGAGATTATCATTCTGTAATTGATATTGCAGAAATTTTCTGGTAGTTTTCCTCATTTGGAGGACAATTCTGGATTCTAGTATAGCCTCTTTGAGCCCCTTGAAAGTCTTGAATTTTGAGGCTCTCTTGGGACAGATTCCCTTTGTAAAGGCCAGTTGCTGGGAACAATGATGGAATAGGGAGGGTCCCTCAATCTCTATGTCATTCTTTTTGGAGTGAGTTTCAATCTTTATAACAGCTGCTTCCTTTGGCAGCATTGTGGTATCTAGAAATTTCTTAACCAGATGTCTATTTCTGAATATTACATTTTATTGAATACCCATATACTGTGACACTGTACATAGATTTATATTAAGTGCAATACAGATATTGCTACAAATGCTGCCTTTTTTATCCCTTTTTATCACCATTGCCTGATATGTTGTTTTGCTTTTTTCTTTATATACAAAATTTTTTGTCAATTAGTTTAATGTGTCTTTTATGGTATTGGAGATGTGGATCATTTTTTAAAAACATGATCTATGCCCAATCTTTTAAATACTTTAATTACTGATGAATTTATACCATTTGATACATTTTTTTATCTACGTTTCCTCATTCTCAATTTCCACCTCCTTTGCCTGCCTGTAGTTATATTGACAGATTTTTTTTTTCTCTCTTTTGGTATAAAAATTTTATTCCTATATAAGCTTTGCTCATTACCATTAACTCCTGAAAATATCCATTTATATTTTACTAACATCTTGGTACTATCAATAAACTCTCCTTTCATATGCAAGTATGTTATTAGCTTCTTGTCTGGTAAAAAAAAATTGGGCATAAATACCTGGAATTTTAGGTATTTATTTAATTTTCTATTTTAGATTTTCGTTATTTCTTTCTCTCTTTTCTGTTTTTGGTGTATTTTTTAAAAAAAATCTTATCAGACATATGTTGAAACTTCTGAAACTATCCTCTGTACATCTTAAAACCTCTTTATTTAGGTTCTGTTTGGCCATTTGCATTGTGTTCTGAGGGAATTTTTCAATTAGATCTTCCGTCTTGTTAGTTCTCTCCTCAACTGGCCTCTTATGCTATTTGGAACATTTTTTGAATTTACAATTCCAAAGAGCACTGGTTGGTAATCTTGTTATTACAATCAACTCTTAAGTCTCTGTGAAGATACTAATTAAATATCAGAAGTTTTATGTTTCTTGTATTAACTCTACTTTGGATGTTAGCTCTCTGTTTGCTGAATTTTATATTTCTAAATTTTTCTTAAAAACACCTACAGATATTGAACCCACCCACTCTTTCTATTTTCCATAAGTTTCCTCTTAAAAGAAAACTTAGGCTATTACTTGTTGCTCCTTCTGTTTCACACTTTCGATCTATTAAACTTTGATCTTCAAAAAGAAGAGAAGCAATGAGATGAGGACTTCATTCTGAATGATAGAGTCCATTTATGATAAGTTCTTCTATTTTGTACTTTCTAAAGAATCCCAAAGTCATGGGCAAAAGCTTAACTATTGTATGTGTATAAATGAATTCTCTTGTCTTTGAACTAGTGACAGGTTCTACTGAAGGTAATTAACTCTTCATCTGGGCTGTGTTTGCCTCTTTTAGTGACTCTATCCCACGGATGATTTAAGATCTATTATGGTAGAGTCAGCCTGATAATTTCCTAAATTTCCATAAGCCTGTGTATTATGCATGAAGTTCATATAAATATTGAAAAGTTGACTGTAAAATATCTAATGATGTCATCCTTTATTTGCAAGTCCAATAAATCTCTATTACAAACTTAAAATGCATTAATATCCATAAAGGTTGTCCCTTATTACATGTTTTCCTTACTTCCCTTTCTATTCCTTGTACCTCAGGGAGAGGTATATTCTATTTCAGCTTTTTTCATTTTTCTTCTTCTCCTTCTCCTCCTCCTCCCCATCCTCCTCCTTTTTCTTCTTCTCCTCTTTCTGCTTTTTCTTCATAACCCAGGCATTAGAATCGGAATGACCTCCTTACATGTAATAAGTGATATTGGTGGGATAGCTTGGGTTTCCCAGTACTATTCTAAATCCATAGTAAATTTATATCTTTCCCCAAGGTGCAGAGAAATCTTTATATATATATATATTAATCAAGTATACCATTTACATGGACATACATAATCAATAAGTATATAGTAAATGTTGTGAACTTACAAAATAAACATGCCTAACATCACACACCCATACATCACCCGTCCACTAATACCTTGCATTGTTGTGATATATTTGTTACAAACTATTCAAGAACATCTTCAAAATATTACTATTAACTGTAGTCCATATCTTACATTTGGTGTATTTTTCTCCTAACCCACCCTATTTTTCAAACAAATCAATTTTATTGACACATATTAATAAAACACACAATTTATCCAAAGTGTACAATCCATGGTATTTGGTAAAATCACACAGTTGTGCATTCATCACGTCAGTCATTATTAAAGCATTTTCATTATTTCAATAACAACAATAATAATGAACAAAAAACAGACAAACAAACAAACAAGGAGGACTCTTAACAATTGCTTTTAGCACAGACCAAGATCAGGGCTTCAAGTCTACTGCCAGGGGTGGCATGCTTTTCTGGCAATCATATTTTTAAAAGGAATTAGTGTGTTTTTTTAAATATATTTTTATTAGAGAGATTGTGAACTGCAAAACAATCATGCACTTGTGTGGAATACCCATACAATCCCTTCCATCAAAACTCTACATTGTTGTGGAATATTTGTTACAGATTATGAGATTATTATCAGACTATTATCTCTAATTATGGTGATTGTGTATTTTTGTTATATTTTTCCATATCCCCTATTATTAACACAGTCTATCTTTGACACTGATGAAAGAATATTACAGTATTGCTCTTAACTATAGTCCATAGATAATATTAATTGTATTTTCCCATGTTTCTCCACATCCTTACCACCTTGCAATTGTGATATACATTTGTTCTGGCTCATAGAAGGACATTCTTGTATTTATATAGTATTAACCACAATTCTTATGCACCTCAGGGTTCACTATGCTACTCAGCCCCTAGATTATCTCTAGATTTCTTTCCCTCAGCATTTACAATCCCTAGACTACCCTTTTCAGCCACAATACCACTTATAAACCATTCACTCTAATGCATTACCACCAACTCTGCCCATTTCCAAACTTTTACTGTCGAGTTAATTGAAACTTCCATATACATTAAGCATCAGTACAGACCTTCTCAGCTGCCCTCTTATCGCCTTACAACCTATACTGTAGGTTTTAACTCCATGTGTTTATTCTTCATATTTAGTTTCATATTAGTGAACTTATTAGTGAAAGGCAATATTTGTCCTTTTGTGTCTGGCTTATTGCACTTAACATAATGTCCTCAAGGTTCACCAATCATATATGTCCCATTTCATTTCTTCTTGTAGCAGCATAGTATTTTATCATATGTATATGCAACATTTTATCTATTCATCACAGTTGATGGACATTTGGGGTTTTTATATCTTTTGGCAATTGTGAATGACACCACTATGAACATTGGTGTGCAAATATCAGCTTGCATCACAGATTTCAGTTCTTCTGAACATATTTCTAGTAGAGGAATTGCTGAACTATATTATAGTTCAATATTTAGGTTCCTGAGGTACTGCTAACCTCTTCTCCACAGAGACTGCACCATAGTACAGTCCCACCAACAGTGAAGGAGTGTTCTATTTCTCCACATCCTTTCTAACACTTACTGTTTTCTGTTTTTTTTTATTTAAATAATGGCCATTCTATGTGGTATAAGATGATATCTTTTTGTCATTTTGATTTGCATTTCCTTAAAGCTAGTGATATTGACCATTCTTCATGTGCTTTTTTGTTGTTTGGATTTCCTCCTTGAAAAAATGTCTATTTAAGTCTTTTGCCTATTTTTTTTTAATTGGCTTGCTTGCTCTTTTATTGCTGAGTGATATGATCTCCTTATATAGAATGGAAATCCAACACTTATCAGATATATGGTTTCCAAATATTTTCTCCCATTGGGTGGGCTTCCTTTTCACCTTCTTGATGAGGTCCATTGAATACAAAAGTGTTTGTTTGAGGATGTCTCATTGATACATGTTTTCTTTTGTTACTTGTGCTTTCAGTGTAAGGTTTAAGAATTCATCACCTACCACCAGGTCTTGAAGATATTTCCCAACATTTTCTTCTAGGAGCTTCATTGTTATAGATTTTATAGTTAGGTCTTTGATCCATTTTGAGTTAATTTTTGGTATAAAGTGTGACAGAGGTACTCTTTCTTTGTTTTGTCTATGAATAGCCAGTTCTCCCCGTACCATTTGTTGAACAGACTCTTCTGTCCCATCTGGGTGGGTTTGACAAAATCATTTAACCATTGATGTGAGGGTCTGTTTCTGAATCACCAGATCAGTTGCAATGGTTTATGTGTCCATCTTCATGCTATTACCATTCTGTTTTTACCACTGTATTTAGGTAATATGACTTAAAGTCCAGAAGTAAGAGTCCTCCAACTTCACTCTTCCTTTTTAATTTTTTTCTGGCTATTTGGGGCCACTTACACTTCCAAATAAATTTGATAATTTTGTTTTTCATTTCTTTTAAAATGTCTATTGGAATTTCTATCAATTCATGTAGAATTGACATCTTAACGATATTTAGTCTTCCAATCCATGGGCATGGAATATTCTTCCATTAATTTAGGTCTTTTAAAAAAAATTCCTTTGAGTAATGCATTGTAGTTTTCTGTACACATGTGCTTCATATCCTTGGTTAAGTTTATTCCTAAATATTTGATTCCTTTAATTGCTATTGTAAATGGAATTTTTTCCTGACTTCCTCTTCACATTGCACATTACTCGTTTATAGGAACACTACAGATTTTTGCATATTAATAGGGTATCCTGCATTCTGCTGAAATTGTTTATTAGACATAGCAGCTTTTAATAGATTTTTCAGGATTTTCTAGGTATAGGAACATATCATCTGTGAATAGCGAAAATTTACTTCTTCCTTTCTGATTTGGATGCTTTTTATTTCTTTGTCTTACCTGATTGCTCTGGCTAGAATTTCAAGACCTATACTGAACAACAGTGCTGACTGTGGGCATTGTTGTCTTGTTCCCAAACTCAGCAGGAAAGCTTTTAGACTTTCACCACTGAATACAATGTTAGTTGTGGGTTTTTCATATATGGCCTTTACTATGTTTAGAATCTTTCCTTCAATTCCTATGTTTTGTACGGTTTCATTGAGAAAAGATACCATATTTTGTCAAATACCTCTTGTGTGTCAATCAATAGGATCATGTGGTTTTTCTTATTTGATTTATTAATGTGGTGTATTACACTAATTGATTTTCTTTTTTCTTTTTTATAAACTTTTTAATTGTTTTTTAAGATGCTTAGATTACATAAATGTTTCATAAAAAATATAGGGGACTCTCATATGCCCACTCCTTACCCCTCTCATATTTTCTCATATTAATAATATCCTTGGGAAGTTGATGTGGTTCAAGCAATTGAGTTCCTGCCTACCACATGGGAGGTCCCAAGTTTGGTTCCCAGTGCCTCCTAGAGAAGATGAGGGAGACAGTGAGCTCGTGTGACATGGTGGTGCAGTGAGCTGGCACAACAAGATGATGCAACAAGGAGACACAAAAAGGAAACATAATGGGAGATATAACAAAGCAGGGAGCATAGGGGGCTGAAGCGAATAAGCACCCCTCTCACATATGGGAGGCCCAAGGTTTGGTTCCTGGTGCCTCCTAAAGAGAAGACAAGCAGACCCAGAGAACACACAGCCAATGGACACAGAGAGTAGACAGCGAATGCAAACAACAAGGCGGAGGGGATAAAAAAAACCAAAAACATCCTTCATTAGTGTGGTACTTTTGCTACAATTGATGAACACATTTTGGAGTTTTGCCACTAAGAGTGGATTATAGTTTACATTGTAGTTTACACCTCCTCCCACACATTTTTGTAAGTTATGACAAGATATATAATGGCCTATAGCTGTCATTGCAATGTCATTCAGGTCAACTCCCAAGTCCCAAAAATGTCCCCATATTTCACCTAATTTTCCTTCTCCCTCCCCTCAGAACCTCAAGTGGCCACTGCCTCCAAATCAATGATGAAAGATCTTCCATTGCTAGAATCACAATATGTCTTTAGTAGAATAATAGTAAGTCTACTCTAGTCCATCATTCATTCCACAATCCTGAGGATTCTGGAATGGTGATGCCCACTCCACCTCTAATTGAGAGGGATTTAGTCCCATGGGGTAGATGGATGAGACTATATTTCTTGCAGTTGTAGATGATCTCTATTCCTCAAAATGGTCGTTGTCCATCATCATCTCCTCGTTCACTGTCCTGGGTAATTCCAATGAATTGGAGAATAGGTATTGCAACTCTGTTGATATTCAGGGCCCAACTTGTACATGGACTGCCCAAAGATTTTAGTCTCTTGGACAAACACCTATCAACTTTATTACTAACAATATGTTCAAATACAAGGGGCAGTAGAGCCATGTATAGGGAAACCACAGCTGAGTCCAACTCTTTCACACCGGGGAGCATAAATTCTAAAGTAGAACCCACTGACAGAGCACTAAACTTCTGAGATGTCTGCCTTGCCTACATCTAGAGTCTGGATGACTCTAGAGTCCTCAGGAGCTCCACTATTTGAGGTAATATTTACTTTGGTAGTCAATGAGTTCCTGCTGAGATGTGCATAAGTGTAACCTCTGGAATGACTTCTTGACTCACTTTCAGGATTCTTAGCCATATATACTCATTTATCTTTGCACGTTTCCCCTTTTAGTCAAGACCGTTTTCCAGCTGCAGGGCTAGTTGGTGAACCTCCACCCATGCATCCCCCATCACTGACACCCAGCACCATTGATCTGCCCCTATCAGAGTTGTAATCATTCTGTGATCCCAAAACTTCTTAAAAAATGAAGCCAACAGAATAACCGAATACAATTAAGAAATTGAAATAATAATGATGGCTTAAAAGATAACAGATAAAATACAAACATTTAAAAATAAATTTGAAATAGTAAAAAAAAATACATAAAATTAAAAAAATTTTTGACGTTTTGTCTTTAATCACTGTAAAGTCTGTTATCTTGTATGTACAGTGACAGTTTCTTCTGTTTATTCCTCCAGTGTCTTTCTTTATCCTTTCATCTTAAAAAATGGTTTAAGTTACAGAATATCATGTACAGAATATAGTGGAGTCCTATACACCCAATACCTTCCCTTATTCCCCTTTCCGCTATTAATAACATTTTACATGTGGATGGTACATTTGTTATAATTCATGTACAAATATTGAAACATTCCTACTAAACATGGTCAATGATTTAGATTATGGTTTACATTTTGGGCCATACACTTTTATAAATTTTAATGAAATTTAACAGGTCTGTAGCCATCATTGCAAGATCATGTAGAACAATTCCATCATCCTCAAAATGCCTTGTGTTCCATCTATTCTATTCCTCCCTTCTCCTCCCGTTGAGACCCAAAGAAACTACCGAAATTCACTACTTGAAGAAAATTCATAATTTCTTGCAACTGCATTGAAGGCTTGACATACTGGCTGGTCCTCCCCTATTAGTCAATGCCCATGCTCTTTGTTTTCTTCCATATCTTTTTTTTATGTGTCTTTATTTATTTTTTTAATGTTATATTAAAAAAATATGAGGTCTCCATATACTATGCCAATGCTCTTAAAAGACATTCATCCCTCTATTTGAGAACACAGCAGCACTCCCAGAATGTGTATCCAACACCTTCCCAGTCATTATATGGGTCTCCACCCACTTATACAACACACTATGACAAGATGAACACTCACAGACACTCTCTAGAAGGCTACCCTACAACGCCCTGTCCCAAATGCTCCCCACAAACAACACCCTAAACTAGTAACCCTCTCCTGCCATATTACCAAAAAAACACATTGGAATTTCAACCACATAGCCACAAATCCCCAGAGTCCGCCTGCTCCCTCCCACAACCCTCCCTGAGTTCCATGGATAGTCCAATCCACCCTCCCCACCCAACCCCTCTCATGAACCAGCACTGTCCAACCC
Source organism: Dasypus novemcinctus (assembly GCF_030445035.2). Lineage (NCBI taxonomy): Eukaryota > Metazoa > Chordata > Mammalia > Cingulata > Dasypodidae > Dasypus > Dasypus novemcinctus. The sequence continues at coordinate 120,558,159 of NC_080679.1, read as the reverse complement.
AATAGTATCACTGCATCACTTTCATGACCATCCACTGCACAGTTACACACTTCCACATTATCATAGATTTTGCACATATGAGCACTGGCTCACAACCTTCTCCCTTTTTATCTCCTGTAAACCTATCTTCCAGACTCTGAGTCTGCTCAATTTGCTTAAGTGTGGTCATGTAATATTTGTCCTTCAGTGCTTGGCTTGCTTAATTCAACATAAGGTCTTCAAAATTCATCCATGTTATCCCATGTGCTTATTCCTTCTTACAGCTGAGTAATATTCCATTTTATGTATATACCACAATTTATATATCCATTCATCTCTTGGTGGACATTTGGGTCATTTCCAGTTTTTGGCAATAGTGAATAATGCTGCTATGAACATTGGTGTGTATATATCTATTCTTGTCTCTGCTTTCAATTCTTCTGAGCATATACCCCGTAGTGGAATTGTTAAATCATATAGGAATTCTATAATTAGCTTCCTGAGGAACTGACAAACTATCCAGCACAGTGACTGCACAATTCCACATTCACATCAGCAGTGGATAAGTGTTCCCATTCCACCATATCCACTCTGTTTTTTAATGGCCACCTATCTAATGGGTGTAAGATGATATCTTATTATAGTTTTGATTTGCATTTCCCTAATAGTTAGTGATAGTGAGCATCTCTTCATGTGCTTTTTAGCCATTTGTATTTCTTTGGAGAAGAAATACAAATGGTTAAATACAAATCATTTGCCAATTTTTTAAATTGGTTGTTTGTCTTTTTATTTCCAAGGTGTAGAATTTCTTTATATATGCTGGATATTAGACACCTATCACATATATGGTTACCAAATACTTTCTCCTATTATGTTGGCAGCCTTTTCACTTTCTTGATAAACTCCTCGAGGTGCAAACATTATTAATTTTGAGGAGGTCCCATTTATCTACATTTTCTTTAGTTGCGTGTAAAGTTCATGAAACCATTTCCTAATATAAGATCCTGTAGATATTTTCCTACATTATCTTTCAGGATCTTTAAGGTCTTGACTCTTATATTTAGATCTTTGATCCATTTTGTATATGGTGTGAGATGGTGTTCCTCTCTCATGCCTTTGGATATGAGTATCTGGTTCTCCAAGCACCATTTGTTGAAAAGGCCATTGTCTCCCAGTTGAATGGGCTTGGTGGCCTTGTCAAACATCAGATGACTGTATAGGTGAGGATTTATATCGTAACTCTCAATTCAGTTCCGTTCTTCAGTATTTCTATCTTTGAGACAATAACCATGCAGTTTTGACCATGGTAACTTGAAGTATGTTTAAAGTCAGGTAGTGTGATTTCTCTGATTTCATTTTTCTTTTTCAATATGTCTTTAGCTCTTTGGAGTCCCTTGCCCTTCCAAATAAATGTCATTATTAGCTTTTCCAATTCAGTAAATAATGCTGTGGTAATTTTTATTGGAATTGCATTAAATCTATAAATCAGTTTGGGTAGGACACACATCTTAATGGTGTTTAGTCTTCTTGTATCTATGAACAGGGACTATTATTCCATTTATTTAGGTCTTCTTTGATTTCCTTTAACAGAGTTTTGAACTTTTTTGCATATAAACCTTTTACCTCTTTAGTTAAATTTATTCCAAGGTATTTGATTCTTTCAAATGCTATTTTAAATGGGATTCTTTTTTCTTCATTTCCTTCTCAGATCGCTCATTTTTGGTTACAGAAATACTGCTGATTTTTATACATTAATCTTATAACCTACCACTTTACTGAACTCTCTTATAAGCTCTAGAAGCTTTGTTGTAGATTTCTCAGGGCTTTTGAGGTATAGGATCATGTCATCTCCAAATAATGAAAATTTTATTTCTTCCTTTCCAATTTAGATGACTTTTATATCTTTTTCTTGCCTAAGTCCTTGAGCAAGTACTTCTAACACAATGTTAAATAAGAACAGTGACAGTGGGCATCCTTGCCTTGGAGGGAAAGCTTTTAGGAATTCACCACTGAATATGATGTTATCTATGTATTTTTCATATATATCCTTTATCATTTTGAGGCAGTGTCCTCCTATTCCTGTCTTTTGAAGTGTTTTTATCAGGAAAGGGTGTTGTATTTTGTTGAATGTTTTTTCTTCATTTTTGGAGATGATCATGTGATTTCTTTTCTTTCAGTCTGCTTATGTGGTGTATTACATTGATTGATTTTCTTATGTTGAACCACCCTTGCATACCAGGGATGAAACCCACTTGGTCATGTTGTATAATTCATTTGATGTGTTGTTCAATATGATTAGCAAGTATTTTGTTGAGGATTTTAGCATCTAGGTTCATTAGAGAGATTGGTCTACAGTATTCTTTTCTCATGGTGTCTTTAGCTTTGGTATTAGGGTGATGTTGGCATCATAGAATGAGTTAGGCAATTTTCCCTCCACTTCTGTATTTTGGAAGAGTTTAAGCAGAACTGGTGTTAATTTTTTCTGGAATGTTTGGTAGAATTCATGTGTGAAATCATCTGGTCCTGGGCTTTTCTTAGTAGTGAGGTTTTTGATGACTAATTCAATCTCATTGCTTGTGATTGGTCTGTTGAGTTCATCAGTTTCTTCTTCTGTCAGTGTAAGCTGCTTGTATGTTTCTAGGAATTTGTCTATTTCCTCTAACTTATCACTCTTGTTGGCATACAATTTTTCCAAGTAACCTTTTATGATACAGTATTTCAGTGGGGTCAATGGTGATATCCCCTTCCACATTTCTTATTTTATGTATTTGCATCTTCTTTTTTTTTTCTTTGTTAGTATAGCTAAGGGTTTGCCAATTTTGTTGATCTTCTTGAAGAACCAGCTTTTGTTTTTTTTTTTTAATTTTTTATAGTGCTTTCTTATTTTCAATCCCATTTAGCTCTATTCTAATCTTTGTTATTTCCTTTTTCTACTTCCTTTGCAATTAGTTTGTTTTCCTTTTCTAATTCTTCCAGGTGTGCAGTTAAATAATTGAATTTTACCTCTTTCTTCTTTTTTAATAGCCACAGAGGCATTTGTGGATATGAATTTCCCTCTCAGTACAGCTTTTGCTATATCCCATAGATTTTGTTATGTTGTGTTGTCATTTTCATTTGTTTTAAGGTAGTTACTGATTCCCTTTGTGAGTTCCTTCTTGATCCACTGATTGTCTAAGAGTGTGTTGTTTAACTTCCATATGTTTGTGCCTAATTGGTTCTTTGGCCTTTACTGATTTCCAACTTCATTCCATTGTGATTAGTGAAATTACTTTATATAAATGCAATCTTATTGAATTCACTGAGAGAAGTTCTTTGGCATAGCATGTGGTCTATCCCATAGAATGATCCATGTGCAGCTGAGAAGAATGTATATCTCACTGTATTGGGGAATAATATTCTGTATATATCTATTAGGTCCAGATTCTCTAATGTATTATTCAAGGTCTTTGTTTCTTTACTGATTCTCTGTTGTGATGTTCTGTTTAATGGTGATAATGGTGTATTAAATTCCCCCACTATAATTGTGGAAGCATCTGTATCTCCACTTAGATTTTTCAATGTTTGCTTCATGTATTTTGAGGTGCTCTGGTTAGATTCATAAATGTTTTTGATTGTTCTTTCTTCTTGATAGATTTACCCTTTTATTAATATATGGTTTCCTTTATTGTCTCTTACAATAGTTTGCATTTAACATCTATTTTGTCTGATATTAGTATAACTACTCCTGGCCTATTTTGTTATTGTTTGCATGTATCTTAATGGTTTATTTGGTAGGTTAGCTTCTCTTTCTAATCTAGGGTTTTACTTTGTTGTTGTTTTGTGTGTGTGGTAAGGTTTCACTTTGAGACGTCATTCTTCTTATTCTATTTACTTATTGAATGACATCTATTGTTGTCAGTGTTCTTTTGGGAAAACATTTGGACAAGAGAAAAGGAAAGCAATATGAAGAGAAAAATAATAATAGTAATAATAATAAAAAAGTTAGAAAAGGAGAAGAACAAGACCTAGAAAAATAAATAACATGAGTAAATAATCATAAGTACTGAGGAATAAGAATAAAAAAGTAAAATAGAAAAACTGAAACAAGGAACAAAATAGAGAAAACTATATAGAATGAATTAAAAGGGTGGAATGCAGAGAAGAGAGGAAAAGATTTAAGAACAATAAAAGAAAAGAAAAAGTAAAAAAGTAAGGAAAGACAACAGAGATAAAAACAGTGAGAGAGGAAATAAAAAAAATTGAAGATCAAACAAGAAGAGATTGAATGAATGAAAAACAACAGAAAAGAGAAGATTAGAAAAACGAAAAAAAAAATGTAGGCAGAAAAAAACAGTTAAAAAAAAAAAGGAAAAAAAGCTTTCCCTCTTAGGCGCCTAAGGAGCTTCTCAAGTTGCTGCTGTTCATCAATAAATCACCCTGCAGCCTGTTCTCTGCAGGTGATGTACTGGGTTTTAGTGATTGACATTAAAAAAAATTAAAATTAAGAAAAGGAACCTTTAAAAAAAAAACAGATCCAAGAAAACCTAAAATAAAAAGAATGTCTATGTTCCCTGTCATAAGGTATCAGCTCGATGCCTGATAACCAGGTGGATCACTCTCTTGACTGGCCCAGGAATTGAACCAGGGGCCTCATATATGCAAGACAGGAATTCCTCCACTGAGCTAAATTATCTCCTTAAGTTGATTAATCTTCAGAGAGCTATCTGCCCTCTTCCCCCCAAGGCATTTTTAGACTTCTACAAGTTGTCAGAGCCCTGCTGATTAGGATCTGCTCCTGCCCCCTCTCTAATCTAATTGCTTAGTCTCTGCAGAGTGGATCAGCATGACAACCTGCCTGAGTGCATCCCCCTTCCTTTCTCCCCATCAGGTTGGTTTTCCTCCCACGATTCAAAGGGAGCTCAGCTGGCCAATCTTACTGCGTAGAAACCACTCTCCACCCTCTGTCAGACCCCTCTTCCTCCCAGGGAACACCCCCCCCCCCCCCCCAGCTCATTGGCAACAATGAGTTAGAGGGAATGAGTCTGTTTGTACTGAGGGTGGTGTATGGGTGCTGTTGCTGGCCACAGATTTGAGCAACTCTGGGTTTTCCTTTGTCTTCTTATTTCTCCAGTACTCTCCTAGATGACTCAGAGCACCTTCCCATTCTAGATATGTCCAAAGCAGCTCTTTTAGATATATCCCTGCTTTCTCTCTGCTTTTTTTTTTTGTGAGAGGGTAAAGGCTGCCTACGTATTTCCTTGCCATTTTCATGGAAGTCCCTGATTGATTTTTTGTGTAGAACAACACTTGCATGCTTGATAAAAAACCCACTTGATCATGATGAATAATTCTTTTAATGTGTTTTTGAATTCAATTAGCAAGTACGTTGTTCAGGATTTTTGCATCTGAATTCATTAGATAAATGGGTCTGCAGTTTTCTTTTTTTGTAATGTCATTATCTGGCTTTGATATTAGGGTGATATTGGTTTCATAGAATGAGTTTGGTAGTGTTCCTCCTTGTTCAATTTTTTTGGAAGAATTTGAGTAGGATTGGCATTATATCTTCTCTGAATGCCTGGTAGAAATCACCTATATTACTGTCTGGTTCTGGGCTTTTCATTTACTTGTGATTGGTTTGTTGATGTTTTCTATTTCTTCCAGGGTAATTGCAGGTTGTTCGTATGTTCCTAGGAATTTTTTCTCTTCATCTACATTGTCTAATTTGTTGATGTACAGGTTTACAATATCCTCTTATGGTCTATTTTATTTCTGTGGGGTCCATAGTAATTTCCCATTTTAATTTTTAAATTTTATTTATTTTCTTCTTCTCTCTTTTTTCTTTGTCTAGTTAAGGGTTTGTTGATTTTGTTAAACTTCTAGAAGAACGAACATTTGTTTTTTTCACTCTCTTTATTAATTTTATTTTTGTTTCTCAATTTCATTTATTTCTGCTCTGATCTTTGTTACTTTGTTCTTTTTGCTTGCTTAGGGAACAGTTTGCTGTTCTTTTTCTGGTTCCTCCAGCTGTGTGGTTATGTCATTGATTTTAGCTCTTTCTTCTTTTTCAATGTAAGCATTGGGGGATATAAATTTTCCTCTCAGCACAGCCTTCCCTGCATCCCATTAATTCTGATATGTTGTGTTCTCATTTTAATTGATTTCTCTTGCAATTTCTTGCAATTTCTTCTTTGAGCCACTGATTATTTAATAGAGTGTTGTTTATTGTCCATATATTTGTGAATTTTTCCTTTTTCCCTCTTTATTCCATTATGAACAGAGAAAGTGCTTGTATAATTTTGATCTTGTTGAATTTTTTGAGATTTGCTTTGTGACTCAACATATGGTCTATTCTGGAGAAAGATCCATGAGTACTTGAGAAGAATGTATATCCTGGTCTTTTGGAGTTCAATGTTCTGTATATGTCTATTAGGTTTAGTTCATTTATCATATTATTCAAGCTCTCTGTTTCTTTATTGGTCCTCTGCCCAGATGTTCTGTCCAATGATTAGAATGGTGTATTGAATCTCCAACAATTATTGTAGAGATATCTATTTGTCCCTTTAGTTTTGCCAGTGTTGGCCTCATGTAATTTGGGTCATTCTTAGTGTATATACATTTATGATTGTTATTTCTTCCTGATAAATTGCTCCTTTTATTAATAAATAATGTTCTTCCTTGTCTCTAACAGCAATTTTCCTTTTAAAGTCTATTTCATCCAATGTAGTATAGCTACTCCAGCTTTTTTTTTCTTGGTACTGCAAGCGTGGAATATCTTCTCCCAACCTTTCACTTTCAGTCTATTGGTATCCTTGGGTCTAAGGAGAGTCTCTTGTAGAAAGCATATAGATGGCTCATATTTTATTTTCCATTTTGCCAATCTGTGTCTTTGGAATGGTGAGTTTAATCCATTAGCATTCAATGCTATTACTGTAAAGGAACTTCTTATTTCATCTATTTTGACCATTGGGTTTTATCTGTCATTTTATTTTCACCACTAATTTTATACCTTTAGCTACATTTACAGATATAATCTTTATTTCTAGAATCTCTTTCAAGCCTCTTTCTTCAATCTCTCCTTTTAAGATTTTAGTACTCCTTTCAGTATTATCTGCAAAGTCAGTCCCTTGGTTACAAACACTCTCAGTTTCTATTTCTCTATGAATATTCTAAACTTGACCTCAATTTTGAAAGACAACCTTGCCAGAAATGAGGTTCTTGACTGGCAGTTTTTCCTTGCAGTATCTTAAATATATCATACAACTGCCTTCTTGCCTCCACGGTTTCTGATGAGAAATGAGCACATATTCTTGTTGGGTATCCTATGAATATGATGCATCATTTTTCTCTTGCTGCTCTCAGAATTCTCTCTTTGCCTTTGGCATTTGACATTCTGGTTAGTAAATGCCTTGAGTAGGTCTATTTGGATACATTCAGATGAGAGACAATTGTGCTTCTTGGACACAGTTATCTATGTTCTTCAAAAGGTTTGGTACATTTTCAACCATAATTTCTTTAAATATTTCTTTTTCCTCTTTTCCCTTCTCTGTCTCTCCTGGGATACCCATGATACATATGTTCTCACACCTCTTGCCATCATTCAGTTCCCTGTGACCCTGTTCAGTTTTTTCCATTCTTTTCTTTCTTTCTTTTTCATGTTTGCTTTGGAAGCTATGTCTTCAAGCCCACTGATTCATTTTTATGCCTCCTAAAATCTGCTTTTGTATGGCTCTGGTGTATTTTTAATTTCATTTATTGTACCTTCATTCCCATAAGTTCTTCTCTTCTTAATCTCTGTAACTGTCTCATTGAACTAATTAAGGAGATTTGTTTGAACATCTATGATTATTTGTCTCAACTCCTTTTTGTCACCTGGAGGCTTACATTGTTTCTTTGATTGGATCAAATCTTCCTGTTTCTTGGTATGGATTGTATATTTGATATCTTGGTGTATTACTCAGTCAAAGGGGTGCTGATGCAAAATACTAGAAAACGGTTGGTTTTATAAAGGGTATTTATTTAAGGATAGGAGCTTGCAGTTACCAGGCCATAAAACATAAGTTACTTCCCTCACTAAAGTCTTCTGCCACATTTTGGAACAAGATGTCTGCCAGGGTCCAGGGGTTCAGGCTTTCTGGGTTCCTTTTTCCCCAGGTCTTACTTTTCTCTGGGCTCAGCGTTCCTCTCTTCCCAGGGCTTGCTTCTTTTTCCTCACAACCAAGATCCTCTGACTGTGTACTTCCTGAGGCTCCAGCAACAAAACTCTGACATCAAAAACTTCCAACTCTGCCCTTTACCATATCTTTTTTTTTTTTTTTTTTAATTTTTTTATTTTTTATTGACTTTGTAATAATATTACATTAAAAATATATATGTGAGGTCCCATTCAACCCCACCCCCCCACCCCCCCTCTCCCCCCCCCCAACAACACTCGTTCCCATCATCATGACACATCCATTGGATTTGGTAAGTACATCTTTGGGCACCTCTGCACCTCATATACATTGGTTCACATCATCTTTTATCTGTGAATCCCAACCCATCAAGGACCAGGGGCTCAATGCCCTACTGATGAGGCCCAATCAAAACCCTAATCATAATTTAATCACACCCAGGTACAGATCAGTTTACAAATATAATCTGATATCTATTTTTAGAGTTCCTAACTATATTGAATTGCTACACTGCACCCTCTGAATTCCAAAAAGACATTGCAATATTTAAAAGAAAAATGAAAAACCTTAAATCAGTAACAATGTAAGTACTAAATCACATCATAATCAATTTAAAGAAATACAGTTTGATTTGGGGCAAAGTCTCATCTGCTAGAGACCTCAGAAACTTAAAACAATTCATCTGCTTCCAATACAGAAATGGACAGACAAAGGATAAACATTTTCATTACAATAAGGAGAAATTGGAAGGGAAAGTGAGTCATGGTTTCTCTACAGTTCAGTAGACCTGCAGGGCATCCTCTGTTCAATTTCAAAGAGTCAACTTAAGATGATGGCTTCTTCTTGGGGCCACATGGGGCCAATGCTTCCCACAGACTTGCCCAATGACCATTTTCTTGATTCCACCTTCATCAAGCATTTGTGTGGCAACCAAGCTCTAGACCTCACCTTACCCAGTCTTTGGGTTAGAGACTTAATCCCCCTAATGCAGGGAGGTGAAGGAACATCTTCCCAAACCTTTGGCATAAAGGCTCAACCCTCTCAGAACAATGAGTTGACGAACTGACTTTCTTTAATCCATGGGGGACAGGCCTGTCCCTCTCAAACTTATTGGACATTGATCTCAACCACCCTAATCTTTGAGGAATGTGCTCTACACACTCTGTGCCCTTGTGTATTAGTCAGCCAAAGGGGTGCTGATGCAAATCTGCTGGGCATTTAAAAGGGTATTTATTTGAAGTAGGAGCTTACAGTTACTAGGCCAAAAAGCATAAGTGACTTCCCTCACCAAGGTTTATTTCCACAAGTTGGAACAGGATGGTTGCTGATGTCTGTGAGGGTTCAGTCTCTCTAGGATCCTCTGGGCTCAGCTCCTCTGTTTCCTCCACAAGGTCAGCTGTAGACTATCTGGAAGACAGCTCTGTCTCTTTCCTTGGGGCTCCAGCTTAAGATTTCAGCATCAAACTCCAAAATCAAAACTCCAACATAAGAAACCCTCAACTCTGTTCTTTTTCATGCCCCACCAAGGGGTGGGGACTCAATTCCTTAATCATAACTCAGTCATGCTCAGGTACAGATCAGATTACAAAAACCAATATCTATTTTTGGAATTCATAATCATATCAAACTGCTACACCTGGGGTGGCAAAACTCTCCCCAGATATCAGGTGGGAACATCCACCCTTTTCAACTGCTGGGATAAACTCACCCTCTCTGTACACATGAACAGAGTTCCTCTCTTGGCCCAAGGTGATGTCTTAATTCCAGATTTCAGCTTCTGTGGTTTTCCTTTTAAAGTTGTTTCTCCTATCTCTTCTTTCCATGTCCCTTTTAGTCCAAACTGACAGTGGTTTTTTTCATACAACTCTCTCAAAAAATTTGTTGGTTTAGCAAGCAAGAAGCAAGGGTCCAAGCCATCAGACAGTAAGACTTTCCACAAGTCTTTCCTAGATAAATGTATCTTAAATCTTGATTTATAAGTTCCAAGTTTATTTAAGTTTTCAAATGAGGTACTATCATTCGGAAGCTTGATTTCCAGAATCAGTTTCTGTTTTCTTTCTGCTCAACAGTTCAGTCCTCAGCTTATCTCTTTCATCTAGCATTTTGCTATAAGCTGCAAGGAGAAGCCAAGCTGCATTCTCTAAATTTACTTTGGAAAGTTTGTCAGGTAAATACCCAGGCTCGCCATTTTCAATTTCTGCCTTCCATAAAACACCAGGAGTTAATCCTGCTAAGTTCTCTGCAACTTTAAAACATGGATCACCTTTTCTCCAATTTCCAATAATAGTTTCCTCACTTACTTCTATGGCATCATAAAATGTCTCTTTAGCATCCATATTCCTACTAACAGTCTTCGCAAAGCAATCTTGGTCTTTTCCCTCAAGTATTTCACAATTCCTCCAAAAAATACTCCTTATCCAACTATAAAACCATTCCAACATTTAGGTAATTGCAAAAGCACTTCCCCATTCCTTGATACCAAATTCTGTAATAGTCAATCAAAGGGGTGCTGATGCAAAATACCAGAAATCGTTTTTTTTTTTTAAATACCAGGTATTTATTTGAGGGTAGAAGCTTGCAGTTACCAGGCCATAAAGTATAAGTTACTTCCCTCACTGAAGTCTTTTGTCAAATGTTGGAGCAAGATGGCTGCTGACATCTGTCAGGGTTCAGGCTTCCTGGGTTCCACTTTTCCCAGAACTTGCTTCTCTCTGGGCTCAGGGTTCCTTTCTTCCCAGGGCTTGCTTCTCTTTCCTCATAACCAAGCTCCTCTGAGTGTTCAGTTCCTAGGGCTCCAACTCAAGACTCCAGCATCAAAGCTCCAACATCAAAAACCTCCATGTCTTTTATACATGTCCCCATCCACCAATGCTCTATGCCCTACTCATAATTTAAAGTAATCCATAATTTAATGATGCCTAGGTATAGACCAGTTTACAAACATAATCCAATATCTATTTTTGGAATTTATAACCATATAAAACGGCACACTTGGCATCTGGCTTACTAGATGTATTTATTCTGGGTGTAATTTCTCTTTTTAGTTTAGGAATTTCTTGCCCTTTCACCCTTGCTAATTGTGTAGTAAGAGCTGAGGATATAATTAGTACTGGAAGCTGTGGAGGCTGAACCTGCTTACATTGACCCAGGAACTTATGAGGCTTCTCCCACTTTTGACCTCTGCCAGGGGTAGGAATGGAGACACAGTTGTGTGTAGTAATCAAAGCTGTGCAGGCCAAGACTGTCTGTAGGTTCTCAGAGAGACTGATGTAGCTTCATTCCTCTTCCTACCATGTCTGGCAAAGGGATGGAGCTGCAGGTGTGGGCAGCAAGCTAAGCCATGCAAGTCAAAGCTGACCATAGTAGCCTAGGTAGACTAATATAGTACGAGTCCTCTTCCTCCTTTCCAGGGGTGGGGGTGGACCCTCCAGAATGCCTAAAAATCTAATCCATGTGGACCAAAACCAACTACAGTTGCCCTGAGAGGCTGAGTGAATACTGTCCCTTCTGTCCTTTAAGCAGTAGGGATTGAACCACAGGTGCCCAACAGACAGTCCTTGAGGGTTGAAAGCACTTGCAGCTTCCCAGAGAGACTGAGGAAACACAGTTCTCCTCCTGTGGGGGGTGGGACTGGAGCCACCAGTGTCTTACTTTTGAGTCTGTGTATGCCAAAAGTCCCTCCTTTGCATGCATGGTTCTATTCATGAATCTTCACTGCAGATGAACATTCTCCTTCCATTTTTTCAAAGATGTTGCAGTACGCTTTTCTGATCTCCTGGGTTCCCCAAATGGGTGCTTCTGATAGCTCTGGGTGTTAACTAACTGTCCTGTAGGATGAACTGACTCTTGGAGCTTACTTTGCTGCCATCTTGCCCCTCCTTCCCCTTGATTTTTTTAGGAAATTGTGATTTGAGGACATAATCTGAAGGAGAGGATGTTTGAGGACTAGAAAAAAGAATCCAAGAGAAAAAGGAGAAGTAGCATTTGGCCGTGTAGTAGTATAAAAAACAGGAAGAGATATTGTGAAATAATGAGATGAGTGAGTTTTCGGCAAAATCAAAAGTGAGATGCTTCTTATATTATTTTTCAATTCCTTTTCGTTAGTTATGGCCAAAGAGTCCTTTAATATAGATATCTAAAGACCTGGCAAGCTTTTCTTTTCCTTAAGGTAATGTAAAAATGAATATTTTTGCTTATACTAAAAATTCTCAAATGGTTATGATAAATCCAAATTATTCTTGATGTAATTGTTACCTTTTATAATGTGTATTTAATAATTTCCATTATATTGATAATACATATATGAAGCAATTCTCCAGACTGAAAGATACATAACTTAGATTTTTAAAAAATGCTGAGGAGTTGTAACTGTCTGTGGAATGTAAAGCTTTTGTACTTCATTATCTCAGATCCCTGACCAGAGGATTAGCTATCTTTGATCTGAGTCCCAATAATCCATGGTCACCTGAAAATAAAGTTTTTGGAGTTTTTGCTTCCCAAAACCACTCTTAGGGAAAACAAAGCCAGAATCAATCAATAGAGCTCATAAAGTTTTTGGATGGCTACCTAGAAAAAAGTTTCCCAACTGACCTATGCTACCTGATAAGACCTTAAATTTATTAGTCGTCAAGGATCTTTTTACTCACAGACATATTAGAACTCTGTTAATCATTCTAGAGCCATTGTCCTTCATAGGAAGCATGCTAAGGAAACAACATTTATGACAAAACAAGACAAGTGCAGGTAAGTGAAGAATACATTGTCAGCAGTAATTTTTAAGAAGACAATTCTGATGAGAATAACAAGGACTCTAATAGGTTGATTCTAATTTTTCTGGACAAAATAAGACTCAATGATTGAGTACATCAATGAAACTGGGACTCAGGCACAATTTGTGACTCATCTCTCTGCTTCAGGTCAGTATTGTCTGGTTAAAGGGTCCTATTCCATGTCATTAGGATATGCTGTTGACTGTCAGTGGCTCTTCCCAATTGTGAAAATTCTCCTCTAAAATAAAGAAATCTGTTATGTTGCTATCTCCATGAGGTTGATTGACTTCCTATATTATGAAAAACACCACACAGATCATTCTGTTTCTATATTAGGGGATGTCACAGTTTTTTCCTGTTTATGGGTTGAGCTCAGAAGTCCTTCAAAACAAATAACAGGTTAAGGAGGCTTCTAAGGAATGGTTGACTTATTAAGGCTTATTATTCTTCAGAAATGAGGGAAGTTCTAAGAGAAGAAAACAGTTTTATGTGACTCACAAGGCATTTTGAGGTTGTACTTGCATATCTGATGAAGGAAGTTTTTCAGTCTTGCATTGCTGGTGAACGTGTTTGATTTGGTTCTCAAAAGAAATATATAACAAAATAAATAAGTATATCCAGAGCTAGCCCAATAAAAATAAGTTACAAATCTTAAAAGAAAGAAAGGGAGCTAGGAAGGGGGGAACCAGGAAGGTAGAGAGAGTGTTGTATGTGACAGACAAAAAAGAGTAAACAAAAAGAGAAAGAAAAAAGAGAAGGAAGGAAGGAAGGAGAAAAAATGAGAGGGTAATGAGAATAATTTGCCTTACATTTGCTGATAAATTTGTTAACTTGGATAAAATTCATGATTGTTAAGGAAAATATAAATTACTAATATTGTTTCAAAAAAGAATGGGAAATATAAACATGCCATTAATCATGAAAGTTAGATATTGATGAATGACCAGCCCAGATAGTGTATTAGAATGCCTTCATATTTTAAGAATCTATAACCCGTCTGTTGATAATTGATTATAAAGAAAGATCTCCATATTTTTAAAACTAATATAACTGTTACAAAAAGCTGAAAAATAAAATATTTTAAAATATTGAAAATCTCTGTTTTGAATATGTATTAAAATAGATATTGGAAAAAAGAAAGCTCCCTATTCAGGATGACACATAAGCCCATACTTATTTTTCCCTTCCAAATCCCATGAAATGATTGACGCATCAGAATAAAAACAGATATATAGCATAATTAGGGTAACAATAGAAAAAAAAAGCAGAAGTTCAGGAAGATTAAGGAATTAACTATAGAAAGAAACAGAGAAATTCAACAGGGACATAGTTAACTTCTACATATATACAATCGTTCCCAATTTCCATTGCTTTAAAAGAGTCTGTATGTTATTTAACTGTTCACCTTGCCTCTTTCTAACTAATCAAAAATTGATTGAAATACTAATTGGAGGGAGGTGGAGAACGGAAATAACGTGTATGGGGAAAGCAATGGAACTTTTCACAGAAGGAAAAAATGCCTTGGAGGAAACAGTGAGAGGAGCAAGAATGTTTTGGGGATGGGTGGGGGAAGGTTGGAAGGTTGGTGGCTATTGGTGAAATTTCAGTTTCATTTTTACTCTTCCTTATTGCACATATCATTCGTTTACTTTTTTGTTTTTATTTTCTAAAATAAATTAGTTTTATTCTATAATCTGCCCCTCTGGAAAAAAAAAAAAGGGACCAGCAGTTAGGACTTTGAAATCTCTAGAAGCATGGGCCTAGAGCTAAAAAGGGTAAGAGATAAGAAGGTAAGAGTTAAGAGGGGCAGTATCATTTGGTCTCCATAAAATGTACTAGGTATTCTGATGGACACTTTATATACATATATAATATTGTGTTTATTTTTTACAAAAACACTAGTAGTTACATATTTTTCTTTTATTGGCCTATGATACACTTGTAGAAAGATGCACAAATCATCAATGCACACAAAGTGAACATATCCATGTAACCATCTCACAGACCATGGAATGGTATTTAACAAGCATCCCAGACTCCATTTCACATCCCTTTCCTGTTAACATCTCTACAAGAGAAACTATCAATTATCATTGACTTTGAAAAATAAGTATATAATTTTAGATGACTTATTAGATGAGGAACCTGGGATTCAAAGAGGTAACCCAAAGTCACACATTTTTTCAATAAAATATCCATATTTCAGTCATGTGTCATGGTCCTCTGTGATCTGGTCAATAGCTATCTCTTCTTCAACCAGAATTTCCCAACATACTCCTTGTTTTTAAAAAACAGTAGGCAAGACCTTGCTTAGAGTTTTTTTCCTGCCCCCAAATTACTGAAGATTTGTGTGGTTCATTCTCTTCTCATGCATGCCTTTGATCAACTGTCTCCTGAGATGCCACAATATAGAAGAGAGGATGGCCCCTGCTTTCAGTCTTGTCTCTAAATCTGCCTTTTCTTTCTTGATAATACTTATCACTTCCTGACATTATATCGGCACCTATGTATTTATCTGTTTATTGTCTGTTATCTCACTAGAATATCCCTTGAGGGCAAGTAATTTGTCCATCTTGTCAGTGATCCAGCAGCTCAGAGAATATTGCCCTGTGCAGAGAGTTGCTCAATAAATATTAGTTAATTAAATTACTTAAAGCAGAAAAGAGGCAGCCACAGATCAAACTGAAGTCAATGCAAATGAGAAGAAATCAGAAACATTTTGCCCTAAGCAATGACCTAAATGCAATCCTGGGGCCTGAGATCCACTGTAACCTCCCGACCTACCATGTACCTGAGGCTCCCAGGGCAAACAAAATGCCGTGCTTCGACAGCATCAGAAAGAAAGCAGATGAAATAGCTATCTTTATATTATTAATTTGTATTATTTAATTCTACTGGGATCCAAGAGCATATTTTGTATGAATTTTTTCCTTTTAAATATGTGTTGAAATTTGTCATGGCTGAGGAGTGCCTAAATAGCTGTCACAATTAAAAATAATATGATATCCTGGATGGGATCCTAGAAGAGAAATAGAATATCAGGTAAAGACTAAGGACATTTGAATAAGCTAGGGACTTCATTTAATAATAATGTGTCAATATTGCTTCACCGATTGTGAAAAAAACTGCCATGTTAATGCAAAATGTAAGGGAATCTGGCTCTGGGTATATGGGAATTCTCTGTAGTTATTTTGCAATTTTTCTGTAAACCAAAAATTATTCTAAAATAAATTTATTTAAAAAATATGACAAGAAATAAAAGTAGATGATGATACTGAAAGTACCCAAGGCGGAACTTATTGAAAGTGCAGAAATTGTGTGAGAGTCAAAGTGCACAACAGATATAAGGGAAATAAAATGATGTTTAGGGTTTCAATGCCCCAGCAATGGACTAACTGGACACTGAAGAGATTGCAAAAGGAATGTGTTGCTCATTGCAACAAACATATTTGTGTGTGTATGAGTATAGGTGTGTGTATATATGCATATGTGTGTGTGTGTATATATATATATATATATGTATATATATATATATGTATAAAATCTAATAGAAAGGTCCAGAGAAAAGACCAGAACTGAGACAGTGACGGAATCATTCCTAATTAGCATGAGACCTATTATTCTCTAATGAGGAAGAAATGGTACTCAAATCATAATTCACACTTCCTTCTAGATCTTATAATTAATTGTTGATACTGAAAGCAAAGCATGATAAAAGTGCTCATTGGACCAGCAGACTATACCATTTCCAAGTATTGGGTCTCTATTATTTGCACTGTAGCATCTAACAGCTATTATTATGCAAATATCTATTAAATGAATAGATGATAACTTAAAGATTTATTACATCTCTTGTTCCCTCTCTCTGTGACAATTTTCCCTGAATATGTGTGTGTGTTTGTGTGTGTGTGTGAGAGAGAGACAGAGAGAGAGCACGAGAGAGAGATTTTTTTCATTATTCAGCTCTGACAGCGGGATTTTTGTCTATTTTGTTAACTCATAACTCCTCAGCACCTAGAACTTTGTGTGATATAAAGTATTGAACATTTGTTGCATAAATTTAATAATAATTATTAAATGTGATAAAAAATACTTTAAAAACTTCGTTCAGCTAAAATGGTTTCAAAAATGAAACAATGAAAGAAAGAATATTAAATGGTTTGTAAATATCAAGGGCAATTGGTACCTATAATTATCTTAAATTTCCACATCAACATCCGTAAGAATTATTAAAATACTACTAACATTCACATTTGCTTACTGTTATTCATTTGTAAAACCTGTCCATTGTCTGTTGATCTTCAAACCATTACACTGCAGTAAGGTGCCAAACCAAACCAAGGATATAAAACAACAGTTCTTTTGTGAAAGAGGTTCCTAAGAGAAAACAAAGAAGATACAAGAAGAAGCAATGGGCACAGAGGGCTGTTACCAAGATACATTCGCCATTATAAATATTCATAACTCTTTATGAGTCAGGATCTTTTACCACATTATCTCAGCAAATGGAGATTTGTTATAAGATGCATCTGAGAATAAGAGAAAGCTTAGTGGCCATACTGACTTTCACTGTATAACCATGAAAATATTTTATTACTTAGGCTAGGGTTTTACCATTAAGATGACTCAGCTACTTTTTAATTTTTTTTTAACCTGTATGTCTCCTAGTGGTGGGCTCTCTGTCTCCGTCTCACATTCAGATATCCTGAGATAAGATTGGCTTGGCTCCCCACAGTAGGGTACCGAGTTTTCCTGTTGAGTGGGGCTAGTTTACATGGTTGTTTTTCAGACAAGTGGTCCACCTATAAAAGTCTGCCTTTCAGCTTGAAATAGTCTCTAGTGAAAAGGCTTTAATCATTTTATGGGGTCAAGTGCTACCACAGTATGTTGGATGAGAGGATTTCCTTTCATGATTACCCTTCAAGGCCTTCTATATAACAAGCCAATTCCAGCTTAGACCAGTCTTCCAGAAGGAACTATGTGTAAACAAAGCTGGATAGTTAGCTATTATACTCATGTCTGGTTATTGAAAGGGATTTGGAGTCTACTAACCACATGAACAAGACCCCACAGGCCTTCTGTAATTTAATAGACTCCTCCAGGGTCTATTCTGGGAGAGATGATGTTTACCAAATACTCCCTTTGCTCCCCTAAGTTTTCAAGCCCCCTATAGAACAATGAGATTTGTTCATTGGATTAAGAATGGGAGGAAACAGTAAAACTAAACAACAAACATGCATTTGTAGCTACAAGAAGATGGAGCCTAACACAAACAAGGTAAAACTTCCCTGGCCAACCATAAACGTCATGTATCAGTTTGTAAGGTCCTTGATAGTTTGGGCTTATTTGTTATCACAGCGCAGCTTTTCCTATCCTGGTTAATTTGAAGAAAACAACAAAGTGGTGAAAAACCTAAAGTGTATGCCTTTACTTTAAGAGTTAACCTTAGCCATTGGGAGTAAGCATGAGAAAATTAATATAAGAGTCTGAAGGGGTGGTGATACAGTAATGAATTGGCAATAATTTAGATAATACACTGCCATCTCTGGAAACCTGGAATTCAAGTCAAATATTAATGAACTTTCAACTCTGGGCAAAGAGCATGGCCAAGAATGCTAGTGGCGGGTGTTGCTTGTTTTTAGTTGCGCAGGAAAGGCACTACTGGAGTTGAGCTCAGGAAAGAACTATTGATTCTGTGACCAGAAATGAAAGAAGATGGGGAAATCTTAGAACTTCAGGACCTTGCAATGTCAGAAAAGTCAACTTGTCAACTTCAAAACTTCAGATATTAGAATTTAAAAGACTTTTAGGAACAA
Organism: Dasypus novemcinctus; assembly: GCF_030445035.2. Lineage (NCBI taxonomy): Eukaryota > Metazoa > Chordata > Mammalia > Cingulata > Dasypodidae > Dasypus > Dasypus novemcinctus. The sequence continues at coordinate 120,539,445 of NC_080679.1, read as the reverse complement.
ATAACTACCAAAATCTTTCAATGGATTAAAATTGCATAAGGGCAAAATCATACTGAGGTGTGGCATTCAGTAAATCATCTAAGTTTATAAAATGATGAGAGGGAGAGCTTGTAATAACAATTTGGATCTTTCATTAAGTGACTGAGAAAGTGGGCAGTGGAGGAGGGAGGGAATGGTCAGATATTAATGAAAAGCAAGGAATTATATTAAACATGAGGAACATATTTGGAATAAATTATGAGCTTCATTACTGAAATATGATGCTAGTGAAATAGAATGCAGGAGTAGAAGAGTAAGCTTTTAAAGCCTGAATTAAAAGAGAAGGTGACTTAAAGAGTCTTGAGACTCTAACAGTTTACAGCAAAAAGCGGCTGAAAAAGCTGAATAGCACCTGAGGAGAGCATATTCCCCAAAGCCCACGTTAGATATGGCCAATAAGATAATAGAGAAAGAAAAGTATCAGAGAGAGCAGAACCTTGGAGATCACTGGACACTTTAACAAATTCCTGGGTAAGTAATCAGAGCCCAAACAATAGTCTCTGTCCCCAGGGTTGGCCCAGAAAGATTTCAAAATATTTGTGTACTTCTTCCCCTTTTCTACATAAAAATATTTATCGTGACTATCTCCAGTGTATTACCATTGCATATTTGTTGTGGGGGATAACTTGTCTTTTTCAGTTAGTTGGTCTCAAAACCAAGAAGAAACAAGTGCAGGGTCTCTAGAGCAGTACACATGGCATAGGCATCCTAAATTTTGAGCTGGAAGCTTGAAAGATTGTAGATTATCTCCCTTGTGTGCATTCTATGAAAAGGGGAGTAAGGCAATAGTTGATGACCAGAATTGCTGACTGGCAGAAACGATAATGTTCACAATGCATTTCATCTTGCCCAACCTTTTCCATCCTCCATGTAGTTTGTCAGAGCTCCATGATAGTTTTAATCACCAGTCTGTGACAAAAGTGACCCGCGGCCACCTACTGGTCCAGTTAATAAAAGTCCTCGCTTGCTCTTCCAGCCTGCCTTCCCCTAACAGAGCCTGAATGAGAAATAAACCTTTGCTGTATTAAGCCATTGGTATTTCATGGTTAATTTGTTATAGATGCTTGAAATAGCCAATCCCAAGTAATGATATGCCTTATAAGAAGGTCATATTCTTAATACAGTCAATAGCACCATTTCTATTTTGGCTCAGATAAGAACATCTGAAATCTGAAATGGGCTTTTTTTTTTCTTTTTTCTTTTTCACCTTCTGGGGGCTTGTCTTAAATGACTGGCAGTGAGAAAAATTCCTTTAGATCCTGGCTGGACTTTAGAAGAAACTGTTCTGAGTCTCCATTATCTTTGTGCTACCTTGGTTCCTTCCAAATTGATTAAGTAGGATATTAAATTTGGGTCCAGGTGAAGGCGAGATATGATGCAAATGGGGACCCAGAAGTAATAATGCATGAAGCAAGATATTTTATTACTTCCAGGTCCAGGAGGGAGAGGGGGAAGTGCGAGGATACAAACTGAAGTGCAAGCAGCTCTGGTGCTCAGACAGCAGGTGGGGAGCACACAACCAGGTGGAGAAGGACCCATGGGCTTGTGTCTTTATGGTAGTCCAGGGGTGGTGGTTAATATGTTTCTCCTGGGAGCCAACGATTGGGTTGGTTTAAAGCAAACATGGGGAAAGGGAAAAGGACTGGGCATCCAAGGTCAGGGGAACGGATAGCTTATCATTTGGGGCCAGTTCTGGGTGAGGTGTGTGGCATGTGAGTGGAGGTGACTGATATGATATGAAGCCTGGACGTAGACGTGGGCCAACGGCTAGAGCAAAGGACAAGAGGCAATGGCAGAATGGATGCAGAGGCAGCACTAACATAGTGGAGACTCAGGGCAGAGGCATGAATCAGTCACATATGTGTGAGAGAAGCAATCCCACATTCTTTCCTGCCAGAGCTGGTGGCTTTTTATTTCTTCAACGGTAAAACAACATTAGGTTTGCAACAGCAAGCAATCAAGCAACTCACTGTAGCATTTACCTATTTTCTCAGCTTTTTGATCAGGAGACCTTAGAATTCACATTTACTTACTTCTTGATTTTCAGTTGCTGAAAATTCTGCAAAAATTCCTGCTAATTCATTTATTTCCTTGTTAATCTGGGTTTTTGACATGGTTCACATGTACACAAGGTATTCTGATAGCATTTGCTCTACCAGTATGAATATATTTAAGAGCTGAATTGCATGGTTTTGGAGTGTTGCGATTTCATTCTCCTCAGGCATTCTGAGTTCCTCCCACAGGATACAATTCAAATGACCACTTGTCTGGTCTCTGACCATGAGGATCCTGATCTTGATCATGGAATCCTATCCCTTTTAGGCTTCAGTTTATCTTGAAATTGTTCTGCAAATTTCTTGAGTTAGTTTTGAGCTATCTCAGAGCACCACTTACAAGAAGAAACTACAATTTAAAATAAGCTTATATGGATATTACTTGGCTTTTCCCCTATTATCTTGTATTTTTCTACTGTAGTCTTTTAGAGGCATGAAAAGCAAACATCTAATTCTTTTGTGCCCATGTCACTTAAAATATTGAATGTATTCCAAAGCTACAGCCACATCTCTACTCTCGGTAGGACATCTTTGTGTCTAAGAGAATATAGCTGGTGGCCTAATCATCAGCTTCACCAGGATAAACCATGGGCTATCACTACCAGTCATTACCTCCAAGCTTGCACCATTGCCAATTCCATAATATCAAAGTATTTCCGATCATTTATTACCTGAAAATCAACCCCAATAACTACTTTAGATGGTATATTTTTTTCTTCAACCAACAAGGAACTTCAGTTAACAGTGGCTTATTTTAAGGAAAAGCAAAGAAAAATGATAAACAGTTTCAACAGCTCTATAGTCAAGGCTCTAGAGAGGGTATATAAATAAACTCTTTGCCTGCTCCATAGCATTTTCTTGTTTCATTTTTTCCTTCTACATTTTTAGAGCTTATTTTTAGCACTCCTGACTTTCTAGCTATCTCTCTCACAGTAAAATTCACAATGCAAGTCTCTGCTTCTTTTGGCATAGTCTGTCATGATAAAATATAGAGTAATTCTGTAAAACAAAATCTTCATTTAACACATCTCTAAATTCCTGACCCAATTATCAAAATAGTTGTTTTGGGGTTGGTATCACGTGATGCAAAATATGGTGATTTATGCAAAATGAAGCACGTAAACCTGCTTTCCTTTGAAGTGGCCTGTTGGGAGGGCAAAAGTAGAAGAAGGAAGGAATTCTTCAAGTGGTCTAAAGTTAAGGTTGTACAAAGTCATCACGTTTTAGATATATTTTGGTATTTTGCTAATAAATCGAATGAATATATAAGGTAAAGAGAGAAATAAAGTATGACTTACAGAGTTTTGATCTGAACAACTAGTGATTTGCAATTCATTTTACAGAAATGAAAAAAAGACTACAATAGAAAAGATTTTAGGGTCAGCATAAAATTTTGTTTTCAACATGTTAAGGTGAGAGACTTATTAGACATCTCAATGGGTTTATTGAATAAGCATTTGGCTACATGTGTCTGGAAATAAAAAGTTTGAGATTGAAGATGTGAAAGCTAGGGATTATCTGCTTTCATGTAGAGGCTGTGAAATGGGATTTCTACTTTAAGATGGTAGGACACAGGCATGTCTTACCACCTATACAGATATATGAAAAAAAATGGTGTTGTTATAATATCAAGAATAATAAAATATTACCTTGCATTTGCATAAAACTTTGTCATTTTAAAATAGTTCATCATGATAACTTGTCATCCTTATAAGAATTATGATATAGAGCTGGAGGAATTATCACTACCTTTTAAATACGAAGAAACCAAAACACCAGCTGTTAAACTAACTTCCACACAGATGCATGACTAGACTAGTGTAGATATGGGACTAGATATTTGATTATACTCACAAGTCTATACTATACCCTTCTATTTCACAAACTTCCAGAAAAAAAAAAATGACATCAAAGGAGTAGGAATATATATCTCCAAATCTTATCAAGACTATATATCCCATAAACTGGAAAAATAATTTTCCTAATAGTCTTCCAGTAAAGGTAATGAAGATAATGTAGGAAACCCCTTCAAAATCCTTAAGCTGGAATAGGCTTCAAATGAGAAGTGATGTCTTTTTGTAATACCCTTTTGGAAGCAGTATGACATTTGCTGCTGTATTAAGATAACATGCTGAGGATACATTGTGATACATTCTGTTTCCAGCACGGGTCCTCTACATGCACACTCTACCAGGTTTTCTTCTCTTTGCAAACAGTCAGTATGTATCCTACAACATTTATACTGTTAATACAAAGTCGCAAGGTTCAATGCTGGGAAAGATAAAAACACTTTCATTGAAAGTATGCATGTGCCTCTTCAAAGGCAATAAAATGGACAGAGGAACATCTAGTTTATAAATTGAGCTAAACTTAAAAGGAATTTCAAAATTATTCTTTTCTTTCTTTTCCCTTATTTTTTTCTTCCTCCTATATATTTCCATAAGACAATTTCTTGACAAGTAAAGGTGAAGACACAACAAGAAGATTTTTATTAGCACCAGTGAACATATTTGCCTATCACTCTAACCACTTCTTCTGCAGTGTGCCTTGATTTTCAAATGGAGTAAAGCCCTTTCTTCTCTGTGGTTCATGTATGATTGACTTCAACTTCCCATTTGAGGAGAACCCGACCTACTCATTCAGAGCTTATTGTTGCTCTGGCTGTAACATTGACCCACGGATGGTCATCTAACCCAAAAGAGGAATTTTCTCTCTCTACTAAAGTCATAGAATATAATCCTTGAGCTGGGGTTCACCATGTAGAGAAAGGCTATCAAATAATGAAGCCATGAGGAAGATAGAAAGTCAAAGATGTGGGAAAAGTAACTGTATACTTGTAACTTTGCCTGAATCTTGAATCTTTAAACATTGTTACTACACAGTTTATTTTCCCCTTAATCTTGCTTCTAAAGCTTTATTTAAAATTACTTGCAACTGAAATATTCCGTGTAATAAATTAATACTCAACTTTATTATTTTTGAGCATAAAGTTTTAGTTCTACCAATAGTGAGATTCAGAATTTTTTTCCTTTTTATGACATAGTGGAACTCTTGGAAGGAAATTGTTATGAAGACTAGCTTTGGAGAGAAGAAAAATAAAGGAATTGGTGGAGGATTTGGTCTTGGGGATAATCAGTCAGTAGAATGGCCTTAATTCCTTACCATGTTGATTAGAATGGTATTGATCTCTTACAAACTGAGGAATTGGAGGTTTAAGAAAAAGAACTCTTTATTGGTAGAATAATGGGTAGTCAGAAAGTGTCTGATTGTGTTTGTGTATGTGTTTGAGTGCGCGATGGGAGTCAGTACTGGGGATTAAATGATAAAATGTAGTCAGAGATTCCACACTGAATATTTGCTCTGTCAAACAAGGAATGCTGTCATGCTATCTATTTCTATCAGCCTCTTAGGTATTTTTCTCTTTCTCACCTCATTTCCAAATTCCTTCATTTCAACCATGATGATTCCTCTCTGACAAGTATTGAACATCAATTCTGTTCTCTTTTAGTCTTCTCTTAAATCTCAAGGCTACTTTGTAAATATTTTACCCACCTAAGAGTCAATTCCTTTGCCATAACTACTTTCCAGGGTCCTATAATGACTCATTTCTATCTATTGTCTTCTTAATGGGCTTTTGGTGTTGAATAATGGATCTTAAATGTTATGACATCCAATATATATTGGCTTAATAAAGGAACTGAAGCAATATTGTTCAGTGATGGATGGTACAGAATAGCATTTTAGTGATCTGATAATATGAACTTCAGTAATGCTAAAAGAGGTAAGATTTGATAAGCAAAGGACTTAGCACAGTGCCTGGTGCAGAGTTATTTATTTTTAGATCAGTAATACAAGAAATCATTTATCATAAAGTGGTATAATAAATACTTTCTTGAAAATTATTTTTGATCTATCAAACCAACAGCCCACTGTTTTGATTTTGGGATTATCATGGATTTTATATGCATCTATTGAATATCTCTAGGGTTTAACATAGTAGCAAATATAAAAGCTCAAATAATTACATGTTTATTGATCAGGCATTTTCGTAAAGATAATAAATTTATGTATTTGTTTTCTAACCAAAATATTCATTTCTGCACTATCTTCATACATTTTATCTGTTTGTGTCATCTGTTAAAGTAATATGGTGAGCATTCCAAATGTCATGTGTCCTGAATCTCTAGAAAACTCTTGTAAACATATAAAATTAGTAATAACCAATAAAATTGGAGTGGAAAAAGGAAAATAAGGTTAAAAAAACAAAAAGATTATGAAAACAAATAATGGCCACTGTTAAAAAAATATCTATAGTATTTATTCCTTTTTATTTTTGAGGTACTGGGGCAGGGATTGAACCCATACCTTGTAAGTGGGAAGCAAGCACTCAACCACTTGAGCCACATCTGCCCCCGATAGTACTTTGAAATCTAAAGAGTTTTAGATTGAAGGGGAGTTTTATTAAATTTGACTCATTAGGTTTGGAAAGGCTTTGATAATATCGAATAGATTGGAACTAGTTTGGTTCAACTATGGCAGGAAATCCAAAATGATGGGAAGTCACACTAGGGAAATCCAAGTTGGAAGCCCTTTGACACTGGGTACTCCTACAGGGATGATTAATTTTATAGTGACTTTTCTTGAAGGTGAGCTTATAGAGGGTGCCTGGAATAAACACATAAATAAATCAATATTCTTGAATGTTACATGTACTTAGTAACAATTTACTGTACCATTCATTTAGCCATAATACCCTATTATCAAAATATTCCAAATAAAAACTTAAGTTAGTACTATAGAGACAATCTCTGAGTGAATTGTTTGTATATGAAAGTAATACATTTTTAAAAATCTATGGGGTTTGAAATGTTTGTTACATTAACTGATTAAAAGTGAGAGAAAATAAGAAATATATATATATATATATATATATATATATATATATATATATTAAGTGAAAAAACAAAACAAAAACTCCTCTAGCCTCCCCACCCCAGTGACCCTTTGTGGATGCATGAGAGATTTTCAAGCAATGGCCTTTCTCCTCCCTCCCTCCCTTCCTTCTTTCCTTCTTTTCTCCCTCTCTCCCTCCCTTTCCCTCTTCTTCTCTCCTTTTCTCTCTCGCAATCTTTTTTTTTTTTTTTAATAACATTTTAAGTGTTTGCCTGGCCAATCCCTGAGATCTCTTATGTGGCAATCTCACTTATGGTTTCTTCTTGTGAAGGTTCTTCTACTTCTACCTTCATCCTTTACTTTACTTATGTAGTCCTTCCCATATGAAAACTTGTAATTTTTTTTTTCTTTTTGATGGCATCTGATTGAAATTTTTCTTCACCACTACCTTCCTATTCTTTGGTTTTTTTTTCCTTTTTCACATTCTGCACTTGTTTAAAAATTTAGACATCTGAATATGCACAAAAATATAAATAAGATATAGCTTCAGCCAGAAGTTACTAGTGATACTTTTTTATTTCTTTGGCACTTTAGATTCATAATGATGAACCCTTGTTTTATAAAAGCTTGGACTTAAATGATTCCCTTCAACGTCTCATTGGTTTACATAAATTCTGTGCTTTTACTGATGTATTGTTCAAAAGGAAGAGAGCTAACATAGTTTAATCACATTTTTCAGGCTATATTATTCCATATGCATATATAAGTTTGTTTTTTAGACCTGGAGGAAAATGTGTATACAGTATAATGTTTATTTTGCAAATTGAGTAGTTCTCTCCTCATGTCTGATTGGTTAATTCTACATATTTTCATCAAACATATGACCTCTGCACATGAAAGTCTGTTGAACAGGAAAACTTCTGATAAACATTTATTCTCATTAACAAAGCAGAAAATTCCTCATTTGTACAAAGCAGTAAATTAAGCCACTTTCAATCCTTTCCTCCTGGTATACTTTTCAACCCTCCTTCTTGGATTTAAGAGTATTTAAATTTGAAAAAAAAGATTATAAAGGTAGTATTTTGCAGTAATAATATTCTAAATATTTAATAACAAGCAAGGGATGGGTAACAACAAGTCAGAATTTACTCCTGACCAAATATTCTCATTTATAAGAAGCAGCAATTACTAATTTAATATTAGTCCTGATTTTCATAAATGGAGGCAGGACTATCAAAACATGATCAATGACATCAAAAAACAAGTTCCATAGTAAAACCTTTTTCTCAACACGTTACTCTGAGAAACTGAATTTTGAGGAGATAGAACTATCATAGTTATTATTTTTTTATCTCAAATGGGTTTAGTATCCAGAGCATATAATGAACTCATACAACTCAACAATAAAAAGACAAACAACTCAACTTTATAAAGGGTGAAGATTTGAGTAGACTGTAAGCAGTTGGAGAAATGTTTACTCAAATCTTCACCCTTTATAAAGTTGAGTTGCTTGTCTTTTTATTGTTGAGTTGTATAAGTTCATTATATGCTCCGGTTATTAAACCCATATGAGAATAGAAAGTCCCTGATCATTTGAATAAAATTAAAAACTCTGTCAGGACTGTTGTGGGAAATTGGCTTACCTTTTCCTTATTGTAAATATTACACCTGTTGTATTGTAGATGTTGCAGTTGTTCCCTATTATAGATGTTGTTGCAGTTCTAATAGCAAACAGCTGCTAGGTAGTTTCCCAATAAATGCCATGTGGAAACTAATGTCCAGGCTCTTAGTTCCAGAAGCTGTGAGTTCCCTGGTCCTATCTTTATTTCTTCTCGTGTTTCTCTCTTTCTGTCCTTTTATTTCATGAAGTTCTGCATCACTCTCCCTTCGAGCCAGCCTATCACTGAGCTGATCTCAGCAAGAAACCTATGTACAACATCTAGAAAAAAGTAGAATGACAGGTATGCCTATACTCCGTAAAATACAAGCAAGTGGAAAAATAAACAGTAGTCACAGTGATGTGGAAGTAAGCAGAAGGAAAGAAGAGGCATTTCTGAGGTCTCTGAGAACTGGAAAGCCCCAAATCACCACCAAGAATTGACTGGAGAGCTCATTGGAGCAGTATAAGAAACAACCACTGAAAAAGGGAAGGAGCTTCAAGGTCCCAACAACAGGGTAAAGTGGGAATGTTCAGGTAGAATCATAAAATGTTGGGACATTTTGCACTTTGTGAATTCCAGAAATGAGCTAGAGTTTCCTTCCAGGGAAAACCCCTTTAAGGGTCTTGGCTAATAGTATAAATTAAATCAGGCAAGTAGGGTTAATAGTGGCAAAGAAAGAGAGTCTAGATCTATAGTTTTGAAATATTTTTGCCTCAAAAACACTTCCATTCTTAAAAGTACTGAGAGTTTCAAAAATCTTTTGTTTTTGTTGGTTATATTATTGATATTTATTATAATAGAAATAAAACTAAGATATTAAAATATTTAATAATTCACTAAAAATAAGATTAATAAACCCATTCTACAATGAAATAAATAACAAATTTCATGAGAAATAACTATATTTTCCCAAACAAAAAGTACAGAGAGTATCATATTTCTGCAAATATTCTTAATGCCTGTCTTAGTGGAAAATTTCTGGGATTTCACTTGAATTGTATGAAGAAAGTTCAGCCTCATTCAAATATGTAGAGGGAAAAGGAAGGAGGATATTTTGCAACCTTTTCAGATTATTGTGGATATTTTCCTTTGATATTACAGAAAAATTCAACAAGTATATTTTCTTAAAAGTTAGTTTCAATGTGAAATATTATGTAAGAGGAATAAATGTTTTTACTCTTTTACATGAAATCTATTGATCTTTTTTCTATTATAATGCATCTTTTATTCATGCATATTTTTGCAACATTAGAAATAGTGTTTTTAAAAATATGGGTTATATTAGGTCAGGGTTCTCTAGAGAAACAGAATCAACAAGAGATATCTGTCAATAGAACGCCATTCTATAAGAGTCTCTCATGCAGCCATGGAGGTGCACAAGTCCAGGTTTCACAGGCAGGCTGCAACCAGGGGCTCCAATGAAAGTCCAGTGAAGGTTCTTGACGAGTTCTGGGAGATGCTGGCTGTCCAAACATGAGCTGGGAAATTCTCTCTCAATGCTGGAATCACTTCCCCTTTTAAGGGATTCAACTGATTGGGTTAAGCATCACTCTTGCTGATGGCAATCTCCCTGATTGATGTTATTATAACCAGCTATCTATGATTTACCACTGCAGTAAAGTCAATGGTGACTAAAATCATAACCTTTGTATTACAGTGAGTCCAGTGCTTGCTTGACCAAACAACTGGACACAATTACCTGGCCGAGTTCACACAATAGCCAAACCATCACATGGGTTTTCTGGGCTATGCAAGTCTATAGATATTGGCACATTTCCTCATGTAATATTGCAAAATCACATTCTTTAATATACCATTAAACTCATCTTGAAATTTCTAAATTTCAAGGAACTTTCAAGATAATGGTGGCAGATACCAAGTCTTCCTGAATTTTTATGTTTACTGGAAAGCACAACATTTATATGGGTAATAAATAAAATCAGTCGTTTTCCTTGAAATGGCAAGCTGATTTTCTTAACTTTCAAAAATAATGCTCTCAAATACACATATATGAATAACCATATTTTGTCTGTCAGTCATTTTTTTTTTCCATGTAAAAATGGTGTTCCATGAAAAACCAAGTGAGTAGAGCTTGCAACTCAAACAATTGTGCAAGACAAGTGCTTTGGCTCATGACAACCATTGTACTTTGATACACTGGTGAAGTAAATTATGTGTATCACCGATTTGGTCTCACAGCTTTTTTCAAAAGCATGTACTTGCCGGTTGACATTTAATAAAATTAATAAAATTTATTGCTTCATCAAGAATGTTCTTAAGAGAAATTGGCTTTCTTTTTTCCTACAAATGTATGGTAGTACAGGATAGAATGCCTATGACTTCTATTTTGTGCCACTTCCTTTATTCTTGCTAAGATACCAGCAGTTTTACTTTCTCCCATTTGCAAACAGTGCAATAAAACATTCTTATTCTGAGACAAATTATGACAAATCTGTTAATGCAAATTATATCAGTGACAATTATATTTCTGTTAAACATTCATATAAAATAAATCTTTGATAACCAGTTAATGCTGGTATAATTGTTCAAATTAGCTTAAAGAAATTTAAAACTTGATAGACATATTGAAATAATATAATAAATTAGAATTAGATAAACTCATAATGAGGTGATTTGAGAAAGTGATTTTATTCTAAAGAATAGAGAATTCCAAGAGACTTAATTATTTCATCAATGAAGATTAAACTAAATAAAACCAAGTGAATAAACAGCATAGATGATTTGTTAAGATAAATAAATAGGAGAGGAGGTTTTAAAATAAAATTTAAAATGCATATCCACAGCCAAAAGAAAGAGAGAAGACCCCTAACTCACATCTTATAAAAAAAGTTAACTCAAAATGGTTCAAAGACATAAATATAAAAGGGAGTAAAATAAAGCTCCTAGAAGAAAATGTAAAGAAACATCTTCAAGACCTGGTGTAGGTGGTGGATTCTTAAACTTTACTCCAAAAGCACAAGCAATGAAAGAAAACATGGATAAACGGGACCTCCTCAAACGTAAACATTTCTGCAATTCAAAGGACTTCATGAAGAAGGTGAAAAGGCTGCCCAGGTGATGGGAGAAAATATTTGAAAACCACTAATCTGATAAGGGTTTGATTTCCATTCTATATAAAGAAATCTTACAACTCAACAATAAAAGAGCAAGCAATTCAATTAAGAAATGGGTAAAAGATTTAAATAAACATTTCTTCAAAGAAGAAATACAAATGGCCAAAAAGCACATGAAAAAATGTTCCATACCATTAGCTATTAAGGAAATGCAAATTAAAACAACAATCAGATATCATCTAGCACCATGTAGAATGGATATTATTTTAAAAAAACAAGCAACAATGAGTGCTGGAGAGGATGCAGAGAAATGGGAACACTCCTTCACTGTTGGTGGGATTGTAAAATGGTGTAGCCTCTGTGGAAGACAGTTTGGTGGTTCCTCAGGAAGCTACATATAGTAACTGCCATATGATCCAGCAATTCCTCTACTAGGAATATATCCAGAAGAATTAAAAACTATGACATGAACTACTGACATCTGCACACCAATGTTCACAGCAGCATTGTTCACAATTGTCAAAAGATGGAAACAACCCAAGTGTCCATCCACCAATGAATGAATAAACAAAATATGGCATATGCATACAATGTAATACTTGCTACAGTAAGAAGAAATGAAATTAGTGCTTATGTGATAACATGGATAAGTCTTGAAGACATTATACTAAGTGAAATAAGCCAGACACAAAAGGACAAATATTGCAGGGTCTCATTAATATGAACTAAATAAAAATAATAAACACATGGAATTAAAACCTAGAGTATAGGTTATTAGGAGATAAGAGGAGGGTTGAGAAGAGCTATGGATGTTTAATACATGAAGTTTTAACTGACTTGACTCTAAAAGTGTGAAGATGGATAGAGTTGATAGTAACACATTATAGTGAGTAGCAACTGGTTTATAAATGGAATTGTGTCTGAAAAAGGCAGTCTGGGGAAGTAAATGTCAATAGAAAGAAAGCTAAAGAATAATCTAGGGACTGAATAACAGTGCACTCAGAGGCGGTTGAGAATTGTGGTTAAGGGTACAAAGGTAAAAGAGTCCTTCTGTGAGTTAGAGCAGAGGTACATCACTATTGCAGGGTGATGGGAATATGGAGAAACATGGGAAAACTACAATTGGTGCGACCTATAGACTGTGGTTAACAGCAATACTATAATATTCTTGATCAATGCCAAAGCTGTACTGTGTTGATAATGGAGGTGTATGGAAAAAGTGTGCCAAATATATGTTATGGATCATGATTGGTGGAATATTCTGATGATATTGTCCCATAATCTGTAACAAATGTTCCACCAGGGTGTGGAGTTATATGGGAAATCTACACATCTGTATGATTGTTTTGAAAGTTCACAATATCTGTAACAAAAATATATTTTTAAAACATTAGTATGGGTTGGGGGGAAAATATACCAAATGTAAGATAAGGGCTATAGTTGGTAGTAATGTTTTGACAATGCTCTTTCATAGTTGGTAACAAATGTTTCACAACAATGCAAAGAGTTGGTGGAGGGGTAATGTATGAGACCCCTGTGTGATATTATGTATGTTTATTTTGTTAGTTCACAATCTTTACTATGTACTTATTGTTTGTGCATGTTTGTGTTTGAATGATAGTCTTCAATTTAAAAAAAAACAAAAAAAAGTTTTAATTGCTTGAGTAGTCTGTCATAAGCAAAGAAGATCCAGTGTGTATATAAGAAAAATCAAGAAGAATCTGGAAGGAAGAGAACAAAAGCAATGGAAATTTACCAAACTTCCACTAAATTTGTAATTTAGAAAAATTTACTAAAATAATATAAAAAATGTTAAACTATTAATTGAACAAACACACAATATGTGTATCTGGGAAAATTAATCCAAAATGCACAATAGGGGCACAAATTCTAATTACATTATTGAAACTAAATAATAAAAGAAAAATTATCTGAGCATCCAGGTCACCAATAACATAGCAACAATGTTTGTAAAGCAGATATTACAGGTGCTATAAGAGAAATTGGCTCATATTATTAATATATATCCATCCATTTTCACTAATTCTAAGACAGATCAATGGGATAAAATATTAGTAAGAAGATAAAAGATTTAACAATGTAATCAATACAGTAGTTACTACAGATATTTAACAAATAATGAACCTCAGTTCTAAGCAATAAACATTCATTTTAAATGAATATGAAATATTTATGGAAAATGATTATATCTTAGGCAGCAATGAGTACCTTAAATTCAAAAGAAAAGGAATAATGAAAAGAGCATTCCATGCCTACAGTGTAGTAACATCAGAAATTATTTTGAAACAAGTCCTTTCCACCTTACATTAAATTTGGGAAATTTTGATATTATTTCTTTGAATATTCCTTCCACCTCTCCCTCTTTCTTCTCATTTTGGGACTCCTTAATGCATATATGTGCATGATTGAGCATTTCCCACAGGACTCTTTGGCTCTGTTAACTTCTTTTTTCATTCTTTTTCCCTTTGGCTCCATTTCTTTCTGATTCATTTTAGTTGTCTTATCTTTGAGTTCACTGATTCCTTCTTCTGTCATCTCTCATTAGCTGTTGGAACATTCTAGGAAATATTTTTCTTCAATTACTGTGGTCTTCAATTCCAGTATTTATGTTTGGTTCTTTTTAAAAGTTTTGACTTGTTTATTGGGATTCTCCTATCATCCATTCATAATTTTTCTGATATCTTTTAATTTTCTATTTGTTGTCCTTTATCTCTTTGAGTACAATGAAGATCTTTTTTTTTTGTCAATTGTAGTATATTCAAAGCCTTCTTCATTAGTAGTTTCTGAAGATTTATCTTGTTCCTTTGGATAGGCCATCATTTCCTGTTTCTTTGCTCATCTTGTAATCTTTTATTGAACACTGCACTTTCTAATATTTTAATGGGTTAACTCTGGGATTTAGTCCCCGAGCTGTCTGCTTCTTAAGTTTATATCAAGATGGTGATATGATAGATTTCCTTGAGTACCAGGAGCTAACAACAACAAACAGACCTTTGCAACCAAAATAAAAAATACTTTCACTGTCTTTGCAAATTGATTCTTTTGGTTGGTATGCTCTTTCAGAGTTTAGTTCACCAACCAAGAATATCAGCCTGAGGTGAAAATCCATGTTCCCTTCTGTCTTTTATGAACCTGTGTCTTATTCAGAGCCTCAGTTTATGGCTTTAGAAATTCCCCCATTTACAGGAATCTGAATGCCCCTTCTACGCCCTATGAAATAGACTCAAATCTCCTCCAGCATGCTCTATTGTACATCTTAAATATGGTAATCCTTTTCCCAGTCCAATTCAATTTAATTGTTTCTTACTGTTTCTTAGATGACAGCAAATTGCTCCTGCCTACAGTAATTCTGGGAGGGCAAGCCAAAGCATTATCCTAATACAGTCCTTCTCACTGTCATTTGATAGATTGGCATGAACAACAGGCACCTCTCTATCCATGTAGATATTACTCTGCTCCTTCTGGAACAGGGACAGAGATAGCAATGAAATGCAGGCTGACTCCACACCAGACAGAGGAAGGGTCTGGAGAGATCAGCAAGGATACCTCTGGTTGCTCCTACTGTTTTTCACTTGCGTTTCTTGATTATGTTATTGCAACCCATTATCTGTTTCCCAAAGCTTTGAGAAAGACAGATCTGCTAATTTTGCTAGCTGTTCAAATATTCTGTGGGGAAAAGGAACTCTGAAACATCTTAAGCCACCATTTCGGTTGACCAGAAGCCTTCCACTGAAATTTGTAATCAGTGAGGTAGTTGAAATAATAAGTCATTTCAAACTTAATATGACCAAAAAATCTTGATATCTCCTCTGCCTATCTCCATTGTGCTTTTCCCCTAACTTTTTTTCCCCAATGGAATATGCAGCACTATTATTTATTCAATTAATCAATTACTCAAGCCAAAATCTTAGACAACATCATGTAGCCAGATATGATTTCCAGGTTCTTGTTTAAGTCATAAGAAAGAATTCAGAAATGTACCACTGTTATAAGAAAGTTAGAAAAAGAATTTAATACAAGTAAAGTATATATTCAGACATGAGTGCAGGCATGCCCAAGATAGAGACATGCCCTCTGTTCTGGGTTTCCCTGTTTTATAGACTACAGAATCTGTGTTGATTGGCATATTTGAAACAAAGCAATGGAAATTCATTGGATGGTTTGATTCTCTTAAGGATTGCTGTGTGATGGTGGTTAATGATGATGATGAGTTCTGCAGGGAGCATCATCCTGCAGTGACTAGCCTTTGGCTGCTGTTCATGAGCCCTGCTGGAGCTTGTTGCATGAGATGATATGAAAATGGGTGGGTGTTGGTAGTGGTGCCCCTCCTGCCCCTTCCCTCTTTCCCACTATGTGATGCTGCTGCCTTCTATTAATGCAAATGTTAGGTATGTGCTGCTTGTTACCCTGTGATAACTTGCTTGGGCAAGTCAGCAGCTTGTTGCTTCAGATTGTGCAAGTCAGCATGCTGATGCAAATTGCCTTAGCATCTCTTACCAGGTGGTGTTTGTGTATCTTATTGGGTTTTCTGCCCCTCTTCCTTAGGTCCCTATTCTATTCTGCCTCAAATCTCCCAAGAAAGTTGTACACCTTTCAATCTTCAGGGGGAGCTGAAGACTGAGGGTCCTTCTTCTGCATTTGCTTCCTGCTGATTAGGGATTGTAGTCCCTGCATGACAGAATATAAAACTTTCTTGTCCACTACTGGGGTTACAAGGAAGGGGACTTGCTTTAATAGTTGAGACTGGGTGATATCCATGTACGAGCAAAGGTTTGTTTTGGAACGCATCAATCTTGGAAGAGGGAAACTGTGTTAGGAGTTTATATACAGTGAACTGAAAAGGTATGTATAAAAAGCATGGTTGAGAGGGAGCATAGAAGGGTTATAAACCAAGGGAAATGAGAGAGTTATAAGAACAGTAAGATTGGAGTGTTGCTGGCAACATTTTCTAGTCTGTTTGTGTGGTCAATACGATTTTTTATGTTTTCCTGGACTTTAGAAGACTGGTTAATGTAGAAACAACATTCTTTGCCCAGGTAAATGCAGGCACTTCCTTGAGTGGCAGTATCTAGAGCCCTTTGGTTTTAAAGAACTGCAGCTGCTAAAGAATTGAGCTGGGTTTCAACAAGTTCTATGCTACCTGTGGATCTTTTTACGCCAATTGTTAGCTCTTTGGAGAGATTGTGACAGATCCATTGTCTGGAGAAGACTGGTGGTGCCCATGGCTATTGCTCCTGCAATTCTGAGCATACCCAGGAGAAATGGTATGCCTAGTGGGACGGCCCATTGTCAATGGGAAAGATTTTTGGAGAGGACAATATACCAGAATACAGGGAGTGGAAATGATTCATTTCCAGACTTGTATTTTAGTTTGGGAAATGAAAATACTGAAGTACAAACTCCTTGCCAGTAAAGCAGGAAACCCCAGCACAGAGCACATGTCTCTATCTTGGGCATGTCTACACTCATGTCTGAGTGTGTACTTTATCTTTATTAAACTCTTTTCCTAACTTTATCATAACTGTGGTACATCTCTGAATTCTTTCTTATGATGAAACCAGGAACCTGGAAATCAGATCTAGCTACATCTTTCTGGTGAGCCAGCCAGGACAGAGTCTCTGGTAACATTCTCCTCTACCCCATTAGACCATGAGATTTTGGTTTCTAAACAAAGCCTGCTTATGTGTCTGTCTCTCTCTGTCTTTGCCATTCCAATCCTATCTCCAGTCCTTCTCCCAAAGGATATAACCTCAGTTTACCTAGAGTTTTCTGGCTCCCTCTTTGAAGGTGGTAGCAGCTAACCCCCACACAGTGCAGATCCAAGGAGGTTCTGGGCAGTGGGGGACACCATTCTTGAAACCTGACTGGGGACATTCTGGGTGAATCTAGAATCAACTAGGGCAATTTTCAGAAGATCCAGAAAATTCCCTGAAGAAATTCAAAACCTAATCCTAACATTTGAATGAACATGGGATGATATGTATGTGACCTTAGCTACCTCTTACACCCCAGAGGAGAAACATCACATTTGAGAGGAGGCCCAGGAACATGCCAATAAAATGGCAGCCCAACAACCTCAGAAACATGCTATGGGAGCCCTAACTGGCCTTAAATGGAACTGCCAAAGGGGAGAAGCAGACCTAAGGAAAAGGGAGCACATGACAGTATGTTTATTGGAAGGTATGAGAAAATGTGTCACCAAGCTCATTAACTATAATAAGTTACAAGAAATAACAGAGGATGAAAAGGAAAACCCTGCTCTGTTCTAAGGAAGGTTGGTGGAAGCTATGATCCACAATCACTGGAGGGATAAATTAGCTTGAAACTCTATTTTATCAGCCAGTCAGCTCCAAATATTAAAAGGGAGTTCCAAAAGCTAGCACTAGGGCCCCAAACCCCCATAAACTGTCTTTTAGAAACAGCTTTCTCCATCTTCAACAACCATGACAAGGCCACAGAGCAGGCAAATATAAAGAGGGACAGGCAGATGTCTCACCTTACAGCAGTCACCATGGACGGTGGCCTGCTGCCTGGAGGCCACCACAGCACATGCTCCAATGCATCAGCATCCTGCTTCAACTGCAGAGAGCCTGGCCACTTGAGGAAGACTGTCCCAAATCATCAAAACCCTGCAGGGATCACCTCCCCACATCCTTGTCCCCAGTGAGGGAAAACAGACCATTGGTCTCAGGAGTGCACTGTGCTCAGGGGAGCACAACCAGTGACACTTGTGGCAATGACTTTGGGAGAGCTGATGTGGCCTGGGGCAAAAGGTGACTCCTTGAACAATTCCATGGAACATCAAACTGGAGAAGTCCTGGGTGACTGCCAACTTGACAGGTAAGACTATTAAATTTTCAATTGATACATGAGCCACCTATTCAGTTCTGACCTGTCACTCCGCACCTCCCTTTTTCCAAACCTGTCAGGTTGTAGCAATTGATGGTAAATCTAGAACTGGATCCTTTACTGAGCCCTTCCTCTGTCAAATAAAGGATCTAATAGCAAGCCACCAATTTTTAATTGTTCCAGAAATGCCCAATCCCCTTAGTGGGGACTTTCTTCATACCCTGGGGGCATGCGTCCAATTAATAAAAGTAAATGAAACCTCTAAGTTTCCTGCAGCCCAGTGCTCAGATGAAGAATGTGAAGCCTTGTGCTTGGAGCTAGATGCCCCGTCAACGGCTATACCCCAGGAAAAAAAAAAAAAGTAGAAAAGTAAATCCTATGATCTGGGAAACTGGAGTACCTGGGCAAACACTCTGGGTTTCCCCAGTTTCCATCTCCTATAACGCCCAATTACCATAACCCCCCTCACACACACACACACACACACAACAGTAAAACAGTATCACCTAAAGAAAGAAGCAATGAATGGGCTCAAGCCATGATAAGAAAGTTTTTAGAAATTGGTCTCCTAATTCCCTGCCAGTCCCCCTGTAATCCCTCTGTACTTTCAGAGAAGCCGAATGGTACCTACAGGTTAGATCAGGACTTGAGAGCCATTAATAACTGTAATTCCCATCCATCTGGTAGTGCCTAGCCTTATACCCTGCTAAATCAAGTCCTGGAAAATACAGCTTGGTTCATTTTGCTGGACTTAAAAGATGCCTTTTTCTGTATCCCACACCACTGGGACTTCTAGTTCCCTTTTGCCTTTAAATGACAGGAGTCCAACTTGAAACCTCCAGTCCAGTTTACATGGACCTTGTTGCCACAATGATTCTGAGACAGCCCCCATATCTCTGGAAATGCCTTAGCTCAGGACCTAGCTGATCTCCATTTGCCTCAGAGCTCCCTCTTACCATATGTGGGTGATCTGTTGCTTGCTTTGTAGTCTGACAAAATAAATCTCAGATGCCAACACCATTTTAGTACTTAATTTGCTAGCCAATAGGGCCTACTGAGTACCAGCATCCAAGGTACAAATTTCTGGACAGAGTGTTTACTATTTAGGGTTTCTTCTTGCCCCAAGAGAACAAGCTCTCTCCCCAAAAAGAATTAAGGCTGTCACAAATATTCCCCAGCCCCAGACAAAGAAACAGCTGCAGACATTCTCAGGGGATGGCAGGATATTATTGACTGTGGATACCCAGAATTGGTGAAATAGCCCTACCATTATATGGTACCACCACAGCACCAGATATCCAATCCCTAGACTTGGGAAAATGACTTCCAAACTCTGAAAGAAGCTCTAATCAGTCCCCCAGCACTGGGAATCCCTAATCATATCAAGCTGTCCATCCCATTTGTAACTGAAAGCAAGGGACTGACCCTAGGTGAGATTTCCCATTAGCTTACTCCTCCAAACCCCTGGATGACACAGCGCAGGGATGCCCACCATCCCTGAAAGCAGTGGGGGCAAACCCCCTTTCAATTGAGCAAGCTAGCAAATCAAACTAGAGGTAGCTTCTCACATTCTTCACCCCCCACCAGGTAAAAAATAGTACTTGAAGCAAGGGTCCATCAATGGCTTATTGGTAGTCTGTTCGTGAAATACCAGGCCCAATTACTAGAGACCCTTGAGGTGCAGCTAAGAGTATGTCAAACCCTCAACCTTGCTACCCTGCTACTGACAGAAGGAGAAAGCCACTCCTGCCTTGAAACTCTCAACTACCCAAGTAAGCCAGATTTAAAAGATGAACCTCTAGCAAACCCAGACTTTGAGTGTGAAGGAATTCAAAGGGCAGACTATGTAGTGGTCTCCCAGTTTGAAACTATAGAAGCTCAGGCCCTTCCCCCTGGGACCTCAGCCCAAAAGGAGAGCTAATTGCCCTACACAGAGGCTTACTGCTAGCAGCTTGGAAAAGAGCCAGTATTTACACAGACTGCAAGTTTGTGTTCCTTGTCCTCCACGCCACTTGGCTGTGTCATGGGAATGGGGCCTGCTTACTATCAGTGGTGCCTATTAAGCACCAGCAGACAGTCCTAAACTTATAGAAGCTATTCTTTTGCCCCAAGAAATGACAGTTATGCATTGCACAGGGCACTAAAAAAGCAAACGCTGCTATAGCTAGGGGACATGCCCAAGAGAAGTGGCTGTTAAAGCTGCAGCACAAACCCAAGCTTCCCTCCTGGCCCTCCTCCCAGAACCTTTCTCACTACCTAAGGCTCCAGAGTATAATCAGAATGAGCAAACTAAGCTAAGCTAGTTGGGAGTTGGTTAAAGAAACCCAAGTCTACCTGCCAGTAACAGTGCAGTGGAAAGTCCTTTACAGACTCCACCAAGCCACTCATCAAGGGAGGGGTGCCCTAACCTGCAAGACAAAAAGATTTTTGATGGCAGGGCCTGGCAAAAACAGTAAAAAAATATTAACAAAATCTCTCCTGATGTGCATTTAATGACCCAGAAATGGAAAGTTTAGCAATCCTCCTCCTTTAACCTCCCATGTCCAGCTGCAGGAATCATACCCTGGGAAAGACTGGCAAAAGGATTTTGCCCACATGCCATCTCGCCAGGGATAAAAGTATACCACTTAGTGCTAGTAGATACTTTTACTGGATGGGTGGAAGTGCTTCCCTCTAGAAGTGAAACAGCAAACGAGGTGGCTAAGGTCCTCCTAGAGGAAATCGTCCCCAGGTTCAGGCTGCCTAAGTCCCTCCAAAGTGACAATGGTGTAGGCTTTACTAGTAAAATAACCCAGGAGCTATCAACTACCCTCGGAATTAAATATCATTTTCACAGTTCCTGGAAATCCCAATCCTCAGGGAAAGTAGAAAGAACCGAGCAAACCCTGAAACAAACTCTGGGCAAACTTTGCAGGAAATGAATTCACATTGGGTTCCCAATCTACCTGTGACTTTGTTAAGGCTGCATAGAGCTCCAAAAGACCTGCTTCAGCCTAGCCCCTCCAAAATGCTCTGTAGGCAAGATTTCCTCACTCAGGACCTGGCAATAGATTAGGAGGCCCAGGAATTCACCAAACATTTGTAAACTTGGGAAAATCTCAACAAATCATCTAGGAGCTGGGGAACAAAATTCTCCCTAGTCCCAATCATGAGTTGCTCTTACCTAAGGTAAAATCTGGAGACCAGGTTTTAATCAAAACCTGACATGAGGACAGGCCTCACTTCCAATCAGAGCCAAAATGGAAGGGACATTACTCTGTGGTTCTGATCACTCCCATAACTGTTAAAGTTAGAGGGATTGTGAGGTAATTGCATTTATCCCAAATGAAGCCTGCTGTTCACGAAAATACCAATGCACCGGGGACACCTGCTGAGATGTTCAAGCGCCACCTATTGGAAAACCTGAAATATATCTTCAAAAAGCAAATGGTTAAGTACATAATGACAACAACCCCCTCACATTCTGAACCCTGTGGAGAGCCCTGGTGATGGTTTGTCCTTGTTAAAGCTTCTATTCTTATACTTAACAGTATAGTTTCTCCTTTGTGGATATAATCTGTTTGGCTACTAACATGAAAATCTTAAAAACTCTTCTTTTAATTAATCTTCTTACAGCAAATCCCCCCACAGAACAAGCTAGCCCAAAACACTTTCTTTTCATTTTAATCCAAAAGGCAGTTAACATATATAACATCTCCTCCTGCTGGGTATGCACCCCCCAATCGGAAGAAATAATTGTCTGGCCAGCCAATCCCAGTGCATGTGCAGACTCTCATGCCCAAGGATTCCCAACAAATGCATCTTGCAACAATAGCAATGACTGTCCCGTTTGTCTTGCCGACCAGTATATCCTGGCAGTGACGGGGCTAATCCCTAATGCTTCTCACTGTAACACTTCTAACTTTTGCAAGTCCAAGCCCATCTGTAGCTTCTTCTTAATTAATTTTGGGAGTCACTATGCCTGCAGGCCCCTGTTCAAAACCTTAACTGACTCAAAGTCCCTAATCTGGGATGAGTTCCTGGGAATACTCTTGAACAACCAAGTCAGCAGTCCATCCTGCCTCTCAGTCCTCAATGGAGCCAGACTAGCCCATTCTTTTCATCTTATTGGACATCAAAAGAGCCGGACACAACAGCAACTGACAGTTGTAGGAAATGTCACATATAGCATCTCCATTCTCCCTGAACAAGGCCTCTTCTTGCTGGGCTACAGGGTCTGAGCTGATTGGTGTATTTGAGACAAAGCAGGGGAAATTCATTGCATGATTTGAATCTCTTAGGGATTGCTGTCCATCGGAGGTTGGCCTCTTTCTGCGGTTTGGTGGTATGAAAGTGGGTGGGCAGTAGGGGTGTGGGAGGGTGGCCCTCCTGCCCTTCCCTCTTTTCACCTTGCAAGCTGCCTTCTGGTAACGCAGCCTTCAGGTGGGTGCTGCAAGTTGCCCCAGGATAACTTGCTTCTGCAAGTCAGCAACCTGTTTACCTCAGCTTGGGCAAGTCCGCACACTGATGCAAGTCAGCAGGCTGTTGCCTCAGCTTCTCTTACCGGATGGTGTTTATGTGATTTATTGGGTTCTCTGGCCCTCCTCCTTAGGTCCCTATTCAATCCTGCCTCAGTCCTCAGGCCTAGTCTTGCCCTTATGCTGAACATCTAACGTGCCAATAAGTATTGTTGCGTTTACATCCAATGTAAATCTGAAATCTGCCTACTTTTTTCTCTCTCCACTGATAGCATTTTAGTTCAAAATACTATCAGCTCTTCTCATGATAATTACATAGCTAATTATTTTTCCATTCTCTTACCTGGCAAATTATCCTTCCCACAATAGGAGGAATAATGATATTAAATTACTAATAAGATCGTATCACAACATTGCTTACCATCTCTGAGTGGCTTCATATTGCACTTGACTAGGAACCACATTCCTGCATTCCATTATCTGACTCCTTCAAACCTCTCCAACACCATTCTATAATATCTTCCCCTCATACACAGGACCCAGTTGTGCAACATGCTCTCTGTTCCTTGACTATTTGGAACTCTATCCTGCCTTGAGACCAATGAACTAGCTCTTCAAGTGAACTTGGCGCATTCTCCAGGTTAGACTACATACTAAACCATAAAACAAACCTCAATAAATTCAAAAATAATGAAATCATTCAATGTCTGTTCTATGACTACATGGAAAGGAACTAGAAATTAATAACAGAAGAAAATTTTTGGAAATTGATAAATATTTGGAAATTAAACAACAGTCTTCTGTATAAGTCATGGGTCAAAAAAGAATGTACAAGGGATATTAAAAATACTCTTGAGATAAATGAAAATAAAACCATAATACCCTAAAGCTTATGGGATATGGCTAAAATTGTGTTCACAGGAAAATTTATAGCTGTAAGTGACTACAGAAGATTTCAAATCAATAACCATAATTTCTACCTGAAGAAATTATTAAAAGAATGAAATAAACCCAAAGCAAGCACATGGAAGCAAGTAGTAAATATTAGTATATAAACAAGTGAAATATCGAGTAGTTAAACAATAGAGAAAAACCAACAAAATCAAAAGTTGTTTCTTTGAAAATATCAAAATTGACAAGCTTTTCACTAGACTGATCAAGGAAAAAATGAGATTAGACTAAATTACTAAAATTAGGAATGAAAGAGTGAACATTTCTACTGATCTTTCAGGAATAACAGATGATTGTGAAAAATTGCAAGCCAATATATCAGATAATCTGGATAGGATGGGCAAATTCTTGAAAAGACTAAAACTACTGAAACTGACTCAAGAAGATATAGAAAATCTGAATAGACACAACAAATAAATATATTGAGTTCATAAAAAGCCAAATAAACAAATGAACAGCAATGACAAAGAAAACTTCTGATGAGGAGAAATCCAGGGCCAGATGGCATCACTGGTAAATTATAAAGAATGTTTAAAGGAGAATTAATGCAAATCCTGCACCAACTCTTATAAAAATAGAAGAGGAGGAGGAATGTTCTTAACTTAATGTATGCCTTATTACCCCAATAACAAACCAAAAACACCACAGGAAAGATAATTACAGACCAATATCTTTGTGAATATATATGCAAAAATCCACAAAAAAGTCTAGTAAACCAAACCCAAGGACATATAAAAGAGACTATATATCACGAGAAATTGGCATTTATCCCAGGAATGCTAGGTTGGTCCCATATAAGAAAAACTATACAATATTAATATTGTAGACTATACAATATTAATAGAACAAGGGAATAAAAACCACATGATCACCATGATTGGTGCAGAAACAGCATGAACAAAATTCAAATTTTCATGATAAAAATACCCAACAAACTAGCAACAGTAGGGAACTTCCACAAATTGATGAAGCACACCTATGAAAACCTACAACTAATATCATATATTATTAGTGAAAGCCTGGAATTGTTCTCCCTAAGAGCAGGAACAAGACAAGAATGTCCCCCTCTCACTAATTCTTCTAAATATTTTCTGGAGGTCATAACCAGAGCAATTAGGCAAAAGGAAGAAAGGAAGGAATTGGGGAGGGAAGGAGAGAGGGAAGGAAAAGAGAGAGAGAAAGAAAGAGAGGGAGAGAGAGAGTACCAGTTTAGAAAGGAAGAAATAAAAAGGTCAGTACTTACAGAAAACATGATATCATGTAAGGAAATCCTAAGAAATCTATCAAAACCTATTTGAGCTAGTAAATCAGTTCAGCAAGGTTGCCGAATACAGTATCAATATAGAAAAATCAATTGTATTTCTATTCAATAGAAGTGCGCAATCAAAAAATGATATATGCATAATATAAGTTTATAATGCTATAAGAATTAAATGGTATTAAAAAGATTAAAATACTTAGGAATAAATTTAACAAGACTTGCAAGATCTGTATATGTAAATTATAAAACATCTTTGAAAGAAATAAAAGATGGCCTAAATAAATGGGAAGATATTAATATTATTGAGTTGGAAGATTTAATATTGTTAAGACAATAATACTTTCCAAATTCGTCTACACATTCAACATAATCTCTGTTAAAATTCCATCCACTTTTGTTGTATAAATTGGCATGCTTATTTTAAATTTCATATGAAAATTCAAGGGACCCAGAATTGCAAAAATAATCAGGAAAAAAAGAACAAATTTGGAGAACTCACACTTCCCAATTTAAAAACTTACTAAGCTACTATGCTCAAGAATGTGTGACACTAGCAAAAGGATAGATATTTGGTCAATGAAATAGAATTGAAAATATGGAAATAAACCTTTACCTAAGCAAACTGATATCAACAAGGTGATAAACCAATTCAACTAGGAAACAATATTCTTTCCAACAATTGATGCTTAGAGAACTGGATATCCACAGGCAAAAGAATGAATTTAGATACCTATTACACACCACATACAAAAACGATTAACTCAAAATGGAACAAAAACCTAATGATAATAGCTTAAACTATAAAACTATTAGAAGAAAATATAGAGGAAAATCTTCATGCCTTTGTATTAGATAACAGATTCTTAGCAATGGCACCAAAAGCAAAAATGTCAAAGGAAAAATCATAATTTGGCCTCATCAAAATGAAAACTTTTGTGCATCAAAGGGCAGTATGAAGAAAATAAAAAGACCACCCACTGAATGGGAGAATTTTTTTGCAAATCCTATATCTAATGAGAGTAATGACTACAATATAAAAAATGACTCTTACAACTTAACAATAAAAAGACAAATAATCCAAATAAGAATTGGCAAAGGTTTTGAATAGATATTTCTCTAGGAAAGACATACAAATGACAAAGAAGAACTTGAAAAATGCTTAGTATCTTTAGTCATTAAAGAAATGCAAATCAAACCTACAATGGCATACTTTACCACTAAAATGTCTGTAATAAAAACAAGTGGAAAATACCAACAGTTAAAAGGATATGGAAATGTTAGAACACTTGTATGTAATTGATTGAAATGTTAAATGATACAGCAACTTTGAAAAACAGTTTGGCAGTTCCTCAAAAAGTTAATCATAGAGTTACCATATGACCAAGTAATGCCACTCCTAGTACATATCCAGGAGAGATAAATATATATATTTCTAAACAAAATGTACACTTCATTGTTCATAGCAGCCTTATACACCTTATACATAAAAGCCCTAAAGTGACAAAACTCCAAATGTCCATCAACTGATGAATGGATGACCAGAACATGGTATATTTATGCAATGGATAATTATTTAGCCATAAAAAATAGAGTATTGATACAAACTACAAAATGGATGAATTTTGGAAATATTATGCTAAGCTAAAGAATTCAATCATGAAAGTCCACAAAGTATATGATTCAATTGATATTAAATGTCCAGAATAGGCAATGGTATAGAAAAGGAAAATAGATTAGTCATTGCAATGAGCTGGGGCAAAGAAGGAACGGAGGGTTTTCCTGATGGTTAAAGAGTTTCTTTTTGTGATGATGAGAATATTCTGGCATTTAACAGTGATAATTTTTGCACAACTTTGTGATTATACTCAGAACCAATGAACTGTACATTTTTAAATGGTGACTGTTATGTGAAGTATTACTCATTAAAATGAATTTAAAAATAAGATCAAAGAGAGTCGAGATATCTGGGTCTTTTCAGAGAGGGAAAATTCAGATTTTATTGATTGTAAATATTAAGCAATGGGATCAAATAAGGCTCAGAACCACAAATGTCTAGTAAATCTTTTCCCTGAATAGACCAAGGCAAAAATCTGTTTAAAGATGTGGTCTTTCCATCTATTGTGGCAAAGAGTTTTAAATTAGCTGCCAATATATTGAGTGATAGGGAAAGAAGTCCTATCACCTTACCCTGCAAAATGGAGCAAAATATTAAACTATGCTTTTAAATGAATTTTGTTTTAGTTTCCAGCTTTAGACCTTTCTAAGAGTAAGTAAATAATAAACCAAATAACTTTTCAATATTAAAAAAATGAATCTCTATTAAGTAGCATTTGGCTCCTTAATATTTAAGAAGAATTTTAGCTTGCAACTATCTATGGTCATGTGACAATACCCCTCTTACCCCCAAGAAAGACTTACCCATTCTTTACCTTTCCAAAGGGACTGTGTATTTTGGTTATGCCATCACTATTCCACCCTTTTATATTAGGATCTTGGAGAACAGAAGACTTTAAAAAAATAATCAAATGTTGGGGAGTGGATGTGGTTCAAGCAGTTGAGGGCCTGGTTCCCACATGGGAGGTCCTGTTTGGTCCCCATTCCTGGTATCTCAAAAAAAAAAAGTCTTCAGATGAAAAGTAGTCAAGTCACATATGTATTTAAGGTAAAGGCCACTGCACAAAATCTTGAAGCCCTGGAATTTGAACTGGAAAGGATTGGGATTGGGTCTTTGGGGATCTGATTAATTGTTCTCTGTGTGTAGGAGAATAATAATTGATGCGCAGAAAGTTGGAGCATAACCCAGTCAGCCAGTGCCCACTAACTTCGACATTTTTCCCACCACATTTTTCTAACCCCTTTGGTGATTAGATTTGGACCTTGAGAGCTGTCCTGTTCAATGTCCCGTAGGAAGATGTGTGATGGGTGTTACTTCAGAGCCATGGTTAAGGAGAGCTGGGGCGATGCATCTCCTTCACCTTTCTGTTCCCCCAAGGTTCCAGCCATGTGCTCCAGATGGCATAACTAAAAAGGCTCCCACATGCCTCTCTATGACTTGATATAAGTGAGAAATTAAGCTTTATTTGCTGTAATATACTGACATTTGGGATATTGTCCATCACAACAACTAGTGATCTTCGGTAATTCTCTTAATTTTGCTAGCTTCAATTTTCTCATGTGAAAATTGAGATAGTGATTGTACTTAAAATATAGCAGTTCTGAAAGTTAAATTAGCTATTAATGAGCTTAGTCTAGGGCCTGGTACAAAGTAAGCAACTTTTTAATGTTATATTATTGCTATTAATATTAA
The DNA here is from genome assembly GCF_030445035.2 of Dasypus novemcinctus. Taxonomy (NCBI): domain Eukaryota; kingdom Metazoa; phylum Chordata; class Mammalia; order Cingulata; family Dasypodidae; genus Dasypus; species Dasypus novemcinctus. Next base: position 120,510,878 of record NC_080679.1, on the reverse strand, counting down.
TAGATTTTATTTCCCTAGTAAATTATAAACAGGGCAGAGTGTAACTCATGTAAAAAGTGCATATGAAAAAGGAGCTATATTCAATGAGATAAAATAATGAGGAGAGGAATTGGGGGTTGGGAAGATGGAAAATAATTGGGAGAGATACATTAGAATTTAATAGAAAAGTGAATAAGGATAATTAGAGAACATTTTTAAGTGTTGTACAGAATCTAGTTGAAATGAACAAAATATAAATTCACGCATTGAATCTTTTAACTCCCTACTCTAATACATATCAGCCTCAGAGCAAAAGAAGCACATGCAAATTATATGGTTTCCTGGTTTCTGAAGAATGAGGAAAGCATACTGTAAAAAGGTCAGTAAATGCACAACTGGTTCTGCATCCAAGCTGGATAGAGACACAACTGAGGTCCAAGGCCAGGTGGTGGGCTAAGGCCAATGAGTCATTTGATTTTTCCTTTTCCTTTATTTTTTTTTAAAAAAGTCTAAATTATTTATCTTTCTTCTGATTGTGAATTATTTCCTTCAACCCTTAACAAATTCAGTTAAAATAAATTCAACATGCCACAAAATAATGAAAAACCCCAAGCAAAAATGACTAAGAACATCTTTATCAATTTCCCTCTGCCATAGGAGATTTGGACTGAGAAAAAATTGTCAGAAAAATGGCAATCTTTCCTAAGTCTTCCTTAAAATTGAAAGTGGGCTGTGGAGCTACGTGCAGACCAACTTCTCTTCAGCATGAAAGTTGGCTTTGGAGCCCCTTTAACTTGGATAAAATAAGTAGGTTCATTATGAGGTATTTATTCAAAGGGGGGACTTGAAAGGGGATGGAATATAAGGTAAGGGGAATATTACAAATGACAGAATGAAAGCCAAGAGCCATTAAATACACTGAAAAATTTTAGTGGTGATGACTCACTTAGCTATAATACTTAAACTATAATGTCCATTTATACATTAGACATATTAATTAGACTAAGTGTCAAAAAGGATCCTAAGTTGTGTCATACAGGACAACAACCAGCACATACTAGGTACAAAATATATCTGATTAATTGCATGATTTGCAATCAACATTGAAGTTGAAATTTTCCCCTTATCTGGGCAAGAGAATTTATAATTTGCTCTCCCCAAGGACTCAAAATCCAATTATACCATACAGAACTTTAAAAGTCACCCACGATGTCCTAAAGGTATAGAGAGTTGGAACCTAATGAGAATTATGCCCATTAAAAGTGCATATGAATGGGGTGGCCTGTTACCTGTGTTTCTTTGTCAGGCCTTTTCTTTTCCATCAGTAGAAGCGTTGCAGATTTCATCAATCAGCCGACTTAATGGTGGGACTAGCAATTCAGGCCATAGGGAGATAATCAAGGCATCATAAATCGTGTTACAGCTAATATAGCCTGCAGAATGCTATCCTAAGTGCAGGAATCACATCTCAAAACTGCCTGCCTGCTCTGGAAAATGTGTCAACAACGAAAAGCAGAGGTGAAAATAGAAAATGTTGACTAGGGACGAATTTAATAGTCTCGGGAGCAGAGACTGAAGAGCTCACTTTTCCTCCTCTTCTGGGAGGAAAAGTGAAATCTTCAAATGAAGGATCTGTGGTAAAACATTCAGCCTCTTAGTCCAATACCTTGAGATAGGCCTTTAGCTAAAATGGCAGCAGGAAGAATCTATTACCATGGGTAGAGTATACTCAAACACTGGGCTACTATTTTATACCTGCACTTCTACCCTTCTTATTTGTTCTTTGGATAAAGAGGTTGCACATTTCTGAATCATAACTTCCTAGCCATCCTTATATCTAGAAAAGCATCTAGTGACCAAAGCACAAAGGGGAATTGTGCTCAGAACTTTTGGAAAAACTTATCTTTCTTCCTCAATTAAATTATAGGTAAGAGGAGAGTCACTTGTGTTCTATCTATCCTTGGACATAGCTGTGAATGGAAATGTGGTCTGGGGAAGCTGCAATTATCCTGATGCCCTCAAAAGGGACAACCAACAGATTGAGGATGGATAAGTAGAAATGGGGGTGGAAACTGAGAGTTGGTTCGGTTAAATGGACCCTAGAAACACCTAACATTAGCTCTCTTGGGATGTGAGTTAATAAATGTTCTCATCACTTAAGCCAAAGCTTCTTAGATTGTGATGTTCATACATCATTTAGGGCTTTTGTTAATGTTCAATATCTAATTCAGAAAGGCCAGGGTGGTACCTGAGAGATAGTGTTTCCTACAAACTCCCAGATGAGGTCCAAGATGCCTACGTATTGAGTCATAGATACTGAAGCCAGTTTTGATTGTGTTCAGTTACGTTTAACCAGAAACATCTTAAATGACAACACTTAAAATATTCAGACTTGAAAGTTGAAGCCAACATAAGGACATGATAAACCTTAGGAATTCACAAGCTAAAAAAATGTACAGGTATGATCGTTGCAGGTAAGGAGTTTGAGGTCATCGAGGTCTGAGTTCAAATCCTGATCAATCATTTACACAGTTTGACCACTGCTAAGAAAATCATTTAACCTCTCTAAATTCATAAGAGAGCAATTTCCTGTATTTCAAATGGTTGATTGAAGGATTGATTGAAAATGTAGGCAAAATGCCTAGCACCATTTATGTTTCATAGAAGATGTTGGAAAAATAGGAGTTGTTTTTCTACGATACCATTGGCAATACGGAATTCTGCATTCTAAAGTCTCACTCATGCCAGGGATAATTTAACTAAAATGGTACCAGGTTTGATAGAAAAGGACAGGTTGTTGTGATCAGCGCAGACATTCCTAGCTACCAAGCTTCCTTACTCAAAAGTCATAGCCATGTGATCCTTGCATCAGACAATCTTAAAGTTAATTGGAAGTTAAAAGAAAAATAAACAAAAGTTGACTTTGATGTGCTTTGTTTCACTTTTAAGAACTGTCACTGCTAAATGAAATAAACCTTTTTTTAACATCTCTGATAGACGGTAACAAAATCTATTGCCTAGATTAGCGGGAGAATGGGAGGTAATGCGGTCTTCCTACATTAGATTGTGAATAGAATTGTGGGTGCTTGCTGTGACTCTAAATGTTGCTGAGTGCTTTCTGGATCAGTGGATATATATTTAATTTTTTTCTTTTTGTCCCAAAGTATTCGACATGTTTTATAGTGTATGAAGATTGTTGCTGAAAGGGATAGTGTAGGGAGGTTAATGTTAATTAAAATACAATGAGAGGATACTGTGGGACTGTGTAATAACGTGATTGTGGTGGTGGGTGGGGATTGTGGTTCCTAATACAAATACAAGAATGTTGCTCTATTGCAAGGTGTTAAAACATTGTGACACATGGGCAAAATACAACTCATGTAACATACAGACTATAGCAAACAGTAATACTATAATATTTTTGTAGCAAAGGCAAAGCAGATACTATATTGATCCTAAAGGTAAAAAAAAAAAGAACATGGGGTTTAGTTTTATGAAATGTAGATATGAGGAAGCATTTTTTTCATTAACAAGGTCATGTCATCATGTCATTTGACCAATCTGTGTTCATTTGTTCATCTTTTGGAACACTGGAGTAACAGTTGAGTTTGTTTTGGTTATTGGATAGGATAAATGTGCCTAGCCAGGGTTTTTTAAGGCAATGCTTCCATAGATTGTTGAGTTGCCTTTTGCCTGTTATTTTATTTTTTGAAGTATAATGATTTTTTAAAAGCTGTGACAATTTGGCTATCAATTACTTTTTTATTATTACCATTAAATCATTCTTTAAAACTTCAAGAAATCAATGTTTAAATATTCAGAATCCTTTCTCAGATGGGGTAAACATGAGCTTAGCTGCCTGTAGATTCCACAGTAGAGTGCCTGAAAACATGGGCTTCTATGCTGGGTGGAACTGGGTCTTAACTTAATTACTTATTAGTTGTGACCTTGAACAAGTTATTTACTTCTTGCAGACTCACTTTCCTTATTTGTAAAATGGGAATAACACCACTTACTCATGGCATGTTATGAAGCTTCAATTTGATAATGCGTGAAGAACACTTAGTAACAGTCCCATACATTTTAGGTGTGGACAGCTTATTCAAACCTGAAAAGAAACCATCTCCTTTTTTTTAATTTATATTTTTAGGTACCTGGGCCCTGAGAGTAATTGATCTGGAGCCTCATATGTGGGAAGCTGGAGATCAACTGGCTCCCTGAGATGGATTTATGATTTGTTTTGCTTGTTTGTTTTTGTTTTTTCAGGAGGCAGTGGGAACCACACCACATCTCCCATGTGGGAGATGGGCACTCAACTGCATGAGGCACATCTGCTCCCTTCAGTCTCCTTTGTATTTCTCCATCTTGTAATATTCACAGTGACAAACTTTGGTGGAAAGAAGTGTTTCCCTAGAAAGCAGAGCCAAGACAACCACCAGTGCACATGTAGTTTATTTTGGGAAGTGATCCTAGGGAAGAAAAGTGGGGGACTGAGAAGAGTGAAGAGGGAAAGAAGAAAATGCCAGGGTACACAACAGATTTGTATTGTGTGACTGATGAATCCACTGGTTGCAGCAGGTGGCCAACGTTGCTGTCAGAAAATCCCCAGAGCACAGAGAGAAAGTTAGATGGTGCCGCTGAGGTGGTAGATTGTACTTAAGTCGTACTGACTGCAGCAAGATGGGAAGGTGGTCCAAGGAAGTGAGGGGAGACAAAGGAGTTACAGGCTACATGGTTCTTTATAGATGCCACGTGTTCCCAATGAACCCAGACCCTTGAGATAAAGTGGATTCCGGATATCTCTGTTTCAAACCCCACCATGTAAAGGATGGTGGCGTAAATAATCCTGCATATGGTAAAGACCAATGTGGACAAGTCACCTCATTTTAGTAGACTGCATGTGCCAGGCCCTTGGGGATGATTTCTATGCTACACATCTAAACAGGAAGACTTCTCAGAGCAAGCTGAGATTTGTATTTTGAAGAGTCTCCCTCTACCTACCTCTATCAAAAAACTCCAAGGGATCAGTGTAGTCTCAGTCTCTAAGTGTTGAGTTAGAAACTTCCTAATGGAGGCAATTAAAGGGAAAAAAATACTTTCCCTTTTCAAGGATAGTTTCAAAAGGTTATGTGTTTATTTCCATGGAGCACTTAATATTGCTTATTTGTTTCATGAGAGAATTTGGGGCATATCTTGAGTTTTTCCAGCTTTAAGGGGAAAATAATACTTGACAAGCTTGCTGATGGATTTCTAGGAAACCCTAGGAATGCATTAATATGTATCAAATACTGGAGTTATGACAAAAGATATATCCAAAGGAATATCCAGTAGCATGATTCCTTTCATACAATGATTGTGTTGGTGAACATACTGTTTATCTAAAATGGCCCAATTATTAAAGCTCAAAAAATCACAGAGATGAAAAGTTTTCTCCTTCCTACTCAAGTATGCCTTCCCTGGAGATAGTCACTGAAGTCAAAGTGGGTGCCAGACAAATGCCATTGACATTAGAAAGTGTATTAAATTAATTTAAAAATAGATAAGCATTCGTAAGAATAATAAAACAAGAGAAATGATGAACAGTAAAAGGTAAATACTTTTAAGTGTTACTCAAATTGACAATCAATAAAACCACATCTTTCAGACAACGTAATTATTTGCATCATAAAAAACTCTAGTGGCTGAAGTTTAAAATATTGATTAAAAAGCTTCAGGTGGACTTCAAATCAGCCTAAAAAGAAATTTCCATCTTAATAAAATAGGAAAAACTTTCCTCTTAATCATTACAACTTATTTTGTTTAAAAAATGTGTTTACTGTTCTTGAAAAAGACCTGCAATGGTGTGTCTTTCAAAGCAGAGAACCTTTCCCATTTGAAATTGAATTCATCTGGGCATTGAAGACACTTTCAAAGCATCCAGAAGAAAAGTGAGTTACTCCATCAAAGATTCACACATTTCCCAAAACTCAGGATTTTTCAACAAAACAGGAGGATGACTGAGAAAATCCTTGACATTTTAATGTTTCCTTCTGGCATCCTGTCATCATGGTGACCCATGATGTTCTCATGGCTTCTCTAAAACCACAAAAATACGGTATACTCCCTAGGTTTATCTAAACTTCTAAGCCTTGTTACAGACCGTTAGATATCTCTTGGAATGTCCCTTAAGAGAAATTCAGAAGACAATCTTTGACTTAAGTCACCAGAGTTAATATTCTCATGCCTTAAATTGACTTCATACAGTCAAATTTATTTTACACTCTTAGTTACTTACTACTGCAAGTCAACACAGCACAGGAACTGATGCATTTTGTGCCTTCCACTCAAATTAAATAGCAAACACCTCTGTTTGTGAACTTTTTGGTCAGTGAATAAAAATATTTCATTTCTTATTCTCACCAGAGGATTTAAATTAAACAGCAACAGATGCATTGGGCAGGCATGGAATACTAAGTAGGAACTGGCAAATGAAATAATCCAGCTTTTTGCATTTACAATGAAAATGAGAATTGATTCTGCACTGATAGAAGTAAAAGGACCAAGTATTTTTAAAAAATCTTCTCCACCAAAAGAGCAAAATAGCACTCAGTGGCATTACATTGTTAACAAAATTTCTTTATCAGAAACTATAATTTAATATTTAGGTATCTAATTTACATGTGACAAGATATCATATCCAAAAAATTAAATTGCAACTAGAAAACTATTAACCACTAAAAACAATACCAAACACAACCCAAACATTTATAGGAAAGCAATAGCTAGAATTTGAATTGGAAAAAATGTTTCATCATATTTGGCTTATTAAACAAAGCATCCATTATAGCCTGTAAAAGAGCATCTCTTCTAATTCATCAAAGGTCTACCCTTTGTAGCATGAGTAACATGTAAAGATAGGTTTATAGACTGCATATACACACGTGCGTATATATATTGTGAAACATACACTCGTGTGTTGACTTAAAGATTACATCTACCGATAAATGGCTGAACTTTAGAAGGTGCTGAATTCCATATTTCTACATGTCTTTGACCCATTTAATAATGCTTTTAAAAAACAGAAATTACATAAAATACTCTGTTTTTTATTAACTGAATATTTTCTTATGCATAATAATAGACAATGAAGGAATTGCACTTATTGTAACGGTACAGTAAAGTGTTAGATTGCAGCTCAGCCATCTGATCAGGGACTGAAGTGCTGAGGATAACTTGTGATGATGATGGTGGCCATTGAAATTAAAATGAGAGCAACTAGTTACAGAACAGACGGGGATAACAGAAGAAAACATGCACTACCCCTACTTTAATGCAAAACTAATTTCTCCCAGGAAACCAACCCTTGGACCTTCATTCTACAAAGAACCAAGTTCTGCACCCTTGGCAACACCGACATGGACTCCTGTAATCAAATTCTAGTTCATTGTCTCTGAGTGTGCTGTTCCAGCATCATCTCCTTAAGCTGCCCTTGAAATTCTGGAGCATCTGCAATATTAAAGTCTCTTGGTTAGGTTTCATTGAGCCTCAACATCCCCTTCAGTCCTGTATAAATAGGGTCCATTATTCATCTTCTTCTGGTTCCTGTGGCAACTCTGCTATTTCTTCCTTTAAACAATCACTGAAGAATCTGAGGATTGTGCTGTAGAGGTGATACTTGCTTTTCTCAGATACATTATGACCTTCATCTGGATAAACCTAAGATGTTGAAGGGAAAGGAGATTTCAGGTTACCAAAGTAGACATTCTTTCTCAGCATTCATTTAGCACCAGTGACATGGAAACTTTGAAAAAAATCTCACTTAATTCAACTCTGAGTTCTTTATGTTAAGGGATTTTTATTATAAGCATATTATACTCAATACTTGAGACAGCAAAAGTTTTTATATAAATTAGGGCTTGATAGAAAAAAAAAAAGATCAGCTCGATTCTTCTCAGTTTATGACCTTTACAATATAAATGACATTCGCGATTTTTCTAAAGTAAACAAATGATCAGATCAATTCCTGGTTGAAAACTTTTTAAGTGGAGCCACATCACCCTGTAAATAAAGCCCCTTAATCCTTAACCTGGTTTAAGGCCTGACCTGAAATCTCTTTCTTTCTATATCCTTATCTTTTATCATCCTAACTCTGGTGTTTTATGTTTTAGATAGGTTGCTTCTTCCAAGTGCTGAGGAATCAAAATTTATTTTGATTTCTTTCTATGATTCTGCCACCCAGACTGAAAGATCCTTAGTTATATAAAAAATGTCTTATTGACCCATCTAGCATAGTAGCCACTGTAAAATAAGTCATTGGTAAGTATTTATGAAATGTGATTGAATGCACCAATATAATGGTGTTTTAACCTCTCCTCTTTTCACATCATATTTTCCTAAAACACATTTTCCCACCATCTGTGATAAAACTGATAGTTATAGATTGAATTTATGGTCCCACATAAAGGTATGCTGAACTTCTAATCTCTACTATCTCAGAATGTGACTTTATTTGGAAATACGTTCATTACAGATCAAATTAGGCAAGTTAAAAAGAGTTCATACAGGAGTGGGTGTGGGCCTCAATCCAATATGGCTGGTGTCCTCATAAAAAGGGGAGAATTGGACACATAGAGGCAGACAACAGGGGCAAATGCCACGTGATGAGTGAGGCAGAGAAAACTAAGGATTGCTGGAAAGTCACCACCAGAAGCCAGGAGAGAGGCAAGGAATAGCTTCTTCTATACAGATTCTCCAGGAAGCTTGGCCCTTCCAATAACCTGGTTTTGGGTTTATGGACTTCAAAACGGTGAGATAATAAATTTCTGTTGTTTTAAGCCACCCAGTTGAAGGTATTTTGTTTCTGCAACCCCACTAAACGAAGACACTGATGGAAAGGGAGGAAAGACAAGAAAAGGGACATGAAGGAAAATAGAAAATTGCTCTTTTAAAATAATTCATCATTACTAATATGAGTAAAAGAGATGGTTTTGAGAGAGATTGAGGAATTTGCGTATAAAATGTGACTGGATTCAAATTCTCATGATTAGGAATAAAGAATAAATGTATGGTATCTAAAAATCATAGTAAAAATTAATAGCATGATGGATGGTATAGTGAAGAGAATAAAGGGAGTGATGAGAAAAAAGGCAATGGACAACCAGAAGGTATCACCTCATGGAAGACCTAATGTGGCATTCTACTGAAATGTCAATTTTGATAGAATTGAGGGAATCAGATTTCAAATACAATATTTTAAAAACCCAGTAAAGTAAAAGGCCTTACTAAAAGTTCAAAGGCATATTCTTAAAGATGAAGCATCATGATCTCCATATAGCTAACTCATTTCTTCCCTTGGGAACTAGGGCTTCCAGGCACAACCTGAAGCTTGAAGAAGCTGGGTTCTGTATTTTGTGACCAAAGGAGCAAGGTCAGGAAACACATTCTGTAGAAAAAGTATCTTACCTGCATAGTATAATTCACTCCGGCTTTTATTAGGTGCTTGATTAATTCTGCTGAATGCTGGAAATGAACTTTTGCTGCAAGATATTAAATTATGATATTTGAAATAAATAACTTTACTAGGATCAGAACTTTTATGTATCATGTTTTCCCAAAAGATTAGCTATTTCACTTTACACATGTTGCAAACTTAGTAGAATGATACCTGGGCTTAACTAGAAAGTTGATAGATATAAGAGAGATAAAACGTTGAGCTTCACATTATAAAGCCATAAACAAAAACAGGAGCTACGAGTAAGGCTTTACTTACTGCATGGAATGGTATTTAGATTTACTAAAATATCATTATTTCTAATTTTTCTCATTTTTACACCATTATAAAATTTTAACATAGGAAACATTTGGGTATTAATGCCGCAAACCAGCTTTCTATTCTCTCTAAGTATTACTGGGACCGGTCTCAGTTAGTTAATGACACTCTGCCTTAAGAGTTAAAATTAGAAAAGAATATCCAATGTTGAGAAAATAGAATATACATCTCAGTAGTTAGGAACTAAATATTTAATGGGGATCAATTTGGTTTCACCTGTTTCCTTCACTTTCCTTTCCATCTGAACCTAAAATCCAGAACTCTGAAATAAGCACGAGATTAGAGCTGGATTTGATAAGAGAGTTGTCACTAACTAGCTATGAAGACGTGAACCAGTCACTCAAATCTCTCTGCATACCATTTGGTCCTATGCCACCTGGACTCTGGACTTCTGTCCTCTGTACATCTTCGAATTTTTGTAAATAAATTTAAGCTAATATTTCAATTACCTTTGTGAAAAATATAGCAGGCTTATCAATAGTCTAAGTTTCTTTATTGCTCTAATTCTATAATATTGATTACACCACATAGCTAGCAATAAAAGATTCTACACAATCATTAAACTCTTTTTTAAAAGTATACCCAAGATCTTTATAAACATCTTCTTATTTAATGGGAAAATTACTATGGAATCTCTAAATAACTACAAATTACTCTGTAAATATAAGCAACTAGACATGCCATTTAATAGGGACAGTGACTGCAGCAAAATGATACCTTAAGTAGTTCATTTATTTACTTGTTTACTAAAAGACATATGAAAAGGACCCTGTCCTTTTTCTGGAGCAAAATGATAACTACATTTCAATTGGATTTTTTCTCCTTAGTTTCTAATGTGAAGCCTGTTGATATTTGTGATTCGTTCCCTTGCCATAACTAAACAGGGATATTTTCTACTCGTCTGAGTCTGCTTGGTTGATGAAACTGACTTGCTGGCAATTTCGGAAGATAATATTAATACAGGTAGGATTACAGTGCCACCTTCTGAGCACCCATTTTCCACCAGGCCCAGATGGGGCATGTGCATATGTGGGTGAAGATACCTGTGTGCACACACATGGGCATTCCTCTGTAGAGATCAGTGCTGAGATTCCCCCTCCATTTTGTAAAGGTGGGTGAAGCACAGGCCTACGACAGAGTGAGTCAGATGGGAATGACATGATTTACCTTAATGGTTACAACATATTGACAGAGAGATTTGAAAAAGAGTAATATATTCTAGGGTGATGGCTAGAACGTAAAAGAATTTCTCCTTGATCATAATTTAATGATATGGCTGAGACTTTAGAGCACAGAAAATAAGAGCCTCAATTCCTGGATTCAAATCCCCATCCCACTAATCAATAGTTGTATGATTTTGGCAAGTTACAAAAATTACCTAGGATTTATTTCCCCAAATGGTTGAATAAGAATTGTAATAATGCCTTCTGTAGAAAGTTTTTGTGAAGATCAAATTAGAACATAGTAAAAGATTTAGCAAATATTTGGACATGTAGTTAGTACTTATTAAATGCTTGTTATTGTTCTTACAATTAACATATGTAAGCTATTACCTTAGAACAAAATTCAAATGCTCTTCAAAACTTTTGTGCTTGCTTTCAACATGTTATCATCAATGCTGGCACAGCATCATCAGAGTCATGTTTTGTTTTTATGTTTTGTTTATTTTGAATAAACTTTTCTTATTTAACAGAATTTTAGAAAAATTCCAAGAGATGATTGCAAGATCAATAAAGGATAGGCTGATGCTTAAAACTTTAATTTGGGGATGAGGGATAGGTTGAGGGTCAAGGGAAGCAGGGAAGGCCCTTCCATATTCAATTATTTTCCATATTCAATTATTTACATCTAGAAAAGTTGTGAAGGTAATGCAGAGAGTTTTCATGTGGCCTGCACCTAGTTTCTCCTATTGTGAACATTTTTCATTATTTTGATACAGTTGTCACAACTAAGACACCAACACTGGTCAATTGCTATTAATTCCTTACTTTTTGCAAATTTCACGAGTTTTTCTCTCATGGCCTTTTTTGGCTTCAGGATTCCATCCAGGGTCAGTGCCATGTCTCCTTAGCCTCCCCTGTCTGTGAGAGTTTCTCACAAATTTGTGATGACCTTGAAAGTTCTGAGAAGTACTTTGAGTGGTATTGGCCAGGAATTTTGTAGACTGTTTTGCAATTTAGATTTACCTGCTGTTTTTCTCATGGTTTGACTGGGGTGTGTGTTTTTGGGGAGAAGACAACAAGAGGTAAGGCGCCATTTTTATCATATATCAAGGCTAGATGCCATCAACCTGACTTGTTGCCAATGATGTTGACTGTGATCACCTGGTTTGAGGCAGTGCTTGTCAAGTTACTCTCAACCCTCCCTTTCCCATATTGTAAGATTTTTAAGTAAATCATTTCTCAAGGGGTGGGGAAGGAGAGTTCAGCTCTGCCTCCTTGAAGGCCTAGTATCTACATAAATTAGTTGAAGTTCTTCATAAGGAAGATTTGTCTTTTCTACCTCTTCTATTTATTTATTTGATTATGTATTAATATCAGGATGGGTCAAAACTCTAATTTAACCACAGCCTGAGAGGCCCGAATGTTAAGTTTGAGAACTGATTCTATAATAATATTGCTGTGGGATCTTCTTAGTGATTTTTTTAGTAAAATGGGCTGAAAATATGAAGGCAGGGCAGTGTGGCCCAAGAAAACTAAGTTCAAGATTTTAGAAATTTTGATTCAAGACTTTTACTCTTTCATGTTCACTTTCCAGGGGCCTTGGATAAATCAGTATTCCTCCTTGAAATTTATTTTCTTGTGTGTGACTAGAGCTATAAATACATGGCCCTCTGTTGTAAGGGATCACATAGGCCAATAGAAATATAAATGCTTTGAGCCTTAAAAGCTCATGTGAATACAAAATGATATTATTTATTACAAGTGTTATCTATCACATCCATCACCCATGTATAGTGAAGGAAAAATGAGAGATGTTATGAAAGTGTTTGTTAAAGTTATTGTTTAATTTCATTCTGGTGAGTAACCACATCAGAATTTCATCTCAGTGCTGACACCATTTTGTAATCACGTTGTCTTCCAGTCTGGTTTCCATGTGAGCTGTGCTCAATAATAGTGTAGCCATTAGCCACAGGTGCTTATTATTTAAATTTAAATTAATAAAAATACAACAAAATTAAAAAGTCTATTCCTTGGGCACACAACCACATTTCAAACGCTCAAGAGCCACAAGTGGCCAGTGGCTTCTGCATTAGACGACACAGTTGCAGAACATTTGCATTATCATGGGAAGCTTCTTTGGTCCAAGGTTGCAGTTTGAGTCTCATTGCTTCCTCTCCTCACACTCTTTGGATTGCTTCTTTCCTTTTCCTGAGGTTAGGACTTTAGCCTTTAATGTTCCCTAAGAAAAATCATGCACCTGTTTCTTTGTGCGTCTCTTCTCTGTTTCTTACAAGGCCCTGTGTAAGCAGGCCTTTAATGCATCTCTTGTATAAGGTCAGACCCCATCAAACAGTAGCACCAAATATTGTACTTACTGTCAGCGGTCCCATGAATTATTAATAGATTTTCTTCCTTTAAGCCATGAATATTATGTAGCACACTAGATGCCTATAAAGAGAAAACACGAATACCTCTATGTTTAAATCTATCTCTACATATACAATTTGACTGAACTTTTAAGAACAAAAAACTACTCTGCCTTCATTACTTTTAAGTTACTGACCTGGTAAGTGCTTTCTTCCTTAGATGGCATACCAAGGTATCTTTCAGAGAAAGCTGAGGCTGTAACCGACGAAAACAGAAATTTCAGAATAAATTAAGAAAACATCTTACGAGCATTATTTCATTTCCACATTTCATAAATAATTTTCATGCTCCAGTAAAAGTAACTGAATCAGGGAGGGAAAAAACAGCTGAAAGCATGATCAGATAATGCCTGATAAATGAGGTCAATCAAGCTCCTCTGCATTGGGATTTTCTTTTCTACAAAACAATATATTAGGCTTTTCTGCAGCAAGTACTTACCATACAACTTCATGTCTGTCATTGGAGCAACCACTGATCCACATTTGAAAAGCTTCTCATCTGATTTTAAGATCATTGATGCGATATAGCCACCATACCCCTGGAGAAGCAACATGCACATACAAAGCTATGACAATTGCTGCTGGAGATATATTTTAGCTTTCTTACCACTGTTCAAAAATGGGCAAATCCTGAGTGTGTCATAATGTTCCAGACTTGAGGAAAGAACTCACTAGAATCACATTGTGCAGATGAAAATTTTTAGTTTAACTTTTTATATTGCAAGCTGATTTTTAACAAGCTTAGATGAAATATAAAATTAATTGCGAATTGCCAAATGTTAAATGTTTGCTCTCTGGTTTCATCCTGTGCACCTAGGAACAGCCCCCCCGCCCATAATCGGAAGCAGGGAAATAAAGGAAGCATTACATGGGATAGTGTTTTAGGCCAACTGTGCATATATATCATAGAACATTTCAATAAAACACCTAAATAAAATATTTAAGTAATGCATTTAAAATAATAATGATGGCTATATAGAATTAGGGAAATCATTAGATAAGCAGATAGTTTTTATAAAGCCAAATGGCCACCAGAGCCCTTGCAAGTGCTGTCCCTCGAGGGAGCTTTTCTGGTACAGTGTTTCTATTCCCTGGCCATGGAGACAGGAGCAGGGCAGGGGGTTGCAGCCAAGAGGCTTCAAGCTATACCCAAAGGCAAGTCTGTTCTTATAATGAGTAAATGCGTCATATATCTTAGGTGATTCTCATAACTTCTCTGGTTCTAATTCCATAATAGCTGAGCAAACTTTTATATAACCTGACTGCACTAAGAGAATAGCTGAGTATTTCAAGCAACAGAACCGTATATCTCATTTAAATGATACAACGTAGGAAATTAGCAATACATGTTTTTGTTTGTTTGTTTGTTTTGTGTTTGGTTTAACCTCAAGTTCACATGCTTATCTCTGAGAACCAGGAAGCCTTGGAAGGGAAGAGCCGATCTCAAAACAATGCCTCTCAAATCGAAAGTGCATTCAGATCACTCGGGAATCTTGTTCAAATACAGATGCTGATAGTGTAGATCTGGGATGGGCCCTAAGATGCTGCATTTCTAAGCAGCAGATGCCTGGGCTGCTCGTGCACATTTTGAGTAGCTTAACAACATAGTAAAGACACCTACCAGGAACATCTTCCTAGCTCCAGCCAGCCTTCCTGGACCAACAGTCCTTTAAAAACATTGCCAATGCCCCCTAAAACATTTCAGTCAGAATCCATGGGAAGTGGGTACCAGATGGAGCTCCCAATGTGATTCTAAAGTGAAGGTAGGGCTGTGAATCACTGCTGAAGCACAAGGGGTTGTATTTTATTAATTTTTTAAAAATATGAAACTTTAGAATTTAATGGAGATAAATGTTCTCTAAGACTTAGTGATAGTGGAAGCCATTGACTAACATCTTCTCTACAGCATTTAAAATCAAATCCAAAATGCTGCTTCAATTTGATTTGAGAGAAATAACATTAAAAAAAATCAACACATGTGGGAATTTGCATACATTAAATTTTAATTGCCCACCTTCTTCTCTACCATCTTATACTTATTGATTGAATGCAAGAGGAGCTCATGAAAGAGTTCTTGGAAAATATATCCTGAAAAAGGGCTAGAATCAGAGTATAAACTTTAATTAGATATAAAGATAGTGATTTTAATTTTCAAACCAACTCATATCTCAGGTTGATTCTAAAAATTGTGGCTCTGCAGTCAATTAGAGTATGTTTTTTATTTGATTTAAATTAAAAACAGAACAGTCAACATAGGCTGCTCTGTTACACTACTGTTAACTTGTTATTGGATTTCTCAGTCATTACAATTGATTTGTCATTTCTAAGTGCAAAGCACTTTAGCATTGTTTATAAAATTTTAACATATTTACCTTATTTTTGTAAAAATTTAATTTAGTAGACCTAAGGAAAGAAATGTTTCCTGGAAATTTTCTTCCTTAAAAAGAAACACCAGGGAAGCAGATTTGGCTCAACTGATAGAGTGTCCGCCTACCACATGGAAGGTCCAGGGTTCAAACCCAGCGCCTCCTGACCCATGTGGCAAGCCGGCCCACGCACAGTGCTGATGCACACAAGAAGTGCTGTGCCACGCAGGGGTGTCCCCCGCATAGGGGAGTCCCACGCACAAGGAGTGTGCCCCATAAGGAGACCCACCCTGCACAAAAAAAAGTACAGCCTGCCCAGGAGTGGTGCCGCACACACAGAGAACAGATGCAGTAAGATGACAAAACAAAAAAAGAGATATAGATTCCAAGTGCCATTGACAAGAATACAAGCAGACAGAAGAACACACAATGAAAGGACATAAAAAGCAGACAACTGGGGGGGGGGAAGGGGAGAGAAATGTAAAAATAAATAAATAAGTCTTTAAAAAAAAGAAACACCAGAATCAAAATTAATAATTAAAAGAAAATTAATAATTAATAATTATAATTACATTAAAATTAAATTCAATAGCTAAAAGGGTTTATAGGATAGGGGATGGGGTGTAGTGTCATTTTAATAAGTCATTTTTTTCAGGATTACGTGTTTGAGATAAACTTCAAATGACTTTAGAAATCATCTTCAATTGAGTTTATGAATACAGTAAATAAGATACACTGACAGAACTGGAAAAAAAAAAGAGATTCTTCCTCCAACCTTAGACTTCGTGAATTCTCATTGAACCACACCACTTACCTACACAATGAACAAATATAAAATAAAAATCCTCTAAATGTTATAAACTATTTTGTTGCATTGCAATATTTTGCATTAAAATTATTAATTTGTTTAATGCAGACGTTTAAAATTTATCACAATCCTTATAGCCCTGCCTTGATTTTTTCCCTCAGATAATATATAGTACAAGTTTCAAACCTTACAAGTGGCTCAGACGTGTCTCAAAATATTAAAGGTTGCCTCATTTGAGAATATGCAGAACTATAAAGAATTAATAATTACCTGAATAAGTAAAGTTTAAGAACTTTTCATATACATTCACATTTTTAAATTGTTTTATCCCCTCCAAATATCCATATTTATTGTTCCTTAAATTTCCTTGTCTTTGCTCAAACATTATCTCCTCAGTGAAACCTTTCCTAATCTCTGATTTAAAATTGCAGCCTTACATTTAATCTGGTCCTCCATCATCTCCTGAATTATTTTTCTGAATTGCACCACTACCATCTGACATCAAAGATATTTTACTATTTTTTTTTGTTTGTTTATTTGATTGTCATCTCTGGTCCTTCACTGAACTATAAAACTGAAAAAGAGGAATATTTTATTTCTGCTTTACACACTACTCTATATTTAGCACCTTGGACAGTATCTAGCATATACTATACACTCAATAAAACTGTTTGAATCAATTAATTTTATTCCCTCTTAATACTGGCTTGGTAATCACAGCCATAACAGTTCCAGGTCTGATCTTTATCAGAATTTTATGTCTGCCACCTATTTTCAATTCTTGTAATTTTTAAAAAAAAAAGATCGGTGATAAAAAATATTGCTTCCAATATTTTCTTACCATCATCATTAGAATGAAATTGTCCAGTAGAATAGAAATGAAAATTATTTTACTTTATATGTACTTAGGTTCTGAGGATGGTTGTTCAAACTAAAATGGCCAGAAGTGTTCAGTCAAGAGAATAAATGTAAATTATGCCAATTATTATTTATTTATTAAGTAATTACCATATGACAAGTTTAAAGCTAAATATGCGGACATTATTAGAGTTCTATTATTTCAAAGCCAGATAGAAAATAACACTTAGAAAAGAAATGAAAATTAAAACTTTCTTATAAAACCTGCAAATAAAAACAGCAGGAAAAAGAAAACCATAAAATTCTTCTGAGAGATAAAAAGTAAGTATTGAATAAAATAAAATATTGAATGTATTACTAAGATGAAGTCTTCATCTTATGAAGGTATTAATTCTCCTCAAATTAATAGATGGGTTTTCATTTAAAATTTTCTAAAAATTCCAATTGGATAATTTGGAAAAATTTTAAAAAGTGTAGAAGAGTGAGGTAAACCAAGGATATTTTTAAAAATATAAGTGAAGGGTGGAAAACCACTTTAACAAATATTAAAATGTATTATTATTAAACATGTTATTATACTTTAAAAATTATATAAGATTGACAAAAGGACAAACAGTCAAAACACCTAAAAAATACGCCCAGGAATATTTAAGAACTTATTATTTACTTGGAATCACAAATGAAAGTATAAACAATGATTTAATCAGTCCTGAAAGCTGGGATTTGCTGCTCTGATATGTTTTAACTTTCTTACCAATGTTCAAAAATGGGCGCATCCTGATTGTGTCAAAATGTCCCAGACTTGAGGAAAGAACTCACTAGAATCACATTGTGCATACATACATATGTGTTTAAATGGACAATCCAAAAAGAGAATTACAGATTGGTTAATAAAACAAAAATTTAATTTTACTTAGGAATTTCCAATTCTGTTATGATGGAGTAACAGAAACTAGATTTGGCCTTCCACATGAAACTATTAAAAATATTGACAAAACGTATGAAACAGCAGTTCTCAAGACATTGGATATAGGACAAGAAAGGACGGTGTTCCCTGAAAGACAGAAACCCAACAAGTCAGCCCTAAGATTGCTACAGATAACTGGCTGGATGACTGAACTGGAAGCACAGTAACAGAAATTTTCCAAAATGAAATGTACAGAGAAAAAATTCTTTAAAATTAGCAAAGCATTAGTGAGCTTAAGGACAACTTAAAGTGGCCTAATACAAAATTTAGTATTAGCAATCTCTAAACCAGGGTGGGGGTGGAAAGAAGTGGAAAAAAAATATGAAGCTACAATAAGTGAATTTTTTCAAAATTTTATGAGAACACTAAACCCAGAGAGCCAAGAAACTCAATGCACTCAAACAAAAGACACATGAAAAAAACGACACCAAAGTACATTAAAATCAAGTTGCTTAAAATCAATCATAAATAGGAATTATGAAAAGGACACAGAGATAAAGACAAATTTCAAATGGAGGAAAAAAGTAGAGATTATACATATTTCTTATCTGTAAGTTGGTTGATAACATCTTTAAAGTACTAAAACAAAACGAAAATTGTCAACATAGAATTCTTTGCCCAGCAAAAAATATCTTTAAAAATTAAATGATTAACTGTTATAAGGACAAATTAACTGGGAAAATATTCATTACCTTTAGACATGCACTTACAAAAAATTAAAAGATGTGTTTCAGGCAGAAGGAAAAATGATGCCAGATGGAATATGAGAATTATGACAAAGAAATGAAAAGACTGGAAATAGTAATTACAGGGGCAACACAAAAAATATTTTTAAAAATTATAGATATCTCCTTAAAGTAATGGACTTTTCAGTGCAAAAATAGTAGCAGTGCATTTTGGGATTTATAATGTGTAGTAGTAAAATGTATGACAACAATGGCTGGTGGGGGGGGGGAGAAACGGAAATACTACAGTTGTAAGATTTGTATACTATATATAAAGTTAGATAATGTTGCAGGAAATTAACTGTGATCACATAAAATTGTACATTATAAACCCTCAAGCCACCATTAAATTAATTCAAAGAGTCAGAACTAATAATCAAATTATGAGACTAAAATTGATTTATAAAAATTATTTTTTATGCAAAAGTAGATAGGAAAATAATAAAAAAGGAATAAAAAAATGAAAAAATGGAAGGCAAATAGTACAATGATCGGTTTACATGCAACCATATCAATAATCACATTGAGGAAACGGACTTGGCCCAGTGGTTAGGGCTTCCGTCTACCACATGGGAGGTCCGCGGTTCAAACCCCGGGCCTCCTTGACCCATGTGGAGCTGGCCCATGCCCAGTGCTGATGCGCGCAAGGAGTGCCGTGCCACGCAGGGATGTCCCCCGCGTAGGGGAGCCCCACGCGCAAGGAGTGCACCCCATAAGGAGAACCGCCCAGCGCGAAAGAAATTGCAGCCTGCCCAGGAATGGCGCTGCCCAGGACAACAGAAGCGGACAAAGAAACAAGACGCAGCAAATAGACACAGAGAACAGACAACTGGGGGAGGGGGGGAATTAAAATAAAAAATAAATAAATCTTTAAAAAAAAAAATCATATTGAAGTTAATGGTTTAACCAGCTTAATAAAAGGTAGACACTGTCAGATTGGATAGAAAAGGCAAAAGCCAACTATATCCTACCTACAAGAAACATATTTTAAACATAAATAAGTTAAAAGTAAAAGAATGGGATAATATATAACATGCTAATCCTAATCAAAAGAGAGCAGGAACAAATACACAAACAAGCTAAAAAAGATAGCTGGAATGCGTCTATTAACATTAGACAAAATAGATTTCAAAGCAAAGACTACCACCAGCAATAAAGAGGCCCATTCCTTAATGATCAAGGGGTCAATTAATCAAAAGCACATAACAATCCCAAACATTTACGCATGTAATAAAAGAGCTTTGAAATACATGAAGAAAAAACTGATAAAACTGAAAGGAGGAAAAGGCAAATTGATAATTATAGTCATAGATTTCAACAATCCTTTCCCATTAATGAATAGAAGTAGATGGAAAATCAGTAAAGTGATAAAAAACATGAACAATATGCTCAATCAACTTGACCTAACCTGACATTTATAAGACTATTTCATGGGCTGAAATTTAATTAAAATCTTTAAGGAAGACATAACATTTGCAAAGAAATTTGAGAAAAAAGGATAAGGCTTAAATTTCTAGAGGGAAAGGAAATTTCAGATTTGGGAGAGAACATGAGATGATTTTAATTCAAATGTCCTCGCATCAACAATTAAAAAATCAAATAAAACATAAGTACCCTGACAATTCTCATAGGCTAGAATAGGAACTGAAACAAAAATACAAATAAATATAATATATGGCCTAATGTTGTAATAACTAAAAAAAATTACTAACAAAGTGTCTAAAAAGTGTCCAGAATGGAATAATGGAATGATGCTTTTCTAGTGGGAGAGATTTAGAGAATGCTTCATGGAGGAAGGGGCATTTGAGTTGAGCATTAAAAAGAGATGGAATTATAAAAGCAATACATGAACTTGTGTCTATAATGAAAAATAAAATCTCATGAACAAAGACACTGATGTAGAAAGGTGGAAGGTATATTTATCACCGAAGAGAATTCCAGTTTAACTTAATTATAGAAAGTTATTAAAGATGGAACAATAAATAATATTTGAAATATCCTTAAGACCCATTTTAGGAAGTAATCACAACTTTTTAGTACTATTATGTTTAGCTAGGGAATATTTAATGAATACATATGAAATACTGAAATAAAATTGGGTATAAAAAGTGTCATCTAGGTTGGATAAGGTTTATGTCTCTTTTTTTTTCCATCTAGTGCACTATGTGATAATGTTAGAAGGCAATATATTCATTTAATCAATGATTTGCAGGTGTTTACTGCCTAACACTTAAATAATATAAAACAAGCAAGTGTTATCTAAAAACACCTATTCAGCAGACAAAAAAAGTATTAGAAAAATTACCTTCCTACTCCTTAATCAAATTTCATGGTTAGAGAGCATACTTTAAAATTGTTTTCCAAATCCCAGAAGATTAAACTGGCATAAATTATACATAAAACCAAAAGATATAAATGGAACAGTTTTTCAGAGTTCACTCTTACAGCTTTAGAGAAACAAACTGGGAGATGTACTTCAGCATTTGTAAATAAAATTACTTCCTCTGAACAAAGTCAATTCAAATGGATGAAATTAGTTAGCTAGCTAGCTATTGATGCAAATGCAGATATAGAGATATAGGTATAGCTAGATAGCTAGATGATAGACAGACAGACAGATAGATAGATAGATAGACAGACACATAGATAAATAGATACATAGAGGTTACAGAGAGCGATAGAAATATAATCAATCCAAAAACTGATTCTTAGGTCCAAAGGAGAAAAAACAAGACTTGGAAATTCAATCAAATATTAGTATATGTGAAGGAAAGAAGGTGCTTAGAGATGAAAACACTTGGCCCTCGTGCTGTCACCCCTGCTTATCTTTCCAAAAGAAACATCTCTAAAGAATCACAACACCTTTTCCCCTTGACTTCTAAATCACTCTGGAAACTTAAAAGTGAACCTTGGGTTAGCCTTATCTATGGCATTCATATACTCATGACAATTCCATTTCCAGCACCTGGTGAAAGAGATACTTCAAATGACCCTTCAACCAAACCAAACCAAACCAAACCAAAGAAACAAACAAACAAAAAATCTAAAGTTGTCACTAAGAGAAAGAACAAAGAGCAGCAAACAAAAATAATTTTGATGTGATGCTGAATTGGCATAAAAGTGATGGATCCAAAGAGGCCAGAGACAAATGGATAACTGGAAATCTTGAATATAAAAAGGCATAAAGCCAGTATTTGTTTTACTAACTCTAGTGATTTGAAGTTTGTGTTATGATGGCTTCCTCAGTGAATGAATGGGGTTGAAAAAAATGACTAACCTTCACTCAATGGGTCTAAAGGGGGACAAGGAATAGAGGACCCCCAGAGAATTGCCTGAAGATGACAGGAAATGAACATGCTGCACAAAAGGGATTGTTAAATAGGTTTTGTTTGTTTCTGATTCATGAGCTTGTATTGAGTTAAGGTAAAAAAATCTTAACTACCAATTTGAACTATTAATCTACACTTGGACTTGCCATTTTACCATACAAGTGTGACTAAAGAGAAAAACAACAGCAAGAGCAAATTGCCAAAACATGATATAAAAATGTAACTGTGCTCTAGGATTAAAGAATTCCTATAGATAGTATTTTAAGTAAGATACGCTTACATTTAAATAAATAAATACCCAGTAGTAAGAAGCACACAAAGAAAAAGAATTACACTGAGTGAGAGCCAGCAGAAACAACAGGTGAGAGAAACAGTCTCAAAATCATTATATATGCATTTTAATGAGATGTGAAACATCAAATAGCAAAGCTGAAAATACGGAAAGAAATACACATTTGAAAACATCAGAAAATGAAAGAGACAAAATATAACTAAACATTTTTATGGAAAGAAAGCCCAGTAGAACATCTAATAATGTAAATAATCAAAGTCTTCAATGAATATAGAAAAGCAGATTAATCAAACACGAAGAGGGGATTATTGTATAGATGCACAAGAAGTATAGAGAATGAAGTACAAAAAGCCAAAGTAATAATATGTGAGAAAATTTATAAAGTAAAAATGATAAAAGTGAATTTAAAATATATTTCATAAGACTAAGTAGTTTAGAAATTTAAGGTAGCAATATATTGATAGAAAATTGATGCTAACTTTCCAGAATTGACCAAAGACATCAAACCACAGATTTTGAAAACCCAACAAAACCCAAGCAGAATGATAAAAGAATATCTTTGACTACACATATTTTGGATAAAATACAGAGCACTAAGGAAAACAATCCTTTAAAATAACTAAATATGAAAGATTCAGTATTGTTTAGATGTAAACTCTCCATAGATTCAATACAATTTCAGTCAAAATACCAGCAGTGTATTCTGTTGAAACTAAGAATTCAGTGATGTATATGCATAATTTGGTTAACTGAAATGGAATATTTCTCCCATTTAAAATGAATCTGGGGAGCGGGTGTAACTCAGTGTTTGAGTACCTGCTTCCCATATATGAGGTCCTGGATTCAATCCCCAGAACCTCAGAAAAATTAAATAAATAAAAATACAAATAAAAAGAATCCACTTGTATTTGCATCTGTTTATATCCTAAAACAGTCTGGTGTATGTCTGGCTTGCCAGTCAATTGCCCCGAGACTCATCAGTTTCCATTAAAGTGATAAAGGCAAGTTTTCTAAAGCTGAAACCTAAAGTTGTATTTCCCATTTATAGACCAAAATTCAAATTTCTGTGCTTGCTAATGATGAGCCTCTGAGGTCTGTTCCCAGCCTTTCTCTCTGTCTTATTCACTACCATTTCCCTATACAACCTATAATTATAGTCAACTATTTTATTTCATGCTCTCCTTACTACTGACATTGTGCATGAGAACTTCTTCTTCCCCTCCATCTGCTGAATCACTTTCTTCATCTAGTTCATGTGCCATTTTCTCCAGGAGGCATTTTACAACCTTCTGAATTTTTTTCTATGTTCCCAAAGTAATTAATGCTTGTATAGTTCATTTGGTCTTGTAAAAAGAAATAAACAAAATAGAGTTACCATGGCTAAGAGTTTTAAAATGGAGTTGGGAGTTCTTTCTGGAGGTTACTCTTATACAAACACCAGCTGGATATCACAAACTGCCCAACTGAGCAAAGTCTCCAGCAACAGCTTTCCTCCAAACCCTAAGAACATCTGGATAATGTAAACAAACCACAAGATAAAGAACTCTATAAACGATTAACCTGAAGGACATTTGGAGTACTCCAAAATATCCACCAACCACAAACAACTTACCTAATTTTTCTTTAAATACCCTTGCCTGGAAATGCCAAGACAATGGGATTTGCATGGCTGCCAGAATCTGTGCTTCCCAGGTTGCAATTCTAAGACCCCAAATAAACTATTTTGTTGCCTGGCAGCTTAGTTTGTTATTTCTCAATTGACAGTATTTCATGGTTTTTTATGTGTCTATTAAGTAGAACCCTGAAGCACATAAGCTCAGAGTTCCTTCGTCAATTATTACACACATCTGTAGAACTAAGGAGTAAAATTTTCTTCGTTACATGCATGTTTTGATGTATCCATAGTTCCTGTCTCCTAAGAATGACCATTCTCTGAGACATTTTCATTTTTTCATGGACTTTCTTTGATCTATTTATGTGCATTGATGTTGGGGGATAATCGCTCACCAAAACTATTTTTCTTGAACCTTTGGAAATTCCTGGCAGCTGGTATAGAGGAGAGCAGAGCCAAGGGGCACCACAGGTGTTTGGTGGTGGGCAGGGTGGTGGTGGTGGTTTGGCCTGATTTATACTTTACCCATTTGTTCGGTGGCTATTTATATACCTACATCTAAAACGAAAATTACATCTACAACTAAAATTAATGCTCCAGTAAAATTACTTGTTATTCTATGTCACGGCTCTCTGGGTTCACTTATGAGCAGTAGAAAATATATGTTTAAATCCATGAAGACCAAGAATTTGCTTTGTCTCTAGAGTGAGCAAGCTCCCCTTCCTTTCATCTTAATATCCTCACAGTGTCTAACCCAGTGATGTGTATGAATTAGCTGCTCAATAAATATCTATATGACATCTGCTTCCCTATTGTGAAAATGATACAGAACCTGACAACAGTTACTGCAATGGGAAGTAAATATCTTGGCAGAGACCACACAAGACATAATTATGCACATTGGCCATATTTCTGTTTCTAAGCTAAGGCCAGTGTTCTTTAAAGCTGTGGAACATACTATTCCTTCTGTGGATAATACTTGGACTCAAGGATTTCACAATTTTTGTTATTTAAGTATCAGCTTAAATATCACCTCATCAGAAGGGTCTAACTTGGCCACATAATCTAATATCATTGGCTCTCTCTCCAGTTACCTTTTATCCATCCTTTTCTTTTTGTTATCTTTATAGGACTTGTTCCTATATAAAACTATTTCTCATTTATTTGTTTACTGTCTCTTCCTCTCACAAGAGAAGCCATTATGAAAACATGGTCCTTGTCTATCTTATTTGTTCTGTTTCCAGCCCCTAGCACCAACTACATAATCAATAAATAGTGGCTTAATTAATAAGTGATTAAATGTGTACAATATTAATTAAAATCTTACAATTTTAAGGATAATTCAGAGAAACTGTAGCAAAATGAAGAAAGTAATTATAAATGCATGCTACTCACACACAAACACATACACATACATATATATATTCAACTTTTTTACAATTTACCTTTCCAAAAATACTTAATCTTTTGGAGTCAATGTATGGCTGTTTCAGTAAAAATCTGAAAAAAAAAAAGAAGTTATATCCTATTGAGTCAAATGTACATGGAAAATAATTCTTAGACACAAAAAATGAAAGTCAATTAATAGAAAAACTTTTACTGACTGCAGATTTATTCATGGGAAAGGCTCCTATATTCCAAAATCTTGCTACTCAAAGTGATGATCCCGTATCTTTGGTATTATCTGGGAGCTTCTTAGAAATGTAGACTCTTGGGCACCATTCCAGACTTATTTAATCAGCTTCTACATTTTAATATGCACTGTTTTAAAGAACTACCAGCTTCACCAAGCCACTCTTTGATACAGTGTAGAATGGTGTTTGTGCCAGCTTACCATTTATAATTCACTTGGGAAATTTGCATTGTTTTCATATACATTATGGGTTATCGTAAAAAAAAAAATAGCATAGTGATATAATTAAGGTCTCTCCAGAGGAGATATATTCTTTCATTATGACACTAAGACTGATAAATACATGGGGAAAAAATGCAATAGGCTACATGGTTGACTTAGAAAATTGGTCAATCACAAAAACAAAAATAGCTGAGTTGGGGTTAATGATATTATATATTTTATACCTAGATTTGTCATTATGGAAAAACAATAGGAAATTTTCCATGCACTTACTTCACAGCTGCTATTTGATCCTTTACTTCCACTGAACCTAGTCTTCGATGAATCTCTTGCAAAATTTTCAGGCCCTGGAATCCACTTCCTCTACCATCAAATCGTGCTATAATGACGTTATCTGAGTCAACAAGTATTGAATCCCAGTCAATGTGGAACTTATCTGTAACCAGCTGGCCTCCTGGTTCTTCATCCCTACAAATATCAACACATTGGACCAAAACAAGAGTAACTGACGTTCTGATAGATATTTTAGCTTTCACACTTAGTTAAGAAAAGATATGGGAAAGGACTTAGTCAGATCTATTCAATCTATGTTGACTCTTAAACTTTCTATCAATTATTGATGATAAACTTGAAGGGGTAAATGCTATATTACATTGTGAAATTTCAAATGAAAATTTCTTTGTGTGAAATGAAAGTATGAAATGATTTAAAATTGTGCAAGATATTCATTTAACTCCTTCTTGTAAGGGGGAGAAATGAAGGAAAATAAATGCGCTTTCCATAGATATTTCTAAAGGATGATCCTCAAGTTGACATGCCTATTTTGACTGGGTTTCTTTTTACAATGTGTTTTTAAAATGTCTTACAGGTGGTACACAGAGGCCAAGGGGTTTGATAGAGAGTAGAACCAAATATTGAGAATTGATAATTTAACAATAAATGTACAACCTTAAAGAAAGTAAGTCTCACAAAGAAATACTGCATTTGTATTTCCTGAATTTTATTTATTTGGGGGGGGCGATTTCCCCCTGAGGAGAGTTTAAGCACACAGTGAGAAAAGTTTTATTTCATCATGAAAGCTGGCAGCAAGAAAAGAAAGCTGAGACATATTTTTGAAAAACTTGAAAGCTAAAAGTAAAGAAGGAGAAGCAAATTATAAGCTTCCCTCTAGAGGGAACGTTCCCTCTAGAGGCAAAAGACAATAAAATTTTAAAATGTTAGCTGAAAATGGTGTTAATCATTTTATTTACTAGGATATAGAAAAGACAAAAAAGCAGACTTTCATAAAATCACACCAGTTACTTTATCTACATACAAACAGGTATAGTTCCAACAGGCAGTTGTCCAGGTGGTAGGTTTGATGGTATCTGAACATCTACCTGTGAAAACACCTTCATTGCTAGGCTGCATACCAGAAACCCCCAGGCTATTTTCTTTTCGAGATAAAGAAACTGAATCTACTACCTTCATGCCTACAGAAGTGTATAACCTAGAAGCAGCCTAATACCCCAAACCAATCCTCATTAACAGACTTACCATATTTACTAGACATATTTACACTGAGCAGCAAGTAGCACTGGACAGAGATGGGAGCTGCGTGGACTGAGTGCATTGGGTAAAGATGGAAGTAGAGAATACGGAAAAGTAAACATTGTGCAATAAAACGTTATCAAATTCTCCTGTGGTCTAAGTACTTACAGCCCATTATTTCATTTGCTCTATGCTATAAAATTTTTTTAGCCTTTTTGGAAGGGGCATATAACATGTATTGTTATTCCTACATTGTATATAAAGAAACTGTGACTTGGAAGTTATTTATTCATGCCACCTTAATTCCCTCCCCTCTCCCACAGTTAGTAGTCGCTCTGAGATCCAAATCCGGATCTGCCTTGTCCTTCTGCAGTGCCTGCAACCTCAGCTCTTGATCAAAGTAACTGGAAATTAGTTGCTATATAATACATCTCCACATGCTCTAATCTAGAATTCAAATAGACTGACTCGGAATTAAGTCTGGACTTGGGGCTTCCCCCCCCCACACACACATTTCCCCAGTTAATACTGATAAACTAGTTTAACATTTGAGAACTAGCTTGAATCATTATGCCAATCAGTGTTTCCAAATGCAAATGCTAGTTGAACTAGAGGGGCTTTTGGGGAAAGCAGATACAGCAGAAAGAATGCAAAGACTTTGAAAATCCTTGAGTTAGCATAAAGACACTGTATTTTGAAGTGGAAGAATTTAATGCAAGGATTTTAAAGCAAAGCATGATGCTTCAAGGATGAGGTACCAAGAATTAACTTCAACTTGTGAAACAAAGCTGTGAGTTACAAGACCAGAGTCTGGGTCCCGACTTTACTCTGAACATAGGAAAGATACTGAAACTCTGAGACTCAGTTTCTTTATCTTTAGAAATTATAAAATAATACTACCTTGTTGTCCCCAAGGGACTTTGTGAACAATAAATGGTGAATTTGAAAATACTTTATGAAATACAATGAACAGTGTAGAACCATTAGATTTATAGAATAATAAAAGTTACTACTCATTTATTTGAAGCCAATTTTTCCTATGCTGAGTGTACTTTCTAGTTCAAAATGGAGAACTCTATAAAGGATTTTAGCTAGCTGTGTAGAAATTAGACTGAGCAATGTCTTTGGATAAAGATATCATGCATATTATGTTAGAGGGATTATCCTTTTCTGGATGCACCAATGATATCAGAAGACTTTCTGGATGTACCAATGATATCAGAAGACTTACATGACTATAAAAATTAAATCAAGAGTGATTAGTGAAGTGTTGCTAGTTTTTAAGGCGGGATCGCCCAAGTTGAAATATTAGCAGCAATTCTAAGGTAATGTTCTAAAATGTTTGTAAATTTGGAACACAGTTTTCCAATTTACATTTGCCCCACTGCTTTGTTCACTGCCATTGCAGGAGTTCACAGGTAAGTTAATTTTAGAAGAATTGTAAATAAGTCACAGACATTTTATGGCAGGCAAATAAATTATTTTAGAATATAGTTTAAAATACAGCATGTTTTACAAACTTGTGATTGGTAAAATATTGCACAATAAACTTCAATCCTTTTCTCATGCTCGTAGCAACTTGGGGAAAAAATTCACTTTTTTGCTGTTTTCCAAAATAGTGATTTTTTAAATTTCAGCCTTGTCATCTTGTTTTCGCAAGGTTTTAATATTGAAACACAAAATGATAGCAATGCATTCTCAGCCAATTATTTTAAACACATTCTTCTCTCTTTGGGTGCATTGATCTTTTTTTTTTTTTTTTGGTGCATAATGCCATGATGATTTATAAAGAATATGGGTTACGATGCTAGGCATTGCAATTATAAGCAAGGAGCAAGAAACTTGCAGGAGTATGATTACGATTCATTGTTCAAGGTTAAGTGTGGGGGAACAGCATTTTTGAAAGTTGTGGTGAAAAGAACAATTCCATTTATTCAAAATGGAAAGGTCAAAGTGATATGAAACTTTTTATTTTCTAACATAGACAAGAGAATCAATGTCCCAGAGACCTAAATCTTTGATCAGTTTATACGCCGGATGAGCCCTGAATCTCAGCAGTGTTGCAACACCTACTGTCCAGTTCTCTGTACTCGCCCAGGACAACTAAAAAAGAGGATGGGCTTCAGCAATTTGAGACTTCTCTTTTCTGTCACATGGCAGTATCAAAAATGACAGAGCTTTCTCTGTCTGTATGTCTGCTTATATCAGACCCAACAAGGGGTTGGGGATGCAACCGAGTCATGCCCACTGACATAGTTGAATCAAAAGTCCTAGGTAATCTAATCAAAGGCTCCTCAACTGAATTTAATACAATCAAAGGGTATTATACCTAGAGGAATAGATTATTTTACAAACCTAATCTCTATCCAGAGGCTATTTTCCAGTTCCTGAGACACTGTTTCTAATGGTAATTATGATGAGGCTACCTGGTAATACATAGAAAATTAGTATGTATTAGTCTCTCAAATTGTACTACTCTCCATTTGCTTGTGTTAATCTTCTTGTATTCATAGACCTTGTCCAGGTTAAACATTTTAGAAAGATTGACTGTACTAAATACCTGGTTTTGTAGGGAGGGAGAGTGTCACAGTGGAAAGGGTAGAGCTGATATGGTAACCACATGAAACTGAGTTAAGCCCAGGTCCATTGCTTTTAGACAAGTGACTTCCCTTTCCTAAGCCTCAGTTTGTCCTTCTTTGGTATGAGAGATGATTATAATCGTGCCTACTTAGTAGAATTATGGCAAGGATTAGAGAACATAATATGGTAAATTTCTTAATGAAATTCACACTTCATGGTCAGTGTTCATTATTACTAATTCACTTCCTGCTGATATTTTGTGACTTGACAAACCAAGCTCCAAGATTTGGCCCATTGTAGGCAACTCTACCCTAATAATTTCTGTACTCTTATACAATAAGAGGCTCCTCATGGAAGGGGCATTTTTGTCAACAAATTTTTTCTTAATCTCTACTCTATGAATTTAAGGAAATACACATAATTCTTAAAGCTCTTTTCCGATATGAACTATTGCAGAATTCTACCTACAATAGTTTATATGTCACATATTCAAATCATTCCTCATTTACGTCAAAGTAAGTTAGAAATAACTTTATTTCCTATACTAATGGAAATAAACATTTTTAGTTTGTCTTTTTGGCATGTATATGATGCTTAACATATAACTATTGAAAGAATACCTGTCAGTTTTGCCAGTCTTTCATTCATGTACTTAAGGTATCTTGGTGAATGGGTTGGTTCATACCTTCCCTTTTTTTTTTCCATAAATTACTAAAATCCAGAGTGCTTATAAATTCAGTTATAGGTTGATTTTAAAGGAAAAGGTCTTTGATATTTTCATTTATCTTTCTCATATCGGTCAATTCAGTACATTATAGGACTATTCATGTCATTTGGTTTGACTATAATTGAACCTTAAAAATCCGTTGCCAAATTATGCTGCTTTTATGACTCATCAAAGCCAATATCTGAAAACTCAGGATTATCATGTGGTGTGTGTGTGTGTGTGTGTGTGTTTTGTTTGGTTTTGGGTGGTAGTCAAATTTTTCTTATTTGGCTTAGTGTAAATGAAGGTGCATTCACTTGCATTATAAATGTTCTATTTTTCACAGCCAAAGGGCTGCTGATGCAAAATATCAGAAATCTGCTGACTTTTTAAAAGGGTATTTATTTGGGGTAAAGGCTTACAGTCTTAACGCCATGGAAAATCCACCTCAAGGCACCCTAATAGATACTTTCTCACCAAGTTAGCAGCCGTATGTTGAAGCAAGATGGTGGGTGATCACTGTAAGATTTCATCCTTCCCCTCTGGGCTTCCTCCCTCTGCGCTTCCTCTTTCAGGCTCAGCTGCTTTGTTTCTTCCCAATTTCAGCTGCAGGCTGGTATAGGGCTTGTCTCTTTTCGGGTACCCTGTCTTAGTTTCGGTTGTTCTGATTTTGTCCCAGTCTCGGCTATAAGCTATCAGGCAAACTGTCTCATCTCTCCCTGGAGCTTCAGCAATTTGAGCCTTCTCTTTCCTGTCACATGGCAGAATCAAAAATGACAGAGAGATTACAGCAAGATGGCAGCAGAGTAAGGAGCTCCTAGAGTCAGCTCCTGCTACAGGGCAGTTAGTAAACACCCAGAGCTCTCTGGAGCTAGTGGAAGCACCTGTTGGGGGCTTCAGGAGGCCAGAAGGGCATCCTGCAACATCCTTGAAGGAATGGAAGGAGGAGACAGCCATTCTGCAGAGAAGACTCATAAGTAGAGCACTGCACGCCCCGGAGGCCAGTGCCCATCCTCCACTGGAGGCACAAGCCACCTTGGGAGCTGTTTCATGGCTGGAATTGAAAGCTCCGCTTCCCCAAAATGGAGGACGAAGAGGCAGTTGGGCACCAGCTTCAGCAACTGATGAGTAAAATTCAGCAGGCTAAAGTATAATCCTGAGAGCAGCTAAAGTTTGAGCCTGTCTGAGTCAGAAAGAGGCCAGTAGCCATCATCTTAACTCTGTACCTGGCACAAGGGCGGACTGAAAATCCCAGTGCTGGTGCTGGCTTCTTTCCATCTAGGTCAGATTGCAGGTCTAACCTAAGACCCAGTGCCATTTCCGACAGGGAGGAAGGTGCAGGGACCTGAGCCAACTTCTCTGGGAAATTTCTGGCCTACCGTGGAGGGGGGTGATTGTCCTATTCTGGCAGCAGGAGCCGCCCCAGGAGTGGTTCTGTGACTGAAATTGGAAGCTCCATTTCCCAGAAACAGGGGAGGAGGAGATGGTTGGCTGCCGATTTCAGCTACTGATCGGCAGACTTGGATGGCTAAGGAATAACCCCAGGAACAGCTGGGGTTTGAATTTGTCCAAGTACGAAAAATGCCAGTGGCCACAATTTTCCCTCCACCCCCAGCCTGAGGGGCGACATGAACCAGTTTCTTTCACCCAGATCAGCCTGCAGCCCTAGCCTAGGCTTTAGTCCCATCATAGAGGCAAGAGGACAGTGGTCTGATATATTTAAGATACTATGAGCGAAAAACTTCCAGCCAAGATTTTATATCCAGCAAGACTGTCTTTCAAAAATGAGGGAAAGATTAGGATATTCACAGATAAAACAGAAACTCAGAGAATTTCTAAGCAAGAGACCAGATTTTCAGAAAATACTAAAGGGTTTGTTGGAGCCTGAAAAGAAAAGACAAGAAAGAGAGGCCTGGAAGAGAGTCTAGAAATGAAGATTATATCAATAAAAGTAACTAAAAGTGTCAAAAGAGTGGTGAAAATAAAATATGACAGATAAAACTCAAACAGTCAGGAATAAAATTAACCAATGATGTAAAGCACTCATCTTCAGAAAACTGCAACCCAACCTTAAAAGAAATAAAAAAGGGCCTAAATAACTGGAAGAACATTCCATGCTCATGGACTGGAAGACTAAAAGCATTGAGATGTCAATTCTACTCAAATTGATATACAGATTCAATGCAACCCTGATAAAAATTCCACCAGCATTAAAAAAAAAAAAAATTGAAAACACAATTAGCAAATTTATTTGGAACGGTAAGGGGTTCTGAATAGCCAGAAACATCATAAAAGGAAAAGGGAACCCTCATCTCCAGACTTTAAATCATACTACCAAGGTATAGTGGTAAAAATAGCATGGTACTGGCATAAAGACAGATACATAGACCAATGGAACGAAATTGATGGCTCAGAAACGGACCCTCACATGTATGGTCAAGTGATTTTTGACTAGCCTGTCAAACCAACACCGCTCAGGCAAAATGATGCTGAAAGAACTGGATATCTACAGCCAAAAGAAGGAAAGAAGACCCCTATATCACACCTTACCAATTATTAAATCAAAATGGATCAAAAACCTAAAAATAAAAGCTAGAACCATAAAGCTTCCATAACAAATTGTAGGAAAATATCTTCAAGAGCTGGTGGTAGGTGGTGGTATCTTAAATTAGATAAGAGGTGGACTGAGATGGACTACTGATGTTTAATGTATGCAGGAGTTTTAAATAGCTTTACTGTAAAAGTGTGGAAATGTATAGAATGGCTGGTAAAAAGAGTAATAGCTAATATATATATATATAGGGATGTGGCTGAAAATGGTAGTCTAGGCATGTAAATGCCAATTGACAGAATGCTAGGGAATAATTTAGAAACTGAATAGCACAGTAAACCAAGAGGTGGATGAGAATTGTGGTTGATGGTACAGATGCAAGAGGGTCCTTTGTGAGCTGGAGCAAATGTTTATCAGGGAGTTGGGAACGCATGGGAAAAATACAACTGGAATAACCTATGGACTGTGGTTAGCAATAATAATACAATATTCTTGCATCTATGACAAAGATGTACTGTATTGATAATGGGGCAGTGTGGAATATGTGAGCCAAATGTATGCTATGGACATGGTAACAATCAGATGATATTATATTATCTGTAACAAATATTCCACCACAGTGTGTTTGTTGCTTGGGAATTCTGCATATGTGCATGATTGTTTTATAAGTTTACAACTTCTAAATTGCTTCTACACTCTGGTTTATTGGACTTACCCCAGTCAGCTAACATGGAGTTGAAGAATGTCAACCACCACACCATGGAGCCAAGAGTGCCTACAACTGAAAGCAGGAGGATTGCATCCAGCATCCATGTGGAATCTAAGCCCCCTCTTGATATAGATGTGGAGTGGACACAACCATTCCACGGTCCACCCCGATGGAGGAATAGAGTATGGATTAGAGTGGACTTACTGATATTCTATTCATGAACTATTGGGATTAGTAATCGAAGAAAATGTGGCATTGGTGTGGAGAAAGTGGCCATGGTGGCTGCTGGGGGTAGGGAGTGGGAGGAAGAGATGAGATGTGGGGGCGTTTTCGGGACTTGGAGTTGTCCTGGGTGGTGCTGCAGGGACAGTTACCGGACATTGTATGTCCTGCCATGGCCTACTGGGTGGACTGTGGGAGAGCGTGGGCTATGATGTGGACCATTGACCATGAGGTGCAGCGGTGCTCAGAGATGTATTCACCAAATGCAGTGAATGTCTCATGATGATGGAGGAGGTTGTTGTTATGGAGGGAGGAGTGGGGTGAGGGGGGTGGGAGTAAATGGAGACCTCATATTTTTTTAATGTAATATTAAAAAAATAAAGACACAAAAAAAGAAAAAATATATATTTAAAAATAATAGTAAGGTGTGTTGGGGAGAAACACACCAAATATAAGATAAGGACTATAATTAGTAGTAAGATTTTGACAACATTCTTTCAAAATTTGCAACAAATTTCTCACAACAATACAAGGTGTTAGTGGAGGGGTGATGTATGGGACCCCTGTATGATGTTATGCATGTTTGTTTGAAGGTTCACAATTTTCACTATACACTTAATTGTTTCTGTGTGTTCATATATAAATGACATAAAGATAATAATAATAGGGAGGGTTGGGGAAAATACTTTGGTTAGTAGTAATATTTTGACAATGCTCTTTAATCATTAGTTATAAAGGTTTACCAGCAATGTAAGGTGTTGGTGGTAGGGTGAGTTACGAGAGTCCTATGTGATGTTATATATGTTTGTTTTGTAAGTTCACAACTATTACTATACACTTATTGTGTATGTATATTTGTGTGTGGGTAATATATTTCAATAAATTAATTAAAAAAAAAAAGACAGAGCTCTCTCTTCCTGTGTGTCTGTCTATCTGTTTATATCAGACCCAACAAGGGGGTGGGGATGAGTCAGGCCCACTGGCATAGTTGAGTCAAAAGCCCTGGGTAATCTAATCAAAGTCCCCTCAACTGAATT
Source organism: Dasypus novemcinctus (assembly GCF_030445035.2). NCBI lineage: Eukaryota > Metazoa > Chordata > Mammalia > Cingulata > Dasypodidae > Dasypus > Dasypus novemcinctus. Next base: position 120,475,355 of record NC_080679.1, on the reverse strand, counting down.
AAATGCAATCAAAGGGTCTCATATCAAGAGGAATAGATTATTTTACAAACATGATCTGTCTCTGTTTTTGGATTCATAAAATAATCTCAAACTGCCACAGTGGGTCTTTCAGTTATTTTGGGATGAAAAATTATATGTGTGGGTTTTTGTTTGTGTATGTGTATCTGTTTGCATGTGTATTTGATATCTTTTCACACACAGGCACATGTATTTGTGTATGTTAGTACAATATTGTGTGTCACTGTATGTTTGAGAACTTTCTTTTCCTTCTTCCATACATGTGTACTTTAGCAACATCAAAGGGAGAGAATTTTACCTTGATATATCTTTCTGGACTATAGAACTTGTGATGTAAAAAATGAGTTCATTTTCTTTCTCTCCTCTTTTGCCTTCTTTTTCAGGTACTTTTTCCCAATACATTTTCTTTACATTTAGAAAACTTCTCAGATTATAAATTTAAAGTTTTTTTCTTGATCAGAAATTTGGGACTTGGAGTGGAGGAGAGCAATTTGCATAAATAAAATGGAATCTTTTCACCCTCTTTCCCTTACACCTTTTCCCACTTTTCCTCCTTTCCTACCTTCCATTGTTAGAATAGCATTACTAAAGGCTCTCTTCTTTGTCTGAAAGGGAATTCTGTCCTTTTTTTTTGGTTTCTCTTGAATGGAAGCCAGAGAGTGGCTTCTTAGCCTGATGCAAAGACTGCCTAATGACTACCATGAGAGCAATGAAAAAAGAGGAGAATCCAGTTCTTTAAATCAAGTTATTTATATAGTAACAGAGAGCCAAAAAACAAAAAGCTTATCAGTACACAGGTTTAAACACTGAACAGCCTGGCTATTAATGAGCCAGCTATAAACCTCAAAAATGGACTGTTAGTTTATCCACACAAAATTAACCTCGGGATAAATGTCTTAGACAGCACATGAAAATATCAGAACAGAACCAAATAAGGGCCTTAGGGACATCTTCCAGACAGAAATTGTGCACTGAATGGAAGGAAGTTCCAATCTCCTAATCATCTCTGCTGTCAAAGTCTCATTACATTAATTTTTATCCTTTGCCAATTTTGAGTTGGGATAATTTCTAACACAGTGGATGAGTGAAAAGGGAAAATGGTGATCTTTACTTTCAGTTCCTGGGAATAGCTGTATCTTCACAGATCTAAGATTGCGTTTGAGCCATCCTCTTGACTTTAGAGAGGGTCACATTCAAATCAATCAGAGTCAAAAGACAACTTAGCACATTTTTTAAACCTACTGTTATGTAAAACTTTTAAATAGCAGGTCTGCATTAGATTTGATAATGGAAAAATATTCTATAGGCTGACTTGATGTGGAAGTATTCTAGATTCCAATAGAAGAAAAAGTCTCCATATCTTTAAAGAGAAGTAAGTGCAAATCTCCACAATAATCTCAGATTTCTCCGTATTTCTCATGGACAGTACAATTCAGCATAGAAATGACATGAATATAGCATTATTGAAGCATACAAAACATGGAGGTATATCAGGAATTGCAAGACACAATATGGGAATGGATACCAATTATATATAAATTTTGCACTGCAATTTTTCTTAGGTGGATAATAATGGCATCAATAACATATGGTGGTTATACATTACTTTGTTATGGCTATAGAACCTCTTTCTGCATTCTAGGAGTCAATTTAGTCACTGGAAAATATGAGTGTATAATGCAGGCAAATTTTAATGTTAGTTTACTTTGTTATGTTAATTAAAGTGGAGCAACAATAATTATAGTGTTAACTATAGATAGGGACTATGAGTAGAACCATTTTACAGTTTAGTACATTGAGATGCAGAAGTAAAGAAAATCATAGATAAATAAATGGTCCCAGCTTCTTGACAGAACAAAATTGTAAGAGTTGACCTTATCAAAATATTCAGTTAGTATCTTTGCCTTATAAGTAGTTACATTCTCAAAGCAAAAGGAAAATGGAATTCGTAGCAGGGAATAGGATTAACTATTTAAGGTGTGTGTGCAAAGTCTCTTTTATTTTTAACTGAGTTCTAACTTGGGGCCTGTTTTCCAAATTTACACCACATCTTTTGAATGTCTTTATCTTTAGAATTTCTCTGGGGAAAATAATGAAAGCCTGAAAATGTACCTTTCTGCTAAATTTTCACATGTGGTACTTTACTTACCACTTCTGATCTCATGTCCTTACCTGTAAAATAGGGATTATAAATAATATCTGCCCTATTGCACTCATGTAACTGTGAGAATAAAGTAAAAGAAAATTATATGGAAGTGCCTTGAAACTGCATGGTGTATACACTGGCATATTTTGCAAGAATATCCTTAAATTAATATATATTTATACATATATGATTGATGTATATTTATAATCCACTTTTTAATACTTTTAATTCTCAAAGATAGAGTATATTCTGCTATGTGTGTTTCTTTTGTAAGACAAACTTCATATGTAATGGCTAAAAGGGGAAATGATGATGGAATAATGTAGAAATCATCAGTTCATGCACAGCTTTTAGAGGAAATTAGGGACAAGCTTTCTCACAATTTAAGAGGATGCCTTAGCAACATCTTAAGACCTTAAGAAAAAACCCATCAGCCTTTCTTTAATTCAAGTTGTGATTGGTTTAGTAACATCCAAAATTATTATAGTTTCTTTTATGGTAGGCTCTTTGGCAACAACTTAGAGTTTGAGTGTAGGGGCTGCAAATATATCTATTACTGAAGAAGGCTTCCCATTTATAAGGTATCCATGTGATAAAAACAGCACAAGAAAAATGATCAAAATGGTTAGAAGAGAGTATCCTCAAGAACAAAGTACACATGCCCACATTTAAGTTTGGAAAGGACTGGCTTATTCTAGATACAAATGCTACTTGAGATTTAATTCTACTATTATTTTTATTAGGACTTTTATTGTTTTAGTTGTGGTTCTGTTTTAAATTTTTAATAGTTTTGATATTCTTATGCAGATCCCCTATAATTTTTAGTGTGTGGGATTTTGCTTCATGCTCATTTCTCAGGAATATATGTATGATGTTTAACAGAAAAGACCATACTTCCGGTAACTTATCCTCATCAATGGGGTCCCTTAGCTCTTCTTTATTTTACCTATATGGAACATAGTCTTATGTGATTTATGAGGCAATTTTTTTACGTATAAGATAAAGAGGGAAGAGGATTTAAGAGATGTTCCAGAATAACATAAACTCAATGATGTACTGCTCAAAGTTGAAACTTAGTGGGATAACCAAAGGAAAAAATACCATATACAAGTATCTTAAGTCTGTTCTTTCAACATCATGTTAACTTAGTAATATAGTTAATATTCTCTTCTATGATGGTTTTTAGAAACAAAAAAAAATCACTTAAACAGAAAAAAAAGGAGAATGATTAAAATATAGATAAGTCCTAATATTTATGACACAATTTATACTATTCCAAAGCTAAAAGCCAGGAAAATTTGGATGTGATTTTTGTGAAAATTTTCAGTAGGATATCTTCAAATAGAGAATACATTTGTGCATGATAAATAGCATTTAGTAGATATAATTAACATACTAAATATTTGTAAAAAACATAAATGGTTTAACAATATACACATTTTTATTTATATCAATCAGTAATGAACCCATATCATGCATATTATAGCATGCATACCTAAAGGTATACTATAACGGAAGAAAAAAGCTAACATTGTGTAACTGTGTAAGACATAGAAATTATATTTTCTATAGGATATATACCTAAATATGTCAATTGAAAGGAGGCCACTAAATAAAATATTATAACTAACATATATGCTCTTCATTGTAAATTTTTTAAATTTTTGTTTGGTATTTTCTTAATACATCAACTTTGGGCTTGTACAACTTTAAATAGTACTATTAAATGAATGCTGATATTTAAGATGCATTATTCACAGATTGTGAAAGAACAAGGTTAACTATGTTCAAGAAAAAAAATGAGGAGAAATGATCACCTTCTCCCTTTCCATTTCCTAGATTAAATGTCACTGTCTTTTCTCTTCTTAATCATTTCTTATGTATTATAATGTGGGTACAATTTCCACCATTAAATAAGGAAGCTTAACAAAAATGAGAAAAATCAGAAACATAAAATTTAAGCTTTGACCCTCATTACATAGTAAAATGATAATAATCACTCTTTGAGACAAGTACTAGCTCTTTCTTGTTTCATAGGAGACTGTATGTGTTATCTTTGAAAGAAACTTAGTAGAGAGGATGTGCATTTGGCTTGAACAAATGGAGAATCAGAGAATGGTGTGCTGTTTTTTTAAAATATGAATTTACACTCTTGAAAAACAAAGCAAACCTACCTCCGCCATTCCAATGTGCTCAAAATTCTAGCGACTGACTATCAGAAGAATGTAGATTTCCCATAAGTAAATATTTTTATTAGAATGCAGAATTTTATGAATAATCTGAGCTGAGAATTCGATCTTCCATATGGAATGTTTAGAGACTCACAATTTCAAAAATCAATATTTCATGTCAAAGCACTAACATGGTACATGTAGAAAATGTTACATTCCAGAGATTCTTGGAAACCAAGTGGGAAGCATAAAAGATCCTAAGAGTTTGACTATAAAGAAGCAGTGTTCTTTGATAATTTACCAATAATAATTATCATATAATAAACTGCATTGTCTGGCCATTAGTATAGAATAATAGAAAGAGCAGAGGGTTTTGGGCCAGAAAAATAAAGAAATGAAACTTGGTTCATAGCTGAATTTTGCTCTGTTCAATATCTTGGGGGTAATTTATATGACATATTTTAGTTTTAGTTTCCTTATCTTAAAATGGGGATAATGATATTTACTTTCCATGTTTTCTGTGAGGCTTACATATGGTATCTACACATCTTTAGCATGGTGCCTGTTGCATAAAAACATCCAATAAATGCTAGATATAATTGAATGTTATTTTTAAAGAAAATATGCTCAGTATGCATAAGAGACCAATCAATATTCAGCATTATTCAGAAAATTTTAAGAGAAAAGAGAAAGTCTCTTCACATTTTACTAGGTGGAAAACTAAACTGCAAAGAAATTAAATGATTCATCCAAAAGGCTGAATTTATGCACACTATCTAATCTCTGAAGCAACTTACTTCTCCCTCTTTTCCTGCCTCAACTTCATTCCTGATAGCAAACTCTAGGTTGATGAATTTGATCATTCACTCATTCATTCATTCACTCACTTTACCAATAATGCTCCAGTCACCATACAAAAACAGAATAATATAAAAGGAATTCTTACCAGCAAGGAGTTTATAGTCTAATAGAAGACACAGCAAAGCAAAAATTTGTAGTATACTGTAATTACGTGTTATAATATGTATGCATAGAATTATATGGAAGTACTTCCTGAAATATTATTAATAATAGAGCTTTCATTGTTGGACAAAGAAACTGAAGGCACTATCAGCCAGGAGAATGAATGAGGAGCTGCTATTTTTCAGAATAAAGTACATCTAGAGCACTGAATATCTAAGTGGTAGATGGAGTGGGATGAATATAGAAAGATACATAGGAAATATATTATGAAGACTTTTGTATGCTTTGCTAGGGAATTTGAATTTTTGACAATTTGAATGACATATAATGAGAGAATTATAGACAGAAAAGCTGCATTTTTTTATACAGATTAGAACAAATTCACCCCAGCGGTAGAGGGGAAAACTACTAAAAGAAGAGAGAGCATAGGACAAGGAACTTAAGAGAAGGAAGAAGAGGTAAAGAATTGAGGGCTAGAATAGAAAATGTTGATAGATACAAATCACCATATATGAAGTATGCCTGGTAAGGGGCTTGACAAAGAGCATGGACTCTTAGATGACACCCATAGTTAAAAGATCAAGGAGAGATTCTACGGTCCCATGGGACTGCAATTCACAATTTTAAACAATATCTCATGTTGTAAGTTAAATGGAAAGCATGTGCATAAGAAACTGGTGATGATATTTTCTTGACTATTAGCAGTAACTGAAAGCACTCACTATGAATGTATCAATTAATTATATTTTGTGATTCAACAGATTAACTATAGGGAAAAAAAACAGCTGGCAAACAGCTCACTTCCATTAAGGAGACAAAATCATGGGACTCTGATAAGCATAACATTGATCAAATGATGAGAATATCTACATTAATATGAATAATGCTCCCTAGTTCAAATAGCTTTTTGGGAAAACTGTAATATTCACTGAACTCATCCAGCATCTGAACATTATGCATTTATTCCTAAATAAATATTTTTGGAGTAATTCATATCATGGAAGCTAGGTGATATGAGGAACACACGATTAATCAGACCTTGCTCAGTATATGGGATATATAAAATAAAGATTTTAATATCTCTGTTTTCTTAAGATATTGAAATATCCCATAAGCCACTTTGCAAACTATTTTTCCAAATACTTCTAATTTGAAAATATTCCTTCAGGGTCATTGGTCCAAAATTTAATGAAACATCCTTACAAAAATTAGGAAAATGTGAAAAAAAAAAAGGCAATATGGTCAATTTGTCTTAAGGCAGAAAGAGAGCCCTTGGACACAGAGGCTTAGAAGAGGACATGTATTTGGATTGTGATAGCAAGTAGATGGACTAATGAGGAGTGTCAAGGAAAGGGTCAGGGAGATAAGACTAAGTAGAAGACCAAAATTCACTAAGATTTCAAAATTCACTAAGGAAGATAAATTTAGGAAGAAAGAACAAAAGCAGAGGGGCATGATAGACCATACCACATTCTGGAAAATAATATAATTTGTTGAACAGTCTCTGCTTTGCTGGGTTAGACCTTTATAAAAGGGTAAGTTTAACATGAAAAGAGGAGAAAATGGAAAGAGATATTGGGCACTGAATTAAATTCTCCAGCTCAAATCTAGTTTTTTTCATGAAGACAGAAAAAATAAAAAAACAAAATAAAACTGTTGTATCTTTCATAACAGTACACCTTTCTGGACTGGATCCTACCAAGGTACAGGCATATTAAGGTGGTATTTGTATATTTATCAAATAAATATCTACAACTGGAGGATATCTCCCACAGAATCTTCAGTCTTGGAATGTTAGAGAATTGCAGGTCAATGAATAAGCTTCCATAAGTTTTCCTGTGTGTGTTAGGGATTTTAGAGATATGCAAAACAAATGCTAAAAACTATTACAGACTTCAAGATACTTTAACCTTTTTTAATCTACCCACAGTCATCAGCACAGGAACTTGGCAAATGTTTATTGTACTAAATTAGTTATATGTGAGTAGAAATAAGAATAACATAAATAGCAATTCAAAGTCATAAATGCTGAAATGGATACAGATGTGTGTAGAAGAATATAATGAAGGAAGTAAACTACTGAGATAGTAAGGGGTCTCTTTCTTGTTAAACAGAAAGACTCAGAAAAGACAGAAAGGCCTGGAAGGGGAATTGGAGTAGGCCAGGAAAAGGAGGCATGGCCATATGGAAACCATAGTAGGTCTAGGCCAATGGGATACATTTGTGGTGCCGATGATTAGTAGATTTTCTTTTACAGTGAAATATTCTGTGCCACTGATTCTCCTGTATTTTCATTTTCATGAGATTGAGTTTGAGTTTCAAAAAATACGGCTACAGACAGATTTTCAGAGAACCATGTCTTTTAGATACCTAATGAAGACTTGGCAACCTGCAGCCACTTCCTTCAAGGCCAATCTTCTTTACAGCCACTCGTTTCCCTGTTATACTTGTATCAACTCATACCTTCATCAAAGAATTTGATGCCCTTTAGCCATCTCTATAGATGAAGAACTGGCTCCTAGTCTGTCAGGTACTAGATACTCTGCACAGAATAGCAATAAAGTAGTGATGCTAAAAACCACCAACTCTCTTAGCCATTTAAATAAATAATACATTATATATCATTCCCCATTAACTGCCCATTTAGAAAAATACTTAATTTAATCAATTTATTTATTTTAAGAATTAGGGATTCCATTTGTCACTGTAAACAGTGCTTAATGCTCAGATAAAAATTATTCCTTTAAAATATAATTTAAGGCAGAATAAAATGACTTTACATTTAAGCTATTCTGACGTATATGTGTTTGTAAACATAAATATTTTAGTCATGAGAATGCAATTGAAAATAAAAGATTATTTCATAAATACAAAATTTTAAAAAGAAAAAAATTCTTGGTTTATTTTTTTCAAGTTACATGCTGAATTATTAAATATTAGCAACTTTTCTGAGATTCTAATTCTGAAAACCAAGGAGTTTGTATAATGTAATTAACATTTAATATAGCCAGCATATAAAAATGGAAATAACCATAATGATCACTATCAACATTCATTATTCCCTTCATCAACCAAAAAAGCAGCAAAGTAAATTCTATTGGAATAACTGCACTACTTTATGTACTTTAATAGTAAATGTCTTTCAAGTAATTTTATGGATGCCAAATTGCATATTAAATGTTTACGTTGAAAAATTACACATTTAAAAGTACTACTATTAATAATAATGACTGTGATTATGGTTACAATTTATTAAACACTATGTGCAAATGTTTATGTTCTACCAAACACAATGATAATATATTTACATATATATCCCATACTATTGTCCCCTGTTTATTTATAAGAAAACAGCAACATATTGGTAAATCTTTGAGCTGTGATTTGAACCTAGGTCTATTTCACTCCAAAGCCTTTTCTCTTCTTTCTTGTTTCTAAAAAATGACATAATTATCCTTTGCAAGAAGAATAATCTTCAGACTGTCTTCTTATGCTGACTTTTATATTCCTCATATATGCTATATAACAATCATATCAAGCAAAAGTTTGATACCAAGATGAGCCAGTTAGCGTCTCTGACTCAAAACTACAGATAGAGCCTGCACTCTTTGGCCGCTTTTCCTCCCGAAATATGACACTATCTGGAACCAGTGGAGATGCAAGTGTGCACAGCGTCTGCACAGTGAGTCATGCCTCAAGTCAGTTCCACCATCGCCCATTTGGAAGGTAAGTATATATTAGCAGGGTTCCTTTCCCTGAGAAATGTTAACTTTTCAGTTAATAGGAGAAAAATTCCTTTTCCCAAATGGGGAGATATCTGAAAGAGTTGATGAGGTGGAGGATTTTTTGTTTCCTTTTGTTCTCATTTTAGTGTCCCAACCTTTCTTCAGGGAATCATAATTATAGTTCAAATGAGAATTGAAAGGATCTAGGTGAATGAGAAGAGGCCGAAGAAGTTAAGGAAAACCAGATTGTAACTTCTTCAGGAAGACTCAAAGAACTTTTAGTGCCATCTGGCTATTAGAGACAAAGGAGCAAGTCTGGCCATGAGAAACTGAGTAAGCTCAAGGCCTTAGACACTGGAATGAATGCTGGAATGATGGAAAATATTAAGTATTAAGTTATTTATATAATATTTGACTTGTTAAAATGAAGCCACAAATTTCTTTGATATATGAAAATATCTATATAAAATCACTGCAATCTACACAATAATAATGATTTCTCACCACAATAATCAGAAAAATCACATTGCTACACACTGTGCAAAGCACTTTCTGCAATGCATTTAATTTAAACACTAAACAGCCGTAAAACACAGGTTGTATTACAAGAAGTGAAGTAACTCTGACAAGGACACACAGTTAGTGAATGGTGAAACCAGAATTTGAACCCAGGGAGTCTGACTCCACAGTCAGAATACTTAAACTCAGTACTCATAATAAGTAATGTTATTATATATAAAAGTATGTGTATTACTATTTCTACTAAGGTTTCACACATAACTCCAGATAATTTTAAGCACTGACATATCAATATGTTTAACAAGCTGTTAATAAGGAAAACAGCTCTAGGGAATACGCTGATACATGAACATTAAGGTAGTTAAATATCAGTTGTTAGGGACTTCCGTGCCCATACTACACAGCAACAATATCACCTCACAGAAAATCTGAATGACTTCAGTTCCAAAGTCACAAGGTAGGCACCGCATGGGAGCTGCTTCTTGCCAGCCATGAATCCAGGGAGGAAAACTGATAGGAGTGGCAAAAATAAAACCAATTGCTTCAGCAATGAAAATAACTGTTTCCTCATTGTTGCATAAACAACTAATAAAGAGCACAGGGCTTGATGAATTACTAAATAGACCTCCACAAACCAAATTATGTACTGTTGCTATTCCCAATGTAGCAGTGAATTCTATTTGGGAGATGAGAAGCACAAATTTATACAGCCTAGATCTAGTTTAGTGATGGTTTTCTGAGGAAACCCAAACACAGGACAGCTGTCCCAGTAACTACACACATAGGATTTCTACTAATTTTTAATCAGAATGCTGTCATATGAGACATAAGAAAGATGGCAAAATATTTAGATTCCTTTATTTTATAAACAAATAAAATACTTACATTATTAAGAGAAGAGCATACTGGTTTCGGTCCGTAAAATCTTTGGGAAAGGACAACTGTAAAGGAAGTTCTTTTAAAGAAAGAGCAAAATATTAAAGACGGGGAATCATTTACATGTATAACAGTAAGATGTAGAGAAAGTTGGTCTTGAATAATAGAGCATGCACAAAACTTTACCATAATCATCAATATGAAGCATTTTAATTTCTGACTTTACTATCTTCTTTTTCAGGAGAGCTTCTTTCAACAGAGAATTGTTTTCCAATATAAAATATTCTGTAAACCAAAGAGGGTAATATAAATAACAGCTATTAGGTGATTAGAATAGATGCAATACAAGAAGTATTTATTGAACTGTTATAATTGGCAGGCACTATAGAAACTGATTAAACTCTCATAATTTTTCTCCTAAATTAGTACAACAGTTTTCTAAATGGCTTCCTAACTCCAGTGAAATTTTCTCTAGTTCCTCCAATATATTTCCAAATTGAAAAATCTGATAATTTTACTACCACGCTTAAGAATAATTAAAGTAATACAAAATTATCCATTTAAGTCTTTTAAAATTTCTCCCAGCAATGTTTTATAGATTTTATTTTAGACATCTAACACAAGTTTTATTAGATTTATTTATGATAATGTATGATTTTTAACTTTATTTTAAACAATATTTTAAATTAAATTTTCCATTTTTCATTGCTAGTTTATAAATCAGACTCGAATTGGTATATTTATCTATACCTGTAACCATGATGAACTCACTATTTGTAATAGTTTGTGGGTGTTGTGTATGTATGTCTTACTTATTTTTTAATGCAATTTTATGTTCACAAATAACATTTTACTCCTTTTATATTTTTTCTTGCCCCATTTCTCTGGCTAAGTCAGCTAATATAATGTTGGATAGAAGTGGTGAAAGCAGGCACACTTGCCTTTTTGCCCCGTCTTTAGGAAACAAAGCATTCAGACTTCATCTTTAAATAAAATGTTAGCTGTAGCATTTGCATAGATACTATTTAGCGAGTTAAGGAATTTATTTTCTTTTCCTATGTTTGTGAGAGATTATTATTATCAATATTAATGTTTCTCGGGAAGCAGTTGTGGCTCAACTGATAGAGCATCTGCCTACTATATGGAGGGTCCAGGGTTCGATACCCAGGGCATCCTGACCCATGTGGTGAGCCAGCCTATGTGCAGTCCTGCTGTAAGCAAAGAATGCCATGTCATGCAGGGGTGTCCTCCTGCATAGGGGTTGCCCCATGTGTAAGGAGTGTGCCCTGCAAGAAGAGTTGCCCTGCGCAATAAAAGCGCAGCCCTCCCAGATGCACACACATGGAGAACAGACACAGCAAGATGACACAACAACAACAAAAAAGGCAGCACAGTGTCCTGGTGCCGCATGACAAGAATGCAAATGGACACAGAAGAACACATAGGGAATGGACACAGAGAGCAGACAACAGGGGGGTGGGGGAGAAATAAAATAAATCTTTAAAAATATATATATTAATGATTCTCAAATTTATAAAATTATTTTTCTGAATCTTCAAGATGTCAGTGTATATGGTTAATTATATTGATTTATTGTTACAGCAAACCCTGGATTCCTGGGATAAAATTCCTACATAAAAATAATGTGTAATCCTGCTTATAAATTGCTGGGTTTGGCTTGTTAGCACCTTGATAAGGACTTTTGCATCCATATGCATGTGAAAAATTGATTTTTTTTTCCGTGTAATGTCTATGTCTGGGTTCAGAATTGGGATAATGCTGGTTTTATAAACTGAAAGGGAATATGTTTCCTCACCCTCCTCCATTACTTTCTGAATGAGTTCCATAATTTTAGTATTAATTTAACAAATGTTTGCTAGAATTCACCAGTTAAGTCAAGTGGAACTGGGATTGTCTTTGTAGGAAGAATCTTAATGTAAAATGTAAAGTATACTTTTTATTAGACAATAGAACATTTAGATGTTGTATTTCTTCTTGAGTTTATACTCAGAAATTTTGTCCTTTAATGAATTTGTCCACTTCATCATAGATGTCAAATTTACTGGCATAAAATTACTTATACTCTCCCATGCCTGTAGTATCTGTACTAATGTCATCTCTTTCATTAATGAAAGTGGTATTGATATTTGAATTTTTAATTTTACTGTGTGGTTCCATCTTGAGTCCATATACTCTATCTTTGATTTCTGATCTTTATTATTTCCTTCTTTCTACATGCTTTGCATTGTTTGGTTTTCTTTTTCTAGTTCTTTAAAGCAGAAGCCAAGATCATTGGTATTAAAGCTTTACTTAGAGAAATAATTTCTTCCTAATCACTAATTTTGCTGCATCCTGTGAATTTGGCTCTGTTGTTTTCATGTTCAATTGGTTCAAACTATTTTCTAATTATTTTATATTTCTTCTTTGATCTATGTATTATTTAGAAGTGTCCTATGTAGTAATGCCGAAATATTTGAATATTTTTAAAATAGCTTTCTGTTATTGAGTTTTAGTTTAATTCCTTTTTATTCAGAGGACATTCTCTATTATTCTAATTATTTTCATATTTACAGAGACTTTTTTATGGACTAGGATTGGTCTACATTGGCAAACATTCCAAGTGCACTTAAACAATATATATGTTCTGCTAATGTTGGAGTGATCTACAAAGACTGAAAATCTCAAGTCTGTTAATGGTGTTCAAAACTTCTGAATGCTTAATAGGTTTTCTGTCCACTTGTTATATCAATTACCAAGTGCAGAGTATTAAAATCACAAAGAAGAGTTGTGGGTCTATTTCTTCCTTTAGTCCTGTTAATAAATGCTTCATATAATTTGAAAGTCTGCTATTAGTGCATACACATTCAGAGGCATTGTTACATCTTATTGATGAATAGATCCATTTATTATTACAGAATATCCCTCTTTCTACCTGGTGATGGTCTATGTCCTAAAGTCTATTTTGTCTGATAATATTAAAGCTACTGTAGCTTTCTCCCCATTCGTGTTTGTATAATATATCTTTTTCAGTCTTTACTGTTAAGCCATCTGTGTCTTTATATAAACATTATGTGTCTTTCAGAGAAAGACAGCACATTAATTCATTCTTTATATCTTGTATTACAATATCTGATTGCTAATCGGACTTTAGGTAATTTTACATTTAATGTAATTACTGACACTGGTTCACATAAATCTATATTTTACTATATGTTTTCCTTTGACCCATAATTTTGTTTCTTTTTCACCCCTCTTTTTCTTTTCTCTATTATTTTATTATAATTTTACTTTAACTACACTATGGGAGTATCAGTGCACTATTTTGTTTTTTCTTTAGGTTTTACCAACAGCATTCTTAGCTTATAACATTCTATCTCAAATACTATGATATCACATTATATGTAACATAAGAAAATTATAACAGTTTAATTCCATTTTCCACCATTCTTTCTGTGATTGTTGTTCTGCATTTATTTCTACACATTCTATAAATATCACAACACATTTTTACTTTGTCAATCTGTGAAAAATATTTTAAAAGAATACAATGCTTACCCACATCTCTAAATTTGCCATTTTTGGTGTGTTTATTCCTTTGTACAATACAAGTTTTTGTGTGGTATTATTTTAGTTCCATGTGGATAACTACCTTTAACATTTCTTATACTGCACAGCTTATGGCAAAATATTCTCTCAGTTTTTTCCGCTTTATATTGCCTTCACTTTTAAATAATATTTTTCCAGATATGTTTTTCCAGACATCCAATTTTTTTGTTTCTTTCTGTTGTTTTTATTTTTGTATTAGGACTTTGAAATTTTGTTCTGTCACTTTTGGCTTGCTTTTTTTTCAGACAAGTCTGCTGTTATCCTTGGCTTTGTTACTCTCCATATAATGTACCTTTTAAAAATCTCTGACAATTCAAGTTTTTTTCCCTTTATTATTGCTTTTCTACAAGTTGATTGTGATGTGGCTTGCTTGGTGTGATTTATTTATTTTTGTATGTGTCCTATCTGGGGTTTATTTAATCATTTCATATTTTCGTCAGAATTGGAAAATTGTTGGTCATTACGTCATCAAATAATTTTTCTGTGTTCCCTACTTTATAACTCCAATTAAAAGTATGATAGATCTAATTATTGCCTACAGTTGCACATAGGATTTGTCTAATTTTTACAGTCTTTCTCATGTGTGTGGATAGTTTCTATTGACATTGTCTCAAATTCACTGATCAATTCTTTTGCACTGTCTAATCTGATTTTAGTTTTTTCCAGTGAATAATTTATTTCACTTTTTTTTTCCAGCTCAAGGTCATTTAAAATATTATTTCCTTTTCTCACATTGTTCCTTTTTTCTTGATTTTTATCATATTTACGAAAGCTGATTTAACGCATTTGTCAGCTGGTTTCATCATTTCTGTCATTTCTGATTATGTTTCTATTTACCAATTTTGCAACTAATTATAGGTTAGATTTTCCAATTTGTTCATATATCCAGTAAGTTTTTGTTGGATACTGGCCACTATAATGTTTTACATTTTTCAATGCTAGATTGGTATTCTTTTTTTAAATTTTGAAATACTTTAAAGCTAAAAAAAATAATTATAATACAAATCTCATACAGAGGATGACAGTATACCACTTCCCATGCATCCCCAGATATAGATACAAACTTTTAATACTTTGTCACATTTACCACAACATTATCTATCAATCATCTATCTCTTTATCATGCTGTTGCCTATTTGTCAATATATTTTATGAACATTAGTACACATCATTCCCCTTAAACTCTCAATGCTGTCATGTACATTTCCTAAGAACAAGTATATTCTCTTTAAGTAACAACCTTAAAAGCAATTCACCTTAAGTAGCAGCCCTAAAAGTTCAAGAAATTTAACATTGGGGGAAGCAGACCTGGCCCAATGGATAGGGAGTCCGCCTACCACATGGGAGGTCCATGGTTCAAACTCAGGGCCTCCTTGAGCTGTGTGGAGCTGGCCCATGTGCAGTGCTGATGCGTGCAAGGAGTGCGCTGCCATGCAGGAGTGTCCCCTGCATAGGGGAGTCCCACGTGCAAGGAGAGCTGCCAAGCGTGAAAGAAAGTGCAGCCTGCCCAAGAATGGCGCTGAACACATGGAGAGCTGACACAACAAGATGACGCAACAGAAAGAGACACAGATTCCTGGTGCCACTGATAAGGATAGAAGCAGTCAGAGAAGAACACGCAGTGAATGGACACAGAGAACAGACAATGGGGGGGGGGCGGGAAGGGGAGAGAAATAAACAAAAAAATAAATCTTCAAAAAAAAAAGAAATTTAACATCGGTATAATGTTTACATTCCAGTATTTTCACATGTCCCAATATTGTCCCTTTGAGCCTTTTCTGCTCCCTTTCTGGATGCCATCCAAGATCATGTATTAATTTAATTTTCATTTTCTCTTTAGTTGCTCTTTCTTTTTTAAAATTGTGGACACATAAATGCAACGTGATCATTCCCATCTCAACCTTTCCTAAGCACACTGTTCAATGGGATTAATCACATCACAATATTGTGATGTCACCACCACCTCCCATTACTAAAATATTTCCATCTCCCCAAACAGAAACCCTACACCCATTATGCATTAACTCTACATTTCCCCTGAAGCCCACACCGACAGAAATCTGTAGTCTAACTTTTGTCATTATGAACATGCATATTCTCTGATATTTTCATCCTAGTTAACCAAGGGGCTTAAATTTAATATCTTAAATCTATAACACTGTTGTTTGCTTTGATACCAACTTAACATCAAGAGTATCCACAGACTATGCTCCTATAACTCCCAGTCCCACCACTTTTATGTAGTTCTTGCCACAAATTACATGTTATAAATTATGATGTAATGATTTATCATTACACTTTATGCATTTGCTTTTCGATCCCATAGGAAGCAAAAAGTACAGTCACAAACAAAAATATTATAGTACTGGCATTTATATTTACTCATCTTGCTACCCTCACTGGAGATTTTTATTTCTTCATACAGCTTTTTATCTATTGTCTATTGTTCCTCTTGTAGAGCTGCTCCAGTGGTGAGGAATACCCTCAAATTTGTTTGTCTGGAAATGTCTTAATCTCTCCCTCATTTTTAAAAGACAGTTTTGCAAGATACAGAATTCTTGTTTGCCAATTATTTTGCTTTCAACACTTTAAGGATATCATTTTTCTACCTTCTTGCTTCCATGTTTTTGGATGAGAAATCGACACACATATCTTATTGAGGCCCTCTTAAATATAGCATATTGCTTCTCTCTTGCAGTTTTCAGAATTCTTTTTGGCATTTGACGGTTTCATTATAATATGCCTCAGGCGGGTCTCTTTGAATTTACCTTATTTGGTGCTTCTTGTGCATCCTGGATATATACATTCATATCTTTCATTAAATTTGGGACTTTTTGGCTATTATTTCTTTGGATATCCTCTCTTCCCCTTTCTCTCTCTCTTCTCTTTTTGGATTTTCCACAATATATCTATATATATATATATATGCTCAGTGGGGTCCCACAGGTTACTCAAGCTCTGTTCATTTTTCTTTGTTCTTTCCGCTCCTCATACTAAATGATTGCAATTACCTTATCTTCAAGTTCACTGAGTTTTTCAGCTCCAATATGGTGTGGAATGCATCTAGGAATTTTTTTTTTTTTAAAGATTTTTTATTTCTCTCCCCTTCTCCCCCTACCCCATTGTCTGCTCTCTATGTCCATTTGCTGTGTGTTCTTCTGTGTTTGCTTGGATTCTCAGCAGCACTGGGAATCTTTGTTTCTTTTTGGTTGCATCATCTTGCTGCATCAGCTCTCCATGTGTGTGGTGCCACTCCTGGGTGGGTTGTGCTTTTCTCACACAGGGCAGCTCATTGTGGGGCACATTCCTTGCACATGGGGCTCCCCTACATGGGGGTGCCCTTGTGTGGCATGGCACTCCTTGCACATGGCAGCACTGTTTGTGGGCCAGCTCACCACATGGGCCAGGAAGCCCCGGGTTTGAACCCTGGACCTCCTATGTGGTAGGTGGATGCTCTATCAGTTGAACCACATCTGCTTCCCCCTCTAGGGATTTTTAAATCTCTGTTACTGTGGTTTTCAGCTCTGTTTGATTCATTTTCATAATTTTCATCTCTTTATTAGAAGGTCATCTATTGTTTACCTGATTTCTTTTGGTTCACTGTCCATGTTTTCCTTTGGCTCTTTGAGCACATGCAGGATCATTTTTAAAGAGTATTTGTCTGATCTGTCCCAGGTCTGGTCCTCCTCATTGTTGACTTCTAATGTTTGAATCTTCTACTTTGCCTAAGCCATCACTTCCTGATTCTTTGTATGTTTTTTTACCTTTTGTTCAAACCAGGGCATTTTGATATTTTAACATGCTCAATATGTTAGATGCTGAGCCATCTTTTTCTAAGCTTGTATACAGCTGGTCTTATGGCAAAGATTTCCTTGAATGCCAATTTATAACTTTAAAAAAGGGAAAAGAAAGCAGGAACAAAGGAAACACCTTTTCCAGGCTTTGCAGACTGGCCTGTGTAGGCATAGGTTTATCCAGAAAATGAGTTTACAGAATACGGCCAGGCCAAAGAGTAGGGACATCTTTGATCCTTTCAGCCCATGCCCCTTGTCTTGGCATGTGTGTGAGACCCTGGGAATTCCTCATTTACAGAATTCTGAATGTCCCCTCTTTCCTAGGAAAGTGTTTTCTGCTAATTTCGAAGACTGCACTGTATGCACCACAACTAGCAATCCCTTGTTTCAGGCATCCCAAAGTGTTCTATAAGAGAGCTCCTTGAACTACCTACTACTGCAAGACAAGTTCTGGGTTGGCAAGTTCCTCAGGCCACCCTCGACAAATTGGGGCAGACTACAAGTTCCCAATATTTGCATGAGGGTTACTCTGCTCCCTCCCTACCAAGACCTAGATTTGCATTGAAAGTGTGGGCTGACCTCACGCCTAGCCAGTGAGAGGTGTGAGGGCATAAGCAGACAAGGCACTATGAGATCCTACTGCTTTTAAGTAGTGTTTTTCTTGATTTGTTGCTCACTCTGTTACTATAGTCCTATAGCTGTTTTCTGGAACTTGGAGAAAGATATTTCTGACAGTTCTTGCTGGCTTTCAAACTTTCTTTGGGGGAGCAGAGTACTGAAATGTCTCATGCTAACATCATGATTGGAGTGGGCCCTATTCGTGCGTGCTACATTTTGTTTTGTTTTGTTTTGTTTTTATAAATAGGAAAACTAGAAGAGTCTTGTGTGTCTTCAGGAAAGTTGTTTCTCTGAAGTCATAATGTTGTTTTCCTTTTAGCTAACATCCAAGTCTCTATATGCTGAGAGACATAAGCAGCACTTGTTCTCTCAATGTAGATTATAATTTTATTTTAGTAAGAATATACACATAGAAAGAAGCCAAAATAAGAGACACATTGGTCAAGGTCTGGGAGGATCTCAAATGCAAGTTATCATGTTCTCTTCACCTGGAGTCAGAATGCATCCCCCTCCTGGCACAGAGAGGCATCTTATCAATCATGGAAGCTTCTATTGTGTTCTTTATAAAAATATTTGACTTTTTATTCTGGCAGGTGTTTAAGCTACTTGCTAATAAGCTTGGTTATTTTAAAGCTTTTCTAAATAGCTTTTCTTGTATGGGTATGAGTGGACTTTACTCTATGGCTAATTTCTCTGGGATATCTACTGAATGTCCCAGTATACTGCTGGTTGAAACTTGAACATCTCTCAGCACTCTGTGTGCCCTTGAAACATTGTCCCAGCTGTCCTTTGCCCAAGCCCATGGAGTGTCTTCCTATGCTTGCACAGCTAGGTATTCAACAACAAACTCAAAGGATCCCTGTTGAGAATTTTAGGGTTCTTTCTCCATGTAGCTTCTTCCTTTCCAGAGACTGCCAGCACATTTCAGAAGCCTCAGCATTCCTGAACTCCAATCTTTGTTGTCTCAACTTAAAGAAACCACTGTGCTCAGTCTGGGTTACCTCCTAGTGATCAGAACATTTTCCATGATATAAAAACCGGGTAACCATAGGCTCATATCATTCATTTCCCTTCTCTCAGGAATCAGAGACCTATGCTGACTCTGTCCAATGTCTGAAAATGGTTGTTTGATATATTTTATCCAGTTTTCTTATTTCATTTCATTTTTTCTTCTCCTTTCCTCCCTCCCTCCTTTCTTTCCTCCCTCCTTCCTTCCTTTCGTAGATTACTACATCTACTTTCATTTACTCTATGGCCAGAACCAAGGAATCAAAACAACAAAACTTTTTCAGTAATTGACAAT
This sequence comes from Dasypus novemcinctus, assembly GCF_030445035.2. NCBI lineage: Eukaryota > Metazoa > Chordata > Mammalia > Cingulata > Dasypodidae > Dasypus > Dasypus novemcinctus. Next base: position 120,455,616 of record NC_080679.1, on the reverse strand, counting down.
GACTTATCATTGATTATTATTGTTAAATCCCAACTTTTTAGAAAGAAACCTAAGATTTTTATGTTCTGGCTTCAGTCTAACTCTCCAGTATGATCTCTTCACATTTTTCTTAAACATTTTCTTCCAGTCATAATGGGCAACTTTTCCACTACAAATGTGAATATTTTTCAAGGCAGCTTGTGTCTATACACATGTATTCCCTCTTCCTGAAATGCCTTTTCACTGACATACCTTTTCTAATTCTTATATCTGATATCCCCTCCTCTGTAATGCCTTTCCTGAATTGTATCCAATTCTACCAGAGGACTGGGAATTCTAATATGTATTCTCAGGCACATCAAATCACCTCTTTTGGAAATAAAATGTTCTGTAAATATAAATCACTTGATATTTAGTAACTACAAAGAGGCAGCTGTGTGAAGAATGAAGAGTAAAATTTTTTAAAGTTTATACTTCTAACTACAGATCATGTTGTTGGATGTGACTTTGATAAAGGAGCAATGAGTTATTATATTATAATGAATAATTGAATAAAATTAATTACAAATGAATAAATACAGCAAGAGGCTACTATCAGTTGAGTATACCAAACTAAGTAGTTTCTAATGGTTTCTCTTTATTGCTAAATACTAAGTGAAAAAAACTCAACCTAAAAACATGCAAACCAATTACTTGATTATAGGGGGCCTTTGAGAAATTTTTTACTTTTAAATCAAAGGGCAAAAAATCAATTCCTAGCCACAGGGAAATAAGTTCTATTTAAGAAAAAGAATTATAGAAAATATTAAAACACTTTTTAAAATAGCAAGAACAGACAGAACATTTTTTATAGCACATGGAGAAAATACGTTTAACACATTTGGTGTATATGCTCAAACATTGTAAAGAGGAGGAAGTGGAAAGGCATCATTTTTAGTGTGGGTTTGAGGGGGAATAGAGAAGGAAAATGAGAAAAGTGAGAAGAGATGAAAAGAAGTATAAAGATATAGATATGGAATGGAGAGAAAGGATGAGGAGAGAGGGAAAAGAGAAAGAGAGTAAAAAAAAATTGAACAGGGAAGTGGCTGTGGCTCAATCGATCGGGCTCCCTGTCTACCATGTGGGAGGCCCTGGTTCACGTCCTGGGGCCTCCTTGTGAAGGTAAGCTGGCCTGTGCGTTACGGAGAGCTGATGGCCTGCGCACTGCAGAGAACTGATGGCCCGAGCTGGCACAGCAAGATGATGCAACAAAGGGAGACAGCAAACACAGAGGAGCACACAACTAATGGACACAGAGAGCAGATAGCAAGCAAGTCACAACGGGGGGGCAGGGGGAGAATAAATAAATAAATATATATAAATGAAATGACATGAAATGAAATGGAACAACCATTTGCACAATATTAGGGAGAAAGGAAAAGGTGAAAATATAAAGTGAGGAAAGGGAATAATTTCAATACAAGGAAAAGGACTTCTGAAATATTAACTAAGCAAAATTTTATATATTTATACCTTGTCACAAGTCACTGAACATATTAATAAAGGATTTCTTTTTCAATATAAAAGTAATATGTGCTCATTTTAGAAAATTAGGAAATATTTTAATGGAGAAAGAAAAAAAATCATTCAGAGGACTTCCAGGCAAAGGTAAGAACTTTGAACATTAGCAAGTATTATCATCTTGCATTTTTATATGCATTTCCAAATGGTTTCATTCAACTGGCATGGATTTGTAACCTCCTTACACACTTGGAAATAGAGCTTAAGCATTTTTGATGAGTTGGCTTGTGTAAGCATGTATTTATTGTTAATCCTATCAGGGAAATGATAGCACATTTCAATGAGAATAGTTTGCTGAGATTTTAATGAAGGGGATAATTACAGATAAGTGGGCAATGGGCAAGGAGATTGTAAAGGGTAGTACAGTAGCCAGGAGTTTACGACAATAGCTAGGTTGGAAGGTCAAGGGGAATAGCTGTTCTTAGAACCTCCATGGAGATATCTGTAGGAGAAGCAGTGACCTCCAGACAAGGGTCACAGCCGACCTGTGGTGGTGACTCCACAGGGACAGGGATGAGGCAAAGATAATGCCAAATCATTGTTTCTTTCTCTTTCTAGCTGTCTACAAGATTCGCTTTAGCTAATTCCAATAATCATCCGTAAGACAAGGAGAAGTGCTTAGTCATCTATTCAAATAATTGGTGCAGAGAGAATAGCAGAGAAAAAAATTGAGAGTAGAGAGTAATTCTGTAGGAGCAAACAGAATATATCCAGGGCACTGAATAATGTTCCATTAAAATTCATTTACAAATTCCTCTCTGTTGTCATTTGTAATATGTTTTCTGCCAATATAAATAACATTGTTATTCTGGATTTAGACTTATTTTCTCAGTATAGAATCTCAAAAGGAAAACACTGAATAAGGAGATATGAAAGATTTAAGGCTTATGCCTGAGTTATTTTTTTAACAAGAGATTTGAAGATATAATGTTCACTATATATTCATGAGCCACGTAAGGTTTTGATGTTATTAATTTGTTAGGAAAAATTATCTGGCTGTACTTTACTTTGCATTTCTTTGATAACTATTGGATTTAAAGATTTTCTATGTTTGTTAATTATTTACATTTTTCTTTTCTCATTTTTCTCTTCTTGTCCTATTCTAATCTATGTGGTTCAAAAATAGTTCAGAATGATTCATTAGGTACTTACTTTCATTAACCCAAAGAGTGTCTTACCACCGAATCTAAGTTTTACTTCCACGAATAATTGCCCCCCTGAAAAGAAAATTAGACACCTGACCACTGTGCACAACCTTTTTTTGTTTCTGTTTATCCTGAGACAATCAGAGTTGTATTCTGAAAGGGAATGTCATAAAGATTTCCCTTAGACAAAAACATCATATGATTTCAGCCAAAGTAATTATTAGACAAATATTGTCCTTTTAACAGTTGGATGAAATTAAATTAAAATTGGATTAAACTGCATTTGTATCATCCTTGTTAAGGACAGAATTCTCAATTTAACCCAAATAGTTATATTTTGAGTGTGTCCTATATGCCACAGATACATTGCATCCTCAAAGCAAACATTTGAACATTAGCCTAGAAGGAAATTGGCCCTAAGAGATATTAATTAACTTGTGTCAGATCTTACAAAAAGCATATGTGGTGGACTTATTTTATGCATTGTTTTTTCCTAACTATAAAAGTCAACATTCTTTTAATTTTATCTGTTTTATCAACTGTAATGCCTTTATTATCATTACTGTTGCTCTGGTATTAATGTTCACAAGATTGAATTTGCTTACTATAATCTATTTGAGGTTTTATACTGAAGACAAGAATAAAGAGATGGACACTAAAGGAAGTATTGTACTATCATCCAGCCACACAAAAACCAATGCAAATTTTCAAATTTTGTCTTTATCTCGTATAAGCAGGATATCTCTATATGGTGGTATTTGAAGAGTATAAAATGGTTTCTTTATTCTCTCAAAATGACATTTGTCATTGGAACTTTTACTTTTATATCTGTGCCTACTCTAACTCAAGGCATCTAACTAAACTCCAAATTAAAAATAACCGTTATTTAAGAGATAAAGGTACAATAAAATAAGCTGGCACCATATTGCACTGGTTACAACCCCTACTTGGAGTCAAACTGCCTCATTTGATTCCTGGCTTTGCTACTTATTAATATGATCTTGGCCAAACCTCTTTGTGACTCAGTTTCCCCATCTGTAAAATAGCAAAATAAAATTAATTATTACAGGGGGATATTAGAGGAGTGAGTTTATATATATATATAAATTCTTATTAGTTAATAGTAGCCTATGTAAGTCATTAGAATATGAAAGCATTGTTTGAATGCTTGAATAAATAAAATAATGAAAGAGGAAAAATAGGTGGAAGAAAGGAACGAGAAAAGAAGGTAGGAAACAAGCTAGCTATTCGCTCTTAAAATTAGCTCAATCTTATATTTATTTCCCACTGTACCCTAAGTTCTTTAACACACTGACCATGTCCTACTTTTTAGGTAGTCCCAATCTCTGTCACTTTATTTGATAAAATGCTAACTTAATAAATGTTGGCTTGTGAAATAAATATATAAATGTATGAATAAATTACTGAGTATATAAAACTTGATGGCCCTGGATATCTGGAAAAAGGACAGAAAAAATATATAATAATGTAGTTTTCATAATTTTCTTAAAATTCTACAAGAGTCTACAATTTCCAAAGGAATGCTCCATATGAGGCACAGGAAAGAATAAACCAGAAAACTCCATGGCCAGTAGAATGAAGCATACTCCAAACATCCTCTTTAATCACATTTCATGCAATTTAGGCTTTCAAGAGACCATCTGACTAACACAACCCCAGATGTAATATGGCTAAAACTATTTGCTTTACTGTTTCTCTAACATACACAAAGTGAGGCTGATGGTCTCTACATAGTTTTACCCATATGGAGGACTCATTTGAAGAAGGTTCTGTAAAGTATGACACTCAGAATAAATAATATATTCCCTGAAACCAATGTCAACCATAACTATTCTGAATTATTTCCCTCATGTACTCACTTGCTATGTTGTCCGTGCTATGCAGGCTGACCACTGGGACCCCTGGACCTACAAATAAATATACCAGTATTTTAAAGACATCTATGTAATAATTTATTTGAAAAATTACATGGCAAAGTTTTTTTTTCCCCTAATGGGAGCATTTCACAGTTAAAATATAATGAAAAAGAATCCGAATGACTAGATGCCATTTCTTTATATGGATATTTCACTCATAAAGTAAGAACATATGGGAAAAAAGCTATTTTCAAAGATTTTTGTAAGATCCCACTATACTTCTGCATTTCTATGGCTTTAGCCAATCTTATGTGACTTTCTTCATCTCTAGTGTTTTATAGAAATGTCACTCAATTTCAGAAAGCTGACTCACAGCCCTGCCACCTCTCAACTACCTCCAAATTCTGTTTACCCCTCAGCCAAGTAAGAAAGAATGCCTATATATTACATTACCATATACAAGAGATGCATCAAAACATCTGGTGCTAATTGTACTGTTAATTTTTAAAACAAATTAATCAGAATCTTCAAATATTTCAAATATACAAATCAATTAAGATGTTACCTTGAACTTATCCAAAAGTCTAATGGCTTTTCCCTGGTGTTATCAAATAAAACACTTTTAACTTTGATTACTTCATTTCTGAGTTCAAGAGAAAAAATACTAAAATGAGCACGTGCTGGTCTCATGGGGTCTTCACACAGGACAGCTTAAAGGTAGCAGCTAAAGCAGCACCACACAATCCATCCCAGTAGAAGAGATCACGAGTCCCATTTCATCTGGGAAGTATCATATCATATTAACGGTAAAATGATTGCTATAAATATGTCCTAGATATACATACAACCATGTATGTGCAGAGCAGATGGAGAGCAAATAAAGGAAGTATTTGGAGTGGATGTAATGGCTCAGGCTGAAGAGGGCTGGTACAGGGGATTCAATCCCGTACAGATCTCAAATCTCTTAACAAATAAGCCAATGTTTTACCAACAAGACTGTTGCTTTTTTTGCTAAAGACGAGGTGAACTAGTTTACTATTGTGACAGGGCATTGCTGATACAAATATGTTTATTCACCTTTTTAAAATGTCCACGTTCAAACAGACTTATTGATTGTGTGTGCGTGTTGACTTATTTCCAGTTTCTCCTTCTAACTGGAATATTGGAATGAAACTGGTATCTCAATAAACCTATGATTTTTAACATTTTAATCGAACTTGTTCTGCATTAAGAATATCAAATTATATCATTAGAAATTCCCAGTTAATTATGAGAGTAATGGAAGATTAAATAAATATATGCCTTTTCTAGAAATCATCTATTGTCTTACCTTTACAGAGTAATAAGAAATGTTGATTCATGGGACTAAAACTGGCGCTGAAATATGAGCACTGTTCTTTCATAAAATTACAAGAAATGCATTGACGATTCAATAATCCTTCAGTAGAAGCACTGGGGAAAGTAAAAGAAAGTTATACTCTCATTCAAGGCACTTGAATGTGTGGTATCCATACTTACATATTAGCATAAAGGGAGGAGATACAACTGTGCTTGCATAGAAATTCCTTATAAATTACCATTATCATTAAAAAACAGGATTAATTTCCATTATTAATATTAAGACATGCACCTTTTTATTCTATGTAATAAAATAAAAACTATGTATACCTGTATGTATGTATGTTATAAATCAGGAAAATGGTTTCCATGGGACTAAATATAACAGTTTACCTGGATTTTCTTTACAGGTATTTCTTTGTAAAGTCTTAACAGGGAATTGCCCACAGGGACTGCATAAAGTAACCATCAATACATATTAGTTGAAATGATATGGAAATGTTTCTGTAAGTCGCCCCAAATAATCAAACTCGTAATTTCTAAAGCCAAAATTCTAAACATTAGACTGTGTCATCACATTCAGTGTCAAGTTTTCACCACCAAATACTTGCATTGAATTTTTTTGGTAAAGAAAATTTTATTTTTCTATGATGATAAATACAATGCTTGAATGTTCACCCCTTCAAGGAAATATCTAAAACTTGTAATGCACACTAATGATAATGCAGTCTTTGAGACACTGGGGAGGTAAAAGGAAGTGATCATTATCTTTATTTTACAAATAACAGTACTGAAGGTCAGAGGCTTTAAGATACTTATCCAAGATTGAATTCTATACATAGAATTGCTTACTTTTAAATGCAGTTAAATGCTAAATTATTTATACCAATTAATGAAAACTCTGGTGATGATTAAAAAACAAAACAAAAAACTAGAAACTTGATTGGCCAAAGATTCTCAATTTCATTTTGGAGTGACATGATTTTGGCTATATATTCATAAATGAATCACAGTCATGCTGGTTTTGATGGGAAACATGCTGATTGTATGGTAAATGGGGACAGGAGTTGAGGTAGATATCAGAAGCACCAGAAAAATACTGACGTTCAGTGCCATATAGTTCGCAAAATTGCAATTCCACATGTGAAGCACTGAGAGCTGATTACAATCCAAATTTTACCTTTACTAATGGAAAGGATTAATATGTACTAGGCACTTAAACACATTAGCTAAGTTCATTCTTATGATAACCTACAAGGTAATAATACCCATTTTTAAATAGGCAGAAATGAGGCTCTTAAAGGAGGCAAAGAATATGTAAGCACCACAAAAAGCTAATCAGCTACAGAACCAAGATATAAAATCTTGTCTGTCTCTATTTCTCCATAAGACCTCTCAGAGTCAAGTGCGCTAAAGACTTATGCTGCTATTTTCCTATAATTTAGATCATTGAGATTGCTGAAATTAAAAAAATGCAAATTTTGAGCAAAAATATAACACTGAATATAGTGACAGTTCTGACTCTGCAGGGTGTCTAATGCCACACATTAAGTCAGCCAGTGATCATTTTTATGGCCTGGCCAAGACAGTGATTGAGTTCTCTGGGTCAAACACTAACATTATCTTACAGTAAAGCCAACTGGCATTTGATGAGCTATTTAAGGCGTAATTTATCGGTGCTATATTTTCTTTAAGACAGCCTGCTACACTGGTATAGGTCATACATATCTTGACTGTACTGCCTCTATCACTGGAGAGGTACGAAAAGCAGGCAAATGTTAAGAAGTCATTGTGATTCAAATTACATTTTTGGCTAATAAGAAGAGAGATTGAGGCAGCTCCATTGGATGATCTTGGCTAATAATAATCTTCTCACACTGTCATTTTTCTTTAAGGGTTCTATAAAATGAGAGGAGTAATACATTGATCAAGTATTTCCATGCCTCGAAGTTATTGTCATGGCCACCTATATCAATCATACAATATATGTTTCAAGAATGAACAGCTTCAGGTCATGACAAAGAAAAACAACCTGTATTAAATAACACTTCAAAACCAAAATCAGAACCAGTCTCTCTAAATAAATAGAACCTTTCTTCCTTAGGAAGTCAGTAGAATTGAGAACGTGGGTTCCAGGAAGTCCAAGACAAGAGAAAAAGAATATGAAAATGAAATATTCATCTTCTTTAAAGGCGGCCTGCTTGCCAGGACTAGTCAATATTTTATACTTTGATCTACTTTCTTATTTCACTGAAGAATAAAATACTTGTAAGCTAACTTAATTTTAGCTGATTGGTAGGAATTGCTATCTCTGATTTGTTTATTGTATGGTAGACACTGTATGTTTGAATTTACATTAAAGACAAAACATCTTTTGGTATCCTTGATATTGGTTTGGATAATGATTGCCATGATTCTTTCTATGATTCCACATAACAGAAGAAACATTTTTTCTGACATAAAAAGGTGATAAAAAGAAGAAAGCACATTATGCATAAATAAGAGTTTGTTGGAGGATTTGGGGGAATTACGGGACTTTGCATTTGTACTCTCTAAGAAAAGCTTAGGCTACTTGGTAAGAATCAGTCGTGACACTTCTTCAAATGTGATGAATTTCCATGGCAGGTTTGACACTTTAAAAATGGATCTATGAAATGGAAATTAGAGAGGATATATAAAGTCGAGATTTAATGGGTTATTTGCCAGAAATTAAAAACAAAACAAAACACACACACACATTTTTATAAGATACTGGTGAAAGCTTTCTGAGTGAGAAGACATTTTAATACTAAATGGGTGTGATCTCCTGCCCTTTTACGATCATAGCTTTGCATTTGGGAAAATCAGGCAGATGTAAATACAAAATGCATTGCTTTGTTTTAGTAAACAATGAGTGTTTCTGGCTTAAAGAGGGATGCTTCCTCCCTCAACCAACTCAATGGGTTTTAGAAAATAAGGAATAAAGGAAAAGCTTCCACTTAATGCACTTTACTAAGTGTTCACAAGGTTTTGTGTTGTTCAGGAATAAATTCCATGAGTAGCACAGTAATGCACTGGAAATTCAACATGAGGCTTATCAGAAGAAGAAGCCACAAGGGAAAATGTAATGTAAATGCCTGTGACGTGAGGGGCTTCCAGAAGCAAGCCATAAAAAATATATATGTATATTTTTAAGACGGTAAAAGAAGGTGAGAAAGAATGAAAGGAAGGATGAAAAAGGGAGAGAACAGTCTCCATTCAGGCTTTGGCCTTCTAGGCTCACAAAGGCGTGGAGCCAAGGGACTGGACAAAAGCATGTGGCTCTGTCATCCAGAGTTGTCTCTCTCCTGACCACTCAGAGCTTTCCCTTCTTTCACTGTATGGTGTGGAAGGTCATCGAGAAGCCAACATGTGCAGGAGGCCCCTCATCCACTGCTTACCTGTACAGCTGCCTCCCTCTGGGAGAAGACTCTGTGCTCAGAAAGTATCTGTCCAGGAAAAAAGACAATGCAAACATCAGGCACAGGTCTGATGTTTTCCCTTGAATTTTCAAAACTGTCAAAGAATAGGCAAAGGCTGTTCTGGTGCTCAACAAGCAGAGTTTCATCCATCTGGGAAATATTTTTATTTTTATTTTTCTTTATAAGTTCACCCCACTCTTTCAAGATCTCTCTCAATCTGTGAGTATGTGTGGGTCTGAGGGTCTCTGAAGCACAGACAGGGTCTCTAAGGAAAAGGCTGTTCTTTACGTGACCAGGCTGTTTTGGCTTGGCCCATGGTAAACAAAATATATTTCTGGTAGAAAATATGGCTTTTGACCACCCTGACTTCCAGCCTGACTAGAGAACCAAAGGATGCTCACATCTTTTGAGTATTTTCATCATATGCCAGGATCTTTATTACTTCCCAGTTTCCTGATGTCAAATGCCGCACGCTTATTTGCTCACTTTTACTCTGCAAAGGAATAGAAAAAATTGATTTTCTTTTTTTTAAACAGTATTTCTCTGGTAAAGTCTAAAACATTGATTACCTGTGTTGCTTCTAATTCTTTAATTCTCAGCTAACAGTCAGCTTATAGTTTTAAATCTCCCGAATGCACAAACATCATATATAAATGCAGGCTCAGGAAGGGTAGTGCCTTTAACTTTATGCTCCATGTAAACTTCAGAAAATGTTAAGTATCATTGTTGGACCTTGATCGCTGTCATCTACATCAGCAGCAGCTGTGCAGTTTAGACAGCTTTAAATAAAAACATTCCAGGACATGCTTTAATCTGAACAAATACTCCATGTTTAATGCTTTTAAAACATGTGTATTACTATAAGATTAGCTACTCATATGCAATAATTTGTTTCTGAGATTAAGCAATGTTGATGTTTGCAGTCATAGTTCATTTTCACTGCTGTAAGCATTTTGTTGTTTAAATATAATTTGTCTGTACTTCTGACATTTATGTTGTTTCCTAATTGCTGTTCTTAAAACCAAGTTGCCTATGAACATTGTTTTTAATACCACCTGATGCACATGGCAAGGATTTTTCCTAGACAAACTCCTACAAGTGGGACTGCTTGGTTATAGTACATACACGTCTTCTATTAACTAGAATGTGACAAATTGTTTTCTGAAGTGTTCCCAATTTATACTATAGCAGAATGTGAGTTTCTGTTGTTCCACATCTTCCTCGCTTCCTCACCAACAGTTTATTATCAACAGGCTGCTTTATATTTCAGTGGAATGAGTATGCAATTGTGTTTCCCTCCCTCCCTCCCTCCCTCGGCTGGGGATTGCACGGGGGACCTCCTCTGTGGGAAGCCGGTGTGCAACCACTAAGCCATAGCAGCTCCTGAGTTTTTCATTAGTTTTGATTGTTTCTGTTTTTTGTGGGGTTTTTTGAGGCACCCAGAACCAAACGCGGGACCTCCCATGTGGGAAACAAGTGTCACATCTTCTCCCTCATTTTCTTTTCATTTAGAAAGTGTTCAAACCTACGAAAAAGTTGAAAGAATAGTAACATATAATCTTTACCTAGATTGACCAAATATCAGCCTTTTCAACATCTTCCTTTGCTGAGTCATTTGAAAATAGGTTGCAAACACTGGGCTATTCCAGCCCTGAATACTTTAGTACATATCTCTCGAGGGAAATATTTTCCTACAAAAGCTGATCTCATATCACACCTATGAAAATTAACATTAATTCAGCATCATTTAATCTACAATCCATATTAAAATTTTCAAAACTACCTCAAATTTTAACACTTATGCTTGCTTATGTGTATATATGTACACACACATATACCACACAACACAGGATCCAATGGAGGTTTACATATTACATTGGCTTTTCATCTCCTTAGTTTCTTTAAAGTAAAACAGTCATCCTAACTTTTTGTTGTTTTCCTTGACAAAGACTATGTTTTAAAACACTTGGCCCACTTGTCTTATAGAACACCTAACATTTCTGGATTATCTGATTGTTTTCTCATTATTTAATTTAGATTAAACAATTTTGGCAAGAATATTATGTAGGTGATATTGGATACTTCATGTTAGGAAGCACATCATACATCATGACAGGTTTTCCCACTCGTGGCAAAGCTTTTTAAGCAGAACTGCCACATCTATTCATTGTAAAGGTACATTTTATCTTGTCATTAAAAGTGGGATGATACTTGCACATTATGTGAATCTCCTTTTCCTTGTCAATTCTTCACTCAGTAATTTTGGCATTCATTGATGACTTTTACTTGAATAAATTATGGTTACACAGTGATTTTCCAATTCTAATGTTCCTTATGAGTTGGCATTTTTTAAAGCAGAACTTTCCCCTCTTTTTTCCCTGATATGTGGTCCTTCTTTTTCTCACCCTCCTCCTCATATTATTATGGTCTCAGTCATCTTTTTAGTGCAATATATTATGTTCCACTACTGTTGTTTTTCTTTATGATGCTGAAATGGTCAAAATTTACCTAATGGAAACCCCTTCAATGCCAACTCCTCTATTCTTTGGACATCATTACATTAGTCTTAGTGTACTTTCTTGATTATTATGCCATAAGCTATTCGAAGATCTTTTTATTTCCTCTCTCCCATACCTGCAATCATCATTTCTATTTCTCCCCATGACTCCTTCCAGTGGATCTGGAGGTAGGTGTTCTCTTTGCTTCTGGGGTGTTCTTACTTGTAGGCCCTTTAAAAGGACGTACATATATTGATTGTTTGACAGACCGCTTGATCAAAATAGAGATATTTCCTTATATTCTCTTTCTGTTTGTATGTGTATATGTGTATGCATGTCAAAGAAATTCCTCCAATTAAAATTCTCATCAGTTTGCCTTACAATTAAGTTTATTTGGTTCTTCTAGTATTTAAATTCAGGGCTTGGTATTTTAAATATACATAATATAAAATATTATCCTGAGAGGAGTCTTGTTCTCATTTCTATTCTCATTCTTCATATGTGGGAACTATTTTCATTAATTTCTCATTTATTTTTCCTTTGGGGAAAATAAGCCAAAGAAACTTTATAATTTCTTTGAAAATATATAATTTATATAAATGCAACTCTCAATTCCCATACACATATAAATTATAAAGAATATGGGACTCACTCCATACCCATTCTCAGATATAATCATCGATCTTTCTTATTCCTTCAGACTTTTCAGACTTCTCCATTGTGTGGATGTACCTTAATTCTTTCAACTAGCCTCCAATTTCAAATAATGCTGCAGTGATTAACCCTGTGTATGTCATGCTTTGTGTGTGTGTGTGTGTGTGTGTGTGTGTGTGTGTGTGTGTGTTCAGGACAGGTTCTTCCAAAAAGGCAGAATCATTGTACAATTGCACAGCAATGCCACAGAATGACTGTTTTCCCACCGAATTATTATGGTTTGTACTCAATGTATAGATTTTTGCCAACCTGATAGTTGAGAAGCAGTGTTTTGTGGGATGCTAGTATGTGATTTGTTGGCACTCCCATCAGAAATGAAGGGCCCACTCTCCCAGGTGCGACACTGCTGCTGGTACAAAGCGCTCAGCCATCACAACCCAAACTCCCTGGTAAGGTCTGCTGAGGTCCAGATGGCACCAGAGCTCAAATCCTACTGCTCCAGCTTCCACTCTTCCCCTCCTCTCCAGAGTCACCCATCACTTTGGTAATGACTGCTCTGCAGTCTAAACTTCCTCTGAGTCTATTTTCCAGGGAACCAAACTTGTGACAGTATCCTGTAGTAGCTATACTTTGCATTCATATATTTTTAAAAAGGCTTCCTTTAATAAATAAAAATGTCATGTGCATAATGTTTTTATGTAACTGTTTCTGTTTGCCTATTTTATCTACTAGGTGTTTGGTCCTTTTTTTTTTTAATAGCTCTTTATACACATTAGATAATCTTGCAGTTATGTGAAATATAAGCTGCATATATTGGGTTTGCTATTTTATTCTGACATTGCTTATGGAATTATTATTCAGAAAATTTTTTTTCTAATCTCCATGTTATCAAATTTATCAGTATATTCTTGTATTGCTTCTGGGTGTTAATTCATAGTTAAAAAGGATTTTTCAAGACTGAGGTTACAAAAAATATACTGATGTTTTCTCCTAGTACATGTATCGTTTCTTTAATGTTAGTTCTCTGATCATTTCAGAGTTACAATGGTAATATGGACATAAATTTATCTTTTTCCTAATGAATATTCAGTTTTCCCAAAACTATTTTTTAAAAAGGTTCGTTTTTCCCAATGATTTTTAGATGTAATCTTTATTATATGTAAAAAGGCTAATCTGTACTTTCTACACTATTTTATTAGTACATGTATTTCATGTCACAAAACCACTCACTTTCAGTTACAGCTTTTAATATACCTGTATTATTTTTAATATCTATTAAGATCAGTCTTTTCTTATTGTTCTTTTTCATGATTGCCCTAGATATGTTTGCAGGTTTATTTTTCCAAATGAACTTAAAAATAGGCATATACAGTTCAAGGAAATAAAAATTTTTGGAATTTCACTATCAGTTTTTATGTTAACTTCTGAAGAACTGACATCTCTATGATTTTCATTCATTCACTATGGCTTTCTATCTGTTTACTTTTATGTATTTTAGTAATGTTCTAATGTTGTCCTTACATAGATTATGTACAATTCCATATTTATTTCATTTTGTATTTATTACTAAGTAATATTTTATATTTTGTTACTATTGTAAACAGGGCTTCCTCTTGCATTGTGCCTGCTATTTGGCTGTTTCTTGCTTGTCTGAAGCCTACTGATTTTTGTATGCTAAATATCTATTCTGGTGTCTCACTGAGTACTTTTCCAAATCCTACAGCTCTCGTTGATTATTTTGTGTGGTTTACATCATATAATGCCTCCAGTACAACAAACAGTAGGAGTGGGGACAGTGTGCAACCTTCTCTTGTGCCTGACTCTAATGGGAATTTCACTGATGTTTCCCTATAAGGTAAGATACTTATTATCTTTGGGGTATATATGTTTTATCATGTTAAAAAATTATTGAACAATTTCTACATTTTACTATTATATCTCTCTTGTTATTGTGGCCTTTAGCATTATAAAGTATGCTCTTTTTCTTTCTTTTAATGCCTTGAGACGTGAAAGGTCTCTTGTCTGGAATCAGGATTTTAGTTTGTCTGAAACATTTTGTTTTGATGTGTATTTTGCATGAAAGATTGAATTGGATTTTGCTTTCATGAGCCAATCTGTAATATTTTCCCCTTAATAGATAATTTATTGCAATTTACACTTGTTAATAAGACTGTTATGTTTTTAAAATCTCTCATATTTTCGTATATATTATGCATATCATGCCTAATGAAGTTTGTGGGGTTTTTTTTATCCCTAGGCTGTTTTTTTTTTCTTTTAGTATTTAGAAATCTGGTATTAGGCTTGCAGTTTAGTTTTAAAAATTAATTTCATATTAATAACTCTGATAATGACCTTGCCACCTGCCATATTTTTTCAAACTTAGATTTTTACTACTTGCTTTCTCAATCTTAAAAAAATTATTCCTTGATACTCACCTATGCAGTATAAATGTACACATTTAGCCTTTCTCTTTCTCTCTCTTTTTTTTTTAACATTTTTAGTGTTGCTATTCCATAATGCAAAAAAATTAAAAAAAAATTTTCTCCACCTCTCGTTGTTTGTCCTGGCCGTCTGCTCTCTGTGTCTGTTTGTTTTGTGCTCTCTGTGTCTGCTCATCTTCTTTGTTTTTTCTTTAGGAGTCACCAGGAACTGAACCCAGGACCTCCTATGCAGGACGGTGGTGCTCAATTACTTGAGCCACCTCTGTTCCCTGTTTGGGTCTCTCATGTTTTCTTGTTGCATCAGCTCACTGCACCAGCCCATCACATTAGCTTACTATCTTGCTCATCTTCTTTAGGAGGTACTGGGAACCGAACCAAGTACCTTCCATATGGTAGGTGGGTGCCCAACTGCTTTAGCCACATTTGCTTCCCTCTCTTTCTCTTTTTATTCCACTCTTATGAAAATTTTTTATACAATATCAAATCATACAAATTCACATAGTAATTTTCCTTACTTACCTTCTCTCTTTCGATATATCTGCTCAGCTACTCATTTATCAAAGTTGGATGCTGACTATAGTATTAACTGAGTCCTTGAAAATGATAACTCTTCCAATAATTTTATATTTAAAGGCAGATTGTTAGTACAGAATATACTTCATTCATACTTCATTATCTTGATAATATTGCTCAACAATTTTCCTGCTTTGTTTGTTGTCTGGGAGTTGGATAATAACCAGATTTTCTTTCTTCTGTAAAAGGGTTCATCTTTTTGTTGTTGTTTTTTAAAACCAGGAGGCCCAAATTATTATTTTTCTCATTGAAGTCTAATATTTTTACAAATTACCATAATAGAATTGGAAATCAATTTCCCTAGATACTTAATGAGAATATTCCTTATCAAATAGATTGCTTCCTGAATGTTTTTGTCAACTTGACTGTTTTGTATTATGGTTTTAAATGTTGCTTCTCTTCCACTGTTTTGTTTTTCTCATTTAAGAATACTACCTACTTATCAGTTGGGTTGTATTTCCCTATCTTGTGTAACAATGTATCTGGGATCCTTTCTCCTCCTTTTTCCTTTTCATTTCATTGGCTTTTTTCATTTCTCTACTAGATACCCCTTACCTTATTTTCAATAATATCTATTTACCAGAGGACACTTTTAATTATTTTTTGTTATTATTTTGGACATTTTTCAATTTCCTTCCTGAAATCTGTCAGTTTTAATGTTACATTTTTTTTCCTACTTTTTGTGGTCATTTCTAAGATTTTGACTTTCTCATTGAGGCATAATTTCATTCCAACATATTTAATGATGCTTTTCTAATTCTGGTTGGAGCATTGATTTACAGTACTCTTCTGCATCATAGTTGTTTTTTTATGGGGAGAAATTTCATTAACTGAAACTTTTTAAAAAATTCTTGCTTTTTGTATCCATGTGTAGTAACTCTGTATGATTAGTCATACATTGTTCTTTTGAAACATCTCAGATTTTGCCATATATATATATGGCTTTTGAAGGATTGGTTAGCTTGTGAAGCTTCTATTGCTAGTACTCTGAAGAGCAGTTTCTTTATTAGGAAGCACCATTAGGAGTGGACGTGAGCATTCTGATTTCTAATAAAGATTTTTTCCCTGTAGGAGCCTTAATTTCTATCACTTACTTCCACATTTCTTTTTCTTTGCCTCCAACACGCAAAGAGATGCCTTTCCCTATCAAATTCCTTTCTTCTCCTTGATACGCAGTATTTCCCAAAAGTGCCATCCCTGGTTTTGTGTATATTTAAACTACTAGTTTTCCCCATCAATTCCTTACTGATTTGCACTTTCCCCTGTGTCATTAATCCAGTTTTCTTCTGCGCCTAGGTTTGTTTCTGGGTTCTCAATTCTGATCTATTGATCTCTTTGTCAATTGTGGCATCAATTTCATAATTACCTTAGCTTTTTAGTAAATCATAATATCTGAAAGGACAAGTATCCTTCTTGTCCTTCTTCAAGAATCAGCTATGCACAGCCCTTTGTTCTTCCACCTGAATTTTAGAATTTGCTGGTCAAATTTGAACGAATAAACAAATGAACCAATGGTATTTTGAATGGAATTGCAGTGAACTGACATCTTTACTATATTAAGTTTTCCTATCCATAAACATGAGTATTCTTTTCATTTATAAGGCTACTTTAGTATTTTAATTATAAATTTTATGTTTGTCTCTATAGAGATTTAATGTATCTCCCATATAAAACATTTCTTAGACACATTTTGTTGTTGCCCCTATTATAAATACAATCTTTAAAAATCCTGTCTCCAACTGTTTATTATTGAACTATAGAAACATGAAACATTATTTAATATTATTATTATACCCATCAGACTTGCTAAACTTTCTGACAAACTTTGAGTAGATTCTTTGGAGTATTCTAAAATGATGATCATATCATCTGTGAAAAAGTGCTTCCTGGTTTATCATTTCCTTTACAGAATTTATAACTTTAGTTGCTTTATCTTTTGCCTCTTTGGTTCAGGCCATTCGGTACAATAGTTAAAACAAATAATGATGGTAGTCATTCTTGCCTCAATGATGATTTTTAAAGAGAATGATACTGATTTTTCACTTTTGCTTATGATATATGATCTAAGCTTTTGGGTGAATGACTTTAACAACTTGATGAAGTTCCCTGCATTCCTAAGTTTCTAAATTTTTAAAATATGGATTTTTTGAACATATTAGATCACTTTCTGCATCATGTAGATTGTTATAATTTTTCTCATATAGATGATAATGCAGTGAATCATGTTATTAATAATAGATTATTAAAGCTTAAACAAATTCAGCATTCTTGTGCTAAATACAACATACTAATCATATTTCAATACATTAAAGAATTCAATATACCAATATTTGGCTTAGGCTTTTGCTCCAACTTCTAATTGTCCTTTTTCACGTTGTCATTATTTGTTTTGGTTTATAAGATATCAATGTCATAAAAAGTACTGAAAAATATTGTGTTTTTCTATTTCCCCAAAGTGTTTCTAATAGCTAGAAGTATGTGTTCCTTGACTATTTGGTAGATCCACCTTTACAAATAACCTATGCTGAGATGTGAAGAGATTCTTCAATACTAATTCAATTTCCTTTATTAGGCTATTCAGGTTGTCTGTGTCTTAATTCAGAGTTGGTATTTGTTTCCATGAGAACTTATCTGTTTCACGTAAGTTTTAAAATTTGTTTTCTTAAAGTTATTAAAATTGCCCCCCCCCTTTACATTACTTACGTTGTGGAGAAGCTTTCCCACATATTTATTAAACTTAATTGATTTTTCTAGACAATCAATCATTTGTTTTTCCCATCTTCTGTATTTTTTTCTTTGCTTCCTAGTTCATTAGTTTCTCCTCATTCCTTTTCTCATTACTATCCTTCTAGATTTTGAATTTATTCTGTTCTTTTTCTAAATTCTAATATTGGGTGTTCATTAAATACATGTTTTATATGTATATGTTATATATATAATTAAAAGCCATACCTTTTCCCATAATTATTCTTTTCTGTTTCTGGCATTTTTGAGTATTCTTTTAGTTCTAAGTACTTACTAACTTCCATTATGATTTCTTCTAGGAACCCTAAATAAAGCAGAATTTGTACATTTATCCCAAATGTATGAGTTTATTAAAGATGTAATTGTTGCTACTGACTTTTAGTACACAAACATTGTGTTTTAAAAATGTACTCTATTAACTGAATAAGACTTCAAAAGCTATTTAGTAGAGGTATGTCCAGAATCTAGGTTTTTTGATGTAAGAGTGTTTTATTATATCTTATTTCCAATGCTTTGGAAACACAAACTAAAAGGGCATATTATACTCCACTCTGTATATTTTATATGTATTAATATAATCTTCTATCAATAAATTCACAATATCTTATGATACAAAAGCTCTGTAAATAGGTCTATTTCTTATTCTTAAAGGAGATTTTTGGATTTTAGTTATTTAAGCTCAACAACAATCATCGGATTGCTTTATTTCAAGTGCTTTACACAATGTCTTATCCATTACAGAGCTTTATAAATTTTTTATGAATAAATGCAAAGATGAAACCAAATTTCTTAGCTTTGAGACAGGCACAGTTGTCTCAAAGACTGGCATGTAGTTCGGAAGTCAGACATTTTATTGCCAAATCTCCACTGGGCAATATCCTACTGGATGTCTCCCTTACTCATCTCCTAGTTCTGCTTTTCAGAAACCAGATGATCTTAATCTTAGTGCATCCTTGGTGCCCAACGTCAAGATGAAAAAAATTCCAGTACAATAAAAATAAATAAATTTGGTTCAGTGTTTGCAAATATCTGGAGATGCATTTGTTTCTCAAATTTCTAGGTTGATTATTTTGTCTGTTTATCAGTGAAGTTTGTTATTTGTATGTATGTTGTGCGATATGTGAATGCATAGTTTAAGGACAGAAGAATGGGCCCATTTAAAGCCATCGAGACCAAAAAAAAGTGCTTTGAACAGTGTTTGAAAAAGTGTACAAACAATAAAAATTATACTCGATTCACTTGCATGATACATCTAGGGTCAGAGTATGATGTGCCTCAGTGTTGGATCACAAGATCTTCTATTGGAAGCCACAATAACAATCTCACCATCTTTTGATTTCACTTTAAACATCTGTAATTATTCTACTTGCTTCATGAATACCAGGGCAAATTTGGGTTGGGGATAATTTGAACCTTCATTTCAAGTTCAATAGCACAGGGGAGGTTCTGGGGTGCAGAAGGGTCACAGCTGTGGCGGGGAGGATCACTGGTGCAGGATGTCAGTGATGGGGGGATGTGTGGGGTGGGGTGCGCCTGGGGCATGCCTCTTTGGACTATGGATATGTCCAAGTGGCCATGGGGTATTGTCTTGGTGGGGGGAGACCCACACAATAGCCAAAAGAATATTGAATTCCCATCCTGGGAAATCCTGTTACGTTCTCTAAAAGAGCAACAAGAATACCTTGAGTCATGGGCAGTGCCTAGCGAAGGACAGACCATTACGTCAGGCCCTTGATATTGACGGTTATACTTATGAATCTTGTTCTTGTGAAATTGAAACTTAGCCTAGTATTACATATATTGCCTAAGAGTTACCTCCTAGAAGCCTCCTTGTTGCTCTAATGTGGCCTCTCTCTAAGCCAAACCCGGTATATAAATTCATTACTTTCTCCCCAGTGTGGGATATCAGGCTTGCACCTCCCTGGCACTGAGGGATTATTACCAAAAGCCAACTAGCAATGTATTTGGAAAAAAGGCCTTGACCAAAAGGGGGAACTATTAATACAAATGAGTATTTATGGCGAAGAGATTTCCAAGTGAGTCAGGAGGTCATTCCAGAGGTTATACCTATGCACCTCTCAGCAGGATCTCATTGACTGCCACAGTAAACAGTGCCTCAAACGGGGAGGGGTGGGGGGTCCTGAGGGCTCTAGAGACAACTAGACACTACAGGCAGGGGAGACAATCTCAGGAGTTTGGCCCCCTGTCAGTGGGTCTACTTTGACACAAGTATGCTTCCCCATGTAACAAGATTAGACTCCTTTATAATTTCACTACACAAGGCTCTTCTGCCTCTTTTAATTGAATCTATAGTTAGTACTATACACATTACATGTCTGTCCCAGAGACTTCAATCTTCAGTCTGTTCATATGCCGATTGAGCACTGAATCTCAGCAGAACTGCAACACCTACTCTCCAATTTACTGGACTCACCCAGGTCAGCTAATAAAAGGATGATAAAGGACAATGCCAATCCCCAAAACAGAGAGTATCTACAACTGCAAGTCAGATAGTTCCATCCACCTGCCCCTCTCAATCAGAAACAGAGTGAACATCACCATCTGAAAATCCTCAAGATTGAGGTATGAACAAACGTAATGGGGGGAATGGAACTATAGGCTAAAGTAGACTTACTATTATTCTAGCAATGCAAGAACTTGTATCACTGATATAAAGACAGTGGCTACCAGAGGTTCTGAGGGGAGGGAGAGGGGAAAATAGGAGCAACATGCGGCATTCTTGGAAAATTGGAATTGTCCTGTGTGACATTGCAGTGATGGATAAAGTCCACTATACATTTTGCCAATACCTACAAAATTGTGCTGTGCAAAGTATAGACTATAATGTAAACTGTAGACCATGGTTAGGAACAACGTTCTAATGTGTTCATCAATTGTAACAAATGTACCATTACAATGTAATGAAAGGTGTTGTTAATGGGGAAAAGTGTGGGAAGGGACGGGAGTGGGGTATATGGGAATCATCTATATTTTTTCTGTAACATATAAGTAATCTAAAACCTTCTTAAAATAAAATAATTGAAAAAATATATAATAGCATAGAATTTCATTTACAATTATAAGACTTTTAACATATATTCTAATAATAGATGTCAAATTTCATCATAGCAGTGGGCACGTTAAATTTGAACTGGACCATAGGTTAATAATTCTAAACCAATAAGAATATAGTAGCTGAATATACTAAAAATAAATATCAGGGGACTTGACTAGTCTTTGTGAGGGGTTGTCTTTACATCAGGTAGTTTTCCAGCCACCTTCAGCAGGAATAAAATCACAGGAGAGGGAATTTAAAACAGCAGGAATGAATAATCATCTTTACTCCATAATAACAATTCTTTCTTTTCATGCACCCATTCTCTCTCTATCTTAATTTGTTAGAATAGAATTATAATAGATAAAACTATGAGGAATTTTGACAAGGACAACATGGCAGTATACTTTTAATTGAACATGTATTTCAATTTTATTTTTAGACTAAAATATAATAAACTTTATTATTCCATTCATTGACAGAAGAGGACTGAAAATCTGGGATGCAAACACTTTAACTAATCAGATACTACTCCTTGAATTGGTGGTGGTTTTAGTTTATTCAAAGATGTTAAATATTAATTCCATATTTATAAATTAAAAACATATTGGTATCAGTGAAAGTTTAATGACATGTTTTTTAAATCAGATTATATAGTTTTCATTAAAATTTTTCATTTTAAATTATGTTCCACTTTTTCACCTTCTAAATACAAGAAATGTTCTAGCACTTGAAGAAAGCAAGCTTAATTTACTGTCTATTCATCACATGAGGTAAGCTAATTGTTTTCAGACAATGTCCTAATCAGATGCAGCAGTGAAATTTAATGAAAAACTTCTGTTGGGTTGATTAGGTGATAGAATTGTGGATTGGGGGCATGATATTTTCCACAGTATTTATAATGAATAATGGCATTTAAACTGGTTGCAAGTGAAATCAGCTCTCATGAGCAAAACTTCCTATTGGTTAAAAGAGAAAGTGACTGGATTCCCCAACGTGTAATTATTCATTTAAGATCATTTTTCTAGTTAATAGGGCAATAGCTTCTGTTCATGAATCTGAAGCACTTCACATGTACAAAATCCTGCTTACCCCACATTAGAGAGGTGACTATAATTTGATAAAAACCCTTCCCTTAAGTTCAGCCTGAATAAGCAGGATATTTCAGTTCCAGAGGTGTGAATTTAAAAGTTAGAGGTCTACCTAGAATGCTTATTTTAAAAATATAGACCTGAAGTGATCAAAAGCTTGAAGGTTTGAAGCAAAATAATTTTTATATTACTACTTGCTTCAAGAAATATATAATTTTAAATCAATATAACATATTACATATTCTAAACAATTATTTGAGCTATATAAATTTCCAGAAAAACACTCTTTTTAAAAATTATTGTCTTTAATTAAACATATGAAAGTATAGAAAACTCATGAATTCTACTTTCATATATTCATAATGAAAGTAATCTGACTATATATATATAAGGTCTTAGAAATATTTTAGTTTTCATCCTAAATTTTCAATTCTGTTAATCAATTCTAGAGAATATAAATATGCTTTAACCACAAGATCATGTATACTTATATCAAATTATCACTATATTAAATATAAATGGTTCATATGTAAGCAACTATTAATCTTTCAAACAATTATTTTTCAAGATTATTTAGCATTACAGAAAATGTGTGCATGATACAATTAAAATATAAAAAACCTAGGATGCAATACTAGAGTTTCCATAAAATTATACCCATTTTTTTAAAGAAGACTGGAGGAAAACACATGACTTCTATTTTAGAAGGGGGTTTGCTTTAACGAGCATCACTTTTGTGTGTGAGGAAAAGAAATCCTAAAATATTTGTAATCACAACCATCACCCTCCATAATGAAAATAGCTTGTGAACAATAATTTTATCTCACGGAGTCTAATCAGTGTTTTTGTTTTGTTTTGTTTTGTTTTTGTTTTTGTTTTTAATCTACCTCCTGATGGTATGAGAGAGCAAAGAGCAAAATGTTTGAAAAATTTTATTTATTTAAATGAGTAAGGATACTATTCTCTTCTCAGTGAATCGTGGAGCTCTGTGTCATAGCTAAGAGTTAAGTACAAGGTGCTATTCCTAACTGTGGATAGCTAAGCACTTTGTTCATGTCTGTTTTAGTTTCCTTGGTGGCTCAACAAAATACCAACGGGGTGGCTTAAACAAGAGAAGTTTAATGACTCCCAGTTTTGAGGTTAGGAAAAGGTCCAGGCTTTCTTCCTGAAGCCGGGCATTCTGGGGCTGGCTGCCAGGGATCCCGGGTCCTGGGATCCTCCATCACGTGTCACTGCACATGACAGTCTCCACTGGTCTCTCCCTTCTCTTTCGGTTCTGTTGAGCCTCAGCTTCTTGCTTCCTCTGGCTTTCTCTCTCTGTCTGAAGTTCATCCTTCTTAAAAAGGACTCCAGTAATAGGAATAAGACCCATTCTGTCTGAGTTATGACACACCTTAACCGAAGAAGCCTCATCAAGAGGTCCTACTAACAATGGGTTCATACCCACCAGAATGGATTAAATTTAAGAACCTGCTTTTCTGGAAGTACATACAGCTCCAAACAACCACAAGGCCATTTCTTACTTTCTGGGCATGTCAATTTTAAGTTGATTTCTCTAGCATGGCATGTGAAGGAAGAAACAGTGAAAGTCATCAATGTTGGCATATACTACTTGTTAGGCTGGAAATTACGATACCATTTTAGAGAACTAATTTAGTCTTATATATCAAAACCCTAAAGATACACACGAATACACATATGACTTAGCTAGGTATCTTTTGACATCGAGAAATTTATTTTTATGGGGAAATCAGAAATAGAAACAAATATATGTGGACATACCATAATCCATTTATTCAATTCCTGATGATCATTTAGGTTGCTTCAAATATTTAAAATATAATTTCTAAAAAATAAATAATATGTATTGGTTGAATAAAAAAAGTCTCTAGAAGATTGTTCCTCAGGTCCTTGAAAGTAGAGGTGGGTGGTCTTCACTTAAAATTCTATATCCCAAGGCCCTCAATTCAGAGCACATGTGTGTGGCTCTTTAAATCTCATTGAATATTAAGAGTGTTTTCTGGGAAGGTGTGGTCAGTTGACTTATGTGCCTCAGAAAAAATACGCTTTTAATTTTACTTCATTTCTGTTGGCTTGAAGCCATTGTAAATAGAACATCTTGAAGAAGTTATTTCAGTTAAGGTGGGACCAACTGCCTCAAGATGGGTCTTCATCCTGTTACTAGAGGTCCTATAGAAAAACTAACCCCAAAACAGGGGTCTGAGCTGGGAGTCAATGGAACCCACAAAAAAGGGGAGACAACGTTGCACGTGGATTTCCATGCGATGGTAAAGCCAAGGAACAAGCGTTTCAGGCAGCCAGTCCAGAACAGCAGTCTGAGGAAACGCATCACCTTTGCTGCCTCAAGTTTGAACTTCTTCAAGCATCAAAACTATGAGCCAGTGAAGTCCAGTTGTTAAGTCGACCCTTTGTATGGTGTTTGTCTTAGCAGCCAGGGAACTGAGATTGAAGGTATAGCTTGACTCCATGGCTATGGACAGGATGAATCTTGCTGGGTCCACTGTGTGAAGGTTACCAACTTGGATTTTCGGTTGAACTTTACAGTCATTCACTGTAGGTTCACAATGCCACAGACTCAGACTTTTGGAGTATGACAGCAACAAGACCGAATCATGGAAAGAACTTACCTGGACTAAGAACATAGCTATATGGTGAAATTCTCCACGGCCGCCTTGTTTAACAGGAACCGTCATGAAGAATTTGCTGCCATCTCTAGAAAACACAGGCTCCTCATTCTAGAATACAGAAGTGCATATAATAATCACAAAATTGCCTTTGAAATTTGCTCTGCCAACTGTTGTTGATTCATGAATGGATTATACTAATTACTGATTTAGAATTAAATTAATTGGAAGATATTTAGTACTTTTTACAGTGAACAGAAAGATAGCATTGAGTGTATGTATATGTTTGAGTGGTGTGAAGGATAGGGCATATTCTTGCATATTGGATAAGTATGACTATCAAGTAGCCAAAAACACTTTTGAGAATTGGTTCACACAAGAACTTTCATGGTTTACATAAGATTGTATTTAGCAACATTCTTTTCACAAGTACATAAAATGTGACTATCTGCTCCAGTTTATCAAAGTAAAATTTTAATAAAAATTATAAAGTTCTATTACATTAACTATTTTATATGCTGAAATCTTTCAGTCAGCAGCTCTAATTACATGGTATACATTTCTGATGATGTGTACATAAATATACTGAAAATCCAAAAACCCGAAAGACTACAGAATTTGAAGGAATTCATAGAGATCTTTTAATTCAATTTCCCATCCTTACTGCTCCTTCCTCTTACATACACCTACACAAATGCTCATACACCTATAACTGTTAATCCCAATTCAATGTGTTTTAATGAAAATCTACTGGTACATTAAATTGATACAACTATTTTTGAAAATTAAATGATGGAAACTATATGTATCTATAGACTGCTTTCTCTTGCCAGGGGAGACAAAGGAAAGTGGATATGCCCAACCAAACACTGAGTCCTTGTCTGTTGGAATAGGGAGACTGGTCATATATATGGCATAAAAGATCAGCCTTTATGATTCCTTCTGAAGGTCTTTAGAATGACCTTTTCTATTTTTGAAGATCAGGTCCTCTGATCCCTTTCTCATCTCACTGTCTCCCATTTTTGCGTCTTCTCGACACACTCCCACATACTCTTGCTCCAGGGCTTTTGCATTTTTTATTCTCTTTCTGATTCTTTGTCTTACCTCCTTCATGTCTCTTCTCCATTGTTACTTCACCAATGAGTGAGGTGTTTCTACAAAGGTTGATCAAATAACCCAGAACACCTAATGCTGCCTGACATTCATCATCCCCTTTTATTTACTTTCCTTTTCTCCCATAGCACGTGATGTCATATTTTTACATATTATATTTTATTTATGTATGCATGCATTCATGTATCTATGTATATATGTAGTCTTCCTCTAGAATGTAAGATTCATGAGGGAGGAACCTTGTCTCTTCACTACTGTATCTCCAACACCTAGTACAGTGACAGTCACAGAAAGTGCTTAGCAATTAGTTGTGGACTGAGTAAATGAATAGATAACTGTTTTAATATGCAGAAGAATCTGATTCTAGCTTCATGAGTGAGACACACTCTTTGATAAGGATTGTAATATAATATTTTCCATGTCTACCTTGTTGGCACTTTCAAAAATATAAAATGGAACATGCAATAAAATTTAAGCTATGAAATTAAAGATGGGATAATTGCATTACTGGGCATATAATATGTACTGACAAGACATTTGACTGATTAGGTGAATCACATCTTTCTACCATGATAGGGTCAATAATTCTGTTGGTTCCACATCTTGTCCCTCTGGAATACCTCTCTTTGCCTTTACATGTGGTGTTTCTTCTGTCTGGAATAACTTTCTGTCTTAACTTTTTCTACTAAAGTCTACTCTTTTTTTTTTTTTTTTACTTGTAACTCAAGGGACAGAATCTGTTTTTTCTAGTTAGGGAATCTCTCCTCATTAAGGTATCTTTCCTCAGAGACTCTAAAACTGCCCTTCTTTTACCTCAATCTTAGCTTTCATCACACTTAATTTTATGGCTCTATTTTATTGTTCTGACCTTCTTCACTAGGCAATTAGCCATTAAACATTTGTAATTTTACCTTTTTAACTCCGTTGCCTGGGACACAGTAGGGCATGGCATATGTTTTCTGAATGGATGAATGTATGCATGCATTGGGCAAAATATGTTTGATATAAAACTTCTCACTCACCACACTTCCCCTTCACTGAAAAATAAATTCCTTTCTTATGGCATGAAGATATACAAGCATACTCCCTTTTACATTAACTTCCACTCCTTTTGGAGCCCTAATTAGCAGAGAAGACGCCTATGAGGGCTGCAATGCCAAATGCTTAGCGGGACTTCAACACTAACCACTAAACAATACCTGACCCCAACAGTTATAGAACTCCATGCAGACCCTTCCTTACAATCAAATGAAGTAAGTGGTAATAATCTCACTGTTTCACTTTCATGACCCTAGCAAGTCAGTGCTTATGACACATAGGACTATGAATTGGACAAACCAAACTCTATCTCTCATTAAAAATATTACGTAACAGTTATCTCAACTGCATGACCCTTGAAAGCTCAGCCGAACATGTCCAGTTCCCTACGTTCCTCTTACTAACCAGGAAGTCAGCTTGTTATCACCTTAGAAATTTCTTTCATTTAATTACTGCCACCATGCGTATCCCTTAAATTTCATCTAATTTTAAATATTTCATAAAAATACATTATTGCTTCTAGAGAAAATGTCAACTGAGATAAACTACCAACTGCATTTTCTACTGAATAATTGATAACCTGTTGCTTTGTTTTAAAAAAGTTTCTATTAAACATTCATAAATTAGGATTTAAAATTTAGATGGCATAATCCCAGAAGAGCATGCATTATGTTGATGTATGTTAGACAATTATGAATGTCACTAGCAATAAAAATATTAGCAAACTAGGTTTATTAATGCAAGGCAATTCAGAATATATCAATATCTATTATGTTATTGTTTTTCATGGATTTTATTTTCAGTATCTAACAATTTGGTGAAAATCCATCATTAGTTGTAAAATCAGGATTTTCTCCAATTTTAGTTTGCATATTGACTAAGATTTAATTTTTCACATCAACAGATGTACCTTCTGTTTGACCTGCACAGTGTTTGTGAAACGGGGAAAAGTCAATTGAATTGAGAGATCTTGGGAATCGTAATCAAAGAACTTGGCAATGTATTATATATGCAGATAAGGATGAGAAAACATTTTTAGAATTACTACTTAGTTTCTGATTTAAATAGGTGAATGAATAGTGATGTCATTGACTACTATGGTAAAAAGAAATAAAACTGATGAGAAGAGGGATGTGTTCAGTTTGAACTTGTGGATTTTGCAGTTATTTTGATATATTTAGGAGGAGATGCCAAGAAATCATTTGGATGTTCCAGAACTCAGAAAAGTGACCTGGGCAATAAATTTGGACATATTAATAAATGGGTGGTAATTAAAAATTATAGATGTATATGACATCTATGAAGAGAATATAAAATAAAAGAGGGCTGAAAAGAACAAAACAAATCTAATCCCAACCAAACCACACCAAACACATGTCCTTTTAGACAAAACAGTGATAGCATTAATATTAAAATGGATTGAGCCATATTTAGCTAATATGCTTATATTTCCTTCTGAAATGTCCAGTATAAGTCCATGTTGTAGAAACATTTGGTTATGCTATTTTATCATGTTCACCAGGATTCCAACCTCGTTTATGTCACAAACTATATTTGTGAGCTAATATACATCTTCTAAGAAAAGAAGCGTTCATGTTCTCCACATGACCAATTTATGTGGCAATTTGGGCAATTTTATGGACAATTTGAGCAATAATGGTTCAAGTTTTGATGGTTCACAACTTTTTCTCCTTCATGTATACAAAAGTTGACTTATCTTAAGGACCCTAAAGGTGAACCCTGATAGTAATTCTTCAATTTATATCTCATGAAAGCTAAAGTAACCATAGATAGCCTAACTTATAACTAATATTTTAATGGAAAAGACTCCCTTGCGAAACTGAGCAAAGGCAAAGTAACATTAATGAAATAATGTTTAGAGAAAGTTATCACATACCAAATATGTGACTAGAATGATCACAATTGCCAAAATGGAAAGTAAAGAGACCAGTAAATAATACCTGTTTAGAGAGCCACGTATCTGATGTCATTTCATATTTCTGAAACAAAACAATTAAATCCATGAAAATTCTAATGATCAAAGTCAGTATATACCAATTTAATTCTTTT
Organism: Dasypus novemcinctus; assembly: GCF_030445035.2. NCBI lineage: Eukaryota > Metazoa > Chordata > Mammalia > Cingulata > Dasypodidae > Dasypus > Dasypus novemcinctus. Next base: position 120,426,354 of record NC_080679.1, on the reverse strand, counting down.
TTATACTGTTTTATACTTTTCTCATGAAAGTATTTTAAAAATTCCTCCACTGGTGAAACACCATGAGCAATCTTATTGTCATTATTTACTTAAAACTGAATGAATAAGTAGAGAATGGAGATTAAATGAAATTTAATTACAAATTCATAGTAGTGCATGACCAAGGATAGAAGATCGTTTCCAGATCTGTTTGAGTATTTTACGTAAAATGTTTTGAAACACCAGACATTATCACTTTTCACATGTAGGCATCATCGAGAAACACAGTTAAGTCCTTTAAAGAGACTAGGCAAACAGCCAGGAATAAAAATAAAAGGTGGACATTCTCCCAGTATCCAGCCCACCCTTCAGCATAGCCATGTTTTTATCAGTCTTAGGGAAAAACAAACATTTGAAATGGCAACATTATTGCATCATTTAAAACAGTCTTTCAAAGTATCAGAACCAAAACTTTATCCTAAGGACAAAATTAGACTAATTTAATCTAATGTTAAATAGATAAAATAAAATTTTAGTAATTTAGTAAAAGATTTAATGACATGAAATACCATTTTCTGAATAAAATGAAGTATTTGAATAGAAGTACTCAAACAAAGATCACAAAATCCTAATATATTAAGGATTTAACCTACATGTAGAGGTACTCATTTCAAGACGCTCAGAGTAGTAACCCCTTAACAGATTTCTCTCTTTTTTGCTAATTTCCTTTTCTAAAGCTTTATTTTCATTATGCTGTAATTAACCACTTTTTCTTTGAGACCGTTATTATTAATCAAAAGACTTTTCACTCCATGCAGATATCAGAGAAATATCTAACTAAATCATCCTTTGATTCTCTGTTAGCAACTCAGCAATAAACATTCTTAGTATCTATAGACTTATATTATGTCTTAATTCTTATATTACATACCAATGATGGTGCTGATTAGCATCACCAAGTTTTTTCAGCATCCATGAGAATTCAGAATCCCATGTGCTGCTTTGTTTTGTTTTTTTTGCCTATTTTGCATGTTTTTTTGTTTTTATTTATAGCAGAAAGGAAAATGCCATTTTAATCCCACAAATATGAGATAAATATAATAGAATGTTAATAAGGTATCAAGTCAATAATACGACAGGGTTTCTATTTCATTTTCCATTGAAAATTTTAATGTGTTCTTCCATTTACCTACCTTTAATGAACAAATTTAGACCACCTTTTATAGGGAAGATGGGTGTTTTCTGATAAATGAGAATATTTGTATACCAGTTTTTGTGATCATTTTAGAAGAAATTATCCAGAATATTTTAACAAATAAATGGAGAGAGCCTAGACAGTTTGTAATCTAACTAGATGGAAGAGAATGACAGAGGTAACTGTTGCATGAACACAAGCTAATGATCTCTTGTTTGCACATCTATGCTAATCATTCCAATGAAAGAAATTTCAGTGTCTTTATTTCTTTTTCAGACCATTTAGAATTACATTTTAATATAGATCGAGGTATAATTTATATACAGTGACATGCACGGATCTTAAATGTACAATTAGATGATTATTGATAAATTCATTCATATTCCACCAAGATATAGGATATTTGCATCTCCCAAAAATGTTCCCTTGTACTCCTTCTGAGTAGTTTTCAAAAGATAAACACCATTCTGTGTTTTTCCCTCATAGATTAGTTTTGCCTGTTTTAGATCCTCTGATAATTGAAATGATTCATTATGTATTTTGTTGTTGGAGGCTTCTTCCTTTGAGAGTCATTCATGTTGATTGCATCAATATTGTTCCTTTTAAATTGTTGGGTACAATCCCATTTGTATAGATATGCCTCATTTTGTTTATCCATTGCCTTTTAATAGGCAATCTCACTGTCTATAATTTGTAGCTGTTGTGAATAAATCTGTTATAAAGATTTTTGTACAAATACTGTTGTGGCCACATGTTTTTATTTCTTGTTTAAATACCTAGGAATAGAATTACCATGTGTTTAAATATATCAGAAACTGCAAAACCATTTTCTAAAGTCGTTTACCATTTTACAATCACATTAGTCAAGAGAGTTCCAGATCTCCACATTCTCATCAACAGTTGATGAGAATTGTATATTTAACTGTGGCTTAAAGGAGAAATTTTAGTTTGTTTATATGTAATTAGAATAAAAATTTTAAAAAGCACATAGGATTGTATAACACAGTGAAACTTTACATAAACCATGAACTCTAGTTAATAGTATAGTTATAATATTCTTTCATCAATTGTAATAAATGTACCACACAAATGCAATGTGTAAAGAATAGGGCGGTATGTGGAAACTGTCTTTTCTGCTTGGCTCTTAAGTAGACCTACAATTTCTCTAAGTTGAGAAAAAAGTGCCTGTTTATAATGTTTTGACCTTTTTATTGGATTGTCTGCTTTTTTTATTATTGAGATATAGGAGTTCTTTATATATTCCTTTGACAGATACGTATATTGCAAAATATTTTCTGCCACTCTGTGACTTTCCTACTCATTTCTTTAACAATGTCTTTGATAACAAACGTATAATTTTGGTGTTGTACAATGTATTATTTTTTTCCTTATGATTAGGGTTGTCCCTATTCTAAGACATTTTGCCTTCTCATGATAATGAAACTATAATTTCCCCATATCATATAGAAGATTTATAGTGTAAATTTTTTAAAAATTTAGGGTTACAATTTATCTGAAATTAAGTATAGAATATTTTATGAGATAGAGTTCAAACTTTATTTTTTCCCTTATAAATACAAATTGTTCCAGCACCATTTTCCCCATTGAATTACTTGAAGTCTATGTTGAATCATTTGATCATATAAATATGGGTCTATTTCTGAGATCTCTGTTTAATTTAATAGATCTACTTGTGTGTCCTTATGCTTATTCTGCCCTACCCTACAGACTTTTGATTTCTTTGGCTTTCTATTTATTCTTGAATTCAGATTGTATTACTCCACCAATTTGTTCTTTTAAATGGTTGTCATGTTGGTTATCCCTTAAATGTTATGCATCACTTTTCTCTTGCCAAATATACCCTAAGGATCATGGGTGGAAGTAATAGTCAGATGATATTATTTCATTATCTGCAACAAATGTTCCACCACAGTGTGGAGTGTTGATAAAGGGATGTTGTCGTTTGGGAATTCTACACATATGCATGATTGTTTTGTAAGTTCACAACCTCTGTAATGAAAATATACTTTAAAAATAATAGGGTAAGTTGGGAGAAAAATACACCAAATGTAAGGTATGGACTATAGTTGGTAGTAATATTTTGATAATGTTCTTGTATAGTTTGTCACAACTATTTTCACAACAATCTTAAGTGTTGAAGGTGAGATGATGTATGGGAATCCTGTATGATGTTATGCATGTTCATTTTTTAAGTGCAGAACTTTTACTATGCAATTATTATTTATGTATGTTTATGTATGAATGATATACTTCAATACATTTTTTTTCAAAGATTGTCTTGACTGTTTCAGGTCATCTGTATTTCCATATAAATTTTCAAACCAGATTAACTGTTTCTACACAAAGAACCTGCTGGGATTTTAATGGGGATTATTTTGAAACTCTTTTGAGATGTATTGACATATTAATATGTCAATATACTAAGATTTTAATTGAAGAACAAAGTATAGCTTCCATTTATTTAGGCCTTCTTAAATCTTTGCAGTGATGTCCTTTTTAATACTGAGACTTGGCACAGTATTTGTTAAATTTATCTTAAGATTTAATGTATTAAAGAGTCTTTTTGTTTTGTTTTGTTTTTTTAAATCCAGGGATCTTTTTGGTGTGTTGCTTCACAGCACCGGAGACTTGCACCTCTCCGTACAGGTCTGGGAAGCCAATTTCTTTTTTTTACTGGGAGGTCCCAGAGATCGAAGCCAGGTCCTGCATGTGGTAAAGTGGAGCTCAATTGCTTGAGCCACAGCTGCTGCTCATATTAAGGAGTTTTCAAAAATATATTTATTTTTGGATTCCATTTCATTATTGCTAATGCATAGAAATATATATTTTACTGCTTTATTTTTAAATAAGCACAAATTTACAGAGAAGTTTCAAGATAATACAAGAAATCTCTTCAAGTCATTACAGATAGTATTAATTACATATTCACCACTTGTTTATATTTGTACCATTAGCTTTATCGTTCTCTTTCTTTCTCTCTCTACCTTTGAGAGGAAGGTGGAAATAGAATTTTTCAAAAACAACTGAATGGAATTTGGAAGAATTAATTTTATCTAAACCATCTGACAGAAAGTTTGAGACATTTTATTCAGTTATCACTAAATACATCAGTATTTCCTAAGAATATGACACTCTCTTATGTACCCAGAATAAAATTAAGATCAGAAAACAGATGAAAGTGCAATGACCTTATGAACTGTGATTTGGTATCCTACTATTTCTTGTTTCTGTGGAGATCTTCTTTTTATGTACACAGTTAAGTCAATCATTATGATATTTATGCCTTACCAAATTATCTCCCAGTTAGGAAGTCCAGTAAAAGGTTGCATAATAGTAGTGTCTAATTGCTGATTTTAAAATATATTTTTTTTTAAATTTTAAGGTACTTAGATTACATAAATATTACCTAAAAAATGTAGGGGACTCCCATATGCCCCACTCCCTACCCCTCCCACACTTTCCCACATTAACAACATTCTTCATTAGGGTGGTACATGTGTTAAAATTGATGAACACATATTGGAGCATTGCCACTAAGTATGGATTATAGTTTACACTATAGTTTAACTTCTCTCTTGCACAATCTTGTAAGTTATGACAAGATATATAATAGCCTGTATCTGTCATTGCAACATCATTCAGGTCAATTCCAATGTCCCAAAAATGTCCCCATATTTCATCTATTTTTCCCTCTTCCTGTCCTCAGAACCTCCAGGGGGCATTGCCTCCACATCAATGATAAAAGTTCTTCTATTGCTAGAATTACAATAAATCTATAGTAGAATAACAATAAGTCTACTCTAGTCCGTCCCTGTACCACCATTGGCTATCATATTTGCTAGGGGTAGTTCATGGATATCCATTATCAGATTGGGAAGGTTTCTTCCTATTTCCTTATGCCAAAAGTAATTATCATGCATGAGTGTTGAATTTTATCAATTGATTTTTTTGCATCTACTGATATAATTATTTACTTTTCCTCCCTTGTTCTGTTAATATGATGAATTACACTGATTGGTTTTCAAAATGAAACCCAACTTGAAATTCTTGGAAGCAATCTTGAATTCCTGGGATAAACCAAACATGATAACAGCGCTCTATTCTTTATTTATATTGCTGATTTTAAGTATTAAAATGTATAATGATTTTTTTTTTAGTTTATACGTGATATCAGTCTAAAATTTTTCTCTCTTGTAATCTCCTTATCTAATTTAGATATTAGGATTAGGCTAGCTTTATAAAAAGAAATAATGATCTTCCTTCTGCATTTTATAAATGTTTATGTAGGAATGGTACTATTTATTCCTTAAATATTTGATGGGATTCATAATTGAAGCCATCTGGTCCTGGAGTTTTCTTTGTGGGAAAGTCTAATTATGAATTTAATTTCTTTAATTGTATATAATTATTTAAATGTTCTCATCTTCATGTGTCATTGTTGGTAATTTGTGTTTTAAGGAAGTTTTGCACGCCATTTGAGTTGAAAATTTATTGACATACTACTCCCTTTATAGATTTTTAAACTTCATGGACTATATAATGAGCCCACCTTTCATTATTCATATAGGTAACTTGGGTTTCTTTTTATTCTTTATCAGTATAAACAGGGATTTACCATTATTATTAATCTTTTCAAAGAAATGATTTTGCTTTCATTGATTTTCTTTATAGTTTACTTTTTAAAATTTGTACTCATTTTATTATTTCCTTCTTTATTTGAGTTTAATTTTCACTTCTGTCTATAGCCTTTTAAAGGTTAGAACTTTATTGCCATTGATTTTACATCTTTCTCATTTTCTAATATGTATTGAAAGAGGTAAATCTCACTTTAAGAACTACTCTGTTTCATTCACTTTTTTCACATGTATTTTCATCTATGACTGAGCTTTTTAAAGTTTTTAAGTTCTCTTGTAATTTATACTTTATATTGTGTTATGTAGGAGTGTGTTTTTAAATTTCCAACAATTTGGAGAGTTTTCAAATATCTTTTAATTACTGATTTATAATTTAATTGGCTTGTGGTTACATATCTACATATATATGTATATATAGACACTGCACAATTTTAGCCCTTTGAAAATTAAGACTTGTGAATATTTTCCTTTGCACTTAGAAAGATAGTTTATTTTGCAGTTTTTGGATTAAATGTTCTCTAATTATGAATCTGGTTAAGTTGCTGATAGTGTTGTCCAAATATTCTGTTTACTGATTTTTTTTTGGTCTACTATATCTATCAAATATAGAGAAAATAGTACTAAGAAGTCTAAGTATAGTATTTATATTTCCTTAGTTTTGTCAGTTTTTGCATATGCATTTTGCTTATGTATATTGAAGGTCTGTTATTAGGTGCATAACTATTTATAACCTTTCTATCTTCCTAATAAATTGAGGTTATATTAAAAATGATCCTATTAATATAGAGCAATATTTATTGTGTAATGTATACTGATATTAATATATCCACCCTAACTTTCATATGATCATTGTGTTTGCATGGCATATGTTTTGGTTTCCATCATTTACCTCTTAACCTGTGTTTTTTATCTGTGCATGTTTTTAAACATTGTGCAAGTTTTGCTTTTCTATCGATTTTAACTCTTGTTTTAATTGATCATGTTACTTTTGCTATCAATCAGAATATATATCTGTAGTGTATTACAGTCTATCTTGAGTTAATACTATATCACTTCACATATATCACTTACAATTGTAAACTTCTAGTTCTTCCCATCTTATTTTGTGTTCTGTTATAATGCTTTTAATTTTTACATATTATAAATGCTACACTATACCTTTTATTTGCTGTAAGTATTCAATTATCTTTTAGAGAAATTAATAACTAGAAATATTATTTTCTATTAACACACATATTGAACACTTGTGGCACACTTCCTTCATTTGGATCTGAGGTTCCATCTGATGTTATTTTCCTTCAGGCTGAAGAAAATCTTTTAATGTTCCTTGTAGTACAGATGTATTTATATCAACTTGTGAATTGATTTGAATTCTCTTTCAGCTCTTGTTTATCTGAAAACATCTTCCTTTGTCCTCATTTTTGAAAGCCATTTTCACAAAATACAGACTTTTAGTTTGACATTGTTTTCCTGTAAGTCCTTTAAAAATGTCATCCTATGCTTTCCGGCTTCCATTATTTCTGCTGAGACATGGACAGTCATTCTCATCATACCCTCCCTTCCCCACCCCCCATATGTAATGTGTTTTACTATTCTCAGGTAGCTTTTAAGATTTTCTCTTAGTCTTTATTTGGTAATAATTTGAGAATAATGTGCCTAGGTATGTATTTATTTGACTTTATCCTTATAGGGGTCTGTTTAGTTGTTTGGATATTAGAATTAATATTTTTTTAATCAAATTTAGGAAATTTTCAATCTTTACTCCTTAAATTTTTCTCTGCCCAATATCTCAATCCTTGCCCTCTGTGCATAGAAATTTACATATGTTGTAGCAATTTATATTACACTAAAAGTTCTTTAAGGCTTTTTTCAGCAATTTTTTTTCTCAGTGCTTCAGTTTGGATTGTTTTTTTTGTTTGTTTGTTTTTTGTTTTGTTTTTTAGGAGGTACCAAGGATTGAATCCAAGACCTTGTACATGGGAAGCAGGTGCTCAATCCACGAGCTACATCTGCTCTGCAATGAGAGTTGGTTTATTCCTTTTGTTTGTTTGCTTTTAGGAAGTACTGGGGATCAAGCCTGGGACCTCATACATGGGAAACAGGTGCTCAACCACTTGAGTTACATCCACTCCCCAATTAATCTTAACTTCAGTAAAGTCCAACCTGTTGTTAAACCCATACAGTGAATCTTTCATTTCAGATATTGTATTATTCAGGTCTGGATGGAGATGCCATTTTTCTATTTTTAAAATTTCTATTTCTCTATCTAAACTTATCATCTGATTACTTATTGTGACCATTCTTTATTTTAAAAACTTATATATATTTCTAATGGCTCTTTAAAAATTCCTTGTCTGCTAGCTTTTGTTCTTTCTAGGTCTACTTCTATTGATTCCTTTTTAGAGATATTGAGTGGGATATAATTCTGCTTCTCTATATGTGTACTAGGTTTTTAATGTGTGATTGACATTATAAAGCTACATTGTTAAGAGGCAAGCTTTCATTATTTTAATTTTCCTTTAAGAATGGTAAATTTTGTTCTAGCAAGTAGTTAATATAGGCAGAACAACTGGGTCTCTTCAAGGTTGTATTTAAATGTTTATAAGGGAGAGTCTAGAGTAGTCCTACTATTACTGCATTTTCATTTTGTGCTCTACTAATTTAATGTCCAGGATTTTCAAAGAGATATCTCCACTTTGGATGACCAGAATTCCAATGATTCTCAACACTGTGCAGCCTAAAGACATCATTTGGCTCACAGATCCTTAATAACTATTTTCTCTGAGGCAATGTGAAGTCATGCCATGCACATGCACAGAAAAAGATTAAAATTTCCTCTACATGTATTGCTGGAATTCATTTTTACATAGCTCCACCTTCTCCAGTACCTACACCACAGTCTTGAACTCTGATTTCTCATCCTATTTGGATCACTGAACAGCTGTCCCTTGCTGGAGCTCCATACCCTTTATCTGTGGTCTCAAAAGTGTAGCCAACAGAAAGTCAAGGTTCACTTTGTGCATGTCTGTTATTTTGGAATTTATGGGCCTTGTCTTCCTGATAAACAATATCTAAAAATAGTTGATTTATAGATTTATATATTTTGTATAGTTTTATAGTTGTTTATCACAAAAGGGCTAGTCTGGTAACATTTATTCTATCTTGACCAGAGACAGAAGCCTTAAAATTCAGTTGTTAAACAATCTGAGAATCCTTTAGATTACATAATATTTTCAATTTTTCCAAGGATTATGCATGTAATATAACAATTTAAACTGACTGAACCATTACCTCTACCAACCACCATAAAAATGACACATAAAGAATTTATTGAGGAACTTTTAAAATAGATTTTAGAAATTGAAATACAACCTATTTTCAAAATACAATAATTCAATAACCATTTTTTACTTTTGACTATTCTTAATTAATTTAAGGATAAAATCATTGTTATTTCATAAAACTAACCTGAACCACAGAGAAATAAATTAATTTTTGGAATGTGTTTAAAGAATACAGAAAAGAAACATCCCACTTTCCCAAATTAATCAAAGTCAAACCCTACAGATAAAGCCCAGCTTTGATATTGAAACCAAAGATAATGGTTTGAAAAATACTTCATGCTTTATAAGTATTGATTTCATTTAAAAATTTCAGTTTTATTCTCTTTTGCTTCTCATTTCTATGCCTCACTTCAAAGTTTGGATAGTTTATGGGTTAAATTTTGTACTCTCAATAGTACTCCTATTTTTATTTATTTTTTTAACAACTACCAGATGTTAAATATTGAAGACTTTGTATCAAGGATTTCATATTTCCCTTTATAAGATAACATAAACTACGTTGTTTTCAGTTCAAAAAAAGAATAAATTATACTCACTCTGCTACAAGCGCCAGTGGTGGTCTCACAGACTGTGAGGACGGAGATGTTCTGAGGTCGGTTTAGCCATCTTACCACTGTCTTGGTGTTGCTTACCCATTTAACCATAGTGATATAATATTCTCTAATTTGGAAACAAAATTAAAATTTAGGTTTAGAGTCTGAAATTACATATAGTACCAAAATTAAATCCATGTTATTTTATATGTATGAATAACTAGAACACTCCAAAATTCCCAAATCATATTAATTCCTATTTATTTACATATACATATATCTGAATTTATAAATATTCAGATATATACATAAATGTGTGGGTATATGTGCAATAAAGATGAATACAAATATATATACACAAATACAGAAAATTTAAGAATACATTTGTGAATGAATGCTTTCTCAAAAATGAAATCTTCACAAAACAATAATCAGGATGCTAGACCTTTATGAAAAAATTTGTGATTTTTTCCTATTGATTAGTAGTAACATATTTCCAAGATAAGCATAAATTTTCTAGGCTATAATTTATATTTTAAAAAAATATAATCAATAACCAATTCAAAGGCAAAGATCATTCTTGGATCAATATCATTTTTTGTGTCTGAAAAATCTTTCTTTTGTCACTATGCTTGAAAAATAATTTCCTTGGTTATAGAATTCTAGGCAGACAGGCATAATCTTTCAGTACTTTAAAGATGTTGCTCCATGACATTGCTTGTATTGTTTCTGAGGAGGAAAAATCCTCTCCTCAGCAATTAACATGTCTTGTTTCTCTGTCTGTATTTTTTAAGCAGTTTTATTGATGGATATTCACACACTACAGAATCTATCTAAAGTGTACAATCAATGGCTCTCATTATAACCGCATAGTTGTTCGTTCTTCACCACAATCAACTTTAGAACATATTCATTATTCCAAAAAGAAAAACCTCTTACACCCTTTTCATGTATCGCTTTTATGTCATTTCACATTGTACATGGGGACTTTGGCTAAGAGTTGTAAATTTGAGTTTGGATTTTGTCAGTTCTGGACCAATGGCCAATCTCCATTTTTTAAAATTATATTTTCAGCTTATTGCAATTATCTTCTTGTAACAGTTTAAAATAAAGTGGGAACTGGAATGATGGATATGAAGAGCTACTGCATTCTTAGTAGAGTGTGGATATTAATTTGTGGGGTCTCTGATATTTTAAGGTGGTTGTATTTTGGAAAGGTTTTATTTTTTTCCTTTATGAAACACTGTAGATTCTATGTTTGCAAATTTACATAAAATATAACAAAATCTCCAAGCTATTCCCAACAAAATGGAAGCACGAATAAATATTCAATTCATACTAAAAGGGAATACAAAAGACTTTCCTACAAACTTCTCCCAATTTCAAAATAGATGAGATACTTTAGAAACGGCTTGAAAATTGCCACTGCTTAAAAATATCTTAAAAATAACCAGCCCAGTTTTTCTGTGATGCAGAAAAAACACCTAAAGGAGAAAACCTTATGATAGAAATTATAAATTACTTGTCCTTAGACATATCTGGGTTCATGAACCATGAACCATGATGTGTTCATGACACATCAGCTTCATGAACTCTGCATCTCTAACATTGCTGAATATCTACAAAATTCTCCAGGAAACCTGTTAGCCCATCAAATTGAAGAAGTTCAGTCGAAGGCCAAGCATAACTTGTCATCTAGTGAAGTCTGCCATATTTTCTTCAACAATCTCTCCAAGACATCTGGCAGATTTCACAACTAGGTGAGCCACACTTGAAAATTACCTAGAAAGTCAGTGAAATCATAACATGAAGTGCCCTAAATAGAGTTAATAATGAAACTTTGAATAAAATATGCAGCTAATTCAGGCATCGTCTTTGGCCAAATCAGCCTTGAGATCTTGCAGAGAATAATGTTTTGCTCACTTCACTATGTTTTTTAAAGTATATTGATTTCATGTACACTATAATAATAATTGGCAATGTGAATATTTAAAAGCAGAAAATATAATTATTAACTTTTAATAGATTCATCTAGAGAATTTAGCATAGAGAAAATATGATAGCGGGTGGTATAATTAATCAGAAAAAGAAAGTGTTGAATAGGGTACTTTATTCTGATAATATATACTTCTGATGTGTTGGTATTAATGTCCAAAATTGAAATAAAAAATAATTTGGAAAACTACAAAATGACGGAGGGAATATTTATTGGAGAATCTCGATAGACCTGGTATAAAGAAGATTTTCAAACCCAATCGGAAATTTGACCCAAATATCTAAATTGCATGATAATATGTTATGTGTTTTTGCAAAGTGAATTGGCAAACTAGCATGAATTATTCTAAAAATAAATAACAAGAAAAAGAAACCAAAATTTAAATAATTGTAAGCATTGTACTTTTCAAAGTAGCCCTCAAGTGAAATTTTGCAAGAATGACTCCTTTGCAGCAACTTAATTTTTGACACACCGTATTTTGTTACCTGTGATGGCAAATCCTGATTTTTAAAGGGGATTTGAAATTTGGAAACCAATTAAAAGCCAACCAGTACTAAAGAGAAAATTTAAGTTACATATAAAATTGTAAGTTAAAAATTATTCATTTATAATCATCACTTACACTTCTCTTGAATTAGCAATGTGATTATTTGTGTTTTAATAGTGCATCTTAAGTTCATAAACTAAATTTAGTCTTGCTGGGACATCTCTGCATTCATCTTATTTATACTTTAGGATGATTTTGCACATGTGGCAACAATCTGAAGAGTGAGCGTTCTCCCCCAAATTGAACTTGTAATGCCGTTAAGGGTCACTTTCAAACCTCTGAAATGGTCATAATAATGTGTTGAAAATATCCCAAGTGGAAATTAAAGTAGAGCCTGATACACAGCAGAGAGGAAAAACCTATCAGCTCACTAAATCACACCCTACTTTCTTTCTTTCCTGCACCCAGGATTCTAGATGCACATGTCATGATTCATACGCACTTATTTTGCTTGCTCAGAATATTCAGTCTTCTCCTGTTTGGGGGTGTAGTGAAGTGCCCTTACCTGGAAATGACCCTCCTGGGCCTGTCTGCTGCCGATGAGGTTCTCCTCCTGGAACTCCATCTCATGAACATATTAGATCTGGTGTCCCACGACCATGGCCAGAGCAAGTGTCCCCTCTTTATAACTGCTTGTTCCTAGTCTCCATGGCTCTGCATTACCCAGGAAGTCCTCGAGGATCTGGTCCTCTTGAGCCACAGAGACAGAAACAAGCAGATTAGAGCGATTGCACTTAAGTCAACAGAGACTTTTTATCAGATGGGTGGTCTGGAACAGGAGATCTAACCGTCCACAAGGCATTTGAAATGGAGACTCCAACATCACCAGCAGACAGGTAAATGAGCTGTTAAACCTGGATTTTCACTCACTTCCTCTCCAATCACCACTCTGTGTTCACAAGTCTTTATGCACATATAGTCACAACAGCAAACTCATAGATAGTGCCCCTATATCAGCTCTGTTAATAACTACACATTACATGCAATAAGGGGCATTTAAGACTTTTCTAGGAACATAGATGAATCTGGTTAACTTTTCTCAAGAAGCACAAAGATTCCTTGGAATATATATACACATGCTTGCGCAGAGAGAGAGGGAAAGGACATGGCACATGGCTTCATATATAAAAACCATCGTGTGTGTGGACATCTCTAACAACATCCTTAAAGCAATTACACTGAAACATTTCATTAGACAAATATTACCCTTAAATTATTTGTGTTGAATGCTCTCCATTTGCCCTAACAGATCCATTCTACAACTCGCTCCCCAAAGACTTCAAGAAGTTAGACTCTATAATGGGGCTTCCTTGCCAGTGAAGTCCCTCCAGGAACTCAGAGGAAGTGGAGAGAGAGAGTATATTTATTCCCAGGATCTGCTCCCTTGTGGCGGTGAACAGCCCCTTCCCTAATTACACTTCAGTAACTGCCATTGGCTAGACTGTCTTTTATATTCCCAGGATCCTGATGACTACATTATGAAAGATGACATGCTTTCTTAGATTTCAAACATCTACTAACTAGGGAGGGCACAATGGTTTCCTGCCTAATTTCCATTTAATTAAATTAATAAATATTGATGGCCCAAAAGCAAATTCAAGGTGTAGTAAAGAATTTGGCTTTTCCCAAAGAAAAGGCTGGCCATTATTCCCAGCTCATAAGAGGTAATCTTTAAAGCCCTGGAATTTCCCAAATGAGTGTCTCTGTTATTCATGGCAGGCCCCTGGGACCATACCTGATAGTGTATAATAACCCGGTGATTCAGGGTGGGCATTTTGGGCTATGTGCCATCAGCCCTGCCTCTAGGCAGGTGGGAGGTGGAGCTTGAGTTCAATCACATGGGCAATGAACTAATCAATCATTCCTACATATTGATGTCCCAGTCACCTGCGCACTGAAGCTCAGATGAGCTTCCTGGGTTGGCAGTACTTTATGTATTGTCACACATCAATACAGAGAAGGTTCCACAACCTGTGGACAACAAAAGCTTTGTGCTTGAGAATCCTCAAAGCCTCTGACCTACACATCTCCTTACTGATTCTAATTTGAATTCTTTCCCAGTAATAAATCAATTCTGTGAGTATGGTAGTTTTCAATGGTTCCTGAATCTTTCTAGCAAGCTATTAAAATTGAAGGTCATTTTTAGAAACCTCAGAAGTTGGAGCTGCTGTCAAAAGTGAGGGTGGAAATGCAGTGAGTGTCTCATGATGATGGAGGAGGTTGTTGTTTTTGGGGGGGAGTGGGGTAAGGGGGATGGGAGGTATATGGGGACCTCATTTTTTTTAATGTAACATTAAAAAAATAAAGACAAAAAAAAAGTGAGGGTGGGCCTGTGTGAACTATTCCTTCCAACTTTGTAGTTGGGCACTAGGACCTTGTAGCTGGAATCAGAGTCTTGGGCACACTTAGCAGTCTGAAGGCTTGTGCCCTTAACCTTGCAGTTTGACTAGCTCTGGGTATAAGACAAAATAATTGTTTCATTCTATCTTGTGTTCAGTTAGGTGAGTGAAACTTTCTTTGATTCACACCATGGACATATCTATTTGTTCATGATTGTGTATCTCTGGGCCCATCTAAGTAATACATGTGCTCAGAGTGGCTAAATGAAGATGATATAAAAATTCATGATTAGCCTTCTTTCCCTGAACTGGGCTAAAGCTTTCAGTACAAACAAATGAGGAAGGGAATATATTTCTCTAAAATTGAAGCATAGGGAATATTTGGGCATATTAGTTTTGAAGTAAATTTTCATATTGAGTTTTCTAACACACATAACAAGTAATACATTTTGATGCATTTTGCATGCCTCAGTGGGCATTTACATAACACAATAAGCAGAAGAAGCAATATTGTCATGCACGTTGTATAGATAAGGTATTGTATGAATTATCCAATATCATAGAACAAGTTCTTTGCTAAACTCCCATCTAGTGAACTCGTTAGAAACCTCTTTAAGTAACAAATTGATATAAGGAATCACTATCTTTTATCAGAAAGAAACTTGAATGTTGCAAAATTGACCCCATCAAAAAAACTTAGAAAAAAACTCATGAAAATAGAAATTATTGTTTCTAATTCCTTTGAAGATTAAGGGATTGAGTCCCAAGAGGTAAGTAACTTATCCAAGTTCACACAATGAACTAGTGGTAATAGTCCAGGGCTCTTTTCTATCAATGGAAAAAATTAAACACATCAGAGAAAAATGGTCCAGTTAATGACCAAATAAAATATCAACAATTTCCATAATTGCTTAATTTGTGAATCAATCTTTGATGGCTGGTAGGTATTGCTCAGAAACAAGTTTTTATTTGATTTTTCAGTCCTGCTACATTATATGCATTAATTCAGGTAGATCCTCCCTCAGGTCTCCATCACAACCTGGTTGATAGTCTCTCCTGGAACCTGATTCAAGTTCTTTCTTTTTTTTTTTTTTTTTTAGGAGGTACTGGGGATTGAACCCCCAGAATCTTGTGCATGGGAGGTAGGCACTCAACCACTAAGCTATACCTGCTTATATACCACTTATCCACTTATTTTCCATATATGCTATCAACAGTTCCTAAGGTTCTACACCAATACTTTATTTGCTCTAAGCTTCCACTTTTCTATCAGTAAAAGGAGCAGTTTATATTAGATAGTTAAGGAGGTCCTTCCAGTGTTAGCATTCTATGTGAGAATAGAACACATTCTCACACACTGCAGGCTGTACTATCTGAAATCTCCTAATGTGGTGAAATATTCTTAAATATGTTAATGGAACAGCATTTGAGGAGAATCTCTATTTGACTGATCACCTTGCATGTATTGCAGATGTCATTCCCACTCAAAACAAAGAAGGCTTCTTAGGTAAGATAGTCAACAAAATTCCTCTGCATGGAGAAGAATGCTAGGCAAGCTGTGGGGAGAAAGCTGGAAAGATTCCACAAAATTTAGAGAAAGAACACTTTGAAAGAGCAACATTTTAAAAATAGAGAGATGCTTTTCAGGAAGAAAATTCAATAGAAAATTATGTTTTGTCCCCTCTGCACTGTCCTTTCATTTGCAAATGGTCCAATTCTCCTAATCAGTATCTTGAGACATTTTGTGGGGTTGCTAATCACTATGAAACTTTGAACCTTCTTGGGAACAGCCAGAGACCCAGAACAACTTCATTGTTGAACTAATGGAGGCAACCTCAGCTCTGTTTTCAAGTGGATTTGTTGAGCTGAACTTTTCTCTCTCCCTCAATTGCAATGAAATGATAATTGGAATAAAAATATCAATTTCCCTGTAAAAGTAAAATTGAAATTGCCTACCTTGATTTAAAGCTGTCAGGCGGCATGAGTTCCAAAGTATGAGTTGGTCCGTATAGGTTTACAACATACAATTTTATTGTTGGGTTCACTTGACCTGCCTTTGAGAAAATGAAATTTGTCATGCAAATACATTAAGTATTCAAATATTTTGAGAAATAAAGGGATCATATTTTCAGTCTATTTTTTCATGTTAGAGAAAAACGTTTAATTTCTCTAAAGTAGAAATGATTTTAAATTCAACAGCTCGATTGCTTTCCATTGTTTCTGCAGAATGCCATTTCTCAGACATTCTTGTCAAAGACAATTAAAGGTGATAGAAAATCATGATGACTTTATTCATTAGGCTGTGCTGCTGTGTTCTTTGCTCAGAATGGCACCAGAAGGGCTGGCTTTACAAAAATCAAGCAGCTACTCACATTATAGGATATGAAATGCTTGGGTAATTAAAAAAGAAAGAAGGGGAAAAGAAAAAAAAACAAAACAATCCAGGTGTTACATGCTTGAAATTCCATAATACCTAATTAATAGCGTAGCATTACTCTCCTTGCATTCTTTTAAACTTTGATGACTTTTATTGAATGGGGGACACATTTGTATAGACCCATGGGAGGGGCATGGGACAGACTGTCCTAACTGAGCACTTGACAGAAAGAGCAGAAAGACAGTGCTAAGAATATGAAATCTGAGCCCAGTGAATGAGAACTTTGAAAAATGAATAACTAGAATGTATGGCAGTCAGTATGTGCCAGGCACATAGCATGAGTTAAAGGCATTACATGAATAATCTCATCAAATGTCCCTGCTATAGTACTAAGATTCAGATATGGCCATTTGCCAGGTAGAAATGGAGAAGTTAAGCAAATATGGAAAGAGAAATACCTAGTAATTGATGGAGCTATTATTTCAACCCGGAAGGCTCTTAATGGTAATATTATAGTTTTGCTCTAGTTCATTTCCACACAATGGCCTCCAAAGTTTTCCTAAATATACCGTGAGCTCTTAGAGGGGCAGGGAAGGAAATTTTCATTAGCAAAGCTCAAGCAGTTTCTGAATGTTTATTAATTATTTGCTGAATGAATGAATGTGCTCATGAATACATGATTTACCAAATCACTTGATTACTTGTGGCTCAATGGGTTTCTAAACCATTCACCAAAGGGAAGACTACATGAGGCATGCAGAGGAAAAGGAATAATTAAGAGTGAATTGAAAGGAAAGACCTCACAAAAATCGAAAGGAAATGATAAAACTGATTCAAAGATGGCAAAGAAAGACTCACCTTTAGGAAACTGGTGTTGGCAAATCCCTGAGCCAAACCAACACCAGAAATCACATATTTTCCAGCAATAGTCAGTAATAGACTCTCAAGATTGGTTTTGTCAGGTTATCAAAAGAGACTAGTACTTCTAAGGGAGTGGGTCGCACACAAGTCAGAAGTTTTGAGCCAAAGAAGGGAGCCTGAAAATGCTTTCATCTCGGGAAATACAGTGACTAAGACAAAACATAGAAATGATTCATGGGGTAAAGAGTTCCCCAGAACATAAGCTGTGAGCCTGCCTCACAGAGAAGGCTCTGGTCTAAAGTCTTTGGAGAGCCATTTTTTGCTGTGAAATCTGAAGTGTCTAGACACGTATGTCTTGAGGAATTCAAGCTTTACCATACTTAGGAGCACCCCTTCACATCACCTTTGTTTTAATTAATTGCCATTTTCATTCCTGAAAATATTGTCATTATCCATTTCTTTTTTAGGCTAAACCTTTCTTTAGCTTCATTAAGTATGCCAAATTTGGAGTGGAACGTAGTATTTAGCAGGCTCTCTCCAGGTGACGTTCCTGGACTAGCAACCTCAGCAACACCAGGAAACAGGTAGCACATTCATGGACCCACCTGACATCTACTGAACCAGAATCTCGGGGTGTGGCCCCAAAAATAAAGTGGGTGTTTTAACAAGAGTCTCAGGTAATTCACGTGCAAATATTGGTAAAACACTGTGTGTGTGTATGTCTCTGCAGGTCCATATCCATTCATATCTGCATACAGTATTGCGTGTGTGTGCATGCACGATTACAGCTCAGTGGTTATCAATCATTAGTCTGCATCGAATATGTGAGGCTTTGCTCGGCTTGTTAAACCACAGATACTGGATGGGAAATGAGGATTTGCATTTCCAACAAGTTTCTAGGTGATGCTGTTGGTGCAGGTACTACATTTTGAGAAGTTGGTTAGCTTTATCTGTGAGTCAGAGAGATCTGGGTTCAAATTTTGATTCTATGATTTACATGTTATGCAACCTTGGGCAGCTGCTAAAGATCCTCAACTATTATTTTGATTTGAATAGTTAAGATGAGATAGACACCTTTGGAAATAGTTCTAAGGTCAGAAGTTTTAAGCCAAAGAAGGGTACTTTCCTGAAGTTAAAAATATTTCATTGACTTCTTTAAAAAAAAGGACAATATGCAAAGTGCCTAGAATAGTGTGGTGAATAAAAATGATAGTTAATATTAAAATACTGATTCTCCTTTTCTAGTTAGTGACAAAATATACTTATTTTTATTATTCATTACACTAAAGAAAAAGACAAATTAATTTCAACTTGATCTTTTTTGTGAACTCTTACCAATGATGCATAATTGCACAAAACACTTTGCCCAAAGGTGTATGTGGTTATTATTACATCTTTATAGCATTTGTTTTCTTATCAGTAGCACTTTTTTCTTATCAGATCACTATATATGATCACTAATACCCCAATTAGATTCTACATGAGCACAAATCAAAATTGTGTTCATATCAGTTCAGTTTTCAGGTGAAAAGTGAACAACTCAGCCAACATCAGGCTATCTCTAAATTTCAGCTGTTTAGCATTCTGTAACCTCATTCTCTTAATGGCAATTAGATTTTTATCTTTTCATGGAGTTTTGAAATTAAGTTCACATGCAGGTTCATTTGTACCTTTTAATATTTCAATTGTTCCAATATTTTGCAAATTAGAAGAGTTCGTCTATTTGCTTTTTACAGTCATATTTGCCAAAAAGACTGCAAATCCACAAATTCCTTCCTCTATGATTCTGAAACACAAGCCTCAATAATAATTAACCTTATTTTACTGGCAACTAAATTGTCATTAACCGAGATAATGCTTTAATTAGAAGATTAACCTGAGGTTACTGAAATAGAACTGTGCATCTCTTTTGTGCTGAATTGCTAATGATAGGGTATTTTATGAGTTCTGAATCATGCTGAATTAAGTAAAAATACAAATATATTTGTTTAGTGTAAGTATTTTATTAGTAAATCTAACCACATTGGATATTTGCTGCACTCATTTTACTCTAGTTTAATTTGAAGGACAATTTTGTAGGAACTCTAGGTGTTACTTCAGTTTCTTAAATGTCTCTTTTTGAAAATTTATGGCTTAAGTAAGAGCAAGTCAAAACAATACACTTGTTTGTAGAAAAACAAATATTTTTTTCCAGACTCAAACATAATGAGGCCTCGAAAATTCAAGTAATGCACACAAAATGATACTGACAATATATTGTGAAAACCAGGACCATAATATAGATCAATTTTCCCTGAATACTATTGCCTTAATTTCCTGAGCAGTTATTCCTACTGAAAACAACTGGAGGACATGGGGTTCTTTCTCTTGGATTGGCCTCTAGGGTAGCATTCAATTGTTTATCTCCTATACCCTTCAGTGGTAGTCATTAACACACTGCAGCATCTTCATCATGTATGCCTAAACTTTGTATATCTATATATAAATTGCAGGTGTGAGGCTAAGAGCGCTATTCATATATAGCTAAGTAATTTGCCAGTAGATGGAGTAAATAGAGCTCCACAAATATTTGTTTCTTTGACAAGGAGATGTTTAAATTCCAGCAACTTTTGCTGAGTCATAACTCACCCTTTGGTAAGTTTAGTAAAATGGAACAGAATCAGTAAATTTGAGTCTTTACCCTCTTCTTAAAACAACTTCTGTGACTGATAAAAGTATTTAGTCTTGTAGAAACACAGTTTGCCCATTTTCATAAGCAATTGTAATGAGAACCAAATGAGGCAAAAAAGAAAAATAAAATGTTTTTCTGTAAATGTAATTCACATTATGAGCACACATGATTTATGCAATTACTAAATAAACAATATTATCTCTATGGCTATCTTAATCATTAAATAATATTAAATAACTAATTAAATATTGTTATTAAACAATAGATAATAACTGCCTTGATTTCTCAACCCAGGATCTTCTGAATTACTGCTGACAAATTTCAACTTTTTCAGGTGTTTTCTATTTGTCCATGTGTTTGTCTCAGTATTGTTAAAGTTATAAGGCCCAGGTGTGTCCAAGTTCAAACACCATGAGGCAGCTATCAAATATGACTCTTGTGAATCACAACAACCTCACTCCTCTGGGGAAATAAATTTCACCAAGTTGCCCCTGCCTTCCTTGGGGCTTCCTTGGGGCTGATTTTATAACTTTTGTGCAGTTCACAAACTGAACTGCTATATGTGAACATCTTGTCTATTGACATTTCTCTATAAGTTGCAAAATGTCTTTCATAATATGCTACTAATTCTCCATTTTGTATTTAAATGGTCTGATGAACTTTCATTATTGTAAGTATATTAAATGATGTGAGGATCACTATATTTGAAAAGTAATTTTAGATTTTTTCTGGAATGAAAATGTACTGATATGCTGTATAGGCAGGCACATAATGTTACCAACAAAAAGGATCTATCTATAATTGACTAAACCTATAACAGAGGTCACAATACATTTTTTGAGCATAATAAAAATCTCTTGTTAAATATAACTAATTTGATGTTATGTCAAACTGTTTTCTTCTCAAGAGCACCTAGTATATATACCTTCTAATCTATGTCCAGAGCAGACTCTAAAAATAATATTTCAATATCATGGACTCAGTGTCCTCTCACTCCTGCTCTCCTCATTCATTTTATTTATTTATTTTTAAAAGATTTATTTTTTATTTATTTCTCTCCCCTTCCCCGTGCCCCCCTCCCAGTTGTCTGCTCTCTGTGTCCATTCGTTATGTGTTCTTCTGTGTGTGCTTGTATTCTTGTCAGCGGCACTCAGAATCTGTGTCTCATGTTGTTGCGTCATCGTGTTGTGTCATTTCTCTGTGTGTGTGGCACCACCCTGGGCAGGCTGCACTTTTTTCACGCTGGGCAGTTCTCCTTACGGGGCGCACTCCCTGAGCATGGGGCTCCCCTATGCGGGGGACATCCCTGTGTGGCAGGGCACTCCTTGCGCACCATCAGCACTGCGCATGGGCCAGGTCATCACATGGGTCAGGAAGCCCTGGGTTTGAACCTTGGACCACCCATGTGGTAGGCGGACACCCTATCTGTTGGGCCAAATCCCCTTCCCTCCTCATTCACTTTAAATGATTCCTTCAATACCATAGTATGGTGGTTACCAGAGGAGGTCTTAAAGATTTGAAGAAGTCTCAACTAGTCAAAAATTCAGACATGAGAACAAGGAGTTCTGGTGTTGAGTTAGGTGCTGAGTAATCAAAAAGAAAGGGTCAAGGTAGGAAAGTGCTAATCATTTATGAACACAAAGGTGGGAATATGTACATACGTCTATGGGAAAAAAATGAGGTGGCTAAAAGACGGGCAGTTCAGAATAGCTCACTGAAGAAAACTTTCATTTTATTGTATTTTATGCAAGCTTCTTTAAAGTTTTATTTATTTATTTGTTTGTTTGTTATTTATTAGTTTTAAATTTAACTTAGGTAACTTTAGAAGGTAGTGGAAAAAAGAAGGGGCAAATGATGACCATACCCCATTGCTATCACCTTCATTGTAGGCCCAGAGTGTGATGGCTAATTCATCAGATACTTTGCTCAGCTAATGCAATCCATAAATTAAAAGGAATAAAACCCATGATACTTGGGAAATAAAAAGTATATCTCACTCAAGGAATGTTTTTAAAATGGCTTTTAAATGAAATCAGCAATCATCTTTCACTTAAGCAGGAGACAAAAAGTGTAAAATGGAATTTAAAAATGTTTTCTGTAAAATTTCTTTAGGTGATTAATGCCTCATGGGGGCCTCACTCATGAGTCTTTCTCATTTTAGAAACATGAAAAAAATAAAGAAAAATAAAGAGCCTTGAGTAATTAAAGATGACCTACAACACAAACACGAGTACACTACGTATATTTTAAAACTTGCTCCTAGAAAGCACATCCAAAACTTGAATTATTATTCTTATCTGCCCAGGATTCCCATATTCACCTCACACAATAAAACAGATCCATCTATCCCATTGACCTTGGGCTATGACACTATCCTGGTATCTTATGAAGTGTTTTCCAAAGTATGCTCTGCCAAAATTAAACTAATACTAATACTAATGATAATGATAATGATAATTATTATACTTAGCTATTCTTTATTGAAAATGCTTTATGCTTAGTCTATTCTTTATTGGAGAATTATAATACACATTAACATATAGCATATTAGGTACTCTAAGAAATCATCTGAAAGGAGTTTTTTTTTTTTAAACTAAGAACATCTAACTTATTTGGCCATGGTACTTTTCATTCCTTATAGCATATATTAACAATTAATAAAATATACCTTGGGAAAAACATTTGACCTGTCATCAGTGCTGCCACCTATCTCTGTGTCTTTTCAAAAAGAGAGTGAGGAAATGCAGGAATAACAGGTAAAGAAATGCAGCACAAGTGAAAACTCCAACACCTCCAAAGTATCTTTACTTCCTCCACTCAAGTACTGTACGCAGACCCCTTCAATTCAAGCTCTGAGATGATGAGTATGCTAACAAGTAAGTGAAACATTTTTTTCTTCACCAAAGAAAACTTATTCATGAACTAGGAACACTATCAATCAACTCAATGGTGCAGAGACAGGACGCAAACTGGCATTTCCACATTACTTACCTTAGGATATGGATACTGCTTTCCTTTGGGATACAATGCTCCAGTAAACCGAGGGATAACCATGTTAGGCACCAAGGAGTCATTTATCATCAGGAATGCGAGCCTTTCTCCATCTGGTGACCACCAGTGGGCGATATGAGAATGGAGAAGTTCCTCTAGAATAAATGAGTGTTATTTGAAATGAACTGTAGTGATGTGGGCTCAGTCACCCACAAACATCTGTCCTTGAAATCTCTGTTGTACATACATGTTTTCTGGGCAGTGGGTTAGAATTTTTCAATTTCACTGATGAGTCTCTATTTCTGAACAACCCTTTTTATTCCAGGAAAAGCAGATGCAGAGGGAGTAAAGAATGAAACAGGGAAGTCAGGGTTACATGAATTGTCAGCAAAGTAAACAGAGCAGATGTAAGCCCTACTGGAATAAAATGAATGAGAACAGTGATGAAAGAGTGGTATATGGCATAAAACCAAGTTACCATTCATTCTTATTTGCATTTAAACATATTTCTATCCTTTCATCATCAAACAAGTTGACCCATTGGGTCCATTAAACTATACTAGGTTCTAAGGAAATAGAATGAGGAATACATTGGATATCTTCCATACGTCCCTAGAATCACGATACAATTTCTATACCTGTTTTCTGGCCCAGGAAGTTAACTTGTATGAACTTCATTAACTGAGCCCCAGAACCATCTGGGTTCTAGTCACATTTCATTCATATGGCGCCTTGGCAAGGAATTAAAGAAAGCCTCTTGATTCCCTCCTATAATGACACCTCAGGTTGGCTGTGTGCTTTGAATTATGTCACTACTCCTGTCAACACATCCTCCTCTACACAACTTTCTCCTTATGTGTTGGGTAATGTTTGAGTTGCATGGCCTTAGGAGTGGCAATATTTGGCTGCTACCAGTCTACATTACCTAATTTTTCTTTCTGGTTGTCCTACACCTTCACCTTTGTAAATTATATCTTCATAAACAAATCTTCCTTAAATTATCCTATTCTGAAGTGTCTAACTCTTTCCTTTTGGGACCTTGTTTGATATTAATATCAGCAGAAGAGTCAGGATATACATCCACAAAATTAGATTCTGGGATAAAGTTTGCAAAATAAGATTATAATAGATTATAATATAAAAGAAGATTATAATAATCATCTTTTGGGGAGGGGGAAATGGTGCATAGATAAGCTATAGTAAGGCATCATGATTAATCAATATTCATGGGTGCTGCATGGAACAAATTCCAGGTAGAGGAGAAATATGTTGGAAGGAAAAGTGGCTGTGACACTTAATTGCTATACAAATAATGGTGATTATAAACATCGTGGCATGGGTTCATTCTGACTCAAGAATAGCAACTAACAATCGCCACCTCACCAGGAATATAGGAAGGGTAAAATCAGAAAATGGGTGTCAAGGAGGTTTAGGGAAAGATAAGTCAATCAACTTGTTGAAAGAGTTAAAAATGTGAACATGTGGAAATAGTAGTGTCCCACATAATGTCCAGAAGAGCACATCCATGACTGATGACTGAGGCTCTCAATAATCAGATGGACAAGATGACTGCCCTATGCAGTGTGTATCTTTCCCCAGACATGCTATGCTTTATCTATGGATCCATGAACAAAGTGGCCATGGTGGCAAAATAGAAGCTATGCAAAGTCTCAGGAATATGGACTTACCCTCATCAAATCAATCTGGCTGCCACCATGACTAGGGCCCAATCTGCCAATGATAGTTATCAATGAGCTCTTGATGTGGCACATTCTAGGAGGATGAGCTGGCTACCTGGTGGCAGATGGATTACATGGGGTCCCTTCCAATCACAATTATCTTTGTCCTCACAGAGACAAATGCATATTCTGGGTATGGATTTGCCTTTCCTGCCTGCAGTCCTTCTGTTGGTCTTGTTATTCATGGATAGAGGGAAATTTATTTGCTACTATGATAACCCATGCTAAATCATCTCCGAACAGGAAATCCATTAAAAAAAGAAGGAAGTGTAAAAGGCTCAGACACATGGAATTTACCGATCTTGTTATATTCCCAATATCTATAAGCACCTTACTTGATAAGAGAGTGAAATAGCTTCCCTTATCTTAGTTCCAGCACTATTTTGTTACGGCAAAATTGAAGTTATGTCTTCCTACAGAATTTAGCCAAGGTCAAGAGATCTACAAAGCAAGGGTAGATGCAGTGACCTCTCTCACTATCATACCAATTACCAACTGGACAAATTTTCCTTCTTGTCCCTGTGATACTAAGTTTCCTGGGTTTAAAGTCCTTTTACCTAAGGGAGAAATGCAACAAGAAAAATTGTCACAATTCCTCTACTTTGAATTGTGAGCTGAAACTCCTGCCTGGCTATTTCAGATTCATTATTATTTCTGGGAGGGGAAAAAAACCTCCCACCAAATACAGTCATGTGCTGGGTCTGATGACGGATCTCATCTACCAAGAAGAAAATGAGTCTTTGCTATACAAAGGAAGGCACCAAGGACTATATTTGGAGCTTAGAGATTTCACAAGCACTCATTTGCCAAATAACCCTAGTCAATAACAAAAAGAAACTGAAAATGTTTTGATTGGCCTGATCAAGTAAGCAATCTGCCTAATCAACATGCTGGCAAAAAGTAAAGGGAAAAGAAAAGAGGTAGGGGGAAAAGAAACAATAGCAGATTGGACTCTATGTGCCCCTCTTTCAGGACAGACACTTTCTATTTGGCCAAAGAATAAGAGCAGATGCTGAGGAACAATAGGAGTGATCTGTGTATAATATACTTTTCATTTGTCTTTCTGAATCTTTTCTCCATGTTTCTTTCTTCCCCAGAAATCTGTCTCAAGTATACTACATCCATGCTCTCTAAATCAATTGGGTTTGTCAATCTAAAGTCCAGGCAAATCGGATAAAGGGAAGAAAGAAGGGCATGGAATTTTTCTTTTCTCCTATCCCTGTGAAATCATGTGGGTCTGACTATTTCCCCAACACAAACTCATTGCTTCTATTCATGTAAAAAAACGACAGTATTCCTTCCTTCTAGGTTCTGAGAACTTCTGCATCCCCTTATCACTTCAGTGATAATGGATCAACCTTTACTAGCCACAGGATACTGCATAGTTCCTTGACATTCCTTCCTCACCAGCTCCCTTTAATAAGACCAAACTTCCTTGATTTATTCTATTTTGAATGTGCCTTTTTTCTGCAGTTGTGATCCCGACCTTGATTTATATAAGGAATTTGCAATTTAGTTAAGGAGACATGAGTTATACACCTGCCACACTTAGGAACAAAAATGCATGTGAAGTGCCAAATGAGTGTAAACTCTAAATCCTATGAGATGTCAAGCTACTGAGAGATGGTGGTGGCTGGAGTCATTGTTATGGGTTCTTTTTTTTTTTTTTTTTTTTTTTTTTTTTTTTTTTTTTTTTTAAAGATTTATTTATTTATTTAATTTCCCCCCCTCCCCTGGTTGTCTGTTCTTGGTGTCTATTTGCTGCGTCTTGTTTCTTTGTCCGCTTCTGTTGTCGTCAGCGGCACGGGAAGTGTGGGCGGCGCCATTCCTGGGCAGGCTGCTCTTTCTTTTCACGCTGGGCGGCTTTCCTCACGGGCGCACTCCTTGCGCGTGGGGCTCCCCTACGCGGGGGACACCCTTGCGTGGCACGGCACTCCTTGCGCGCATCAGCACTGCGCATGGCCAGCTCCACACGGGTCAAGGAGGCCCGGGGTTTGAACCGCGGACCTCCCATATGGTAGACGGACGCCCTAACCACTGGGCCAAAGTCCGAGTCTGTCATCTCCTATATGTTATGGTGTAATATTACATGTTTTATATCCATCCTTGTGTACTCTCAAGAAACTCCTCTCTTACCCCCCATTTACTTTGGTTCCACACATTTAACGTCCATTTTCCCTTCCACCTTAGTGCCCTCAGTGATAGCCAACCTCCGTTTCCTGAGGAGCCACTTCCAGAGATAGATGGAATAGTGTTCAGGGCCTAACTTGCTCAACTGCCCCAATGCCCTGGGATCCACCCTTTCTCTCGAGGGATACAGTTCCCTCTATTGGATGGCATTAGTCCTCCCCAGGATGTGGGTCCACCCCCACTCTCACTACTTGGGTTTCTACCCCATGGTGTCACCCACTCTGGCAGAATGAGCATTTAGACATTCCCCAGGAGCCCGTCCTGCATCAGACCCTCCCCTCCGAGCATTCTAAACAGGTAACCCTCTTTATTATATTTTGATATGATTTTCTCGGCATTTTACTCTCCACCAACACCTGACCCTCTCCTGGTTCGTATGCTACCCCTCCCTCCCCCCACTTTTGGGCAACGTTACCCACCCGTCCCTCCCCAGCCACCCTCAAACCCGCAAAGCCCCAAGCAAAGGCAACCCCTTGCCCCCCTTTTATCTCTTCTTTGTGTTCATACTTACCACCATCTCGTCTTAAATTCCACCCCTGCAGACATCGGCTCATATCCTTCCTCCACCCTCCGATTTCCTGCAAGCCTATCGTTCAGTCTCTTGCTATCTAGGGCAGCTTGTTTATTTCATATCATTGAGGTCATGTAGTATTTGTCCTTCAATGTCTGGGTTGCTTCACTCAACATAAGGTTCTCAAGATTCATCCATGTTATCACATGTGTTTGTAGTGTGTTTGTTCTTACAGCCGAGTAGTATTCCATTGTGTGTATATACCACATTTTATTGATCCACTCGTCTGTTGATGGGCATTTGGGTTGATTCCAACTTTTGGCAATAGTGAACAATGCTGCTATGAACATTGGTGTACATATATTGGTTTGTGTTCTTGTTTTCAGTTCTGCTGGGTATATTCCCAGCAGTGGTATTGCTGGGTCATATGGCAAATCTATGGCTAGTTGTTTGAGAAACCGCCATACTGTTCTCCAGAATGGTTGGATCCTTCTGCATTCCCACCAGCAGTGGATGAGTGTTCCCCTTCCTTCACATCCTCTCCAGCACTTGTATTCTTCTGTTTTTTTCATAGCTGCCAATCTTATGGGTGTAAGATGGTATCTCATTGTGGTTTTGATTTGCATTTCCCTGATAGCTAGAGATTTGGAGCATTTTTTCATGTGCTTTCTTGCCATTTGTATTTCTTCTTCGGAGAAGTGTCTGTTTAAGTCTTTTTCCCATTTTTTAAATGGATTGTTTATCTTTTTATTTTCAAGATGTAGGAGTTCTTTATATATGCAAGTTATAAGTTTCTTATCAGATATATGATTGCCAAATATTTTCTCCCACTGTGTGGGCTCCCTTTTTACTTTCTTGACAAACTCCTTTGAGGTGCAGAAGGCTTTAATTTTGAGGAAGTCCCATTTATCTATTAGTTCTTTTGCTGCTCGTGCTTTTGGTGAGATATTCATAAATCCATTACCTATTACAAGGTCCTGTAGATGTTTCCCTACACTGCTTTCTAAGGTTTTTATGGTCTTGGCTCTTATATTTAGGTCTTTGATCCATCTTGAGTTGATCTTTGTATAAGGTGTGAGATGGTAATCCTCTTTCATTCTTCTACATATGGCTATCCAGTTCTCCAGACACCATTTGTTGAATAGGCCACTCTCTCCCAGTTGAGAGGGTTTGGTGGCTTTATCGAATATTATGTGGTTGTATATGTGAGGTTCTATATCAGAGCTTTCAATTCGATTCCATTGGTCTATATGTCTCTCCTTATGCCAATACCATGCTGTTTTCACCACCGTAGCTTTATAGTATGTTTTGAAGTCAGGTAGTGTGATTCCTCCAATTTCGTTTTTCTTTTTCAGTATGTCTTTGGCTATTCGGGGTCTCTTTCCTTTCCAAATAAATTTCATAGTTAGTTTTTCTAGTTCCTTAAAGAAGGCTGCATTGATTTTTATTGGGATTGCATTGAATGTGTAGATCAATTTTGGTAGGATAGACATCTTAATAATGTTCAGTCTTCCTATCCATGAACAAGGAATAGTCTTCCATTTATTTAGGTCTTCTTTGATTTCCTTGAACAATCTTGTATAGTTCTCAGTGTATAAGTTCTTTACCTCTTTAGTTAAATTTATTCCTAAGTATTTGATTTTTTTATTTACTATTGTGAATGGTATTTGTTTCTTGATTTCCTCCTGATCTTGCTCATTATTGGTGTACAGAAATGCTACTGATTTTTGCGCATTGATCTTATAACCTGCGACTTTACTAAACTCATTTATGAGTTCTAGAATCTTCGTTGTAGATCTCTCAGGGTTTTCTATGTATAGGATCATGTCATCTGCAAATAATGAAATTTTGACTTCTTCCTTTCCAATTTGAATGCCTTTTATTTCTGGTTCTTGCCTCAGTGCTCGAGCAAGTACTTCTAAGACAATGTTAAATAGGAGCGGCGACAGTGGGCATCCTTGTCTTGTTCCTGAGTTTAGAGGGAAGGAGTCTAGGATTTCTCCATTGTAAACAATATTGGCTTTAGGTTTTTCATATATACTCTTTATCATGTTCAAAAAATTTCCTTGTATTCCAATCATTCGGAGTGTTTTTATCAAGAAAGGGTGCTGTATTTTGTCAAATGCTTTTTCTGCATCAATAGATATAATCATGTGATTTTTTTCCTTCAATCTGTTTATATGGTGTATTACGTTGATTGATTTTCTTATGTTGAACCATCCTTGCATACCTGGGATGAATCCCACTTGGTCGTGGTGTATAATTCGTTTAATGTGTTGTTGAATACGATTAGCAAGTATTTTGTTAAGTATTTTTGCGTCTAGGTTCATTAGAGAAATTGGTCTGTAATTTTCCTTTCTTGTGATGTCTTTGTTTGGCTTTGGTACTAGGGTAATGTTGGCATCATAGAAGGAGTTGGGTAATGTTCTTTCTGTTTCGATGGTTTGGAATAGTTTCAGCAGGATTGGTGTCAGTTCTTTCCGGAATGTTTTATAGAATTCACCTGTGAAGCCATCTGGTCCTGGGCTCTTCTTAGTTGGGAGATTTTTAATAACTGATTCTATCTCTCTGCTTGTGATTGGTTTGTTAAGATCATCAATTTCTTCTTTTGTCAATATGGGCTGTTTATGTGTTTCTAGGAATTTGTCCATTTCCTCTAGATTGTCATTTTTGTTGGAATATAGTTTTTCAAAATATCCTCTTATGATAGTCTTTATTTCTGTGGGGTCAGTGGTGATATCGCCTTTCTCATTTCTTATTTTGTGAATTTGCATCTTCTCTCTTTTTTTCTTTGTTAGTGTTGCTAAAGGTTTGTCAATTTTGTTAATCTTCTCAAAAAACCAGCTCTTGGTCTTGTTTATCTGTTCAAGTGCTTTCTTATTTTCTATTTCATTTAGTTCTGCTCTTATCTTTGTTATTTCCTTCCTTCTTCTTCCTGTTGGGTTACTTTGTTGTTGTTTTTCTAATTCCTTCAAATGTGCAGTTAGTTCTTCAATTTTTGCTCTTTCTTCTTTTTTGATATATGAATTTATGGCTATAAACTTCCCTCTCAGTACTGCTTTTGCTGCATCCCATAAATTTTGGTATGTCGTGTTATCATTATCATTTGTTTCAAGGTAGTCATTGATTTCTTTTGAGATTTCCTCTTTGACCCACTGTTTTTCTAAGAGTGTGTTGTTTAATTTCCAAATCGTGGTGTGAAATCTGGGCTTCTTTCCCTTGCAAATCTCCAGCTTGACTCCACTGTGGTCAGAGATAATGTTTTGTATGATTTCAATCTTTCTGAATTCGTTCAGCCTTTCTTTGTGGCCTAGCATATGATCTATCTTGGAGAATGATCCATGTGCGCTTGAGAAAAATGTATATCCTGCTGTGTTTGGGTGTAGCGATCTATATATGTCTATTAGATCGAGCTCCTCTAATATACTATTCAGATGTTTTGTGTCTTTGGTGATTCTCTTTTGAGATGTTCTGTCCAGAATTGATAGTGGTGTATTAAAATCCCCCACTATAATTGTAGATGTATCTATTCTTTCACTTAGTTTTTCCAGCGTTTGCCTGACGTATTTAGAGGCACCCTTGTTAGGGGCATAGATATTTATGATTGTTCGATCTTCTTGACAGATTTTCCCTTTGACTAAAATGTAGTATCCTTCTTTGTCTCTCACAATTGTTTCACATTTAAAGTCTATTTTGTCTGATATTAATATAGCTACTCCTGCCTTTTTTTGGTTATTGTTAGCTTGTATGATTGTTTTCCAGCCTTTCACTTTCAATCTCCATGTGTCTCTGGGTCTAAGATGTGTCTCTTGTAGACAGCATATGGATGGGTCATATTTCCTTATCCAGTGTCCCAGTCTGTATCTTTTGATAGGTGAGTTTAATCCATTGACATTCAGTGTTATTACTATCAAGGAATTATTTGTGTTAGCCATATTTTGATTGGATTTGTGTTTGTCATATTTTGTTTGTATATTTTTTTTTGTCTTTTTTGTTGTTGTTGTTGGTCTTATACTCTCCTCCAACTTTGCCTTTCCTGTTTTTTCCTTTCTTCCTGCAGAACTCCCTTTAGAATTTCTTGAAGGGGAGGTTTCTTGTTGGTATACTCTTTCAGTTTCTGTTTGTCTGCGAATATTTTGAACTCTCCATCATGTTTGAATGCTAGTTTAGCTGGATAGAGTATTCTTGGTTGGAAATTTTTTTCCTTTAGTACCTTGACTATATCATACCACTGTCTTCTTGCCTCCATGGTTTCAGAAGAGAAATCAGCACTTAATCTAATTGAGCTTCCCTTGTATGTGATGGTTTTCTTTTCTCTTGCTGCTTTTAGGATCTTCTCTTTGTCTTGAGCATTGGATAATTTGACAAGTATATGTCTTGGGGTGGGCCTGTTGGGGTTTATGACTTGTGGAGTGCGCTGTGCTTCTTGGATATGTACATCTGTCTCTTTCAGTAGATTTGGGAAGTTTTCAGTCATTATTTCCTGCAACACTCTTTCTGACCCCTTTCCCTTCTCTTCACCTTCTGGAATGCCTATAATACGTATGTTTGAGCGTTTTGCATTGTCATTCAGGTCCCTAAATCCTAATTGGATTTTTTCTATCTTCTTATTGACCCCTTCTACTATCTGTTTGATTTCTGATGTACTGTCTTCCACATCACTAATTCTCTGCTCTGTCTCTTCTAGTCTGCTGATATTTGCTGCAAGTGTATTTTTGATTTCTTGAACTGTGGTGTTCATTCCCATCATATCTGTTATGTTTTTGCGTATGTCTGCAATTTCCCCTCCAAGTGATGTCTTCATGTTGTTAACCTCTTTCATTACTGCATCAATTTTGTCGGTGATAAATGTTCTGAGATCTTTCATTGCTTGTGCCAAGTTTTGCTCCCCTTCGTGATTATTGGTTTGTTGATTGGATTCAGCCATGTTTTCCTGATTATTGGTTTGGTTCGTAGATTTTTGTTGCTTTCTGGTCATCTCTTTATTTTGACGAATTTAATCAGTTCCTTAGCTTCTTTGTCTGCTCTTGGAGGTTAATTAGTTGTTATTTTTGCACAGGTGTTATATCTTCTCTTTGTCACTTTTATCTTCTTATTCTAGTTACTTGTTGTTGGTTAAGTTCACTTTAGAGGAAAGTATTAGTGTTGGGGAAAGGCAATTGTGTAAGCAAGGGAAAAGTGTAAAGTTGTATTGGTGATGTATGTTAATAAAGCAGGAATATGAGATCTGGAAGGATGGAGGTTAGATTCATGTAGATTGTATAGAGTTATAGCTGTAGGTAGAGTACCTTTTATGAAGTTGATGACTGAATTTGGGAGGAATATGGTATGAACTACACAGCTATTGTTTTCATGAGAGAGGGAAAAAGAAAAGAAAGGTAATAGTTTCAAGAGTGGATAATAGACAGAAAACAGAACAAAGGTATTAGAAATTAAGAGTTAGACACTTTGTGGATCAAAGAACGGGAGGTGGGGGATGGAATATAGGAGAGACAGTAGATGATAGTGGATATCAAGATGCAGGGGAAGGGGGATAGTGTAGGTAGCCTAAATCAGTTCACACAGAAATGAGGCAGTGGAGGATGGGAAAACCCAGCAAATGTGAGGTGTTCCCTGTAGCACCTATTGTATACTTGAATTAAAGTAAAAATAAGTGGAAGATGAGGGACAAGAGGGAAAGAGAAAACCGAAAAAAAAACAAAAAAACAAAAAAAAAAGACAAACTAATTATAATAGAGAAAAAAGAAAGGCAAGAAGAAATGAAGAAAGAAAAAGAGGATGGGCAAACGGTGGGGAACGGATAGGGAGAAGAGAGATACAGGTACACACGTGTCACAATTGCAACACTATCTAAAACAACAACTTCCCCCCGCTTTGCCCTAAAACCCCCCCGTCTGTCTGCCCAAATGGGTCTGCAAGCACCTCCCTTCCCACAAACCCCCAATAGGCCGCCCAGGGCCCACGAACTCCCCAGTACTGCAGATGCTCAAAAAAAAAAAAAAAAAACAAAAAAAAAAATTTAAGTAAAATTAAAAAAACAAACAAACAAACAAACAAACAAACAAAAAAAAAAAAAAAACAAAAAAAAACAGAAACCCCTCCTCAGGCCCGGCTCCGCCCGCCGCGGAGGCTTGGACCGGCTCTGCCCGGCTCCTCACGCCGCCTTGGCCTGGCCTGGCTCCGCCCAGCTCCGCTCGCTACAGCGGCCCAGCCGGCTCCGGCATCCACCTCCCGCCACCGCGGCCTGGACCGGCCCTGCCCGGCTCCGTACCCGCCGCGGCCTGACCCAGGCCCGCCCGGCTCCAAACGCTACCGCGGCCCGCAGCCGGGGCCTGAACCGGCCCCGCCCGGCTCCAAGCGCTACCGCGGCCCGCCGCCGGGGCCTGCACCGGCCCCGCCCGGCTCCAAGCGCTACCGCGGCCCGCCGCCGGGGCCTGCACCGGCCCCGCCCGGCTCCAAGCGCTACCGCGGCCCGCCGCCGGGGCCTGCACCGGCCCCGCCCGGCTCCAAGCGCTACCGCGGCCCGCCGCCGGGGCCTGCACCGGCCCCGCCCGGCTCCAAGCGCTACCGCGGCCCGCCGCCGGGGCCTGCACCGGCCCCGCCCGGCTCCAAGCGCTACCGCGGCCCGCCGCCGGGGCCTGCACCGGCCCCGCCCGGCTCCAAGCGCTACCGCGGCCCGCCGCCGGGGCCTGCACCGGCCCCGCCCGGCTCCAAGCGCTACCGCGGCCCGCCGCCGGGGCCTGCACCGGCCCCGCCCGGCTCCAAGCGCTACCGCGGCCCGCCGCCGGGGCCTGCACCGGCCCCGCCCGGCTCCAAGCGCTACCGCGGCCCGCCGCCGGGGCCTGCACCGGCCCCGCCCGGCTCCAAGCGCTACCGCGGCCCGCCGCCGGGGCCTGCACCGGCCCCGCCCGGCTCCAAGCGCTACCGCGGCCCGCCGCCGGGGCCTGCACCGGCCCCGCCCGGCTCCAAGCGCTACCGCGGCCCGCCGCCGGGGCCTGCACCGGCCCCGCCCGGCTCCAAGCGCTACCGCGGCCCGCCGCCGGGGCCTGCACCGGCCCCGCCCGGCTCCAAGCGCTACCGCGGCCCGCCGCCGGGGCCTGCACCGGCCCCGCCCGGCTCCAAGCGCTACCGCGGCCCGCCGCCGGGGCCTGCACCGGCCCCGCCCGGCTCCAAACGCTACCGCGGCCCGGCCCGGCCTGGCTCAGCCCCACCGAGCGGGGCTAGATGCCTCGTCTCCGCCTACCCAAGAAGGGAATCCTCTGCAGGTAGCTGGGATCTCCGTGTATATTTCACAGACGAATCCTCTCTGTTACCTTCCCTCCAAATCGATGTCCAGACACTGTTATGGGTTCTAAGATGTGAAACTTCTCCTAAGTGCTAAAGAATATGTGTACAAGTACTTCTCAAGGTGAAAGAATTTGAAAGAACTTGTTCAACAGAAACTAGATATCGCCCACTGTCATTTGTTTTAGAGTGATCTTCGTTTCAATATCTTCCCCAGAAAAAATTTCAAAATAACCAACAGTTATATACCTTCTAATAGAAAATATAGCTACCTGAAATGGAAAGACGATAACTCAGAATCTTAAAATGCATTTGCTTAAGAGTTGTCTTAGCGAAGGCACACACCTCTTTAATAATTGCAACTATTGGAAACTCTTTTCATGCATTGAAACTTCTTGTGCTAATTATATCATATTATTTCCAAATGATTTCATTTTACAAAGTGCATTCTGTTTCATTTTAAGGGTTGGTTTGGGTCTTCTTCATTTTTATTATAGTGATTTAGAACATTTCACTACAAAGCAGATGGAATTTTAGACACATGCGTTTTTATAGCACACACTTAAAATGTAGCTGCAACACAAAACCCTTATGAAATTCCAAATAATATATTAATACAAGCATTGTGTTCAGATTGACATATTATCTGAAAAGCAAACTTATTTTATCCATTTATAGTTTATCTACTTAGCTAGAAGGATGTCCTGAGGATACCATGCCAAAGCTGTGGACATTTCTTTGTCCTTTTCTCAATTTCAAAGTCAACTATATTAAACATTGTCTATAACTTCCTCACTTCCAATTTATACTCCCATCCACTACAATCTAGTTTCAACATTCAACTAAGTTTGCTTTCAAAAAGGTCATGGATGATATGGTAGTGAATCCATGGTAGCTTGCTTAACCTCTCCAGATAATCAGCACTGTCGATAACTGTATTTTTTCGACTTATATTAATTCATTTTTTTTCTTATCTTTCACAGTCCAGTTTCATTGGCTCTTAAGGGTTTAATAAATATTTGTTGAATCAATGAATAGATGAATGTGATATTGTGTATCCAAGAGAAGGCAAAAAAATAAAATGAAATGTTCTCAGTGTGCTCATTAGTCAAAAAAGAAGTGACTATATAATCTGTTGATAAGGATTTTTTTCCATGTAGCCATTCCAGATTTTCCCTATTCCATCAAAATTAGTTCTATTTATACTTCTATTTACCATCATCCTGTTTGTTCTTTAAGTAATAGTCATTTATATGTCTATCACTGTATTATGTTAGAAACACCCAAAACATAGAAATACTTATTTCTCATTGCATTGCTTTTAGACAATGCCTGACAGATGTACGTGTTCAATACTGTTGGACTGAAATTTAAAAAAGAATCCTTTTAAACTATGAGATTCTAAAATGTCTCTTTAAATCATTTAGGCACATCAGTTCCATTTTTCTATATGCTGGAGTAATTGGAAATGACAGTTGTTTCTTTTTCCTTTCTAGTGAATAGATCAATGCTTTATAGACATCTTCAAAGACTTGAATTGGAGAACTGTAAACATTACTTTTATTTTTTTTTAATTTACTTTTATAATCAAAATGTTGATTTCATATCTTATTTTAGTAAGTTGCCATGGTAAATACGATTTATATGAAATAACTTCAGATGTGCTTTGTGAGAATTATACTTAAAATCCTCCTTCATTTTGAGCATTTTATTTGCTCCTGAACTTCACTAACTCTTGAAAATGCATTGTGTTTTATATGCTTTTACTATCCTTAGGAGATGAATAATATTAGAACTAGAGACAATGGAATTTTAACTATGACACTTTTAAAGACTTTTAAAGTCTCAGAATTAGTGACTGTTTGATAGCTACATCCACATGTACAGTGTGGTTGGGTTCTAAAAAGACTGAAACGTGCCCTTAAGAATTGCCATTGGGAAACGGACTTTGGCCCAGTGGTTAGGGCGTCCGTCTGCCACATGGGAGGCCCTCGGTTCAAGCCCCGGGCCTCCTTGACCCGTGTGGAGCTGGCCATGCGCAGCGCTGATGCGCGCAAGGAGTGCCGCGCCATGCAGGGTGTCCCCCGCGTAGGGGAGCCCCACGCGCAAGGAGTGCACCCATAAGGAGAGCCGCCCAGCGCGAAGGAGGGAGCAGCCTGCCGAGGAATGGTGCCGCCCACACTTCCAGTGCCGCTGACGACAACAGAAGCGGACAAAGAAACAAGAAACAAGACGCAGCAAAAAGACACAGAAAACAGACAACCGGGGGAGGGGAGGGGAATTAAATAAATAAAAATAAATAAATCTTTAAAAAAAAAAAAAAAAAAAGAATTGCCATAGGGGAGTGGAGGTGGCTCAAGCCATTTGGTGCCTCCCTCACACATGGGAGGTCCTAAGTTTAGTATCTGGTGTCTCCTTGAAAAAAAAAGAAAATGAACACACAACAGACAGACAGAGTACAAAATATGGGGGTGTGGGAAGGAAATTAAATAAATTAAAAAAAAAAAAGAATTGCCATAAAAGTTTCTAACCTCTTTATGTGACTCCTTTCCTCCCATTTCTTCCTCTCTTTTTCTCTTTTTTTTGCTATGACATTTACAGAAGGTAAATTTCAGTCAGTAAGAAAAAGATGTGGCAATGTTACATGTTAGCTTCTGAGTCTCCTGCCCAAGCTAATTTAGATTGTAATTAATTTTTGAAAAATAATGAAAAGGAAATCTCCACACCTGAGTAACATACACGAAATGTGGAGGTCATCCGAGTTCCCTAGTAGCTATCTTTGTGTATTGATGAGAGTTTTTTGGGAAGGAGGAAAGATCTGGCATTTGGGATCTCTTGACATATTGGATAAGCAAAGAGATAACAGGGGATCAATAAAATACACTCTTGAAGCACAGGTTGAGGATGACAGGGAAGGTGCAGAGGGCTATGCAATGGGTTCTCTAAATCCCTCTGTATGCGTTAGCATTTATTTCCTTGGTAGAGCCCCTTCTCTTGGAAATGGAGCAAGAATTGGAGTCAGTGTATGATCAGTAAGCAGGGTTCAGAGCCTTTGACTGAAGAAACAGACCAGTGAACTCTGTGATGGCGCAGACCTGATATGTGCTATCCCTTAAATACCAACAAAAGACAATTTATTATGACAGGCAGAATAGAATGGAGACTTAGCACTAGCTTGGAGGCAGAAGTCACACATGCAAATAATGACTCTGCCACTCACTAGCTCTGAGGCCACAACCAAACCAAATATCATTCCTGAGTCTTGGTTTCTTCACTGAGTTAAGTGGTTGGATGTACTAGTGTTTTTAGGGTTAAATGACATAGGATTTGTGAAATTTCCTAGTGATCTTGGAACATAAGAGTCAAAGAATTGAGTTTAATCTGAATGGCAGCAATTATAATTTTTCTATTACTAATTCAATAACTGATTTGTCCTCTTTGGAATATGTCTGAGCTATAAGGCCATTACAGAGATGTTTGTTACTTGTTTGTCCAACTCCGCATTATACCACAGTTCACTCTCAACACAAAAATATAGTTTTAATTCTCCTTTTTAAAAATTACCTTACGAAACAGATAATGGTCTCTATCTGCATGTATCCATAATGCTATATCCATAACAATATAATGTTTATATCCTCTATGAGGTCTTCCAGTAGGGCAGAAACCCACGTCATCTTGATTAGAGGTCAAGTTAGCAAAATAAGCACAGTCTGCTTTGATTATTCCCTCAGCTGACTTAAAAGTACAATGATGTTAAGAATCACATTCTGGCACGCAGCATGCCAGCACACTTCAATGTGCCACATTCCCAGCAAATTATTTCACTCTTTCCTGAAACCACTGTTCCTTGTGAATAATGCCCACTGTGTTTGCCACCATTATTTACCAGTGACCCAGACCAGAAAAAACAGAATTCCTGATTTCATCTACCCTATACATTTGTTCACTAAGCTAGATACAATTTATTGCCTCATCAACTTCTGAATATACCCTCTTTCTTACGGGTTTAATTCTAGTTTCATTCCTCATTATCTCTCTTTCTCTTTTTTTAAGATTTTCTTTATTTACTTACTTCAACCCCTCCCTCCATTGTCTGCTCTCTGTGTCCATTCTCTGTGTGTTCTTCTGTGTCTGCCTGTATTCTCATTAGGTGGCTCCAGGAACCAATCCTGGGACCTTCTGGAGTGGGAGAGAGGCAATCATTCTCTTGCACCACCTCAGCTTCTGGTCTGTTGCATCTCTTATAATCTCTCTTCTGTGTCTCTTTTTGTTGTGTCATCTTGCTGCACCAGCTGTCTGCATGGCTGAGCACTCCTGCATGGGGCAGCACTCTGACTAGGGACCACACTCCATGTGGGCCAGCTCGCCTTCACCAGGAAACCCTGGGTATTGAACCCTGGACTCCTATATGGTAGATGGAAGCCCAATTGTGTGAGCCACATCCGCTTCCCCTCATCTCTTGATAGAACATAGGAAAGGACTTATAGCTGCTCAGGGGGTCTTCCTGTGTTAGATACCAGCTTCAGACTTCAGCCAAAAATGAGCTATTTACACAGAAGATCTAATTTCAGCACTCCCATTCTTGAAAAGCTCTACTAGCTTCCCAATTTACTAGTGGAAAAATAATTGAAGTCTAAGATCACTGTTAGGTTCAGCAACACTTGGTTCTTGCTGGCTCCTTTTGTCTCAAATTTTATGCCTCAATAATATCAAACAGATTGTAGTTCCCCAGACACACACGGTGGTATTTAATCCTCAGTGCTTTTGCAAGCTGCTAACTTCTGCTTGGATTTCCCTTCAAAATTTCTTCTCATGTATAAAATTCATTAATCTTTCAAACTCTAGTTAAAACATTGCTCCTTTAAGGAAAACATAAGCAAAACTCTTCAAATGGGCTAAGTGTCACCCCTCTGTCTTTTTATAGAACCAGGCAAATGGTGGTTTCTTTCCTACTGAGAAGACCTCATAGAGGATATAGACATTATATCATTAGGGATATAACATCATGTGGTTTGACTTCAACTTGGTAGCTCACTGCATTGGCATGGTTTCTTTACCTGTTCGGGGTCCTCACAGTATCAATAATGTTTTTGAAGATAAAAGGCATATTTTAGTCTCTGTTCTCTTCTAGGAAAGGCCATGAATTAACTACTGTTATCTGGTGTCCCAGAAATAACTGGGTTTCAAGTTTTCCACCTATTTCTTCAATTCATAGGGCTATCCCATGCCTAACCTATAATTTATCTTTTTAAAATATGAAAGCCAGAGTCAGCTTCTGGTACTCCCAACCAAAGGATCATACTTCTCTATTTGTGTATTTATTTTTATACTTTCATGCCATAGTTATTCCTAATATTTCCATAGCAGCTCCCACTAAACTTGAGAATAAACCTAGGTCCTTAAATATTTTATTATTTGATGCTGGCATGTGCAAGAGTGTTATAGAGATAAATATACATATATACATATACTGGCAAAGCTGTAGGGCTACCCCATTTCACCTTTACTAAAACCACCCCACCAAACATAATGCTACACTTGACTATGAGGTTCTGAGGATAATACTTTGTTTTTTCCCTTCTATTTACCTTATCTATCTAGAAGAGGACCTGGAACATGGCAGGCTTTCAATTATATGCTTTGAGTGAAATAATGAATGAATGAGTGATCTCAGTGATTCACTCTTCTTATGATATTAGAATATTGACTCTGAAGCTGGGAGATTGCATCTACAAATACTGCTCTGGAAGTGAAACTGATATTTCTGGGTGATCCTTAGCTTTCTAATTTGTAATCACATAGACTGACTTAGGTTAAATCTTTACATATTTACCCAGTTCTTTTGCAGAACCTTTAACGTAGGTATTTTAAAGGCCAACTCCAGGTCTTCCCCAGACAACTTGAATTTAGAATTCAGTTGACAACTGGTATATTGTCAAAACCGGATAAAGGTTTTTTGTACCTGATTCTTTTTTATATTCTCAGCTTTTACTAAAATCCAATTCAATAGTTATTGCAAGCAACTCTTCAGGTGGGTGTTATTTTTCTCCTTATGTAAGGGTTTTTAAAAGTGGCAGAATGTTCCTAATGATTAAAAATCAATTTCATGTATTTTTTAACAGTGTAGATTTTTTGTTTCCTTTTTCTTCAGGTTCAGGAAAAAAGTCAGTATCTAATATCCAAGCAATGTAGGGCCACCATTCACTTTCATTACCAAAGTACCTTATAAAATAAAATCTCTCCTGCCTGAAATACATATATATAAATAAATATATAGATAGATAGATAGATACAGATAGATATATACACATCCACACTCCCCACACACACATATATATCCCCAAATGTGGAATTATATAAGTAGATGTAAATCATAATCAGTGGAAATAAGAATACATGCAAAGAAATGAAAGTATGAAGGCAATTTTGAAAGGAAATGAGAAGAAATAGTGCTATAAATTATGTTCAGGAATGAATGGATTTTTCTTATAGGTTTTGTATAAAAATATATCATTCGTATTCTTTTGAAACCACATTTGTTCAACTCACCTTCATATAACCAGTCAGCAATCCCATTAAAAATAATTCCTTCTTTTCCAGAAGATGTCAGTCTCAATGAACTGCTCTTTATATCAGGTTGATAGTAGATATTATTTTCAAAAATATATATCTGGGTCAGGAAACATGTGAAGTAAAGAAAAAATATATTAGGATGCTGTTTTTTTTTTTTAAATTTTCATATTAAAGACTGATAGCTGAATAGCTAAGTATCTTATTATTTGCCAGTTCTCCATTTGTTTTTATTTAAAGCATATATTTGTTTTTTTCCCATCATTTATGGCTGCTTCTTTGCTTATCTTAACAATATCAAGTTGTCCTTTTGAAATTACACGGCACTTGGTATTGATGCTTTAAAAATCTATATATTCTGCAACAATATTGTAGGTACTTAATAACCTCTCTCGCCTACCAAAAATCTGGTTTGGGTGTTAGATAAAATTTTACATTATCCAGAACCAATAATTTAAATAGATGCCATTTTAGGAACTATCAAATGGCCTTCTGAGAAACTTACATTTTTTGCCCGTACTTTTAAAAACTATGCATTTGGTGATCAATAAAATCAACTTTGAGAATCTCTCTGATTCTACCCAGCTTGACTCACTGATCCACTATCGAAAGGAAGGGTAGCAAAATTACTTTAAATTGACAAATGGAACATGCCTTTCCATGTCTCCATCATCCCTGGCAATTATTTTCTAATATAACAGTAATAACTTCATTCCCAAGGAATCAAGCAAGAGTATTAATTTGAAAAAGTCACACACTCTTCCCAGATAATAGCAACTAGCCAAGATAGGAACAACAGTGAAAACTGAACCAATGTTTGTCCATTCAGAAAAGTGTGTCATAGATGGAAATGATTCAGGATAAAATTAATTATAATTCGCTTTGCAATATTTCCAATGCCAAACATTTCAAACTTCTGGCCTATGTGATGTAATAACCTTCCAGAGAACCATCTGTTTTTTTCCACATGTTGAGGGGGCAGGATGTTGTCTAGCACAAGACAAATTGTTACTTACACTGGATCTTCTACTGTGAAGGTAAAAGATGGCCTAGGGCCTATATGTCCCTGTCTGCTATAGTTTCAATACACAACAGCAAATATAGCAAACACAAGAAATTTTGAAACAGTTGCCTAAGTAATAATCCAGTCTTAGATTTCAATTTCGATGTGCATAGTGACAAAAGTAGTTAAAAAATCCAGGTAATTTCAATGACACTTTTTTTTTATTCTAGGGGTATGGCAAACATTGAACTGTGGTTGTATCTAATTAATTGCTCCACCACTATCTATCCTTTATATTGTGGATGAGAATGTCAATATACGAATAAGTCTTTGGAGAGAAAAAAAGAGTGAAAGGAGGTTACAGCAGGTTGGTTAGAAGCATGGATTTTTGTAGACAGGCAGCTTACGTTTAAAATCTGAATGACCTTGATAATTGTCTTAACCTTTCTCAGTCTTGGTCTTTTCTTTTATATAATATGGGCAATACTCACACCTATTCAGTACTCACACCTACCTTACAGGTTTGTTAAGAAGAAATGAGATGATAGCTGTGAAACAGGTAATCCGTGCAGCTATCATTCAGAGTAGGGCTAACTCTATACTGAACAACATAGTTTGAACTCTTAAATCTAAAGCTTTTGGAAGGATACACACTTGAAATCAGAACAAAACCTCTGTGCCTTCAATAACTTATCCCAAACAATTTACAGTAGTGCCTACTGTGTTGGTTAATTATATGTTGACAGAAGTAGTAGAGGGGGAAGAAAAATAGAAATAGAAATAGCTCTCCTACTTCTATCCTCTAATTCTAGTAGTATAAGTAGTAGTAGAAGGAGATTAACAAGAATAATGGGGGCTCAACAAATGATATTTACTACTTTCACTTTGGTTAAAAAGTTTTCAAGTGATACTAGGAAATAGGAAATAACTTATTACTGAAAGTACAGGTATCACTTTTAGGCATAAATTTGAGAATTCTTCCTTAGATATCCTGCCACTGGGTGGATGTTGGACTGAACGAATTTCACAATCTCTAACTGAGAAAGACATGTGGTCTGTATCCTACCCATATAAAGTTTAAGTCTTGCATCTTTTGCATACTACTTTCTTTACCTTTGGCAAGTTGTATATGAAACCGGCACACAAAGTCTCTCCCTTACTGGACGGAATTCCTTTATGCAACTGTAATTTGTATTAGGACTTGTGAATAATTAGCAATGCAAGTTTTCCACACCCAGGCAACACAAGCGCATGTAGAATTACTAGGAACACAGAGGACTTCACCCAAAGTGGCATGGTCCAAATTCTCTGCTTTCTGGAGGCAACAAACTCTGAGTCAAAATAATTAATAAAATCTCCACGACTTCAGCAGATGTATAAATTATCCCAAACTATTGACCAGCAATTACACTTATATTTGAAGAACAGATTGGATGGTGCTCAGAATCCATAGGAATCTGACATCTGCTTCAATGTAAAAGAATAAGAATATGGGGTCAGAATTTTAATGCCATTCTATTGAAAGCTGCATAGCAGGAAATCTCCACAATATTCTTTTCTGTAGATAAATGACTAGGGATGCTACCTTCATAATAATGTATTTTATAGTCTCCTAACCCCTTTGCAATTATCAAGGTGTTTCCTTAAATTATATTTCTTTCAAATAATAATCATAAATTCTAACCACTACTGTGACAATTTGAGAGTTGCAAATATTCCTAGGTACTGTCTGGGCAATATGATTGAATTAAACTTGATACAAATGACAATCATTAAGGGCTGCAACTGGATTTAAATCAACAGAAAATGTGACAAACACTAATGCTAATATCTTAATTTTACTCATTAAACTGTCACACTACTTTGATACTATTAATAAATTCCTTCAATGAGCCACCTAATAGTATAACAAGCAGAAATGGGCAGCTCTTTGACCATTTAACTCTTCAATTTATAGGGAAAGCCAACTACCTGGTATT
Source organism: Dasypus novemcinctus (assembly GCF_030445035.2). Lineage (NCBI taxonomy): Eukaryota > Metazoa > Chordata > Mammalia > Cingulata > Dasypodidae > Dasypus > Dasypus novemcinctus. The sequence goes on along the minus strand of NC_080679.1, from coordinate 120,381,587 downwards.
TCAAAATCAATGTCCTTAATATTCCACAAAACAAAACAAAATTGGTAAAGTGACCACAAAAAGAATAGACAGTCAATTAAAATACAATGTGCTGAATCATGCCAACTTAAGAAATATGTAATGAATGTTTCAGGAATTTGAATAATCAACGTAATAGTATTAGGCAATATTGTTCACTCTACGTGATGGGATACAATATGTGTACTGTTGAGTAGGAGATTTTAGGAGCCAGTTTGCAGTTTGCCACCTTGCTTCTCCCCAGGCATGGCTACCAGCTCTGCTCCAAATGGTGGGGACCCCAGCAGGCTATATTCTTGGGTGAGGAGACATAAGGCAGCACCCCTGGGCCCACTTGGGATACACAAATGACAAGAAATAAACATCTGATGTTATAAAGCATTTAAGTTTTGGGTTTGAGAGTAACCCCAGCATAAACTCACCTACTCTGCCTGATTCAACTAATGCTGAAGATTGATTCAAACTTACACAACTAGTCCTATCAGAAAAGTTTAACAAGCTTAAAAGTAAAAGAACTAAAGAATAAAACAGGAAGATAATTGAACATTAGATTTATTTTAGCTATAAAATATTCCTGAAGAGCCATTTCACTTTCACTGACTAGAGTGATTTTCATGAAAATTTTAAATTAAAAACTTTGGAACATTCCCAAATCCCCATGAATTGTAATGAGGTTCAAAAGGATCTACAAAGTTATAGTAGAGTTGGAATAGCATTGAGTTGCCTTCTACTGTGGCTTGCTTTCTCGGAAATATTATGCTTTAGATAATACCTATTGCTGGCAGGGATGTGGTGAAAGGGGTCGTTTCCTATATTGATTATGAAAATATGGAGCATATGGTCATTTGGGAACGCAATATGGCAACTGAAAACAAAACATTCCATCTCTCCAGCAATCTAAAACATGGGAATTTGTCCTGTAGAAAAAAAAGCAACCACATGTACAGAACAATGGGCAGTAGTATTTCAGCATTGCTTATAATGCTTAAATAGTAGAGGCAAAGAGAAAATGCATCATGGGTGAATACCTGAATGAATTATGATTTATCTACGCATTGTAATCACATGGAGGCTTTGAAGAGAATATATTAGTGCTATATGAGTTGATTTAGAGGTGATATATTTGAGTGAGAAAAGCAAGATGTAGAAAAAAATGAGTTCAAAATGAATCTATTTTGTTCAACAGACAATGACAATACTCATACAAACATATTAGCAGGATTCTCACCAGGACATATACATTGGATATCACTTATTAGTACTCTGTAGTCTTTTTTTTCTCTTCTTCTTCTCCTCTCTTTCCCCCTCCCCTTCCCACCCTGCTGTTTTGGTGTCTCTGTCCATTCACTGTGTAATCTTTATCCATTTCTCTTTTTGTCTTCTCTTCCCCTCTTTCTTTTCTAAGATTCACTGGGATTCTATCCTGGGGACCTCTGATGTGGAGAGAGCTTCCCTGTCAATTGCCCCACCTCAGTTCCTGGTCTCTGCTGTGCTTCACCTTGACTCTCCCCTTCATCTCTCATTTGTTGCATCATCATCTTACTACGTGACTCACTGCGCAGGAACTGGCTTACCACCTGGGCACTCACATGGCACTCGGCTCACCATGTGGGCACTTGTGCAGGCACTTGGCTCACTATGTGAGCACTTGGCTTGCCACATCAGCACTCAGCTCACCATGCAGCCATTGGTTTGCCATGCAGGCATGCTTTCTCTTCTTCTTTTTCACCAGGAGACCCCAGGGAGCAAACCCAGGTCCTCTCATCTGGTAGGCAGAGGCCTTATCACTTGAGCCACATCCACTTCCTTCCATAGACTTTTATTCCCTAGGTGGGTAGAGGTCTGAAATCTACATTTCCAAGATTTCCTTGCAGACTTCATTTTCCAGGTTTTTTTGCTACATGGGGTCTAGTTACATTTTGACAAAGTAGGAAGATAGGAATTGGAAGCCATTCTGCAACAGGCAGTGCCCCAGCAGCTTCCGTGATCAAGTGGCTCAGTGGTGGTTGTGACAATTCCATAAGAGGCGATCAACTCCCAAGCCCCTGCCTTGTTAATGGAAGTACAAGCTTATAGGTTCTGAGGTTTGCCACTTTAGCTCCTCCGGCCTTTCCAACATGATATGTGTCTCGGTTTTCCAGGGCTGCTATGAAAAATATCACAAACTGGTTGACTTAAGAAGAATTTATTGTCTCATAGTATTGGAGGCTAGAAGTCCGAAATCTAGGTATCAACAGGTCAAGCTTTGCCTCCACCATATGGCAATCTGGCTCCCTAGTCCCTTCTTATATCTTAGTTTTGTATCCAAATGTCCTTTGTTTATAAGGTCTCCAGTCAGTTGGGGTTAAGGCCCACCCTGTTTTTGTTTGGTCTCATCTCATTAGGATCTTTGAATATTTCATTTACAAGTGAGTTCACACCCACAATACCAGGGGCTAGGATCTGAGCATGACTTAATCTATAACAATCTGTAACAACTATCTACATTAATTCCCTTCTATTTGAAATACTTAGAATGATTTTTGTCTTCAAGTCAGGACACTCTTACACTCTTCGTGTGTGTGTGTTTGTGTGTGTAGCATTAGGTAAACATGCAAAGGCTATGGAAGGATATACGTTTGCAATTTAATATAGGTGTATGTACTGGAAGGTTAATATACAGTTGGAAAGGGTAGTGAAAAAGTAAGTAGTCAAGCAGAAAAGATTGGAAAACTGCATTACATTTATGCTTATATGTAAATTATATAGGCTAATGTATTTATAAATACAGTACAGAAATTAATTTCAGTGATAATGAAAAACGATGTTGACACAGACATTTAGTCTGAAATGTTACTACTTAAATAGTATATGCTTAATTACTTTTTTTGATAGAAACTAATGATAATAAGGTTTACTATTTTTTTAAATTTAGAACAGGGATTTTCATCCTTTCATCCCAAATGGACAATTTGGGCTGGATAATTAGTTGTTGGGAAGACTGTCTTACTGATTATAGGATGCAAAGCAGCACCCTTGGCCTCCAACCTTAATAGGCCAGAAGCAATGACCAAAAATGTGTCCAGACTTTGGGGAATGTCTCCAGGAGGACAAAATCTCCCCCAGTTGAGAAAAACAGATACAAAGTGGAAAAAGTTTTTGCATGAACATGCTCAGTAAATGAAATAATTTAGTCTTGTTCCCCAAGCCTTTAAGAGCCAGTTTTCAATTTGTTGTTCCAAAGTGAACTGTGTTAAGTTCACTGGAGTTATAAAGGTTTCTAATATGCAGATATTATGGGGAGTGAATATGTCTCAAGCAGTTGGGTGCCTGCCTCCCACAGAAGCAGATGCAATGAGCTGACACAATGAGCTCGAGCTGTTGAAAAAGCAGACACAACGAACAGGTACAACAAGCAGGGAGAGGCTGTAGCTCATGCAATTGGGTGTCTGCCTCCCAGATTTGGTTCCCAGTGCTTCCTAAAGAAGATGAACAGACAACAAGCAAACACAATGAGGCAAGACAACAAACAGACACAATGAGCAGACAATGCAGACAGATGAGGAAGCCATCTCAGGGTGGGGGGAGGGAATTTAAAAAAATAACTTTATGTGAGAGACTGGTATGCAAACCTTTTCAACTCCATGAAGAAGATGCACATATTTAAGGGCTTAGCCATGACTTACAAAAGTGGGGAAGTTGGTTCATGAAATTTCTAGAAGGTACTGAGTTTTAGTTTGTCATAAAAGACAAGGAGTGATTTCATGGGATAAGGAAGGTAGAGGGGAAGAAACTGAAGACTGAGGGAACAAAATGAGCTAAAGGAAAACTGAGGCATTCTAGACATATTTAGAGACATTATATAGGATATCAGGTATATCTACATATACTACAGTTCCTCTAAATGTTGAGATGATGTCTAATTACAGAGCAGCTTGAATGGTAGACATTTTTTTTTCAGTAATTGAGAGCTTTAAATACCTTATGAAAAGGTAAGTGATTTGATCTGCTTTAGAATATATTTTAAGGCAATAATTGGTGGCAATTAAAGAATGGATGGTAGAAATGGGAGACTTGTGACTGAAGGATAATTCAAATATCCTGCTCAATCGAACTGACAGTTGTCAAAATGGAGTCATTACTATTGATAAGGGACTTCTTGTTTATGTTTAAGAAGTTTTGCTAGCCCTAACCACAATGTTGCAGTGTCTCTCTCTTGTATACCTCTAAGCTTCAACATCCAGAGGGGATCATTCCATCTTTTCTACTTGCAATGCATATCTCTCAAACCAGTTGCAGTTATTACCTTTTGCCACACTACAATAAAAATTAGGGATCCAGAAAATCATCTTTAGTTCCCAGCCTTAGTCCCAGGATTCTACCTTTGCCTTTTTTTGGCTCCAAGAACCTTAGCCACACTCTACCATTCTCCCTGGTCTAACACTGGCTCCAAAATTTGTGTGGAACCTTTGGCCTTTTATGAAAGGAAAAGTTTTTACTTTTCAGTTATGCCAGCTTATTAATTTGCTAAAGAGTATTTATTGAGTAAAACAAATATTGGTTAAAAATGAATGAAATATTATTTTGGAAATAATTCAGGAGGCACATAAAGATTTCGCAATGCTTAAGAGCCATTATTAAGGACAGAAGTTATTACTGTTCAATAATTGAGAAAACTTCATCAGAAGAACGGAATTAAATTATATAATTGTGTATATAATTATTATTTAGCAAAAGAATTAAACATATTGTAAAAATAAGCCACTTTGAATTCCATGATGTGTATAAGGTGTTACAAAATGATTAAGAATTAATAAATTAAAACGTTTGAAATATTTAAAGCATATTCCATTAATGGATCTTGTTCCACAAATATTGAAGAAAAATTTCCTCCTATAAGCTATATGCTGCATTTCAGTCTAGAAAATATATGGAGGAACAACTTTTTAAATACTTGAAGAAATATTTATAAATAAAATATTCTTAATTTATGTAACTTGAATTCCTTTTGATAACATGATAGTATATAAGCAAGGAATATCATCAGAGTGTTTTGGTTTTACAATCAGACTGACTAAAATGAAAAAAAGATAAAGAGAAACACCTTGCTGCCAAGGGTGTGAAGTGCTTGAACACTTATGAACAGCTGGTGAGGAAATTTTTGAAAATTTGAAAAGCGAGGAAAGTTTGAAAATCTTTTGGACCATTTTTATTAAAGCAGAACATATGCATTTCTATGTGATACAGAACTCTATTCCAATTGATATACCTAACACAAATACACACACGTGCACATCAAAAGACATATACAAGGATGCTCACAGCAGTTCTATTTATAATAGCTAATAATGATGTTAGCAGTCAGGATATTGATTATCCTTGGAGGGGCATAGTGACTGGGAGAGGGCAGAATTGGGGGCTTCTGGAATGTGAGCAATATTCCATTTCTACTCTGGGAGCCATGTGCATGGGGATTTTCACAAGTATCACTGAGCTTGTGGTCTGTATATTTTGCTGCATGTATGTTAAATTTCAGTAAATGCTATAACATGTTTTAAAGAATGTGTGCAAGTAATCATAATTTACTTAAAATATTGCCATGAAGAATTTTATCAATATTGCACTGAAATCCACAGTGCACCATTCAACTTTTTGTACAAATTCTGTTTCTTTTAGTTGATAGCAAACAATAATCTGGGGTATCCATTTGGTATAATGAAAGTAAAGCTATGAGCCCAAGTTAAATAGTTTGGTTTCCTCAGCCAGTTTGGCCTTGAATAAATCTGTTAGTTATAGAGTACTGCTTTCATTTCTCTGCAGGACCATCCCTGGGGTATAGAACAACTCATTCAAATCACTCATGCCACCTTTGTACGGGTACCTGACATTCTAGAAATAGAACTACTATTAGAGAACTCTCATCCCTTGACATTTGCAATTATTCATATCTGGGAGTCCTTTAGAAAAGTTCTTGTTTCATAAAACCTTTACAGAACATTACACATTTTCAAAAAAGGTGAAATATATCCCTTTGTCTTAAATTCATTATTATGTAAGTCATTTCCCAGCTCCAAAGTCCTGTAGTTTTCTATGCTTAGGAGATAAATGACTACCAGATAAAAGTTAGCAAGCAAACAGATAACTAAAGAGCAATGTCAATCAGTGAAATACACCAGCAGACTTTTTCTTGGCTGTGAGTCCAGAAGACCCACAGAGCAGAAAAGAAGACTTTCTAAGGAATAGAACACTTTAATAATTCAAAATATTGAAATAAATATTTATGGATGCCAGGAAATAAAATGAGGCCAATAGAATACCAACAATCATCAACATTATGGTTATGAAAAAATGTTGTTAGTGCTAGGAGGATGGTTTCACCTGTCTTCCGCCCAACCTTCCTCTCTCCTTTCCCTTTGCCATTCCGTCTTGCATTGCTTTCCTTCCTCCAGTCCTCAGTCATAAACTAAATATGTGCTAGGTACCAATTATATGCTAGGAACTATGCTAAGCCCTGGGAACTTAAAGACAAAAAATATGAAATATCTTATTGTCTAATAGGATTGTCCAACACAATAAGCACGTGGAAATTCATATAGTCAGAGGAATACTGAAAAAAAAAAAAAAAACAAACCTGTGGTCCAGAACATTAGTCTACTGAAAAATGTTACTAACTAATATGCGCCATGGCAGTAAAACTTGAAATAGAGCACGAAACTAAAAGCAAGCTTTTGCATACCAGAGAAAATATAGAAAACAGGCGGACATATAGAGCAATTAAATAATGAACTAAATGACAACTTTCTAATTTGAAAGATAACTTTATTCATGGCCCTGTGGAAAAACAGATTTTATATCAGAGAGATAGGAGATCTAATCTTGGCAATACCAATTGCTCTTTGTAAGATTCTGGGCAATTAAGTTACTTCACCTCTTTGAATCTCAATTTTTTCATTTGTAAATGGGCAATATTAATACTTTTCATGGTGTTTTATTACAGAATTAAAGAAACTGAAATCAAATCATGGATACTGGCCTATGAACCTATACACAGATGTCTAGAATTTAAAATTAATTTAAGCTAATAATGAGTAATTGGTGGCAAGAAAGATATCCTAATTTGTGGAGAAGTTAAAAACAAACAAACATTTGAAAATGGTGAGTAAATGCCCCCTACTTTCCTTTGTCAGCTCCATAGTATATATCTTTTCTTATTTGTCTACTCAGCATCTGGTTCTATTTCTGTTTTAGAAAAATATGTGATTATTGGTTGGAAGTAAAGCCCAATTATAAAGACAAAGCTAGATAAAACCTCCCCTACGTCAGGTCCCCACCCAGGCCTCTAAATCTTGAGGGAATAAAGTGGCAGATGAGAAATTATTCCCAAGAGTGGCAGTGGACCCTCAGGGCCCAGGGATGGAGCTGTCTATTGCAGCATCTGTGTCGGATGTTCACGAAGAAGCATATGCCTCGGCTCAACAAAGCCTGGTCCCTCATGATTTCTGTTCATTTTCCGTCTCTGGACCTCCAGTCTTCTCACTGATTCTGAAAGGCTTCCAGCTATATTTCCAATGGATTCAGTTGCACGAAGGCTAAGTCCATTTCTGTCGCTTGCTCCTGGGAATCCTTATTGGCAGTTAAACTTTCAAATCCTCATGGGTAAGAAAGACCTACTCATTCATTTCTGATGTGGGTGAGCTTCTTTCTAGCTAGCGATCCTCCCTCTCATCCATTCAAATATTTGAAAAAATCATGCTGCATGTGTATTTTTCCCCTTGATGTTAAAATACTTTGTTTTTAAAGTTGTAGCTTAATCCCTTCTATTTCATACAAGGAGTCCAAAATTCTTAAAAGAGATTCCATGAAGGAGAGTAGAAGGGGATTGGAAAAATCCACATATGTTTATTAATGGGTTTAAACCTAATGCTTTCCAATTTAATGGGCATGCTGATAAGAAAAGAAATTGAAAAATGCAGACAGTGGAACCAGCCTTGGCTATCTCCCATGCACATTTCCCCAATAGCTCTAGAGTCTTTATTCCACTTCATGCAATTTCAAGGCACCCTTGGCCACAAATGAAGTATAGTTTTATTTGAAATAGAGAAACATCTAAACATCCAAGCAATTTTTTTTAAACTTTATCCTTCAAAAATCCTGCATACCAGTAAAATATATAGAAAAGGGGGGAGAGGCCCAATAAAGAAATGTCTATGTCCAGAACTAATTTGTTTATTCTCTTTAATGTTCTTATGAACTTAAATTTAACTGAATTAATGATGACCTGAGGATGGGATTCATTTAAATCTGAGCATAATTCATGACCAAAAAGAAAAGAACCTTAGGATGTTTCCCTGTGTTCCCGCTCTCCCAGCCCCATGAGGGGCTACATAAATGACTCCTCCTTGCGACTTAGATGTTTGATTCAATGTTGCATGAGTATATTCTTCCTATGATGTATGTGTAATTGCAACGGATTATACTTCAATGGGTTTTTATTTTTAAGATGGCAATTAAAAGAATAATTCCCAAAAAGATTGATTCTCGTTATTAGTAAAACTGTATTGCTACATTGTATTAATTATTAACAAATTTTTAGTTACCTTAATAACATTTCTGATCATTTGTTTTCTGTCTTGGTATGTTAAGTGCCTACATGACACCCTCGATTTTGCCTCTTGTTCTGTAAAAGCTCAAACATTTTCTCTCTGGTCTTTTTCAGAAGAAGTCTGCTGATTTCTGGTCTAGGGCAAAATACAAGTGGGAATTCTTTTGCTAAACAAAATTACAGGGTTTCTATCCTTCCTCCCTTCCTCCCTTCCACCCTTCCTCCCTCCCTCCCTCCCTCCCTCCCTCCCTCCCTTCCTTCCTTCCTTCCTTCCTTCCTTCCTTCCTTCCTTCCTTCCTTCCTTCCTTCCTTCCTCCTTCTTTTCCTTCCTTCCTTCCTCTTTTCTTCCCTCCCTTCCTTGCTTCCTATATATGAATATATATGTATATCACATCTATATATACATATATGTATATACAAAGTTCAGGGTTCCTCAAAGCTTCAAAAATTTCATCAAGAATCTATTAGACCAATGGTATTATATTGCATTTCCTAGATGAATATTGACCATGACTTTTTAAAAATGTATTTTTATTAGAGAAGTTGTGAGCTTACAAAATAAGATACATAATGTGTAAAATTCCATATATCACTCCTCCATCAACATCTTACATTGTTGTGGAAAATTTGTTACAGATCATGAAAAGAACATGATCAGACAATTACTACTAATTATGGTCCATAGCTTACACTTGTTATAGTTTTGCCATACTTCCCATAATATTAACACTACGTATTGTACATTTGTTATAGTTCATAAGAGAACACTCTCATACTGTTAACCACAGTCCATCTTCTACCACATGATTCACTGTTATAAAGTTCCAGTGTCTTGTAAATTCCATCCAGTGTCTACTCCTTTCATCACTGACATGTGCAGTTATTGCCCCAGTTAAACTTTTGAAGTTTTACTTGGTTCAAAAGAAAAAAATCCCATACCCCTCTTTTATTGATCCTTAGCACTGATGTAGTACCTTCTTTGACATTGATACAAGAATATTACAAAATTGCTGTAAACTATAGTCAATAGGTTACATTAATTATATTTTCCCATGCATTACTAGTCTTACCACCTTGAAATAGGGACATGCATTTGTTCTAGTTCATAGATGAACATTCTTGTATTTGCATTATTAACTACAACCCACATTTAGATTCTAGATTATTCTCTAGCTTTCTTTCAATTGACATTTAAATCCCTAAACTACACCTTTCAGCCACAATTCCATTTATAAACTAGCTGTATTAGTTATACTCACTATAATGTGTTACCGTTATCTCTATTCATTTCCACACTTTCATTGTCAAACTATTTAAAAATTCTATATACATTAAGCATCAGCACCCCTTCTCAATCCTCATCCTATCTACTGGTAACCTATACTCTGGGTTTTAACTCCATGCAATTATTCTTCATATTTACTTCATATTAGTTAGACCATACAATATTGGTCCTTTTGTGTCTGGCTTATTTCACTTAACATAATGTCTTCAGGTTTCATCCATGTTATCATATGTGTCCCAATTTCGTTTCTTCTCTTAGCAACATTATATTCCATCATACGGATATGCCACATTTTATTTATCCATTTATTGGTTGATGGACACTTGGTTTGTTTCCAAATTTGGCAAATGGTAATAATGTCAATATGAACATTGATGCAAATATCTGTTTGAGTTACTGTTTTCAGTTTTTCTGGATATATGCCTAGAAGAGGGATTGCTGGATCATATGGCAGTTCTATATTTAGCTTCCTGAGGATTGGCCAAACTGTCTTCCACAGAATCTGCACCAATCTATATTTCCACCAACAGTGAAGAAATGTTACCCTTTTCTCCACTTTCTCTCCAGCACTTGTTCTCAGTTTTTTTAAATAATGGCCGTTCTAGGAGGGATGAGATGATATCTCATTGTAGTTTTGATTTGCATTTTCCTAATGGCTAGTGATTTTGAACATTTTTCATGTATTTTTCACCATTTGTATTTCTTCTTGGGAGAAATGTCTATATACGTCTTTTGCCCATTTTTAAATTGGATTGCTTACTCTTTATTGTTGAGTTTTATGATCTCTTTACATAGCATGAAAATCAAACCTTTACTGGATACATGGTTTCCAAATATTTTCTCCCATTGAGTGGGTTGCCTTTCTACCTTCTTGACAATGTCCTTTGAAACACAAAAGTATTTACATTTGATGAGGTCCCATTTATCCATTTTTTTATTTGTTGTTCACGTTTTCAGTGTAAGGTTTAAGAAACTGCCACATATCGCCAGGTCTTGAAAATGTTTCTCTATGTTTTCTTCTAGGAATTCTATGGCTCTTGCTTTTACATTTAGGTCTTTGATCCATTTTGAGTTAATTTTTTTGTATAAGGTGTGAGAATAGAAGTCTGCTTTCTTTCTTTTGGATATGGATATCGAGTTTTCCCAGCATCATTTGCTGAACAGATCATTCCATCCTAGCTGAGTGGGTTTGACAGCCTTATCAAAAATCATTTGACCATAGATGTGAGGGTCTATTTCTGAACCATTAATTTGGTTCCACTGGTCTATATGTCTATATTTATGCCAGTACCATGCTGTTTTTACCACTGTAGCTAGGTAATATTAAAGTCCAGAAGGGAGAGTCCTCCAACTTCATTCATTTTACAATGTTTATGGTTATTCGAGAACCCTTACTCTTCCAAATAAATGTCATGACTGGGTTTTCCATTTCTTCAAAAAAGGCTATTCAATTTTTATTAGGATTGCATTGAATATGTATATTAATTTGGGTAGAATTGACATCTTAACAATATTTAGCCTTCCCAACCAAGAAAACAGACTGTTTTTCCATTTATTTAGGTCTTCTTTGATTTATTTTAGCAATGCATTGTAGTTTTCTGAATACGAGTGTTTTATGTCCTTCATTAAGTTTATTAATAAATATTTGATATTTTTGTCACTATTGTAAATTGATTTTTTCATGGCTTCCTCCTCAGATTGATCATTACCAGTTTATAGAAACACTATACTGACGTTTGCATATTAATCTTGTATCCTGACACTCTGCTGAATTCATTTATTAGTTCTAGCAGCTTTGTTGTAGATTATGTGGAATTTTCTAGGTATGGAATGGACAACTTTTATTTCTTTTTCTTGCCTGATTGCTCTAGCTTGAACCTCTAGCACTATACTGAACAACAGTGGTGACAGTGCCCATCCTTGTCTTGTTCCCAGTCTCTACGGGAAAGCTTTCAGTCTTTCACCACTGAGTACATTAACTATGGGTTTTTCATATATGCCCTTTATCATGTTGAGAAAGTTTCCTTCAAATCCTATCTTTTGGAGTGATTTTATCAAGACAGGATGGTGGATTTTTTAAAATGCCTTTTCCACATCAATTGAGATGATCATGCAATTTTTCATCTTTGATTTATTAATGCGCTGTATTATGCTGATTAATTTTCTTCCATTGAGCCTCCCTTGCGAGCCTGAGATAAAACCCACTTGGTCGTAATGAATAATTCTTTTACTGTGTTGTTGGATTTGATTAGCGAGTATTTGGTTGAGGATTTTTGCACCTTAGTCATTAGGGAAATGGGTCTGTAGTTTTCTTTTTCTAAATATATTTTTCTGGCATTGGTATTAGGGTGATAATGACTTCATAGAATATGCTTTGTAGTTTTTATCCCTGTTCAATTTTTTGAAAGAGTTTGAGTAAAGTTGGTATTACGTCTTTGAATCATTGGTAGCATTCACCTGTGAAGCAATACGGTCCTGGGCTTTTAAATTGGGGGAGTTGTTTGATGACTATTTCAATTTCTTTGCTTGTGATTGATTTGTCGAGGTCTTCTATTTCTTCTAGGGTCAGTGTAGGTTGATCACATATTCCTAGAAATTTTTCCATTTCATAAATATTGTAAAGTTTGCTGGGATACAGTTGTTCATGGTTTACCTTTTATGATCTCTTTGATTTCTGTGAGGTCAGTAGTAATTCCCCATTTTCATTTCTGATTTTATTTATTTATTTGCATATTCTCTCTTCTATTTTTCTTTGTCAGTCTAGCTAAGGATTTGTCAATTTTGTTAATCTTCCTGAAGAACCAACTTTTGATTTCATTAATTCTGTTTTTGCTTTGTTTTTGCTGTTGTTGTTCTCAATTTCATTTATTTTTGCTCTAATCTTTGCTATTTCATTCCTTCTGCTTGCTTTGAGCATAGTTCATCCAGCTGTCTAGTTAGGTCACTGATTTTAGCTCATTCTTCTTTTTTAATGTAAGCACTGAGGGATATAAATTAACCTCTCAGCACTGTTTTTGCTGCATCACATAGGTTCTGATATGTTGTGTTCTCATCATGAGATATTTATTACTTTCTCTTGCAATTGTGCTTTGACACACTGGTTTTTAACAGTGTGTTGTTTAATCTCAATATGTTTGTGAATTTTCCCTATTTTGCCTAATTTTTATTTCCTACATCATTCCATTATGATCAAGAAAATACATTGCATAATTTTGATCTTTATAAATTTATTGAGAACAGCTTTGTGACCCCACATATGGTCTAACCTGGAGAAAGATTAATAAGCACATGAGAAGAATTTATATCCTGCTGTTTTGGGGTACAATGTTCTTTATTTGTCTGCTAGGTTTAGTTCACTTATTATATTATTAAAGTTATAAATTTCGTTTTTGATCTTCTGCCCAAATGACCTATCTAATGATGAGAGTGGGTTATTGAAGTTTCCAACTATTATTGTAGAGATAGCTATTTCTTCCTTCAGTTTTACCAGTGTTTGCCTCATGTAATTTGGGACATCCTGGCTATGGTTATGTGTATATACTTTATGATTGTTATTCCCTACTGGTGAATTGCCCCTTTTATTAATACATAATTACCTTCCTTATCTCTAATAACAGCTTTGCTTTTAAAGTCTATTTCATTTGATATAAGTATAGCTACCTAAGATTTTTTATTTTTTTGGTTACCACATGCATGGGATATCTTTCTCCAGCCTTTCACTTTTAATCTAATTGTTTCCTTGGGTCTAAGATGAGTCTCTTGTACACAGCACATAGATAGCTTATATTTTCTTATCCATTTCCACCAGTTTGGGTCTTTTGACTGGGGAATTTAATCCATTAACAATAAGTGCTGTTACAGTATAGGCGGTTCTTACTTCAACCACTTTGATCTTTTGGTTTTTATCTGTCATATCTTGTTTTCACCATTCTTCTTACAGTTTTAGTCACTTTTACTGACATAATCTTAATTTCTAGAGTGTCTTCCAAGCCTCTTTCTCTCTTTTTTTTCTTTTCAGACTCTAGCACTCCCTTTTAGTATTTCCTGTGAAGCAGTTCTCTTCATTTCAAACTTTCTCAATTTCTGTTTATGTGAATATTCTAAACTTGTCCTCATTCTTGAAAGATAATCTTGCGAGATATAAAATTCCTGTCTTGCAGTTTTTCTTTTCAAGTATCTTTATATATATATATCATACCACTGCCTTTTTGCTTCCATGGTTTCTGATGAGAAATCAGCACATATCTTATTGGGCATCCCTTGTATGTGACGTATTTCTTTTGCTGCTTTCAGGATTCTTTATGTTTGGGATTTGACATTCTGATGAGTATGTGTTTTGGAGTAAGTTTATTTGAATTTATTCATATGGGGCTTGGACTGTAAGCCATGGAGGCTGAAGCTGCCTGTACGGCCCCAGGAAATGTTGAAGCTTCGCCCACCTTTCTCTCCTGAAAGGTAGAGATGGAGGTGAAGACACGAGCAGTAATCCAAGTTGTGCATATCAAGACTGTCTGTTGTTGCTGAGAGAGAAAGATGAAGCTCAATGACCCTTCCTCCACTACCTGGGGAAGAGACGGAACCACAGGTATGGGTAGTTGAAACTGACCTCAGTTGCCCAAGTATACTGAATGACTGGTTCCCATCCTCCCTTACCAGGGGTGGGAATGGAGCCTCTGGTGTGTCCAGCAATTTAGTCCATGCAAGCCAAAAGCCACTGCAGTTGCCTGGACTGGGTAAAGGAGCCCTGTTCCTCCTCCTGCTCTCTCAGGGGTGGGAATGGAACCACAGAAGTGTCCAATAATCTAGTTGGTGCAGGCTGAAAGTGACTGCAGTTGTCCAGAGTCTGAAGGCACACTATCCTTCTTCCTGCCCTTCCAGGGGAGTGGAGGGAGCCAGAGATATGTACAAGAATTTAGTTCACTTAGGCCGAAAGTGCCTGCAGTTGTCCAGAGGCTGGTGCAGGTCCTCCCAGCTTCCTCCCTGTTGGAGGTGGGGCTGGGAGCCTAAGCTAGGGCAGCAATCTGACCTGGGTGGAAAGAAGCCAGTTCCTACCATCACTGTGGTTTTCATTCAGTCCTGCTTCCCCTCATGCCAGAGATAAAATGGAGGCTACTGGCCTCTTTTCAACTTGGACAGTCTCAAACTTTAGCTTTTCTTAGGACTGGACTTTAGCCAGCTGAATTTACTAATTAGTAGTTGAAGTCAGTGCCTGCCATCTCTACCCCCATTTTTGGGAAATGGAGTTTCCAGCTCCAGACATGAAATAGCTCCACTCCCAAGGTGGCTTGTGCTGCCAGTGGGGAATTTGCATGGAGTGTTCTATCCATGAATATTCACAGCAGATGGGCAGTCCCCTCCTTCCATTCTTCCACAGATGTTTTAGGATTGCAGGATGCTCTTCTGGTCTCCTGCCCATCCCCCAAAGGGGTGAATTAGATACCTCTGACTGATACTTGCATTGCAGGATGAGCTGACTTTTAGAGCTCTTACCCTGTCATCCTCTTCCCCCCCACCACACATGACTTTTTTATTTTAATGAGAAAAACTTGCAGGCCAATATTCAAGGGAACATTTTTTTTAGAGTGCACTTTTAAAACATATC
This sequence comes from Dasypus novemcinctus, assembly GCF_030445035.2. Classification (NCBI taxonomy): domain Eukaryota; kingdom Metazoa; phylum Chordata; class Mammalia; order Cingulata; family Dasypodidae; genus Dasypus; species Dasypus novemcinctus. The sequence goes on along the minus strand of NC_080679.1, from coordinate 120,366,101 downwards.
CTGTTTCTTAAATAAAAATGAATTGTCATGTGGATTATTATTTTCATTCTTAAGAACCAATTATTTTCACAGATTTTGGATATCATAGCATTTCTCTAACATGCGGGCCAACTCTGTCAGTAATGTCTAGTAGCAATAACAAAAATTCATCACAAAGAAAGTAAATATTAAAAATGACCGGAATTAATGTGATTTATTTAAAGCAATATTTTCATAATCTACTTAAAAGTAAGAGTGAAATACTCCCAAACCAACCAATTAATATTTACATTGTGTCTTTACCTTAACGGATTTTCTTCAAATATGCAATACTTAACACATGCCTTTCATTCCCTGATAGACTTCAATTTTCAACTTTCCATTTCCCCTCTGTGGACCCACGATTTAAAAATTTCTTTAGAGTCATTCAGAAGAGCTAACTGTGATCTCTCTATATTCCAGGGCTTCTCACATGTCCATTTTTGGATCCAAATACATTAAAGTAATTTTTATCCATATTTTTTGCATTTTATGTAGCCTTTTCATACCCATAATGGCAATGGGTAAAAAGGTTAGAGGAGGAATCACCTCAAAGGGTTCCATCACATACAGCCTTTCTCCAGTCCTATGAATCCATCCAGTGCACATCTACAGATTGCATTTCATATGCATACAAATCCAGAATAACTTTCATTTCACAATACCATCAACTATTTTAGCTACCACTGCATTTCAGGTCATTAAGCCTGAAATGTTTTCCCACCGCAAGCTGCCATGTTTTCCCACTGCATTCCTCATGTTTTCATCTTTTGGATTCTTTGACATAACAAACGCACTGTCCAGAGAAAATATATCAAAATTTTTCCAACATTCTTTGCAAATACTTTGCTTGTGTGTGAAATTTCTTCTTTCTCTCTTGCAAACAGATGCACATCACTCTCAAGCTCCAAATATGAAACTATTTGCATCCTTAAGGACCACGTATTTCACAGATTTTGGAATTTATAGCACTTTTCTAAGATGTGAGTCAATTCTTTGTCTGCAATGTCCAATAGCAATAAAAAAAAAAACTTTGATTTTTGTTATTGTGAACCCATTTCCCTCTTTAAAAATGTGCTTTCTTCTACTCTTATTTGCATGTGCATTGTGCTATACCCATTGCAGTTCCCTGACTTGTCTGTCTCCTCTGCTTCTAGATTTTAAATTTCTCAGCAGTTTTTAAATTACACTCCAATTGAATTCTCTAGAGTGGCATGACAAATACTGAAAACAAACTTCTTATTCTTTAAAAACTCAAACAGCTATTTTTACAGGAAATATTTTCAAATTTTACTAACTAAATCTTAAAAGTCATGACCTTTGGGAATAGCACATGCTACCAGGAAGACTGAATTATTTAATAAATATTTTATTAACAGAATGATTATACCTGGGTTAGCTACCAAGAAATACATCTTCCCCTTAGGAAAGCCAAAGCAAACCCAAACCTTAATATTTAACAGTGTACTAGAAAAACCTTGTATCAATTATATATCATTAAATATCATTAATCATTTAAGAAAGCACATTTATAGTGACTTGATTCAATGTTTCAAATGTATAAGAAAAATCTTTAAAAAAATGAACATTGTTTAAGAATGCAAGATTTTACCTATATATTTGACGTAAATGAACAACCACATGCCCTTTCCAAAATCTTTTAAAAATCTGGCTTTATCAGTCAAATAACAACTTGGAGTATATTGTAAAATTTATTATTAAGGAAGATAAATGTTCATGTAAAATATAGAAATATTATAAATATATAGGTTTCTTCCTTCCCCATCATTTTTATTGTTATCATTGTCAGTAGCACCCTACATATAAAACATAAACCCCTTAAAGTCATATTTTTTTCTTTAAAAAGTAATATATTTTACATGAAAATTAAGGGAACATTTAGTTTTTAATATTTACTCATTCAATTAAGATTTCCAATGCTTTCCTTTCATTGCCTCTGATATTTTTCACCAGACTGAAAAGCATTTCTTATAGCATGGGTCTAGAGAGACAAATCCCCTCATTTTTTTTTTTTTTAATTTGAAACTTCTTTATTTTACTTTCATTCTCCATGGTTTCTGATGAAAAGTTTGTAGACATTCTAATTGTTTCTCTCTATCTTATGTGTTGTGTTTTGCTGACTGTTTCAAGATTTTATCTCTATCTTTAGTTATCAATAGTTTAATATGTGCTTTGCTGTGGATCTCTGTCATCATTTGGTTTGGGGTTCACTGCAAATCTTGGATACATAAACTTAGTTCTTTTATTAAATTTTGGAACTTGTAGCTGTCATTTCTTAGCATTTATTTCTTGTTCCCTTCTCTCTTTTCTCTCCTGGGAGTCCAGTTACTAGGTATTGGAACTTTTGCAATTTTCCACAGTTTTTGCTCCTTTTTTTTTTTTTTTTAATGCTTCCTTTCTTTTTCAGAATGAATGATTTGCATTAATCTTTGTATCACTGGCTCTTTTCTCTGGTCCTAAGGGAATACATTTACAATTTATTTTAAATTTTATGTGTGCTTCTGTATATTTATGCATGCATATATATGTATATATGTATAAAATTAGGATATAGCAAGACATAAGATCTAGTAAGATATGTTTCTATGCTGACCTATTCTTTCATTTTATTCATTTTGCATTTATTTTCTTCACTCTCAAGAAGCACAGTTAGAACAGTAGCTTTAACAAACATTTTTTAGTGTTTTTTTATTTTTATTTTTTGTCTTTTTTAAAATATTACATTAAAAAAATATGAGGTCCCCATATACCCACCACCCCCTTCAGCCCACTCCCCCCCCCCATAACAACAATCTCCTCCATCATCATGAGACATTCATTGCATTTGGTGAATACATCTCTGAGCACCGCTGCACCTCACAGTCAATGGTCCACATCATAGCCCTCACTCTCCCACATTCCACCCAGTGGGCCATAGCTTTAACAAACTTGACTCATCATTCAAGTGCATGGGTCATTTTGGAACTCGCAACTGTAGTTCACAGTTCAGCCAAAGACTTGTACTGAGTTCATACAGACAATTAGGTGCACCTCTTCTCTGACACTCTTAGGTTCTCCCCTCTCTCTCTGGCAGTCATAGAAATCAGGAAACTTCCTTACTGCTACTGCCTAAAAGACAAAAGTATTTCCTGTCAAAGATTCAATTCTCTGTATACAATATCTTCCTCAACTATGGCTACCCTTAGGATAAAACCCCAAACAAAACAGAACAAAACAAACAAAATAGAGGAATAATACTTGGCTAGTCACTTGCTCTAATTTTGACTCTTCCACCATCTGCCTGGTTTTGTCCAGGACCCCAACACCACTGGTAGATTTTTATTCATTTTTTCTGTTCTTTTAATGTTTTCTTTTTCTAGAGTTTTTAGTTGAATTTTTATGAAGATTAGTTTATTAGCTACTTGCTCTTCTATAAAAGAATTGGAAACCCAATTTCTCAACTTTACTCAAAGTTCTTTCATTTAGAGAATGCACAGGAAGTTGAAGGTAATTTCCCAATATATAACTTATCATTCTTTGTGAACTATTTTTCTTTTTCAAACTGAATTTCTTGATGTCAGGTAAATGATTTAATTTCAAAAGGTGTGGGGGCTTAAACTTGACAATAATTCTAATTCAAAGGATTATTTTAAAGATCTCACTTCTCAGTAGATAAATGTCACCAAACCTCTATAGTACAGGGTAGGAAATTATTAGAGACATAAATATGGTTAGGGGATGGTTAAAGTTTTCAAAGAAAATTCTTTTGGAAGACACTGAATTTGAAAGCAACTATTGCAGTTTTGTGTCTCTTAAATGATTGTCTTACCTAGCTGCATTCACTCACATATTCCTTTTTAGTTCTGGTACATAAAATTGTAATTAATAGGATAATTTTGAAAGTAAAATGGTTTGGGTACCAGTTATTAATATAATTATCTTTATTCTACTTTTGATATCAGAGCACACCAGAAACAAATAAGATCCTAAAGCCTTTTAAATTTGAGCTTAACATCAGCAACTTTCTCCTAACAAATGGAAAAGAAGGTACAAGACTCTTTTTTGTTTTCATTCAGCTTTAACTCTAATCAGAGAGTAATCATAGAGTTAAATTCTTACACTCAAACTATAATTCCACATCTAAAATTAAAATAAAATAGCATTGACTAATTTTTAAAGACCAGTGTCACCTATTATCTTACTACTGTAAACCAATAATTATTTTTACGTTAATATATTTCTTATCTGTCTTTGTCACTTATTATGTTTCACATTTGTAGCACAGGTAAAATCTAGTGTCTATATATGCATACTACTGAACTATTCTTCAGAGAACAAGACACACACACACACACATATATGACTTAATAACAAGAATAAGTGCCTCCATCAAGCCCTAAAGAAATGTCCCACTAAAACAAGAAATTTAATCTGCCATTGTTCTAGCTGTTGTCTCAATTTTGAAAGTTACTAATGTGCTTTAGTTTCTATATATCATGTTGAATGTAATCAGTTTTGTCTTTTAAGCATTGATTTGCTATTGATAATATTTTTTTTAAAAATTTAAAATACGAAGATACCCGTGAAAAATATAAAATAATATAAAGAGATATATAAGTATAAACCTTTCTTCAATGGTAGTTCTCTCATCAGAAGACTCATTACATTGTCTTATGAAATCTGGAAATGTTGGAGAAATATATATGCATGCATTCTCGTTTTGGGGGGTGGTTTGTTTTGCTTTGCTTTTTGCAATTATTAGGCATAGCAATTAATGGTCTGCTCCTTGGGTTTATTTTAGGATAATACTCATATATGCACATAAAAAATCATATTAATTTTAATAGTCTCAAAATATTTTATTATATCTTGTGCCATTATTTACAAGTCCCTTATTGATGACATAACTGAGTTGTTTCTAGTCTTTTATTTTGCTTTTTAAATTAAATGAATATCACAATCAATTTTTTGTTGTACATCTTTAGGCACATATGAAATATATGATATTAGAATCTACATTTAGATTTAATATATCTTATTAGGATACTCTGTCATTTTATCAATATCTATATTATCTCTACTAATCTATTTATAGATCTATCTAGTCTATATAAACATTTAAAATAGGGTAATTTATTTTGTTATATTTTTGTTAGTTAATTTTATGACTGTTTTTCTAAGTACTTTTTCTTTTAATTCCCTTGAATTTCTTAAATATACCGTGGATTCATTTGAACTTATCTCATTCTTTGTATTCTTTGCAGAACATTATTTGATGATATTGATGTTGTTTATATTTTGTTAATTTAATGGCATATCACAAAATATCCTTTTCTGTCTGAGTTTTTTCACACAGCATGATGTCTGCAAAGGTTCATCCATGCTATTGCATGCATCAGGATGTCATTCCTTTTTATGGCTAAATAATATTCTGTTGTAGATATGTACTACATTTTGTTTACCTACTTATTGGTTTATGGACTCTTGAGTTGCTTCAATTTTTTGGCAATTGTGAATAATGCCACTATGATCATTGATAGGCAAATATCTAAGTCCCTGCTTTTAATTCTTTTATGTATATACTGAATTGTGTGGTTATAGGGTCATATGGTATTTCTATACTTCGCTTTCTGAGGAACCACCAAACTATCTTCCACAGCAGCTGCACCATTTCACATTACCATCAGCAATGAATGAGTGTTCCTATTTCTCCATATCCTCTCCAATGTTTGTTATTTTCTATATATATATTTTAATATCAGTCATTCTAAAAGATGTAAAAATCATAGCTAATTGTGTTTTGATTTGCATTTCCCTGCGGGCTAATGATGTTGAGCACCTTCTCATGTGCTTTCTGGCCATTTGAATATCTACTTGGGAGAGATATTTATTAAAGTAATTTTTTAAATTGTGTTGTTTGTCTTTTTGTTGTTAAGTTGAAGGAATTCTTTATATATTCTGGATATTAAATCTTTGTCAGATATTTGATTTACAACTATTTTTTCCCACTGTGTATGTTGTCATTTTACTTTCATGATAAAGTCCTTTAAGGCATAAAAGTTTTTTATTTTGAGGAGGTCCCATTTATCTATTATACTTTTCTTTTGTTGCTTGTGCTTTGGGTGAAAATTCTACATAACCATTGCCTAACAGAAGGTCATAGAGATGCTTCCCTATACTTTCTTCTAGGATTTTAATAGTTCTTCTAGGATTTTAAGATATAATTACATCTTTGACCCATTTATTTGGAGTTGATTTTTGTATATAGTTTGAGGAGGGGTCCTCCTCTTCCTTCTGATCTTTCTCCTCCTCCATTTTCTATTTTTCATCTTTTTCTTCTTTTTCTTTTTTCAAATGGAGGGAGGGCCAAGTCTTCCAGAACATTTTCTTGAAGAGACTATTCTTTCCCAATTGAATGGATTTTAACTCTTTGTAAAAAAATCAGTTGGCTATAAATGTTAGGCCTGATTTTTGAGCTCTCATTTCAATTTCACTGATCTGTCTGTCTGTCTTTGTGTCAAGACCATACTGTTTTGATTACTATGGCTTTTGATGACTTTTAAGATCAGGAAGTGTGAGTCCTCCAACTTCATTCTTCTTTTCAAGATAGCTTCAGCTATTGGGATTTCTTACCCTTTCCTATAAATTTGACAATTGGCTTTTCCATTTCTGCAAACAGGGTTGTTGGAATTTTGAATGGGATTGCATTGAATCTATTAAGTTTTATTGGGTAATACTGACATCTTAATGATATTAGTCTTCCAATCACGAACATGAAATGTCCTTCCATTTATTTATGTCTTGTTTTATTTCTTCAGCAATGTTTTATAGTTTTCTATGTACAAATCCTTTACATCCTTGGTTAGATTTTTTCCTAGATGTTTGATTATTTTAGTTACTATTAAGAATGATATATTTCTTTTTCTGATTGTTCATTGCTTGTGTCTAAAAATACCATTGATTTTTAGGTGCTGATCTTGTACTTGACCAAGTGGATGAATACATTTGTTTTTTAGCTCTCTGAAATTTGTTGTGGGTTTTCCACGATTTTTATAGATATATAATCATATCTGCAAATAGGACAAGTTTTACATCTTCCTTTCCAATTTGGATGGCTTTTATTTCTTTTTATTGCTCTGGCAAGAACTGCCAATAAAATGTTGAATACCATTGGTGAACTTGGGCAGGTTTTTTTTGTTTCCAATTTTAGAAGTAAAGCTTTCAGTAATTCCCCATTGTGTAGAATGCTAGCTGTGGGCTTTCCCTATATGCCTTTTATTATGTTAAAGAATGTTTATATTTTTCCCTTCATTCTCTTAATTTGGTGTATTACATTAATTGATTTTCTTATGTTGAGCCAACCTTGCATTCTGGGGATAAATCCCACATTATTATGGTGTATAATTCTTTTAATATGCTGTTGGATTTGATTTTCTGGTAAAAGGTTGAGGATTTTTGCATATATAGTTATAAAAGATATTGGTCTTTAGTTTACATTTCTTTAGGTATCTTCATCTGACTTTGGTATGAGAATGATGTTGACCTTGTAGAATGAATTAGGGAGTATTGCCTCCTCTGCAAATTTTTGGAGAAGGTTGAGCAGAAATGGAATTGAGTCTTCTTGGAATATTTGCTAGAATTCTCCTGTGAAACCTTCTAGTCCTGGACTTTATTTGGAGGTTTTTAAAAGCTAATTCAATACCACTACTAGTAATTGCTTCATTGAGATATTCTTTTTCTTCTTGAGTCAGTGAAAGTAGTCTGTGCTTCTAAAAATTTGTTCATCTAGTTTATGTAATGTATTGGTATACAGTTATTCATAGCCTCCTCTTATAGTCCCTTTTATTTCAACAGGGTCGGTACTAGTATCTCCCTTTTTATTTCTTATTTTAGTCATTTGTATCCCCTCATTTTTCTTTATCATTCTAGCTAAATGTTTGTCAATTTAACTGATCTTTTCAAAGAACCAAATTTTGGTTTTGCTCATTCATTTTTTGTTTGTTTCCTATTTCATTTAACTCTGCTCTAATGTTCTTCCTTCTGCTTGCTTTGAGATTAGTTTACTCTTCTTTTGGAAACCTTCCAGTTTTAAGTTTAGGCCTTTGTTTTGAAGTCTTTCTTCTTTTCTAAGGTAAGCACTTAGAGTTATAAATTTCCCTTTCAGCCCTGTCTTCACTGAATACCATTAGTTTTGGTATGCTATATTTTCATTTACTTTTGCCTCAAGATATTCCCTAATTACGTTTTTTTAATTTTCTATTTAACTCATTGGTTGGTTAAGAATAAGTTGTTTGAAATTTTCATATACTTGTGAATTTTCCATTTCTCCTCTGTTATTGATTTGAAGCTTCATTCCATGCACTAGGAGAATACACATCATATGATTTCAATATTTTTGACTTTATGGAAATATTTTTGTGACTCAACATATGTTTATACTGGGAAAATGATTCATGTGCATACAAAAAGAATGTGTATTTTGTTTTTCTTGGGGAAGGTGGTCTCTTTTTTTTTTAATTTATTTTTTCTCCCCTCCCCCACCACCCCAGTTGTCTGTTCTCTGAGTCTATTTGCTGCGTATTCTTCTTTGTCCACTTCCATTGTTGTCAGCAGCATGGGAATCTGTGTTTCTTTTGTTGTGTGATCTTGTTGTGTCAGCTCTCCCTGTGTGCGGCACCATTCCTGGGCAGGCTGAACTTTCTTTCACACTGGGTGGCTCTCCTTAAGGGGCATACTCCTTGCGCATGGGGCTCCACTACGAGGGGACACCCCTGTGTGGCATGGCACTCCTTGCGCACAGCAGCACTGCATGTGGGCCAGTGTATTCACTTATTGTATTCACTTATTGATCTTCTGACAAATGTTTTATTTATAATTGAAGTGGTGTGTTAAAATGTCCTTCTAGAACTGTCATTTTCTCCCTTCAAATCCATCAGTATTTGCTTCATATATTTTGGGGCTCTTGTCCCCTTTATCAGTATATAGTGACCATCTCTGTTCCTGAAAACTATTTTACTTAAAGCATATTTTATCCAATATTAGTATAGTCACCCCAGCTTTCTTTTGATTACTACTTGCATGATGTGTATTTTTTCCATCCTTTAAGTCTCAACCTACTTTTATCTTAGAAGTTAATATGAGTCTCTTGCAGACATTATATAGTTGCGTCATGCTTTTTTAATCATTCTGCCAAACTCCCCCTTTTGACTAGAGCATTTAATCCAATTACATTTAAAGTAACAACTGATGATACTCCATCTTCTTTTGCCATTTTGCTATTTAGCCTTTGTAAGTTTTGTCCCTCACTTCCATTAATGCATTTTTCATAATTATTTGATTTTTTTGCATTGTATCATATTGAGTATCTTTTCATTTCTATCTGGATATATTTTCATCTAGTTTCCTTGTGGTTACCATGAGGTTAAAATTTAACATCCTAAATATATAATAATCATATTTGGTTTGATACCAACTTAACTTCAATAGCATGCACACATATTTGTCCTATACCCCACTAACCCCCTACATTTTTGGTACTGTTAGCACATATTTCTTTGTATATGGTATGTCTAAAGCCATAAATTTATCATTACTTTTCATGCATTTATATTTTAGCACATGTAGGAAGAAGTGGAGTTGCATACCAAACAGTACACTATGATAATACTGTCTTTTATAATTACCCAAGTGTTTACCTTTACCACAGGTCTTTATTTCTTTATGCCACTTTGAACCATTTTCTAGTGTCCTTTCCTTTCACTTTGAAGAACTCCTTTTACTACTATGTGTAGGGCAAGTCTAGTGGTGATGAACTCTCTCAAGCCTTTGTTTATCTGAGAATATCTTAATCTCTCCCTCATTTTTGAAAGAGAGACTCATGGACTTAAAATTCTTGGCTGGAAATTGTTTTCTTTCAGCACCTAAGTATTTCAGCCATTGCCTTCTTGCCTCCCTGGTTTCTGATGAGAAATCAGCACTCAATCTAATTTGGACTCTCTTGGAGGTAACACACTGCTTTTCTCTTGCAGCTTTCAAAATTCTCTCCTTGATCTTTACATTTGAAAGTATGATCAGTGTATGACAAGGTCTATTTTTTTCTTCATATTTATCTTGTTTGGGGTTTTCTGAGTTTGTTGGATGTACATGTTCAGGTCTTGGGGAGTTCTCTGCCATTATTTATTTGAATATTCCTCTGGCCTCTTTATCTCTTTCTCCTCCTTCTGTGACTTCCATATGTGTACATTAGTGTGCTGGATGGTGTCCCAGAGTTGCCTTAGGCTATTTTCACTTTTATTAATACTGCTCCTCAGCCTGACTCATTTCAAATGTCTTGTTTTTTAATTCATGGATTCTTTCTTTTGCTAGCTCTCCACTCTGCTGGGCATTTATCATTTCAATTAATGTAGTCTTCAACTCCAGTTCTGTTTGGTTCTTTGTAAAATTTTCTATCCCTTTACTTAGACTCTCATATTGCTCATTTATTGTTTACCTGCTATAATCTATCATTTAGTTCTTTCTCTGTATTTTCCTTCATCTCCTTGAGCATTAATGTCATTTTAAAATACTTTGTTCAGTATGTCTACATTCTCATCTTCTTTATTGGTGTTTTCTGGATTTTCACCCTCTTCCTTTGGATGGGCTATCATTTCCTATTTCTTTGTTTGTCTTATACTTTGTATGTTCATTTAATATTTTTTAACTTTGTTAACATTAGGATTTATTTTCTGAGATGTCTATTTCTTGATTTTGTAACCAGCTCATGATAAGACAGATTTTCTTGAGCTTTACCTCTCCTCTCAAGAAGGCTTGCCCAAGGCCAGTGCAGTCTTCAGGGTTTCCCCTGTCTTTTCTGAGCCTCTGTCTTATCCTGGGTTTTTGCTTGTTTGTTTGTTTGTTTGTTTGGAGTTTCCCTGTACAGAGGATTCTGATTATCCCCTGTGTTTCCCAGGAGACAGACTTCCTTTTTCTGGGTGTTTGAAGCCAGAAAGTTTTTGCCCCAGACTATGGGTCTCCATACTTTCTTACACTCCTTTTGTTGTCTCAAGCTGTTCTTACCTGCAAGGTAAATTCTAGTATGAGAGGCATGCTGGGGAGGACTTTTCAAAGTCAGTCTTTCCCAGCCATAGAGTAACAAAGACCTACAAAAAGGGTGCAGACCAGCTCCAAAAGGCCCTGAGGGGATCACAAAGAGCTTCTTGGACAGTCACCCAAAGCTGAGTTTTCCTGACTTACTCAGTAAATGTAGTCCATCAACTATAACTGTACTCCACATCCCCAAGGAAGTGCAGCCTCTGTAAGCCTCGACCAACTCTCTTCCTTTCCAGGGAAGGTTGAAACAATGACTACTTCAGAGTCTGGCCCCCAGCAATCCAAATTCACTAATGAAAAGCTGAGGTTGGTGATTGGCCATCCCTACCCATGGTCTTGGGGAAGAGGGCTTTTACATTCCTTTCTGTCACCAGCTAGGTAGCTACCAGTTGGACCTCCAAGCAGCAAATCACAGGAGGGAGGAATGGATGCCATTAGCCACCACGCATAGAGAGCAACTTATTGCTCTTTACCATAATTTATTAGCCTCTTCTTCCCACTCTTCCTCCTATGCTGTACAGTGTTTTTCTGGCCTCTGGAGTTTCAAAACAGTTCCTTCAAACAGTTCCTGCCTATCTAATAATTGTTTTGGTGAAAGGATTGAGTCTTGGAGCTTCCTACTCTTCCATCTTCTCCAATGATTTATTTTAGGACATTGTATGACACTTTTACATTTTATATATTCACCATCCCACTATGAACGATGAGAAAATTATTATTGAAAGCTTTACCCCCAGATAACTACACTAAATTAATTTCTTATACAGTTATTTTTATTTCCTCAAATTAATAGCCTTAATTGATTGGTTACATGTAGTATTTGGTTCACTCCATTTCCTACTGTGAACAATGAAATTGGTGTAAGTACCTGTCTTCCTATTTCTCTTTCTCCTTCAACTCCCAATTAAATATATATATATATATATATATATATATATATATATATATTTCTACTTCATCATTATTTGTAACTTTCATATTTCAGTTCTTAACAAAATTTCCAAGATTGTTTAGCCTTCCTTCTAAATTTAAGGGTACTCTTAAATGCTTATCTCTTTATCCTAATAATCAGGTGAATTACAAGGTTTGATTTTCAAATGTTAAAACAATCTTGTATTACTGAAATAAACAGAACTTGTGAAGTATTACACATTTTACATACTGCAGGATGTTAATATTGCATTAAGAATGTTTGTGTACATGTTATAAGGGATGTTGTTCTCCAGCTTTCTTTTTCTTTTTGGGGGGGAAGTAAAGTTTTTATTTTGTCATTAATATACTTGACACATAAAATCAAGCTGAAATATACTCTTACCTCCTTTAATTTTTGAAATAATTTTGGCAAGATTGGCTTTATTTTTATAATAAATATTCAGTAGAATTTGTGAGTGAATACATCTGGGCCTGAGGTATATATTTTTTAATCAGAAGGAATTTAATTATGAGTTCAACATCGTTTAACTGTTACATAGAACTATTTAAATTTATATCTTTCTGTCTCTATTTCACAACTTATTGCTTTCAAAAATTGCTCATTTTATTATAATTGTTAAATATTGGCATAAATTTGTTAAAAGCAAAGTTTATTACCTTTCATATCTATAAGATCTCTAATGTTCCCTTTTTAATGTTATTGTTAATTTTGTCTTTGACTTTATTTTTCTCTTACCAACTATGTGAGATGTTTATCAGCTCTTGATATTTTCCAAGAAAAACTTCTGTTTCCTTGATTTTTAATATTTTTATCTGTTTTCTATTTCATTTATTGCTCTTCTTAAATATTTCCTTCCTTCTACTTACTTTGGTTAAAATTTGCTGTTCTTTTATAAATTTACATGGAGAAGCTTACATTATTGATTTTAAAGTATTTTAATATAACTTTTTAAAGCCATAAGCTCCTTGTAAGTATTACTTTGGCTGAATACTACACATTTTCACGTTTTCAGTTATATTAAAATATTTAAAAAAATTTTGCAATGATTTTATCTTTGGTCCATAGGTTATTTGAAATTGTGTGGCTTAATTTTCAATATTTGGGGATTTCAAGATATATTATTTTTATTGATTTCCAATTTAATCCAAATGTGGTCATAGAACCTATTTTGTGTGATTTCAGTTATTCTGTATTAGTGAGACTCGTTTTATGGCCCAGGGAGTGTGCCTAAAAATACCATGAAGTCTGCAATCATTGGGTATAGTGTTCTGTAAATACCAGTTATTTCAAGTCAGTTGATGGCACTGATCAAATCTTCTACATACTTCCTGATTTTCTGTTTATATGTTTCAACTTTTATTGCAAGAGTGGTGTTGAAATTATCAATAAAACTGTTAATTTGTCTATTTCTCTGTTTCTCAAAATTTGCACAAGTTTTCTTTCAATTCACTCTTGACTTTGGTGATTTTTAAATTCAGATTCTTAAAGATTATGTTGTGGCTGATAAATAGTTTCAACAAAAATGGAGTTTCATTTTCACATTTTCATTTTCCTTGTTGTTTGTAAGGTGGGAAAAAGGGAAGGCTTTTACTGTAGCATTTCAAAGGATGCATGAAATTATTTCTGATGTGAAGTATCTTGACCTTCATCCAGGCCAAGGTTCTCCTCAGGGAGTTCTCTGCACGCCATTTAGTAAAATACGGTAAATCGCTCAAATACTAAACTCTTTCTAAATGGGATCTTTTTTTACCTCAGGGGTTGTAACAAGCAGTTCACATCTAACAAGAGACTCTATCAGAATCTTATTATTTTTAAAAGATTTTATTTAGAATGCTGATCCTAACCTTGCCTACCAGTAGGAAAAACGTGCATGGCTAAAAGTAAGAATAACAGGTGTGCAAGACCTAGTTGTTATAAAACTGGAAAAGGGTCTAATACTTAGGAACTCTCACTGACTATTCCTTTAATTGCTATTCCTTTCAAATGGTTTGCTTAGCAGGAACTGTGGAAAGCATTCACTACATTGGATTATGCACAAACTAGTTCTATAGCCAGAGAACTCACAATCCTGAAACCTTTATTCCTCTTACTCAACAATTTACTATTCAATTTCACATTAGGAGCAATATGAAACAAGAAGTGTCTCAAGTATTATTACTTACGTTGGAAAACAAACAGAGGAAAACATAATTATGTCATTTACCTCATTATTCCTAAACCTCAGTCTAGGGAAAGGTTTAGGAGCTTCTATTAGAACTAGGAAACAATCATTCTTCTAGTACAAATCTGCTGGTGTGTTTTATGTTCATGGCTTCCCTGATTCTTTTTTTCTTCTCACATTTGGAACCAATATCTATGTGTTAATTTTGTTATAAAAATATAAACAATCATGTATATCAATGTTTATAGAAGAATTATTGACAATAGCTCAAAAGGAGAAATAACCCAAGTGTCCATTGACAGATGAATGGATAAACAAAATGTGGCATATCTGTACAAAGAAATATTATTATTCAACTGTAAGAAGAAATAACGTTCTGATACATGTTAAAATATGGATGAACATTACATACAATATGCTGAGTGAATAAGCCACATGCAAAAGTGCGGTCACCCCTCAGGCTGAAGTGCGGTTTGCTGGCCTGGCAGGGGAGCGGCCGCGGCAGGCCAAGCCGCTGCCCCCATAATAGGGTGGCTGGTCGGACTCACCGCCACCCCTGAAGGAAGCTCGGCATGGGCGCAGAGTGCCCTCGGGTCTCCCCTTCTCGGCAGCCATGCTTCCGCGGTCGCCCCTCCTCCTGGATGGCGCCACAGGATGCCTGTGGGGCGGCACCCTTCTTCTTCCTTCTCCCTGCGCAGGCGCAGGGCGGAAAATTCCAGTCTACCTTCCCCCCCCCCCCAGCAGCAACAGCCAGGCACAAGGCAGGAAACTCAAGTCTGCCCTCTACCCCAGCAACAGCAGCCACCAATCACTAAACCCTGCCCCTTCCCCCAGCAACAGCAACAGCCAATCCCTAACCACCACCCCTCCCCCTTCCAGTACCTCCCACTGACCTTTCTCCGGCAACCAATCAGAACAGGGCGTGGCTTCGACCAATCAGCCTTCCCCAGCCCCTATAAAACTGTTGCCTCTCCCTCAATAAAGTGGACTTGCGTGTTTACCTTGTCTCCGCGGTAGTTCTTCTGCCATGTGCCCTCCAGTCCTGAGAGCCCCCGACAAGGGCCTGGGCTCCCTTGTCCCCAGTTCGTTGCCTGCTTCTCCGGGCGACCCCGTCAGCCGAACCGTGCAACCCCTGTGAGACCGACCCCTTGTCTGCTGCCGGACCGACCCCTCGTCCCAAGTGGGACCGACCCCTCGTCCTAAGCTGGACCGACCCCTCGTCCGCAGCCAGACCCCACCTCTACCGACCGAGCAAGCCGCCGCACAAAAGAACAAATATCATATGAATTCACTGATATGAAATACCTAGAATAACCAAATTGTAGAGTCTGAAAGGTTAGAGGTTTCTAGGGGCAGAATGGGGAGGTATTGAGTAGGAGGTACAGAGCTTCTGTTTGGGGTCATGAAATAGTCTAGGCAATGGTTCATGGAAATGATGGTACAGCATAATGAGAATGCAATTAATACCACGGAAGAATACACCTAAAGTGGTTAAAATGAGAAAACACAAAGCAAAAAATATATAATTAAAACTTATAATTCTATATAAATCCATTCTACTCTATTTTATATTTGGTAATCTTTTTAGAGTCCAGAAGGGTAACTTTAAATAAAGGTCTGAATTTTCCCTGATATATAACTCCAAAACTCAACTCAGTTGTCACTTCCTGCATGAAACTCCCCTATGACCCATGAGATAAGGCCTAGGTGAAAATTTCTTTTCTTCACTCCACAACAATCTTCCTGCATCAATGTACTAGGTAGGAAATGACACTCAAACACACCTTAGTAACAAACTGAAACCGGCAACTTGCATTTCATGGGCTCTTTTCCTTCTCTATTTCCTATAGAGCTCTGTTATCCAGGACTCTAAGCCCAGGGTCATCATTACAGAAGGTAAATTGCATTAACTGTAGCGTGTCTGTTTCTCTATGCACATGTGTGAAATATAAACATTTCTTATATTTGCAGGCGTTTATCATATAGTTCTTGATTGTATTTTACTTGTTTTTAAAATAATTACTTTTATATTGAATGAAGATATATCACAGGATATGGGGCAAATCATATTGATTTTTTCTTTATTTTTAGAGAAGCTTTAGATTACATATATTAAGAAATGTGAGATTTCAAAGACATGTTTGAAAAATGCTAAGTCAAACAATACAAAGAAGGGGAAGTCAAACTGGAAAAGTCAATAAAATATTTCAAAATTTTTATTAATGAATAAAGTAAGCAGTTATATGAAATAAATTTAAATTCTACCAGGGACAATAACCATTGCTAATCATTTAAAGTCTTAATAACATTTTAAGGCTATTCTCTGGTCTTAGTAAAACTATAAATAATAAAGAGAGTTTGATCATTTTTGTTTGTATTTTGAAAATTACCTAACATTACATTTTTTCAAATATATAGTCAGGGAGCAGATGTGGTTCAGGTGGTTGAATGCTTGTGTCCCACATGGGAGGTCCCAGGTTCAGTCCCTGGTACCTCCTAAAAAACAAAAACAAACAACAAACAAAACAAACAAAAAAACTAACTCAGGGGAGCGGAGCCAATGTGTCTCAGTGGTTGAGCACTGGCTTCCCACACACAATGTCCCTGGTTGGTTCAATCCCCAGCCCTGGTATCTCAAAATAAAAATGAAAAAAAAATCTATAGATACATATATAGTCAATACGTCAATACATTTTGGAAAAGTGATTTCTCCAAACATCTAGTTTTTCATGGATTATTTTCAAACTTTATGCCATTAGAAGGATAGATATTTAGATTTTATTTTACCCTAAACAAACTGAAAAAAATTAGCGATGTCAGAGGCTTATGAGTCTAAATATTTTTCAGGTATTTATAAAAATAAACTTCTTTAATATTTACAGAATATGATCTTCGCAAATGAGTACTTCCAAAGTAATATTCATTGTTGGACAGTCATCAAATTTTCCATCTTAGTTTAAGGTCTGTTTTATTTATTTCATAAACACATTCTCTTATGGATTATAATAATGGCCTCTAAACTGAGCTTCCTGACTCTAGAGTCAGTTGCTTACAGTCTATCCTGAACTATCCTGCTAGATCCATCTTTTTATACATGACTTTTTCATATCATGCTGCTCTCAGAACCTTATTTGTTTCCCATTATCCATAGGAATACCAATCAGCCTTTCATTAATTTCTTGGTACAAGCAAATATATATTAAGCCTATACTCAGTAATTTTTATGAAGAAGAGAGACAGAGAGAGATACTTAGTATATTCTGCATCCTGCCTGCTCTGGAAATGACTGTAGGTCATTGATAGAAGATAGCAGTGTAAATAAATAATATAAGAATACTAAATAATTTGAATTAAAATAAAAGAATGTTAGAATCCTGAGAAACAAGCAATTCACTTAGCATGGAGTAAGAGTTTGGAAAGAATTATCAGAAAAGTGGAGAGAAAGGTTTTGACAAAGAATTTTGAAGGAAAAAAAGAAATTGACTGGATCTATAAAGGGAAATAGCTCAGAGACATAAAGGTGCATCATCGCAGAACTACAAAGAGCTTGGGTCAGGTGAAGAAAAATCAGTATTTCTGTGATGGAGTGGCAGGAGCCAGGTAATGTGTGACATTAGTCATATCTTGTATATCATGTCAGTAACATTGCATGCCTCTTCAATGACATTTTGTAACCTTCCTGGAGCCCACTAAAGACACACATTGTTAAACACCTGTCTCTGTAGCTTGTCATGGAGCAGAGAGGCTAGTGGTTGGAGAAGAATGCTAGGCAAATAAGCCACTAAAACAATTAGATCTGAAATGATGAGATCCAAAGTATACAAGTTATTGTAGAGAAGGAGAGGTAGAAATCAACACAATAACTATCATTTCATTTTTTAAATGCTTACTGTGCTGAGTGTCAAATACACCATATCTCACTGAGACCTCAAACAGCACAGGGAGTAGTAGGAGGATCTCCCCTTTTTAATATGAGTAAACCTATGCTTAGAGCTGTCAACTTTAAGTCATACAATAGGAGAAAATCCAGGCATGAGCTGAGTTTTTCTGATTCTAGACATGTTCTAATCAGTAAAATATTTTTACCTCTTAAGCACAAACTCTTCGTCACATTTTCAAAACCCTTCAATTTTGGTGATGGAATTACACATGAGTACATTTTCTTTTTTACATAATTGTATGGATTTTCAAAGATTTCTACAATGATTGATTTTAGTTTTTATTAGACAAAGGAATTTTTAAAAAGAAAGAGAGTCTCTTGAACCAGAAGTCTTTTCATTTGAATGCCTAATATTCAATTGAAAGTTTTTACTGTCTTAGGACCCATTATATCTTTTTATAAAACATTTACTATAGCAGATGTGATCTACTCAGCACCTTCTCTGAATAATGTATGTGCTATCACTTCAGGGCCATTTTTTTTCCACCAAGTTTGCCATATCTACACACAGAGTGCTACTGAAATTCTTTATCCTCTGAGTTTTCACTCAGGCCCTCTTCTATAAATTATGGCAATCTTTTACCTCTCTTCTTTATAGCCAAGAATTTCTTTTACAGCAACTCAAACTAGAAACTGGAAATTAAGGATTGGAAATTTATTGAATGTAAAACTAATTAAAAGCATTGTAATGACTCATTTCTAATAAAATCACATCACTGAGTTTGCTGATGGCTTCAAATATTGACAAAGTCTGCTACTTTCACATGAAACGGATATCATCTGCAGAAATATGTCCTTTACTTAAATTGAATTATACACACACACACACATACACACACACGTAGAACCTTGACAAATATTGAATTCTTCCTAAAGCTTCCCCTAAGGACTTTGAAAACGCAATTACAAAGAATTTAGGCTTAGTTCTCCACAAAACTAGTGCAACTAACTTTCCCTAGGAAGCTTCAGCTCAAGCAACATGGGATTTTTAATCTCTTTCTTAGAATAATTATAAAAATCAACATATAATAATTACTACATGCCAGGCATTATTGAAAATTATTTCCATCTAAAGTAATAAATTAAACCTCAGAAAAAGATCATTATTAGTAAATACACACTATCCCCATTTTACCAACGAGGAAACTTCAGAACGGAGAGATTAAGTTATGGCCAATATCTGGTTAGTATTGGACCCTGGATTAAAACACCTGCCATCTGGCATCTATGACAGGACCAATG
Source organism: Dasypus novemcinctus (assembly GCF_030445035.2). Classification (NCBI taxonomy): domain Eukaryota; kingdom Metazoa; phylum Chordata; class Mammalia; order Cingulata; family Dasypodidae; genus Dasypus; species Dasypus novemcinctus. The sequence continues at coordinate 120,346,718 of NC_080679.1, read as the reverse complement.
ATTTTTATAAAAGTTTTCAGTATATTTTATGATTTTTATAAGTATCTTAAAGAACAACTCTGCATACAATTAGTAATGCTGCCTTCCATTGTTAAACTGTTATTATTTGAACATAGGTGTGGGCTTCTTTCAGGCTTGAAAAATAAGAAAACCAAACAAAATTTTCACGATTTTCAAAAGAACTCCCAAGTGGGAAGTGGACTTGACCCAGTGGATAGGGCGTCCGTCTACCACATGGGAGGTCCACGGTTCAAACCCCGGGCCTCCTTGACCCGTGTGGAGCTGGCCCATGCGCAGTGCTGATGCGCGCAAGGAGTGCCGTGCCACGCAGGGGTGTTCCCGCATAGGGGAGCCCCACATGCAAGGAGTGTGCCCCATAAGGAGAGCCGCCCGGTGCTAAAGAAAGTGCAGCCTGCCTAAGAATGGCACTGCACACACAGAGAGCTGACACAACAAGATAACGCAATAAAAAGAGACACAGATTCCTGTGCTGCTGACAACAACAGAAGCGGACAAAGAAGACGCAGCAAACAGACACAGAGAACAGACAACCGGGGGGGGGGGGGGGGAGAGGGAATAAATAAATAAATCTTAAAAAAAAAAAGAATTCCCAAGTAACACAAATATGTGGTTCCTTGGTGTTCTTCAGGGTTCTGAAATTTTGCTTGCTGTGAATTGTCTCTGGCCAAATGCTCACATCATGAGAATGAATCAGGACTAGAGCAAGTGCCCACTTAGTGGTGCTTGTCTACCACTAGCCACAAATACATTCATTACATGCTTTCTCATAATCAAATCTTCCATCTTTATATCTAGCACACTCCCTGCAGCTTTAGCTGTCATTCCTCAAGAATGTCATAAAGAACCTAGAGACAGTCCTATAAAGGAAGTTGAAATGCATTTCCCTAGATATTAATATCTTCGTGATAAAGGCATCATACTGTTCATAATTTATGGACTTGGGAAAATTACACTGATATTTCATTCAGGGTATAGCCTTATTTTTCTTGCAATTATTTATTCAATTACCCAGCCATTTAGCATGAATATGATAGTGAAAAAGAGTACTATGTACAACTTTGTGAAACACACAGTTATAAACAGGTTTAAGCAGCTTCAACTCTAATGTCTGGCATCTTTGTGCATGCATCTGTACATTTTAGGGTAAAACTTAGGTTTTATCAATGTACCTTACATCTGAGTACACAAAACAGTGTCAAGCAAGTGGAATACTTAAAAGAATGTTTAACGTAACATTTTACAGCTGCCTATTTTCTATAACGTAAGTTATATTTTATTTCAATATTACATTTACCATTTAGTTTTTGTGTTTAAGGGACACATCTGCCAAGGCACAGTGACAGTTTTGGGTTGTGAATAATGTTTTCATTTGCCAAAACATTAATCTGTAGCTTGGCTGACTCTGGAAATCTTACATAGTGGTACGCTAAGTTGTTTTTAATGAATGAAATCTGTCATGACAAATACTCCTTAACTGTTTTTCAATCTCCCAAATTGGAGAGGAACCATTGTGAATTTTTTTTTCCAAATGAATAATGTCAGTATTTTAAAGAAGTAGAACACTATAATATTTGATATGAATGAGGCCAAGAAACAGAGTCAAATGCCCTTATTTTTACTGACGATGAAGGTGAGGTGAGGTGCAGAGGGGGATATTGATTCATCTAAGGGTCATAAAATCAACTACTAGCAGAGACAGTATTTCTGGTCTATTCACTTTCAGAATATTTCATAGTCCAAAACTTTTTCCACTGACAGTAACATTTACTATTTATTCAAGCCTCTTGTAATGTGAAATATCTACTACTACTTCCCAATTTCACCAGTCAACTTAAGAAAGCAATTTCTTAGATTTCAAAAAGTAATTTCTTAGGTTTAAAGCTGAATAAAAATAATAATTAGAGCAATTCAATCAACACTGATTAAATATGTTTATATCAGGCACCTTATTAAAGAAAATATTTATATCTCCCCAATTATTTGTCAGAACGACAAGATGTATAGATATCTTTACTTCATAAATGAAGAAATTGAGGTTCATAGAAAATAAGAAATAAACCTCACCAATCAGATGTTGAAGCAGCTATTCTAATTTTTAAAAAATCAAAACCTGGAGTATTCTAACGTCTCTTAAAAGATAGGGTTGGTAATTCAGCATTATTAAAAATAAATAGGGTAAGCAACTATTGAAAGAAATGTTAGCTTCAATTTACTAAAAAGAGTTAATATTTTAAAATTTTCTCTTACAATATGGTTTCATATTATAAAATGCCAAGTTGACAGAATAGTAAAAAAAATCACATATCCATCATCATTGTATTAGGACATATGTCTTAAACAATATAATAATTAAGACTGATCTAAAATGCATACACAAGAACACAGTGCATTTCACATGGAGAATGCATTAAAAAATAGTATAAAAATTGGACTAAGCCATAAAACAAGTCTCATTAATTTCAAAATTCACTATTATGAAGACTTGTCTCAAAATTCTAAAACTTAAGGAAGCGGTCTTAGCCCAATGGATAGGGAGTCCGCCTACCACATGGGAGGTCTGCGGTTCAAACCCCAGGCCTCCTTGACCCATGTGGAGCTGGCCCACGGGTAGTGCTGATGCACGTAAGGAGTGCCCTGCCATGCAGGGGTGTCCCCCACATAGAGGAGCCCCACGCACAAGGAGTGCGTCCCGTAAGGAGAACCACCCACTGCGAAAGATAGTGCAGCCTGCCCAGGAAAGGCACCGCATACACGGAGAGCTGACACAGCAAGATGACGCAACAAAAAGAAACACAGATTTGCGGTGCCGCTAATAAGGATAGAAGTGGTCACAGAAGAACACACAGCAAATGGACACAGAGAGCAGACAACTGGGGGTGGGGTGAATGGGGAGAGAAATAAAAATAAAATAAATCTTAAAAACAATTCTAAAACTTAGATTCAAAATCAATTCTACATTTTCGTAAATTTAAAAACAAACTTCAAATAATCCACCTGAAATAAGAAGATATCACAATGTCATTTTAAAATATCTAAATGCTAATAACATACTGCTGTAAAACTTTTGAAATGAGGATTAAGGAGAATTTAGAAAGAAATCTATCAATTTCAATGCTTATATTAGGAAAAAAACACTGATAAGGCATTCAACATAAGAAGTTAGAATAAAACATATCAGAATGAACCCAAAGAAAATAATAGGAGGGAAATAAAAAGAATTTGAGAGAAATAAAATCTCATGATTGAGAAGAGAAACATGGTTGAACAGAAATTTTAAAAGCTTACATTTCTAAATTGTTAGGCAAGAAGAAATATAACAACATATGCAGAGAATAAAAAAATATATGTGAATGTTATTAAAATTAGTACGCTAAAAATTTGGAAACTTAAGTGAGATAGATTCTTAGATGTATAGTACCAAAACTTATTTAAAAAATCCACAACTTAAATAACTCTATAACTATAATAGACTCAATTATTAAAAATCTTCTCACAAACAAAACACCACAGCTAGACACATTCAAAGGCCATCCGGTACAGTAAGATTAGAAAAGGAAATATAAAGCATAAATATTGAAATGGAAGAAGCCGTATATTTATTATATAAATTCAAAGTAATGCCATTCACCCAGCAGTGGGTGAGTATATGTGTGTAACTTGAAAGCCAATTCATATTATAGAGTAGGAAGCAAAAAAAAAGTCAAAGTCAGGATCCATTTCAACATGTAAAATGAAAGATAGGCAACAGCCTTATCGTGTATGAAGGCTTTCAGTTAACACACTATTGTTTAGGGACATGGATAGACAAATAGGTGAACTGAACAAAATAGCTGGAATAAGACTCATGTATATGTGGAACATCACACTGTAGAAGAGTAGCTAAAGAATTGGCTGGACAATAAAAGTTATTGGGAAACCTGTTGGCCAAAGGGAACAAATATATAATAAAAATGAATAGTGGTTTAATACCCTATTCAAAAACCAATTTCAAATGGATCAAGGACTTAAATAGAAAGAGTACATCTCACAAAACTTCTTTAAGATGATTGAAATATAGATTTATGAATTAATTATAAGAATTTAAAAAATAAGATACAAATATGCAAACCAGACTGCATTTATTTAAAACTTTTATTCATAGAAATGAAATCTAAAGATAGTAAAATGTAAGGCCAGAAAGTGGGCAAAGATAGATTTGACAAAGTATCAGTGTCCAAAATATAAAAATATATAAATATTTTGTAATTGAAATAAGACCAAAAAAATAAATAAAACAGAACAGAAAAACAACAAACAAATGAAACTATGGGCAAAATATATTAACAGGTATTTCACCTATGGGAGAATATAAATAAATAGACAGTAAATAAATAAAAATTTGCCCAGACTCATTAGAAATCAAGGAAATAGTATATATTAATAAAGTTACAGTGAAATACTATTTCATACCAGTAAGTTGGTAAAGATATGGAAGAAAGAGAACTCTCACGTTGTTGCTCATAGGAGCATAAATAATAAACACTTCAGAAATCAGTTTGACAATGCCTAATACATTTGACCATATGCATGCCATTTAACCAAGCAGCATCACTCCTCGGACAGTAATCCCTTGAGAAAGTCCTTTACATGATACCAGGAGACATGTATAAGAATACTTCCAGTATTCCCTATATTGCTTTTAAAATAAGAAATTCTATTGTTCAGTTTATAATTACTTCTAAATATAATATGAAGAAAAATCCTCTCTTAAAAGAATATTGTCACATGTAGACTTCTGCCTTAAATTTTTTCCTGAAACTATTTTTAAGAATAATAACTCTTTTTTTTTAGTTTTGCATGACAATTGACAATCTGTATAACAGAAAATACATAAGACTAGACCCTACTAATTCTGGGCTCCTATCTATGTTTCATTATTTACTAATGGTTTTATCAAATGTGACTCTACAAACATTTTGTTTTTAATTAAATGATAAAATAATATGAGATCATTTGACACATTCTTGTGTAATAGTAAGGTAGGAAGGTACTTTGTAAACCATCACGTGTAAGAGGGCATGTTTTAACAAAGAGCTCGTCTCTGAAAGCATTTGCCACAGGGCCGTGGTCACAGGGCTGTGCTTACAAACATGAGTCTGTGCTTACCAGCTGCTGTCCTTGGACGCCCCAGGCTGCATACTGCAAGACGGAGTCCTCTACTTCTGGAGGATTTAACTCCCAAACTTCCCTTGAAAAAATGTAAATAGTTTTACATGAACAAACTCCTGTCCACCAACAATTTAGTTGGGCAATTGCTCATGAAACCAGACAGTGAAAGAACTTACCTAGTGTGAATGTTGTAAATCACATATGAAGCAGTATACGAATAATGAAAAATCTGAAAAAGCGGAAAAAAACAGTTATTCACCCAACTTTGAAAGAAAATCTCTACTTTAAGGTATGTATATGTTTTTGAGAAGATCCAGGAACTGGTGTTAGGGAGAAATAAAAACTCCAATTCAAAAGTTGGTTACCTTCTCTGTTCCTTACTGCTATAATATCCAAACCCCTCTCCCTGCCATGAATCTCATCTCTTATTCAATCTAATCTATTCCTAGCAAAATTGTGATTATACCACTGTCTTGTTCAAAATTTCAGTGGCTCCCTATTGCCTGTAAAATAAAATTCAAACTGTTTGATTTGATGATCAAGGATTTTGGTGTCTTGACTTCATGCTTTTCCACTCCTCTCTCCCACTACTTCGTTTTATTGAGTCTGTACTTCAATCAAATTAAATGAATTCCCTTGTGTATTTTGCACTTTTTTTTTCCACAGTAGATACCAACCTGAGTGAAGTGGGGACTCTCCTTCTAATGCAGCCCCTGCATGGAGCTCACTCTGGTCACCTCAGTTGAAATACATCCCACTGATAGGTTACTTTATAACTCTTAACACACTTGTCACTATAGTATATCTATATAAATATCTTACATATATTTCTCCTTTTCTTACTAGAATGACACCGAGTCCAAGTGTGAATTACCTTTGTATCCTCTACATGATTGCAAAAAACAATATTTACTGAGCAATAATTCTGATAGGGAAGAAATGCAGCTTGAAGTGGTTGTGACTGGAGACAAAGGGGATATTACATCACCCACCCACTCATAGAGATGGTGGGAAATGGTGTGTTAAATACCTGGTTGCAAATGTGTGATCTTCAAGAGATTTTAGTAACACTTGAAAAAGAATCCTGTTTCTTTTAACAGGGCATTTTAACAAGGGTTACAGCACCCACGTTAGCAAAGATTACAGCACCCATCAGAGGAGTCACATTAAGCCCCAAACATAAGACCATGTGAAGAACATAGATAGCTCTATTATTTTGGTTCTTACTAAATAAAATAGTAAGAATTGAGATGAAGGAGTGAAACAGAGAGGAAATGAGAAAAATTGCAAAAGATGGGTTAGGAAAGAAAGGATGGTGAAATTTTTTTCTCTTAACTTTGTAAAGGAGGTGATGCAAATTTTTCTCTACTTAGCAATATTATGCTATATTACTTCTAGAATGTACAGAACTTATATTGAGTCTTTAATTATTCACCATGCTAATCAACATGGTTGACAAGCCAGATGGTCATGAGACTTCTCCTGGAAACCTAGGGATTCCCCAAGACCCTGAAATGAGAGTCTCACTTGGAATGAGAATCCCATTCAGGGTCAAGGGAAAGCCCCAGATATCCTTCACCATTGGCCCCTGAAAAAATGACAGGTGGGGCAACCAATCAGAAGAGCAAACAGGCTTTAAAAAGCCTTGACCTAGGGTCCCATGTGTGCAACTCACCCTGCAGTATGCCCAAAGTCATGCCTTGGACCATGTACAATTTTCATTTTCTTGTTTCTTAATACTCCCTTGACTATGGTATGGTGTGTCCTTAAATTCTTTTATGCAACATGAGCCAAGAACCTAGAAACCCCAAACCAGAGCCATCCAATAAAATTATTTGGCAAACCAGGCAGGTGATGGAGAGGCAAGTGGCGCTCCCCAACCCTGGCTGGAAACTGGTGAATTTTCATGAAAGCCTGTCTGTGCCCTCTTTTGTTTTATTAGGGAGACACTGTTTACTTCCAGGGTCCCTGAGGCTGTTTGCCTGTAACTGTGGAACTTGGGCCCTGGGAGTGGTCATGAGATGACCTTGCTCATGGCTATTCCCTAAGATCTCAGCATAGTAGGCAAAAGAAAAGGTACTTTTCCTAGTTGGAAAGCCTGGTTTGGGAGCTTAGGTGTGGGAACCAGACCCAAATGTCTCCTAAGACCTTTAAAGCTCTGGGGAAGCCCAGAGATATAAGGCTCCTGATCTCCAGACCATGGGCACAGCAAGCAGGGCTGCCAACCTCCAGGACACTGGCTCAGTGAGCAATCCATCCAACCAAGTCTAGTGGTGGGAGGCCACCCAGACTGACAAACATGTTTATCTTCCCCAAGAATAATCGGTATCTTCTAATTGGGACAACCTGCCTACTGATAGCCTAAAAAGAAAGAGACTAGACTTTTCCTGCCATACCATGTGGCCACAGTGTGGCTGAGAGTGAGCTGTGTTTGGGGCTTGAATTTCAGCTAAAGCTGTGTAAGAGAGGCGAGGACAGAAAGATCTGAGGGCCAGAGACCACGTGGTCATGTCTCCTTAAAAGGATAAGGATATGCACTACCAAACTGTTCAATTAAAAGCTCAGCTTAGCATCAGAAGTCGAAGCTAAAAACCCAGTCTTGTTTCAAAGAAAGCTGGTAGAAGAAAAAAAAAAAAAAGAACTACCCTTTTGGTTCTTTTGGTAGATCCTAACTTAGGGAAGGACAGATTGTCCTAGGAAATCCAGTCTGCCTTGGATTCCATAGAAAGATGCAAAAACTTTCCCTTAGTCCCCAGAGTTTCAGTAACTTCCTTTTAGAAACAGCCCTCTCAGTTTTTAAGTTTTTAACCATTGACACCATGCCATAAAGATGGAAAAGGTAAGGAGAGACAGACACGGAGCCTGGGACAGGCTCATTTTGGACTGCCACCATTAAAGGCACCAGTCACCCCAGGATTACCCAAATCCAGTCTACACATCAGCAGGAACATAGTCTGATGCTCTCTTTCCATGTGGACCACTGGAGCCTTGCCCCAGAGGAGGACAGAAAGTGTCTGAAGCCATGTGTGAACCATCAACCAGGAAGCTCAAATGACCTTTGACATGGCAGGTAAGATTGTTAATTTCTTAAGTGACACGGAAGCCAATTACTCAGTCCTAGTCTGCACTCTGAACTTCTCCTAACCTTGGTTGTGCCTAATGACGGGAGTTAATGAGGAACGAGGATCTAGGTCATTTACTAAACCTCTCTCCTATAGAATAAGGAACATCTGCATATGCTATCATTTAAGATTTAAAGGTTCCTGGCCTTTCCTAGCTCCCTGCCTTTTCCCTTGTAACATTTCAGTCCTTCCAGCAAAAGCCTTCACAGGGTTTCTCTGGACACCTTAGTTCCATACTTGACAGCTGAACAGGGATTTTCCTGGAGTAATGAAGTTGGAGGGTCCTGCACACAGTTTCTGCCATGGAAGGACATTGGGAGCTTTGTGTTTAGGTGATTCTAAAGGCAGATCTTACACTAAGCTAAACGAAGCATGTAAAATTCTCTCTTCTGTTCTAATCTGTGCTTAATGTTGTGTTTAACCCTTAAATCTGTGTTTAATTTTGTCAGTCTGCATGTGCCTAGGAACTCATAAATCAGATTTGGGGTTTAACTGTAACAAATTGGATAACAATGAAAGGTAACCTAAACTTGAGTCTTTAAATGTCAGTACTATCGTGCAACTGAATTTGATGTGTAAAAGACATCACAGAGAGTTCTGTGAAAATGGTACTGAAGTAGGTAGGCAGAGTGTGACACTCTCACACATTAAAAAAAAGATTGAAAGAAGGTAGAGACCTATCTAAACAAGCTACATTTGATATACATAGAACAGGAAGGTGCTCTGAGTCATCTAGGAGGGAACTAGAATGATAAAGAAGCCAAAGAAAAACTGTGAGTTGCCTGCCACTGTGGCTGGAGAAGGCACGTATACCTTGCTCTCAGGACAAATAGCCTAGGTGGAGCTCCTGGCTTGCTGCTCTGAATGGATTGTGAGGGGGCATTCCCTAAGAGGAAAAGGAGCCTGGAAGGGTGGAGAGTGATTTTTGCAGTGAGTTTGGAGAGCTGAGCCCCCTTTGAATCTCAGAAGGGACCTCGACCTGATGGGGAGAAGGAGTGGAGGATTTCCTCAGGCAGGCTGTCATGTGCAGCCACCCAGGTAAAGGGGTAATTATATTAGGAAGGGTGCAGAGACAGATAGGCACCTAATCAGCAGGACTCTAGCAAACTGCTAGGTCTTCAAATTTTCTTGTTTTTATTTCTCTCTCTCTTTTTCTCTGTTTCTTTCTTTTTACTTTTTTTCTATTTCTTTTTTCTTTTCCTCTCTTTTCAACATTCCAACCTTTTAATTCATTCTATATATTTTTCTATAATTTGTTTCTTGTTTCATTGTTTCTATTCAACTTTTTTATTCTAATTCCTCTGTACTTCTTACTCATGGTAATGATTAATTTTCCTAGGTCTTGTTCAGTTCCTCTTCTAACTTTCACTATTATTATTTTCTCTTCTTATCTCTTTCCTTTTCTCTGATCCTATTTTTTTATTCCCAAGGGAACATAGACAAGATTAAGGAAATAGAATAAAGAAATGAAGTGTCAAGGTGAGACCTTACCACAAACAAAATCAACAACAAAATAAAACCCTAGAATAGAAAGAGAAACTGATAAACCAAATAAACCCATAGAGATAACAGATGCGTAGACACTAACAAAAAATCACAAGCCATACTAAGATACAGGAAGACATGGCCCAGTCCAATGAACAAACTAAAAAACAGGAGAAGATGAAGAAAATGGAACAACTAATCAGAGATGTTCAAACCATGAATCAACTTAATGAAGTGAAGGAAGAGATTAAGGATATTAAAAAGACACTGGGAGAACATGCTGAAGAAATTTAAACATATTTTAAAAAGATAACAGATATGATGGTGATGAATGGAACAATTCAAGAAATAAAAACAATGGAAGCTCATAACAGCAGACTGGAATAGGCAGAGGAAAGAATCAGTGATGTGGAAGACAGTACATCTGAAATCACACAGATAGAAGAATAGATAGGTAAAAAGATAGAAAAAATCCAGCAGGGACTTAGGAATCTGAATGACAACTAAAAATGCACAAACATGTACATTATAGGCTTATCAGAGGGAGAAGAGAAGGTAAAAGTAACAGAAGGTGTGTTGGAGGAAATAATGGCTGAAAATTCCCTAACCCTATTGAGAAACATGAATGTACATGTCCAGGAAGTGCAGCATTTCCCCGGAGAGTATAAATCATAATAGGCCTACTCCAAGATACATTCTTGTCAAATTGTCCAATGCCCAAGACAAAGAGAGAATAGCGAAAGCAGCAATAGAAAAGAGATTCATCAAATACAAGAAAAATTTGATAAGATTAAGTGCTGATTTCTCATTTGAAACCAAGAAGACAGGAAGGCAGTGGTATGATGTAGTCAAGGTGCAAAAAGAAAAAAAAAAAAAAACCACAACTTCCAGCCAAGAATTGTTTTTCCAGCAAAGTTGATATTTAAAAATGAGGGAGAGTTCAAAATATTCACAGATAAAAAGAAATTAAGAAAGTTAGTCAATAAGAAACATGAAACATTGAGAAAAAAAAAAAAAACAGGAGAAAGAGAATTGGAGGGGAGTGTTAGAACAACTAAAAAGATAAAAACAAAAATAAAAACAACATATGGCATACATAAACCTAAAGAAAATATGGCTAATGTAAGTAATTCCTTGACAGTAATAATATTGAATTTTTTTTAGATTTTCTTCTCTTTATTTTTTAAATGTTATATTCAAAACATATGAGGTCCCCATATACCCCCCACCCCCTCACCCCACTCCTCTACCCATAACAACAACCTCCTCCATCATCATGAGACATTCAATGCATTTGGTGAATACATCTCTAAGCACTGCTGCACCTCATGATCAATGGTCCATACTATAGGCCACACTCTCCCACAGTCCACCCAGTGGGTGATGGTAGGATATAAAGTGTCTGGTAATTGTCCCTGCAGCACCACCCAGGACAACTCCAACCCCCGAAAATGCCCCCACATCTCATCTCTTCCTTGCACTCCCTACCCCCAGCAGCCACCATGGCCACTTTCTCCACATCAATGCCACATTTTCTTCAATTACTAATCACAATAGTTCATGAATAGAATATCAGTAAGTCCACTGTGGATTAAACTCTTGAGTCAAGAGACACAGATTGGCAAAATAGATAAGAAATATGACCCATCTATATGCTATCTATAAGAAACCCACCTCCAATCCAGAGATGCAAGGAGGCTGAAAGTGAATGGTTGGAAAACAGTTTTACATGCAAACAATAACAGAAAAAGGGCAGGAGTAGTTATACTGTTATCTGATAAAATAGACTTTAAATGCAAAGTTATTGTAAGAGACAAAGATGGCTACTATATATTAATAAAAGAGGTAATTTATCAAGAAGAAAGAACAAGCATAAACATTTATGCACCAAACAAGGGCACCTAAAAATACATGAGACAAACAATCAAGAAACTTTGTGGAGAAATAGATGCCTCTACAGTTACAGTGGGGGGGGGGATTCATACACCATTATTACCATTATATAGAACATCTCAATAGAGAATCAATAAAAAAAACCAAAGACCTTGATTAACACATAGGAGATCTGGGCCTAATAGACATATACAGAACATTACACCCAAATGCAACCGGATATACATTCTTCTCAAGTGCATATGGATCATTCTACAGGATAGACTATATGCTAGGCAACAGAACAACTCTCAATGAATTCAGAAAGATTGAAATTATATGAAGTAATTTCTCTGACCACTGTGGAAAGAAGTTGGAAATCAATAAGGGGCAGAGAACCAGATTAGGCACAAAGATATGGAAGTAAACAACACAATCTTAGATGACCAATGGGTCAAGGAGGAAATTGCAAAAGAAATCAGTAGCTACCTTGAAAAGAATATAAAGGACATCGCAACATATCAAAACCTATGGGATGCAGAAAGAGCTGTACTGAGAAGGAAATTCATAGCCACAAATGCTTATATTGAAAAAGAAGAGCTAAAATCAAAGACCTAACTGCACACCTGGAGGAATTAGAAAAAGAAACAATAAAGTAGCCCCAAAGGAAGTAGAGGGAAGGAAATAAAGAAAGATTAGAGCAGAGTTAAATGAAATTGAAAATAAGAAAGCACTAGAAAAAATAAACCGAACCAAAAGCTGATTCTTCAAGAAGATTAATAAATTTGACAAACCCTTAGCTAGACTACCAAAAAAAAAAAAAGAAGAGAAAAGATGCAACTATGTAAAATAAGAAATGAGGAAGGGGATATCACCACTGACCCAACAGAAAATAAAGAGTACCATAAGAGGATACTTTGAAAAATTGTATGCCAACAAGATAGATAATTTAGAGGAAATAGGCAAAACATAGGCAGCCTACACTGATTAAAGAAGAAATTGATGAACTCAGCAGACAAATCATAATTAATGAGATAGAACTGATCATCAAAATCCTCACAACTAAGAAGAGTCCAGGACCAAATGACTTCACAGGTGAATTCTACCAAGCCTTCCAGAAAGAATTAACAACAATCCTGCTTAAACTCTTCCAAAAAATAGAATTGGAGGGAACATTGCCTGAGTCATTCTATGATGCCAACATCACCTTAATACAAAGCCACATAAAGATGCCACAAGAAAAGAAAACTACAGACCAGTCTCTCTAATGAACATAGATGCTAAAATCCTCAACAAAATACTTGATTATTGTATAAAACAACAAATCAAATGAATTACACACCATAACCAAGTGGGCTTCATCCCTCGTATGCAGGATGGTTCAACATAAGAAAATAAATGTACTACACCACATAAAGCGATTGGAAGAAAAAGATCACGTGATCATCTCCATAGATTTAGAAAAAGCATTAGAAAAAATAAAGCACCCTTTCCTGATTAAAAAAAAAATTTCAAATGATAGGAATAGAAGGAAACTTCTTCAATATGATAAAGGGTATATATGAAAAACCCACAGCTAACATTATATTCAATGGTGAAATCCTACAACCTTTCCTCTAAGATATGGACCAAGACAATGATGTCCACTGTCACTGCTCTTATTTAACATTGTGTTAGAAATACTAATTTGAGCACTTAGACAAGAAAAAGGTATAAAAGGCACCCAAATGGGAAAGGAAGAAGTAAAAACTTCACTATTTGTAGATGGCATGATCCTATACATAGAAAGCCCTGAGAAATCTACAACAAAGCTTCTAGAACTTATAAATGAGTTCAGTAAAGTGGCAGGTTATAAGATCAATGTGCAAAAATCAGAAGCATTTCTGTACACTAATAATGAGCACTCTAAGGAGTAAATCAAGAAAAAAAACCCATTTACAATAGCAACTAAAAGAATCAAATACCTAGGAATAATCGTAATGAAAGATGTAAATGACTGGTACACAGAAAACTACACACTATTAAAGGAAATCAAAGAGGACCTAAGTAAATGGAAGAATATTCCCTGTTCATGGATAGAAAGACTAAACATCATTAAGATGTCTATCCTACCCTAACTGATTTACAAATTTAATGTGATCCCAATAAAAATTACAACAGCATTTTTAATAATAAATTGAAAAAGCTAACTACAAAATTTATTTGGAAGGGCAAGGGGCCCTGAAGAGCCAAAGACATATTGGAAAAAAAAAAAAAAAAAGAAATCAGAGGACTCACACTACCTGACTTTAAAACATGCAACAAAGCTACAGTGGTCAAAAGTTCATGGTTTTGGCAGAAGGATAGATATAGTGACCAATGGAACCAAATTGAGAGTTCTGATCTAGGTTCCTACACATACAGTCAACCAATACATGACAGGCCACCAAGCCTGTTCAACTTGGAGAGAATGGCCTCTTCAAGAAATGGTACTTGGAGAACTGAATATTCATACCAAAAGATTAACTCAGGGATGGATCAAAGGTCTAAATATAAGAGCCAAGAACATAAAGATCCTGGAAGATAATGTAGGGAAGCATCTACAGGATCTTGTATTAGGAAATGGTTTCATGAACTTTATACAGAAAACATGAACAATTTAAAAAAAAACAGATAAATGGGACCTCTTCAAAATTAAAAACTTTTGTACCTCAAAGAAGTTTGTCAAGAAAGTAAAAATGCAGCCTAACCATGGGAGAAAATATTTGGTAACCATATATATGATAGGAGCCTAATATCCAGCACATATAAAAAGAAATCCTATACCTCGAAAATAAAAAAGACACACAACCCATTTAAAAAATGGTCAAGTGATTTTAAGAGGCTTCTCCAAAGAAGAAATACAAATGGCTAAAAAGCATATGAAAAGATGTTCAACATCTTAGGGAAATGCAATCAAAACAAAAATGAGATATCATCTTACACCAATTAGTCTAGCAGCTATTAATAAAAAAGTAGTCTACAAGTGTTGGAGAGGATGTGGAGAATGGGATCACTTATCACTGTTGGAGGGAATGCAGAATGATGCAGTCATTGTGGAGGACACTTTGGCAGTTTCTCAGGAAGTTAACTATAGAACTGCCATATGATCCTGCCAACCCACTGCTGGGTATATAGCCAGGAGAATTGAAAGCAGAGACATGAGCAGATATATGCACACCAATGTTCATAATGGCATTATTCACTATTTGCAAAAGTGGGAAACAACCCAAATGTCCATCAACAGATGAATAAAAATTTGCGGTATATACATACAATGGCATATTACTCAACTGTAAGAAGGAATGCAATATTAACACATGGAATAACATGGATGAATCTTAAAGCCCTTACGTTGCATGAAACAAGCCAGGCACTGAAGGAAAATTATTACATGACCTCACGGATATGAATAAAGCAAATTGAGCAGATACACAGAGCTACAGTCTTGAAAATGCATTGGGCAGTGATGTTCTGTGAGGTCAGGAGGGTAAGGAGGGTGGATTGGACTGTCCAGAGATCTAGGGAGAGCATTGGGGGCAGGAGCAGGTGAATTTTGGGGATTTGCAGGTTTGTGGTTGAAACTAAATGTTGAGAATATTCTTTTGGCAAATATGGCAGGGGAGAGTTACTGATTTAAGATGTTGGATATGGGGGCATGCAGGACAGGGCACACCTGAGGCAGGCTTCTAGGGAGTGTGTAGTGTTTATTGTGTCATAGTGTGTTGTATCAGTGGGTGGAGACCTACATAATGAGCAGTAAGGTGGTGCACCCCCCACTATGTTCTCCAATAGAGGGGCAGGAGTAGCTCAAGAGTACAGGCAGTGTCTAATAGGGGCAGATAGGCCAGTATGTTAAGTCCTCAATTTTGTTACAAGTAATTTGAATCTTTCCCTTCAAAGAGTTCATCTTGATGGTTACCATGGGTCTCAAAGGGAGGGGAGGGAGGAATAGAATTGATGGAACATGACGCTTTTTGGGGGTGATGGAATTGTTCTACCTGATCTTGCAATGATGGATATAGACCATGTTAAGTTTCATCAAAGTCTATAAAAGAGTATGGTCCAAAATGTAAACCATAATGTAACTCATTGATCGTGGTTATTAGCAATGTGTCAATATTTGTACATCAAATGTACCATTCACATGTAAAATATTATTAATAGGGAAAAGGAGAAAAGGGAGGAGGGTGTTTGGTATATGGGAATTACCTATATTCTATACATGACCTTTCTGTAAACTAAAACTCCTTTGAAGACAAAATGAAAATAATAAGACATTGTGGGAATAAATGAAAGAAAATGTCTGTACATACAAGACAACAGCTCTTACCATGATGAAAGACATAAGGTAGAAAATTTTTTTAAAAATTATATATTTTTTATTATTTCAAATTTTAAAAAATGTTTCTGTATCCTATATTTTATTTTTAAAACTATTATTATTGTCAATATACTATTAATTATTTTCAGTTATTATGTTGGGTTCAATTTTGAAGAAGTTTTGGATCACAACTGTAGCAGAGGAGGATCATTGGTTTGGGGTTTTGAGATGGGGGACACATGGGTGGAGGTTCACCTGGGGAATACCTATAAGGCATATGAATGTGTTCAACTGTTCATAAGGCATTGTCAGTGGGTGGAGATTCAGACAATAACCAAATGAATATTGAATTCCCATCCTGGGGAGCTCTGCCATATTCTCTAATGGAACAGCAGAAATCCCCTGAGTACAGGGGCAGTGACTAGTAAAGCAGGATGGACCCTTGATATAGATGACTGTACTTATGAACCTTTACTTTTGAAACTGAAACTTAGCCTAGTATTATATTTTGCCTAAGAGCTACTTCCTGAGAGTGTCCTTGTTGCTCAAATGTGGCCTCTCTCTAAGTCAAACTTAGCACATAAAAACAGTACTTTCCCCATAGCGTGGGTCATGACTCCCAGGGATGAGCATCCCTGGCACTGAGGGATTACTTCCAAGCACCAAGTAGGAATGCAACTGGAAAAACACCTTGACCAAAAGAGGGAAAGTGTAAAGAAATGAGTTTATATGGCCAAGAGATTTCATAGTGAGTCAGGAGGTCATTCCAGAGGTTACACTTTTGCACAACTCAGTAGGGTCTCATTGACTGCCACAGTAAATAATGCTTCAAATATCAAGGTTCTTGAGGGCTCTGGAGACACCCAGACACTATAGGCAGGACAGAGAGCTCAGGAATTTGGTACCCTGCCAGAGGGCCCTATTTTGGAATTTATCCTCTCCAGTGCGATAGTTGGATTCAATTGTAGTTTCCCTATACATGGCTCTTCTGCACTTTGTATTTGAAACTATAATTCATACTAGAGTTGATCTAGCACTTAAATCTTTGGGCTTTCCATGTGCCAGTTGGGTCCTGAATCTCAACAGCATTGCAACACCTACTCTCCAGATCACTGGACTCATACAGGACAACTACCAAAGAAATGATGATGGACAGTGACTATTCCAAGCAACAGAGAGAGTCTACAACCTCAAGCAAGTTAGTCCCATCTATTTAAGCCCCCTATCAATTAGACGAGGAGTGGGAATCACCGTCCCAGAATCCTCAGGATTGGGGAATGAATGATGGACTAGAAAGGATAGACTTACAGTTATTCTACATAGATCTATTGTGATTCTAGCAGTTCAAATTAAAGTAATTAGAAATAGCCTCCAAAGAGATCTTTTAAAAGTTATTTTGCAGTTACACTTATTTTGTAAAGGAATGCAATTTATAAATAACAGTGAATTGTATGCTTGTGTCTAACTTCTATTTGTGTCTGCCTATTTGTTCACTGTATATCTTCATACATCTATCATTGATGTAGAGACAGTGGCCACTAGAGGTTCTGAGGGGAAGGAGAGGGAAAAATAGGTATCATATGGGGACAATTTTTGGGCTTGGGAATTGTCATTGCAATGACAGATACAGGCCATTATATATCTTGTCATAACTTACAAAATTGTGCGAGAAAGAGTATGTACTACAATGTAAACTATAATCTATGCTTAGGGGCAATGCTCCAAAATGTGTTTATCAATTGTAACAAATGGACCACACTAATGAAGGATGTTGTTAATGTGGGAAAATGTGCAAAGGGTAGGGAGTGGTGCATGTGGGAATCCCCCATATTTTTTATGTAACATTTATGTAATTTAAGTATCTTTAAAAAATATAAAAATGGATCTTATAAAAAATGAAGAAATTATAAGTGAAATTGATTCAACTGGAAAAGTTAGCATTGTTGTTACTAATAAAATTTGTTTTAATAGCTTAGTTAATAAGCAAAAGCACCCAATTTGTTTTTAAAGAAAAAAAATTACTAGAAACTTTAAGTAATATCATTATATAGATATCTTTTATTATAAAACAGCAAAAGTTAAAATTGCTGTAACTGGGTAGATTTAGCCCAGAAGTATTACTGTGATAGGATTTTAGACTAATTTACTTTCGTTTATGGTTTTTATAGGTCTAGTCACACCCTTGCTTATGCTTGGTACAGTAATGGTAATTTTAAACTAAACTTACCTTTGATTATGGTTATTTTGTGGCTAGCTTACCAGCTTCACCTTGTGGTTATACTTCAGCTATTGTGGTGATAATTCTAAACTGAGTTTGCCTTTGCTTATGGCTATTTGATGACAACTTCTGCTCCGCAAGGCTCAGGGAAGGACACATTTAAGACCCCCCTGTCTCGTGTCCTTCTGTTGGTATGAATGACTGTGCTTTCTCTCCTGACTCCAGGTGTGGACTAGATTGCTGCTGCGTTGGACGTCCACTCTTCCAGTCCCATTGCTACCTGAGTTTTGTAATCTCTGAGGACTGGAGAGTGGGAGGACTATCACCTCCAAGGCTGATGTTCCTCAAAGCAGCAAATCATGAGAAAAACAAGGTTTCTGAGACTTCACTGGCCTCAGTGAGTATATACTGGAGTTAATATTGCTCACCAAAGTCTGTCAAAGTCAGAATGGGAAACAAGCAAAACTCTGAAGTAAAGGAAAATGTTGTAAATTGGGGAAAATTTCGTTATAAGCTAATAATTAAAAGGAATGAAATTCTTAAGCAAAACTGCATGGTCACAGTTCAAATTAATTAGAAATAGCCTTCAAAGAGATCTTTTAATAGTTATTTTGCAGTTACACTTATTTTGTAGAGGAATGCAATTTATAAGTAACAATGAGTTGTATGTTTGTGTCTAACTTCTATTTGTGTCTGCCTATTTGTTCAGTGTATATCTTCATACATTGGGATTTTAATATCCAATTAACAAATGAAAATTCTTAAAAGAGCTCTATTCTAATTGTTAAAAATTAAATATGTAGTCATATATGTGAATATATTCCTGGAGCCCAAATTAGATTAAGCAGGATGGAAAGGTCATGTAGAAATCTGAATACAGAAACTATTGGAAAAAGGAAAAAGTTCTTCTGAAGTTCTTTGACTTATCCAGCCCCAGGTCCATCCCTTTGCAAGAGTTATGAGGGAGGAAATAGGTGTGACAGATTAAAATTCTATCTACTTATCTGGGGAATTAGGAATCAGTTTGCCTGTAATCCCCCAATTTAAACGTTTAGCATACTTAAAATAAGAGTGGTTACTAATCTTATTTCAAAATTTCAATAAGGAAAGTTCCTTAAAAGCTATGGAAAAATATTTTCTACATTATAACTAAAACAACTTAAACAATTATAATATATTCCAGAACCTAAAAGTCAGTGTGCTTTTAAGATTATTCACAGTTTTAGAATTTTATTAAAGAAAAGAGGCTTTAGCCTCCTGTAAAGGAAGGAAAAAGAATCTTCCTTATATAAACTATAATGTTTTCAATTTTATTTTAGCTTGGATGTTATCTACCTAGGTTTCTAGGATACTAAATAAACTAGAGTTATATGTATTAAATCTTTATGATGATGAAAGTTGTAAGTTCGTGTTTAATTAAATTATGTTAAAGAAGGAAATGTAGATCTGTCCTCTCTTAAATGGATAAATTGCATAGGTTGCTAATTGTAATTTAATAAGCTTATTTAAAGATAAAGTAACTAGTCTATGTGGTTATGGTTTATTATAAGGAGTTTATGAAGGCATCTTTTAAACTGAAGCTTTTAAATGGCTAATTCCAGGGAACCATTATTAATCAGAAATTGAAATTGATATTAATAACAATTAGTATTATAATAGGGAAGACTGTCAGAGACCACCTCAATCTGCATATTAAAGTGATGCTAAAGAAAGAGAACCTTGATTCCACTGAGAATCTTAGGTTAATAAAATAATGGAGAAAGTAGTTTTTCCTATATTGCTAAAGTAAAATACCCATTAATTAATATAATCATGGCAAAAGTAAAGTCTTTTGATATGTCATACATTGTGTCGGAAGTGCTTTATAAAGTCTATAAAGATTGAAAGAGAGAGACTTCAGTATTGTCAGACTCCTTTGTGTGTATAAGCCAGGTCCAAATACTCTGCATGGTGCCTCTCCATTTGTGTTATTATCTTGGTGGTCACTGTGACCCCTAAAACAATAAAAGTTAGATCTCTGAACATGCTCCTGAAGTGGATGGAGATATGTTGCAGTTTCAGACTCCTGCAGCAGCCAGCAATGGCTCGATATGGCCAGATGTATAAAGGACATTGCCTCCAGACTGGCTCTATTACATAGTGCCCAAGGGTGCTATGCACCAGGCTGGTAAAACACTGAAGTCTTAACTTCCTAGCAGGATCAGCAGTGTCGCAGAATGCTGGCTGTGTGAAGGGCATACCAAGTGGAGCGAAGATTACCAGAGTGATGTACATAGAACTTAAACACAATTGGCGTTGTGTTGTGGCATGCTCCCACGGAGAAAGAACGTATATGGTATTCCAAACCTGTATCTTAGATCTATTAACTGCAGCTCAAAGAGGAACTTGTGCATTAACTAGTATTAAGTACTCTACCTATATTTCTTCTATTCTAGGTCATATGCAGAGGGCTATTGAACATGTTAGAAGTCTTGGTAAATTTAATTCATTTTCTAAGTAATATTATAGTTAATGAACATGCCTATTAGATAAAGAGATGACTCTCTTAAGTACTGTCTTTATTTTGGTTGCCATATGCTTGTCTAATTGTTGCCTATACTGTCTTAGTGAGTTTGTATCTAAGGCACTCCCTCTCTTCATATTACTCCTAGCTGCCCTAAGCATAATCACTCCTGTGGCGACTGGGGTTGGCTATTTATACCCAAATGCAACAGGTTTACCACAATCTTTCTAGAGTTAAGCAACAACATTAAAGAATTCAAGGAAGAATGCTGCTTCCCACCCACTTTGGGAGGTTGCAGCCTCTGAAGGCACCTGACCTTTCTCATTTTTGTGGTCTAGCATGCCATGTACCTTTTTGGGCCTGTTTATCACCATATTCTTTACCCTTTTAGTGGGACCATGTGTCCTCAAAGTTCTAATTATTTCTTACCGAATCAATGCCTTATTAGTCATGCAGGGATTTTATCCATTTCCTACCAGGATGCCAAATCCATCTTCCCACAACCACAACAGAATAGCTAGAGGGTTTATAACATGGCAGGGAGGGTCTTCTCCCCCTAAGCAGCAGGAAGTAGCTACAGAAGAATGACCATTGCCCTTCAGCACCCCATTAAGAATGAGGGTGTAAACTCTCTGAGGGGGGAGTTGAGGCATGTGAGCATAGGGAAAGGAAAGACTTGGCTTGCAGTTGAAGACCCAGCAGACAACATGGCTGGCAGCCCACATGGCTGTGAGACTCTACCTGAGTAGAAACCTTCTGAGGAATCCCATGAGACCCTGGAATGAGAATCTCATTTGGAATGAGAATTCTGTTTGAAGTCAAGGGAAAGCCCCAGATATCTTCAAAAGGCCTCACTGTTGGCCCCCTGAGAAATGACAAGTGGGACAACAACTCAGAACAGCAAACAGACTTTAAAAAGCCCTTACCTGGGGTCCCATATGTACAACTCACCCTGAGTATACCCATGACCATGCCTTGGACGTGTACTTCTCTCATTTTCTTGTTTCTTAATAAACTCTTCAATTCCTTGTCTACCCTATGGCATGTCCTTAAATTCATTTATGTGACATAAGTCAAGAACCTAGAAGCCTAGAAACCAGAGTGATCCAGTAACATCCAAGGGACCTGGTTTGGGTATCTACAGCCCAGGAGAGTGCTACACAGGATCCAGGATGGAGAGGGACAGGGAGACAAAGAGGCCAAACAAAAACTATGAGTTACTCACCCCTGTTGCTGAGAAGGGCACATATACTGAACCCTCAAGACAAAGAGCCTTGGTAAAACACATGGCTCATTGCAGCCAACTGAGTGGGGAAAGAACATTCCCCTACCAGGGAGGAAGAAGAATATGGTAGAGGGCAAAGTGATTTCTCTTCAGTGAGTTTGGCCAGCTGAGCCCTTTTTGAATCTCTAAAAAAGACCCCAGCCAACACTGAAGCAGCCTCAGGGAAAGAGGAGGGGAGATCTAATCAGGGGGGCTGTCACAAACAACCACCCTGGGAGAAGCCCAACTCACCTGAGGGAAAGAGGGCAGGGAGAGTCAGATAAGCCTCAGAAGCCTACCCACCCTATGGAGTTGGTGTAGCTCAGTGTAGGAATTCCTGCCTCACATACACTAGGTCCCTGTTCCAATACCTTTTAAAGGAAGGTATCCAGAGAGTGATATACCAGGTTGTCAGGCATCCAGCCAGTACCTTAGGACAGGGAACTTATAGACTGAGTTGTGGTGTTTTTTTTTGCTTTAGGTGTTTTGATATGATATTTTTTATTTTATTTTTTTATCCTTTATTTTATCATGAAAAATAGGTACCTTACCTGTGGAGGGCAGGCTGAAGGGTGATTGATTGATAAGCATCAGAAAGAACCCTGGAAAGAATTAACAATAATCCTGCTTAAACTCTTCCAAAAAAATATTAAGTGGAGGGAACATTATCTAACTCATTCTATGATGCCAACATCACTTTAATTTAAAGCCACATTTAGATGCCACCAGAAAAGAAAACTAAAGACCAATCTCTCTAATGAATCTGGATGCTGAAATACTCAACAAAATATTGGCTAATCATATTCAACAACACACCAAATGAATTGTACACTATGACCAAGTGGGTTTCATCCTTGTTATGCGAAGATGGTTCAACACAAGAAAATCAATCAATGTAATACATCACATTAACAGGTCGAAAGAAAAAAATCTATGATTATTGGTGCACAAAAAGCATTTGACAAAATACAGCATCCTTTCTTGATAAAAACACTTCAAAAGATAGGAAGAGAAGGAAACTTCCTTAACGTGATTAAGGGTATATATGACATACCCACAACTAACATCATATTCAATGGTGAAATGTTAAAAGCTCTCCTTCTAAGATTTGGAACAAGACAAGGATGCCCTCTGTCACTGTTCTTATTTAAGATGTGTTAGAAGTACTTGCCTGCACATTTAGGAAAGAAAGAGATAAAAAGGCATCCAAATGGGAAAGGAAGAACAAAAATTTCACTATTTGCAGATGACATGATCCTATACATAGAAAGCCCCGAGAAATCTACAACAAAGCTTCTAGAACTTATAAATGAATTCAGTAAAGTGGGAGGTTATAAGATCAATGTGCA
This sequence comes from Dasypus novemcinctus, assembly GCF_030445035.2. Taxonomy (NCBI): domain Eukaryota; kingdom Metazoa; phylum Chordata; class Mammalia; order Cingulata; family Dasypodidae; genus Dasypus; species Dasypus novemcinctus. Next base: position 120,323,394 of record NC_080679.1, on the reverse strand, counting down.
AAAAATCAGTAGCATTTCTGTACACCAATAATGAGCAATCTGAGGAGCAAACCAAGAAAAAAAATTCCATTTACAATAGCAACTAAAATAATCAAATACCTAGGAATAATTGTAACTAAAGATATAAATGTCTTTATGCAGAAAAATACACAACACTGTTACAGGAAATCTAAGAAGACTTAAATAAATGGAAGAATATTCCCTGTTCGTGGATAGAAAGACTAAATATCATTAAGATATCTATCCTACCTAAACTGATTTACAGATTTAATGCAATCCCAATAAAAATTACAATTGCATTTTTAATGAATTGATAAAGCTAACTATGAAATTTATGGAAAGGCAAGAAGAGCCAAAGACATATTGAAAAAGAAAACTGAAATCAGAGGACTCAAACTACCTGATTTTAAAACATACTACAAAGCTACAGAGGTCAAAAGTGCATGGTATTGGCACAGGGATAGACATACTAATCAATGGAACTGAATTGAGAGTTCTGATAGAGATTCCCACTTATTCAGTCAATTTGCATTCGACAAGGCCACCAAGACCACTAACTACCAGAGAATGGCCTCTCCCCATCCTGGGGAATCCTGCTAAGCTCTCAAATAGAAAGGCAAGAGTCTCTTGAGAACATAGTCAGTACCTAATAAAGAAGACACACCAATATATCAAGCCCTTAATAGCAATGCATGTAATTATGAACCTTATTCTTCAAAAGCCAAAACTTAGTGGTTACCATAGGTTCTGAGGCGAACAGGGGGGTGGGGTGGGGCGAGGAATAGAATAGATGGAACAAAGGGCATTCTTAAGGAGTGGAATTGTTCTGCATGATCTTGCAATGAGGAATACAGGTCATTTAAATTTTGTGCAAAATGTGTACTGTAATGTAAACCATTGATCATGATTAGTGGCAATGCTTCAATATTTGCACATTAATTGGGAGGGGGGGTTGGTGGAGGGGAATTCCCTATAATTTCTATGTGACTTTTCTGTAACTTAAAGCTTCTTTGAAGAGAAAGCAAAAAAAAAAAAAAGGACTTGGGGAACATACAAAAGAAAATGTCAATGTATGTAAAAGGCAACAGATCTTACAGTGATGAAAGCCACAATAAAAAAATTTCTCACTTTTGTTTTCTTATTTTTGTACTTTATTTGCTATTATTATTATTTTATTTTCTGATTTTTTTGCTTTGTTTTGGGGGAGGTTTTGGATTGCAGAAAGATCACAGCTGTGGCATAGGAGGATCACTGGTCCGGGTATCAGCGATGGGGGCAGGTGTGGAGAGGTGTGCACCTGGACTATGCCTCTAGGCATATGAATGTGTTCAAGTGCTTTCTCAGTGGGTGGAATCCTACACAATAACTGAAAGAATACTGAATTTTCAGACTGGGAAGTCCTGCTACATTCTCTAATAAAGTGACAAGAAATCCCCAGACATATGAGCAGTGCCTAGCGAAAGAGGACAGACAATTATGCCAGGCCAAGAGTGCTTGGTCTTTAAAAACAAACAAATGTGCCAATCATCTCTCACTCTATACCTGAATTCTAGGCTTGCATCCATCCTGAAAGAAAGTTACTGTGCATTACTATTTTAGGTAGTGCAGAGAAGAACTGGATATAGCTATTGAATTTTCTTTCTATAATGTTTGTTTCAGAGGTTGCTGCTTCCTTTCAAAGTGTTGATTCAAAGGACCTAGATGCCTTCAGGATAATGTAAATTGGAGAGTGAGGGATATATAATCACTTTGAGCTTTCTAATCCTTAGCCTGGTACCACATTTGTTTCTCTTAGCTGGTGCGATGATGTGGAAGATGACAATAAAAAAGTTATATATTTTTTTTGCTGACAAACACATAGAAGATTGAAGTAGGAAGCTACAGGGGTTTCAGTTTTATCTACTAACAACTATGTTTACTACAAAGTCAGAAGTTTGTTATCTATTGAAAATTATAACATAGCCCTTTACTTCTAGTTTCGAGCTCTTTCCTCTAAATTCACTGTCCTGTGATGTGTGTATATATGTGTGTATATGTATTACTAACAAATCTGAAGTACTTCTTGTTTTGTAATTTTCCAAAATTAAAATAGCATTCTATGCCACAATTAAATATACAGAGTACAGAATAAGTGAAAAAACAAAAAAGATCTTGAATAGGGTTGGAGGAAGAGTGGTATTATAATATCAGTAACATAGACATATAGCATGGGTTTTCACTGGAAGAAAGAAAAAAAAATCAATTATATTTAAGGCCTTCCAGAACTTGAACACAAGCAAACAATGGAAATGTCCAAACTGGTAACATTCATGCCTGTAAAAGAAAATCAACCACACGTATCAATTTAACAAGTTTTGTTAAGCAAAGTCTTTGCCACCAGCACTGCACTAAGTACCACCTTGCCTTGTGTAAAGATTGTGCTGATAGAAATGATAAAAAAGTAGGGTAAAATCCAAAAATGTGTCAGTTAATTTTATTTACTCTAAATATTTTCTGTCAGTTTATAAAGACTTATTGACTATTAATTATGTGCCAGCTAATAAATTAAATACTTTTCAAATTCAAAGACTATAAAATAGGTAACTCCTATCCTGAAGGAGCATCTGATCCAGTCGAGGTGACAAGGCTAAGAAAAATTACATTAGTTTGGGAATGCAGCTCATGGTTAAATTAGAAATTACTGATTATAAGCCTACAGGTTTTCCAAGAAATGATTAATACTTTTAGTTTCAGGAATACATCATCACAAAGAATATAATCATTGGTTTAGGCATGTAATGGGTTAATATAGTTGACAAAATTGCAGCTGTGTGCCAAAGTTAAAATAGTCATGCATATGATAAGTCTTGAATTGAGCATTGACTACCTACCAGACTCTGCTACATGTTTTATACAGAGCATGTCATCTAATCTATAAATCGATATCAAGAAGTAGATATTATTGCCCATAACTTACAAGAGATACTCTGGAAGCACTAAGTGGTTAAAGAAAGAGCCACAGTTTGAGCCCAGGTCTAACTCCAACCCACCTTAAGACTTAAGCTCCCTGCATACTGATTTTTAGGGAGCTGGCATATGAAGCAGGGCTCCAGCTTTGTGAAAGATTCATATCTGAAAGACCTATAAAACTACCATCCAAAGATTTATTGACAGTAGTAGGCAGGAGTTAATTGTGATTTCCACAGTTAAGAGAGAGTTCATTTTGGAAAAATGATCTAATATATCAGATTAAAAAATCTAAATTCCCTTGTTCTTTAGCTGTTTTCCACTATTTTTTCTTAGAATATCAGTTATTATCTGAGACATCTATGGGGATTCATGTCAAGGAGAGTTATGCTTATAAGGAAAAAAAAAAGAACAAGATACTTTAGTAATTTATGCTTGAACTGAAGGTGTTTTAATCTTTGGTTCCCAAAGCTTTCTCTGCTCTGCAGTTAAACTGCTGAATTGGTATAAATAGAACTCATTTGCATGGCCTGGAGAATATTTAAAATGGGATTATGGATTTGCCATTGAATCAAACAGTTAGTAACCCTGAACTGTGAGGAAAAAAGCCTCTGAGTAAACAGCATTTATGAAAGAATGCCAGTGACAAAAGGACAATGTAGGCAAAAGGGCATTCGTTTCTCTTGGGAGTAATTGGTACAACGATGCCAAGTTTGTTCTGGGATAATGAGTCAGCTTTTAAGATGAGTGACTTGTGACTCCTTCTTGAAAGGTTTTGTCTTTATTATGCAGTTAAGGATGTGGACAGTCAAGTAGAAAAGTCTAGTGAGGTAAATTCAGTTCACCAAATTACAAGCTGGAGCTCAAGAAAAACCGTTTTAAAATGTGATAAAATAAAGACTTTGTGAACACTGTGAAGAGCAAGTATGGGGTCAAAGAGAAAATACATAAAGGATGAAATGTAATGGATAATAATATTTATCATTATTGCAATCAATTACATGTTTTTTTCAGTTAATAATCACCATAAACTTGTAAGATAATATTTTCCATCAAGGACACACAACTGGTACAACTAGGATCAGAACCAAGGTCTTATGGATTCCAAAATCCATGTCTTATACTGAACAATAAAGGAAGAAGAAAGCAAGCATTGTTTTAATATAATGATACATAGCTAAGGATTCTTTAATTGTATTACCACTGTAGTAAGTGGCAGAAAATGTAACGTGTTTGAGGTAGTCAAAGACTAAATGTAAATGTTGATGAAGAAGATAAAGTTTAGGTGTTTAAGTTAGGCTATATTTATGCCAACAATTCTATAAAGCAAACAAAAATACACTTGCTAATTAAAATAGAAAAAAAACACTATACCAAGTTGCCACAAAAACCATGATACCATTTCCACACTAGATATATAATAAAGTAACATTTATTTACTTTTCCTAGGATTACTTGAGTCTAGCAGGCTTTCCTTTGGGAAACAAAACGGTATTATTTTGTCTATTTTAGCATTCATTGTGTGTTCACTCTGAATTGAAGAACTATACTTTTAGCACATTATGAAAGCCCACAACTAATAAAAAATTACATGAGGTAAACAGGTAAAATTTTCTTTTATTTAAGAAAATGATGGTTGATGATTCAAGTCTTAAGAGCAGACAACACACCAAAAGTTACTTGGGCAACATTTTTTAGTTTCATGTGTAGAATTGTTCTCTAACTGGCTGGCATATTGACAACAACCAAAAGAAGAATATACTCTATTTTACAATAACAGATCTTTGAGTGAGCCAAGGAAATCATGCACTGATACATTCCCTGCTAGAAAAAAATAAACTGATCATCACAGACAAACCCTTTTTAAATTGAGTTTAGAATTCAGTTGATGAGATGTTGTGTATATTGTAAAATCTTATTTCCAAGATGTTCCATAGGCACCAATTTCAATTACTCATATTTACCATGCAATTGTCATCACAGTACAATACTTACTCGAGTAAGTGACATTGGCAATGCTACTCTTCGTAATAAAATATTTTCATGCACCAGACCTTTTGGCATTAATTAATAGAAATGAGCTCTTTCATACCAATTGACATTAAACTATTACTACTTACCATCATTTGAAAATATCTGGTTTGATAACTTGAATAGCACTCAAAGGTAAATGACTGACAGTAATACCTGCAGGTTTTCAATTTTACACTGAAATAAATTTATTAAATTACTACCTGTAAACTAGTTCTCTGCCTAGCATATTAAAGCAGAAATAAATATTTTGCAATGGATCAGAATGAGAGTGAGACAAACTCTTAAACGTGTTTCTACTTCTTGCTAGAAATAGAAAGCCACGAATGAAAACTACTGGTTGACCATGCTGGTATGTATCTGTAAGTCCTCATCAGCTGAGCAAAGGATTTGACTTAGGAAAGTGGTCATTCCATTCTGCAGCAGTTTGTTGAAAAGATTCTTTCTTCACTCTGATGACACTAAATGCTAGCTTGAGTTTTCTCAAGCACATTACTTCAAAAACATAATTTACTCATCAGAAAAATGGAGAAAACAATACTCTGTGGTGTCTTGAAGCTGTATGTACCCCAGAAAACATGTTCTTAAATCTAATCCATTCCTGTGGGTGTGAACCCATTGAAAATAGGACCATTGATGAGGTTCCTTCAGTTTAGGTGTGTCCTACCTCAATCAGGATGGGTCTTAATCCTATTACTTGAGTCCTTTATAAGAGAATGGAAATCAGACAGAGAAAAAGCCATGGAAGTAAGAAGCTGAAATCACTGAAACTAAGAAGAGAAGGTCCAGGCACTGCGATGTACCTTGTCAGGTGACAAACTAAGGCCCCAGAATCACCAGCAGCTGGTCTTCAAGAAGAAAGCATTGCCTTGATGATGCCTTGATTGGGACATTTCCTGGCTTCAAAACCGTGAGTGAATAAATTCCCATTGTTTAACCCAACCCATTTCATATTTGCTCTGAACAGCCTAGGAAACTAACACACTATCCAACAGCTGTGTAATGAGGATTATAAGACAAAAATATATGGAAATTGCTTATTATATATACTTTAGAATAGTCAAAGGAAGTGGAAAGAAAAAAACTCAAATTTAAATTTCAATTTGTTAATTTCTTTAATAAATATCTTGTCAGGAGGTGGGAGAAAAACTCCCAAAACTTAAAATGATTTGTTCAGAGGTTGTATTAGTCACTTTTCACAACACTATAGCAACATGGTATAATGTTGAGTGACTTTTGAAATTCTGAAAAACATTAAAATGGATAGTATTCCCAAATATTTATTATAATATATTTAAGTATCTTCTACTTATTAATTCCCATTTAGGATGTGCAGATTTTTCATGTGCAAAATGCAGAGACTATTCTCATTTATATTTGTACATATTCTTAGGATTTATTTTCTTAGAAACAAAATAAATGAAAATAAATCAGAACTGTATTTTAAAGTTTTTTTTGTATGCCAAATAATTTTCCAAAAAGGCTTAAAAAAATCACACTCCTAATTGGCACAAAAATATCTATTTCTATGGCACAATACAAAAATGTTACTCATTGTACTGATTTGGATAATCTGAAAGACAAAAACAATCATTATTATTTCAACTTTCGATTTGATCATGATTGAGTTTAAATGTGTTATCATAAGTTTGTAATCCTCTGTGTTTCTTCATTTATGTAATTCATCTTTTGTGTTTTCCCATTATTCATGGAACTTTTCATCTTTTCTCTTGTTGATCTCTAAAACTTTATAACTTCTTTTTCATGAATACAACAAACATTTTACCCAATTAAATGTCTAATTTTCATGTTCTGTGTGTATGTCTTTCTATGGAGAAACTTTAAAATTTTAAATGGCTATTTCTAATTGTTTCCTTTTCAGGTTCAGACCTCAGTGTAGCATGGTAAAAAAGGATTTCAAAAAATTTTCTACTAGTATTTATAAAGTCTATGATATTTTCAAACAAATTATAATTATTTTTCTTTGCAGTGTGATATATAAATCCAGTTTTGTCTTCATTCCCCACATAACATGCCAGATGCTCAATATCATTCATTCAGTAATTTATCTTTTAAAAATTATTATTTGAAATATTACTTCTGTTATTTCTGGATTCTTTTGGTCTATTTATTTATTTACCTATCTATCTACTTATTTATTCATCTACCTATTTATTTGTCTTTCAAAACTATATTACAATTTAAAAATTCATTTTAACATCTGAGATGATTAATGTATTTAGTCTTTTTTGTTATGTATATGCACTGTAAATATTGACTAATATATGCCAACTTCTTTATTAAGTTCTAGTTAAACTGAGCAGAAGATTAAACGCTTTTGAAAAATTGTTTTGAAAATAATAAAAGAACAGAAATATTGTCTTGCCCATCGTCCTTTTCCTTAAAAAACTCTTGAGCCATTTGTTAAAATCCACATCTTTAATGGACACAAACATCATTTAATGTGTTCATGCTTTTAATTAATTGGTTCCATCATTATATCTCTGACTATGAGGCAAGTGACTTAACATTTTTGCTTCAGTTTCCCCGTGATGATTACATGTTCAAGGAAAACTGCTGGGGCTTTCTTCAAAAGAAAGGGAAGTTATTGCAGATATACAATTCTTGGCTCTGGATTGAAAATATTTGAAAGTAAATAACCTTGAAATACAAATATAGGCAGATATCTCTAAAGATCAATGTCGTTTTATGTGCTGCTTATGAAAAATGATCTGAATACTAATGAAAAATATTTCTTTTTCAAAAAGAAACAGAACTCTAGCAACAAAGCTTTGCAGACCAATTGCTCTAGTGCTGACATTAAAATGTTTTCTCCCATAGCAAAAGTAACACTCTACTGATTTTCAGCATAAAGTTTCCTCTGACCTCTATTTATAAGGTCCTGATAGCACAAAACTCAAATACCTAAGGATTTGACTTTCAACCCCAATCACTTCCTGTATATTCAGCTGGGCTGGCATGTGGCCACGTTAAGCTGGTTATTACTAAAAGGAAATATTTCTCCCTGAAGGCCAAATCTTGAGGTCTGAATTTCAACCAAACTGCTTCTGTGAACTGAGCCTTGAAAATGTGGAACCCATCATCCAGAATATCACACAGAGCAGGTGCCAAAGCCTGAGGTTAGAGAACGGATCTTTTGTCTCCCTTAGAAGGCTACCTGATACAAGCAGTCCCTACACACAAGGGGCAGCTACCACAGATTATTCAAACCACAAATCAGAATAATGAGAGATAATCATAAAAAGGAACTCTTTGGATCTTTTTCTTCAATTCTCTACCCCATCTCTTCTTGATCCCAGAAGCCCAGTGTCATACCATGACCACCTAGTGTCATTTACTTTTTTATAAAAATTTCCAACAAGTGTCTCATGACTCCAATTTTCCTTCCTTTAAAAAAAAATCATACTCTGGTCATCTTCAACTTTTCTATTCATAAACATCACTTGGGACACTTCATAAATTATGAATTTCTGGAGATCACCTCAGGTGAAACCTTGACATATGCTCTTTATTGGATGCCTCTGGTCATCCCTTAAAATAAAGCAGGTTTGGGAAATACTCTTTTCTATTATCACTCTCATTCATTTAGAGCTAATGTGACTTAGCAGGAAAACCGGGGACTGAAGAAGTTTGTTTTTAGTACACTGAAAAGGTCTTCAGAGTCAAAGTTCCTACCCGTTGTGAAATTAATCATCTTTTTCAGTGAGAGTTACAATAAGGAATGGTTCTTCTCTTCTTAGGAAATATAAAAGGGTTAAAAACCTCCAAGCACTGCTGCATCATGGTCAAAACCCAGATGTCTACAAGTGAAATACACAAGTATCAAGTGTTCTTTCTGGGCCTTGCAAAGAGAGAGCACCTAGGCTCAGTGTGAAAATATGTAGCAGTGGGGTATTACACGCCAGTCCATGTAGAAATCCACCTTTTAAATAGTACTGTTTAAGATGTAGTTATACTTGCTTAAGAGTTATTGCAAATTGAGGCTCTGAACTTTGCAAAATAGAAACAAGGCCCTGCATACCAGAGAATGATATCATAGTTCAATCTGGAACACAGGGAACTCAGCAGATATGGAACAATGTGTAGACGATAGAAGACTGGACAGATGAAATACAATTTTTCTCAATGACTTGTTTCAGGAACTTGATATGCTATTGGAATTTAATGTTAGGAATCCACTCCATTTAAATCCAGATGAATTACGTTCTTAACAGGGGAAGCTCTACTTTCCAGATCTGGAAGATATGAATGATAACGGAATCTACCTCATAAACTTGTGTAATTAAAAGACACAATGCTTTTGAGGTCATATAGAGGCTAGAAATTGTTTGTTATTGTTATTATACTAGGAGTTTCATACATGAATTAATTATATGATGAATTTTCTAGAGATTTTACAACCATCTCAATTAATTTAGTCATTCTAATCGAAATTGCTTATAATTATACAATCCTGAGAAAAGTGAACTCTCCAAGTAGTCATAGAAATGTCTTGGGAAACGGACTTTGGTCCAGTGGTTAGGGCGTCCGTCTACCATATGGGAGGTCCGCGGTTCAAACCCCGGGCCTCCTTGACCCGTGTGGAACTGGCCATGCGCAGTGCTGATGCACACAAGGAGTGCCGTGCCACGCAAGGGTGTCCCCCGCGTGGGGGAGCCCCACGTGCAAGGAGTGCGCCCATGAGGAAAGCCGCCCAGCGTGAAAAGAAAGAGCAGCCTGCCCAGGAATGGCGCCGCCCACACTTCCCGTGCTGCTGACGACAACAGAAGCGGACAAAGAAACAAAACGCAGCAAATAGACACCAAGAACAGACAACCAGGGGAGGGGGGGAAATTTAAATAAATAAATAAATCTTTAAAAAAAAAAAAAAAAAAAGAAATGTCCTGATTCTCTAATGGCTAATTGACAATTGCATTCAAGTTCTTGGAGTGGAATATTACTTACAAAATCTCTCCTTAGCCTGTCTTATTCCTGCCTGGGCATGCGCTACATTACATTAACTTACTGACATGTTGTAACTGTTAGAAAGAAAGTAATTAAACAAATTCATCCTGACAGCTGAATAAGAGATAGCCAGCTGAATAATGACATCCCTTTTTTGTTGCATTGGTAATCTAACAAAGATTATTTATTAACCCCCCAAATTAATAAATAATGATTGGGCTGTCTCTGGAGGAGGTAGGTGGGGGCGCTTCACAGATTTTTCCTTGTGAATGATGCGGGGAAATGCTAACTTCACCCACAGGATTCACTTGGATTTTACTGTTGTACATAACTGCATAATCACTTTTTAAAATATAAATTATGCAGATTATCAACTAGGAAAGGAAATGAAAGCACTAGGGTCAAGCAAAAATGGAACATCATTGTATTGAGTCCCTTCTTACTGCACATAATTTTATTAAGCTATCTGAATGGGAGCAATGCTTGTTTTAATTCCTAAGGAGTTCACTTTTTCCCTTGCCCTTGTCCCTCATTTTCAGCATTTCCAGTTACATCATAATTATATATACAAAAATGACTTTCACCAAGAGGAATTATGCCTCTTGATATATGAACTCTAGGACCTGATGTAGTCATTGTGTGAGTGTGGGGGACTACAACTGTACCTAAAAGAGGGTACCAAAAAAGCTGAACCAACCAACCACCCATCAAATGACAGCACAAACCAACAAGCAAAAACACACCTTTATAGGAGGAGCACCTCAAAGGCACAAGGAATAACTAAAAGTCTTCACATGCAAGGCATTATTTCTCAATCAGAAGTATTTTTATTCAATGTTTCACACAAGCAATTCTGAGAAAAATGCACCTATTCTTAATACTGGGAATTCTAGTTAACTTCTCAGTATTGAGAATATTTTAAGTTAGGCAGGCTCAGCTACTAGTCTGTTTGCCCTGTGAGTGGTTTGGAGCCCATTATGAATACCTGGAATATGAATATAATAAAATGCTTTCTTAACTCTTAGTCAAACTGTTAAGAAGGGATTTGGTTGTTCTCCTGATATCAAGAACACCATGTAACAGGGTTGATCAATCACAGCCTCAAATACTATGGTCTCAATGACTTGTTTAATAAATGGTGTCATTTAGCCATTTGTGCCAGTAAATGTCTTATATTGTTTGATAAAACAACTGGAACAGAAGACAATGTCCTCTCCGGCTACACAAGACAAGGAAGGCAGGAGGTTCTTCGAGCAATCTTGTCACCCAGAGGAGCAACTATCTCAGAATCTTATTAACATAAAGGAAAAAAATATCCCAGAAGGAGAAAAACACCAGATATACCTAATATTCTTACAGCATTTATGAATAACTGGGGACTTTTCAATTACACAACTCATTAAATTATATTTTTTCCTTAAGCCATTTTGGAAGAGAATTTCCATCACTTGTAAGCAAGAAATTTCTAACTGATACACATACACTTAATAATAATTCTCTTTAATTTTTCCCAACTGGACTCTTGTCCTTTTTATTAACTATGTTACCACCAATCTGACCTTCTCTTTCACAGTCTCCAAGAGTGAGTTTTTCTGTATTTCTGGAAACAAAGCTAGAGATCTTAATTAGTTTAGAATAATAAATACTGTGCCTCTATTAATTATTTGTTTATTAATGTTTATTAATTTATTATTTATAATTAATTTATTAAAATATATCACACACAAACATATATAAACAATTTATAGTAATAGTTGTGAACTTACAAAACAAACATATATATAACATCATACAGGACTCTCATAACTACCACCAATACCTTACATTGTTGTTAAAACTTTTTAACTAATGATTAAAGAGCATTGGTCAAAATATTACTACTAATCAAAATATTTCTTCCCAACCCTTAATATTATTATATTTATGTCATTTATATATGAACATACATAAACAATTAAGTGTACAGTAAAAGTTGTGAACTTACAAAGGAAACATGCATAACATCATACAGGGTTCTAATACATCAACCCTCCACAATCACCTTGCATTGTCATGAGATGTTTGTTACAAATTATGAAAGAATATTGTCAAAATCTTACTACTATAGTCCTTATCTTACACTTGATATGTTTTTCCCACAACGCACCTTATTATTTCTTAAATATAATTTTTATGATAGAAGTTGTAAATGTATAGAACAGTCATGCACATATGCAGACCCAAGCAACGCTCCTCTATCAACACACCACACTGTGGTGGAACATTTGTTACAGATCAAATTGTTACCATGCCCATAGTATATATTTGGCTCACATTTTCCATACTGCCCCATTATCAATACAATACATCTTTGGCATAAATGCATGAATATTATATTATTACTGTTAACAACAGTTCATAGGTAATTCCAGTTGTATTTTTCCCATGCGTTCCCAACACCCTGTAGTAGTGATATACATTTGCTCTAGCTCCCAAAGGACGCTCTTGCATCTGTACCATCAACCACATCTCATCCAGCTCTTGGTTTACTGTGCTATTCAGTTCCTAGATTATTCTCTAGCATTCTGTTAATTGGCATTTACATCCCTAGACTATCATTTTCAGCCACATCTCTGTTAACAAACTAGCTACTACTATATTTACTATCCATTCTATACATTTCCATACTTTTACAGTAAAGCTAATTAAAAGTTCTACATACATTAAACATCAGTAGTCCTTCTCAATCCTTCTCTTATCTCCATTAAGAATTCACCACCTACCACCGGGTCTTGAAGATATTTCCCAACAATTTCTTGTAGAGGTTTTATGGTTCTTGATTTTATTTTTAGCTTTTCGATCCATTTTGAGTTAATTTTTGGATAAGGTGTGAGACAGAGGTCCTTTTTCCTTCTTTTGGCTATAGATATCCAGTTCTTTCAGCACCATTTTGCTGAATGGACTATTCTGCCTGAGCTGTGTGGGTTTGACAGGCTAGTCAAAAATCACTTGACCATACATGTGTGGGTCTGTTTCTGAGTCATTGATTTGGTTGCATTGATCTATGTATCTGTCTTTATGCCAGTACCATGCTGTTTTTACCATAAAAGCTTGGTAATATGATTTAAAGTCTGGAGATGAGGGGGTTTGCTTTTCCTTTTATGCTGTTTCTGGTTATTCAGGACCCCTTACCCTTCCAAATAAATTTGCTAATTGTGTTTTCAATTTTTTTTTTAAATGCTAGTGGAATTTTTATCAGGGTTGCAATAAACCTGTATATCAATTTGAGTAGAATTGACATCTTAGTGATATTTAGTCTTTCAATCCATGAGCATGGAATGTTCTTACAGTTATTTAGGCATTTTTTGATTTCTTTTAACATTGGGTTGCAGTTTTCTGAATACAAGTGCTTTACATTGTTAGTTAAATTTATTTCTGACTACTTGAGTTTTATCTGTCATATTTTATTTTCCCCACTCTTTTGACACTGTTGGTTACTTTTATTGATCTAATCTTCATCTGTAGACTCTCTTCCAGGCCTCTCTCTTCTGTACTGTCTTTTCAGGCTCTAGCATACCCTTTAGTATTTCCTGGAAATCTGGTCTCTTGCTTAGAAATTCTCTCAGTTTCTGTTTATCTGTGAATATTCTAATCTTCTCTTTTTTGAAAGGCAGTCTTGCTGGAAATAAAATTCTTGGCTGGAAGTTTTTCTCTCATAGTATGTTAAAAATATCAGACCACTGTCTTCTTTCCTCCATGGTTTCTGGTGAGAAATCAGCACTTAATCTTATTTGGTAACCCTTATATTGATGCATTGCTTTTCTCTTGCTGTTCTCAGAATTCTCTCTTTGTCTCTTGCATCTGACATTCTGATTACTACATGTCTCGGAGTTGGTCTATTCAGATTTTTTTCAGATGGGAGTACATCATGATTCTTGGACATGGAAATCTATGTCATTCAATAGGGTTGGGAATTTTACTACCATTACTTCTTTAAATATTATTTATACCCCTTTTCCCTTCTCTTCTCCTTCTGGGATACCCATGACATGTATGTTTGCATATCTCTGGCTGTCATTTAGTTCCCTGAGACCTTGTTCAATTTTTTCCATTCTTTTCTTCATTAGTTCTTTTGTATGTTCATTTTCAGAGGCCATTTCTTCAAGTTCACTAATCCTTTCTTCTGCTTCCTCAAATCTGTTATTATATGATTCCAATGTTTTTAAATTCCATTTATTGCACCTTTCAGTCCCATACTATCTGCTATTTTTCTATGCATGCTTTCAAATTCTTCTTTGTGCTCATCCAGTGTCTTGTTAATATCCTTAATCTCTTTAGCCATCTCACTGAATTTATTAAGGAGATTTGTTTGATCATCAGTGATTAGTTATCTCAACTCCTTTATGTCATCTGGAGGCTTTTTTTATTCCTTTAACTGGGCCATAGCTTTCTGTTTCTTGGTGTGGATTGCAATTTTTGTTTGGTGTCTTGGCATCTGGCTTACTAGAGTATTTATACTGGGTTCAGTTTTTCTCTTTAGTTTAGGGCTTCCTGCCCTTTCTCTCTTGCTGGTTGTGCAGTAGGAGCCAAGGATGTAATTGGTGCTATAAACCGTGAAGGCTCAAGCTGCCCTCATTGCCCTAGGGATGGATGAAATGTCCCCCAACGTTCTCCTTTCCTAGAGGTAGGAACAGATTCACAGTTGTGTGGAATAATCCAAGTAGTGCAGGCCTAGACTGTAGTTTCTCAGAGAGACTGATGGAGCTTCAGGCCCCTTTTTCCCCTGCCTGAGGCATGGTTGGAGCTGCAGGGTGGGCACTAATATATGCAGTGCAAGTCCAAGATGACCATAGTTGCCCCAGTAGACTTTTAATTATTCAGTTTGTGCCAGCCTAAGGTACCCTCAGTTACCTGGATAGACTGGTGCTGAGCTAGCCAGCCTCCTCCCTGCCAGAGGTGGAACTGAAGTCTTGGCTAGGGCTGCAGGCTGATCTGGGTGAAAGAAACAGGTTCATACCATCACTGTGATATTTGGTCAGGCCGGCATCCCCTCAGGTTGGGGGGTGGAATCAAAATGGTGGCCAGCAGCCTTTTTCTGCCTTGGACAAATTCACACCCCAGCTGTTGCTAGGATTATTCCTTAGCCTTCTGAATCTACCAATCTGTAGTTGAAATCGGCAGCCAACCGTCTCCTCCTCCCCTGTTTTTGGGAAATGCAGCTTCCAATTCCCATCACAGAACAGCTCCTGGAGCAGCTTGCACTACCAGAGTAGGACAATCACCAGCCTCCATGTCTTGGCTGGAATCTCCTGGAGAGGCTGGCGCAGGTCCCTGTAGCTTCCTCCTTTTCCAAGGTGGCACTGGGTTTTAGGCTAGACCTGCAGTCTGACCTGGATGGAAAGAAGTGGGTCCCCACCAGCACTGGGATCCTCAGTCCGCCCCGCTTCCCCTTGTTCCAGGTGCAGAGTTAAGATGGCGTCTCCAGGCCTGTTTCTGACTTGGACAGGGTCAAATTTTACCTGTTCTCAGGATTATACTGTAGCCTGCCGAATTTTACTCATCATTAGCTGAAGTTGGTGCCCAACAGTCTCTTCTTCCCCTGTTTCGGGGAAGTGGAGTTTTCAATTCCAGCTGCAGAACAGTTCCTGAGGCTACTTGTGCCTCCAATGGAGAATGGGCACTGGCTTTGGGGGCATGGAGTGCTCTACTTAAGAGTCTTATCTGCAGATGGGCAGTCTCCTCATTCCATTCCTTCAAGGATGTTGCAGGATGCCCTTTTGGCCTCCTGGAGCCCCCAAACAGGTGCTTCAGCTAGCTCCAGAGCCCTCCGGGGGTTTACCTACTGCCCTGTAGCAGAAACTGACTCTAGGAGCTCCTTATTCCACCGCTATCTTGCTGTCTGCTCCCTGGCCAGTTCTGTTCTTTTATTTTTAATTCATTTTATTTTTTCTGTAAATCTCTCAGCTGATAGCCTGAACTGAAGGTATAGGTTCTGTTAATAGCATTCTCAACAAAGATGCATTTGTTATGTATATTCTGTAAAAGCCTTATTCAATAATAATAACATATATTCCCTCAATTCAAAGGAACTAGCATGTTATGTTGCTTCTTTGCACAGTGAGTTTGGTTTGTCCAATCTTAATTGTTAGAACTCTGCAATTGTGAAATCAGGTAACCATTTTGGATCCTACATCAAAAACTCAGCACAATCTCTCCTCCCTAAGAATAAGGCTAAACCCGAAGTATGCTGAATACCTCCTCCCTGCCTGCCAACACTCAGCTAGCTAACGTAGAAAAAAAAAAGTAGTCTAGTGCTGTGGGAGATTTAAAAGCATGAACTGAAGGGCCGTCTCTGGTACATAGGTGAAAGGGGAAGAGAAAACTGAGTGTGGAACAGATAGTAAGAGAAGACATCTAACAAACCAGTTCATACCCTAAGTCCAAGATAAATAAGAGGAATGGAAGCCCTAGTGAACTGAGAGTAACCCTAGCAACATAAAAAAACAAACAAACAAACAAAAAAACAGCAGCACAAAACTGACATAGCAAAATAGTTGCTCATTTGCAGGCAAAAATATTGTTTGCCTCAGTTTCCCCTGCCCTACTTAAGAGATCTGGCTTTAATAAAAAATTTGGAGGTATATGAAAAGACAAAAATAATACAGTCAAGAGAAAAAAAAACATCAGAATTACATGTCTATATGACACAGATTTGAAATTATGAGACAGGAAATTTTATATATTAATTATTAATATATTAAAAATTTTGTCAGAAGAAAGAGGAAAATCATAAAAAAAGATAAAATAACAATGCTAGTGTAGTAGTTTCATATTATTGATGAATTCCAAAGAGAAATATTGGGTTATGTTTATGTTGTAAACTGATATTTTCCTCTGGGCACATTAGATTATAGTGGATTCATAGGTTTACTTGATTAATTACGTAAACCTCTTGTGCTAGTAGGGCATTAAGTCCCTCCCTTTTGGTGGGTGGGTACTCACAGATACAAGCATGGCAAAGGACAGAGTTAGGGGTTCTTAATGTTGGCGTTTTGATGTTGGAGTTTGATGCTGGTCTTATGTTGGAACCCTGGGGAGAGAGACAGAGACATTTGCCTGATAGTCTATGGCTGAACTTATGAAGAAAACAGAGGAGCTGTGCCCAGAGGAACCCAGGAAGCCTGAACCCTCACAGATTTTGGCAGCCATCTTGTTCCAACATGTGAACATAGACTTTGGTGAGGGAATTAACTTATGCTTTATGGCCTGGTATCTGTAAGCTCCTACCCCAAATAAATACCCTTTATAGAAACCAACCAATTTCTGGTGTTTTGCCTCAGCACCCCTTTGACTCAATAGCAGAGGTAAAAAATGCCCTTGATAAGGTCAACAGTAGACTTGACATCATTAAAAAAAAATAAAAATAAAAGTAAACATGGAGATAGGTCAAAAGAAATTACCCAAAGTGAAATAAAGCGAGGCGTTAAAAAAATCCTGTCAGAGCCTATAGGATCTGTGGAAAAATATCACATAGTCTAGTATATGTATAATTGGAATTCCAGAAGCAAATGAGAGAGAATAAGGTAGAATGTTTCTTAAAAAATAATATTCTAGGAGTTTTCCAAAATTAATGTAGGACAATAAATCACAAAGAATAAGTTCAGCTAACAAAATGCAGTATAAGGGAAACGGACTTTTGCCCAGTGGTTAGGGCGTCCGTCTACCATATGGGAGGTCCGCGGTTCAAACCCCGGGCCTCCTTGACCTGTGTGGAGCTGGCCACGTGCAGTGCTGATGCGCGCAAGGAGTGCCGTGCCACGCAAGGGTGTCCCCCACGCGCAAGGAGTGCGCCCGTGAGGAAAGCTGCCCAGCGGGAAAAGAAAGAGCAGCCTGTCCAGGAATGGCGCCGCCCACACTTCCCGTGCCGCTGACGACAACAGAAGCGGACAAAGAAACAAGACGCAGCAAATAGACACCAAGAACAGACAACCAGGGGAGGGGGGGGAATTAAATAAATAAATAAATCTTTAAAAAAAAAATGCAGTATAAATTCTTCCTCCACCTCATAAAAAGACATGTAGATTTTCAACTGCTAAAAAAACAAAGATAAAGGTAAGGTTGTCAGGGGGGAAAAAACAAGGATGTTTGCAGAGGAAATCGAATTAAGATTTACACTAGATGTCTTTTAAAAACCATGCAAAGATTGATAATTTTAAAGTGCTGAAAGAAAAACAAAATATATCAACTTGGAATTCTAAAAATAAAAATATCAAGATTCAAGGAGGGAAACGGACTTTGGCCCAGTGGTTAGGGCGTCCGTCTACCACATGGGAGGCCCGCAGTTCAAGCCCCGGGCCTCCTTGACCCGTGTGGAGCTGGCCCATGCGCAGTGCTTAAGTGCTGATGCGCGCAAGGAGTGCCGCGCCACGCAGGGTGTCCCCCGCGTAGGGGAGCCCCATGCGCAAGGAGTGCACCCATAAGGAGAGCCACCCAGGGCGAAGGAGGGAGCAGCCTGCCCAGGAATGGTGCCGCCCACACTTCCCGTGCCGCTGACGACAACAGAAGCAGACAAAGAAACAAGAAACAAGACGCAGCAAAAAGACACAGAAAACAGACAACCGGGGGAGGGGAGGGAAATTAAATAAAAATTAAAAAAAATAAAATAAATCTTTAAAAAAAAAAAGATTCAAGGAGGAGGAAAAAAATTGAGACAAAAACTGACAGAATTTTTTATTAACAAATCTATACTAAAATAAATGTTAAAGAAAAGGAATAAGGAAAATGATACTCAAAAACAACATAGATGTGCATTACAATGAAGACTGCTGAGATGAACTAAACAAATTAAATAGAAAGGTCAGTTTTCCTGTTTTCAATTGCTCTAAATGAGAAATGATTGACTAGGGGAACATTAACACCCATGTATAATAACAGTGGCCAAAGAATGGGATGGAAATGTTGTAAAGTCATTAAACAAAACTTGGATGGAAAATTATACATTATACAGACACTAGTAAAATATCCATATTCATTTCAGACAATGCGAAATTCTATCAGCAATTTTTAATGATATCTTTATTATTAGGTCAATTAACCAAGAGGCCATAACAATCCAAGATGTGCATGTGCCTAACAACAGAATTTCCAAATACACGAAGATTAAAATGAATAAAATTTAAATAAATAATAGTCATACCCATAATTACTTTTGGACTTTATCACTTCTTTCTCTGGAATCAATGAAGCAAGTAAGAAAGTATTCAGTAGGTGTATTACTCAGGGTTCTCGAAGGAAACAAACCAAGAGGAGATATCTGTAAAATTATGAGATTTTTATAAGAATAGTCTCTTGCAACTGTGGGGATACAGAATTCCAAATTTCACAGGGCAGATTGTAAGCTAGGAACTCCAATGAAGGTTTTCCATGAATTCCTCAGGAGAAAATGGTTGGCTGAAGAAGAGATGGAAATTCTCTCTTCTGCCTACTAAAATCAGGACTTTTCCATTTAAAGTCTTCAACTGATTTGATGAGACTTCTCTCAGTGTTGAAGGCAATCTTCTCAATTGATTGTAGATGTAGTCAGTCATAGATGCAAACAACTTGCTGAAGATTTAAGTCCATAAAGTGTCCTTACAGTAACAATCAGGCCACTGCTTGCTTGACCAAATAACTGGACACCAAAACCTGGTCAATTTGATGCACGTACTTAACCTTCACTTTGTACCCCTTGCAACTTGGCACTCATAAATATCTCCTCAAACACAACTTAATCTCCACAGAAAAACACTAACATATTTTTGCCAAAAATACTCAACTGTTCTGCATACAACTGGAAATGCATGAACTCTCCCCAGAATAGGGTGCAGATCCTTGGGTAATATTCACTCTCAAACTTGATATCCAATACCTTAAATACAATGACATAAAGATAATACAACTTATTTTATATGATAAGGGGATATGATAGGAAAGAAAACAAAGATATTTGCTTTATATACACATAAAAAATACTCCTAACAAAAAAGAAATATTCTTAGCCATTATAATCCTCCTTTCTCTAACTGCACACATGGTCATAGTTCGTATTTATCACTATCTTCTTCCACTGCTCATTCCATATTCCCTTTACCCTCAGCAAGTGCCTCAGCTGTTCATGGATCTGTGCCTGAGCCATTGGTAGTCCTGCCTGTATTGGGCTGTTGAAGTTTTCTATTGACTTAAATCACACAGTGCATGGTTGTACTAAAAGAAGCACTAGGGGATCTCCTATATTCCAGGAAAACTCTTTTGTACCACCATTGTGTGATTGCAATCCTTTTCCCCCTTGATAGTCTGGATCAATCACCCCAGTCAGTACAGTAATTCCCTTCCTTTACCTATTGATTCAGAGGTATGAGGAGCTCAATGTGGCCAGGTAGCCGTCTTAACTTCCAGTTAAGTGAAATCATTCTTGTGTCTCTTATGTAAGCACTCCTCTTTTTGGAACTAAGATCTTTAAACCAGCAGATCTTAGGGTTTCAGTGACAGAAACCAAAACTGTTTCTAGTGTATCTAGGGTAATAGTGTGTGGCGCCTCTCTGATCTCCACCCCTTATCTCCTGAATGTGTGAATCCTAGCTATGGGAGAAATAGCACCATAGAGTGGACACTGATTAAGAGGATGCTTAGCCTCCTTGAGAATGTTGCCCCTGTCCTACAGATTATTGCCAGCTAGTTGACACCATAATTGAGTCCTCAAAAGGCAACTCCACCATTCCAATCCAGCTGCTTCAGTATAATTGAGAATATGGTTAGACCAGTGAATTCCATGAACATGTGTCCATTCCCAAATTCCATTTGCTGTAATGTGGGTTCCATGATTAGAAGCAATTACACATGGAATACCATGAGAGTGGATAAGGCATTTGGTAAGGCCATGGGTGGTAGTTTTGGCAGAAGCATTGCATGCAGGGAAGGCAAACCCATTCCCAGAGTACTTGTCTATTCCAGTTAGAACAAATCACTGCGTCTTCCATGATGGAAGTGGTCCAATGTAATCAACATGCTACCAGGTAACAGGCTAATCACCTCAGGGAATGGTGTCATATTAGGGGCTGAATGTGGGCCTCTGCTGCTGGCAGTTGGGCACTCAGCAATGGCTGTAGTCAAGTTAGCTTTGGTGAGAGGAAGTCCATGTTGCTGAGCCAATGCTTAATCTCCATTCCTACCACCATGGCTACTTTGTTCATGAGCCCATTGGGCACTGACAATATTGGTTGGGGTGAAATGCCTACTGGTATCCAAAGAATAGGTAATCCGATCCACTTAATTATTAAAATATTCCTCTGCTGAAGTCACCCTCCAATGAGTATTCACATGGGTCACAAATATCTTCTTGTGCTATGTCACTCAGAAAGGTCTATCCATAAACCTTTACCCTAGAGCTCATTGTCATCAATTTTCCAATCATGTTCCTTTCAAGTCCCTGAATATCCAGCCAAACCACTGGTGACAACCCATGAATCATTATAAAAATGGAGTTCTGGCTATTTATCCTTCCAAACAAAATTAACAACTAGGGGCACTGTTGGAAGTTCTACGTACTGGGAGAATTCCCCCTAACTACTGTCCTTCAGGGACATCCCAGAAAGGGGTTGTAGTGCTGCAGCTGTCCACTTTTGGGTAGCAACTCTTTTTCATAGAGAACTATCTCTAAACCAGGCCCAAGTTTTCTCTTTCTCAGTCAACTGATCATAAGGAACTCCCTAAGAGGCCATAGCTGTGGGTGGCAAAAGAGAAAGTAATGTGGCAGGAATAGGGGCTAAGGACATTTGGGCCAATTCCTAATATAAATTACTTTTGCCTTCAGGACCTACTTGAGCCCTATCTTATACATGCCACTTCCATTTCATGATGGAGCCCAACTCTGCACACCCAACTTTATGGCATCTTGGGTCAGACAACAACTAGTTCATGATGGGCAACTCAAGTCTCATGGTAACTCGATGACCCATGGTTAAGCATTCAGTCTCTGCTAAGGCCCAATGATATGCCAAAAGCTGTTTCTCAAAAAGAGAGTAGTTTATCTGCAGAGGATGGTGAGGCTTTGCTCCAAAATTCTAAGGGACTTTGTGATTTTCCTATAGGAGCCTGCCAAAGGCCCCAAAGAGCATCTCTGTTTGTCACTGATACTTCCACACATTTGGATCTGCTGGATCATATGGCCCAAGTGGCAAAGCAGCTTTCACAGCAGCCTGGACCTGTTGCAGAGGCTCCTCTTGTTCTGGTATCCACTCAAAACTAAGAGCTTTTCAGGTCACTCATAAATGGGCTGGAGTAGTTCATCCAAATAAGAAATATGTTGTCTCCAAAATCCAAAGACGCCAACTAGGCACTGTATCTCTTTTTCAGTCATAGAAGGAGACAGATGCAACAGCTTTTCTTTCATCTTAGAAGAGATATCTTGATATGCCATACACCACTGGATGCCTAGAAATTTTACAGAAGGCCCCTGCATTTTTGTACAATTTTCCTCCAGCCCTCTGGCACACAAATGCCTTACTAATTAGTCTAGAATAGTTGTCACTTCTTACTCACTAGGTCCAACAATATGATATCATCAATATAATGGACTTTGGTGATGTCTTGTGAGAGGGAGACATGGCCAAATCCCCAGCAGACTAGATTATGGCATAGGGCTGGTTAGTTCAGATACCCCTGAGATAAGTCAGTAAAGGTATATTTCTGGCCTTGTCAGCTGAAAGCAAACTATTTCTGATGGTCTATACTAACAGCAATTGAGAAAAAAAAAAAACAAAACCATTTACAACATCAATACAGCATACAAGAAACCAGGGGATATGATGATTTGCTCAAGCAATGATACCACATCTGGAACAGTAGCTGCAATTGGAATCACCATCTGATTTTAAGCTTACAAATTTCCTCTGTCATCTTCCAAGATCCATCTCTTTTCTGTGCAGATCAAATTGGAGAGTTGAATGGGGATGTGGTGGGAATCACCACCCCTCTGACCATCAAGTGTTTGATGGTGGCAGTAATCAGTGTAATCTCTCCAGGAATTCAGTATCACTTTTGATTTACTATTTTGCTAGGTAGGAAGTTACAGTGGCTTCCATTTGGCCTTTCTTCCACAAGTCAGGGAAAGAATGTGGGGATTCTGCCAGTTGCTAAGTATGCTTATTCCAAACATGCATTCTAGAAATGGGGGAAGAATCACAGAATGGGTCTGAGGGCCTACTGAGCAGACAATGAGATCGAACTAAGCTAAAGTTCCATGGATCACCTGGCCACCATAAGCTCCCACTATGAAAGATGGATCACAGTGACATTTTGGGCCCCTGAAATTATTGTCACTTTTGAGTCAGTGTCTAATAATCCCCCAAATGTCTGATCATGTCCCTTTCCCCAATGCCTGATTGTGCTGGTAAAAGGTCATAGGTCTTTTGGGGGAAGGCTGGGAGAAAGATTAACAGCACAAATTTTTGGCAGTGTAGCAGGATCCTTCTCCAAGTAGGCCAAGCCTCCCCTTCATTCAAGGGGCTCTGGGTCTGTAACTGTCTGGGAATTGATTAAAGGGACAGGACCATTGGTTTTGGTAATTAAAGTCAGACATTTATTCATTTGATCTAGAAAGCATCTGCTTATACACAGTAAGAATTTAATAGATTACCCATCTATTTTACTTCCGGTGCCCCATGATTTACACACCAACACCATAGGTCTCTGCTAGTCAGACTGTTTTGATTGCTGTTTTGAGTCTGCTGTACATTATGTAACCACACGCAACTCATCCTTGGAGATTAAGTGCTGCCACTTGGTTTCTGCCAATACTGGATCCAATAAACCCCATTTTATTTAAGGATCCAAGTTCAGTGACAGCAGTTCCCACAGAAATACCTAACCTGCAGAGAAGATTGGCCACAGAGCCCTTCAGGAAAGATGGAGTTAGTCTCACAAATTTATTACTCACAGTAATGCTGATAGGTGTGTATTTTGGACATTCCTGGGATGGGTGAGCAGGTTTTATACAATAAATCCACTAAACATTCAAATCTCTCTAAGCCTTTGGAACCCTTCATCTATACTATACCAGGGCAGTTCTGATATTTCCACCTTCAGTAATGTACACTAACTTTTGGCCCATGTTTCAGCCAACCACCCAAACAAATTGTTAGAGTCTTTTCTACCTCTCAAGCTAAAACACTGAATCCAGAACATCTGCTTAGTGAGCCTATATCAATATATTCAGCCTGATCCAACTATATATTCTTTCCAGCATTATCTCACACCCTTAATATTCATTCACATGCACAGTCTCCTGATTTCCTTCTATATAAATTGGAAAAATCATGCAGTTCCTTGGGAGTATAGCACTCCTCCTGATCAGTCACACTTTGTATCTCACTTATTCAGACCTGTTGGGACATCAGTCAAGTTATAGGTCTGGAGAGATAGTCAGGAGGGTTCGTATGAAGAAATATAAGTTTCTTGCAATCCAATTTCTTCAGAGCATTCCATTATGATTTCATCTGTTGAAACAGGATATATCTCTTTGGATAGAGAAGTGAAGGCTGTTTGTTCAGGTGAGGTTTATCAGGTAAAGCAGGATTAATTTCTCCAGTGGAGTTTAGATGGCAAATTCCTCAGAGCTGACCATTACAAGTTTCTCAGGCAAAGACTCAGGAGAATATATTGGTTCAATAACTTCATTGCCATCATTATCAACTCACACGTCCCCAATCCAATTTTCAGGATTCCTTTCCAATCAATGCCCTCACATTAACAACAAACATCATGCAAGGCTGGGAATTTAGTTGATGTTGTAATTCAGCCACTAGTACAATGAGACTCTGGGTCTAGTTTTCAGAAATCTCAAATCTGCAGTCATAAAAAATATTTTCTTTCAGAGTATACAAATTTTCACATTCTTCATGCAGTGCTTAAGTTGCAAATTTGAAGACTTGAGCTGATCCCTTTCTTTTATAATTGTATTCAGTGTATTTAGGAGCAACAAGCCAATATCATAACAGCTTTTAACTCCGCAAAACTCTGTTAAGATATCAAAAACACTCTTGTAGAGATGGAAATTCTCTCTTCTGACTTCTGAAACCAGCACTTCTCCTTTTAAAGTTTTTAACTGAATAAAATTTCTGTTAATTTTGAAGGAAATATCCTCAACTATAGAGGTAGTCAGTCATAGATGCAATCACCTTTTGATAATTTATGTCCATGAAATATCCTCAGAGTTATAATCAGGCCAGTGCTTGCTTGACCGAACAACTGGACACATCACACTGTTAGACAAGTTGATATAATTGACATTTATGGAATAGTCAAACCAACAACAGCAGAATATACATTCTTTTCAAGTGTACATGTGCCAGGAGATAAGATAGAGCACACTATGGGTCATAAAACACATTTTAACAAATTCAAAAAGAAAAGAAATATTCTTAGAATACAATGCAATTAAACCCTCAAAAATTTTGAAATTAAATAACTTGCTTCTAAATTATACATAAACTGGAGGCACAGTAAAATGGAATCATAGAAATATTAGGAAACAAATGAAAATAAAATACCAGATTATATTTGTGTGATTCAGCTAAAGCAATGCTTAGAGAAAAATCCAAAGCAATAAATGCTTCTATTCAAAAAGAAGGATGGTCTCAAATAAATAATTGATTAATACCCCCATCTTAAGGAACTAGAAAAATAAAATCAGCTAACTATATCTCAGGCAAACACAAGAAAGGAAAAAGCTAAGGATAAGGCAAAAATCAATTAAATTAGTTCACTGAAAATATCTGTAACATTCTATAAACAGACAGAAGAAGAAAAAAAGAAAACAAAATTACAACTATAAGGAATGAAGCAGGGGTATCTCTATGAACACTAAATTACTGAAAGGATAATAAGGGGATATGAAGTAAAACAACTCTGTATTAGTCAGCCAAAGGGGTGCTGATGCAAAATACCAGAAATCTGTTGTCTTTCATAAAGGGTGTTTATTTGGGGTAGAAGCCCAAAGTTACCAGTCCACAAAGCATAGGTTACTTCCCTCACCAAAGTCTATTGCCACATGTTTGAGTAAGACAGCTGCTGATGTCTGTAAGAGTTCAGGCTTCCTGGGTTCCTCTCTTCCTGGGGCTCATTTCTTTCAAGGCTCAGCTCCTCTGCTCTCTCCACAAGGCCACCTGTAGACTATCAGGCAACTGGCTCATCTTTCTTCCTAGGGCCTCTGCTGTGTCCTGTTGAGCCTTCTCTCCTTCCTCACATATCTGCTTCTCTATGTGTTTACTTCCCAGGCTCCAGGATCAAAACTCCAAACTCCTTTCTCTATGGTATGGATTCTCTGTAAGTCCCCACCCACCAAGGGTCAGGGACTCAACGTCCTACTAATGTGGCCCAATTAAAGCCTCAATCATTATTTAATCAAGTAAAAGTTAAATTTCTGAAACCAATATAATCTAATATGTCCAGAGGAACAAACAGGTCCACAAACACAATCCAATATCTATTTTTGGAATTCACAAACAATATCAAACTGTTACAAACTCTATAACCATGAATTTGATAACCTAAATGAAATTTTAAAAGTACCTTGATAAACGCAAAATGACAAAATCTCTCTTAAAATGGAATATATCACCCAAATATTTCTATATGTATTAAAGAAATTGAGGACACAGCTAACAAAATTTTGCAGCAAAGAAACTGCTGGTCCATGTGGCTTCATTGCTGAAATTTACTATGCTTTTAAGGAAAAAACAACACCAATTCAACACACATTCTTCCAAAATATAGGAGACACATTTAATACTCATTTATGATAAAAACTTGGAGGAACTATAATTAAAAATCAAGGTCTTGAATTCTGGGACAATGGCATTGGAATAGGTAGACAGGGCTCAACTGTCTTACAAAAACAATGGAGGAAGGGCAAAAAACTAAGTGAGAGAGCTCCTTTGGGGAATGCAGAACAGGGAAGTGCTCTTCATTATCCAGGAGGAGAGGGTCAGAGAGACAAAGAGGCCAAATGAAAACTGTGAGTTACTCATCCCTGTGGCTGGTAAGGGCACATATAATGAACCCTCAAGGCAAATAGCTTTGGTAAAACCCCTGGTGCACGGCAGCCAACTGAGTGGGGAAAGAACATCCTCTTCCCTGAGAGGAGACAAGTTCTGGCCCAGGGCTGAGGGTGATTTCTCTTCAGTGAGTTTGGCCAGATGAGCTCCCTTTAAATCTCAAAAAGACCCCAGTCAGCAGTGAAGTGGCCCCAGGGAGAGAGAAGAACTAGGGCAGTGAGGGGATCAGCAGATAGGTACCTAACCAGGCCAAGAAAGAAGAAAGCCAGGAGAAAGAGTGTTACTCAGGAGAGAATGCCTGCCTCACATATATTAAGTCCCCAGTTCAATTCCTGGTACCTTCTAACAAAAGGGATCCAAAGAGTGATGCAGTGGGTTGTCAGGGACCCAACTGACAACTTGTGATAGGGAACTTACAGACTTGAGATTTTTTTTTAATCTGTTATTTTATATTTATTATTGTATTCTATTTTTTTATTCTTTATTTTATTTTCTAAAACCATGTCCATTGCCTATGGAGGGTAAGCAGCAAGGTGATTGATAAGGGAGCACTAGAAACCTGAGATGGTTCCTAGGAGCCTGTCTAAGAAGGAAGCCTGTTTTCCCTGGATGGTTTTTTGTGTGTTTTTTTGTTTGTTGTTGTTGTTTTTTTATTTATTTCCATTTTTTGTTTTCCTTATTTTTTCTCCTTATATTATTTCTTTTCTTTCATTCTTCCTGATGTTTTTCTTTCTTTGCACCTTCTCTTGTTTGTTCTTCATTTCTTCTCTTTCTCTTCTCATCTTCCTAATATTTTAGTTTATTCTATTTTTTTCTTGTTTCATTTTTTTATTCTACTTTTTTCATTCTTATTCCTTTATACTTTTTATGCTTATTCACTATTAATACTTTTTCTGAAATTTTTATGGTTCCTTTTGTGTCTTTTTTATTACCAATAATTTTTTCTCTTCTTTTCTTTTTCCTTTTTTTATGGTCTTAGTATTTTCTCAAGGGTATAGAATAAGTAGAACTAAGTGTCAAAGAGGAACTTTAACATAAAACAAAACAAAATAAAACCCTATAGTAGAAAGAGTGCTAACCATTTGAATAATCCCATCAAGATAAATATATGCCTAGACACCAACAAAAAGTAACAAGCCTTACTAAGAAACAGGAAGACATGGCCCAGTCTAATGGGCAAACTAAAAAACAGGATGAGATACAGAATGTGGAACAACTAATCAAGGATATCCAAATAAATATCATAAGGCAATTTAATGAAATGAAGGAAGAGACAAAGGATACTAAGAAAACTCTGGGGGAACATACTGAAGATATTATACATATACATAAAAAGATAAAAGATCTGGTGGAGATGAATGGCACAATACAAGAAATAAAAAATGCACTGGAAGTAATAACAGAAGATTTTAACAGACAGAGGAAAAAATTAGTGTCACTGAAGATAATACATCTGAAACCAGACTGATAGTAGAACAAATAGATAAAAACAGAAAGAAATCATCAGGTACTCAGGGAATTGAATGAGAACATGAAACACAGAAACAACACATTATAGGCATCCTAGAGGAAAAGAGAAGGGAAAGGGGGCAGAAGGAGTGTTGGAGGAAATAATGGCTAAAATTCTCCCAATTCATTTGAGGGACATGGATGTACATGTCCAGGAAGGGCAGCACACTCCAAACAGTATTAATCCTAACAGGCTTACCCCAAGACATATGCTTACCAAATTGTCAAAAGCTCAAGACAAAAAGAGAATACTGAAAGCAGCAAGAAGAAAGAGATCCATCACTTACAATGGAAGGTCAATAAGATTAAGCACTGATTTTCTCATCTGAAACCATGGAGGTGAGAAGGCAGTGGTATGACATAGTTAAGGTGCTAAAAGGAAAAATACTTACCAGCCAAGAATTCTGTAACCATAAAGCTGGCATTAAAAAATGGAGAGACAAAGAAGAAAGAATATGGCCAGGAGATAGCAGAGACAGAGATTGAAGTGCTGCAGCCAAGGAAGCCAGAAGGGCATGGAGTGGATTCTTTCCAGAGACAATAGAGGGATTGCAGTCCTGCTCTCTCCTTGACTTCAGACCTCTAAAACTAAGTTTTGGGTGACTGCCACCTCCACTCTTGGATTCTGTATTTCTCAAGACATGTAACTTCATTTTGCCACTCTTCAAGCCCATGCTGAAACTGTGAGGCAGGCCAACAGGGCAGCCAGCCCATGCCCAGCGGGACGATCACGAGCATGGAAGGAAGTCTCCAGGATCAAATGGAAACTGCTCACCTGGAATGTCTGAACTTCATGGAACAGCTTATTGAAAGATTCTGAACAGATCTCAGGGATAAATCAGAAGAATAAGGGTGAATTAATAGAAAGTTGAAGTAAATAAATGAAGCATTAATTAACTTCAGTGGAAAGTGTTACAAAAAGAGAACTGTAATATTATGCTACTTTACTCTGCAGTGAAAAATATATCCAGGGTCAAAGTAATGTAAACACTGATTATTTAACTAAAAATTGTGATTTAAATGTGTTGGAAGGATGGAGGCAAAGAGATCAGGGTATTTGAGAAATAAATCCTCATCTACCCCAATTAAAACAATTGAAAAAAAAGGAAAAATCAGCCCATAAATATATTATTTAGAGATAAGGGGAAAAAATGGTGGAAAGTTCAAATTATCCACATATAAAACAGAAATTAAGAGAGTTTATCAACAAGAAACCTTCCCTTCCAGAAATACTAAAGGGAGTTTTGCAGCATGACAGGTAAAAAAAAAGGAGGATTATAACAGTGTGTTCGAAGGAAGCTCATTAGTAAGAATAACTGAAAAGAATAAGAGAAATAAAAACAAAATATAACATATATAAACCTAAATAAAAAATGGCTAATATAAGCTGCCTTGACAGTAATAAAATGGAATGCTAATGGATTAAACTCTCTAATCAAAAGACAGAGGTTGAAAGAATGGATAAAGAAATGTGACCCATCTATATGCTATCTAAAAGAAACTCATTTTAGGCCCAAGGGCACAAGAAGATTGCAAATGAATGGTTGGAAAATGATTTTACATGCAAACAACAACCAGAAAAGGGTTGGAGTAGCTATTCTAATATTGGACAAAAATAGTTTAAATGCAAAACTATTGAAAGAGACAAAAAAAAAAGGACACATATATTAATAAAAGGGTAATCTAACAATAAGAAATATTAATAACAAACATGTATGCATCTAGCCAGAGTACCCCAAAATACATGAGTCAAACATTGGAAAAATTAAGTGGAGAAATAGATGACTCTAGAATTATAGAGGGGGACTTTAATACAACGTTATCACCATTAGACAGAACATCTTGACACAGGCCAATAAAGAAAGAGACATTGGAAAATATGTTAGAGATTCTAGACCTAACAGACATATACAAAATAACACACCCAAATACAGTAGGATATACATTCTTCTCAAGTACACATGAATCATTCTCCCGGACAGACCACATGCTAGATCACAGAAAAACTCTCAACAAATTCAGAAAGATTGAATTTATAAAAGAAATTTCTCTAATCACAATGGAATGAAGCTGGAGATCAATAAGGGACAGAGAAACAGAATAGGCACAAAGATATGGAATTTAAGCAGCACACTCTTAGACAATCAGTGGATCAAGAACAAAATTTCAAAAAAAATAAATAACTACTTTAAAATGAATGAAATGAGAACACAACATATCAAAACCTATGGGATGCAGCAAATGCAGTGTTGACAGGTGAATTTATATCCATAAATGCTTATATTAAAATAGAAGAAAGAGCTAAAATCAAAGACTTAACTGAACACCTGGAGGAACTGAAAAACAAAAAACAAAATAATCCCAAAGCAAGCAGAAAAAAAAAAAGAAACAACAAAGATTAGAGCAGAGCTAAATGAAATTAAGAATTTAAAAAAAAACATAAAAAATTAACACCACTGAAAACTGGTTCTTAGAGAAGACTAATAAAATTGACAAACCTTTAGCTAGATGAACAAGGAAAAAAAGGGAGAAGTTGCAAAGACATAATTTTTTTTTTTAAATGAGGGAAAGGATTTTACCATTGACCCCACAAAAATAAAGAGTATCAAATGAGAATAGTTTGAAAAAGTGTATATCAACAAGATTGCTAAGCTGGAGAGGTAATGGACAAATTTCTAGATACACACATGCAGCCTACTCAATTGGAGAAAATATTTGGTAACCATTTATCCAATAAGGGCCTAATATCCAGCATATAAAAAGAAATTCTACATCTCAAAAACAAAAAGACAAACAACCAACTTAAAAATGGGAAAGAGTTTTGAATAGACACTTTTCTAAATAGGAAATACAAATGGCTAAAAAGCACAAGAAAAGATGTTCAATATCACTGTCTATTGGGGAAATGAAAATCAAAACTACAATGAGACATCATTTTATACACATTAGACTGGTGGCTACTAAATGAACAGACAAACAAAAACCAGAAAACTACAAGTATTGGGGAAGATGTGCAGGAAAGGGAACCCTTATCTAGCTGGTCAGAATGTAGAATGGTACAGCCATTGTGGAGGACAGTTTGTCAGCTCCTCAGGAAAGTAAATATAGAATTGCCATATGATCCAGCAATCCCACAGCTGGGTATATACCCAGAAGAACTGAAAACAGGAGGCAAATAGATATATGCACATCAATGTTCATAGTGGCATTATTCACTATTGCCAAAAGTTAGAAGCAACCCAAGCATCCATCATCAGATGAATGCATAGGCAAATTGTGGTATACACACACAATGGATTATTACTCAGCTGTAAGAAGGAGTGAATTATTGACACATTGGGCAACATGGTTGAATCTTGAAGACCTTATGTTGTGTGAAGTAAATCAGTCACTAAAGGACAAATATTACATGATCTCACTTATATGACCTAAGCAAATTGAACTGACCCACAAAGCAAGAGTCTGGAAGACAGGTTATCAGGAGAGAGAAAGGGAGTAGAGTGTGATGAGCCAATGCTCAGTATGGGCAAAACCTATGACAAGGTGGAAGGTGGTGGTTTGACAGTGGGTGGGGGTGTTAGTTGTGCAGGTATGTGAGTGTGGTTGATGGTGCTGGAATTTGATTGTGAGCAAGGTGGGGGGGTTGAGTTGGACTATGCATGGAACAGGGGGGAGTGCTAAAGAAAGGAACTGGTGAACTCTGGAGACTTGTAGGTCTGTGGTTAAAACTACAATGGTGGCAATGTTCTTTTAGCAAATAGGGCAAGGGAGGATTATGGGTGCAGGGTGTTGGGGGTGGTGAGATATGTGGGAAAATGTGTCTGGGGCATGCTTTTATGGAATATGAAAGTGTTCATCATGTCACAGGGTGTTATTTCAGTGGGTGGAGAACCGCCCAACAAACAAGAAAATAATAAACTCTCATTCTGAAGAGTCCCACTAGGTTCTTAATTAGAGGGGTAAGAGTCTCTTGAGAACATAGGTAATGCCTAATAAAAGGCCAATATATCAAACCCTCAATATTAATGCATGTAATTATAAGCCTTATTCTTTAAAAATCACAACCTAGTGGATACCATGGGTTCCAAGGGGTGTGTGGGGGGGTGAAGAATGGATGGAGCATGGGGCATTTTTAGGGCATTGGAATTGTTCTGCATGATCTTGCAGTGTCAGAAATGGATCATTATGCATTTTTTTAGACTTTATAAAAGTGTATGGTGCAGAATGTGAATCATAATGTAAACTATTGACCATGGTTAGTGGCAATGCTTTAATGTTTGTTCATTAATTGTAACAAATGTACTATACTTACGTAAAATGCTATCAGTAGGCGAAATAGTGAGAGGTGGAGGGGGTGGGCCATAATGGACTCTCCTATATTATCTATATGACTTTTCTGTTACCTAAAGCCTCTTTGAAAATAAAGTGAAATAAATAAGACAATGGGGGAACATAGAGAAGAAATTGTCACTGTACATAAACGATAACAGATTTTATGGGAATGAAAGACAATGCAAAAGAATTTGTTGTATATATTATTTCAATTTTTATTTTTTTATTTTTTATTTTTTATCATTTTTTAAATTTATTTTTTACTTTGTTTTTCAGGAGTTTTTTAATTCCAGAAGAATTGCAAATGTGGCATGGAGGATCACTTGTCTGGGGTATCAAGAATGGGGTGATGTGTGGGGATGAGTGCACCTGAGTTATGCCTCTATGGAAAACGAATGTGTTCAAGTGGTCATGAGGTGTTGCCATGGTATGTGGAGCCCCACACAATAACCAAAAGAATGTTGAAGTCCCATCCTGAAGAGTCCTGCTATATTCTCTAATAGAGTCTCAAGAATCCCTAGAGCACATGGGCAGACCAATATACCGGACCCTTGATATTGATGTCTATACTCACGAACCTTGTTCTTGTGAATTGAAACTTAGCCTAGTATTATTATATATTGCCTAGGAGTTACCTCCTGGAAGCCTCCTTGTTGTTACTGTACATGTGACAACAAATGTCAAATGTGGCCTCTCTCTAAGTCAATCTCAGCATACAAATTCACTACCTCTGCAGAATCTCACTGTCTGCCACCGTAAGCAGACCTGAAACAGGGGAATCCTAAGAACTCTAGAGACCTCTAGATACTATAGGCAAGGCAGACAATCTCAGGAATTTCATGCCCTGTCAGTGGGCTTCACTTTGGAATACAGTCCCCAAAGTAACAGAGTTAGACTCATTTTTAATTCCCCTACACATGGTTGTACTGCCCCTTTTATTTGAACTTATGACTAGCACTATACTCTTTAAATATAGGTCCCAGAGACTTAAATCTTCATTCTGTTCATATGTCAGTTTTGCTCTGAATCTCAGCAGAGTTGCAATACTTACTCTTCAGTTCACTGGACTCACCCACAACAACTAACAAACCGATGATGACAGACAATGCCTATCCCAAAAAACAGAGTGTATCTGTAACTGCAAGCAAGACAGTTCCATCCATCTGCCCCATGGACTCTAAACCCCCTCTCAGTCAGAAGCAGAGTGGGAATCACCATTGCAAAATCCTCAAGACTGAGAAATGAACAAACATTAGGGGGGATTGCAACTACGGACTAAAGTAGACATTATTTTTGTAGTAATGGAAGAACTGGTAACACTGATATAAAGGCAGTGGTCACAAAAGTTCTGAGGAGAAGGAAAAGAAAGAATAGGTATAGCATGAGGCATTTTGGGAACATTGGAATTGTTCTGCATGGCATTGCAATGATGGGTATAGGCTATTATACATTTTGCAAAACCAATAAAATTGTGTGGTTCAAAATGTAAACCATATTGTAAACTATAGACCATGGTTAGCAGCAATACTTCAATATGGGTTCATCAATTGTAAATATATATATATATATATATATATATACACCACACTAATGAAAGATGTTGATGGGAAAAAGTGGGGGAGAGGGAGGGGAAGTTAAGGTACATGGGAATCCCCTATATTTTCTATGTAATAGTTATGTAATCTAAATGTTCATTAAAAATAATATTAAAAAAGTTTAGGAGTTCAACATAATACACCACATCTGTGAAAAACATATAGCACACTTGATGCTGTATAGTGAAAGAATAATTGTTTATCCTTTTGGAAACAAGGCAAGGGTTACCATTCTCACCATACTTGTTCAACATCTTATTGGAAACCCTAGCTAGTACAATAGGAAAGAGAAAAAAAGAATATGCATAACAATTGGAAAGGAAAAAATAAAACTGCATCTATTCTCAACCAACATAATTTCCTACATAGAAAACCCAAAGAACCTACAATAAAATTTCTATAACTGATAAATGAGTTTAGCAATGCCAAAATGTATAATGTCTGTATAGGAAAAAGAGTTTAAAAGTTATATAAAAGCAAAGGACAATTGGGATTGACATTTTGAAAACAATATAATTTCTAATACTATCAAAAATTTTTATTACTTCATTTTTTAAAATATGTGCACTATCTATATGCTGAAAACTACCAAACAGTGATAAGAGAAAGCATAGAAGATTTAGGTATAATGTGATATAGCATATTTATGGCTTGGAAGACTCTATATACTTAAGATGTCAATTCATGTAATACTGATCTAAAGAAGCAACAGAATTCCTATCAAATATCAGAAAAAAATTTGGATGTATTAACAAACTGATTCTAAAATAAATATGAAAAATAAATAAGTAATTGAAAGGAAGAAAAAAGGAAGGGAGGGAGGGAAGGAGAAAGAAAGGAAGGGAGGAAGGGAGGAAGGGAGGAAGGGAAGAAGGAAGGAAGGAAGGAAGGAAGGAAGGAAGGAGAGAGAAATAGCCTAATAATTTTTTAAAAATTAAAATAAGGAAAGTTAGAAGACTTCATCCATTTTCAAGATTTCTTAAGTCCTAGTAATCAAATCAGTATACCATTGGAGGAAGGATAGATATATGGTTCATGGAACAAGACAGAGAATCCAGAAATAGACCCATGTGTATATGGCCAATTGATTTTTTTTTATTTTTTTTTATTTTCTTTTATTTTTTTATTTCTTTTTATTGACTTTGTAATAATATTACATTAAAAATATATATGTGAGGTCCCATTCAACCCCACCCCCCCACCCCCCCTCTCCCCCCCCCAACAACACTCGTTCCCATCATCATGACACATCCATTGGATTTGGTAAGTACATCTTTGGGCACCTCTGCACCTCATAGACAATGGTCCACATCATGGCCCATACTCTCCTCCATTCCATCCAGTGGGCCCTGTGAGGATTTACAATGTCCGGTGATTACCTCTGAAGCACCATCCAGGGCAGCTCCATGTCCCAAAGACGCCTCCACCTCTCATCTCTTCCTGCCTTTCCCCATACCCATCGTCCACCATGTCCACTTTTCCCAATCCAATGCCACCTCTTCTATGTGGACATTGGATTGGTTGTGTCCATTGCACCTCTATGTCAAGAGGAGGCTCAGATTCCACATGGATGCTGGATGCAATCCTCCCATTTTCAGTTGTAATCACTCTAGGCTCCATGGTGTGGTGGTTGTCCTTCTACAACTCCATCTTAGCTGAGTGTGGTAAGTCCAATAAATCAGATTGTAGGTGCTGGAGTCTGTTGAGGCTCAGGACCTGGCTATCACATTGTCAGTCCAGAGATTCAAATCCCCTAAATATATCTTAAACCCCAACGTTAACTGCACCTCCAGCACATTAGCATGAAAGTCTTATGAAGGGAGATCCCATCTGAGTCCAGATTCATCACACATAAACACCATTTCCAAAGAGGGGCCATCTGCCCTGGTAGTTAACCCCATCTGCCATGACCATAACTCTCATGGGTCTCTTTAGTCTTCAAAGGAACCAATATCTGGGCCAATTGATTTTTTAACAAAGATTCCATGACAATTCAAGGGAGAAAACCAACAAATGGTTCTGGAATAATTGTATACACATATTCAAAATAATAAGCATTGATCCATACTTTGCATCACGTATAAAATTTAATTCATAATGGATTATTGAACTAAATATAAAACCTAAAACTTCTAGAAGGAAACAATATTGGGAAAAATCTTCGTGACTTTAAATAAACTTTCTTGATAGACAGCCAAAAGCATCAAACATAAAAGAAAAGAAATTAAATGGAATATCATCAAAATTAAGAATGTCTGATCTTCCAAATACACGTAATCAAATTAAAAGATAAACTACAGACTACGAAAAATATTTTCAAATCATATATAGTAAACATTTTTATCCAAATTAAATAACAAACTCTGAAAATTCAATAACAAAATTCACAACACCCTGCCTTGGGAAAAAAATGGTCAAAGATTGGATCAATCATTTCACCAAAGGAACTATATGAATGACAATTCAAATACTACTACTCATTACTGAAGTGGAAAATAAGAATAAGAATAAAAGTATAAAAATAAAATTGATGATAGCAAGTGACAGGGATTACATGGAGCAACTGTAGGTATGAAATATTGGAATTGTCAGACAGTACTTGGAAATTAGTTTCAATTTCTTATACATTGAAATGGGTAATTTCAATTTCTTTTACATTGAAATGTGTAGTTCTGGTAAGGCCCGGGATCCCCATTCCTAGATATTTACAAAGTGCAATGTCAAGCTACATCCACATTAAAACCTGTATGCAAATGTTTATACCAGCTTTTTATGTAAGAAACCAACAACCTGCAACTACCCAAATTTCCTCAAATGGGGAAAAGATAAATAAGCTATGATATATTCATACAAAAGAATACTACTTGCTATTAAAAGGAAGAAGCTACAGATACTCACAAGAACATGCATGAATCTCAGATATATTAAGCTAAGTAAAATAAACTAGATTCAGAAGGATATATAATGTTTTACCCATTTACCTGACATTTTGGAAAATACAAAACTATGGAGAGAGAAAACAAAGCAATGGTTGCCCTGGTCTGAGTTCGAAGAGACAGGTTAATTACAAAGTGACACACAGTAATTTTTTGTTGTGATGGCATCATTGCACATTTTGATTGTAATCATGATTCTATTATACTACTGTATGGAATTGTTAAAACTTGTAGACCTGTACACTAAAAGGGGTGAATTGTCTTATATTAAAATCACGCCTTAATAAAAGCAAACAACAACAACAACAGATTGCCCATTTGTCACCTGAGATAAAGCTAGAGACACAGCATGAGTAAAGGAAAAGGAGAATATTTGAGGAAACCTCTCAATCGATTAAGACTTCAGTAGGTGAGACTAAGACATTACCAGGTATGATTTTCTGTATTCAAGTTGTCTTATCACTTTTATATGGCAAGTTGTGATTTTGTCAATGAATGAAGCAGTGGCTTTTTATTCTACCATATTTCAATAAAACTAAGACGTGCATTTTTCCCCTTTTTAACAGCTCCAAAATTGGGAAGAGTCTGAAAGTACTATAATGCCATAATTTCATTGCTTACTGAACACAAACTAGTGGTGCATCTTTCAATTGATGGTACCTTAGATTAGATATAATATAGTAATTATTGCACTTCAGCAAACAATATGCAATAAAGGGAGGTATATCTTTGTCCAAAGGGTGAAATCCTAAAATCTTGTGACTTCTCTGCTGTGCTGTTTTTCATCCCACATGGCACTATCAATTACTTAGTGGCAATGATAAATTGAAAGAATAAAATCAATACGGGAATGAGACTTCTATTATGTCACTAGATTATTTAAAGCAAGATTCCGGGGAGTGTAAGTTAAGAGTACCAATTAATATCTAAGTAAATGCTTAGGCCACAACTGTCTGATAGAAATTTCTGTGATGATGGACATGCTCAATTGTCGCATCCTGTCTAAAACTGTAGCCATAATCCACATGTACTATACAGTCCTTGAAATGTGGCGGATATAACTGAGAAACAGAATATCTAGTTTTATTTAATGTTAAATTTAAATGGCCACATGTGGCTAGGGGCCTTGTATTAGAGAGCAGATGCCTAGGTATTGGTAGGAACATTTCTAAAATGGTTCTAAGATTAGGATGGAAGGAGCAGATTGTTGCTGGTCTTAGTACAATAACTCTGAAAATATCAGTTTTAGGTCTGTGGCCTGCACTATCATCCCATTGAGACAAATGAGAAACAAGAGTTAAGAAGGTGATAGATTCAGAAGGTACTTAAAGCCAACTTACAAGGTTCTGGGTTTTCCTTTAAGTATTTGCTTGCCTGTCAGAGAAAGCCTGCTAGCCCCATTTAGAAAAAAATCTTAATGTGCTAGTAGGAAGAATAACAAAGTAGGGAGCTAAAAGAAATTATTATTAGTTATACTTTCTAAATACACAACAGAAGATGGTAAAAATATTAAGTTTGGTATCTACACTGAGATTATCCAGGGATAAAATCTTCCTGGTGATGAACCAAAAAATGATAATCAGGAATTGACAATAGTTTATATCACTTGTGATTATTTTTCTTTGAAATCGTCTAAGATACCTTTCACTCACCTTTTAGCATAAAATAATTAGTGAATTCAGATTGTTTCCAACTTACCTTAACTTGTTTAAACTGTAGGAAGTAGATAGTAATTTAAGACCCAGTAAAACATTATGAATTACCCAAGTTAACTTCAATGAGTTATTCTAATACCACCACTGACATATATCTAAACACCTACACCCATGGGTGATACGTAGATACATCAGGACTACTTCATATGGTTGTCCAGTTTGTTCTCTATGTGTTCTCTACACTGCCAAGGGGATAATGGGATGGAGGCTGAAATCCAATAGACATTCTGGCTAGTTCTTGCACAGAGTCATTTCCTCCCAGAGAAGAAAGCACTGTTTTCATCACATGGTCTATTGAACCTTCCCAAGCAGTGTGCTTATGGAAGCAAATGTCCAGGCAGGACAACTTACTGTAATGCTTTTATCTGGCAAGACTGTTCCCATTTTTAACACACAGACACAGTGGCCCTGAAATATTTCTACTTCTGTGAAAGTAGTAACACATACACACTCTGACACTAACATGCATGTTCTTGGCCAAACACATTTTCCCACAATCTAAAAGGTCCAGAGAAATTAAAGAACCAATTCAAATAAAGAATAAGAGCTATAGATGAACATGTAAATAATGTGTATGACGGTAGAAGGTTGAAGTAAGAAGAAAAAGGACAAAAATAAAGATGAGTGTATAAATTTAAAGGTGGGTGGCTGGGCTAAAAGCCACAGACTTTTGCAATGTTACAAGGATAGCTTCCAGACCTTCAGTTACATCACTGAGCTCAAGGATGCTGAACATTAAGAAGGGGTGGGGATCACTGTGGAGGGGGCGGGGCATTTGGTCTTGGTCCTCAGCCTGGTTAGGGAAGCAGGGGTTCATGGTAACCTACGCTGGTATCCAAATCTTTTGGCAGAGACCACACCAGGGATCTTGGGTGGTGAAAAAAGATACTGCTGCCATAATACTTCCTACTGAAAATTTCCCCCACCTTCAATCCATAACAGCTAGGAATGGGACTTGTAACAATTGACGACATTAATGTCGAACACCTTTGCTACCACATATCCAGTAAAACACAGAGGCACCAGGGAGCCTGTTTCCTCATTCCAAAACAAAGTTCAGTTGATTGGCTGTTTAGGTTACATGCCAACATCCTAATTCTCAGAGATTTCCATTTTGAGGAGGTAGAAATATGGGGATTATAGAAAAGGTGGTCAAAGGATGATGGTAAGCCATGTAAATGCCATTACCCAGCACAAAGCCAAATAGAAATATACATTTCATGTAAAATAATCAAGCTAGATTCTGTAGGCCAAATAAATCATTCATTGGCTGAACATATTTTCCATTATGATTATTCTTAAATTTCATATGATGGCATAGAAAAATGACTTTTGAAGAATTATCTCAGAAATCATATGATCCAATAACTGCTAAAAAAAATGTGGTATATGTATTTAGTACAAAAGGGGTATTCTTACATGCATACTTCCTAATGGATACAGTAGAGACCATATGATTGTGACAAAGCAAAACCATACAGAAGAAACAAAACGCACATCCATGTAATAGGACTATGACAGTAACAATTAGAAAAAGTATATATAACCAGATAGAGAAAAATGAAAGGAAAACATAACAACAAGAATATAATGATCCTAAGAGAAAATGGTGATTTTAATTGGGCTACTGGATTTGAAGTAAAATGAAGAGTTGATTTGTTTACCAAGAGATTTAGATTGTATAAATACGCAATCTTAATCTTTAGGCTCTAAATGTTCTATTTTCTCTAAAGGAATCTTCCTCTCCCAAGACATTTCCATAATAGATTTTGGAACCCAAAAGAACTTCATAGCTTATTTAAACTAAGCCTCTCATTTTCCATCCAAGTATTTGATTTAGCACTTCATTTTACAAAGATTATAGAAATGGTCGCAGATATATGAAAAATGAGTCAAGCATCTCAAAACCAGTTAATTCACCTGGCTATCCTAAAAAATGTACAAGTGAAAGAGAGAAAAGGCAAAATCTAATATTATACTCCGACTTTATGGTCAAGAGATTTGTAGGATAGCTGTGAGTGTGAGAAATAGACATCTGGAGCTGCTAATGAGA
This sequence comes from Dasypus novemcinctus, assembly GCF_030445035.2. Taxonomy (NCBI): domain Eukaryota; kingdom Metazoa; phylum Chordata; class Mammalia; order Cingulata; family Dasypodidae; genus Dasypus; species Dasypus novemcinctus. The sequence goes on along the minus strand of NC_080679.1, from coordinate 120,282,243 downwards.
ATGCTAAGGATGACCTGGTATGATTGAAGGATAAAATTAAAGATGCCAATTCACACACACACAAATAATAATATAGGTCACAGAAATCAGAGAAGACTGCATGGAACCCTTTCTCTTGAACAACTCTCCAAACAGATTCCTGTAATACACTCCAGATTTCCCTTGAACAATTTTCTCTTTCTGGGATAATGTGTTCGTTGGTCTGAATCATTTCTTGCAGTTTTGAACAGCTCATCAAGAAATCTCTGGGTCATTTTTTTCACTCTGTTTTATCTTTGGTGGCAGATACAAAGGCTCTGATACATATTCTCTGATACATATTCTCTGATACATAATATCTGATACATATTTGATTTATCTTACAAAATTATTTTGATGGACTGAGAACATACTAAAAAATTCTTTCCTCAAATGCCATAGGATATCTCATAAATAATAAAAAAGCTATAATTTATAAAATGTCTACTTTGTAAAATGCCATATTCATCATAGGCACCGTGACTAGAACTTTTGGTATTATTATAATAGCTGGTTCTCACAAAGCCCTCAAGATGTGTGTAATCATCTTCACTTTACAGGTGTGGTTACATAATTTTCCTGTGGTTACATAAATCTACAAAGTCAGAAATACTGATTTTCTGACTACAAAGCCCATGCGTTTTTTCCAAAGACCAACCAAAATGGCTTAATTTCTAATCCTATTTAGAGTCAGTGGAGCCACCAAATACAGTCATGTTATACATGTCACATTGTCAAATTTGCTAGGTAAGTTTTCTACCTTCTAATATTTGAGCTAAATTTTGGAACTTCAAAGGGGCATTTTTCTAGAACAAAAGACTTTTTAAACTCCTCTTCACATAAAAAATGCTCTATACATTCAGTATATGCTTACCTCTGCCCAATATGACTACCAGGATTGGTTTCTGTAGCAATTTGGTATTATTTACGAGTACCCCAAAAAGAGAAAAATCACATTTGTAAACTGGTTTTAAGTTTACTTTGATTAAAAAAAAAAATAGGGCTTTGATTCGACCATATCAGTAGGGCATGACGCAGGTTTGAGTCCCCACCCCCTTGGTGGGCTGATATAAATGGACAATCACTCAAAAAGTCACGCAGGAAGAAAGAGCTCCACAGACATGGAGGAGGAGAGAACTTGGTCATTTCAGTTCTGCCACGTGACAGAAAGGAGAAGGCACAACACAGCTAAAGGCCTGGGAAGAGACATGAGCCATGTGCCTGATAGTTTGCACTCAAAGAGAAAAGAGCAGTTGAGAAAGCCTGGAAAGACACAAACCCTATGCCAAACTACAGCTGAGATCAGAAAAAGCTGGGACCATGGAGACTTAGGAGGAAGAAGGAAGGAGAAACCAGGCAGAGATTGCCCACCATCTTGCTCCAACACTTGGTAGCTGACCTTAGTGAGAAAGTATCTTTATGGTACCTTGAGTTGGACTATTTAGGGTCTTATAACTGTAAGCTTTTACCCCAAATAAATATCCTTTATAAAGGCCAACAGATTTCTGATACTTTGCGTCAGGACCCCTTTGGCTGATTAAAACAATTTCCTAGTGGAAATACTGGGCTAGACCTATGAGGTCACACAGGTCTCCATACTCAGAAGGGTCCTGCTACTGCCATCTTAAAATCTTTGAACTTGTGTTTTGTAAATCAAGTCCCATGGGATAGAGAGAGCATGAACCCGGGCAGAGGAGGTAAGTGTGATATGCATGTCCATCACTGCTTCTGCACCATTCTCATATAGTATTCACGATGCCCCATGAGCATAGAAATATGATTTAAAAACCCACAATATGTGCGAGTTCAGCGAGATTCCAGTTGAGCAGAAGATTAAGTGTTGACAGCGCCAAGAAGCCTGAATGAACAAGCAATTGTGTTACTTCACTCTATTAGTCAACCACTTACATTGGAAATAACAGTACTGAAGAAAAGGGAGATACAGGGCAACTCATAATTCCTTTATCTTATGTCTTATCTTACTTGATGATATAAGTCTAAAGTAAAGAGCCAATGTGGGTAAAACATGCAGATATCAAGAAGTGAAATGAAAACAAAGGAGTTAAGTTTTATGCAGCTTTTCCACTGTTTTGGTAGAACAAACTACTTAACACATATACGAGCTTCAAAATACAAACTCTGTAATGCTGTTGATTATGCACAGGAGATACGTGCTTATATTTTCATATAAAATCAGCACCATAACTGTGAAGGGTAAAATTCATAATTAAAATTTTATGTTTTCTTTATTCATAATGACATTAAATAGCAAACTGAAAAACAACAGCACCATAGCAAATAAATGGGAGGAGGGGGGAAGCAAATAAAAAACTTTGAGACAGAGGGCACGGAAGAAACAAAATTTATAATTTACAACCTTTCAGGTCCCGCCTTTCCTGCTTTTTGAACAAGGGTTCCCACATTTTCATTTTGTACTGGGTCTCAAAGTTTCTATAGCTGGCCTGACTACCAAACTGAGAGTTAGTTTTTATTGTCATTATTTTCTCTGGTATATTTCCGCCATTTTATTTTCTTTAGGCATTTATATAATTAAACTCTGTTCCAAACTTTTGAATAGAAAATCAAGTTTGGTGTCAAAACCCTTGCAACAATAAGGCAACTCGACATTTAGGAATGACAACAGTATCACGTGCAATGGCCATTCATGCTTTCAGTTAAGTATTAGAGCACTACTACCTCTAAATTTCCTCATCTTCTAAATCAAACAGGTGAAGAAGTAAAAGCACATGAATTGAATCCCAAGGAAAGAACTAACACTGACTCTTTCATTCAATAGTCATTTGCCCTTTGGCACTGTGCTCAGATAGAACACATGGAAATTGCCCAGCACACTGATGGATATACAACAGGTGTTCAATAAATGAAAGCCATTATAAAATCCTAGGACAACCTACTTCTTAACTCCCATGTCATGGATTTATATTCTTAAATGACACAATAACTAATCCATTTGGGGCTGTTTGTGGGCACAATGTGGCAAAACCAGAAAAGATGGTATATGCAAAAAAGATAAATTTTTTAAATGACGAATTGCTTTTAGCACTTAGGATATTTTTAATTAATAAAAACTAATAACAGAAACTTCCCTGCAGGTGGTAGAATTGAGAAATAAATGAAACAGATGAATTTTTCCTTTCAATAGTTACTGACTGAATAGCTTATTTTGAACAAAAAAGACTCAGTGTCTTTGGAAAGTTCTCAGTGTACTAGACATATAAAAACGAATTTTATTATTTTAAGCATTAAGCCAGTATCTTACACCCAAGTGCATCCTATGAAAGTGCCGTCTAAACATAAAATTCAAATAATTTGGGAAAGAAGTGGCTAAATCAAGTCACTGATTAGAGTTCAACACAAATGACAAGTTTTATTTCCATTCATAGTTGGATGTAGCCATGGCTGAATTGCAGGTTTTTACAGTTATATATTAAAGTATTCTCTATATGCATTTTGGAGATAATTGGAAATAGATTTAATCCTAAACTAAATTTTAAAAATTACTTTTAGGGTAGAAAAACAACAACAACAAAAAGTTGTATATGAGGGATGTACTTGGGAGTTACTTAGGAAAACAAGATTCTGGTCCCTATCAGCTAAAAGCTTACTTACTGGGACAAGGTTCCTTTCTATTTAACATCCTCAGCAACATTTCATCTCTAATAGTCTGTGACTCTACGCAAAGGGAGATTAGTAAAGGTTTTTGCCAAGATTTTAGACTATTCTACTGAATAAACAAAATAGTATTCAAACATAAAGCTACTCTATTTTTTATGTTAATGGAAATCTGCCTCCTTCAGTTATTAAGATTCACTTTCTATAGTTCTAATAGACTTGTTGCACTAAAGTTAACTGACAAGACCATAGCTTTACAAATATCACATACACGTGATTCAATCAGCATAGATTACTCACTGGTGGCTGATAATAGCCAGTGCCTACTATGTGCTGTCATTTATAGGTGATAGTTACACTCTGGGGAGTGAAATACAGCAAGCCAAAAATCTAATGTTTGCTTCCAAGTTCAAATAAATATGAAAGAAAAAGCAGTTTTAAGACAACGAATTTATCCTTAAGAAAAATGTTGCCAAATACATCTAAATAGGTTAATTAAAGAGATTGGTGCAGCTAAAGGACAACTGAATGGGTGAACACTGAGAGTATTATGCAGTATTAACAAAATGATGCTGACGGGAAAGTGAACAGAAACCTCTGTAGAATGAATATAAATTAAATATCAATTATAATCATTTTAAGCAGCTAAATGGTCTTTTTCAGATTGCTGCTGCATTAGTTAACCTTTAGATAGAGATGTATGACTAATATCTGGATATGTACTTAAACACAAGCACAGCAATCGAAGTGAATTCTTTCCAGAAAGAATCATTTATATAATTTATCTTGAAAGTTGAGTATACCACAGTGATAGGAAATATCCGTGGTTTTACTAACCTGGAAAAATAGATTTGGATAATACATAGGATGTTTAAATATTGTAAGAAAGGACAATATGTATACTCTACTGACGGCTTCCCTTCACACATGCACATTTAAATCTTTTTTTTTTTTTTCAGAATGAGTTTCCTATGCTTAAAGACTTAGGAGAATAATTTATACTATTATTTTTAGTAGCTATTAACACGGGACAAACAGAAAGACACCTAACATAAGTTAAAATGTATTTATCATTATGGTTTTAAAAACCCTTGTGATTATATATCTTCTGTGCATGTAGATTGCTCGATAATATTAATCAATTAAAGCAATAATCAATGGCCACCTATAGTATTAATTTATATGTCCCTAAGAAACCTTTTTAGCATGGTGCTTGAGAATTGGATGGAAGACCATACTTGGGTAAAGCAAAACAAGTGTGTAGATTACATTAGGGGAAGGTGAGAGTAATGAAGATTAAATAATTAAAAAAAAAAACCTGAAAAACACAGACACATTAAATAATGTTTAGAAAAAAGACATGTTTTCCAGGTTTTATAAATTTAAAGAAATGCATTTTTGTTAATTTCAGATTCACATACTAAAATAAATACAGAACTTGATATATATTTTATGAGGTTTACATGTGTGGCTTTAAAGTCTTGTTGTGTGTTTCAACATTGTTATCACCATCTAGCAATCAAATTCAAATGCATATTTTCTGAAAAAAGTTATCACTGCTATTGTTCTCTCTTTCCATGTTTAGGTCTACATAAGTTTATACAAATTTTAATAAAATAAATGGAAGTGTTTAACTTAAATTGATTCCTTATACATAATTATGTTTCAATGCCAGTGGGATGAAACAAAATGTTAATTTTAATTTTCTAGGATACACAAGTTTATAATTTAAGATGAATCTAACATTATGATCATGGAAAGATGGTCATGTTACATTACATGAAAAAAAATCACTTTACAATTTCCATAGAGAATGATTGCATTTCTATAAAATAAATAAATATGAATGTCAACAATGTAGCCATGTTTATATATAATTGCATGTGTGTTCTTGAAGAATGTAAATTTCTGCTTTGTAATATAGTTTATTATATGAATTTTTAATATTTATTTTAATTTTTATATAATCATTATAGGATTTCCCTCCTCTCAGACCCGCAGATTTATCTTTCTCCTTTTTTATGTGAAGAAGCAAGATGCGAGAGAACACAAGTTTCTTAAATATCTTCAGATCTACATGAACAACATTAGCAGTATCATGGAGGTGGTACAACTTCCAGCTTCTTATTCCCTCTGAATTAAATATATATGTATTGAAGCACCAGATTTTAATTTGATTCTAAGAGGAAACAATCCAGAAAATGAAAAATGCCTTGCAAAGCATCACTTTCTTCCTTACTGCATTAATACCTATCAAGAAGGCTCCTTCTCTGGTCTTTCCACTGGGAACTCAAAGATATTTTGAATGAAGAGCAAATTTTCTGAAGATTAAAATCATCCAGTAGGAAGGTGTTGAAAAATTATGTGATCAACATCTCAATGACTTAAATATTTGTTAATAATCCACTTAAACCAATATTTACAATAAAAAAATTTACTGGAGAAAGATCCATGTAATTGGATAATTGATCTCCACATACCTGAACCAATCTCTCAATAAAGCTATCCAGAAGGAAACAGAAGATGAGCCAGATATAAGGAAAATAAATACAACCAATGAGCAAAGCATAGTTTGTGACATCTTCCATATTTATGCAATACAATTTAAATTTTATGTGAAGAGTTTTCTTTGTATACTTGGATTTAAGCAAAAACTTATTGAATTCCAATGCATGTCACAAATGGTAAGTGATTTTTAACATAAAGTATGTACAGAACGCATATGTAGGTGTACTAATTATGGAGATTTTTGTTTTGTTTTGTTTTTCAACTCTAAATCCCAGGATCTTAATTATAATTGTCAACTATGCTTACTTGGCAAAATACCTGTAAGTGAAAACATCTAAAGAAATTATTTATTTAGGACACTGTAAAAATTACCTAATATAATAAATAATTCATCTTTTTTAACAAATCAATTTTGATACATATTAATAAAGCATAAATCCATACAAAGTGTACAATCAATGGTATATGGAATGCACATATCTGTGCATTCATCACTTCAATCATTCTTAGACTGAAGTCTAAATTTCAACTCAATTCTATCTCCAGTTGAACACATTTATATAACAAACAAAAGATGCAGTTAAAAGAAAAAAAATAACTCTTCTCCAAGTATCCACTTGGAAGGATAATTTGCAAAGAAATCCTGAAAAAGATAAGGGAAATTAGAGAATAAGTATAGAATATTTTAAAATGAGATGGTCAAGCTGAATTCCACGAAGAAATAGTTTAAAAGTGATAATAGTGGGAATTAATGATGAGACAGATCTCTCTATTCCCAATAATTACTGTAATGTGTCTATCAGACACTTTATCTTGTACAAGCTAATATTCATTGTACCTCTTTTGATCTCTGCTAGGTGACAAAGATGTTACACATTGGGATTGGGAGATATTAATTGGTCTATACACAATAAAGACCACAATCCTGACTCTTATGGGCAATCGTACAAGGGATTCATTTCTTAAAAATGTAAGGTGAAAGCATGCTGTGTTTCCTGAAGACAATATTATTTAGCACATACAAAATAATTTTTATGCTTTTTATGATTGAAGAACAACATCCAAATTCTTGATTTATTGGCTTTTCTGTTTGTTTATACTATCACATTGTTCATTTAGTATATTTCCTGTTCTTTCTGTTTTTATATTATTTGGTATGTAGCTTTTCAAAGATTTTCCACAAAAAAATAATTAAGAAAAGTAAATCGCTTTCACTCAATGCATATATCCAGTAGTGGCATTCCAACAGAAGAGAATTTCAATAAGATTTTATCCCAATTTTTAAAATGACAAAATCAATTTGCTTTAAAATATATATATATAATTGGGTTTGTGGCCTTCATTAGGACATATTTAGAATTTATTTTTGATATTTGTTTATGATGAATAAGATATTATAAATTGAATATGATGACCCTAACACTGCACAGGACATGGGGAAACAGAGTAGACAGAACTCATTTCTATATTTAAGGAAAGCAGTATCAAAATAAGTAGATTGATATTCAAATAATCCTAATACCAAATACAGCATAGTGAGACTATACTGGAGGCCTTTATAATATATTTTTTTAATTATTAATAAAAGCGTTCTTAGAAAAAGCCATTTTGACAGTTTGTAGTAGATTTAGCATTCAAACAGACCGGGTTAAAATGGTGTTTACTACAGGACTTGGCCAACAATAGATAATGAATAAAAGAAAGCTACAAATCCACTTGCCTCTTCATCCTCCTCATTTTATCATATTTATTATTGTCATATTCAATATAAATTTGTTGTCCAAGGAATAAGATTCACCATTTGGAAAAGGAGAGATGAAATCATGTAGGCAAGAAAAGGAGAATAGTCAAAAGAATGTACTCCATGTCTACGGAAATTTGTGAGTAGTTAAGCGTAGGTAAACTTAAGTGCATATGGGGAGAATAGTTGTAGGAAGTGAGGCTGGAAATAAATGGTGAAGGTAAATTGTTAGGATTATTTAACGGGAAACAGAAGAGATTTAATTTCATTTAGAGAGTGAGGGTCTCTAAGACATTTTTAAGCATGCAGATGACAATTACAGTTGGAGTTGTCCTGGGTGGTACTGCAGGGACAGATGCTGAACATTGAATGTCCTGCCATGGCCCACTGGGTGGACTGGGGGAGAATGTAAACTACAACATAAACCACTACCCATGCAGTGCAGCAGTGCTCCAAAATGTATTCACAAATGTAATGACTGTGTCACAATGATTAAAGAGGTTGTTGATGTGGGAGGAGTGGGGTGAAGGGGATAGGGGTATATGGGGACGTCATATTTTTTGATGGTAACATTAAAAAAAAAGAGTAAGTACACTTGAAAATGCTTATAATAGTGCTTATCACATAGTACTGCTATGTAGGTATTAACTATGAATACTATTGTAGCAACATTAGTCATAATAATAGAAAATTCCAAACAATCCACATGTCCATCAACAATAAAGTAGAAACAAATAAAGTGTTAGAAATTCATGTAATAAAAAAAAAAAAAGGCTAACTACTGGTGGAGAGTGGATGTGACTCAAGTGGTTGAGCTCTTGCCTCCCACATGGGAGGTCCTGGGTCTGGTTGCTGGTGTCTTCTGAAAAAAACAACAAGCAAAACAAATGTAAAAACCAACTCAGGGAAGTCGATGTGGCTCAGTGGTTCAATGCTTACTATGCTTACTTCCTACATACGAAGTCCTGGGTTCAATTTCCTGTCTCCTGGGTTCAATCCCCTGTCTCTGGTACCTCAAAAAAAAAAAAAAAAGCTAACTACTGGTAGTAATAAGGATGCATTAGAATAGGATACATCAGTAGAAGAAAGAGTTTTATATTTCTTTTCTGTAGTCATCATTCATTACTCTAAGAACAATTTTTTCTTTATTTTTCCTACTGGTCTTAGATAAATTTTATGTTTTGTCTAATCTTACTGCTTCCTAAAGCCTGTACCTGAGCTTCTAGTTATCTGAAGTATTTGGACTAAGCAGATATACCCTTTGCCAGCATTTCTCTCACTGTTTTTCATCTATTATCTTTTATTTAATCTCTTTTTGTACTTTTCACTTTTCAATTAAGTGTTGTGATACTCTAAATTTTGTATGTCCACCTCTAACTCACGATGATCTCAGTTTTTCATGGAATAAGCATTTACAGTGCATGAGCATGGACCAGGCTCCATTTTCACTTATGCTTTCCCCTCCCTGTGTAAAAAAGGAAATGTAAATTTAATTTTGAGAGTACGTTTTTGAATGATTCCACCAATATTATTCTCCTTTGAAATTGTCTTAATAGATAAATATTAAATAAGCAATATCTTTCACCAGCTGTTGGCTGCCTGTCATATGCCAGTGCCTTTGCTATATGTTCCATTTACCAAATGAGTCATACTTCCTTCGCTTCTCAATGTTCTCATCTGTAACATAGATGCAATAATTGTATAAAACTCAGTTTTATTGTGATAATTTAATGCATTAATTAATAAAGTGCTTGGAAGTGTGCTTGATACATACTATGCACCCAATAAATATCAGCTACCTTTATTATTCATTTCTTTCCTTACAAGATTATACCAACACATTATATCTGAGAAACTAGGCCTTAAAGATGAAAAGTAACTTATCCAATATCACAACTATGGTTAATTGTAGAGTCAGGATTTGAATTCACTTATGTGTAAATCTTAGGACTTTCTTTTAACAGGTGTCATTGGACTGATGAACTTCAGATAGGCTTTTAAAATATCATTATATCTCATAGCTAGAGGAACCCTAAATTTCAAATCAGTTTTGCTCTGATAGCTCAAAGAATTGGGTATGTCACTATATGTTGGCTGAAAGAATTAAATTTTCAAAATGTAGAAAGGCTGTTAAACCCTGGAAACTATCTGTTCACTCTTTACTGAAATCTGTAAAAAAATGCACCATCTCTATCTTTTTCCAGTCTCCACATGGTATGTTCAATATTCACTGACTAGATGTATCTATCTTTCTCTGACTGTCAGTAATGCAGTGTCCTGTGGATCATCCCAATAATATTCACACTTTTAATCTCCATATATGTGGGAAACCATTTGGTCTCTAAAATAGTCATTCCTAAAAATCAGCCAGCTCCCTCTCGCTTTCTAACTCTTTGATTTTAAAATGAAAATTACTTTTCTCCCTCTAATTGTTTAATAAAAATTAATTAACTTTCAGCTTGGGTAAACCATTTTAGAAAATAATTCAGAGTGAAAAGGCAAAGGCTGAAAACAGAAGAGAAGTCCCAGTTACGGTCTTAGAAAGTTTATAATGCGACACCCTACCTTCATTTTAAGGATCATTAGTTTTTGTCTAATTCAGCAAATAGAAAGTCTAATTTAGCTGTCTGATTCTATTATAGAAATAGGGTTGATGGATTCAGTGTGATTTTAGCTTGGCTTCTTCCCTATTGTTTTTTAATGTAATTTTACTCATTTCTTCTTTCATAAAAATTGGTCTAGCCCCAGTTACTGTTAGATGCTGAGACGCAGAAAGACGAGGCTCATCCCTGCCCTCACATTCCTCATCATCTGGTAGGGAGGGAATAAAACGTGAAAACCATCAACAATACCACGTGAGTTTGCTGGGTGGCGACATGGTACATGATACAGTGGGTTGGGGCTGTCTGTCAGGGGTGTTTGGGAAGACAAGGGGAGAAGATATTTGAGGTGAGTCTTGAGAAATGAATAAGACAAATTTTTCATTGTTGTTTGTGATTTTTACATTTATTTTTTAAATGTTGCTTGAAAAGAAAGACCATGGCAAAAGCCTGGGTACCTAGAGGAGCAGAGGTAAGAAGAGCACAGCAGTGGGGCTTTGCTAGAGCAGGTAATACCATGGGAGAGATGGGGGGACAAAGGGCTGGGGCCAAGCAGAGGCCACAGCGTGCAGGGACCTGTGTGACAGTCTAAGAACAGAAAGAAATCTGCAAACAATAGAAAGCCACTCAAAGGTGAGTTATATGGCCAAATATAGGAGAGAACAATCACCGTGGTAGAAATGTGTAGAATGGATTGGAAGAAGGAAAAGCTATAGTCAAACTCAGGCTTATAACCTACAAAATCATGTATTTTAAAAAGGTAAAAAATAGTTATCCTTATTAGATGAGATAATATTACTTCCTCACCCCACCCCTAGACCAGTATGTGCATTGATCATGTCTCCAATTTTCCAAGATAAAGGAGATAAGAGGCTGCCATGCCAAAGAAATTATTCAGTGAAAACTTGAGGATATTCCCAGAATGGTCACATTAGCTGGAAAATCATCTTTGGATGTCACAGGATTCAAGTTGAAGTGATTGAAAGGTACTTTTTAATATCTAATAGCTTCTGAGAAAACACCACAATGCCTGAAAATCTGTGTGGCTAAACCCTACTGATTCAAAATCAACGGTTAGAGTGAAGGAATCAAAGAGGGAATTGAGTATTATTTATAATAAAGAAATTATTTGTGCCAACAAATTAGCTCTGACCACATGGAGAATATCAAACACTAATTTTTACTGTCTGTTTTCTGCCAGCACATCCAGAAGTTCATTGAACTGACATATTTGATTCATGGGGAATAAAAAGTATGTCTCAGTTCTTCCATACTGGAGGAAATGTGATATTTGCCAGATGACCTTCATAGCAGCCAACCTCCTTCATAGAAATTAAAGATAGAAGGAAATTCTGGTGGCTGGTGGGAAGCCAAAAAGAGGTAGGAAGAACTGAGCTATGTTTATTTTCTCACCACCTGAATTAATATGAAAGATTAAGGGAGTCTGTACTCTGAAAATCTGGGATAAATTTCCATTCTAATTGTACAGTCTAAGGCATAAAACACAGCCTATGTGCTTATAAATCCACATGGTGAGGGAATGTAAATTTTAATTGTATTCTCTCCTTTTTTACTAGTCAAAAGCAGAACATTGCTAACCCCAAAGATGATTTTAAAGTACTGTAAAAGCAATCTATTAATCTTATTCTAAAAAATATTATAAAAATGAAATATTAACAAGACATTAATCAATGACTTTCTTTAAAAATCACGAATCTATATAAAGAATATATTGAAAAAGAACTAGAATCTGAAAGACAAAAATGTGCACATGGCAAAATGCAATCTGCAGTTCCTCAAATATATTTTGAATTTAATATGAACCACTGAATGTGATAGTCTCCATAATAAACTCCCATCTTATTTTTGTTGTAGAGTATCTCTTAATCTTTTCAAAGTCATTGTGATCCCTTTGATTGTTAATGAACTCAGAAAATGTAACATAAGATTAGCTCCTCTCACTTACTTTGGTCATTTGATCCTGGCACTCGTGCCATTTATAAGTATTAATTTACCAACTCCTCCAGAAAAGATACATATTTCCTGTCATTAAAATTCCCATTTGTGCTGCTGTACTATCATTTCCTCTCTTCCATTCCATTAAATTTTCTCTAGATTTTACTCTTTTTCTTTAAATCAAGGCTGAGAAGGCACATTCTGAGTATGAACTCACAATTCCTTTCAGGACCCACATGTGGGAAGGAACCATCACCACTCTCAATTACTGCCTTGCTGTCCAACTGCTTGGTGTCTCTATTTCATTAATCTGTTAATGGTTGGTTAATTTTACCTTTGTTAAGAACAAAGGGAACAAAAATGGATCATAGAGATCCTCTGCATGGTTTCAATTACTGCCAGTTTTCCAACTGGTTGGAGGCTCCACTCCATTTATCTGTGAACTCCCATCTCACTTTAACTTTACTTTCATAGGTTCTCATTACCTACCCCTTCCCTTTAGAATCATTGATAAATTAGTTAAATAACCTTAGGCCACAAAAAGTTATGATGGATTACTTTTAAATCAAAGAATTGTAAAGGTTCTACATTCTTCTTGTTCTAGTGGAGCCTTTTTTCCCCTTCAGAGGAAAAAAAATGCTTCTATCTCTCTTTATAAGCTAAATGGAGGCATTTCCTATCCCTCTTGATGTACATACTAAAGTAACAGTATAAATAAGTTTATCTTTTTTCCCACAGCAATGATAGCACTCTTCACTGGATGGATTTAGTCATATCTCCTCCCAAGTTCTCATATTCCTTTCCTTATTATTTTTGTCAAAAATATTTCTTACAGCATTTTCCTTACTATTTTAAAATTATCTGTACCCACTATAGCAAAGATTTTGCCTAGGTAATGCTATAATCTCAATTTCCTAGCACATGTCTAGCACACACTGCCATTAAATCATTGTCAGTTGAAAGGACTAATGAATGAACACAATAATTGGCTAACTGCATGGAGAGATTTGGAAAGGTTCCTATATGCCAGTGTCTCATCCTCAACTGCCTATCACAGTGCCTGAAATTATAGCACTAGACATTCATTTCTCTGGGTTATTGTCCACAGGGACCCTTGTTAGAGAAGCACTGCTCATCCTTTGACTGCATCACACTAAGGAAAGAAAAGGCCCCGTTGTGACGTTCAAAAGCTCATAACCGCTCTTCCTTCTTGCTGTCCATGGATCAGGAGCACGAAGGAATTGCAAATATATAGATAGATCTCTAATTTCCAGAGTTCTCATGATCTTCCTTTCATCCAATTTGGGGGGAGGGGATATTTTTTCCAGTTACTATAAAAGGAATATAAATTGCTTCATAATAATGAGCTAAAAGTTGTGATTAATTTACGTAAACTTCTCTTTCTCATCTTTTTAGACTGACACAGGAGAAATCATTGATCACAAAGTACAAAGAAAATTGCATTGCCAAGGGATTTTATAGAATTTTAGAAGCTCTAAGTCTGGAAGACACTTAGTAAATGTACAAATCAACCTTGGCAATTTAGAGAGGAGGAAATTGAGGGTCAGAGATGTCAATCTTGTTAGAATGTGTTGGAAAAGAGTCTGCTGAACCTGCTAGAACAAAGTGTATTGAAAAATAAGATTCATACAGAAGACCTAAGAATATTCTAACTGGTCTCAATAGAAATCTTTCAGTGTAGGCACTCACACAATACTCTGTATCCTACAATTCAAGATGGGCAAAGAAAATTTCTAGATTTCTAAATGTATACTGAACACATACAGACACTCACTCTTATGTCTTAATGATACTGGATCTTGCATCCAAAGTAGAGGTGGTTATTTCAGCTAAACTAATAGTGCAGATGAGACTGTTATCACAGCCATCTTGAGAATTTTTTTGAGGTCAAAGGTATGCGTTTATTTTTTCTCTCTTTAATTTTTTAAAATATTACATTCAAAAAAATATAAGAGGTCCCCCTATACCCCCAAGCCCGCTCACCCCACTCCTCCCACATCAACAACCTCTCTCATCATCGTGGCATAATCACTGCATTTGGTGAATACATTTTAGAGCACTGCTGCACCACATGGATAATGGTTTACATTGTAGTTTACACTTTACCCCAGTCCACCCAGTGGACCATGGCAGAAGATACAATGTGCAACATCTATCCCTGCAGTACTACCCAGGACAACTCCAAGTACTGAAAATGCTCCCACATCATATCTCTTCTTCCCTCTCCCTACCCTCAGCAGCTACCGTGGCCACTTTCTCCACATCAAAGCTACAATTTCTTCCATTACTGATCACAATAGTTTCATAGTAGAGTATTAGTAAGTCCATTCTAATCCATACTCTATTCCTCCATCCTGTGGACCCTGGGATGGTTATGTCCATTCCACCTCTATCTAGAGAGAGGGCTTAGATTCTACATGGATGATGGATGCAATTCTCCTGCTTGCAGTTGTAGGCACTCTTGGCTCCCTGGTGTGGTGGTTGACCTTCTTCACCTCCCTGTTAGCTGGCCGGGTAAGTCCAATAATCCAGAGGGTAGGAGTTGCAAGTCGGCTGAATCTCAGGGCCTGGTTGTCACATGGACAGTCCAGAGATTCAGGTCTCCTGAGTGTACACCAATCCCAGTGCCAACCACAGGTCCAGTAAAAGTGACAGAAAGATCAATGTGTCCACTCTCTAAGCATTTAAATGATTACCTTCCCCCCAGCATGGGACATGACTCCCAGGGATAAGTCTCCCTGGCACCGAAGGATTACTTCCAAGCATCAGCTAATGATGTAACTAGAGAAAGACCTTGAATAAAAGAGTCAACTCAGACCAGCAGAATATCTCAGCCTACATGTAATATCAGGTGTTAAAAACTGACTTTTTACCTTGAATAAAAGGGAAAAATGGAAAGGAAAAATGAGTTTATATGGCTATGAGTCTCTAAATGAGTCAGGAGGTCATCAAAGGGGTTGTGCTTATGCATGCCTCATCAGGGTCCCAGAGACAGCCAATGTAGATACAACCACAGCTACTGGTTCTCCTGAAGGCTACAGAGACCCGCAGGTTCTATGGTCATGGCAGATGGCTCTGGAGTTCAGTGCCATGTCCGTTGGCCCTACTTTGGAGTTTGTGTTCCTGAGTGTGATGGAGTTGGACTCAGAGATTCATTTTTAATTTTTGCTTGTAGACATTTGTTCCCTTATATCAATTTTCTGTATGTAATTCTAGAACTCCCCCATACGTTATGTTATGTCCTCAATTACTTTCTTGCCAACAATCTGGTTTTGTTCTTATCCCTAGTGCTGATAGGTCTGTTGTAATGATCTTTAAAGATCTAAGTAATATTTGCTAATTTGAAAGACTTTCTTGGTCATCATGAACCTACCAGACCCGGGAGGATCATGCCACACTCCGATCTCCATCAACTCCCAGATAAAGCCAGTGTAATGATGAGGAACATAGAATGAGCACTTAGTAAATCTATTTAGAATAAATTAATAACCATAACAAATAGGAAGCGGGAAAAAAAACCAGAATGCGTCTGTATGTATATATGACAGGATGGGAAGCACAAGTGAGGGTTATATTTGGTCCATTTAACAACAATGACAAAAACAACAATAACAAAAACCAACTATAATGGTTTAATATGTTTGGGTTCTTCGAATTTTCCCAATTATAATACTTTGTGCTTTTGTGAAAATAGTTCTTACCACATGGTCATGGTTACAATATGACTACTCCAATTTCCCCTTAATGTTTTATGTAGGAAAGAGGAGGAGGAGGTAGGACGATGTGGAAAACTTCCCCAAAAATCCCAAGTACTTTTCTGCTTCTGTAATACTGGAGTATACTATGGCAAATAACCAAGCATTTTTGTGAAGGATGCTAGGAACTTAGGGGTTTGTTTATGGTTTTATTTTATTTAGTTTTACTGTTGTTGTTGTTTTTGATTTTTTATCTTTTTAAAAGATACATAGATAACATATAATGTTACATTAAAAAATATGAGAGCTCCCCTATATCACCCACTTCTCCCACATCAACAACCTCTTTCATCAGTTTAGCACATTCATTGCATTTGATAAACACATTTTGGAGCACTGCTACACAGCATGGATTATAGTTTACATTGTAGTTTACACTCTCTTCCAGTCCATTCAGTGGGTTATGGCAGGATATATAATGTCCTATATCTGTCTCTGCAATATTATTCAGGACAAGTCCAAGTCCAAAAATGCCTCCATATCACACCTATATGTCCCTTTCCCTGCCCTCAGAAATTCCCTTGGTGACTGTCTCCACATCAATTACACAATTTCTTCCATGGCTAGAGTCAGAATAGTTAGACAGTAGAATACCAGTAAGCCAATTCTAATTCATATTTTATTCCTCCATCCTTAGGACCCTAGGATGTTGATGTCCACTCCACCTCTAAATCGAGAGGAGCCTTAGATGCCACATGGCTGATGGATGGGATTATCCTGCTTGCAGTTGTACACTCTTTTGGTTCACTGGTGAGGTGGTTCACCATCCTCATCTCCCTGTTAGTGACCTGAGTAAGTCCAACGAACCGGAGAGTAGGTGTTACAACTCTGCTGAGGTTCACAGTCCAGCTGGCACATGGACAGTCCAGAGATTCAAGTCTCCTGAACATACACCAACCCCAGTGTCAAGTCCATGTTCAGCAAAAGTGACAGAACAGGCTTGTATAGAAAGGTCTCATCTGAGTCCAACTCCATACACTCAGGAGCACAAATTCCACTGGACTCCACTGGACTCCAGAGTCATTTGCCATGACTGTAGGATCTGGTGTCTCTGTGGCCCTCAGGAGCACCACTACCTGGAGCTGTATCTACTTCAGCTATCTCTGAGATCCTGCTGAGATGTGCCTAAACGTGACCCCTCTGATGACCTCCTGATTCATTTTGAAGTCTCTTAGCCATATAAACTCATTTGTGTTTACTATTTTCCCCTTTTATTCAAAGTCTTTTTCTAGTTGCATCACCAGCTGGTGCTTGGTAGTAATCCCTTGGTGCCAGGGAGGCTCATCCATGGGAGTCATGTGTCCCATGCTAGAAGAAGGTAATGCAATTAGATGCTGAGTTTGGCTTAGAATGTGGCCACATTTGAGTAACATGGAGGCTCTCAGGAGGTAACTCATAGGCACCCTACAGCTCTAGGCCTAGTTGAAATTTCAAGCACACAGTCTCATAAGGATTTTCATCAGTATTAGGATCCCATCATTGGACCATCCTTCTTCACTGGTCTTTGCCCTTGCAGTTGGGGGAAAGTTGCTATTCCATTAGGGAATGAAACAGCTCCCCAGGATGGGAACTCAGCACTCCCTAATTGTCATGTGAATCTCTACCTACTGTGTCAATACCCAATGAGCATCCAAATATATCTAAATACCTATATGAATGCCCTGGAGAAATCCCTTCCACCTATGCATCCCCCATGAATGATACCCTATACCAGTGCTCTTCCCCTGTCATAGTTGAACCCCTCTGTGATCCAGAACTTCTTCAAAGATGAAGCCTAATATATTGCCAGAATGAATTCATAGGAACATGAAATAGTAATGATAGGTTTAAATATTAGAAATAGAAAACATAATAATTTAGAAAAAATAAAACAAATAAAAAATAAATTGGGGTATTAAAAAATGAAAAATACCATAAAAATTTATTTTGATGTTTTGCCTGTCACTATATGTATAGGTTTGCCCTATATGTATAAGTTTGCCCTATACATATAGTGACAAGGAAATCTCCATTTCTTCCTCAGTGTCTACATCCTTTTTAAAAAAAAATATGTCTTCAAAAAAGTTTAGGTCACAGTAAAATCACATACAGAATATAGGGGTCTCCCATATACCCAACATCAAACAGTTTTCCTCCTTCCCCAGCAATGATCTTTATACTTGTGGATATTACATTTGCTACAACTGATGTACAGATATTGAAACATAGCTACCAACCATGGTTTCATTATAGTTTACATTACGGTTTATATCTTAGACTCTATATTTTTATAAATTTTTGTTGAAATTTAACTTGGCCTGTATCCATCATTGCAAGATCTTGCACAACACTTCAATTGCCCCCCAGTTACCCCCTCTTCCATCTATTCTATTCCTCTCTCCCCCTCCCCTTGGGGACCCCAGTGACAACCAAGCTTCACTACTTGAAGGACAAGATTCATAGATACTTGCAACAATGCTCGGGGCTTGAAACACTAATCTGTCCTCCCACATTGAGAGCCACCCATGCTCTCAAGAGATACCCTCCCCTCTATTTGAGAACCTCAGGTAACCCCAGGATGTGGGTATAACACATTATTGCTCATTGTACAGGTCTCCACCCATTGATATAACACACTGTGACAAGATGAGCACTCAACACTCCCTAGAAGCCTGCCCCAGATACAGTCTGTGCCATATGACCCCTGTCATACACCTTGAACAAGTAACACTTCCTTATTACATTATCTAAAGAGTTTTCTCAACATTATAGTTTCAACCATGTACCTGACAATCTCCCATGTTCACCTGCTTCCCCAACCTGCCCCCCAATTCTATGGACCATCTGACCCATCCTCCCAAAACTAGCCTCCCTCAAACCTGCAAAGCCCAACCCAATAGTATCCTCATGCCCCCCTCTTATCCCTTCACTGCACAACTACTTACCTCCACTTTATCATAGATTTCATTCATGTAGGTATTGACTCACAACCTTCCTCTACCCCTCCCCAATTTCCTGTAAGCCTATATTCTAGTCTCAAGCTCTCTGAGACATCTTAATTTGCTTAATTCATATCAGAGAGGTCATGTAGTATTTGTCCTTCAATGCCTGGCTTGCCTCACTCAACATAAGGTCCTTAAGATGCATCCATGTTATCCCATGTGTTAGTACTGTATTCCTTCTTACAGCTGAGTAGTATTCCATAGTATGTATATAACACATTTTGTTTATCCATTCATCTGTGCTCATCAACAGATGAATGAATAAACAAAACGTGTTCTTATTTTTTTAATGAGCATATTATCATCCTGATAACAAGTAATCCTGGTAGTGTAAAAATGGCCTTGGAGAATAATTCTGTTGATACAATTTCATATGTGCTACCTCCCCCCTGTGTCATCTAGATTTTCAAATTAGACATTTTGCCTCTTGTATTTACCCACTGTATCACAGGTTCATCTTTACCCATCTTTTCTAATCTTTGTGCACAATATGGATTTCACAATCTGTACAAGCAGATTCCCTTGACCCTTAAATTTTAGTGTTTCTTTTTAATTTTTCATGTTATATGATCATTTATTAGCAATCATGTCCACTGTAAAATACAATGACTTGATTCTTTAATCTCTCTATTGCAGCCAAAATTGCCAATGTCACAGTGAAGTGTCTTGAGCAATTAAGAAGAAAAATTGTGTTCAGCATAACTTTGAACTACAGCAATGGGCTGTACTTATTGTAACAGCTAATATAATAAGACTAACTTACTAAGGTCATCCATTTCATGGAATACTAATGCTGCCACACTTATTCTTTTACTTTTATTTCCAAAGAAGTTTATTGTCAAGGCCAATACAGACTTTAATTTGAAAATCTGAGGAAATAAATTAAATTGGGTTTATTCCTTTATTTTTCTTCATTCATAAATACTAAATAATTTTAAATATTTCTTTTTCCATAGGGCATTCTTTATTATCTTTTGGTCCTTATTAGTCATCAAAGAGGGGGTGGGGTGGGGTTGAATGGGACCTCACATATATATTTTTAATGTAATATTATTACAAAGTCAATAAAAAATAAAAAAATTAAAAAAAAAAAAAAAAAAAAAAAAAAAAAAGACAATCTTTAAGCAGTGGCAGATGGAGCCAAACTATTTAATTAAATTAATAACCAAGTTATTATTTCAGCAGCTTATATAAATTAACTCAATAGCATATATGTTCTTTTAATCTGTTAAATATCATTAAATTATCTTTATGAGGCATTGCCATCTTTAACATGTACTCATTTTGAAAAGAGAAAGCATATTTTGCTGTTTGGAGTTATAATAATTTTTAACACACAAATACCATATTTATAAATTTCTTTTCTAACCATATCATATCCAATTGTTTAGAAACCAATGCCCTATCCAATGTCTGTTGAAGAGGCATTTTCTGAAAGTGATCACCTTAAATTCTCCATGAATTTTCTGCTCATTACTTTAGCTACCTAAGGATGACTTGGTTCCAAGGCCAACTAGTTTCAACTATTTTCACTACTTTAGACCCTGTGGCTGAAAAGGATGATACTTGGTAACATTATTACATATGGAATGACATAAGAAATGGTTTTCTTTGAAGCCACCTGGATCCCACATTTTCCCTGAATCTGGCCAGCCACCAGACTGTCAGATATAAGTGAGATCCATTTGTTCCTTCATTTTTTCAGCATGCGTATTGAACCCAGCAGATGGCAGGCACTCCTCTAGGTATTAGGATATGAGACAAAGACATTACCTTTATTGAACTTATGCCATTGTAGCAGGAAACTAACAATACATATACAGACTTAGAACATGTAAATTCAGATGTGACAATTTCTAAGAAGAAAATAAAACAGGGTAATATGATACAGTGGAAGATATTGGACTAATTGTTTTTAGACAGTTTAAGAAGGTCTCTGAAGAGGTAATATTTGAACAGAATGAGAAGAGCAGACAAAGGTGGAAATGAAATGTCATATTTGAGGATCAGAAAGAGAGTCCATAAGGTTGGAATGCTGAGAAGTAAGGGAAGACTGTTAGGGGGCATGGCCAGAAAAACAGGCGAGGTCTTGCAGCCAGTGCAAAACTCTATTACAAGGAAATGACAGTATCTAAATTACTCTTGATTTAAAAAGTGGACCTTGGGGAAACAGGACACAATGAGCTCATTTTGGAGACTGTTTTAGTAAGCCAATGAGAGATGATGGTGGTTTGGAGTAATAAAGATAATAAAAAGTTGGTGGAAATTTTGACTCCACCCCAGCCTGAGGGGAAGCCAGGACCTAAAATTACAGTGACAGTAGGAACCAATTTCTTTCACCCAGATAGGCCTGCAGTCCTAGACTAGGCTTCAGCCCTACCTTTAGCAGGGAGGAGGCTGGCAAGCCCTACAAAACACTATCCAGGTAACTGTGGGTACCTTTGGCTGGCACAAACTGAATAAGTGGAATTCTATTGAGGAAACCCTGGTCAATTAGGACCTGTACTGCATAGATTGCTGCCCACATCTGCAGTTCCATCCCTGCCTCAGGCAGGGAAGAAAGGAGTGCGAAGCTTCATCAGTTTCTCTGGGCACCTATAGTCTACACCTGCATGACATGGATTGTTCTACACAGTTGTACTCTGTCCCTACCTCTGGCAAAGGAGAAAGCTGGAAGGAGCTTCATCAGTCCCTGCGGTAAAGTGGCTAGCTTGAGCCTCCACAGTTTATAGCACCAATTACATCCTTGGCTCCTACTGCAGAACCAGCAAGGGAGAAAGAGCAGGAAGCCTTAAACTAAAGGGAAAAACTGCACCCAGAATAGATATTTTAGTAAGTCAGATGCCAAGACACCAACAAAGGATTACAAACCACTCCAAGAAACAGGAAGATAGGGCCCAGTAAAAGGAACAAAATAAGTCTCCAGATGACATAAAGGAGTTGAGACAACTAATCATAGATGTTTAAACAAATCTCCTTAATAAATTCAATGAGATGGCTGAAGAGATTAAGGATATTAAGAAGACACTGGATGAACATACAAAAAAAAATTGAAAGCATTCATGGAAAAATAACAGATCTTATGGGATAAAAGGAGCAATAAATGAAATTAAAAAAAACATTGGAATCATATAATAGCAGAGTTGAGGAGGCAGAAGAAAGGATTGGTGAGCTTGAAGAAATGGCCTCTGAAAGCGAACATACAAAAGAACAGAGGAAGAAAAAATGGAAAAAATTTGAACAAGGTCTCAGGGAACTAAATGACAACAAGAGACATGGAAACATCATGGGTGTCTCAGAAGGAGAAGAGAAGAGAAAAGGGGCAGAAGGGATATTTGAAGAAATAATGATAGAAAATTCCCCAACCCTATTGAAGGACATAGATATCCATGTTCAAGAAGCACAACATACTCCCATGCAAAAAAATCTGAATAGACCAACTCTGAGACACATGCTTATCAGAACGTCAAATGCCAAAGACAAAGAGAATTCTGAGAGCAGCAAGAGAAAAGCAATGCATAACATATAAAGGATACCCAATAAGATTAAGTGCTTATTTATCACCAGAAACCATGGAGGCAAGAAGGCAGTGGTCTGATATATTTAAGATACTGTAAGAGAAATACTTCCAGCCAAGAATCTTATGTCCAGCAAGATTGTCTTTCAAAAACGAAGGTGAGATTAGAATATTCACAGATAAACAGAAACCGAGATAATTTCCAAGCAAGAGACCAGATTTTCGGGAAATACTAAAGAGTGTGCTAGAGCCTGAAAAGAAAATACAGAAAAGAGAGGTCTGGAAGAGAGTCTAGAATGAAGATTATACCAATAAAATTAACTAAAAGTGTCAAAAGAGTGGTGAAAATAATATATGACAGATAAAACTCAAATAGGAATAAACTTAACCAACAATGTAAAGCACTTGTATTAAAAAAACTGCAACCCAATGTTAAAAGAAATATAAAAAGGCCTAAACAACTGGAAGAACATTCCATGCTCATAGACTGGAAGACTAAATATCAATAAGATGTCAATTCTACTCAAATTGATCTACAGATTCAATGCAACCCTGATAAAAATTCCACCAGCATTTAAAAAAAAATTGAAAACAGAATTACCAAATTTATTTGGAATGGAAAGGGGTGCTAAATATCCAGAAACATCAAAAAAAGGAAAAGTGAACCCTCATCTCCAGACTTGAAATCATATTACCAAGCTATAGTGGTAAAAACAGCATGGCACTAGCCTAAAGACAGATAAATAGACCAATGATGGCTCAGAAACAGGCCCTCACATGTATGGTCAAGTGATTTTTGACTAGCCTGTAAAACCCACACAACTTGGGCAGAACAGTCCATTCAGCAAAATGGTTCTGAAAGAACTGGATATGCACAGCCAACAGAAGGAAAGAGGACCCCTATCTCACACCTTATCCAAAAATTAACTCAAAATGGATCAAAACCCTAAAAATAAAAGCAAGAACCATAGAACTTCAAGAAGAAATTGTAGGAAAATATTTTCAAAAGCTGGTGGTAGGTGGTGGATTCTTAAAGGAGATAAGAGAAGGACTGAGATGGACTACTAATGCTTAATGTATATAAAAGTTTTAATTAACTTTACTGTAAAAGTGTGGAAATATATAGAATGGAAGTAACAAATAATGAGTAACAGCTAGTTTATAAATGGGGATGTGACTGAAAATGGTAGTCTAGGTATATAAATGTCAATTGACAGAATGCTAAAGAATAATCTAGGAACTGAATAGCACAGTAAACCAAGAGCTAGATAACAATTGTGATTGATGGTACAGATGCAAGGGTGTCCTTTGTGAGTTAGAGCAAATGTACATCACTACTGCATGTCTGCAGGTTGTTAGGAATGCATGGGAAAAATACAACTGAAGTGACCTATGGACCATGGATAGCAATTAATATTCTTGCATCCATGCCAAAGATGTACTGTGTTTTGATAATGCAGCAGTATGAAAAATGTGAGACAAGTGTATACCATGGATGTGGTAACAATCAGATGATATTATCTTATCTGTAACAAATGTTCCACCACATTATTAACACACACAGTGTGGTGTGTTAATAGAGGGGTGTTGTTTGGGAATTCAGCACCTGTGTATGATTGTTTTAAAATTTTACAATTTCTGTCATAAAAAACATATATTTAAAAATAATAATAGGGTGTGTTAAGGGAAAACACACCAAATGTAAGATAAGGACTATAATTAGCAGTAAAATTTTGACAATATTCTTTCATAATTTGTAACAAACGTCTCACGGCAATGCAAGGTGTTGGTGGAAGGTTGATATATGGGACCCCTGTGTGATGTTATGCATGTTTGCTTCGTAAGTTCACAACTCTTACTATACAGTTGATTGTTTATATATGTTCATATATAAATGATATAAAGATAATGATAGGGAGGGTTGGGAAAAATACTTTGGTTATTAGTATTATTTGGACAATGCTCTTTAATCATTAGTTGAAAAGGTTTAACAACAATGTAAGGTGTTGGTTGTAGGGTGAGTTATGAGAGTCCTATATGAAGTTACATAGGTTTGCTTTGTAAGTTCACAACTATTACTATACACTTATTGTTTATGTATGTTTGTTTGTGGGTGATTTATTTCAAGAAATTTTTTTTTTTAAATAGCTGGATTTGGGATGTTGGAAATGATAAAATTGGTGATGTTGTAGGAGAGTTTCTCTATATGCACATGCTGTATATCATCAAATACATATTATTTTACTTATTTTCGAAGCTCTTTTCTATTTTTTAATCTTGTTAGTCCTAGTAGGAATTCAGAAATATATGGGAAGAGAGATAGATATATCATCATTTGATGAATGGATAGCTAGGACAATGGAATTAGGGTTGAAGGATTGATTCTTTTTATTTTCTAACTTAATGTTTTATATCTTTCCTATGTAAAGACCAGTTCCTTTCTAAAATTTTTCATATTGAAGAATTTGCTAAATACCCAAGGCAACTCAAAAATTTGGGCTAGCTCTGATTGTTAGAATTTACCAGATTACTTAGTTAAACAACACAGTCTGAATTGGATGCAAGGAATCTGGGTTACATCTCAACTGCTATAGCCAAACTTATTTTAACAACTGCAGTGTGAATCCACAACTTTCTCACTTATCTATTCCTTCACAAACACAATTAAATAACTTGACCAAAGTGCATTCACAGCATTGCTCCCAAGAAAGTAGGCAAAGAAAATCCGATTTTGCTTATCCAGTATAAATTCAATGTATAAACAAGTCAGACTTTTTTTTTTCCTGAGAAGAAACATGAATTCCAAGTCAAACTTGGGAGAGATCACAGGAGTTGTTTGTTATGCATGTTGGATCCAGAAAGAGGGAAAAGCATGAGTAAAATAAGGCAGGTCTGATGATCCCATCCTTTTTGGTAGTGATTTTCCTAAGGCCTTCCTTCTTACATTACTAGTTTTCTTATTTTGAGGGTCCTGGCCTCTAGGACTTTGCTTAGAAATCAACACAGACTTAGCTTTTTCATTTTTTGTTTTTTTTTTAAAGACTTAGTTTTATAAGAGCCCAGTATTACTTCTGCTTCCCTGAGTGGTTCTCACTGTTGTATGAAGAGCAAGCATGTTAATAATTAGGTAGGTCTGGACTTTTACCCAATTAAATAGTAAAAGGATACACTTTACAGCCAAACAGATCTGAATTAGAATATAGGCCCTGTCACTTATTAGATAGGTGCCTTGAATAATTTATTTACCATCTCTGGCTTCAGTTTTCTCTTCTTTAAAAAATAATAACATCAACTCTCCTAGTTAGTCCTTTAAATTTTCATTTATCCATCTCTCACTCTAATTCAGTCTCTGGTCTCAATGCTGAATACAGTAAGGTTTCTAAATAAAGGACCTGACATAATCTTGGCATGAATTAGCCACTCAGCAAGTTATACAGCACATAAGAATGATCTGAAAATATAATGGAAGATATTGATCCCTGGATCCAACCCCAGAAATTCTGATTCTTAGATCTGCAAGGGGAAGGAGGGGTTAGAAATCTAGAAATCTTTATTTTAATATGCAACTCAAACAGTGATGTAATGGGCTTTCTGGTGATTATATTTGGAAGAAAAAAAGGAATAACAAATTTCATCTATAACTGCATACAAACCTTCTGATCATTGATCTCCTACATACTGACATGACTTATTACCCAGGACAGAAATATCTGCCTGACTCTGTTTTCCCCCTCTGCCTTCTTGTTCTCTGTTTGCTGTGTGCTTTAGACTATGATCCAGACTTCCTAACTGTATTAAGTTACATGGAAACCACTAGCTTCTTGCCAAAGTGGCTGCTGGGTTGTGTTATGTCAACTAAGTCAATGCAGGGTACTATATTTCCCAAATCCTTCTCAGATAATTCCATGCTCTAGTTGACCAGAAGAAGTATTTGTATTCTATAAGAAAGACAGAAGTGAAACAGAAGCCACCGCTAATAAAAGATTATCAGGCATATGACACATTGAGGTACAGACAGAGATTCACCTGGCAAGTCCCAGCTTATTTTTCCTTGCCTTTTCTCAGAATCCAGCCCCTCTTTCCAGCTGGTGACCTGAGAAGACAATGGCTGCCCTAGACCTGCCACTGGGCACTTAGTTGTGGACCCACAGAAGTGGTAACTCCAAGAGATAACATTTTCGCATAGACCTTGCCTCAGGTTCCCTCTTCACAAGTCCATTTTGGGGCAGAATAGGCTCGATTTCTTGGATTTCTCTGAGTGTCCTGCTGGTCTTCCTGGCCCAGTGCTTCAGACAAATTGTTTGATGATTCTTTCTCTGATCTTCCCACTTGTCCTTAAAGACCTTCACTTCACCTGCTGCTTCCATCTTTGGGAAAGGCTTAATTCCTATAATAAATTTCTTATCCCCATGACATTTGTAGTAGCTATTTAATGGCTGAAATCAGAAGGACACACAAATTTAACCAATTCAATTATCAGTTCAGACCCTTTATATTTTGCAGTCCATAGAAGACCAAGGACATCAAATGAAAACTCAGTAGAACAACTGAACCCTAACAGCATTAAAGAAAAAATTAACCCATCAGCATTAAAGAAAAAATTAAAAACACAATCATTAAATTTATTTGGAAGAGTAAGGGGTCCTGAATATCCAGAAACATCATAAAAAGGAAATGTGAATCCTCATCTTCAGATTTTAAATCATAATACCTACCTTTATTGCTAAAAGCAACATGGTACTGGCCTAAAAACAGACACAATAGACCAATGAAACCAAATTTATGGTTCAGAAACAGACCCTCACAGATATGGTCACGTGATTTTTGACTAACCTGTCAAACTCACAGTTTGGGCAGAACAATTCATTTAACAAATGGTGCTGAAAGAATTGGACATCCATAGCTAAAAGGAAAAAGGACCCCTATCTCACACCTTATCCAGAAACTAACTCAAAATGGATCAAAAAACTAAAAATAAAAGCAAGAACCATAAAACTTCTAGAAGAAATTATTGGAAAATATCTTCAAGGCCTAGTGGTAGGTGGTGGATTATTAAAGGAGATAAAAGAAGGACTGAGAGGATTATTGATGTTTAATGTGTGTAGAACTTTTAATTAGCTTTACTGTAAAAGTGTGGAAATGTATAGAGTGGATGGAAACACACAGTGAGTAACAGCTAGTTTATACATGGGGATGTGACTGAAAATGGTAGTCTAGTTATGCAAATACCAATTGACAGAATGCTTGAGAATAATCGAGGAACTGGATAGCACAGTAAACCAAAAGGTGGGTGAGAATTATGGTTGATGGTACAGATGCAAGATTTTCTTTTGTTAGCTAGAACAAATGTATATCACTACTGCAGGGTATTGGGAATGTGGAGAAGCATGGGAAATATACAACTGGAGTGACCTATGGACTGTGGTTAGTAGTAATAATACAATATTCTTGCATCTATGTGAAAGATATACTGTGTGGATACTGAGACAGTATGGCAAATGTGAGCCAAATGTATATATGGACATAGCAATCATCAGATGATATTATTCTATCTGTAGCAAATGACACACCACATTGTGTTGTGGTTTGATGGAGGGGTGTTATTTGGGAATTCTGTACATGTGCATGATTGTTTTATAAGTTTACAACTTCTGTCATAAAAAATATATTTAAAACATAATAATAGGGTGGGTTGGGGGAAAAACACACCGAATGTAAGATAAGAGCTGCGATTAGTAGTAAGATTTTGACAGTGTTCTTTCATAATTTGTAACAAATGTCTCCTGACAATGCAAGGTGTTGGTGAAGGTTGGATGTATGGGACCCCTGCGTGATGTTATGCATGTTTACTTTGTAAGTTCACAACTCTTACTATACAGTTAATTGTTTATGTATGTTCATATACAAATGATATAAAGATAATAATAATCAGATTGGTTAGGGGAAAAATACAGTGTTTAGTAGTAATATTTTGACAATGCTCTTTAATCATTAGTTAAAAAGGTTTAAAAACAATGCAAGTTATTGGTGGTAGGGTGAGCTATTATATACGTTTGTTTGATGTTATATATGTTTGTTTTGTAAGTTCACAACTATTATACATTTATTGTTTATGTATAATATATTTTCATAAATTTAAAAAATAAATAAATAAAATGAGAGGTTCCCATATATCCCCCCATCCCACCCCCACACAGTCCACATTAACAAGCTCTTTCATCATTGTGGCGCCTCCACTGCATTTGGTGAATACCTCTGGGAGCACTGTTGCACCCTAAGGATTATACTTTACATTGCAGTTTACACTCTCCCCCAGTCCATTCAGTCGGTTATGACAGGATATATAATGCCCAGCATCTGACCAATATCATTTAGGACGACTCCAAGTCCAGAAAATGCTCCCACATCACATCTCTTCTTCCCTCTCCCTGCCCTCAGCAACTACTATGGCCACTGTCTCCACATCAGTGATACAATTTCTTCCATTGCTAGAGTCACAATTGATGTATACTTCTATTTAGCTATATTTTAAATTAATTATTTTTATTTTAAGAATCAAATCTGTAAAACAGTTTTAAGAACAGTAAAATGAAAGACTTGAAAAATTCACAAACTATCCACAATCATGCCTTATCTGATTCATCTCTCTCTCAACACATACACACACATATACATACAGACACAATTCTTCTGTCAATCATATAAGGTAGATTATATACATCATGATACTACAGCACACATCTTCCAAGAACATGGTATTAATTTATATAACCAGAACACCATTACTGCACCTGAGGAAAATCAACCTTTATTTAATAACATAATCCAATATAAAACCTATATTCAAATATCCCCAGTTGTCATGAAGATGTTCTTTGTATCTATTTTTTTCATCCAAGTTGCAATCAAAGTTCATAAATTGCATATTACTTTTAAGTTGCTTTAGATTTCTCTAATTTGAAATAGTTGAATTGTTTTCCTATTCTTCATGTATTGAATTCTTTGAAAAGTCCAGGCCAGCTGTCCCGCAGAACATCCCACAATGAGGATTCATATTTTTTCTTATGATTAGATTTAAGCCAATGTTTCTGGTAATAGTCCCTCATAGCTGATGATGTGTATCTCCCACTGCATTTCATCAAAAGCCAAATAAGGTTAGGTTTTTAGCCACTATCAATAATACATTTGACCACTGGGTTATGATTGTGAGTCTTAATATATGAGCTCTCCACTGTGAAGGCATATATTCCACTTATCCTTCGTGAGTAATATGTATCATGATGCTTTGAAAACATTTGAATTCCCTATTCTAAACAATATTTTTACCCAGTGATTTTAGCATGTATTGGTAGTCTTTCCTTGATAAATTATTACCTTAGGGGATAAATATGAAGTTTTTTTTCCCTATTCTATCATCCCAACAAAATTTATTACCTGACATTCTTCTATAACAATAGTCCCCCTCCCCCAACCTTTTTCTCTTTCTTCTTTCTCTTTTTTGTCACTGGAATCATGGATTTTTAAAATTTAACATGCTATTCTATATTTTTATTGATGCTATATATCCCAAATTTGGTCAGTAAAGCACTTATACACAGGAACTATACCCTTTTGATTTACTGTTAATCTTTGTGCACTCTCCTGTTTTCTGGCAGAACAAAATGTTCCAAATCCACCTTTTCTTATCTTGCCTGTCTCAGATCTAACAACATCAGTTACATATTTAAGCCTCCCAGTTTCCTTTTTTTTTTTTTTTTGAGAATGGTATTTAGAAATCAAGATCTTGGCATTTGATTCACAAAAAGGTATTATAATAGCTTTTGATCAAGAGAAAGAAAATAATTTTGGAACAAAAAATAGATCTGAGCTGAATGAATATGTACTTGCTTGAAGGATATATACTAAGTGTGTGTGTGTGTGTGTGTGTAAAAGATGATACTTCCAAATAAAACCGGAACTACAGAGTACTTCTTCAATGTCCACCATCCCATACTTATATCTGCTTCTGCCAATAATATCAATGCATTTACTTGCTGGTCCTTTCCTACAATACAGACAGAAGATATTTTTAGAATGCCAAAGCCAATACCACTACCAATGACAATCCCACTGAGCAAAGTTCAGGATATTTTGCAGTTGTTTGGGACTTCAGACTACCTTTTTCTAAGCATGAGCTTTATGAATACCATGGTTAAAGCTACTTGAATAATTATTTTCTCTGTGTAGTTATTATTAATTTTATATTCAGTAAGTAAAATTTATTTATATTTGATTCAATGTATTTTTCATCCTTTTTATTTAATTTTGTTTTAGAAGATATAAAATATTTGCATAATTCAAAAGTCAAACTATATAAAGAGGTATTCTCACAGAATTTATGCCCCTATTCCCATTCCCTCAATTCCATTTTCATTCCATTGGTTTCTGTTTGTTTTTCCTCTCTTTCTTTTTGCCAGAAATATATAGCTATATGAATGCATATAGAGAGGGATATCTCAAGATACAGAGAATCACATATTCTTATATTCCCCCTTATTTGCTACATACAATTTAGCATATATAATCATTCTTTTTATGTCTTATATTTTGGAAATTACTTGATAGCTGTTCATAGAAAACTTCCTACTTCTCTTATAGGACAAAATAGTGCTCAATTGAGTAGCTATATAATAAATTATTACCCAGCATCTTAGGGTGTTTCCAATATGTTTAATAAATAATGATTCAATTAAAAACCTTGGGTATATGAGTGGAGGAATATCTTTAGTATATATTTCTATACATGGGGGAATAAAGGATAAATTCAAAGATAGTTTTGTTATATATTTTCAATAATTTTTCTAATCTTCATGACTGTTCCTAATATCTCAATTTTTTATTTTATTTTATCAACAATGGCCACTGACAATTTAACTTTTCTTGACTACTCTGTGCTCCTCATAATGGAGTGACTACAACATAATCAAACACCCTAATAATCAATTCCAAAGTTGAGTAGGGCAATCATCACTGTTGTTGTAGATATTTTGCATCTATTTAGGCCGGCTATCTTTATATTGGACTGCTTTTGGAAGACATATTCCATCATGCCATTAACTCTTATTCTGCTCTTACATTCATTTTAGTCCCCCAGGTCTTTCCACATTTGTATCGTCCATTTCATAGTCTT
This sequence comes from Dasypus novemcinctus, assembly GCF_030445035.2. Classification (NCBI taxonomy): domain Eukaryota; kingdom Metazoa; phylum Chordata; class Mammalia; order Cingulata; family Dasypodidae; genus Dasypus; species Dasypus novemcinctus. Next base: position 120,250,344 of record NC_080679.1, on the reverse strand, counting down.
GGGAGTATGGTATTTTGTATGCAAGCAAAGGCATATCTCTCTCTTTTAAATGTGCCCTCATAAATTAGATGCATTATAACATCGATCAATATGGTATGGCCATCATTCTGTCATCCAACATATTATTAATCACTTCCAACTTCATATCAGTCAAAAATTTTACTCAAGGCATTGATACAAATGTTTGCTGGACAGGAAAGGGAACACTGAAACTCAACAAATGCAGAGAAATTGCCTTCTAAACATTAGGCATTGCCAAAAAGTATAGATTTATCCAGATATGAATCTACCTAGCTCTTTTATGGTATAAGCCCTTTCTTCTTTTGCTCATAAGGATATCCTGATATCTATATTCACCTTATCTTTTGTATTTCACTGATCTTTGAAATACAGCATTACTAGTGTTTTCACAACCACTCAAAGCTTTTTCATGGCTATTTATTCATTACTTAGATGTTATGGATTGGAAATAATTATTGCCTGCTATGTACTTGATATCTCACAGCAACTGAAGTAAATATTATTAACTATATTTACTGTATATCCAAGGAAACTGAATTACTAGGGAAGACAGTTATTCACGTAAAGGACATAGTTTATAAATGGCAGTGTGGGGAATTGAACTTGAGTCTGGTCCAGCCGTGAATTTTGAGTAGCTGCACATGGCAGCAGTTTGAGTGATCTTATTGATTGCTTGGTATCTACATTTCCGATCCATCTATTATTTCTAAGTTGAACCTTCTTAACAGTGCCTGTATTTTTGTATGTGTGGGTTTTTATTTTTTCATTTTGGAGATGTTTTGAGAGATTCAATTTAAAATTGACAAAAGGATTATGGTAGTATTTTTGAGGCTGTTACCCAGCCATGAAATGGTCAAGGAAGGAAAATGTTAGGGAAAAATAAAGGTAGGAGATAAAAAGGTTTGCCTAGCCTTTGAGAACCCAAATACTTCACTTTGAAAAATTTATCTAAATCAATTTAACGGAAAGTTAAAGGAATCCTTTTAAAAGTTTTTGAGTCCAAGGAAGAATAAGCTATTATATTATCTTTCCTTGAACTCCCTTCTCCATGATCTTAAAGTGCTTTAGAAAAGCTCATATGAAAGACAGGTATTTAATAAAGGAAAAAATAAACTTCAAAGTCTTTTTGAAGGAGGCATTACCATAACTAATTTACAGCCCTAACATCTACATAAGGGGAAGTCTGAAAATCTAAAAGGTCACCTTTTACTAGGAAACCAGAAGTATATGTTGTCCTTTTGCTTCCAGGAACTTTTGTGAAACTTCCCCATCTTATAACTCAATTCTTGACCCACAAAGTTCTAACTCTTTTTTTTTTTTTCCAGAAAATGTTTTATGGAACCCTAACTCCTGTAAATTCTCTATGAAACTCAAAAGTGCTGTGGACAGTAATTTTGGGAAAGCCTACGGAGATTTTGTAATGTACATTTCATGTATTAAAGGTTCTGGGAAATGATGTCAAAGAAGAAATTTGTTCCTTGGACCTAGGTATATTGAACTAGAGATTTTTTTTCCCCCCACGACAACACTGAGAATTATTCTTATATTTAGGGAAATACTGTTCTAATAGTTCTTTCACTAACTCTTATCTACTGTCATTTCCCAGCTTTCATCAGGCCTTTGGCCTCACTGGACACCCACCAGCTTACCACTTCTGCCTCCAAGAGATGGCATTTACATCAACTGTAAGCACTGTTAAAGCAGGGGCCTTGTCTATGTTCACTGCAATATTGCCAGAGTCTAACATAGCTCCTCACACATAGAAAGACTTTAATACATATGTGTAGTAAATGAATAATTAAGAGACATTGAATGTTTACTAATAAGGAACTCCAATAACAAATTAACAAGCAGATCCAACCAAAATCATTTCAATTCTCCACTCCATATATAATTCGATACGTTTGTATTACTCATTAAAAACATTGACACATGGAAATGCACTTGCACAAAACATAAATGAGGATGTGAACTTTTTCCATAAAATACCAGATAGTAATTGTTCTAGGTTTTCTGGGTCATACAGTCTCTGTCACAACCACTTGACTCTGCCATACTACCACAAAAGCAGCAGTAAAAAACACAAATAAATGAATGGGTACAGCTGTGCTTTAATAAAATTTTATTTAAAAAATAAGCAAAAGTACTCAACATTATTAGTCATCCACTTGATGTCTATGATATAAAAGATGGGTAGTAAGGCAAGGATGTAAAGAAATTAGAACCTTCGAATATTCCTGGTGGGAATGTAGAATGGTACAGCTTCTTTGGAGTATAGCAGTTTCTCAAAATGCTAAACACAGAGTTACCATATGGCATAAAAATTGTACTCCTAGGTATCTATCCAAGAGAAATGAAAACACATGTCCACAAAAACGTGTACGTGAATGTTTGAAAGAAGCAATATTCACAACAGTCAAAAGTTGGAAACAACCAAATATCCATCAACTGATGAATGAATACATAAATTGTGGTATATTCATACAATGAAATATTATACAATAATAAAAAGGAATGAAGTTCTGATACATGCTACAACATGGATGAAACTCAAAAACATTATAGTAAATGAAAGAATCCAGACACAAAAGACCAAGGATTGTATAATTCCATTTATATGAAATGTACATCATAGACTACAGACAGAATGTAGATAGTGGTTGATCAGGGTACCTACTTATATATATTTAGAGATACACCTGAATGTGGCTGGGAAATCCGATTATTTGGAAAATCCAGTTGTACAGGATATCATGAGCTGCTAAAGGCAACTCTATCATAGTTAACTTTGTAACCACATTGCTAAGATAATACTTAAGAAATGGTTGATGCTCAGTTAACACTCAGTTAAAAAAGAATATATATTCTTTTTTAAAACCATGTCATGAACTATTTAGATATTATTTCAAAAACCTGAAAAAATTAGAACACGTGACTGGCTCATACAGGTGTATCCAACTAACCACAAGTAATACTTGACAATACCAGATCCTATCAAATAAATGAAAATAATTTTACCAACTTCCAAGATGATATCATGATATATAATATTTTGATAGTAAGAATTGTTGGAGGAAAGGGCATAAGCATCAGGAGTAGCAGGGTCTTAACCCAGAGATCACCAACTCAAGGATAAACTAAAGAGGTTGTAAACTCCTGAAACTATATGCAAATTTGTATATTTATGTATTTACATGCATTTTTCTGAGGGACAAAGTTTGATCAGATTTTCAAAGGGTCTTGTGGCTACCCACAAGGTTAAAATTTTTTCCCAGTATCTTAGGGCCTCAACAACATGATGAACAAAAATAATAGCATGCTTGGAATTTAGGGACTTGCCTTCTCCTTCATTGATACCAACGACAACACGGAAGCTAAACTCAGGAAGGGTAAAGGTTACTACTACACACCAATTGAATGACAGCAGATGATGCTATAATTCACATACAAAGAGATTGGTCTTATACTCATCACTTACTGGGCATTTGTTCCCTAGAGTGGAAATGGATATTCCTTCAGCAGTCTTCATGATCAACAGAATATATTTGCTAGCAGCTATTCTGTGAGAGAGCTGTACTCCAGAATGATTTAGGTTAGGTGTTCAGGAGAGGATAGAACCCATTATTCTGAAACTCAGTGATATTGTGCTACAATCAGAGTTTGTTAAAGCCTTATACACTCATTTATCAGTAGGAACTATTGCTTGGTTCACTCGTTGGAATGTTTTTGAAAAAACACCCAGTCTTTTAAATCATAAAGTCCCCAAATACATTCTCTTTTATACTAAATCTAGACAATGCTAATGGACTTTATGAAAAACACATTTAATATTCCTTAAACATGTTCATCATTGGAATCCTTGAGGGTCAGTTGTTTTTGGTAGTACATTTTGAAAAGTTCTATTTTAATTCAAAATACAGGAGTGCAAAATAATCCATAGATCACCAAGAATGTTAAAATTAAGTTTCCTGAATAGGGATAAGAAAAAAAAGTCAATGTCTTCTTAATGCTAAAAAAAAAAGAAAACAAAAGCAAAATATCAACCTCTAACATTTAGGGGAAATGCTTAATGCTCAAAAATTAAAATAAAATAAAGGGCATGCACATTCTTAGACACACTCATTATCTTTTGCCAATGACCTTTTTTTTACACACTCATTATCTTTTGCCAATGACCTTTTTTTTCCTAGAAAAAATTTTACAGAGTAGAAGGTAAATAACCCCAACATAAATAGGGCAAGTTATGTTTTCTTCCACAGAGAAATATCGTCATGCATATTAGAGGTGTAAAAGAACATCAGAAAAATATTCAAGGGTGTTCAAGAACCCTTTTAGGAACAAAAATATGCCTCTAAATGGACTTCACGATTTGCAAATGACTACTAATAAACTGCACTCCATGTGATATACCCATTTAAGATGATATGCTAAGATTGGGAATATGCCTTCAGAATTATTTTTTGTCCATTTTGAATATTTAGTATATAAATTTTACATTATAGAATTCCATTATAGAAATATCCCTTAAATGTTAAAGGTTGCTTTACACCATCCATGAAACCTATAACCTAGAAAAATTGAAAGTTCTGTATGGAATTAAAGTCAATGAAAAAATAATCTATTTCTACAATTAATGGAACTCACCTTCCAATTTTCCCTATTTACATATATTCAGTGCTTTTTATCCACTGTATGTCATGAAGTATTGCCTAATTATTATCAAAGAGGAGTAAGACATCACACATTTGAAGAGTTAAGGCTACAAATAATTACTATAATTAAAAAGTAATATTTTACAATGTAGGATAATTAAAGTATTAATGTTTATACCTCCTTCTTCTGAACTCTGAGATTTCAGTTAAAAATGCAAAAAAAAAAAAAGTACAGGAAATAATGCCTAAAATAGATTAAAAGTCCATTGTTAATCTTTGACCCAAAAAGAGATCCTCAAGCCCTACAATTCTGTGCATCTTTTTTTCTGTATTTGGTATTTGGATCTAACAAATGAAAGTAAGCACAGAAAGGATTTCATGGCATATAGCAGGATTATTGCAATCTTTCTCCTCCAAATAACAACTGCTGTAATTCTGAAATATGGAGGTAAAATTGTGATTTTAGAGTGGTTTTATATTTTCAGAAGTATTTAAGATTAAACATTTACATTATTTGGAAATATTTCCTCCTATGGGAAATGGCTTCCCTGGGGACTATACCTTTCCAATTTATGCCAGTGATCAGGGTGTAATTAAAATAGTGTATACCCAGAAGACCTGAATCTCTGGACTGACCATGTAATAGCCAGGCCCTGAGCCTCAACAGACTTGCAACTCCTAAACCACTTACCCCACTCAGCTAACATGGAGGTGAAGAAGGTCAACCACCACATCAGGGAACCAAGAGTGCCTACAACTGAAAGCAGGAGAACTGCATTCAATATCCTTGTGGAAACTAAGCCCCTCTTGATATAGATGTGGAATGGACACAATCATTCTAAGGTCCACAGGATGGAGGAATAGAGTATGGATTAAAGTGGACTTCCTGATATTCTATTCATGAACTATTGTGATTAGTAATTGAAGAAAATGTGGCTTTGGTGTGGAGAAAGTGGCCATGGTGGCTGCTGGGGGTAGGGAGTGGAAGGAAGAGATGTGATGTAGGGGCATTTTTGGGGGTTGGAGTTGTCCTGGGTGGTGCTGCAGGGACAGTTACCGGACATTGTATGTCCTCCCATGACCCACTGAGTGGACTGTGGGAGAGTGTGGGCTATGGTGTGGACCATTGACCATGAGGTGCAGCGGTGCTCAGAGATGTATTCACCAAGTGCAATGAATGTCTCATGATGATGGAGGAGGTTGTTGTTATGGGGGGAGGAGTGGGGAAGGGGGATGGGGGTATATGGGGACCTCATATTTTTTGAATGTAACATTAAAAAAATAAATAAAGACAAATAAATAAATTAAATAGAGCTTTGTTTGCTCTCAAAATGTAACCTGGACCTGACAGCCACCAAGATGGCTAGAATCAAAAAGTCAGATCATAAGTAGTATTGCCAAGGAAATGCAGATCAAAACTACAATGAGATATCATCTCACACCATACAGAATGACCATTATTAAAAGAACAGAAAACTTCAAGTGTTGGTGAAGATGTGGAGAGAGGAACATTTCTTCACTATTGGTGGAAGTGTAAAATGATGCAGCCTGTATGGAAGATGACCTGGCAGTTCCTCAGAAAACTAAATATAGAACTGCCATACGATCCAGCAATGCCACTACCAGGCATACATTCAGAAGAACTGACAGCAATGATGCAAACAAATATTTGCACACCAATGTTAATAGTGGTATTATTCATGATTTCTAAATGATGGAAGCAACCTAAGCATCTGTCAACCGATGAGTGAATAAACAAGATGTGGTATATTCATAAGATGGAATATTATTCTGCTGTACAAAAAAATCAATTGGGCAAGCACATTACAACATGGAGGAACTTTGAGGATATTATGTTAAGTGAATAAATCAGACACAAAATAACAAATGTTGTATTGTCTCACTGATCTGAGCTAAATATAATGAATAGACTTAGGAGTTAGACTATGAAGTGTAGGTTGGTGGGAGATAGAATATGGGATGAGAGGTGGAGGGGATGTTGTATGTATGTAGAATGTTTAATAAGGTCAAATGTAAACATGTGGTAATGGTTGGACTTGATGGTTACACATTATAATGAATGTAACAAACATTGATGATTTCTCTATGTGATTGTATATGAAACAAGTAGCCCAGGATGATTAATGTTAGTTGGATGACAGCTGGAGGATAACATTAGGAATGTATAACAATGATTTTGGAAATTGACAAGGATTGTGTTTAATAATATAAATATAGGAATGTTCTACTACAAGATGTTAATGTTGGGCTATGTAGGGGAAATATAACTACTATAATTTATGGACTATAGTTAACAACAACATTGTAAGGTTTTTGTGGCAAAAGCAAAGTTGGTACTATATTTACTCTAAAGGTAAATAAAAGAATATGGTGTTTAGTTTCGTGAGATATGCATATGATTAAGTACTTTTCTTTGTTCTGTATTTTTTTTTCATATATGAGGAGACCTTGACTAGGTTATTTAACTAATATGTGTTCATCTGTATATTCTTCTGAAGACTAGAGGAACAACCAAGTTAGTAGTTAGAATTAAATGAGATAAAAGTGCCTGAAAAAGAACTTTTTAGGAATAATGTTTCTATATCTTGCTGTGCTGCCTTTTTTATCTTTTATTTTTGTGAATTTGAAATAAAGTTGTTAATAAAAAAAAGTCTGAGAAGAAATTTGGAATCCTCTGTGACTGCTGATGGGAATGTAAAATAGTGCAACCAATTTGGAAAGAGTTTGGTAGCATTTTCGTTTTCTAGCTGCTGAAACAAATACTTACAATGGGATGGCTTACCAAGAATTATTTATTGGATCACAGCTTCAGAGCCCAGAAAACTTGCTTCCTCCCATGGTTGGATGACTGGCGGGCAGTCTTTTGGGTTCCTTTCTTTCCTGTCACATGGAAATGCACATGGCAGCATCTTTTACTTTCTCTTCAGGGTTCTGTTGACTTCTAGCATCTTGCCGTTCTGTGGGTTTTCTTTCTAAGTCCAATTTCCTTTGCTTATAAGGACTTTAGTCATTTTAGATTAAGGCCCATCCTTATTCAGTTTGGGCATGCCTTAATTAGATCTTTCAAGGTGCTATTTACAAAAGGGTTCATACCCACAGGCATGGATTAAAATTAAGAAAATCTTTTCTGGATTACCATAAATCCAAGCCATCACAGTCAGTTTCTCAAATGATTAGAGTTACCGTATGATCCAGCAAATTTTCTGCTAACTATATACCCAAGAAAAATGAAAACTTGTTTATACAAAAACTTGTAGACAGATGTTTATAGGAAAATTATTCATAATAGTCAATATGTGGAAACAACCCAATTGCCCATCAGTAGATGGATGGACAAACTAGATGTGGTATATCTATACAACAAAATGTTATTTGACCATGAAAGAAATTACTGATTTATGTCACAATATAGATGGACATTTACAACATTATGCTAAGTGAAAGTAGCCAGTTGTAAAAGACCATGTATTACATGATTCAATTTTTATGAAGTGTTCAGAATAGGGAAATCTAAAGGGAAAGAAAATAGATTAGTAGTTGGTTAGGACTGGGGTGTGAAGGGATCAGGGGGTGATAGCTAAGGAACATGGACTTCTTTTTAAGGTTATGAAAACGTTCTAAAATTGACTATGGTGATGGTTGTACATATCTTTGAGTATACTAGACATTAATTAATTGAACTCTTTAAATGTTTAAGTTATATGTATGCACATTATATTTCAATAAATTTGTTTTTAAAACATGACCTGGTTCATAGAGGAACAAGGTAAGGTGTTGGTGGAGGGGTGTTGTTTGGGAATTCTGCATATGACTGTTTTGTAAACTCACAACTCCTCTAATAAAATATATTTCAAAATGTGACCTGGTTTCAACAATAATTATATGGTCACTCTACCCTACCATTATATTTCCTAAATATTAATTTAGTTACCGATATTAATCTGGTAGAAATCTGATTAAAAGTCACTTGGAAGTTTCTAGAAGAAGAAGAAGACACTATTTTACCCTATAGGGAAAACTGCAAAAAGAAACAGAAAACCAGACTTTATCTTTAAGCAAATGGTTAGGGGACTATGACTCTAAGAAGTCCAAAAGTAGCAACTCAAATGATAGTATATATAAGCAAGAGAGTTATGGTTTCTTTATGAAATACGACAAGTTTCTGTTTAGTTGACAGGGCTTTGCAGGCTTAATTTGTAGACAAAACACTGGGCCTTTGTTTTGCTTTTCTAATATGGTAAGGGTGACAAACTAAGGATCTGCAGATTCCCCTCCACACTCAGAGTAGAAGAAAGAGAATCTGAGTAATCTTTTCACTTTAAACTAAAGTATGGCTGTGTACACTAAGCAAACTTATCACATTTTTCTTTTGAGCCTAAATAATGAGTGTGTGTATATGCAGAAGGGAGAGACAGGCAGACTAGTGTTTCACACACAGTGAATGACTAGATTCCAAGTTTGAGCCTGGCCCAGTAATCTGTTTGGGAAGCCAGTTTCGGTTTGCAGGGTGTATCACCTATTCTCCTGCAGGATGGTTAGTGTATATTAATGACAGTGAACACAGAATTCAGGAGATGGAGAACACCTATCAGTAAAGTAGAAGTGACAGAGCATTTCAACATGCTATCTATGAAACATGAAGCTATTTCACTTTGAGGGCAAAAGTAAGTTTTCAGAATAAATCCTCTTTCTCAATTTGTATTTATGAGTTGTGTTACAAGGATGGTAGCCATTTCAAAATGCTATGCAAATTTTAAAAATCACCCAGTCATATACTCAAGGAAATTGTAAGCAACTTTGAGGTAGAAACAGCTTTGCCTACTCGGAAAATTCTAAGCAAGTCTGTGCTTGAGTGTGGATCTATTACGAATAAGAGGTGAGTTGTAAGAAGTTATGAAGAGGGGAAATGCCATGCTAAGGAATTTAGAATTGTTATTATAGATAATGGGAACACATGAAGTATTTTCAGCATGGAACTAATATGACCAGACTTAAATTTTAGAAGTATAAATGGTATGGAAAAAGGAAAGGTGAATGAGAAGGGTCGAAATACTGGTTTTTAATTTAGACTTCGGAAGATTATTCCACGTAGTCAATATCTGAGCTAAAGTTCAAAGACTAAGCAGGTGCTAGCCAAACAGAGAAGTCATTCCAGAGAAACGGAAGGCTGAGGCACAGAAACATGAAATATCATCATGGAGCATAAATGTAGAGCTAGGAAATGTTGAGGAAAAGGGTTGCAGCAAAATGAATATTCCAATTCAAGAAGAAAATTGCATGTCATAAAGAATTTATATCTCCTGCCTCTATTGATGGCATGCAATTCAAGGCTACAATATCACACAACTGTAGTGATTACTTCAAATATCTTAGTCTACATGAACCACACTGGTGTTTTGCAGTACAGAGTGTAAAAGGCTGAAGCACAGTCGTAGTTTTCCAAGGTTGCTATAACAAAGGCCTTCTATTGTGCTGGCTTACACAACAGCAATGTATTGTCCCATGGTTTAGAGGCCAGCAGCCTAACAATAAGCAGGGCTTGCATTCTCCTGGAGTCTGGAGCACTCTAAGAATCCTCCATCACATGGACATCCCCTCTCCAGTGTCTCCTCCTCTGGTTTTTGTTGGCTTTTGGCTTTTACTAATATCTGACTTCTACAAACCAACTGCATCTGAATGTCCTTCGTGTATAAAGACTCCAGACATAGGGACCAAGGCCCACCCTTATTCAATTTGGTCTCATCAAAATAGGACCTTTGAAGATTATATTCACAAATAAATGAGTCTACATCTTAACTAATAATAACATTCTCAAAGTTTCTATTTATAAATGCGTTCACGCACTCAGGCACGTGTATAAAGACTTGAACGTGTCTTTCTGTGGGGTACATGATTCAATCTCCAATAAGCACTAATAAAAGTGGCAACTTCCTAAAGAACTTTTAATTGCTGTTTTCCTACCTATTTTGCTCTTTCTCCAACTCTTCTCATTAACTCCTCTCCTTTCATCATTCATATTTCCATTCAAATATCACCTCCTCAGAGAAGATTTTGGGCCTGCTTCAATGGCATTTTGCAACAAAGATAGTTCACTCAAGTGACAGGTTTCACTCACTGCATGTTTTACATAAAATGCTGTGCTCTTTCACATGTTATCCCCTTATCTGTTTTATGTTTGTTCAAAACACTCATCTTTAGCAGAAAGTACATTTATCTGTTTACAGATTCATAGTCCTGAAGGCAGCACTTAGTTATTTCTATAACTGTATCTCCAGCACTTGTAAAACTGTCAAATATATATGTATTCAAAATTTTTAGTGAATGAATGAATGAATGAATGAAGATCAAATAAAGAATTTTAATAGGAAGGCATGTAAAAGAGAGAAAGGAGTCAAGTAGGACTTCCAGGGTTCTAGTGTGTAGGGGCAGGCTTGTGGAAATATAAGATCAAACTTTAAATGGATGTGTCCAGCAGACATCTGAGGATATCTGAGGATAAAATTCCAAAGCAGTCTGGACTAGGGTCAGTAGCATGAGATGATTGTTGAACATGAGCAATTACCCAAGTAAAATGTGTTGCATATAAATGAGACTCTGGAAAATACTAGCTTTTATCAGAAAGAGCCAAAAGTGGAAGAAAAGTCATTGAAGAAGTCAGAGAAGAAATCATCGGAGGTCCTAAGAGGTCAAGTAGAAGGGTGTAACTGTTCTGGAAGACAGGAGAATAGTGGGCTCACAGAGAAAAGTGGTGACAAACTTCATTAAATGCCACCAAGAGGATCAATAAGAAAAAGACTGAAAAATAGCCTGAACTGTACTGTACTTCCTCTTGTCCAGCATAGTGTATACTCAGTTGCACAGAATATGAGCTTCAAAGAGAAGATCAAGTTGACTGGATTGGGATTTAAAAGCTAATTTATACAGTTTTAATAAACTGACTTACTTTCCCTAATTCATCTAAATCATACTTCATTGAATTTAAACAGATCTGAATGATTTAGAATTGTTAATAATTGCACAAGTCCCATTTTAGAGACGTAGATCTCTATATTTTGAAATGGTCAGTTTAACAACTCAGACTAATTCCATATATCCCCTGCCTTTATTTAATTAATACTTACTATATTACTCTTTCCTAAATGAACTGTCAACTCAATTCTCTAATATAATTCCATTCTAATTCCCTTGGAAAAGAGAAAGAAATAGGATTATAGGTTGAAATTTCTAATGCCATGATAATTAATTGAGTCTTCTACTTTTCCAAAATATTAGGTTTGGAATTAATTTCCTCAGTACTCTTTTAGAAATATAAAGATCTTAAACAGATATAACTTCCTTCCTGACTTGAAGCAGTGGTTTCTAGTTTTTTATTTAATATCAAACTGTTTTTGTGTTTTATTTAATGTGTTGCTCCACCCTTTTCTTTAAAAAATACCCTCCTGAATGAATTTGTAATTTCTTTAACAACTTCAGCTAGTTGAGAATATATTTATTTTACAATGCTGTTATTGTACAAGCAGAATTTGTATAATATTTGTATAGTCTGTAGACTGTCATTTTAAAATTTATAATCAGTCAAATATATAAATGTGCATGTATGTGTGAATGTGTGTTCTAACTTGACTGAATTAATATAGTTCTTTGCCTGCAAATTCTTGGTTATAAACAGAAAAACAAAAAACAAAACACAGTTTTTACATTGTTTTTCTTTTTTTCTGGTTAGTTTTTATAAATTTCAGAAGTCACTAACATCATTTAATTTGTTTTTTTTCTTTTATAATAAAAGGAAAGATTTCAGTTTTTATTCTCAGTTTTTAAACATTGAGCTATTTAACTTAATTTTTATTTTATTTCTGTGTTAGTCAGCCAAAGGGGTGCTGATGCAAAATACCAGAAATCTGTTGGCTTTTATAAAGGGCATTTATTTAGATTAGAACCTTATAGTTACCAGGCCATAAAGCATAAGTTACTTCCCTCACCAAAGTCTGTTGCCACGTGTTGGAGCAAGATGGTTGCCAATGTCTGCAAGGTTTAGGCTTCCTCTTCCTATTAAGACTCTGCGGTCCAGCTTCTTCCAATATCAGTTGTAGGCTGGGATAAGTCTCATCTCTCTCCCCAGGCTCATTTCTCTTTGGGCTCAGCCATTCTGCCCACAAGGCCACCTGTAGATGATCAAGCTAATGACTCTTCTCTCTTCCTGGGGTCTCTGCCATGTCTAATGGAGTCTTCTCTGCTTCTTCAGGTGTCTGCTTCTCTGTGTGTTTACTTCCCAGGGCTCCAATATCAAAACTCCAACTGTCTCCCCTACCATGTCATTTTTTCTGTGATTGTCCACCCACCAAGGGCGTGGGGACTCAACATCCCACCGATGTAGCCTAATCAAAGCCCTAATCACAATTCAATCCAGTAAAAGTGAAACCTCTGAATCCAGTACAGTCTAATATTCCCAGAAGAAAACTCAGTTCACAAACATAATCCAATATCTATTTTTGGAATTCATAAGCAATATCAAATTGCTACACTTCTATTTTTTTCATCCCAATGTTCTCAGTTCCTCTTTTATTATTGTATTTACTCTTTTTTTTCCCCTAGCCATCCCTATCCTGATGAATCTTGATTTCTCTCTCTCCCCCCCTTTTTTAAAAATTCTTATAGTCCAAGTAAAGTATCGCCTCTTCTCAGAACCAGTCCTGAATCTAAAAATTTCTATGATTACAAGAAGAATGGAGAATACAGTAAACTACTGGGATGGAAAAACATAATCTACACAAAGAGGGTATTGGTCTTCAGTTTGAAAGTGTTCCACCCTCAGGGTCTCACTGTCTGTCCTAACTGGATTCCACCTATGTAAAAATCCATGAATATAGAGTCTACCCACTCAGTTCTTGCTCGGCAGCATTAAGCACTTATAGAGGTCATTAGCTAAAAAAAGTTGATGTGACCCAGGAGAACAAGACTTTTGTCTAGGATGAAATTCTGACTTAGTCAGTATCATGTAAACTTTACTGGTCACCATAACAAGGTTGTTGCAAAACATACATGCTTCCTTATAGACACATACTGTTGCTGGCTTGCGAAGACATTAAATTGGTGCTCTCCCATTTTCTGCCTCTGCCTTTGTGCATATATGATTACAAATACTTAAGAAAGGAGATGGTAAAATTTAAGATCAGGAATTGTAAGGCTATTTGACTAGTCCACATAACACTTGAATATCTGTTCTTCACTCAAATATTATTTTATATTATCTGTATCCAGAAATCATTGCTGTTGAGGCAACGAAAAAAAAATGATGGATTTCTGTTCTCACTGATGTGGAATCATGAGACCTGTGCTCTAGCTGCTGAGCTCCTTTAAGTGAGTCAACTTAACCTTACCAAGCTAGAATTCCTTCCCCAATCAAATTGTGGAATTCAGAAAGAAACTTTTAATCAATAGTACACCAGTATTGGAGGCAAGTGAAAATGTGCATGAGTACTGTGTGTAATCAAAATAGCTAGTCACCAGACTGACATTAGCAGGCAGGGACGGTCCAAGGAAGCTAAACATCTTCCAATGTACATGAACACAGTTCTATCAAGTAAAGCATGGTCCCATCCAAAAAACTGTCAACTAGCTTGTTGAGAGTCAAAAGCTGGTAACTGATCTCTAAATATACTTCCCAATCTAAAAGTAGATAAGGACTAGGATTTAAAAGAGATTGTAGTAGATTTACAGGTGCCCTAACCATGTCCTCCTGCCCATACCATTTCTACACATAGCCTCTCTTCCAGCTGATAACCCCTCAGTTTCTCTGTTCCCTTCTCCCCAACCAGCCCTGTTCTCAGACCTCCGCTTTGGCAGCCTGAAGTGCTTGGTAATTAATGCCCCTGGGATCAACTTGAAGTCTGGGATTGAGTTTACTGCTCTCCCTCCTGAGGGGTAAGTCTGAGGCATGTATTCTTTGCCATTTCCCAGAGCTTGCCTGAGCCATTGAGCCCCAATTGTCCTCCGTGGTAATATGCTTGACGTTTTCCCTTCTATTATACCTTTCATTCCCATCTCACTTTCTCTGTGGTATTCCTTAAGATTGCCTCCCAAATAATCTACTTGCACTCAAGTCCATGACCCAGAGCCGCCTTCTGCTGGAATGCAAACTAAGATATTAATGCACTGACTCTAAGTTTTAACAGTCTCAGAGAAGGAATATATCTTAGCAACGTTTGTTCACACTGTCAGGAACAGATTCGCTGAAGATGGAGACTTGTGTTGGTGAATCAAAGTGGAAAAGGGAAAGGGCAGCTCTGGAGGAATAAGTCTGACATATGCAGGGACCCGATGGAGAGATGGGAGTTATGTTAAATGAATAAATTGAAAGCACACAGGCATAAAGGACTTATGGACATTGATGACAGAACTGATCTCATTATACAATGATACCAGGATTTTCATATGTCAAGGGCTAAAAGATATTCCATCAGCATATATAAATCACAAACCACAAATAGGTTTTGCCTATGTTATCCTTGAAATATTTCCTGAGCGCTTATTAAATATTCAACTAAGCAGTGGAATTTCCTGAATGCCATTCATGACTATGAGATCCCTGTTTTGTCAGCCATCAAATTAGAAAGTAAAAGGCCATAAATTTCCAATAAATAGAAGGATTCCCTCTTTATCTACATGAAATGGTATCTAAACATCTTGCTTTCATATAAATCACTTCAGTAGTAAATCACAAAAGCAAATCACCACACATTATGGGAATGTGACTCTGAGCTCTTACCAATGCTGTGTCTGCAATGAAGTATGAAAGCCATATAGCAATCATGATTACAATATTAAAATATAAATATTCTCTGCTTTAAATCATATCTTTACAACTGAATTACCAATTCTGACTACTGGAAAGAATACTCTTAAAATTAACAGTTGGGACACATTTATTGTGATTGAATGGAAAGGTATGGAAGAGTTAAAAAAAATAAAAAAGCAAGAAGCATGTATTCAGCAGTTTTTATGTGTCTTACAGTAATAGCCATACCAGCATCTCTATTTCATAATTTTATATAATTTCATATATATAACTATATATCAATACACACCATATTATGAGGCAAATAGCCTTAGCCCCATTTTACAAAGATGGAAATTAAAGGATGACTATTGTGTGGTCTCATTGATATGAACTAAATAAAATGAGTAGAATTATGGAAGTTGGACTACGGAGTGTAGTTGGTCTGAGTCAGAACGTGAGTTGAAAAGGGGAGGCTGATGCTGGATATATGTTAAATGTTTAATAAGGTCAGTTGTTAATATATGGTAATGGATGGAGCCGATCATAGCACATTAAAATAAGCAAAATAAACACTTGATTTTCTATGTGATTGTGACTGAAACCGGCAGTCTAGGGAGGTTAAGGTTAGTTGGAGGACAGTTGGAAGATTACATAGGGAGTGTATAATAGTGATTTTGGTGGTAGATGAGGATTGTGATTAATGATATAAATACAGGAATGTTCTTCTACAAGGTGTTAAGAATATGATGATATATGGGAAAAATAATGTAATTTATAGACTCTAGTTAACAATAGTGTTTTAATATTTTTGGAGCAAAAGCAAATAAGGTATTATTATCAATGCTAAAGGTGAAAAGAAGAATATGGGATTTAATTTGGTGAGATATGAATATGATAAGCATTTTTTTCTCTTCTTCCTCTTCTTTATTAACAAGGGGCAGTTGATGGTACCATTTCACCAATCTGTGCTCATCTCTGCAGCTGCCTGAGCAGTGAAGGAACAACCGAGTTTGTTTTGGGGATTTGATGAAATAAAAGTGCCTGGACAGAACTTTTCTGGAGTGATACTTCCATGATTTAAACTACCTTTTGTCTGTTATTTTACTTTTTAAACTTAAAATAAAGTTTGAATTATAAAAATTGAAATTACTGAAAGTTAAGTGACTTACTCAAGACAATTATACCAGTAAGTAGCCAAGCTAATACAGGGCTTCTGAGTTCCAGACTAGTGTTTTTAAAAATATTTATGAGCTCCTTCTGACCTAATTTATTGCCTCAGCAACTTGATTGCAAAGTTCAATTATAAAATTAAAAATTCTGTGATATTCTCATGTCTTTAAGCCACAGAAAATAACCCAGAACCACATATTTTTTAAAGAAGTTAAAAAGTCATATTGCTATAAAGCAGTTCCAATTGAAGAAATATATATCAACTTTTTATTCAAAGCCTGCAAGACAGTAAATTCCTTCATCAACTAGGCTGTGAGCACAAGGAAGAAAGTTTCAGAACCTGTGGTGATGGAGGATGCTTCTCTAACTCACTGTATTCCACTCCCT
Source organism: Dasypus novemcinctus (assembly GCF_030445035.2). NCBI lineage: Eukaryota > Metazoa > Chordata > Mammalia > Cingulata > Dasypodidae > Dasypus > Dasypus novemcinctus. Next base: position 120,233,316 of record NC_080679.1, on the reverse strand, counting down.
TGATGATATTAATTTACATTTTGAAATGTTCATTGCTTAGATTAAGATTGGATTTTTGAAATGTGTTCCCAAATAATTTATGCAGGAGAAAAATTTACTCTTCCCCTGAAGTGCAGAATACTAATTTGAAAATGATCTATTTTCTATAATCATTTTACATTTCATTCCCTTTCTTATTGGAAAGCTAGTATTCTAGTTATTTTTTTTTCTTTCTCTCTCTTTTTCATTTCCTGCATGATGGTTTTTTATGCACTACAATTCAAGAATATTAGTCACACAATCCAGTTTTTATTAAAATTCTATTTCCTTTTCACAGTAAGAATGCAAGCTACATCGATCTAATATAATATAGATATGTAGAGAAAAGATCTATGTCTTAAGATACCAATTTCCAACCATTATCAAGAGAGCAGATTAATATCCTGACATGCCTAAGAATATCAATGTTCTACAATGAAGGATTCTTTCTAAAGGTACTCATTTTGTCCACTGTTATTTTTCCATTTTTTTTCCCTTTGTTAGTAACGTTTCATTAGCATGCTATTCAGTACTTGGAGTTTTGTAGTTCCCTTAAAAACATTAACATAAAACCACCAAGTCCAAATACTCATAACTTGCCCACCCCATGGAAGCAGATACACAGAATTTTAAGGAGGCACATATCCTTAGGTAACTCAAGAGCTCCTTCAATCAAAACAAAAGAAACAAATTAAACTTTTAAATATTTACGAGCTTTAAGGAAGAGAAGATCCCAGGCATATACCTTCATTCACATGGTTAATTATAAAACATATTCATTTTTAAATAGTGAGTTGTCTGCCCATGTAGTTCTTTGTTAGATGGATTGGGATCAGTCTGAGGATTTGCAGAGAGGATCAAACACATACACATACACACACACATACAAACACACACACAGTTACAACAATTGTGGTAGCCAGTCCCTAAGATGGCCTCCATGATTCTTGACTCCTGGTGTTCTTACTCCTAATATGTCCCCTTACCCACAATTAGGGCATTTCTCTGTAACCACTACGATACTGTAGAAATAACTGAGGTATGAGAGTAGTCATAGAAGACATTTCCACTATTTAGTTTTCCCTTGACACACTCAATCTCTGGAAAATCAGCCTCCATGTTGTGAGGCACAAATAGACATATGGAGAGGTCCATGTGTGGAAACTTATGCTTCCTACCAACAGCAAGTATGTATTTGCCATTCATGTGAGTAAAACATATGGAAGCAGATCCTCTGGAACCAGCCAAGCCTTAATGACTGCAATTCTGGCTGACCTCTTGACTCTATCCTCATGAGAGACTCCAAACCATAGACACATGGTTAAGCCACTCCCATATACTTGACTCATAAAAATTATGGGAGATAATAAATCTTAAATGTTGTTTTAAGCCACTACATTTTAAAGTAATTTGTTATGCAGCAATTATCACACACCATTTTTTTATTTTTTAAATTTTAGAGGTTCCCTATTGACGTCCCACTAAAGGAGATGAGGATCTAGCTCTCATCTATTCATCCTCATTTCCACAAAACAAACACTGATTTTTGCTCCATGTTCACTATCATATGTTACCATCAACTCTATCCATTTCCACACTTTAAAAATATATATATTATATATTTTTATAAATATTCAATAGTTTTACAATTAATAGCTAGAACATGACCTATATTTGAACATCAATTGAGTTTATGTGATACAAATTTCATTTCATTAAACTTAATAATTGAGCTTTAAAAATTCTTAGTATTCTATGTAACAGTGATTAATTTTCCCCAAAGTCTCAAAAATTCCACATGTCACAACAGGCACCAATATTTTATTAATAGCGGGTTATTTTTTTTAATTGATTTTAAACTTAGACCCATCCCTGTGAGAACTTACTATTCTCTTGAGTTTATCTGGATCAGTTGCTCTCCAGGCTTGCTAATAAATGACACCCTGAAATCTCCCTTTACTATCATTTTGATAATTCCCTTTTCATCTTTCCTGTGATGGGTCCTGTTTCCTGAACACCAATATCATGTCCTATTTCTGTATGATTTTCATACAATTATTTATTCGGAAACATATTGCCTAATTGCTTCCTAAGAAAGTCATTGTTTTGACCTTTGTCTGAAAATGTGTTAATTGCTTTGTGAGCTTATAAAAAATCATGCACATGTGTATAATTCCCATACAACACTCCTTCACCAACACACCACACTGTGGTGGAATATCATCAGACGATTACCACCAACCATGGTCCATAGCATACATCTGACACACTTTTTTCCACACCCCCTATTATCAACACAGTGCATCTTTGGCTGATGCAAGAATATCACAGTATTGCTGTTAACCATACTCCAAAAGACACATCAATTCTATTTTTTTCATGCTTCCCACTTCCCATCACCCTCCAATAGTGACATACATCTGCTCTAGCTCACAGAAGAACACTCTTGCATCTGTACCATTAACCACAATTCTCATCGACTTCAAGGTTCACTGTGTTATTCAGTGCTTAGATTATTCTCTAGCTTTCTATCCATTGACATGTACATCCCTAGATAACCTTTTTTCAGCCACAATCCCATTTATAAACCAGTTGCTACTCACTATCACATTTTACCATCAACTCTATCCATTTCCACACTTTTACAGTCAAGTTAATTAAAACATCTACATGCATTAAGAATCTGTAGTTCGTCTCAACCCACCTCTCATCTCCTAATAAACCACATCCTAGGATTTAACTTTATGCATTTAAGTGAGTCAACTTAACAGACAGCAGACAGCATATACTTGGCTCATATTTTCTTATCCATTCCACCTGTCTGTGTCTTTTGATTGGGGAGTTTAATCCATTAATATTCAATGTTATTATTGTAAAGGCAGTTCTTATTTCACCAATTTTGTCCATTGCATTTTATCTGTCATATTTTACTTTCACCACTCTTTTGACACTTTCAGTTACTTTTACTAACACAATCTTCATTTCTAGACACTCTTCCAAGCCCCTCTCACCTGTCTTTTCTTTTCAGGCTGCAACACTCCCTTTAGTATTCCCTGCAAAGCTGGTCTTTTTGTCGTAAACTCTTAAGTTTCTCTTTGTGAATATTCTAAATGCACCCTCATTTTTTAAAGACAATCTTGCTGGCTATAAGATTATTGGTTGGCAGTTTTTCTCTTCCAGTATCTAAAATATAGCATACCACTGTCTTCTTGCCTCCATGGCTTCTGATGAGAAATCAGCACTTAATCTTATTGGGTATCCCTTATATGTTATGCATCACTTTTCCTGCTCTCAGGATTCTGCCTTTGGCATTTGACATTCTGATTAATATGTGTCTTGGAGTTGGTCTATTTGGATTTATTCAGATGGGAGTACATTATGCTTCTTAGACACGAATATCTATGTCCTTCAATAGGGTTCAGAAATTTTCTACCATTATTTCTTCAAATATTCCTTGTGTCCCTTTTTCCCTTCTCTCCTTCTTCTGAGACATCCAAGACATACATGATTACATGTCTCTTATTGTCATTTAGTTCCCTGAGACCCTGTTCAATTTTTTACCATCCTTTTCTTCATCTGTGCTTTTGTATGTTTGCTTTCAGGGGCCATGTCTTCAAGCTGGCCAATCCTTTCTCCTGTTTTCTCAAATCTGCTGTTATGTTTCCAATGTATTTTTAATTTCATTTATTATCCCCTTCATTCCCATAAGATCTGCTATTTTTCTATGTATGCTTTGAAATTCTTTGTGCTCACCCAGTGTCTTCTTAATATCCTTAATCTCTTTAGCCATCTTGTTGAGGATAATTAAGGAGATTAGTTTAAACATCTATGATTAGTTGTCTCAACTCCTTTATGTTGTCTGGAGGCTTATCTTGTTTTTTTAACTGGATCATATCTTCCTGTTTCTTGGTATGGATTGTAATTTTTTGTTGGTATCTTGGCATCTGGCTTACTAGATATATTTATTCTGGGTACTGTTTCTCTCTTTAGTTTTGGGTTTTCTTGCCTTTTCTCCCTTTTGTGGTTGTGTAGTAGGAACTGAGGATATAATTGGTGCTGCAAGCTGTGGAGGCTGAAGCTACCCACATTACCCCAATAATTGATGAAGCTTCTCCCACCTTTCTCCTCTGATGGGGTAGGGACAGAACAATAGCTGTATGTAATAATCCGAGTCATGCTGGAAAAGACTGTCTGTAGTTGCTCAAATAAACTGACTAAGTTTCACATCCTTTCCTCCCCTACCTGGGGTGGGAGGGATGAAGCTGCAGGTTTGGACAGCAATTTATGTTTTTTGGGTCCAAAATGACTCCAGTTGCCCAGGTAGACTGATATAGCACTGGCCAGGGGTAGGGATGGACCCTCTGGAGTACCCAACAATCTAATCTGTATGAGTCAAATATGCCAGGAGTTGTTCTGGGATGCTGAGTGAGAACTGTTCCTTCTGGCCTTGAGGGGTGAGAACGGAAACACTGATGCCCAACAGTTCAGTCCCTGTAGGCCAAAAGTGTCTGTCATTGGCAGGAGAGGCTGAAGAAACACCAGTCCTCTCCTATCCTATTAGGTGCTGGGGGTGGATCCACAGAGCCCAACAGTTCAGTTTCTGTAGGCCTAAAGTACTCACTGTTGCCTGGAGAGGATGTGGAGACAGCAGACCCTTACTAACTTATTGGAAGGAAGGAGTGGATCCACTAGAGTCCAACAGTCCAGTCCGTGCAGGCCAAAAGTGCCTGCCATTGCCCAGAAAGGCTGTGGAAACACCAACCCCCTCCTTTCCTATTGGTAGATGGGGGTGGATCAACAGTTACCCAGCAGCCCAGGCCATGCAGGCTGATAATTCCTGCCATTGCCTGGAAAGGTTAAGGAAACCCAGCTCCCCTCCAATCCTACTTGGGATGTAGCTACAGGTGTCCAACTATTCAAACTGTGTGGGTCAAAAGCACCTTCAGTTACTAAGAGAGGCTGGGGAAACACATTCCCTCTCTTGTCCTATTGGGGGTGGGAGTGAAGTCACATCTGCCCAACAGTCGGGTCTGTGCAGGCCAAAAACACCTGCTATTTCCCTGAGAGGCTAAGGAAACACCAGCCCCCTCCTATCCTATGGGGGGGGAGGCTAGAGATGGAGATGGAATTGAAGGTGTTCAACAAACCAGTTTATGGGGGCTTAAAATGCCTGCAGTTGTCTGGAGAGACCAAGGAAACACAGCTCCTATCTTATCCTATTGGGGTGCAGGGATGGAGCCCAGGTGTCCAACTATTCAGTCTCTGCAGGCCAAAAGCACCTGTATTTACCTGGAGAGGTTTGTGCAGGTTTTTCCAGCTTCCTACCTGCTGGAGGTGGGGCAGGGGTTTAGGCTAGAGCTACAATCCAACCTAGGTGGAAAAAAGCTGGTCCCTACCAGCACTGTGATTTTCAATCATCTTTGCTTCCCCTCATGCCAGGGACTGAGTTAAAATGGCAGCTACCAGCCACTTTCTGACTTGAACAGGTTTAAACTTCCTCTGTTCTTAGGATTATATTTAGCCAGCTGAATTTACTAATCTGTAGCTGAACTCAGTGCCCAACTATTTCTTCCTCCCGTTTTTTGGGAAATGGAGCTTCCACCTCCAGTCATGGAAGATAACACTCGAGGAAGCATGTGCTATGGGCACTCACCTCCACAGCATCGAGTGCTCTACTCATGAATCTTTGCAGATGGGTAGTATCCTTCTTCCATATTTTCAAGGATGCTGCAGAATGTTCTTTTGTCCTCATGGACCCCTCAGATGCCTTAGATAGACTGGATGATTACTAACTGTCCTATAGGAAGAGCTGACTCTTGGAGCTCCTTACTCTGCCATCATCTTGCCCCTCCTCTCCTTCCCATTGTTTTTTAACATCAATATCACCACTGAGAAGATCCATCCCATCTTCTTTATTGCCAAATTTGTTATTTCTTCTCTGGAAAATGTTAGGGTCTTCTCTTTATCATCAATAATATGGAATTTCATAATTACATGAATTACATTTTTCCCCCATCCATGTTCTTGTTTCTTTTTTTTAAAAGATTTATTTCTTTTTATTGATTTCTCTCCTCCCTCCCCCCCAGTTGTCTGGTTTCTATGTCCATTCACTGTGTTCTTCTGTTACTGCTTCTATCCTTATCAGTGACACCAGGAATCTGCAATTCTTTTTGTTCCATCATCTTGCTGTTTCAGCTCTCCGTGTGAGCAGTGCCATTCTTGGGCAGGCTACACTTTCTTTCAAGCTGGGTGGCTCTCCTTACGGGGCACACTCCTTGTACATGGGGGTTCCCTATGCAGGGGATACCCCTGCATGGCACGACACTCCTTGTGTGCATCAGCACTGTGCATGGGCCAGCTCCACACAAAGGAAGCCCAGGGTTTGAGCTGCAGACCTCCCATGTGGTAGGTGAACACCCTATCCATTGGGCCAAGTCTGCTTCCCTGTTCTTGTTTCTTAATCTAGAGACTGATGTCCTCAAAATTTAGGAAATATCAAAAGTATTTTTATAATGGTTTTCTCTCCATTTAACAGAAATTCCTATTGACATTTATGGATTGAACCTTTATTTGTATTATGTTTTCTTTTGTATAGTATACACTTAAATTTTTGGTTATTCCTCATTGCCTTCACCTTTATCTCAAAATTTGTAATGATTTTTAAAAAATGAATACATCCTATTTTCTTTTAAATTTCCACACCTTGTTTTTTTTTTCCTAAATATTCCTTTTTATAGAGTCTTGTCATTAACAGAAGAAATTTCTCTGTAGGTATTAATGACATTTTTCTGCTTATCATCACCACAATGTATCTTTTATTTTTAGGTTCTATTTTTCCATTTTGCTGATTATTGCCCCTTTCATTTTAGAAGATGCACTCACATATCTGTCATCCTTGAATATCCATTCAGATTTTAAAAAGAGAGAGACACTAAATATTAATGGAACTTCTCATCACAGACATTATAAGGAATAATGATACTTTCTATAAAATCATTAGAAGACCCATATTACTTGGGATAACTATGTGGCAATATCTGAGCATTCATTTCTCTAGGAGTGCTCCATTTTTAGATAAGAATCTTTCGATTTCCTCCATGAGAGAGTATGTTTAGCAGGTAGATTTTGGGATCTCAGCTGGAGAAAAGAGTCATAGAAGTCTCATCATTCAGGACACATACATAACTATCAGCTTCTCCCTTTTTAGAAATTAATGTACACGCAGTTGACTTGTCATCCCCAAAGCCAGAGATACAAATGGATTTTATTCAACCATGTTTAATAAGATGTCTAGGTTACTTGATTTGGGAATAACTAAGTTTAGAATAGTTACCACAGAATACATTGAATTTAAATTCATTTCCCCATAATTTGCATTTATTGTTTCTGGGTCTGAGTGCTGGCCCCAATTCTTCTATATTTCACTTATTAAACTACCTTCTTATACCATGAGTCAGACAATATGAATATATTACCTAGGGCCAAACTAGGCATAAGTTGAACAAATAAAACAGAGGCTATATGGGGCTTATAATTTAGAGGAAAAGATAGATATTAAAAGGTAAAGAAATAGATTACTAACATTAAAATATAGAAAACATTAGGGGACATGAGATGGATAGAATGTAATGGAACCATTTTATGTTTTTATTTTAACATACCACATCTGGAAATGCTACCACAAATTACATGAGAATTTTTTTTTATCAGCTATATAATGCTTTTGGCTTAAGTTAAAGATAATCAACTAAAATGCTCATGTATTTTTCACATAAACAGTTGTTACATGGCATTTCTCCCTATGTATTTGTGTAACTATATGTGCTTTTATTTGTTTTGCTGTTACCAATATGGGGTTTTCTATTTATCACCATTAAACTTCCTCATGCGAGGAAACATCTAATTTCTTATACATTAATTTCTTATACTGAGATATTTTTGAATTAAATTTGTACAAATATTGACCAAATTTCTCATGGTTATACTGTTTCCAAATGCGATAAGCACACTGACATCTAAGTCATCAAGGAGATGGTCAAAAAGATCAGGGAAAAGTCATAAAGGTACCTGTTCTGGGCTGAAATAAATTTCATTAATCCAGTCTTAGTCTTTAGATTTTGTTTCTATAAATCACTGATATTCTTTCTTAGAGCCCTATTCCTTTATACTTCAGATATGCCTGGAGCTGCAGATTATTTACAAGCTATCCCAACCTGAGACAGCCAAGGACACTTGGTTGCATTTTACCAGCACTAATACAAATAAGAGAGGGAAAAGGAAAATTCTCATTCTTTCCCTTTTTCTTCTTCTTTTTTTCTTTTCTTTTGCATGGTATGCTTTTGGCCACTTCTTCTCATCTCCAAAGTAATAAAAGACAAAGATTTTTATGGGCTTAAGGAAAGAGGAACAAGACTTTCTATTTGTTTTGTAGATACACTTCTATCATCCTTTAGCCAAGAAAGAAAAAACCTCCTTGAGAACCAGCTGAGGAAATCACAGCACCATATGCACAGGCATCATATCTTAAGTTCTTAAGTCAGACTTGTGTAATATCTTTATAGCAGGAAAGCTCTAATGAACAGATGAAACTTTCTTTCCTCACAGCTCAAAGGGCCTCCCTTCAGAATTGATAGGCTTATTTGAACTCAAAGTTCTCCTCTGTTAGAGAGGATGAGAATCTGTCCGTCAAGTGTTTTTGAGTAGCTGAGATTCCTTGGTAGATACAACAATCCAGCTTTCAAGAGGGAAGTGAAAGAAACACTTCAAAGGAAATTAATGAGTACTCAGTGACAAGTTACAGAGGATGAAGTGGATAGTAAAAAGCAAGAACACATTTTGGTCTACTTATACTTTCAAGGAGTGTTATTTGTTTTAGCTTTGTTTTGTTTTCTACTCTACAATTTCAAAGTGAAAATATTATTTTAAATAAAACAATGTTTGGAATGTTAATGAAAACTTATTTTACTAACATTCCTTACTTTGCAATTTCCAAAAATAAGAAATGCATGAGAGCATATCTTGGGAAATAAAGATCTAATGCTTCATCACCTGTAAAATATTAATAACAACTTTTCTCTCAATAACTAAGAATGTATCCCCAATTATTATCCATATTTTTTAAAATATTGAATTATTATTTAAATAAAATTTTAATTTTTGAGTCAGTATACAGATAAAATTTAATTATTAAAAATTCTTCATAAAATTTTACACAAGGAATCAGTACATATTTATTAACTTACATGTCTACTGAATTTTTAGAGCTCTTCATTTTTACCAACAACTCTAAACCATGAATATAAGAGAGAATACTATCTAATGATATATAAAATTGCACAAATATTGATCTTTGAAGCCATGAGAATGTGGTTTGAATTTCTGTGTGAATGTAGCTTAAACTGTTAGAACTTAGTTGCTTCTTCTGTCAGATATGCTTAATAATTTTCATTCCTAGTATTGTTGGGAAGATGAAAGAAAGGATGATCCTTTCATATATACACCATATATACATCCTTTCATATACTACACCAATGTTGACTGGATTTGAGTTTAAAAGATGAGGAAAAGTTCTTGTGTTTAAAATAATTTACTTGACTATATTTTACTTCCATTGATTACAAAATGGGAGCATCATTAGATGGAACATAATATGGTATGACAATATGTAGAAATTTGCTCATCTGTCGACTTCCCACCCCCTTCCTTCTGTCCACTCCCTTCATCCACACTTCATTTTATATGAAGAAAAAATGAAAACATGATCAAATACCAAAGTCCTTTAGTTAGATTCAAGTAGAAAATACACATCTCTTCTGTGCAACATGAACAAAACAGAGCATGGGAAAAACTGAAAATCATACAAAACTTGGAAAATCTTTACCAAAAGAAAAGAAAAGGAACCTAAGAATATTAGAATATTGGAGTTGGAGGCTCTTGGTTGAAGCAAAAAGATTAAATTACACTATGGAAAGTTAAATTACACTCCATTAGATTATTTTATAGAACTTCAGTCAGATTTACATTTAACTACTAAGAAGGTGAAGAGAGGACTTCTAGAAACCATGTGATAAATATTTACTACACACTCTTCGGCTAAGTAAGTGGCAAATAAAATAATATATAATCTATTTTCTAGGGGAGAATGACTAAGAGAAAGACCTAGACAAAAGATGAAAATCACAAATCTATTACAAATATTGTAACATTTATAAAGATTATTGGCAAGAGAAAGGGATTTAGAAAACAATAAATCACCAATTAGGCATTCTTCAAAAATTTTCTATTGTGTACATACCAGCTTAAATTTCTATGAAGGGACTTCTGGGAGAATGACATCAGAGTAGACAGACAGGGCTCAACTCTCTCACAAAAATAACAGAGGCAGGACAAAAAGCTGTCTGAGGGAGCTGCTTTAGGGATCTACAGACCAGCAGAGTGCTAAGCATCCTCCAGAAAGGCAAGGAGCAGAGAGATGAAGTTGAAATGAAAATGAGTTACTAGACCTCATGGCTGGGAATGGCACCCTCAAGGGCAATAGCCTGCATAAATCTGTTGCTCACTGAAGCCAGCTGAGAAGGGAACAGACATCTTCCTCCCAGGAGGAAGGTACAGTAGAGGGTAGAGAGTAGTTTCTCTGTACTGAGTTTAGCCAGCAGAGCCTGCTTTGAATCTTGGCTCTGACCAGACCAGAATCACAGGAAAGTGAAGGTTGAAAGAGACAGCTCTGAGGAAAGATTTGCTGACCAGCACCATCTAGGGCTGGCTGGAAAACTGCAAGGAAAATAAATGATTTTTTTTAGTCTGTCCTCCCAGACTCCATGGAGCAGATCTACAGCCTGTTAGTGAGTCCCTGGTTCTATTCTGATAACTTAAGTTGGGACATTTTAATGACTTTGAAAAAGTTGGACTAAAAGTCAAAGAAGAACCATGAAAAAAAACCACTATTCAAGAGAGGGAAATTGACTCTCTTAGTAAATTCACCAATATATTCAGATCCCTAGGCATGAGCGAAAAATTAGAAGCCATACTAAGAAAAAAGCAGAGATGGCCCAGTCAAAGGAACAAACCAAAAATCCTTAAAAGACACAGGATTTAAGGCAACTAGTCATGATAATCACACAAATCTCTAAAATCAACTCAAGGAGCTGAAGGGAAGTATGGATAAAGAGATAAAGAGAGAGCATAAAGAATAATTGGAAAGCCTGCAAAAAAAAAAAGTAACAGAGTTTATGGGAATGAAACATGCAACTGATGATATTAAAAATACATTGGAGACATATAATAGCAAATTTGAATTGCTGGAGGACAGAATTGGTAAATTGGATGACTGAACACGTGGTCTTCAAAAGACAGGAGAACAGAAAGAAAAAAGAATAGACAAAATGGAACTGCATCTCAGGAAAGTGAATGACAATACAAAATGCACAAATATATGCATTACTAGTGTTACAGAAGGAGACAAGAACAAAAAGGTGTAGAAAGAATGTTTGAGGAATTATTGACCTAAAACATCTGAATCCTTATAAAGACATAAATATCCATATCCAAGAAAGACAACACAGCCCAAACAGAATTAATCAAAATAGACCTACTCTGTGACAACTACAATTCAGAATTACAAATACCAGTGATAAAGAAAGGATTCTGAAAGCAGCAAAAGAAAAGCAATGCATCTCATACAAGGGACATAAATAAGACTAAGTGCATCAGAAACCATTGAGGTGAGAAGAAAAGTGCCTTTACAGTATTGAAAGATAAACAATTACAGCCAAGAATTTTTTTTTTTTTAGGTACCAGGACCAGGGACTGAACCAGGGGCCTTTTTTGCAGTAGGCTGTTGCTCAACCACTTAGCTAAATCAGTTCTTCTGAGTTGGCTCCCTCATCTGTTTTTTGTTTGCTTTAGAAGGCAATGGGAACTGAACCTGGGACCTCCCTTGTAGGAGATGGGTGCTCAACAGTTTGAGCTACATCTGCTCCCTCCAGCCAAGAATTCTTTATCTGGCAAAATTGACTTTAAAAAATAAGGGTGAGTTTAAAGTCTACACAGACAAACCAAAAATGTGAGAGTATATTGACAAACAACCATATTTACAAAAGAAACTAAAAGGAGTGCTATGGCCTAAAAGGAAAAGACAAGGGTGAGAAACTTGGAAAAGAGCATAGAAATGAAGGTTATTAGTAAGGTAACATAAATTGTGAAAAGACAGATAATAGTAAGACATGACAAGAAAAAACAAAATGATAGAATGAACAAATTAAGTAATAACTTTACAGTAATAACACTGACTGTTAATGGATTAAACTCCCCAAACACAAGACATAGACAGAAGGAATGGATAAAAAATATGAGCTACCTATATACTTTCTATAAGAGATTCACCTCAGAAGTAAGGACACAATCAGGTTGAAAGAGAAAAGTTGGAAGAAGGTATTCCATGCAAATAGTAACCAAAATAGATCTGGAATAGTGATACTAGTATCACCAAGTTAGATTTTAAGTACAAATCTGTTATAAGAGGTGAAGAAAGTCATTAAATAACAATAAAAGAAGAAATTCACCAGGAAGAAAAAAACTATACTAAATATTTATGCACCTAACCTGGGTGAAAAAGGTACATGGGGCACATGCTGACAAAACTGAAGGGAGAAATAGATGCCTCTATAATATTAGCCAGAGGCATTAATACACGACTCTCAGCATTGGCTAGAACATCTGGACAGAATATAAATAAGGAAACAGAGAGCTTCAATAATATGATAAATACTCTAAACCTAACAGACATCTATAGAGAATTACACCCCAAAACAGCAGCATGTATATTCTTTACAAGTGTTTATGGGTCCTTCTCTGGGATAGACCACATGTTGGGTCACAAAATAGATCTCAATACATCTAGAAGATTGAAATTGCACAAAGCACTTTGATCATAATGGAATGAAGCTAGAAATAAAAAACAGATGGAAAAAGAGAAAATTCACAATATATAGAGATTAAGCAACAAATTCTGAAATACTCACTGAGTCAAAGAAGAAATTACAAGAGAAATCAGTAATATCTTGAGATGAAGGAAAACAAGAACACAACATATCAAAATCTATGTGATATAGCAAAGGCAGTGTTGAGAAGGAAATTTGTAATCCTCGATGTTTACATTTAAAAAAGAAAAGTGAGCTAAAATCAATCACTTAAATACACAGCTGGAGGGACTAGGAAAAGAACATCAAACTAATCCCAAACCAGGCAGAAGAAAAGAAGTAATAAAGATCAGAGGAAGAATAAGTGAAATTGAGAACAACAAAAAAAACAATAGAAAAAAATTAACAAAACCAAACTTGGTTCTGTGAGAAGATCAACAAAATTGACAAATCTGTAGCTAGACTGACAAAGAAAAAAGAGAGAAGGAGCAAATAACTATATCAGAAATGAGAGGGAGAGTATTGTCACTAACCCCACAAAAATGAGAGATCATACAGTTAAGAACAACTGTATGCCAAAACTAGAAAATGTAGATGAAAGGAACAAATTCCTAGAAATACACAAATAATCTAAACTGAATCTAGAAGAAATAGAAGACTCCAACAAACCAATCACAAGTAGATTGAAGCAGTCATCAAAAACTTCACACAAATTAAAAACACAGGACAAGATGTCTTCACAGGTGAATTCTACACATCATTCAAAGGTTATCTAATACCAAGCTTGCTCAAGCTCTGAAAAAAAATTGAACAGGAAGGAATGTTACCCAACTCATTCTATATTCTAATACCAAAGCCAGAAAGACATACTATGAAAAAATGAATACCGATTTCCCTAATGAATATAGATGCAAAAATCCTCAAAAAAATACTTGCAAACCAAATCCAAAAGCATATTAAATGAATTATATACTACAAACAATTGGGTTTTATACCAGGTATGCAAGGATGGTTCAATACAAGAAAATCAATTAATTTAATAAGCCACATTAACAAATTGAAGAAGAAATAGCATATGATTCTCTCAATTGACACAGAAAAAGCATTTGACAAAATACAGGATCATTTCTTGAGAAAAAACACTCCTTAAGACAGAAATAAAAGGAAACTTTCTCAACATGGCAAATTACACATATGAAAAACCTACAGCTAACACTATAGTCAACAATGAAAAACTGAAGGCTTTCCTGCTGAGATTGAGAACAAGAAAAGAATGCAAAGTGTCACCACTCTTCTTCGATATTGTGCTAGAAGTTCTAGCTACAGCAATTAGGTAAGAAAAAGAAATAAAAGACAACAAAATAAGAAAGGAAGAAGTAAAACTTTCACTCTTCATTGATGATCTGTTCATATATCTGGAAAATCCACAAAAATGCTACTAGAACTAATAGATGAATTCAGCAAAGTTGCAAGGCTAAAGGTTTTAAAATAAAAATCAGTAGTATTTCTAAAACTAATGATGAACAATCTGAGGAGGAAGTCAGAAAAAAATTCCATTTATAATAGCAACTTAAAGAATCAAATATTTAGAAATAAACTTAACCAAGGATATAAAGGACTTATATGCAGAAAACTACACATTACACTAAAAGAAACCAAGAAAGACTTGAATAAATGGAAGGGCATTCCATGTTCATGGACTGGAAGACTAAACATCATTAAAATGTCAATTCTACCCAAACTGAATTTACAGATTCAACTCAATCCCAATGAAAATCCCAATAGCTGATTTGCAGAAATGGAAAAGCCAATTATCAAATTTATATGGAAGGGTAAAGGGCCCTGAATAGCCAGAAACATCTTTAGAAAGAACAAAGTTGGGGGATTTTCATATCTTGACTTTAAAGCATATTACTTAGCTATAGGGGTAAAAATAGCATAACACTGGCATAAAGATAGATATATTGACCAATACAACTGAATTAAGAACTCAAAAAAGGACTCTTATATCTATAGTCAAGTGATTTTTGACAAGGTTGTGAAGGCCAATCAGCTGGGTCAAAACAGTCTATTCAACAAATAATGCTCTGCTAGACTTGGATATATATATATCCAAAGGAAAGAAAAAGGAACCCTACCTCACATCTTATACAAAAATTAACTCAAAATGGATCAGGGACTGAAATCTAAAAGCTATAACTATAAAACTTCTAGAAGGAAATGTAGGAAAACATCTTCAAGATCTTGTGGTAAGTGATAGTTTCTTAAACCTTACATACACATCAGAAATAGTGAAAGAAAAAAATGGATAAATGGGACTTCCTCAAAATAAACACTCTTGTTTTCCAAAAGACTACCAAGAGGGAAGCAGCTGTGGCCCAATCAGTTGGGCTCCAGTCTACCATGTGGGAGGCCCTGGGTTTGCATTCCTGGGACTCCTTGTGAAGGCAGGCTTGCCTGCATCCTGTGGAATGCTGCCTGGCCCACAAGTGCTGTGGAGCAACTCCCAGCCCACAGACTCCAGAGAGCACCACCCAGCCCACAAGCACCACGGAGAGCCGACTCAGCAAGGTGATGCAACATAAAAGGGAGACAAGCAAAAATGCAGAAGAGCTCACAGCAAATGGACACAGAGAGCAGACAGCAAGCAAGCTGCGGGGGGGGGGGGGGGGGGGAATAAAAATAAATAAATACAGACACAGAAGAATGCACAGCAAATGGACACAGAGAGCAGACAGCACACGAGAAAAGCCACAAGGCAGGGGGGATTAAAAAAAAAAAAAAGATTACCAAAAAATGAAAAAGGCAGCCTACTCAATGGGGGAAAATATTTGGAAACCACATATTAGATAAGGGTTTGATTTCCATGGTATATAAAGAGATCATATATCTCAATGGTAAAAAGAAAAACAGCCCAATTAAAAAATGGACAAAAGACTTGAAAAGAAATTTTTCTGAAGAGGAAATAAAAATGGCCAAAAAGCACATGAAAAAGTGTTCAACATTACCAGCTATTAGGGAAATGCAGGTAAAAACTACAATGATATATCATTTCACACCTTATAGAATACCATTTTTTTTTTTTAAAGTGAACTACAAGTGTTGAAAAAGAATAGAAACACTTTTTCACTATTGGTGGGAATGTGGAACGAAGCAGCCTCGGTGGAAGAGAGTTTGTCAGCACTTCAAGAAGCTGAATATAGAACTTCTCTACGATCCAGCAACTCTGTTACTAGGAATAAAATCAGAAGAACTGAAAGCAATGGCACAACCTTATATTTGCATGCCAATGCTCAAAGTAGCATTATTCACAATTGCTAAAACATGGAAACAGCAAAAGTGTCCATCAACCACCAACAGATGAATGGATTTTACAAAATGTATTATATACATACAATGGAATACTATTTAGCTGTTTGAAGAAATCAAATACAGATGCATATGACAACATGGATGAACCTTGAAGACATTATGTTGAGTGAAATAAACCAGATACAAAAGGACAAAAATTGTATGGTCTCATTAATATGAACTAAATCAATGAGTAAACTCACAGAGGTAAACTCTACAGCATAATTAATTATGAGATAAATGTGGGTTGAGAATGGGAGCTGATGCTTAATGTATGTAGATATTTTATAAGGTTTATTGTAAATGTGTAGAAATGAATAGAGTTGTAGTAACACATTATAGTGAGGTTAAATAACACTGCTGATTTATAAATGTGATTATAGCTGAGTGGGGTAGTCTGTGGACATAAACGTCAATTGAAAGTAAGCTAGATGATGATCTAGGGATTGCATAATAGTGGTTTCAGTGGTAGATGAAGATAGTAGTTAATAGTATAAATGTAAGAATGTTCTTTTAGAAAGTGTGAAGAATATGGTGATACATGGGAAATTATAACTAAAGTAACTTTTGATGATAGTTAATAGCAATATTGTAACATTTTTGCAGCAGTGGCAAAGAAGATATGTTAATTCTAAGGGACAAAAATAGGGAGGTTGAAGGGGTAAGGAATTTTTCCTTTTGGAGTAATGAAATTATTCTTAAGTTGACTAAGGCGATAACAGCACAGCTCTGTGTTAAAATGTGGTGGAAGAGGGACATGGCTAACAAAACAAATATGAGAACATTTTTTCATGAACAATAACAAATATTTAATACTAATAAAGGATGTTAATAATCAAGTGGGTTGGGGAAAAATATATCAAATGTAAGATGAGGAGAGGAAGCAGGCCGAGGTATGGTTAACCTCTGTGGCCAGCCCCGGGCAGCTGTAAGGTGCCACAGCTGCCTGGGAGGGGTGGCGGGAATGGGTGACTACGCCCTCCGCCTGGTACGGGTGGCTCCGCCCTCACATTGCCCCCGGCTACGCCCCCTCGCCGGCCCACCTCTGCCCTGTCTCCACCCACTAGTCTGCAGCGCTGCATCTCCTGGCCATATAAGGGTATTCTGCCCGTGCTCACCAATCCGCTCTCACCCCATGCTAGCCCCACCCCCGTTCCCTCGGGCTTATATTGTCAAGCACTTCCTCATTAAATCAGACCTGCACCATCAGCCTCATCTCCATGTGGGTTCTTCCCCTCGTCGTTACTTGCCTGCGGCCCCTCTGCGGACTCCTCACCCAGCGAGCCGCAACCTCAGTAAGATACTGGCTATTACTGGTTAGTAATATTTTGATAATGCTCTTTCATAGATTGTCTTGCATCAAAGCAAGGTGGTTGTGGGGTGATGTATGGGGCCTTGTATGATGATATGCATTTCTGCTTTGTCAGTTCACAGCCTTTACAATGTATTTTTTGTTATGTATGTTCATGTATGAATGATGAATGTATGAATGATGTATGAATGATGTATGTATGTTCATGTATGAATGATGAATGTCAATAAAATTTTTAAAATAAAACCATAATCCGACTGCATAAAGACTCCATGAAATCACTGACAAAAACACTAGGGTCCCAGAAATGATAGAAAATAGACAATTCTTATCACAGTAATTATGACTGACTAATAAATACGTGAAAATATTCAAGAGTCTCAGAAATCCAAGAAATATATTAAAAATTTTTATGAAGACATTTAGAATGAAAAAAAAAAACCAAAACACCGTGCTTATGCTTTATTTTGGGAGCATGAATAATGTGCAAGAGGATGCTAGATGGAGTTATTATTTTTGTTATTTATTAGTTTACTTTCATAGATACTTTGTGCAACCAGTAACTTTGGAATCAGCATGTTTACCCATTTCCACCTTCTTTTTCCTCCCTCCTCTTTGTTTTTTCTCTCAGATTATGAAATTTAAGAAAGAGATGACCTTCTCTAATTTGGACACATCACAGGAGCAGTTCAAGAAATAATTTTCCAGGTGTTAAAAGAGACTATTTCCCACATATTAAGAAGTTTGTACTGAAAGCGATAGCCTATACATTTAAATGCCATGTTGAGTGATAAAATAGAACTACTTGAGGACTCTGAAAATGGATAAGTAGTAGGGTTTTGGGTAGTTTAGGAAAAATAAATTGAGTTTATTAGAGAATTAGTAACAAACTTTTGTCTTCAACGTTCAGAGAGAAAGCATGGTGGAGCAGTTTGATATAGTTATGAATTCTAAAAATAGATACTGGATTATGTTTGTAAACTGGTCTGTCTAAAGCTTCACATTTACTTAATTAAATTATGATTAGGGCTTTGATTGGGCCATGTCAGTAGTCATTGAGTCCCCACACCTTTGTAGCCTGACCCCTTGAAGCCTGAACTCTGGCAGACATAGAGAGCCATCTTGTTCCAACACGTGCAAAATTCTTTGGTGAGGGAAGTAACTAATGCTTTATGACCTGGTAACTATAAGCTTCTACCCCAAATAAATACCCTTTATAAAAACCAACCGATTTCTGGTACTTTGCATCTGTACCCCTTAGGATGACTAATATATATGGGGAGAGAGAAGAGTTTAAAGTTTTGACCCTGTCCCAGCAAATTGTATAATCTTAGAAAAAAATATGATATATAATCTAATTAATAGTCTTCCCTACTTGAATATGGGGAAAACAATGCATTGAATGTTTCTCATAAGTATTCAATGATAAAATATATATGATGCCCCTAATACTGATTACTCCTAATAACTGCACATTAGTCATCATCTACCCAAAAAGACAAAATCAAAATGTCTTTCTTTTCCAAAGCATAGCCATGACCTAATCCTATAGGCCGGTTGAATACAAGTGATTATTTTTTTCTATAAGATTATCTATCTATCCTTATATTCTTTTGTAATATCATGAAACTCTATAGAACTCTTTAAACAATAAGCTGTAAAACTTACAAATAGGTAATGAAAACAGTTTAGTGAATTACAACAAGCATTTTAAAAATTAGCATAACATGAAAAGAAAATATCATGATTCATTATATGACTAATGTTTCCTGAATTTTGTATAGTAAGAATGAGATGAAATTGGAGAATTTTAGATTATAAATGAACTCAACAGTCTTAAAGAGGATTTTTGACAATATGGTAGCAAAGGAAAATATTGAATGTTTTCAGTAAATAAATGACCTGATGAAAAGTGTAAAGAACAAAAATGTTGTTATTGGAAGATTGAAAGGAGGGAGATAATAGTGAGATTTTCTTCAAAAAAACAAGCTGGAATTTAAGTCCATTCTTGTGGGTGTGAACTCATTGTAAGAAAGACCTTTGTTGAGGTTACTTCAGTTAAGGTGTGGCCCACCTCAGTCAGTATGAGTCATAATCCAATTACTGGAGTCCTGTACAAGCAGAATAAAATTCAGAAAGAGAGAAAGCCAAAGAGAGCAGCCAGAAACTGGACGTCAATGGAACCTGTAAGAGAAGGGAGAGACCAGGAGATGCCACCCTGTCATTACTGTGACAAGCTAAGGAACAAGTTTCACCAGCAGTCAACCCCTGAATGCTTCAGTCTTTGGGGAGAAAGCATCGCCTTGAGGATGCCTTGATTTGGACATTCTTCTTGGTCTCAAAATTGTGAGAGGATAAATTCTCATTATTTAACCCGATCGATTTCATGGTATTTGCTTGACCAGCCCCAGGAAACTAAAACAGTATTTAAGATGAAGGAGGTAGATAAATCTGAGTGTCATTTCCTTGAGGCAAAAAAAAAAAAAAAAAAAAAAGGTTGTAAATTGTAATAGCAATTTTACCTTGAAAGAACAGAACTATGGTGTCTGAGCAGTTCAGGCTCAGAGAGTACCGTTAAAATTATATTGAGTTGGCAAGTGGTCTAGGTTGAGAAAATTCCTCTGGAATCATGGAAAAAATGACAGACAAGAGAACTATAGTTAGGGAGCTTGGTTTTAAATCAGAATTTGGGTAGTTACTTAATAAAGTCTAAGATAGATTGCTTTAAAACTAATACCACGAGACTAAGGGCTTTGAGGAATACACAAATAAGGCTAGAGAGCAGACAAATTCTGAAAATGGAGCTCAGAGGCTACCTTCTCAGGGGATGGCGCTGGGAATCAGCTCTCATCACCCCACTTAACAAGAAAAGGCAGTCGGGGCCTAGTTATACATTTGTTTAAAAGGAAATCCATATACCCTGAAAAATGTACTTCCTCAAAAGCTAAACAGCTTCAAAAGAGGCTTATTCAGATTGTAGCACGTCTCCAACTTTGTGTTTTCTCTATTGACTTAAAGGTATATTTACTTCTCTATTTTTATAGGTGCAGCCTTCATAAATGCATATTCTTATTAAGCATTCAGTTGACTGTACAATTTATGTCTTTCTTAAACAGTAAGTTTCTAGGGATTTGACTAAGGTTTACAGACTCAAGAGACAGCTCTGTGCCAAGCATTCAGTTTGCAAAAGATTGCTAATAAATTCTTCGTGATAATAATGACGTCATAAATATTTGACCTTACAGAATATATGGACCCTGTGTTTCCCACATCTTGGACAATGGATCAGATTTGTTCAACGAGGAAACATCACTACTCTGAAATGGTGAAGATTTATTTTTCACAAAATGCAGCTTTAAAAATATGCCAGGTTTGCACATAACCAAGACCAAAAGCTCATCTCCTTTTCTCTGCACTTCAGCTTACATGGTAAGAGCTGTCAGGAAAGCCAAAGAAAAACATAGCTGAAGAGAGGCCAAATCCTTCCTGCCAAAAATTTTTATGCCCAAGGTTAGAGGAGCATGAGCTGACACCTTTCTTACCTGCCCCTTGAGATACTGAAGGGAGCAGAGAAAGCTGAGAAAACAGTTCTGTTCTATTTTCATGGCAGCTGCTGCTGTTAAAGTTAAGACTGGATTCTTTTTGCGGCTTTCCAAGTCACAATATGCAGGCAACACAGCACCCGTGTCACCAAGTGGAGAGAGCATAATGCAAAGACAGGCTGTAACATTAGAAGGAAAGTTTGAGACAAACCTAGGTGTTTGGTTTTTGTCATTTTTTTTTCCAGTAAAAAATATTTAACTACCTGTGGAAAATTTTATTTAAGAATTTATTTTTTAAGTGGTAAGGTATATGATATTGATAGAGATAAAGGGAAATATGACTATTAAATATTCTAGGCAGAATGGTAAATGTACCAATTTTCTGGAAGGTAATTTGCCAATAAGTATCAAGAACATTAATTTTCATCTCTTAAATTTTTACTTTTAAGTTATTTAAATGATGATTATACTTCTGAGAAAGTGTTTCAAAGAAATAAGAAGAGAACCATGTGCCAATCTTTGTGCAAGTGACTTTGTGAGAATATTATTTAAAATAGCTATTGACTAATAGACTTTATCAGGGCACTAAGAGAATCCCTGGCAGAAATAATGAAAGCAGTTTGCAGAGCTCCAACTTCCCTATAGCACTTGCTCTGTGATCTGTGGGTACCCAGGCTGTGCCTGAAAGATGTCTGGGAGGACTGTCATGCAAAGAGATGCATTTTCCTTCTCATACTGAGTATTTGCCTGGGAGGAAGAATATCTTTTCCTTTCATAAAAGCCCAATATCATATGATCAGCAAATTCACAGGAAAGTCTTCTTAAGAAAATATACAGGCCAAATTATATGGCTCAAAAGAACAAATGGAAATACTAAAGTATGTTTGAAAAGATACTTTTGGATATTGAATGAAATAATCTCTTTCACTGGACACAGAAATAAATGTAACCAGCAAATACATCACTGGAATGGACTATTTAATGCGATACACATTTGATTACAAAGTGTGTGTTGGTTTGAAGCTGTATGTATTCCAGTAAAACATTTTCTTAAGTTTAATCCATACCTGTATGTGTGAACCCATTTTATGAAGGAACGTTTTTATTTTTTAAATCTTTCTATTGTAGCAATATATTTGCAACTCAAAATTTCCCATTTCATCCTCCCCTTTTTTTTTAGTCTAAAATTTTTATTCCTGGTTTCAGTCTTTTTTTTGGGGGGGGGGCGGATTTTAAAAATTTATTGAAGTATATCACTCATGCATAAACATACTTAATAAGTATATGATTATATTTGAGAACTTACAAAAACAATCATATATAACATCGTATAGGACTCTCATACCTCACCCCACCACCAACACCTTGCATTGTTGCTAAGCATGTTTAACTAATGATTAAGAGCATTGTTAAAACATCACTACCAACCAAAGAATTTTTCCCCAACTCACCCTATTATTATTAATATCTTTATATAGTTCATAAAGGAACATACATAAAAAATAAGTATTTAGTAAAAGTTGTGAACTTACAGAGCAAACATGCATAATATCATAGAGGCGTCACATACATCAACCCTAATTATGAAAGAATATTATCAAAATCTTACTACTAATTATAGCCATCTTATATTAGCTATATTTTCACCCCACCTACCCTATTATTTTTAAAAAAATATATATATATATATATATTTTGCTTGCTGTGTACTTTCTGTGTCCATTCACTATCATTCTTCTGTGTCTGTATTTATTATCTATCCATCTATCTATCTATCTATCTATCTATCTATCTATCTATCTAATCTATCTATTCCTCCCCCCGCTTGCTGCTTGCTGTCTGCTGTCTGTGTCTATTCACTGCGCGTTCTTCTGCATTTTTTTTTCCTCCCTTTTTGTTTTATTGCATCACCTTGCTGAGCTGGCTTTCTGCGGTACTTGAGGGCCGGCGGCACTCCTCAGCATACCGGCGAGCCTGTCTTCACAAGGGGCCAACAGGATGCGAACCCAGGGTCTCCCATATGGTAGATGGGAGCCCAACTGATTGAGTCACAGACACTTCCCCTTTAAATATATTTTTTTAACTTATACACTGAGAGCTATACAAGACTGTTCAAGGAAATCAAAGAAGACCTAAATGAATGGAAGAATATTCCTTGTTCATGGAGAGGAAGACTAAATATTATTAAGATGTCTATCCTACCAAAACTGATCTACACATTCAATGCAATTCCAATAAAAATCAACACAGCCTTCTTTAAGGAACTAGAAAAACTAACTATGAAATTTATTTGGAAAGGAAAGAGGTCCCGAATAGCCAAAGACATATTGAAAAAGAAAAACGAAATTGGAGGAATCACACTACCTGACTTCAAAACATACTACAAAGCTACAGTAGTGAAAACAGTATGGTATTGGCATAAGGAGAAGACACACAGACCAATGGAATCGAATTCAAAGTTCTGATATAGAACCTCATATATATAGCCATATAATATTCGATAAAGCCACCAAACCCTCTCAACTGGCAGAGAATGGCCTATTCAACAAATGGTGCCTGGAGAATTGGATATCCCTATGTAGAAGAATGAAAGAGGATTACCATCTCACACCTTATACAAAGATCAACTCAAGATGGATCAAAGACCTAAATATAAGAGCCAAGACCATAAAGACCTTGGAAAGCAGTGTAGGGAAATATCTACAAGACCTTGTAATAGGAAATGGCTTCATGAACATCACACCAAAAGCATGAGCAGCAAAAGAACTAATAGATAAATGGGACTTCCTCAAAATTAAAGCCTTCTGCACCTCAAAGGAGTTTGCCAAGAAAGTAAAAAGGGAACCCACACAATGGGAGAAAATATTTGGCAACCATATATCTGATAAGAGACTTATAACTTGCATATATAAAGAACTCCTATATCTTGAAAATAAAAAGATAAACAACCCATTTAAAAAATGGGAAAAAGATTTAAACAGACACTTCTCCAAAGAGGAAATACAAATGGCTAAAAAGCACATGAAAAAATTGCTCCAAATCTCTAGCTATCAGGGAAATGCAAATCAAAACTACAATGAGATACCATCTTACTCCCATAAGATTGGCAGCTATGAAAAAAACAGAAGACTACAAATGCTGGAGAGGTTGTGAAGAAATGGGAACACTCATCCACTGCTGGTGGGAATGCAGAAGGATACAACCATTCTGGAGGACAGTTTGGTGGTTTCTCAAAAAACTAACCATAGATTTGCCATATGACCCAGCAATACCACTGCTGGGTATATACCCAGCAGAACTGAAAACAAGGACACAAACCGATATATGTACACCAATGTTCATAGCAGCATTGTTCACTATCGCCAAAAGTTGGAATCAACCCAAATGGCCATCAACAGATGAGTTGATCAATAAAATGTGGTATATACATACAATGGAATACTACTCGGCTTTAAGAACAAATACACTACAAACACATGTGATAACATGGATGAATCTTGAGAACCTTATGCTGAGTGAAGCAACCCAGGCATTGAAGGACAAATACTACATGACCTCAATGATATGAAATAAGCAAGCTGCCTCAGAGAACTAGAGACTGGAAGATAGGCTTACAGGAAACCAGGGGGTGAAGGAAGGATGTGAGCTGACGTCTGCAGGGGTGGAATCTATGATGAGCTGGCATAAGCATGAGCACAAAGAAGAGATAAAATGGGGGCAAGGGGTTGCCTTTGGGTGGGGCTTTGTGGGTTTGAGGGGGGCTGGGGATGGGCGGATGGGTAATAGTGCCCAAAAAATTTGGGGGAGGGAGGAGCAACATACGAACATAGGAGAGTGTCAGGTGTTGGTTGAGAGTAAAATGCTGAGAAAACCGTATCAAAATATAATTAAGAGGGTTACCTGTTTAGGATGCTCAGAGGGGATGGTCTGACACGGGACGGACTCCTGGGGAATGTCTGAATGCTCATTTTGCCAGGGTGGGTTGTACCATTGGATAGAGATCCAAGTAGTGAGAGTGGGGGTGGACCCACATCCTGGGGAGGACTAATGCCATCAAAAAAGAGGGAACTGTATCTCTCGAGAGAAAGGATGGCTCCCAGGGCATTAGGGCAGTTGAGCAAGTCAGGCCCTGAACACTGTTGCAAGTATCTCTGGACATGGCTCCTCGGGAAATGGAGATTGGCTGTCTCTGTGGGCCCCAAGGGGAGGAGAAAATGGATGTTGAATGGATGGAACCAAGGTAAATGTGAGGGTATGAGAGGAGTTTCGCAAGAGTACACAAGGATGGATATAAAACATGTAATGTTACACCAAAAACATATAGGGGATGACAAACTAATAACGTAAACCATAATGTAAAACATAGGATAACTATAAATTTAGAAAACTGTATATCCTAAAGTATGGACCACAATGTAAGCACAGATGTCACCTTGTTTGAAAGCTATTGTCTCAGAGTCTGTACATCAGTTTAAGTAAATATGATATGAATAAGTTATAAGAATGTCGCTGTGGAAGGGAAAAGGTTTTATGGTGGATGTGTGGGAGTACTGTATATTGTATATATGAATTACTGTGATCTAAGGCTCTTGTGAAGAGAAGCTCAATAATTAGGAAAAAAGAAAAGCAAAAGATAGGATGTAGAATTTTTCCAAATCAATACGTATTCTAGATCTAACCTTTAAACCCATCACTATATTCCGTTTTACTAGTAAGGGATTATATTGGGCTTCACTTTTCAGGAAGTTTTGGATCACAGAGTGGTTCAAAAATGGCAGTGGAGGAATACTGGTATAGGATGTTATTGACAGGTGATATATGGTTGACAGGGAGTTATACAGAGCATATATCCAGGGTGCATGGTAATGTTTGGATATACGCAAAGTAGCAACAATTAAAAACAACAGCTGGGGGGCTACTGGGTGCCTGACCAGGGGTGCTCTGTCGTGGTCCTTAGGGGAGCAGCAGCAGTCCCCCAGGTGCAACGGTAAGGACCAGGAAGGAATGAGGGTCCAACAGTGAGCTCCTGATACTAATGACTATGCTTGTGAGCCTATACGTCTGAAATAAGAACAAGGCCTAGAGCAGCACTGTGCCTAGGAGTTTCCTCCCAACAGCCTTCATGTTACTCAAATGTGGCCAGTCTTGAAGCCAAACTCAGGATGTAAATGCAATGCATTCACCCCAGCATGGGACATGACACCCGGGGATGAGCCTCCCTGGCACCGAGGGATCACTACCAAGTACCAGCTGATGATGCAACTAGAAAATGACCTTGAATTAAAGGTTCAACGCGGACGAGCAGAATATCCCTGTCTACATATAATAACAGGAGTTTAAAATGCTGTTTGACCTAATGTAAGGGGGAAATGGAAAGGAGAAATGAGTTTATATGGCTATGAGTCTCTAAAAAAGAGCCTGGAGGTTGTCAGAGGTATTGCCCTTATGCACACCTGAGCAGAGTCTCAGAGACAGATAAAGTAGATACAACTCCATGTATTGGTTCTTTTGAGCGCTAAAGAGACCCACAGGTTCTATGGTCATGGCAGATGGGGTTCACTGCCATGTCAGTTGGCCCTTCTTTGGAGCTGGTATTTCTGCATGATGGAGCTGGACACAGATGGGATCTCTTTTCACAAGGCTTTCATGCTACTTTACTGGAATTGTAGTTGGTGCTGGGGTTTAAGATATATCTAGGGGATTTAAATCTCTGGACTGACAATATGATAGCCAGGCCCTGAGCCTCAACAGACTTCAACTCCTACACTCTGATTTATTGGACTTACCCCACTCAGCTAACATGGAGTTGAAGAATGTCAACCACCACACGATGGAGCCTAGAGTGCCTACAACTGAAAGCAGGAGGACTGCATCCAGTATCCATGTGGAATCTAAGCCTCCTCTTGACATAGATGTGCAATGGACACAACCAATCCAAGGTCCACAGGGAAAATGTGGCATTGGTGTGGGAAAAGTGGCCATGGTGGCTGCTGGGTGTGGGGAAGGGGAGGAAGAGATAAGATGCGGAGGCGTTTTCGGGACTTGGAGTTGTCCTGGGTGGTGCTTCAGGGACAATTACCGGATGTTGTAGATCCTCGCAGGGCCCACTGGATGGAACGTGGGAGAGTATGGGCTATGATGTGGACCATTGACCATGAGGTGCAGTGATGCCCACAGATATACTTACCAAATGCAATGGATGTGTCATGATGATGGGAGAGAGTGTTGCTGTGGGGGTAGTGGTGGGGTGGGGGTGGTGGGGTTGAATGGGACCTCATATTTTTTGAATGTAATATTTTTAAAAAACGAATTAAAAAATTTAAAAAAAAATATATATATATAATTTTTTTATGATAGAAGTTGTAAACTTATAAAACAATCATGCACATGTGCAGAATTCCCAAATAACACCCCTCTAGCAACACACCACACTGTGGTGGAACACTTGTTACAGATAAGATAATATCATCTGATTGTTACCATATACACAGTGTACATTTGGCACACATTTTCCATACTGTCCCATTATTCACACAGTACAGTTTTGGCATAGATACAAGGATATTATATTATTACTGTTAATCATAACCCATAGGTCACTCCAGTTGTATCTTTCCCATGTTTCTCCGCATTCCTGCCCCCCCTGAAATAGTGATGTAAATTTTCTCTAGTTAACAAAGGACACTTGCATCTGTACCATCAACCACAATTCTCATCCACCTCTTGATGTACTATACTTACTATTCAGTTCCTAGATTATGTTCTAGCCTTCTGTCAATTGGTTTTTACATACCTAGACTACCATTTTCAGCCACATCCCCATTTATAAGCTAGTTGTTACTAGGTGTTACCATATACTCTATACATTTCCACACTTTTACAATAATACTAATTAAAACTTCTACATACATTGAATATCAGTGGTCCATCTCAGTCCTTTTCTTATGATAAGAATCCAACCACCTATCACCAGGTCTTAAAGATATTTTTCTACAATTTCTTCTAGAAGCTTTATGGTTCTTGCTTTTATTTTTAGGTTTTTGATCCATTTTGAAATGATTTTTGGATTAGGTATGAGAAAGGTGTCCTCTTTCCTTTTTTGGCTATGGATATCCAGTTCTTTCAATGGCATTTAATCTTCCAATCCATGATCATGGAATGTTCTTCCAGTTATTTAGGTCTCTTTTGATTTTTTTTAACATTGAGTTGCAGTTTTCTGATACAGTGCTCTACATCATTGGTTAAATTTATTCCTGACTATTTGAGTTTTATCTGTTGTAATTTATTTTCAGCATTCTTTTGACAATTTTAGTTACTATTATTGATATAGTCTTCATTTCTACTTTCTTTTAGGCCTCTCTCTCCTGTCTTTTCTTTTCAGTTTCTAGAACACCCTTTAGTACTTTCTGAAAATCTGGCCTTTTGGTTAGAAATCCTCTCAATTTCTGTTTATCTGGGAATATTCTAAACTCACCCTCATTTCCAAAAATAATCTTGCCAAATATAAGATTCTTGATGAGAAGTTTTTCTCTTGTTATCTTAAATATATTATACCACTGTCTTCTTGCATTCATGGTTTCTGGTGAGAAATCAGCACTTAATCTTATTGGATATCCCTTATATGCTATGCATTGATTTTCCCTTGTTGTTCTCAGAATCATCTCCAGTTTGGGTATTTGATATTCTGATTAGTATGTGTCTCAGAGTTTGTCTATTCAGATTTTTTTGGATGGGAGTATGTTGTGCTTCTTGGACATGAATATCTATATCCTTCAACAGGGTTGGGAAATTTTTACTATTATTTCTTAAATATTCCTTCTGCCCCTTTTCCTTTCTCTTCTCCTTCTGGGACACCCATGAATGTATGTTTTCCACATCTTTTACAGTCATTTAGTTCACTGAACCTTGTTCAATTTTTTCCATTCTTTTCTTCATCTGTTCTTTTGTATGTTCACTTTTAGAGGCCATTTCTTCAAGCTCACCAATTCATTCTTCTGCCTCCTCAAATCTGCTATTATATGATTCCAATGTTTTATTTTAATTTCATTTATTGCACCTTTCATTCCCATAAGATCTGTTAATTTTCCATGTATGCATTCTAATTCTTCTTTGTGTTCACCCAATGTCTTCTTAATATCTTTAATCCCTTTAGCCATCTCACTGAATTTATTAAGATTTGTTTGAGCATCAATGATTAGTTGTCTTAATTCCTTTATGTCATCTGGAGGCTTATCTTGTTCCTTTAACTGGGCCATATCTTCCTGTCTCTTGGTGTGGATTGTAATTTTTTGTTGGTGTCTTGGCATCTGACTACAGTATTTATTCTGGGTGTAGTTTTTCTCTTAGTTTAGGGATTCCTGCCCTTTCTCATTTGCTGGTTATGCAGTAGGAGCCAAGGATGTTGTTGGTGCTATAAGCTGTGGAGACTCAAGCTGGCCTCATTACCCCAGGGACCAATGAAACTTCTCCAAACTTTCTCCTTTGCCAGGGGTAGAGACAAATTTACACCTGTGTGGAAAAAACCACATCATGCAGACCTAGACTGTAGTTGCCCAGAGAGATGGATGAAACTTCACACCCCTTTCTCCCCTGCCCTGGGTGGGCCTGGAGCCGTAGGTGTGGGTAGCAGTCTATGCAGTGTGGGTCCAAGATGACTGCTGTTGCCCCAGTAGACTTCCAATTATTTAGTCTGAGTCAGCCAAAGGTACCTGCAGTTACCTGGATAGGCTGATGCAGGTCCCACCAGCCTCCTCCCTGACAGAGGTGGGCTGAAGCCAGGCTAGGGCTGCAGGGATATCTGGGTGGAAGAAACCAGTTCCTACCATCACTGGGATTTTTGGTCAGTTTGGCTTCCCATTGTGCTTGGGGCAGAGTCAAAATGATGGCTACCAGCCTCTTTCAACTTGGACAGGTATATCCTTTTGCTCTTCTTATGATTATACCTTTGCCAAATGAATTTACTAATCAGTAGCTGAAATTGGTGGCCAACTGTTTCCTCTTCCCCTGTTTTGGGGAAATGGAGCTCCTGGGGTGGCTTGCACTGTCAAAGTAGGATAATAACCAGCATCTGTGGCTTGGCCAGTAATTTCTTGGAGATGCTGGTGCAGGTCTCCCCAGGTTCCTCCCTGCTAGAAATGGGACTGCAGCTTAGGCTAGAGCTGCAAACTGATCTGGATGAAAAGAAGCTGGTCCCCATCAGCACTATGATTTTCAGTCCACCTCAATTCCCCTCATGCTAGGAGCAGAGTTAAGATGGCAGCTTCTGACCTCTTTCTGACTTAGACCAGGCTCAAATTTCAGTTCTTCTCAGGATTATACTTTAGCCCACTGAATTTACTCATCAGTAACTGAAGTTGGTGCCCAACTGTTTCTTCCTCTCCCTTTTTTGGGAAGTGGAGCTTTCAATTCCAGCCACAGAACAGCTCCTGAGGTGGCTTGTGCCTCCAGTGGAGAATGGGCACTCCCTCCATGGCTCTACTTATGAATGTTCTCTGCAGATGACCAGTCTCCTCCTTCTATTCCTTCAAAGATGTTCCAGGATACTCTTCTGATCTCTTGGAGTCCCCAAACAGGTGCTTCAGCTAGCTCCAGATAGCTATGGGTGTTTACTAACTGCACTTTAGCAGGAGCTGACTCTAGGAGATCCTTACTCTGCCACCATCTTGCTGGTTGTCCCATTTTATCCACTTTTAAGTGGATAATTCAGTTGTATTAATTATTCACAATATTACACTATCATCACCAACAATAACTTCCCCTTTCCCTCCTCTCCTCCCCTGACTTCTGGTAACCTGTGCCTACTATCTGTCTTTAGGCAATGTGTTTATTTTAGTTATTTCATACAATCAAGATCATAAAGTATTTGTCTTTTTGTGTTACTTTATTCCATATGTCTTAGGTTAAACTGTGTTTTCAAAAGTATCAGAAGTTCATTCCTTTTCATACCTACATAATATTTCATTGTGTATATATACCACATTTTGTTAATCCATTTATCTGTTGGTGGATACCTGGTTGCTTCCACCTTGTTGCTACTGTGAATAAAATTGCTATAAACACTGGTGTATAAATAGTTGCTCAAGTCCCTGTTTTCAGTTCTTTTGGGTATGTACAAAGTAGAATTGCCAGTCATACAACACTATGTTCAACATTCTGAGTAACCACCAAATTGATTTTCAGTGGCTACACCATTTTTACATTCCCACCAACAAGGTGTGAGTTTTCTCACTGCTTTGCAACCTCCCCAACACTTGTTACTTATTTTAACAAATAGCCATTCTAGTAGGTGTGAAATGCTATTGCATTGTGGTTTTGATTGGCATTTCCCTCATGAACAATGATGTTGGACAAGTTTTCATGTGCTTATTGGCTATTTATATATATTCTGGGGAAAAATCATGAAAGTCTTTTGCCCACTTTTAATTGGGTTGCCTTTTTTGTTGTTCAGTTGCAGCAGTTCTTTATATATACTGGACATTAGGCCCTTGTGATATATATATATATCTTATGATATATATGTATATACCTTATGATATATAAATATATATGGTTCATAATTATTTTCTCTCATTCTATTGGCTGCCCTTTCATTTTCTTGATAGTGTTCTTTGACATATAAAAATTTTTAATGCTAAGTCTTTCTTATTTTTTTTCTCTTGTTTCCCTTGCTTTTGGTGTCACATTGAAAAAACCACTACCATATCTAGGATCATTAAGGTTTTATCTTGTTATTTCCTAAGAGTTTATGGTTTTATCTCTTATGTTTAGGCCCTTGACCTATTTAGAGTTAATATTTGTATATTGTGTGCAAGTAGGGGTTCAACTTCATTCTTTTGCAAGTGGATATTTACTTTTTCCCAGTATCATTTTTGCAGAGATCATTCTTTACCCAATCAATATATGCGGGACCCTTTTCAAATATCAGTTGACCAAAAATGTACAGGTTCATTTCTGAACTCTCATTTCTATTCCATTGATCTATATGTCTATCCTTCTGTCAGTACATTTTTTTTATTACTGTGGCTTTATAGTAAGTTCGGAAAAAAGAAAGTGTGAGACCTCCAAATGTGTTCTTTTGAAATATTAATTGGCTCTTCGGGTCTGAGCCAAAATTTGTCATCTATAAAATGGATGTTGGGAAGAGGACTTGGCCCATTGGTTAGGGCATCCATCTACCACATGGGAGGTCTGCGGTTCAGACCCCGGGCCTCCTTGACCCGTGTGGAGCTGGCCCATGTGCAGTGCTGCTGCGCACAGGGAGTGCTGTGCCTTGCAAGGGTGACCCCCGCGTAGGGGAGCCCCACGTGCAAGGAATGCACCCACCTGATAAGGAGAGCCCCCCAGCGCGAAAAAAAGTGCAGTCTGCCCTGGAATGGCACCACACACACAGAGAGCTGACACAACAAGATGACGTAACACAAAGAAACACAGATTCCCAGTGCCGCTGATAAGGATAGAAGCAGTCACAGAAGAACACGCAGTGAATGGAAACAAAGAACAGACAACTGGGCGGGGGGGGCAGTAAGGGGAGAGAAATAAAAATGAATCTTTAAAAAAATAAAATAAAATAAAATGGATGTTTTATATATTCTCTCATAGATATGCTATGAGAAAAAAATGAACTGTTTGTCAAGTGTTTGATATAGTAGACCTTCAGTAAGAGGTATATTAACAGCATAAGCTAAGCCTATATCTTTGTTGGTCACATAATAGTTGTCCTTACTCAACTGTTACTACATATTGGTCAGGGATCGTTGTAGAGAAAAGAATATACTTGGGCTAGTTTAACAGAAAAGGATTTATTATAGCAGTGTTTAAAATTTATTGACTTCAGAAATAATTATACCATATGTGCACTTAGTACGCATGTGCATAACATGTAATTCAAACAATTTTCATATTATTTACCCTTCTGATATGTTTTGTCCTGCCTTTCTATTCAATTTTTAAAATGCTGATTATAACCCAATAAGTTGATTTCATGATTCACTAACAGGCTGTGACCCACAAAGGGAAATTGCTATATTGCAGGAAATTAAATGGCCTAGAGCATCCCTGGAAAGATAGAAAAAACAAATTCTAGCCTGCTCTTCTAGGAATTGAGTAATCAGGAGAGCTGCCAGCTCCAGAAGCACTCAATCTGCAAGACCCACAACCACAAAACAAATTCCTCTCGAGTCTTATTCTAATGCATGTGGACCAACAAAGAACAAGTTACACCCAAAACCCTGGTGCCAAGGAGTCTGGGAAATATTGTAAAAGAAGGCACACCAACATCTATTGAGCAAAAGAAGCTAAGCAACTTAATCCTCAGAATCAGCCCCAGGTCTGCAATGAAATGCAGTTTAAATATATTTACTCAAACTATATACTTGGGATGGAAAATTCCAATGGCACAAGTATATATCATTAGAACTTATTTTATGTCTATTAAATTGTATTTTTTTTTTCCTTTTTTGGATAGAGCCTATTAATGCTACCTCAGTGAGGGAAACTGTTTTAAGAACAACTATTACAATTTGCCTGATAGAATGGAATTGAGAGGAACAAACCAACTGGAAACTCCCAAGTTACATTTCCTTTAACAAACACACTTCTACACAGTCCAGGGATTATCAAGTTAAAATGAAAAACAACAGCATTAATTATAGCCTAAGGATTCACTTCTCACCCTCAAAGAGTCTTAAGATATTAAAAAAAAAAAATTGTATCAATCAATAAAGAGAACAGAGTAACACAGAATAACTTTAAACTCTGTGTTTTATTTATTTCAGTTTATGCAATAATTTGTATCTGTGAAAGAATTCAATATAACTGAGTAAAAGGTATTGTTTATGGTTTATAAAGCAATTAAAGCAAAATAAGTTGCCTAAGGGTAAATATTTAGTGAATTAAATTATACCTATCATCCAATAGATGCATACTTTTACATTAATTGAACTGAAAAAGAAGCTGCTTGTATTAAGGCACTGCAATACAACAATTAGTAGAAAAAAATGCAGGAAACTTCTAAATGATCTCACCTGAAGTGCCCTTTCCTTGACCACAAGAAAACCAAATATTTTTAGAAGTTAACACTTAATAGGAGCACAAACATGAAAACACTTTAAATCAATGCATTATTTTAAGGGCAAAAGTATGTCTATTCTTGGAATAAATTTGATTTCTTTCCAGTGGGAACAAAACCTCCTGAACCCTTTTCAGTGACATCCAATATTTGAACTTCCTCTCTTTCTGGATAAAAAAATCCATTCACAGGGAAACGGACTCGGCCCAGTGGTTAGGGCATCCGTCTACCACATGGGAGGTCTGCAGTTCAAACTCCGGGCCTCCTTGACCCATGTGGAGCTGGCCCATGGGCAGTGCTGATGCACGTAAAGAGTGCCCTGCCACGCAGGGGTGTCCCCCGCGTAGGGGAGCCCCATGCACAGGGAGTGCGTCTTGTGGGGGGAGCCACCCAGCTTGAAGGAGGGTTCAGCCTGCCCAGGAATGGCGCCGCCCACACAGAGAACTGATGCAGCAAGATGATGCAACAAAAAGAAACACAGATTCTGGTGCCCCTGGCGACAACAGAAGCGGACAAAGAAAGAACATGCAGCAAATGGACACAGAGAACAGACAACTGGGGCAAGAGGGAAGGGGAGAGAAATGAATAAATCTTTAAAAAAAAATCCATTCACAAATCAGCTGTGCAATTTGTTCACCCTTTTTCACTTCAAACTTTTCTTTGTCAAAATTAAAGAGCACAACACATTTTCCTCTATCATCTTCATCTGTGACACCAGCACCTATGTTTATGAAGTATGTTGCAGCCAAGCTGGGACATGGAACTACTCTTCCGTAACTACTCTTCCAGAAGGAAGGGCTATCTGCACATCTGTTTCCACACGGCTTTCTCCACGGTTAGTACTGTATAATCATAGGCAACATACAGCTCATAGTCTGCAGCCTGTGTGGGCCTCTTGCTCTGGGCTGTGGCGTGCTCCCAGAGCCAGGCAAAGCAGATATGCATGCTGCTCCCCTCTGCAGACAGGGCCTGCTTGCTGTGGAAGATGGTGCGGTTCTCTTCAGAGCAGAGCATGGCAGTGCAGAGAATAGGAACTGGAGCCGCAGAGAGAGCAGAGAACCAAAGGAGAAAATGTAAAACAGGACTTTTTGATAAGGCTACTTCTGTTGAGGTGTGCCCCACTGCGATCAGGATGGTTACTAATTCTATAACTGGATGCCTTTATGAGAGAATCAAATTCAGACAGACAAAAATATAAAAAGCCACAAAAAGCAAGAAGGCGAAATGGAACCTGGAAGAGAAGGAAGAGACCAGAAGACACTGCCATGCGCCTTACCATGAGACAGAGGAAAGAAGGATCAGCAGCACCCAGCCCCAGAATGTCACTGTCTTCCGGAAGAAGGCATCTCCTTGATGATGCCTTGATATGGATATTTCACAGCTTCAAAACCATGAACAAATAAATTCCCATTGTTTAACCCAAACTGTTTCACTGGTATTTGCTTGAGCAGCCCAGGAAACTAACAAGGTATTTTCGAGATTCTGCACTAGAAGCGCACATTGACTTTGGAAATGTGTACATTCCTGCAGCGCTTTTTTGTACTGCTCATTTATTTTCATATGTATAACTCTGTCATTCCATAACAGAGGGAGATGCCTAGTAGTTCTTGTAGCCTTCAAATTATATACAGGTGAACAAGATTATGGAAAACATTGCTTAGGGCTAGGTAACTCATGGAGAAAAGGGACTTTTTCCTAGAGAATTCTAAATTCCTGCTGGCATTTGGAGGTGTTATTCAAGGAAATATTAATTTTTAAAGAAAATAGAGAACTTAGAGGTGATTTAATACCAAATAAATCTAATTCTACAATTGAAAAAACAGAGGCTTTAAGAGGCCAAACGATTTCTCTCAAGTTCCATAGTTAAGTTAGTTCTATTCATCTAGGTAGGACTTAGGATTTCAACCACCCCTGTCTCATGCCCATTAACCCAAGTGACAAGTCCTTATTTGGCCTCTATAGATTTCTACGTAGTGGGCTAGAACTTCTGCCAGAATGGCCAAATTTTATCAAAGTTACCAACTTTAATAGAAATATATTTAACGTATCTCTTGGAGATAGTAAATCTCAGATATGGCAGCATTTAACATGAAACGGTGTAGCATCTTTTCTTTGGTTTTTGTTTGCATTGCTGTGTTTGTGCCGCTGCTGTCACAAGAGTAAGAGGGCTGCAGAGTACAAAGTAATTCAAACTTAGGGTAAGTTAATACCATTTTAAAGTCCAGATAATAGGAAAAGAGAGATCTATCATATTTATCATAAAGCCCATTTTACTTGAATAAACTCTGTATTCAATTCTAGTAACTACTTTAAGGTCTTTCACAAACTAGAACACTTGCAGTGAATAACAGCTATAGTTCAAGAAGTATGAATGAATGGATGCCTTTTCTCTTTTAAGAAGTAGGTAGCTGGGCCAAAATTGAAAATTTATCTAGCCTCATAATGGCCTAGAAGTACTTGGTGAAGAAAAATAGAGGAATGGGCATTAAATAGAATGGGTAAAGTAAATAAAGCTTTTATTTATTTTTCTATTCTCTAAGCATTAATTCTAAAAAGGCAGTTTACATCCAAATGAGTACACTTTGGCTATACACAGAGGATGGAGAGAAAAGAAACTTGGACTGGTGTTACTGTTAAATGGTAGCAATTTTTCAACAGCAGTTATGCTTTTCTGCAAATTTAAATTAAAGGTATCTGCTTATAGATTGTTAATCAAACAGCAATATTCAACTGAAGTTTTCCCTCATAATTAAACTTTTATTTTGCATAATATGCCATTTGAACTTCATCTGCTGCTGTAATCTCATTGATATAAAAGAAATGTTAACTTCAAAGTTGCCATCTCTTACAAATTATAAACTCAGCTTTGTAGATTAAGGTTATAAGTGGCCTACTCTTAAGAAAATTAAATGTGAATGAAACGTGTTTTAGAGGCAATCATGTAGAATTCTTTTCCCCCAAAATGCACCAGAATAGATGACTGAATACTTTTAGAAATGTGCTTTTCAATAAATACACTGAAATATACTAACACATTTAACATGATTGATATGCAAATAACATTTTCTGCAAAGCACCATTATTATTGTTATTTTTCAAAATATATTTTAAAGTATTTTAAAAATATTGAAATCTTTATTATTCATTTGAGGGAAACTATATTCCATTATTCCTTTAGTTATTCAAAAATGATCATGGGGTTTGTGCTTTTAAGATTGAGGAGAGAGTGCCTAACAAGCCAGTCCTCACAAAATTAACAGCTATAAAATGATTAAATATATAAACACCAACTAGTTGAGGGTTCTGGAAACTGGACAATGCAGGGAATTTCTGGAAGGAAGGAAAATCTTGGAGGAAGTGACCAGAACAGAGTAAGATGTCCATTTCATTGGTGTTTTTACTTTTAGGGCATCTACAGCTGTAGCAGGGAATGGCTAAAAAGACTTCTACTCAGAGGAACCAGGTGAAGGAGCTCTGGGGCAACAAGGGGTACCAAGAAGTAAGAGACATAAAGGAGAGAACCAAGAAAAGGTAAGTATTAAATCTGTACATAAACTCAGTAAATTCCTGGACTGCCCCTGAATTACTCATAGTGGTGCAGAAGGGAGAGGCAAAATAAAAATGGCTTACAATTCAGAATTACAAAACAAGTGAGATGTAAGCCACTTTGTACTGCACGTATGACAGTCCCTAATTTGAGCCTAAGAAAGTCAACTGCCTGCTAAAATCAAAAGCATCGACAAGTTTTGGAAAACTAGAACAGAACTCAGAGTCTATGCAGTGTAACACTTTACAGTGTCCTGGGTGCAATCCCAAATTACTACATTTAGGAAGAGTGAAGAATGTGACCCAATTTCAAGGAAAAAGAAAATCAATAGATGCCAGCCTGAGATGTCCAGAGGCTAGAGTTATCAGATGAAGAAACTAAATGGCTATTATAAGTATGTTCCTTAAGGGAAATGTAAGTACACTTAAAATGAATGAAAATAGGAAATTTCAGTAAATATATAGACAATAAAAAAAAAGAAATAAAAGGAAATTTTGGAACTGAAATAAATCAATACCTGAAATAAAATCCCTGGGCAAGGTAGATTCTAGCTAATAATAGAATGGAGTTGACAGAGTAAAGGGCCAGTGTGCTGGAAGATTATCAAATAGAAATCATTAAATCAAAAGATGAAAGAAAAGATTAAAAAATGAACAGAGACTGAAGTCTAGGGGACGACTTCAAACATTACAACATATAAATAAGTGGAATCCGAGAAGGAGAGAAATGAAAGAATATGGAGCAGAAGACCTATCTGAAAAAAAAGAAATAAATAATGACCATTTTTGGTAACAACAAAATGGTAATTTAATAGTTGAGCAAACACTAAACAAAATAAATTCAGAAGCTATTTCCTTGTTATCTCTTACTTAAATTGTTTGAGGCCAAAAAGGAAGAGAAAACGTGAAAGCAATCAGTGAAAATAACATGACTAAAAAGAAACAATTTGAATGAACACATACTTCTCATCCAAAACCATGGAGGTCAAAAGATAGTGAAACAAATCTTTAAAGGGCTAAAAGAAAAAAGAAATCTGGTAACCCATAATTTCAAATCTAATGAAAAGAGAATAAATTTGAAATAAATATACTCTACACAAAGAAAAACAAGGAAAATTTATATCCATCAGATTTATATTATAAAAATGCTAAAATAATGTCATCTAGGTTGATGGGAAATTATACCAGATGAAAACATGAATCTTTAGGAATAAACGAACTGCACTGGAAATGTTAACTGTATTCATAACTATCTCTTAATCTTTTAAAAATATATTCAAATGTTTAAAGCAAATATTATAACAGTATTTTGTGGATTTTGCAATGTATGTATATTAATTCATATGATGACTATAATATAAAGATGATGTAGGTAAATTGACCTATTACATGTTTGAAAGTTTTCTGTATTTTATGGAAAGTGATAGAAAGGCTTTCTAAACATAGTGTTCAAAATTATGGAAGTATA
This sequence comes from Dasypus novemcinctus, assembly GCF_030445035.2. NCBI lineage: Eukaryota > Metazoa > Chordata > Mammalia > Cingulata > Dasypodidae > Dasypus > Dasypus novemcinctus. The sequence goes on along the minus strand of NC_080679.1, from coordinate 120,194,096 downwards.
TTATAAATTAGAAAGCAAATGATACAAAGAGGTATAGCTAAAAACATATATATATAAACAAAAATAGAATTCTAAATTATATTCACACAATTTTAAAAAGTCAGAACAGATGACCAAAAAAAACCAGAAAGGACCATTATAAAACCAATAATAAAATAGTAAAACTAAATAAAATTGTCAATAATTGCCTTAAATGTTAAAGGAATAAACACACTATTTAAAGGGCACAGACTACAATATCAAATTAAAAGAGTAATTTTCAGCCAACTGGCTGAAAGAGGTGGATTTTAAATATAAAGATACAAATAGGTTGAAAGTAAAAGGATGGAAAAAGATACTATACAAACCTTAAGTATAAGAAAACTAAAGTAGCTATATGAAAATGAGATAAAATAGACTTCAAAACAAACAATATTACCAAAGATACAGAGAAATATTTCTTAATAAAAAAGGGCAAGTTATTACTACAATCATACATGTTAAACACCTAAGAGCAGAACCTCAAAATGTATGGGAAAAATATATATAAACTAAGGGACATAAAGGATGAAATGAACAACTTTACAATAATAGAGTTTAATAAACTTTCTCAGCACCTGAATGAACAATTAGTCAAAAAAAAATCAGTAAAACTAAGAGAATCTGAACACTATCAGTCACATTGATCTAGTTGATTGCAATAAAAAACTACACCCAAAACTGGAATATAAACATCCCCTTAATTACTCATAATTTCTTCCCCAAGATAAAGCACAGACTGGGCAATGCAAAAAGAGTTAGAGGTTTGTCCCATACAAGGTTTATAATGATTAACTGATCATAAGGTTTACAATGGTTAACAAACAGTGACTTGTATTCCTGTGACAGAGAACAGCCTCCCATCCAGGGCCTAGGTGCTCAGATACAGCTCATTTCCTCTCAAGAATAGACAAAGGAACCACATGTCACCACCAACCCCTCCCAGACCCATAGAATTCACTACCCCTAGACTATACATACAAGGGAAAATTTTTGCCTCTACAGTTTCTTATTGACCCTTGGGTCTTACCTAAGCCCCAACCCACTCCCAATGACTAAGCATTTTTCCACCTATTTATACTGTATAAATTCATAGCCACCTCTGCCAGGGGTGGGTTGAAGTCTATTCTTCAGACCCACTCCGTTGGGAGAGTTTCCCAGTAAACTTCCTTCCTGCAATCATCGGTCTCCATGTCCCAGTGAGCACTGATTTTCTCTTACACCCAAAACTAGAATATAAACATCCCCTTAATTACTCATGATTTCTTCCTAAAGATAAAGCATAGACTGGGCAATGTAAAAAGTCTCCCAGAACTTAAAGCAATTGAAAAATTGAAATCATGAAGAGTATGTTCTCTGAACAAAAGGGAATTCAATTAGAAGGCAAAAACAATAGGACACATAGGAAAAAATATATATATATATATGAAAATAGAACACATAATTGTAAACAATTAATGAATTAAAAAAATTACAAATATAGTTTGAAAATATTTTGAGCTAAATATAAATAATAATATATGTATCAAAATATTTAGGATATACTGAGTACAGTTCTTAGAAAAAAATTTATACCATTAAATACCACCTAAGGAGATAGAATAAAAGCAGAAATGTATATCCAAAGTACGTAAAAGGAAGGAAATATTAAAGATAGGAGCCGATGTGAACAGAATAGAAAAATAAATAAAAATAGACAAAATTAATAAAGCTAGAAGCTTGTTTATTGAAAAGTACAATAAAAATCAGTAATATTCAGGAAAAAAATACACACACTGGTATCTGAAGTAAAACATCCTTTAGAAAAATTAAAAATGAGGGAATATTGATAACCACTTTTTTTGAAAAATATGACAAATTAGACAAACTGAAAAACTCCTTGAAAAGCAAAAACTATGGAAATGCACTGAAAAGTGATAACCTAAATAGTTAAACACTTTTCCACACACACAAAATTACAGGTTCAGATGTCTTTATGGGTAAATTCTACTCAACATTTAAGGAATATATGAAACCAATTCTAAACAAATTATTTCAGACAATATCTGAGAAGATTCATGCCCCAGCTTATTTTTGACTTCAGGATTACCTGGATAGTAAAAACAGACAAAGGTATTACAAGGAAAATTCATACACACACATACACACACGAAAACAATAGCCCATATGAACATAGATATAAACATCATTAACAAAGCATGAACACATCTATCATGGAGGATTATCTCAGGAATAAAAGATTGATTTAATATTTGAAAATTAATCATAATTTGCCATATTTATAAAAGAAAGGAGAATACCAATATGATGTTTTTATAGATGCAAAAAAGCATTTGACAAAATTTAACATCATGATAAAAACTTTCAAAAACTATACATAGAAGGAAACATTGTCAGTCTGATAAATAGCATCTAAAAAAAGCCTTCTGCTAAAACCGTATTTAAAGGTGAAATATTGAAACTGTTCCTCCTAAAATTAGAAACAAGGCACGAATGCCTGCTCTAAAATTTCTGTGCATCAACATATTAGAGAATCTAGCTTTTAAAATGAGATAAGGGAAAATAAAAGCATAAAGAACAAAAAGAGGTAAAACTGTCTATTTTTAGATGAAAAGACTGTTTACAAGGAAATCCCATATGAGTTTATAAAAGAAGCAACTGTTCCCTTATGCACAACTGAGCAGAGTCTAAGAGACAGATAAAGTAGATACAACCCCCAGGTATTGGTTCCTTTGAGGGCTAAAGAGATCCATGGGTGCTATGGTCATGGCAGATGGGGTTAACTGCCATGTCAGATGGCCCTTCTTTGGAGCTGGTGTTTATGCGTGATGAATCTGGACTCAGATGGGATCTCTCTTCATAAGACTTTCATGCTACTGTGCTGGAGTTGTAGTTGGGGTTGGGGTTTAAGATATATTTAGGGGATCTGAATCTCTGGACTGACAATGTGATAGCCAGGCCCTGAGCCTCAACAGACTCCAGCACCTACAATCTGATTTATTGGACTCATCTCACTCAACTAAGATGGAGTTGGAGAAGGACAACCACCACACCATGGACCCTAGAGTGCCTACAACTGAAAGTGGGAGGATTGCATCCAGTATCCTTGTGGAATCTGAGCCTCCTCTTGACATAGAGGTGCAATGGACACAACCAATCCAATGTCCACAGAGAAAAGGTGGCATTGGGTCGCAGTGTGGGCTCGCCCGGAGGGCCGCTGCAGGGGCGGTGTGGGCTCGGGCGGAGGGCTGCAACACATGGAGGGGCCTTCCGAGAAGGCGCTCCAGGGCCGGCAAGGTGCGGAGGACACGCGATAGGAAGAAGACTACCGAGGAGACCAGGATCTGTGCGCAAGTCTGATTTATTCAGGAAGTACAGCGGTATATAGGGCGAAGACGGGGGAGGGGCAGGGGGCGTGGCCGGGGGGCAGCAGACGGCTGATAGGTTCGTGCAGGGGTGCATCACTGGTTGCGGGCAGAAGACGGGGTAGCCAGGGTTCTCGGCGGCAGCGAGGCGGGGCTGTCATGGCGTGGCGGTGGCCCTCGGGGGAGAGGCGGGGTTAGGCCACCGAGGGGGAAGCGGGTGCAGCTGGGCAGAGGGGCGGGCAGTACGCCCGAACCCCAAGCGGAGGGCCTTAACGCCCGTCCCCGCCACCCGGGTCCGACTCGCACTGGCGCCTGGAGACGAGCTGACCCTTGCTGTCACCGCGCTCCCACACGGTGCCACCCTACAGCATTGGAGTGGGAAAAGTGGACATGGTGGCTAATGGTATGGGGAATGGCAGGAAGAGACGAGATGTGGAGGCGTCTTTGGGACTTGGAGCTGCCCTGGATGGTGCTTCAGGGGCAATCACCGGACATTGTAAATCTTCACAGGGCCCACTGGATGGAATGGGGGAGAGTATGGGCCATGATGTGGACCATTGACCATGAGGTGCAGAGGTGCCCAGAGATGTACTTACCAAATGCAGTGGATGTGTCATGATGATGGGAATAAGTGTTGCTGGGGGGGGAGTGGTGGGGTGGGGGTGGTGGGGTTGAATGGGTCCTCATATATATTTTTTTAATGTAATATTTTTACAGAATCAATAATTAAAAAAAAAAGAAGCAACTGTTATAATTATTTAGTAAATTTAGCAAAATTGTTGGATACAAAGTTGGAAAGTGAAATTTAAAAATAATCCCATTTACTATGACAATAATAAATAACATAGATAGGAATAAATTTAAGAAAATATAAGAAAGACCTCTATACTAAAAACCACAGACTGTTGCTGAAAAAAAAATCAAAGAAAATCTAAATAAGTTGAAAGATGTACCATGATAATGGGTTAAATTACTCATTACTCTTAGGAAGCTAATTCCTCCAAATGATGTATAGTTTTACTGAAAACATAATTAAAATTTCAGCAGACCTTTTTTTTTTAGATCTGAACAACTGATTCTAATCTTTTATGTAAATATAAATTACCAAGAATACTTAAATTTGTGAAAAGAACAAAATTGGAAGGCTTACACTACTAATTACAACATTTCACAGACAACACAGTATTGGGATAAGCATAATCAAATAGATGAATGCAATAGAATAGAGTTCAGCAAAAAGCTTATATTCAATTTTTGATCCACATTCCAAGGCAATTCAGTGAAGAAAGGAAAGTCTTTAAAAAAACATTGCTGAATATCCTTATGGAAAAAAACAAATACTGATCCTTGTCTAACACTATACACAAAATACAACTGAAAGTGGAACTTATACCAAAATATAAAACCTAAAATTATAAATATCCTAAAATAAAATTTCAAGGAAAATATTTACTAGTGGTTGAAATTTTATTAACTAGGACACACAAAAAATGCAAACAATAAAAGAAAAATTGAATTAACTGAAATTTTCAGTTAAAATCTTTTGATTTTTAAACACCATTTGGAAAACCAAAAGGTAGACTTAGAACTAGAGAGAATCTTTGCAATACACATATATGCAAATGGCTTATTATCAAGGGATAAAGTAAACCAACTCCAACTCAATAAGAAGAAAACAATAAAACAATGCAATAAAGGCTGAACCAAGCTTTACACACTTTACAGGTCATATACAGTCTCTATTACACATTACATATTCTTCCTTCCTTCCTTTTTGTTCATTTCTTCCAACCTTCTTCCCTCCTCTCTTCCATTCTTCTTCCCATCCTCCCTTTTTAATCTCTCCCTCTCCCTCTTCTCTCTCCCTTCTCCCCCACAACCCCTTCCTTCCTTCCTTCCTTCCTTCCTTCCTTCCTTCCTTCCTTCCTTCCTTCCTTCCTTCCTTCCTTCCTTCCTTCCTTCCTTCCTTCCTTCCTTCCTTCCTTCCTTCCTTCCTTCCTTCCTTCCTTCCTTCCTTCCTTCCTTCCTTCCTTCCTTCCTTCCTTCCTTCCTTCCTTCCTTCCTTCCTCTTTCTCTCTTTCTTTCTCTTTCTCTCTTTTTAACTTTTTGTTTTTATTAGAGAAGTTACAGGCTTACAGAAAAATCATGCAGAAAAAATACAAAGAACCCTTACACCTCCCCTACACACACACACACACACACACACACACACTACAAATGCCTTGCATTATAGTGGTATATTTATTACAATTATATGAAATAATGTTATTATAATTACACTAATAACCATAGTCTATGGTTTACATTAGCATTCCCTGTTTGAATTGTATAGGCTTTGTTTCATATTTCTAATTTTTAAAATTCTATTTATGAAGCTGGCTAGATAGGGAATCAATAGATGAATCTGGAACCTGGCAGAAAAACCACCACCTTAGCGCGTGTTCTTCAGTATCTCCAAGACGGCTGCTGCAAGGCTCTCATGAGAACTCCCGTTCAGAACGAGATTTCCTCTAGAAGCCAGGAGAAGCCCTGGATATTCTCCAGGGACCTTATCACTGAGCCCTCCTGGGGGATTGATGGGTGGGGTAATCAAACAAAACAGCAAACAGCTGGAACTCCTCCCCTGTCATTAGCAAAGGGGTGGAATAATTAATGGTTTAAAAAACAAGGGCAAAGGCTTTTTGCTCTCTCTTGCCTTTTGACCCCTATTCTGGCCTTCTTTGCCCCCACCAGGATCAATGCGAAAGTAAACCTGAGCATTTATAATCTATAATGGGGAATTGCAGTCAGTAAATAGGCCCACTTTATCACTCTTTAACCCCTTCCCCTCTCTGGGACCCATGATCTGTTATTTTCTCCCACTTCTCGTCCCTCCCTACCTTAATAAATTACTAGCCTAATCAACATGGCTTCCTCTTGAAATTCATTTCTTGCAGTTTAGTCAAGAACCTAGACAAAATGCAGTAACAGTTACATATACAGCCTAAAACTTCTCATTTGAAGCAGTCATATGTAACTCAGGGCTGTTAGTTACATTAACAGCATTGTGCTACCATCACCGCCATCCATTACCAAAGCTTTAACATCACCCCAAATAGACACTCTGCACAATTTAAGCATTAATTCCTCCTTTCCTTACCCTTGCCCTGGCTCCTGATAATCTGTATTCTAGTTTCTGACTCTATGAATTTGCTTGTTCAAATTATGTCATATCAGTGAGATCATATATGTTTCTCTCTTAACAACCCTTTAAAAATGTAAAAATCATTCTTAGCATCCAAGTGATGACACAAACAGGCCACACACTAAATTTAACCATGGGACATATTTTGCTGACCCTGGCTATAGAGCAAGGCTGTGCAATAGAACTTTCTGTGAAAATGGAAGGATTCTATTCTGCACTGTACATTACAGTAGCCCTAGTGACATGGCTATTTGAGCTCTTGCAATGTGTCTATTACCAAAGAGGAACTACATTTTTTAATACACTTAATTTTAATTAATTTAATAACCACATATATCTATGGTCTCCATGTTGGACAGCACACAAAGACCTGTTTAAAACAATGTCTGCATTTTATTTCTTGTTGCTAATATAACCTGTGGCTTATACCAGAATGACTTTTTTTTTCTCATCTAGCTGTTTGCTCCCAACTAAATTAGACACATCTGTATAATAATCAGTATATTTTCTTCTTGCCAGTTTTATCATAATTGTGGTTGTATGGCTCTCTGGGTAATATCTGCCTCTACCACTAGATTATGAGGTCTTTGAGCCAAGAGACTGCATTGGCTTTGTTCACTGCTCTGGTTCCAAGTGCTCCTTCACAAAATAAGCATTTAATAAATATGTTTTTAAAAAATTGGGGAGGATCATGAAAAAAGAGCCCTTTGGTCTGTCTGGTAAACAAAAGCTGGTTTTCTCTGTGGCTTTAACATGCCAGCATGAACATTGTGAATTTTCAAAATGGGTTGCAGATTACATTTCCAAAAAATATTGCATGTCTTTGTTGGTTTCCAGAATACTTATTACCACCTAGTTGAACACTAATTCTTCATGAAATCCAAATGAGAAATGCTGTACTGCATCTGCTAGTGGAACAAAAGTAGTTCTTGCAGCTCATATGTGTTCTAGCTTTATTCACTGGACTTGAAGTCAAAGAATTAAAATGGCACACAGTGTTTTTTCCTAAAATGCCTCATGCTATATAATTTCTAAGAGTCTCTCACCATGGCATATTTTAAATCATGGCTATGATTCTTTATGCCTACTGCCATCAGGAGATGAAATCTATTTCATTCTTGTTCTCCTAGAATCTGGGTTGGCAATATGACTTGTTTTAACCCATAGAATGGGGGGGTCGGGTCGGGGAATAATGTGTAAGATGTGTGCTCATGCTCTTGTCCTCTTTGATTGTAGCCACTATTTGCACAATTTGGGGCTAGCTTCATTGAGGGTAAGAGACCACATGACAAGAAAGCCCCATCCATATCAAGAGGCCAGATGTTCCAGCAATCTTACCTGAGATATCTTTACGAGTTCAGATAATACAACATGGAACAAAGAAGGCTGACCCAGCTGAGCTCAGTCAAATTACTGACCCACATATCAGCTGAATGGCTGTTCTTTTATGCCACTAAGTTTTGAGGTAGTTTCTACTTAGCAACATCTAATTGATATAATCCCTAAATATGCCTTAATATTATTGACATGTGAGAGGATATTAGCTGGTCTTCAGGCATAAAACTTTATAATCTTGATTTGCATACTAGGAAAATGATTCCTTTTTCATTTTCTTTCAATTTTTCTATAAGTCAAGGGAAAAGTCAGTTTGGTGATAGTGTACCTTGAATGTCTGCCTAATGCTTGCCAGGCTGTTTTTAACAAAAATTACAGGACTCAGGCTAGAATTTAAAAATAATATTTAGTTCTCACTTTTATTTTCTCAATTATCTCTACTTATAACAAGCGATAGTGGCTTTCCATTTATAATGGTGTTATAAAATTTATTTTAAAGATTAAATAACATGAATGAATTCAAATTAAAAATAAGTAAAAATAGGGTAAGAAAGAATCCAAGTGGTTGAGTGCCTGCTTCCCATGTACAAGGTCCCAGGCTCAGTCACCATTACCTCCTAAAAACAAAATGGATAAACAAAAACAAAGGCCTCCTTAACCAACTCCCTGATCCCTCCTTGAAAAAAAAAAAAAAGGTCAGCATGATACATAAATTACAGCTATCAGGGAACCGTTGGCACAGAAAATTCAGTAATTCAGTGGCTATGGCTGTAGCAGAGGTAGGTGGCTAGAACAGAATGCAGTTACTGAATATCTCTGTCAAAACGATCATCCCACAGTCAAGATTAATATAGGAACAAACACTAGGAGCATAGCAATGACTAACTTTAACTGCTTATCACTTTTTGCCTAGGGAAATCCTTCTCAGATTCAGGAAGCAAACTAGCAAGAAGTACCTTTGCATGCTTCTCACTGTACTCGTTTCGCCCACTCCATACAGCCTAGACTGTGATCAGGCCAGATGTTGGCAGGTTTATGTTCAAGGAGTATATATATATAAACATTTGTCAATTAAAGATGGCCACATACCCTGTGAGACTTCTAACATTGAGGGTGGGGACTATGGTCCTTCCCTTTCATCTGGACAGCGCTGTGACTGCTTTAACCAACAGAACTTGGTTGAAGGGACACTGCTAGTTTCTGCACCCAGGCCAAGCACTTCCAGGTTCCTGTCTGTTGGAACACTTTCTCAGAAGTCCTGCGTTGTCATGTTAGAAATCCAACTACCCTGAGACTGCCATATTGTGGAGGCCATGTGAGGTGTTTTGGTGGATAATCCTAGACAAACACAGCCTCCAACCCTCCCCTCCAGGTCGTCACCCCTTTCAGCCACCAAGGAGGAGCCTGTGGCATTCCAGACCAACTAATTTGTTGATCGAGTGCCATCAAGTGGCCTCCGTTGATGTCCAGTGGAAGAAAAGAATCTCCCTTCCCAAATTCTGGGCTCATAAAGCCATTATATAGAATAACACATACTATCTTAAGCTGGTAATCTTTGGAAAATCTTTGCTATACCACAATGAATAACTGAAATAAAACCAAGGAATTCTGAGCCCAAGTGATTCTAAAAGCATGGAACTGAATTCCTAGTAGGTTTGACAAGAAGCAGCGCGAAGAGGAAGGCTACTTTGTTCGGCGTGTGACACTGAACATCGGAAACCTGGTGCAAATAAGTAGTTTACTATTAATATTTCCCCAGTTTTCACTTGTTTTACTTTAATCCCTTTCCTGCTCGGGAACAATTACACATAAGCTTTTGACCCTTTGTTTCTCATTCACAAAAACGGAGACTGCGATACTTGATCATTTACAGAGCTTCAGGATGATTAAATAATTTAATTCTGGGGGAGAGGGAATGAGAAAGAGATAACTCTGTTGACTGAGTGCCTAGTGTATGACAGGTAAGTACCAAACATTTCCCCCATTGCAATTTGGTTGTAAGAGCAGGGGCTCAGAATTGCAAATCTGATGAGTATTAACTGTGGAATATTAGTGAACTGTTGAATATCTCTGAGAAATTCTTTTTCAAACCGACAATGAGGGAGATTGTTATTTCCTCTACTAAAATCACTGGGTCACCGAAATGAGATTCAAAATGTCACCTGCTATTAACAGACTTTAATAAGTTAAAACTGCTAGGAAATGTGAAAAAAAACATGTTCCTACCATATGTACAATTTCTGGTTCACCAGGGGTTTGTTTATTTTGTTTAGCAAGATTATTTTGTATAACAGAGTTTTGCAGTATATGAGGTAGTGAAAAGACCTGGTTAGGAATTGGGAACCTAAGCATTAGTTCTGACTCAGCCACATTTTCCTATGTGATGAGATGGTGAGAAAATTACTAACTCTTGAAGCTTCAGTTTACTTGTCCACACAAAGGTGATAATAAGGTCTGATTCATGTGCTCATTATGATGTAAATGAGATAACACTTAAAATAGTACTAGGAAAATACTCTGCAAATGCAGGTCAAATCTATAGTACTACCACTAACCATTACTATTATTATTTTTTTAAGATTTATTTTTTTTAGATTTATTCCTTCCAGCCTCCATTTTATTGTGCTTGCTGTCTCTATTCATTTTGTGCTTGTCTTCATTTTTTGGAGTCACCAGAACTGAACATGGGACCTCCCATGTGGATGGGAGGCACCTAATCACTTGAGCCACCTCCACTCACAGCTTTCTTGTGTCTCTCATTATAATTTCTTCCTGTGTCTCTTTGTTGCATCATCTTGTTGCATCAGCTTGCCATGCCAGCTCTTCACGTTAACTTTCTTCTTGCTCATCTCTTTAGGAGGCACCAGGAACCAAACCTGGGACCTCCCATGTGGTAGGTAGGAGATCAATCGCTTGATCCACATCTGCTTCCCTAATTATTATTAGTAGATCAAATTATTTTCTGCAGTTAACCTGGCACAAATGACCACAAGAAGACAAAGATATTCATGTGTGAACATTCAACTTGTCCACTACTTAAAGCTCTAAAAGACGAGCTTTGATTGTGGTCCACATGTTCCATTAAGATGAACAGAACCTAGTAAATAAAAACTTAGGCTCCATAAACAATTACATGAGGACACACCTTTGCCTTGCCACTTTCCAGAAATTTGACTTTGGTTGAGTGATATATGCTCTATGGGCCACATTTTCCTTAGCTGTACAATGGAAATTTATTCAACAAATATGTGTTGAGGACCTCCCACCTGTCTGGCACAGTTCTCAGGGATAGAATACAGAAGTGTACAAGCAGCAACATTTCTTGGTCTCTTGAAACAAATGTTCTCTGGGAGAAAATTTACAATTACCAAACCAGAAAAATCTAAAGTATGTTAGATGAAGTTATGGTGGCCAAGATGGGGAAAAGGGAGTGTTTAGTGAAATGCTGCAATCTTCAATTGCATGGAAAATGAAGACCTCACTAAAATAATGGTATTAGAGCAAATTCTTGCAGGCAATGAGGGAATTAGTTTATGAGTATCTGGACTAAGAATATTTCCAGCAAATAAAACAGCAAGGCAACGATCCCAAGACAGAAGTGTGCCTGATATGTTCAAGGACCATCAGGCAAGCCAGAGGGACTAAAGGGGTGTGGGTGAGGAGTAAAATAGGAAGAGTTGGGGTCAGAGAGATAGAAGGGATAATTATATTACTATAACATTGAATTTTTGGAAAAATGATAAGACAAAGTGTTTGGTACATAGCAAGTGCTCAATAAAGTTATTTTTGACAACAATGCTGATCATTATGACCATGCTTTGAAAATTCCAAGACTATGAAGAAACAAGTGAGTTTTTCCAAAACGAAAACACCAACTGGACATATTACAAACCCAGCTCCATCAGTAAACCTTTTTTCATTTGTTGATTTGTCTTTTACAAGGTAACAATACTTCCTACAAAAGGAGATGCTGTGGCTTTAACAAAGAGGAGTGCAGATGTTCAAAAAGATATTGCGGGGTGGAGGAAAGGGAAGGGAGAAAGTTAGTGTAGAAATAATAGAAAAATGGTATAAAATGTTAATAATGGGCAATTCTGGGTGAAAGGCTTATGGGGATTCATTTTACTATTCTTACTCTTGCAACATCTCTGTAGGTTTGAAGTTGTCTCCAAATAAAATTTTTTTACAAATAAAAAGAACAAATAGGGCCAAATACGCACAGCTTACATTGGATGGAGTCCAGAGGTTTTTCCAGCAGAAGTATGAGCATTTGAAAACTTAGGACATTTGGCTTTCACTTTGCTACATGATTTTAGTGACACATTAGCAGCACAGAGAGATTCAGTAGAGTTGAGCTATACTAATGGAGACTTATGTTAAGGTTTTTGTTTTTGTTTTAGTTTCTTACAAACAGGTATATATCATTAGTACCAATTGTTCACTTAAATAGTGTTGTTTGTTATATCTGTACGACTATTCTTAAATGTTCTTTTACGTGAAATGTTCTTAATGTTTCTCAAAGTGTGATTGGTGGAAAGTTTGCATTAAAATGAGGTCTCAGCATAACATAGCCAAACAGGAGCATGGACTCTTGAGCAATATTACCTAGGTTATGGGTGCTTTGATCTAGGGTAAGCTACTCTGCTTCCCTTTCCTTATGTAAAATGAGGATAGCAAACATGTAGTGTTTTTTGACTTTAAATAAGTTAATATTTATAAATGCTTACCCCACTGTCTGTCATATAAAAAGTTCCGTATGAGTGTTCATTAGAAAATTAAAAACCACATGGAGGGATGTCTTGATATAGTGCAGACTACTAGGTCCTGCTTAAAACTTAATGAATCAGGGGAAGTAGATGTGGCTCAAGCGGTTGGGCTCCCATTCACCACATGAGAGGTCCCTGGTTCAGTTCTGGTGTCTCCTAAAGAAGACAGCGGGCTGGTGAGACAGGTAGGCGAGGTGAGCTGATGTAACAAGATGATGCAACAAGAGATACAAGAGGAAAAACATAATGAGAGACACAACAAAGTAGGGAGTGGAGGTGACTCAGGTGATTAGGTGCCTCCCTCCCACATCAGAGGTTCAGGGTTCGGTTCCCAGTGCCTCCAAAAGAAACAAGGAAGACTAATAGACACAGCAAATGCAAAACAATGAAGGGTGGGGAGAAATAAATACATAAAATAAATCTTTTAAAAAAAGCAAAACAACTTAATGAATCAGAAATCCCTTGAGCCTATAGCACTTTAACTAGTTCTCAAGATAATTCTTAAAGACATTAGAGATTGAAAGCCACTGCTTAAGTTAGTAGGAGCCTGATGGACTTTTTCCTCAGGGAAGTTAATATAGTAAAATGAAACTTTACTATGAGTATGAGTGCATTAGGTCTGTAAAATTCCAAAATCCTTACGGGAGTCTTCTCCCCATATCAAATTAAATGCACCAATAAGACATGCTTCTGGAATGATTAATATCTCAAATCATGGTTCTGAGTATACAGGATTCCTTGATTGTTTTACTCAGGTGGCTTCTCTTCCTTGGTCTATTTCCCCAGGATAAATGCCACTCACTGTCCAACATATTTTTGCTTGCCTGGGAATGCAGGTATATGCAGTCATGGGGAATTGGGGAAAATTATGGAGATACAATCACTGTGCCTTTTAGGAGAGAAGCTGTAATACAAAAACACAACTTAAAGATTTAGGGTGAAATGCTTGTTTAACATGAGAATTTTATCACCGGTATTGATCATGAGGGAATTTAGAATACGTGCAGAAAAGTTATTGTCCATGTTAGCTTTTGTCATTGGAGGCAACTACCACAGCAAAACAATGCCTTCAACAAGCACAAAAAATGGGGAGCAGTTTTCATGCAGATGACAAAGCCTACGGAGGTCAAGGTACTGGTTTCAGTGGCTCTTCAAGTGAAGGGAGACACTAGAGTGGCACTGTCAACTTTTTATTGTCCTTGAGAAGAAAGGACTCCGTGACCCTAAGACATCAAAGAGACCCAAAAAAAAACACATTCATTTTCTCATAGATGACGTTCATAACTGTCATAATACAAAAAATATTATTATGACAACTGAACTGGCATTAATAATACCAACAATAACTTAAAATTCTACTGAAAATTTACATTACTTCATTGAAATACATAAAAAATACAGAAGTGCTTAATGTGAGAAAAAGATGTTCACATCATCAGTCTCATTCTAAAAATGAAGAAAATAATGCCCAAAGGTGTTGGGTGATTGTTTTAAGTCTAATTGTTAATAAGTATTAAATACAGAAATTCAAGCCTTGTCTTCTTACTCAAAGGATTGTATTCCTTTCATTGCACTGCATGGCTTTCTTGGGCCACCTGATCTACAGGTTCTTGGTTCTGTAGAACCCCAAGTAGGAAAACACTGGATTCAAGTGTCTACCTCTAGGTAGAATATCTTTAGGCCTGGAGTTAGTGCACAGCTGGAACTTCTTCATGTGCACTTTCTGATAGGAAGAGGCCCCTCTACTGCTTCAGTGCTTCTCCATTGGGGCAGAGAGAGTGGGGAGGGAGATCGCAAGAGCTGCCTGCTCCTGGTCAATATTTTATCCATCATAACAGCTCCTTTTTCCTTCAATACCTCAACATGTGGATAGAATGATGGCATCTGAGAATTTCTTCTAAGTTCAATGATTCTCACTGGGTCCCAAATCCAAGGGAGTTGGGAACCAAAATGACAGAGATACAGTGCCCCACAAACTGGTAGACCAGCTGCCCCTGACTATCATGCTGCAGAGCACAGCGGGATTATGTATAGTGAGAAGCTCTGAGGGTTATTTAAACCCAATGGTCCCTCGATGCCGATGACAAATTGAATTCAACAAATGTTTATTGGTCACTGGCATATTCCAGGTACTACTCCTGGTTTTGGATGTACAAAGAAATATAAGATGTCATCTCTGTTATAGAGGAGCTTACAGTTTAGTGGAGAATACAGTAAATTATTTATTCAGCAGACAGCTTAGGGATTATTTTAAGGAAATAAGATTGGTGACAGGAGAGAGACAGTTGTCAGGCTCTCACAATAGTTTGTGAAAGAGATGTTATATGCTAAGATAGTAGCACAAGCTGAGGATTATGTGAGTGGGGTGCTGGTGCAGGAGGAAAGGAAGATGGTAAAGGGTAGGGAGGAGTGAGGTATGACTTCCAGGTTACTGGACTGTGTGAATAAATGGATGGCTACTAATTGAATTAACTCACAATAACTAAAGAAAATTATGGTACCTGATAAAAGATTATGGCTAGAAAGGACATAGTTTTAGTTAGGCATTTATGTTTCAAGAGGTAGATGCTCAGTCTAGCTCATGTAAAGAAAGGAATAACTCTAAGGATACAAAGAGAGAAATACGAAGATGGGAAGCAGTTGGAAATTCAGGAGTAGAAACCTCAGGAAGCCAGGGCTTCTCAGAGGTACCTGGTCCAGGGTGGCCCTTCTCTGTACCAGGCAGGGCTAGCACTTCTGCAGTAAGAATTTATGTGTCTTCACTTTGCTCACTAATATGTCATCTTCTGACTCTCTTCTTTCTTTCCTCATTTCTAACACAGACTTTCTCACCTCCTACCCTGCATATCATTTTAGCATTCTAACATTTCTGTTTCCTTATGAATCTGCCTAACAAATTCTGGTTACAGTAAAGCCAAAACTCATAAATAGACTACCAACTAATTTTCAGAACACTTGACACAGTATATAGACAAAGTTGAGGCAATGTTTCTTCATTCTCTTTCTTACCCATTGCAACATAAAAAAAATCATGGCTAACACAAGCTAGTTGTTTCCTATAAGATGCCAAGTTCCCATCAAAGTTATTTAAAGGTTGTTTTAAAAAATAAAATAAAATAAGTTGATAATGGTAAACCTAGTCTAAAAGAATAATTCATTCATGTCTTAGATTCTCTGCAAATTAACAACCTACATGCTAAGATATTATATCCTTAGAGAAATAGCATACCCAAACTCTCAGGCAATGTCAAAACTATGAATCTCTATGATGACTCTTACATGAATTGGAAAACCTTGATTCTATCCCATATATATTATAAGAATCTTCATGTTAGTGCTATGTTCACACATACAGAAAGAAGAAGAGACATGAATAAACATTTATGCATGTATGCATGATATATCTATATGGGCATATATATTTGTGTGTATATGTATACATATGTATGCACACAAGTATTTACATATATGTATACACACACACATATATATATACACACACACACTGACATCAATTTGGTAGACAATTAAAAATAACATAAATGACTTTTTCACTGACAAAACTGAGGAAAGGTACTAGTGGTGAGGTATATCAGAAGAATAAAATATACAAGATTAGAAAATATAGTTATTCAAAAGCCATATAATATCTTGCACCTGTATTTTCCACAAAAAATGACACAGAAAGTGTTTGTGGGTGGTTACATTATGGGAAGAACTTAGAATGCATATAAATTAAAGGCATCAAATGCATTTATTATTAAAGGGTTTCTTTTAATCATGATAATATTTTTATATCTCTATAGCAACCCAGGTGTTTTGTTTCATGCTTTGATCTGTAAATATATCAAGCTTTATAAAGAGTACAATATATTATACAGTAATTATACCACTTTGGTGCATTCAGACAACAGCTGGGTAAAATACTTTCAATTTAAATTGGTCAATGATTGTCCAATAGAAGAATGTCCGTTAACAATTTAGAAGATGAGTATGATTTGATTCATACACCCTCTTTGAGTGCATATTTTTGCTTTATAAAACACACGCACACACACAGACATACAACTTAGACTGGAGGAGAATTCGTCAAAATTTTGGCTTTTTGGATTTTGAGATTATAGGCGAATTTTATTTTCTTTTAAAATTTGTCTTCATTTTTCATGTTTTCCATAATGAGCATATATTTCTTCTAAAATCAGGAAAACAACAAACAACTTTGCAAGTTGGGTCTGAAACAAAGGAAAGCTAAACCCTTGCAGGCAAGGTACTTGTTAGGGTGCTGGTAAGGAGACAGCCAAGTGACACAGATGCCTGTGTTTAGTACACTGACTATTTCTAGCATATCTAGCAGGTGTGTAGGTTTGATTAAAGATGTTGGCAACAACCCTGGTTTTGGGATGACTGATTGCTTTGGGTTTTGGGTTTTCTTGACTCATACTTAATATCTCCATGGATCTAACTATTTTGCTTCCTTAGTGAGCCAAGCAAAAAAGAGAACTAGGATGAGAGTGGGCAACATGGAGACCAGCCCTGCCATCCACAGAAAAGCAACAAGGAATGTGGGCGCCTTGTGCAAGTGAACAACTCTGAATCTCCACGTCCTGATCCGGCTATGGCCAATCTCCACAGACTCGCCTTCCAGTGCTGTGATGAAGGTCAGTGGGGCAGCCTATGCCACGTGAAATGCTTCAGTAGCTGCAAAGAACAACGTCAGGCAATATGTGAAACAACGAGTATTGAGTGAACATTTTGTCTTGTTATTATATTTTGCATTAATATTTACATTATTTGCTTGCTCAACTTGTTTAGGGTCTTTGGTCATGTAGAATTAATAGTAGCCATTTCAGTAGTTTAGTTAGCAAGCACACTTACAAGAGCAGCATTTCTAAGCCTGTACTTTTAACAAAGGAACTCTATTTTTAGGTCTTCTTCTCCATCAATTGACACCTTCCTGTTGAGAGAGGAGAATAACTACACCACAGCATTAACTCAGAACCAATATTTGGCGGGCATTCAAAAATGAGAAAACAAGATGGAGAAGGAGCTCTTTCTCTAGTGGAAGGCCCTCCAATAGGTTCTGAAGTTCTGGTGAAATGTGGGCACAGAGGGAGATTTTCAGTACAAATTCAATGTGTGATCTGAAGTTTAGACACTACATGAAATGCCAAAACATTTCATATGAGAAGTTCAGTTTTACAGTTTTTACCTTTGAGGAAGTATCTGGAAAATATCTAGCAAAACTATTAAATAATGGTACTTTTACAAGTGTGCCATTTTAGGTACATGTGAATTTGAGATCTCTTCCCCCCTTATTCTATTTTGACTGTACTGAGTTCATGGGAATATTTTAAGGCAGTCTGCTAATTTTGGTTCTGCATATGTAGTCTCATAATCTCATTTATTACTTAGTTTCTTTGAACTAATTCATGATGAGTATAACTTGCATAACATAAGAAAACAGCAGGCATAAAAGACAAGAGTTTTCCAGTATTCTAGATTTATCTGCAGAAATAAAGACTCCTCAGAAAGCAACACTTCAATGCCAAGAGAAACATATTATATGCAATTTACTCCCCAGATGATTGACCTTACTCCTTGTTTTGCACAGACCACGGAAACGTAATTTCAGTTGCAATGTGCCTAATTCAAACAAGGTTGGCTGATATAAAACTTTCTTTTCTTTTCTCTTATTTTTAAATTATTTTATTTTTACTGATTAGTACTTACACACAGATAAATGACCATTTTATTTCAAATTTGAAATCCATATTTATGATATAATACACAAAAATAATAAACTATTGTGGTTATTATGAGCCAATATCAATTGAGCCTCTTAGGTTCTCCCCATTTTTTGATCCAGGTGATTTCACTGTATCCCCAGTCAAAGCAGGTGTTTACGTAGCCTGTACATTCAGTGTGTCAGTATGTACAAACATGGGTGTGGCTGTGAATACAAATTCATCATGGTCCATGCCAGAAATAATTATTTTGGTTAAATAAAAGGCATCAGGTGAAAGTGTCCTTCCTCACTGATTATTTTTTGTAGAATACCATGCACCAAGTATATACCAAAAAAGACCACAAATATGTAGGTATAATCTAAGACTCTTTTAAAGTAAATCAGTACAATATATTATTAATGAGTTTGATATTAATCTGTCTCCCTCCATCAAGTATAATTAATATTTGGATATATCTCCTTCAGTATCGATTTTCAAAACACTGCCACTAATGAATTATAATTACTTAATATATGAACTGCTGCATATTATTGCCTCTTTAATTAAGTTCAGGTACTTCATTTGCTTATTGTAGTAGCTGATAAACAGCTGTCTTTTTAAAGTTTAGCATACAGTATTATAATTCTTTAAATTTTCTAAACCAATCAAATACCTTCATCTCATGAAGCAGGTTGATTACTGTTTGAGAGTTTAGGCTCTGAAATTCAGCTGCCTGGTCCTATCAATTACCAGCTCTATGAACTTGGTTGCTTCATCTCTCTGTAATTTGGTTTTGCATTTTTATCTTTAAACTAAATGTTTATGAGAAGAATGCATCTCATAAAGTTGTTTTGAGGTATAAGTGACATAGTACAGGAAGAGGACTCAGGCTATTACTCGAGCACATCTAGCAAAGGAAGGACTTTTGTTTATGACAAGGAACTAGAAAGCCAAAAAGGATGACTATGAAGTATCCATACAAATATAAATGCTAAGTAAGGGAAAATACAGAGAAAGAAGGATTAAAATGCCACCAAAAAGATGAATGGGGCTTCTCATTAAACCACTGTGAATAGTGCAGGATACATTTACACTGGCAATGCTCAATCAAGGTCATTCTTAAAACTTCTTTTCTAGGGGACAAAGAAAAGGTGCTAGCAGGAGTTTGGAGAAGGAAATTAATTGACAGCTCCGAGATGATCTGAGTGAAGTATAAGTGGAGAACACACACAAGGTGTTATTTCTTAGGGCTAAATAGAGACAGAGAATAAACATAAAACCTCAGATTCCACACTCATTTGTAGGATTTTATGTTTCTCTAAGAAGAACAGTGAGGCTACTGAAGACTCTTGAGGAAGGAAGTGGCATTGCTACAAAGAGGTTGCTGAAGCTTTCTCTGCTATGACTGAATGAGGAGGAGAGGTGAGAATATGGAGGACAGAGATTTCAGGAAAAACACTCTTTAAGCAGTTTTATTTTATAAGTTCATTGGTTTCATTAATTATAGGGGAAAAACACAGCCAAATATATATATGCAATATATATGTATATTTGTATATGTATATACATGTAAGTGTGTTTTTAAGAATTTCATGTAGCTAGATACTACTGAAGATAATATATCCCATGAAATCTCTGAAAAAAATTATATAGCAAGTAAAACTAACTACACAAACACCTAAACTTGGGCATGACTACCAAAGAGAAAACTCAAACTCCAAATTACCTGTGTGTAAAAAAATGCAAAGAAAAGAAAAGAAGAAAGAAAAAGAAGAAAAGAAAGAATGAAGGAAAGAGGGAGGGTGGACGACAGGAGGAATGGAGGGGAGAAGGGAGGGAGGGAGGGAGTCTGGAATGATTTCCTGAACTAAAAAATACGGGAATGTTTGTAGAATGTTGAAGGTTTGAAAGGACAGTTTAAAGTCGACCTAACTGACCAAATCTACTAACTTGGAGCATAAAAATACAAACATAATAGTAATAGGTTATAACACTCTCGAGTAAAATAAGAATGCATATATTCATACTAACACAAATAAATAAAATAAATGTGGCAGTTTGGAGCTGGTTGATCCTAGAAAATCATGTCCTTGGGGCTAATCCATTCCTGTGGGTGTGGGACCCTTTTGAGTGGATCACTTCAGTTGACGATGTTTGAATTGCTGGACCCAGGGTGGGTCGTGGCCCTCTTACTGGAGTTCTTTATAAAGGGAGACCAAAAGCAGAGACACACAGTAAAAAGTCTCAGAAGAAGAGGTCCTGGAGGTAGGGTGGCTAAAATCAGTGGAGCCCAGAGACATAGAAAGTGACCTAGAGGGGAGAGGTCCATGGGGCAGCTGGAAGCTGAAGAGATGAGGAATGCAAAAGAGAGAAGAGAACAGCAGATGGGCAGTGCACCCCGCTGTGTGTCTGATTCCCCACAGGTGCAGCTTGGTGAGAAAGCATTTCTTGATGGTGCCTTAATTTGGAAACTTTCACAGCCTCAGGACTATAGGCTTTTAACCTAATAAATTCCCACTATAAAAAGCCAACCCATTTCTGGTATTCTGTATTGGAAGCCTTTAGCAAACTAAGACAATCAATCAATCAAAACTGTCCAAGTAACAAATAAATAGGGGAGAAGGGAAAGTGACTCCTTACTGTGGAATTCAAATTAGTAAATGTAGAAGAAATGATGGAAAAAGAAAATCACTATTTAGAAACACCACAGTAATCATTGTTTCAGGCAAGAAAAGTCAGTGGATGCTAAAATAATAGGAAAGTTTGATGAAAAATGCGATATTCAGATAGTTTCAAAGTATTCTCATGCTGAAGGTTATTAATACTTACAACTTACAAAGTGAACTATATTAATCAAGTAATCAAAATGAATGATGCCATTAAAAGTACAAAAAGGCATTATGTGCCTCCTGACTTGTACTGCGAAGAATACAAAATCACTTCTGTTGTATTACTGTTCAAAAATGTATAACCTGAAACTGAGCATAAGAAAATATTAGATAAACCCAAATTAAAATAACTAGCCAAAAACAAATAAAGATTGAGGAATTCTTCCAGATTAGAGAAGAACAAACAGAAATGCAACTAAATGCAATGTGTAATTCTAGATTGAATTCAAGGCCAGGATATATATTTTTTTTCTTAAAAGGACAGTAGCAGAACAATTAATAAAATTTGGATAAAGTCTTTAAATTAGATGATATTACTGTATGGTGGCTTATAGCACAATATTAATTTTTTTGTTTTTGATAATTGCATTATAATTTTCCAAGAAAATATCCTTCTCTATTTTTGTAGAAATTAGCAAAGTATTTGGGGCTAAAGTGGACCCATGTAAGCAACTTACTCTCAAATTTTTCAGAAAAAAAAAACAACATATGCATAAAAGTGTGATTGTATGTACACAGACAAAATAGGATAATCTAGATTAAGAAATAACAGTATGTTCAGAATAATTTTGGAAATTTCTTGTGATCAGAAATTACTGAACATTAAACAACTTTTAAAAATATAAAATAAAAAGTATTTCCTGGGACAATTATACATGTGCACATGCATATTCACACTCATAAAATTCACTGGTTGCTATCTGCTCATTTTCAAGTAGTAGCAAAGAGTTCTCTGTTCTTCAACCTCTGGTATATAGCAATTTCATGTTTTTATCACAGTATCATAGGAAATAAAAAAGGTTAGTTGGTATCTAAGCACAGAAATTCAAGTGATCACTCATCTTTTCCAAATGAAAGAGAAATTCAGTTTTGCAAAAACAAGCATCTGAGACCAAGTTTTTTTTCTTGCTTTTATTTTTTTAGGAGGTACCTGGGATTGAACCCAGGACCTTGTATTTGGGAAGCATACTTTCAACCACTGAGCGACATACATTCCCCTGAGACCAAGTTTTGAACAGACCATGCCTCTAGATGTCATCCCATTCTAAATTAGCTATTTGGGACTCTAGACTCTTCTATAAACGTGAGACAATTAAATGCAAAATGATACTTAAATTAGCAGTTAAATTTGAAAAAGAGAAAAAAATTCAATATTTTTAGTGTGGGAAACACTTTCAAACTTGACATTTTACCATATGATGCACTTTTCAAGAATTTCTCTTTTGAGTAAAACAATTGAAAACATTAGGCTGTGCGTGATAAATGTTCAGAGACTTGTGACTAAAAACACTCATGTGATTTTTGAATCATTTCATCTCCAAAGAGGTACAAGCAGATTTGTCACATGAATTCTAGTATATTTATTTCTGGGAATACTACCAAATCATTAAAAAGGTATGGCATATGTATATATTGACATAGAACTCTTTCCACGACATATCAGAAAGAAAAAAAATCTGGTTAAATATTACTATTAATATAGTATGATTCTATTCATGTGAAAGTGTACCTAGGGAACATTCTGGAAGGTGATTCACTATGTTAACAGATGTTAATGGTGTATTGTTAAATGTGTCTTTGTGCCTTAGCTTTCTATTGAGCATGCACTAGAATCAGAGTGAATGAATGAATGAATGAATAAATGCCAAGAAAAAGAACAAATGGATATCTATGTGGTACAACCTAAGTGAAAGATGGTCAGAGACCTGAGTTCATTAGATTTATTCTACTAATTTCACCCCTGTAATTGGTGATTTATTTCTTTGATAGTTAAGTCTTTGCAATTTTGAACAAATACAATTTATTCTTTGATAAAGTTATGTAAAGAAGCTTCCAGAATAGGACACACTTAAATGCTTGGAGTCAAGAAAGAAGAAAAAAAATAGTTGAAAGTAAAATAAATGAATGGATATAAACTTCACTTAAATTTTAACCTTATTTAAAGTTTTGGCAAGGTACACACCCAGAAATGCTAACAACAAACATATAAATGTCAACCTCAGAAATATAAACAAAACCTTGGATATAGATGTCTAGCTTTATTTTTATCATTTTAGGATTTCTTGGGCAGACCATTTGGTTTTAGAAAAAAATTGTCTTCTAATTCTAGCTCTGCCACTGATGGGGGGTGGATCCTTAGCCACATTGCTTTCTACCTGCATAACCGTCTGATATTTTACCATAATCTCTAGATATTTGCTATTTTCTGTCCCATTTTTCTCAAGCATTTTTTTTCCCTTAAATTCTGATCTTGTCTCTCTCTCAAGTACATTTCTTTACAAAGAGATAGAACTGGGAAAGAGTCAGAATTTTATCAAGTGTTTCAGATTCTGTTTTTTAATTATCTTAGAAAAGTTGAATGTTTTTACAATGTTACACAGCACAGGGTGGTAGAGATAAGATACGAAGCTCTGACCATTTGGCCAAGAGCCAGCTTATTTTCCACAGTACTGTTAGAGCTGTAACCAAATCACATGTTCTTCGTTCGCTTTTCCTTTTACTCATTTGACTGTAACTGTTGTCTTGGTTCTGACCCCTGCTCGGGACTTGTGATTTTTTCTATCTGAATACATGTATGATATATTATTCCTTTTAAAGCCACACCAAAATAACTTAATAAACAGGAGACAAGAGTCACTGTCTAAGAACTCTTTTATAGAGTAATGCCTAAGGGACCCAACAGCAAAAGAATCAACCTTTCAGTTAAATACATACTGAGAATATGTGCCATGAAGCAAGGAATAGGGAAATGTTGAGGGTACAATGATCATGTCAGAGTGCACTTGGGCATGGAAACTGACGGATATGTTCAAGAGATGTTTATTCTAGATTTTTATGTTTTGCTTACAATGCTCAGAAAAGGGGTAATAAATCAGTCAGGAGACAAAAAACACACATTATATTCCAGGAAAGGTAGTTGGGAATCTCACACGATAATATGTGAATAAGTATAATATAGGAAAAGAGGAAGCCAACTGACCTCAAACATTCTAACAGAGGCAGGACTGGGAAGATTTTATCAGCTCATCTATGATCACTGAGCTCCCTGATGATCTTCCAGAGCCAAGGGATAGCAATCCATGGCTAGGAAACTCAATTCGGCTATTCGGATCAGGACTGTTAAGAAAATC
Source organism: Dasypus novemcinctus (assembly GCF_030445035.2). Classification (NCBI taxonomy): domain Eukaryota; kingdom Metazoa; phylum Chordata; class Mammalia; order Cingulata; family Dasypodidae; genus Dasypus; species Dasypus novemcinctus. The sequence goes on along the minus strand of NC_080679.1, from coordinate 120,169,683 downwards.
AACTTAAAGCTATGGAAGCAATGGGAAGTATGAAATGATCTTGGGAATGAGGAGATTTAATTAGTACTGCTCAGTAAAATCAGTGCATATTTGGGTTATATAGTCTTGTGTTCAAGATGAAAGTCAGCACATGATTAAAACCCATATCTGACAGATGAGTATGATTCTGTGAGAAAGGCAAAACAGTTGGGTTGTTTGCAAGGAAATGGCTATTATTTTGGACCTGGGAATCTATGATGATTAAAGAATGAGGTGAAAACAGTAGAATAACAGGATACGATTATTTTAACAAGAGACCTAGTGGAATTTAAAAATGTTTATCAAGGTGTGATATTGAATTGATTATAGAGGGGTTATGTTAATGGTGATGAAAAAGCATTAGGTTTTGAGTCTTGAAGTGATAACTGAGGTAGGATGGAAGAAAAGAGAGGTGAGGAAAGCAAATCAAGTGATTGCAAGCCTAAGGTTTTAGAACCATGTTGATGTTAAAATCAACTGGAATAAAAGAGACAAGAACAGAGATGAAGAGAGAGGCTGAGTCAGGATATAAAGTCATAAACAAATGGCAGAATATAACAAATAGGTTAGTAGATGAAGACTATGAGATGGGCGAGATATTTGTATAGCTATGTGGCTTGAGCTTCAAAAAATGTTTCTTTTTGAAAGCAGAAATGACTTTGAAGTGGCAATCATGAACAATAAAATACCTCCTCTACAACCTGACTCTATAATACCCCTAGAAATAGAAGAAAAAAAAGTCATTCCCTAGAAAAGTTTGTAGGGATTGTGTTTCAACAACGAACTGCCAACTTTCAAAGAGGAGAAAGAGTTGAATCATATATTCAAAGATGCATATAATATAGTGTAGTTTGTGCGATCAAATAATGGGCTTTCTAAAGGGTACCATGGAAGTGTTTCTCTGTTTTGCTTGGGGAAGGTGGGATTTGAGAAGAAGCAAATTGTTTCTGAGGATATATTTAAACCTTAAACTGTGAGCAAACCTACATTATCAATATTATCCTTCCAAATTATTCCAAAAACCACAAAAGACTGAGTAAAAACTCAACAGCATTTCTTTGTATATTCTCCCTCTGATAAGGAAAGTTAATATCCACTGTAAAATGGATTTAGAGTATCCCCCTATATAATCTAAAATAGTTTAATTAGTTATAAAGAACATCCTCTATTTTCCTAAAAATTTTTTTTCTGTATTTTTTCTTTCATTTAAATACTTCTTACACATTCTGTATCAGCCACTCTGTACTAAACTGTAATATTTTGAAAATGAGAACACATGAATTTTGTATGTTATTCAGATGAATTTGAAAAATGATCTTATTTCCTTAGGGCAATGTGTGAACATGACCACTGTTTTTTGGACATGATAACCTGACTCAGATTTCAAGAGGCAAATTCTATCAGTTCAATGTACCTAATGGGATGGTTTCTACAGGGTGCCTGCTAGTGAAAACATAAAAGAATACTGAAAGTCTGGTTCCCTTTTTTGTTGAAAGGACCACTTCCCTTGGCGATCTGCTCTTTCTTCTGCTCACTTTCACTGGCGATGGTGGGGTCTAAATGAAGAGAGGCATCTAAACTATGAGGTGCCAAGATCCCTGACTCAAAGAGTATCTGGTGGTTCATTTGAATATATTCCAGCCATTTTTGAATGGATGACTAAATGGTCATAACAACCATGTTAAGATGAATTTAACAATGAACATCAAAACATTTATTTCTTATCTGTTCTTTCTTTTAAAAGCTTGATATCATTTGGCTTGGGTTTTTCTTATCCAGTTCTGGCCATGTCAGGGTGATGTTGGTAACAACATTCTAAACAGTACTACCTGGGGGTCTAGATTCCTGAGTTCATCTTTTTAGGTATTCTGCAAGAAGATAATCTTTGAAGGCTATAAATACATTTCTAAAAAAAGAAAACTGATAGTTTGTCTCATCATCTTAAAAAGCAGTCAAGAGACTATGAGCTCTTTTGCAGCAGTGGGTTCTTATTGCATCTAACAGAAAACAGCACAAACTTATGTCCAAACACTAGAAATTAATTTTAAAAAGGAACTTTTGACACATTGTAGTATCTGTTAAATGGTCTGCCCATTCTCCTCATTTGATCTTGTTCCATGAAATACAAATTTCAGGATGCTTTCATAGGGGCAAAAAATGAAATTGAAAATAAAAATGATCCATATTGAACATAAAGAAAGAGACTTTCCTCCTTCCTCTCCTCTCTTTTTATTTATTTTAGAAAACCTGTAATTGTATCTTCCCTCTCTGGCCTTCCAAAATGTAGTGGAAGAAGATATCACTACTATCTCCTAGTTTCCTAATGGTAAATTTTCCTTTAAAATCTTAAGAATGTATATGTAATGAGTTGTATCCCTTAGCCACCTGAAAAAGGTGTGTGCTCTTCTCTGTTTTTGCTACCTCTAATGCAGATAGCCTGTTGATGCATCACACTCTGGTTTAATGCTTAGTTAATAATAAAATGGTTTTTCTTACTCTTCTACCTTTGTGGTGAAGTTTTCTGGATTCAGAGAAGATTTTGTTTTTCATTAGATTTCCTAGGCACTACACCTGTAGATTTGACAAGGCTTCCTCTACAAGGCTGCACATCATTTGGAAAATAAATGTGCAATACTTTTAGTACAGTTATAAAAAGAAAAATGCAAACCACAAACTAATAATTTTGATTATTAATGGAAACTGAGTTGAAGTCTAATGCACCATTTTATCATTTTAGCATTATTTTTATTATCTTGGATTAACTTAAGCACCAAGAAGGCAGTCAGTACCTTATTCAAGTTCATAAAATAGAAATGAAACTGCAGAACAAATAAGGATGACCTCTACTCAGCCATTCAATGATATGAAACTAAGAAGGCTATAGTCTTAAATTATAATTCTATCACAATTACTAATTCAGAATATTGAAAAATTGTAGGGACATATTACAGTCATCTAAAAAATGTTTTGTTCACAATAAATGATTTCCTTTGAAAGTATTTTGCATTTTTTTTTATAAAGCGATTTGCATTTGTACTCAACCCGCTGACTATGGCTTTCAGATGTTCTTTGGGGCATTTGTCCTATTTCAGTATATATTTGTGAGGAAGAATGAGGAGAATGATAAAGTTAAAGAAGGTAACGAATATTTCAAGGAGCCATTCTGACCAGCATTTTGGAACAAATTAAGGACAAATAGAATTCCAGATAGAATAATATACTTTAATGCAGGGGTTTTTAACAGGGGCTCCACAGAAAGATTTCAGGAGATCCATGAGCTTGAATTGAAAAAAAAAATCAACTTATTATCATTATTTTCTTGGACCTCCAATGTTAAGAGTCATAAAACTATTTACCTCTACATTTCTGAGCAGGGGTGTGTGGTTTTCACCTGACTGGCAAAGGTGTCCATGGAACAAAAAAGGTTAAGAGCCCCTGCTCTAATGCTTTTTCTTTTTATATCCCAAGAGATTTTTCTTGTTACTTTTATCTGGGAAAATGCTCTATTTGACCTGGAAAGCTTGATCAACTGAACTAGCTCAGTGTGGGCAATTCATTTGCATAAGTAAGTACCTGACATTCACAAATTGGGCACCCCAGTGATTCATTATGATTAAAGTAGATAAGGGCACTTAGTGTAACAGAGAGATACCAGCTGAGAAGGGAAGAAGTCCTTCAAAGGGCTGTCAGTTTCCACTGACTTTGTGAACTTTCACAAAAATTGCTTATCTCTTGATGCTTCATTTATATATCATGCACCATATGCAATTTTCTTTTTAAAAAAAGTAACTCAATTCCCCAGTGTAATGTTTTAAATTTGAAAACCTTACATATCTAAACTGTGTAAATATAATGAGTGCAAGTTTATATTTTGTATATGACTGAAAATAGGTCAGTGTTTTCCAGACTTTGGTGCACAGACCACCCACATTAGAGTCACCTGGATTGCTTTTTTAAAAAGGCACATTGTTCATCCTCATTGCTTATTCATTGAATCATAATGTCTGAGACTCGGACCAACATTTCAACCAACACTTGAGTTGACTCTGAAGCACCCTAAGATTTGAAAGCTTCTGACACATGGTTGCCATCAATAATTGTCCCTACCATCTATCAGTGATGGCATTTACTGAATTCTCAGAAATTCTTGAAATGTACAGAGCTATCTTGCCTAACAGTCAGGGATTATGTGTGTACCGTCTGGGTCAGAGGATGGCAGCATGGAGATGCACCACTGGCATCTCCTTCAAGAGACCCTGGTACGTGAAACAGAGTTGACCAGTGGTCTCATCTACTGTCCCTCAGGATCCATGATCAGGTTCACGCTGGGGTTATGCTTTCTCCAAGGGCTGCTCTTGACAATGCCCTGCAGGGTGTGGGGCCCCTCCAAGGTCAACTTTGACTCAGGATCTCCCCATTGGCTTATCTGAAAATTTTTCAGGCCGAGACATTTCCTTTCCAAACCTCCTGCATTTGCCATGTCCTTTCACACATGTGTCAGAACGGTACTCGGGCCTCAGCACCTTCTCTACTCTTGCACCTTTCCCTTTATCTTTCTCAGGTTTTTCCCCAAATAACCCTCTTTCACATCTAATCCAGTTATGGGTCTGCTCCTCAGATAAAGACACACACACATAGATAGTCTATACAGATAACATATTAAAATGTATATATTATTATTCTTATATATGAATATATCCAAGATCCCATAGCTAGTAAGTGATCAAAATTAGAAACAAATCCACTAACTTCTAAGCCCATGCTTTTTTCACTAGACAATGATAACTTCCTTCTTTGAGCATTAATATGCAAGTAAAGTGACATTTCACAACCCATCACAATAAAAGCACCTGAAAAATGTCTTCCTAAAAAAAGCCTCTGCATGTCAGATTAAGTTTTAAATAGGAGGAGACCATTCACTGTTTCTCTCTGAGCTTGATCCTTCTCTTTTTGCTAAAGGCCGTACAATCTGTGACGGATCTATGGCCTCTATGGCCTTTGGAACATCTGGAAAAATGTTCTGGGTGTATTAGAGTTTTGTGTTCATTTTTTTTTTCAATATGTCCATAAATCTTCAAGTTGGTTCAAGAGATTATGCAAAATTGTATCCCAAGGAAGGGAAGTTCCTGTAAAATTTGGAAGGGCAATTGCAAGAAGTCAGGTGTAAGGCAGCAGCAAAGGCTCTGAATGAGGTAGTGTTTCAATTTGTAATCTCTGCAGAGGTGGAGGACAGGATCCCTGATGAAAAACTCTCAATGATGAATAATTTCATGGTTTTCTCTCAGAGTCAAAATGCTGGCTGGGTTGGTGATCCATTTTGAAAGGAGCTTCAGCCTTTCTTCCTGCTGCTATCCAGAAACTTCTCACCAATTTACTCATCATGGTTTCTGAAAATTTCAAAACTTACCAGTCATTAATTTTCAGAAGCAACATGATATGTGTTATGTATTTAAAAACTTTTGTGATACCCCTGAAATTCTTTTTGACAAAATTTATTACACGAAGCACTAGTATATAAAACAATATATAGGTTCCTCAGGTGGTCAAATATAAATTCTTATTGGAATGCAATTTATTGTATGTGGTATTACTGTTTTAGTGTCTCTAGGTTGCAATTGGGAAATTACTGATTTCCAATGGCTGTTTAGCAAAGTGGAAGTGATATGGTCACAGCAATTGGAAAAAAAAGTTTGAATCTTGAGTTTCATACTGTTCTATGACCTTGGGCAAGGAACATGGTATCTTATCTCATTATGACATAATAGCTATGCCACAGGGATGTGTAGACTTTGTATTTTATAATTTTACTATAGCACATAAAGTGGAAAATAGAAAGCCATTCTATCATTTTTTGGTCCATTTCAAACAGTGAAGTAGTTCTGAAGTGCAAACATTACCTTGGAGAAGAAAACATTAGACAAAACCACCTTGGTCTAAACTATTTTTTTTAGGTAAACCAATTTGACCAGAATGTCCTTGTAGGAATGGATATGGGACAGCCTACATTTTTTTTTTTTTTTGATTTAAAACAGTATGAGAGTATGTGATACACAGAAAGTTTTCTAGCAAGTGAGAACACTAAATAAATCTTTTTTGAACAAGCAGAAAGATTCTAATAGTACTTTTCTTTACTGGCTCACAATTAGGACTCTTAGTTTGGTGTTACCCTTGAGCAAGGTGCATTTATATCCACAAGGGCACCTCATTTCCCAGCTTCTAGAAGGTTTTCCTTTCTTTTGTGTTTTTTAGATTATTTAAATTATTAGTATATAAAGAGTATCTTTCTGTTAAGAAAATGTGGTCATCATTTGCACAACTCAGTTAAAGGTACAATAAAAAAATAATCAACAAGTTGACTTAGGGTATGCTAATAAAGCTTAGAAAAGTTCTTCCTACTTCAAAGATGTGAAGATTCTCCAAGGTTGCTCAAATGGCTATTTAAAATAAAGTTAGTGTGTGCTAATGTCAATGACTTGGAAACAGAGAGAAAAATATCTTGCCAATAGATTTGAAGAAGGTAGAAGTTACAGAGAAATCTGTACCTATCTCTATCACATACACGCCCCACAAACAAGATATAGATAGATAGATAGATAGAGAGAGAGAGAGATAGATAGATTTTTAATTAGTATAATACTTCAAAAGTTCATTAATTCTCCCATTTCCCCAAGCACTAATGTGTAAGTACATGAGAAAGGTCCAGGCTGTATGTGGGGGCTGTGATGTTTAGGTAGGTAAAAGATGTGAACATAGTTGTGTGTTCCAAGTTTAGGGAATGGTACATGAACAGGAGGTGATATCTTTCAGAAGACATTTTGCCTGTGAACCTATTAGATTGGAAATGAATTCTTACATTCATATGCATGAGGAACATCAAATACCAAGGAAAGGGAAGTATAGCCCGTCCTAAGGTCAGACCACAGCCACCTTCTCCTTTTGTCTAGTATAGCATGAGACTTAGACATTTACTCCCACCTCCAGCAGGAGTTGAGAAGTTGGGCTGTCTCTGTATCTGAAAGGAATGTTTCTGAGAAAGAACGTCAGAAGAGAGCTTAATTCAATGTTGGCAGATGTTGCACAGTAGGCAAAGACTACAATATAAACCAAGGGCGTGCTATTTTTTTTAAGTGATTTGACAGGAAACAAACAAACAAACAAAACAAACCAGTACTGTAATTCCAATTTTGTCATGGAAAGATTTTACATAGAAGTTATTAAATGGAAATAAAACCCCAGGTAAAACAGCACATAGGATACTGTACCCTTGATATAAAAGCCAGATATGTATGACTGTGTATGTATTTATAAAGAGAGATGCTAGAAGGATACCTAAGGAACCATCAACAAGAGAGAGTTATCTCTGAGGTATGTGATTATATAAGCCTCTGAAATATCAGGATTCATTTGTGAACACAGCACAAACTTAAATTCCTCTGATCAGTGCATGGCACAACTGACTCTAATCTACAGAATAAATGAATTTGATTTCTTTATTTCAACTCTACATCTTAGAGTGCATAATCAAACAGCCATTTTCCAAGAATATAGATTAGTCTTTTCAACTGCTCTTAAACAAACCTAGGGAATATCATCTCTGGTTGCATACTACTCAAAATTGATAAAAAAGCCTCTTAATGGGGGTGAGAACAAAACGTAGCTCAAAAGAGAAATTGGATTTTTTGTTAAAATTTGCTTTTTTTATAGTAAGCATGTGTAAGGGCACCTCTGTGAATTATATTCAACTTTATCAAGTGATAGAAATTTCAGCAATTTTGCTGAATTTTAACTCTTCAGGTTTTGTGAAACGCAATATCAAAACTCAGGTAGATAGCATAGCAAGTGTGGGGGAAAAGAAGACAAGTAATCACTGGCATTAGTCCAAGATAGGGATTCTATGGCTATTTTCGCAGCATGGGAAAAGCTGCTTATTGTGTGTGTGTGCGTGTGAGTGTGTGTGTATGTGTGGTATTTGTGCATGTGTGAAGGTGAGAACAAAACAAGTATCAGAACAGGAGCTAATATAGATATGGTACTCTCCACTACCCATTCTACCTGGAACTTTGAATAATTCAGCTTGCAGTAGAATATTTAGGAAATTTGAATAGTACAGTAAATATTATTTAAGGTGAAACACATCCCCACATAGTTTTTGATGTCAAAAGAACATGTGGCTTGGCAATTCCTTAAGGATGTTGAAAATAGACTTGCCATGTGACTCAGCAATACCACTGCTAGGTATATACCCAGAAGAACTGAGAGCAATGACATGAATATTCATAGCAGGGTTACTCACAGTTGCCAAAAGATAGAAACAATCAGGTGTCCATCAACCAATGAATGGATAAACTAATTGTGGTGTATAAACAAGATGGAATATTATGTAGCTGTAAGAAGAAATGAAGTCATGAAGCATATGACAACATGGATGAATCCAGAGGACACTATGTTGAGTGAAGCAAGCCTGACACAGAAGGACAAATACTTTATGACTATGCTATTACGAACTAAATATATTGTGTAAACTCATGGAGTTAATATTTAGAGTATAGGTCACCAGAAAATAGAATAAGGGTAGAGAAGGAAAACTGAGGGTTAATCTGTGCAGAATTGGTGAAAAGGTTGCCTGTAAATCTTTGGAAATGAATAGAAATGGTGAAAGCACAACATAGTATTTGTAACTAGCAGAGTCTTTATATGGGTATGACAATAGTTGAAAGGTGAAGTGTAATGAAAGTATATTATCAGAAGGAAAGCTAAATGATAAAACATGGGACCGTATAGCATAGTGAAACCTCATGTGAAATACCAACATGGGTGATATTGCACATATAAGAATGTTTTTACAAAATATAAATACAAATAAACTAAAGAGACAGAATGAGAATAGCAGCTATGTATGGCAGTAGAAGCATAGAGAGATTGAGAGGTGATATGTTTTGGGTTTTTTGGGGTCTGTTTTTGTTTATTATTATTATTATTGGAATAATGAAAATGCTCTAATAATGATATAAATGATGAATGCACAACTACATGATTATATCAAATACCATTGATTGTATACTTTGGATGGATTTATGCTGTTTTAATATGTATCAATAAAATTGATTTGTTAAAAAAAGAAAAGAGTATCTTCCCAGCACAGACATGAATCTAAATCATAAGCTTGTGGATTGGTCTATATAAAAGAACTGGAAAAGATTATTTTATTGTAAGGGTCACAGCACAGATAATGTGAGATAAACCATTTGTTTAGTAAATATTACCTTCAAAGTACTCAATAATGCATTTAATCAATGTCCTAATCCAATTAGGATCCTTTATTCTTTCCCTGGGAAGCCCATGACAATGTATTATACTCAGTTACCACAATATTCTATGCTAATTTAATATACCATTATATTTATCCATTCAAAGTTCAAGGAAAAAACATTTATACATTTCTTGAGGGAGAACAATAATAGCAAATGTGCGAAATGCCAATTTTGAAGAGTTTACTAAAGTATATTAACATACTTATTAATCCTGAAAGTGATAATTCCCATTTACAAATGAAATTTAGAGTGGCTTCATATTATTTAGAAGAGCAAGAAGAATCGCTATGTGGAAAGACACAATGCAAACATGAATATAAAGATTCATGGTAAGGGTATGCTATAATTTCAACATTTATAGTGCATTAGGCCTAAGATATCTACAGAATATGCATTGAAAGTCAATGACTATAGACTTGCATATCAAATAATAATATTACTACAGTACATGAATAATGCAGGAGTGTACATTGAAACATTTTTATTAGATTTATTTGAATTGCTTCTGGCACAGTGAGTTCTCTTCAAATTCATTCATTTCTCAGGCAAGGCAGTGACAACTACATGAGGCTTTTAGTTTGAGTCTTCTGCTCTCTGTACTCTTTTGATTCATCACAGTTGGATCAACATGGTCTCAAATTTGAGGCTTCAAATCCAGGATTTCAAAGGGTAATTAAATGTTTGCATAAATTGTATAATCTCGTTTTGCCTGAAATCAGAGGAAGATGATTTTAAAGTGATAGCATAATTTATAGAAAAATTTTGGCTTTCTGTGTATTGTCTCTCTGGTTAATCCATTCTTTAACACCTTCCCAGCCAAAATCAAGGTCTCTTCCACCTGCTTCTGCATATTTATTACTTGCCAAGGCCAAATGAAATCCACCATAAGTGGTGAAAAGTACAACATTTAGAGTGAAGAGTTCAGCTGCCTTATCTGTCTTAAAATATTGATTGGATTGACAATAATTCCATAAGCGTGAGACAATATCTATCCTGAACCATAGTGAAGTTGTCTGAAATTGGGAGAAGAGAAGACTTGGGTGGCAGACTCTGTGGATTGCCTACAACCATCACCTCTCAGCTCCCAGATTCTGTGCTAAAACAACACTGGGAACTAACTTAATCTTGGGGAAGAAGGTTCTCTGTTAGCCAAGGGAATGGATTATGATTCATTTTAAATAAACCATTATAATCTCATTCCTTTTGGCCAGAGATTGGTCTTAATTAAAGTCAGGGGTGGGACTCTGTGGAAATATTTTGCTTGATTGAAAAAAAGCAAATATAACTGATATGAATTTTCACTCTTTTTATTTCTTTCCCCTCTCTGCCTGGAATAGAGATGGGGCACTATGGTGTTAATCTTGTAACAACAAAGTAACAGGCATGAGAGAGAGGTTTAGGGCCTCTAGAAGTGGCAGCCCTGATAATCCAGTGCCACAGAACAAAGAACAGAGTGGACCACCCATTATGTGAAACAAAGAGTGGCTATTTTGCTTTTAGCCAACTATGTTCAAAATTCTTTTATTTGTAGTTAGAAACATTTCTTTTTGATAGATCTTATAACTAGGGCTTTATCTTTTGAGTGACTTGCTTTAAGTTTGAAACTGACATGGTGTATTGAGTATCTTATACTGTTTACTTTGGTCCAATCTATTGCTTTAGAAGTTCACGTGGCGATACACGATTTTTACAATCTGAAATGTCTGCAAAAGTTTGGCAGGTAATGTAAATAAAAATTGGTAGTACTAAGGTTAAATGAAGAGGAAATGCCCTACCTCTGAGTGCCAATGTTCACTGTAAGAAGTACCATCAGAATTTTGACAGATCTTCCATTTTTTTAAGAGCATGAAAGGAATATGGGTCTGTATGCAAAAATCTCCCATTTAAAAAATGTTAACAAATAATTCTTTTCTGAATTTTTAAGTCAATATTTGAGCCAACATTGTGGGGATCAACCTAAACATATTTGTGGGCCAGATTACTACTTCTGAGTTAAATTCCTTACACGAGAAGACTGAGACAATGCCACTTTTGATATATCCCATTGTGGCAAAATGATGTAACACACAGCTTTCTTTTGTTTTTCTACTTCACGACAATTACATAAATAGATCTTACATTATACCAGGCCACGAGAATTTCAATGCAAAGTCTGAACCAGCTGCAACCCCATATTTAGCTTTTTCACATTCCTTTAAATAAGCTTTAAAGTTTCATTTCAACCCAAAAGTTGAGAAAGAAAATAGGTCACAGTCTAAGCAGAAGGCTACTGAGAACTTTATACAAAAACTAAAAATGGGGGTCAATTTCTGCATGAAAAAATTTGTTAGGAAATCAAGCAGATACTTTTGTATCATGAAATGTACTACAGACTATTTCAATAATATGTTATGCATCTTCCTGCAAGTATGGCTTTGAACATATTTTTAACTTATCATATACTTCATTATATCTGCCAGGCCTGAAAAATGTTTTAAAGATGCAATAATAATAACAGTGTTAAAGGGATTTATGTTATGAGAGTGAAAACTTCTAAGAGGGTCAAAGAAGCAAGTTAGTTACTTTGGCCATTGGGCTAGTCAGCACACAATATATGATATTGAGTTTTTGCATTTTTCACTCAGATTTCACTCTAATCCTATATACTTCACAACCATTTAAAGAATCTCTGTAATTATGTATTTTTAGAAGAGTAAAGGAGTATCTTTGTTGACTACCTAGCATCTGTTCTTTTACCTTCATTTCCTTACCGCATTTTGACTTTCCTTTAGGACAGTGTCTCTCAGCAATTTTGAATAACTCAAAAGATTGGGTGGGATTTATCTCACTCTAAGCTGTAGTGGTGGACTTGATGTGTATATAGGAAACAATGGAATCACGTCTTCACACTGGCCCAGGACTGGAGAGAGGTGTTAAGAAGGAGGATTGGATTACAGTTGGGATAATAGCATACTTGAAGATTGGGTTATGAAAGAATATGAATTACTCAAAAATGTATCCCATCTAATATACCTGGAGCATAGACAGTGAAGAAAACAGTGGAGAAAGAGCCAAAGAGGTAGGCGCAGGTCAGAGCATGCAAATCAGTGTAGACCTTGTAAAGGATCTGGCCGCGCTCCTAGTGGGCTGTCATTGATTGATTTTAAGCAGGGAACTAAAACACTCTGTTTACTATTTGGGGAATGGACTAGAGAGGAAAAGCATTGCTGTAGTTGTATAGAGACAAGTTAGGAGGTTTTATCTTTAAAAAACCTTAGTAATAGGATAAAGACACATCCTGACTAAAGTCACCACGCCTAACTAAAGATAGCATCTCAAAAGGTGTTACTAAAAACTGGTTCACAGAGTATCGGGATTAAGATTAAGAACGTTTGACCCCCCACCCCCACCCCTGGGTACATAACTCCATCACCATAGGCACATGGATGCTTTGACTTCTGTATGCTGAAGTTTATCCCTGGAGTGCTAGATAAGTTTATAACATCACAGAGGCATAAAAGATTATCTTGAAGTGAGGGTATAAGGAGAGAATGCATGGGAGATAACATCTTTAGACTAAGCAATAAAAGAAAGGACAAATTTGATAGAAAGAGATGAAGGTTGGAGAAGCAGCATCTGTGAGCACAGTTAATAAGACAGAGATGGGTAAAAAAGGTTGGGTGAAGAATACAAGTACACATTTCTACAGACTTAATGCAGACATGGAAAACAATGTCAGGAAGGCACATTGGGCTGCTCTTAATACCAGGTTGAATAGTTTGTACATTACTCAACAGAAAGCATCGAACCACTTAAGGTTTTCAGCAACTCTATTGAGACAAAGCTATGCTTTAGTAGTGTTAATCTGGCAGTAGTAGTGACAAAGTTTCTGGAGTCATAGCTACAGAGATTAAAAGGGACCTGAGCATGTCCTTGTAGTGAAAATGCAGAGGAAGCATTAGAGGGATTTGTTGACATCAAAACCCCATAGGATGGGTGATCATGAAGGTGGTACAGAGATGACTGAGGTTTCAAGCTTATTTAGTTTGGTAGATAATGGTACCCTTACTAGAAGCAAAAATATCAGGAGAATGTTCTGTTTGAGTAACGGAAAGGATAATTATTTAAAAATATTTTAAATTTGTGGTATGGTCAGTGACAAATTTCTATAGAACCAAGCAACATTAATAGTAGCTAAGATGGGGTCATACATTATTTTCAAATGGTTATATAGCCACGTCAAAGCAAACGTGCTTTTATACTGTGGCCAGATCAAACATTGCCATATTCCTTGATGTTTCTTTTTATGTACCTGCTTACTGATTTCCTTAAACCCCCACCATTATATGGTGAATTTCTGGAGTCAATGAACCATGTCTTCCTCATAATCACTGATGTTTGTGGTAGTACTAAAGGTTCTTGAAATGGGTTGTGATGTTTTTAACGTGCCTTATTCAAGGCCCTTCATTGACTCACAGACACTTTTACACTGAGCCTTAATGAACATCCCCATACACTCCATCTTTTCATCTGGTTTCCTAGCTTGACTGACTCTCTTATAAGCTCCTTCATATCTGCATTTTCAGCACAATGCCAGGAAAAGCCAAGTTCTGCTAGATCCCAGTTAACTGAGGGACTGTCAGAAACTGTCCTTTCAGTCTATGTTGATGATACTCTCCCTTTCCTGGTTTGTAAGAAGAATCTAATACTCAGAAGGGAATTTATTTTAAGGATCCCAAAAGACATAAATATCAATATTTTGATGATAAAAACACACAAAAAAGGAAAGGAATCACTTTAGATGCGGCCACAGTTTGATATTATTGATGAATTCAAAAAGAAATATTGATTATGTTTATAAACTGGTCTGTTCCTCTGGATGTGATACCCATTGATTGTATTAAATTCAGAGGTTTCACTTTTGCTTGATTAAATTCAGATTAGGGCTTTGATTCTCCACATCAGTAGGACCTTGAGTTCCTGGCCCCTTGGTGGGCAGACACTCATACATAAAACAACAAGCAAAAGAGAGATCTTAGTTTTTGACCCTGGAGCCCCTGGGGAGAGAGCCAAGTCATTCACCTGATAGTTTACAGCTGGCCTATGGAGAGACCAGAGCAGCTGAGCCCAGAAAGAGATGAGCCCCAGGAAGAGAGAGGAGCTTTATGTCAGCCTGAAGCTAAGATCAGAAGAAGCTGGGACCATAGAGCCTTAAAAGGAAGAGGAAACCTGAACCCTCACAGGAACTGGCAGCTGTCTTGTATCAACATGTGGCAACAGACTTTGGTGAGGGAACTAACTTACCTTTTATGGCCTTGTGACTGTAAACTTCTATGCCAAAGAAATACCCTTTATAAAAGCCAAAAGATTTCTGGTACTTAGCATCAGTACCTGTTTGCCTCATTAATACAGATGCTTACACCCCTCCTTATATTTTCTATTATCTTTTTCTAAATTCCAGACATTTTTGTGTTGTCTTAAATTTAATCCTTTCCTGTTCATTGATATTTCTTGTTTTGTTCTAGGTAATCAAAATTTTATTGTGCAAAAGTTACATGATATATTTACTCTAGTACTGCTTTAAAGTCTGATTATTATGTAAAATGTGTTCAAACAATGAAATATAAAAGAAATGGATTTTATTCTAAAGTCAGAAGATAGCAATTCCACTCAAGAAAATTAGCTGAGTGCTTTCCTTACATGTAAAGAAATATAAAATGTCTGCTCCCTAAAATTTTGCCTTAATAAAATTATATGTCTGCCATTTTCAGAAAAGTATATCTGACAAAGAGTTATGGAATACATTTAGAAATGGCAAAATGAGATAAGTCATTGTGTTTGCTTTTGAATATAAGCTACTACTATATCACTGACGCCTTAAATATTCTCACATACAAAGGAACTTTTTCAAAGATCTTGAAGTTCTAATGAAAAAGATTTCTGTATTATTAATTCTGAAAAAGCAGTCTTCCAAAACAGCTTTAAAAATACTAATGCCAATTATTTAACAAAATGAAAGATGAAGAATGACCTCACCAGGAATTCTATAGTAAGTTATCATTCATGTCTTGCATAGAGTTTTTTTCTTTAGGGCAAAACTCGAATAGAAACGGATATGGTGTCAGGGATAAAGGGTAGCATGCAGAACTAAAAGTGAGTTAAGGAAAGAATATCAAATTACAAGCTTCTCAAAGGCTAGGGTCATCGCTACTAAGGCTTTTATAGTCATTCCTACTCAGGCTCAGCACACTAGGGTTCTATGCCCAATAATTAATTAAATTGCATTTGTATATGTGATGCAGCTCCAATGTTGCAAACCGAAAGGGAGGAAGAGGAAAGATCTGTACTCATTCAAAAATGAAATAGATAAAAAATAAAAATAAGAAAAAATAGGTATTTTCTCCCCAAAGTACCTGGCATTTTCATTTTTTCCACTGCATCAGCCCATTTTGATGGGTCTTCTAAAAAATTTAGACCTGTAGTTCATCAAGAAGCATGCCCTGAGCACTTTACTACCTGCAAAATAAGGAACTGGAGGCATGCAATATCCCAGGAACTTGAGGAGTTTCAATTTTCAGTCTCTTCTTTTATCTTACCCCTACACCTATATTTTATCATGGCATTGATTATCTAACTCAAACTAATGAAAACAGAAAATACTTCTTAGTTACCATTACCAGGATATAGAATACATGGGGCGTAGGAATATTGAAGGAAAAAATACTGGTAGATATAATATGGAAAACACAAAATGGCCAAGAAAGAAGGGAAATACATCTACTATCCCTATACAAAGTAACCTGTGGATTCCTTATACATTTGGGTTTATCCAGATTGAGGATTGCTAACAAATACAACTGTGGGATGCTTCATCTACATGGGGAAAATACATACATACATACATACATACATACATGTGTATATCCATATATACACATATAAATACATATATAATATTGAGTTTGAATTAGGGCTTGATAATCAATTCAGTTATTTCCATTTTAACCAAGAAAATGGTCATTTGCCTGAAAATTGCCAGCCAGGTAAGCCCCTGGCTTTTTACATTTGATCTAAGTTTTAGTGACCAATTAGGAAGGGAAGAAATGGAATCCATCCCTATATGTCACTGCCTCTCAGAAATAGTAAACGCCAAAAAAGAGGTTCCCAAATCACAGTACACACCACCTTAGGCCTAAGAGTCCTTTCCTAATTTGGAAGGTTTTTCAGAGCTTCCTCTTGCCCCTTTCCTCCACTCCCAAATAGGAAGGGTACTAGTGAGGCCAACGATAAGAGCAGAAAGGTCCTGAAGGCTAAATGTGGGAACATGGAGGGAAGGGCACCAGTACACCCACTTTTATGTTGGATGGAAGCCAGAGGGTAGAAAGGTGTCCCTGTGGCTTCCTGATATTGTCTCTCTCATTAGGTTCAGAGGTGTCCTACAAAGGCAAACAGTCTCAATATAAATAGGCAGCTTATTCTGATACAAAAAAAAAACTAGACCCTTTGTAAGCCTGCAGGTGACTGAGGATTTGGGGATTCATATTTTATTTCAACACAATTACATTAGGAAATGGGAAATAATTAGCAAACTGATACATTAAACTTCTTCACATTCATTTCCATACTTCATTCCAACACTCCTCCCACTGAATATCTCACTGCTTGTAGGCTTGCTTGGGTCTCTCATGACTCTACTTCTTACATGCCTTAAAGCAGATTTCCACTTTTATTTAACCTGGTGTGATGGTTAGGCTAATGTGTCAAATTGGCGAGAAAATTGTGCCCAGTTGTTTGGTCAAGCAAGCACTAGGCTAATTCTAGTATAAAAACATTTATGGAAGTTAATCTTCAGAGAGTTGATTGCTTAGATGGCTGATTATGTCTACAGTCAACAAAGGGGATTGTAGTCAACAATGAGTGACTGTTTTATCCAATCAGTTGAATGACTTAAAGGGGGAAATGATTCCAGCATTCAGAGAGAATTTTCCAGCTCTACTTCAGCCAGTCAGCACCTCCTGGGAACTCATCAAGGACCTTCATTGGAACCCCTGGTTTGCAGCCTGCCTGAACAATTCGAACTTGTGCCTCCCCGGGGTCATGTGAGAGAATTTTTATAACATCTCATTCTATTTATAGATATCTCCTGTCAATTCCTTTTCCCTAGAGAACCCTAACTAATACACCTAGAAAACTTCTGTTCAGTCATCAAGATAAAGTTTTGATGCCTTTTCCTTGAAATTTTTGAGCCTTCCCTGGCTCTCTCTGTCTGGTCTTTGCTTCAATGTAGTATAATTCTTCTATTTATACAAATGTCCAACACTAGACTAAGAATTCTTCAAAAGTAAGGTGGGAATTATTCATAACTACCTTTTTTTCTTTTTTAGTACCTAGCACATGCCCTGGCATTTAATTGTTTGAAAATGAATTATTTGTTTAATACATTGTAGTTAGTATTTTAGAAAAGATCAAGATATACGTCTGTTTTGTGTGATCTATTAACTTCAAAAAAGGATAATTTAAAAAAAAAAGAGAGAGGGGGCAAGATGGGGTCTGAGTGCACCTCACAGTCTCTCTTGCAAAGAGGTGGCCGAGTGGGGTTGAAGTCTTGCCGGAGCAGGCTGTTTTGGGGGCTTGCAAGGCAGGAGGTGTGTGGACCTCGATTTGGAGAGACAGTGACAGAGGTAGTGCTTGCTAAAGGTAGAAGTGCGGGGTGTAAGTACGAAGGTCAGAGGCTGTGGGGAGGCGGGACCCTTCCCCCTAGGGCTGTCTGCTGCAGTGTTCCCTGAGAACTGTCAGTTGCGTGGCAGTATTCCCAAGCCCTGTGATCCCCAGATGTATGGTCCCCAGGTCCATGTCCCCTAAGCCCCAGTAGCCCACATTTCACAGACGTACATACCCTGAGTCTGCGGTGTTCTGGACTTCCCTTTCCTGAGTCCAGTACTCCTGGAGGTCCAGGATTGCCCTAGCCCTCCAGTTTTGAACTCACTCCATGAGTGGGAGGGGTTCTGTGGGGGTGCACCAGAAGGGCCAGTGAGTGCGGGGTCAATTTTCTGTACCCTCCACTTTTTTTTTTTTTTTTTTGCTCTTGGAGGAGCATACTGGCTGGCTTGGAGAGAGTCTGGGAAGAGAGGAGTGGCAAATCTGCTGAGAAAGCTCAATTCACCTAAATACCCTTGGATAGGAAGCTTGGTCTGGGAGAAGGTGGAGTCAGAAAGCAACTAGTTCTCT
This sequence comes from Dasypus novemcinctus, assembly GCF_030445035.2. Taxonomy (NCBI): domain Eukaryota; kingdom Metazoa; phylum Chordata; class Mammalia; order Cingulata; family Dasypodidae; genus Dasypus; species Dasypus novemcinctus. The sequence goes on along the minus strand of NC_080679.1, from coordinate 120,151,147 downwards.
CATAGCACACCTAAAGGAGAGGGACTGTAGGAGGTGCTTTCCAAGGTTCCAATAGCATACTTGGGTTTCCTGGTGAGGTGTGGGTGCTCTCTCTCTGGAAATTAAGAGTCAATGTTTTCTGTGCGGAGCTGGTTCAACAAGGACCCACTTGAATCTCCTACCGGACCTCTCAGGCAGCTTTCCTGCTGCCTGGAAGAGAAGGAAGTGTGGAAGGGAGAAAGAGGAAACGTCAGATCCCTAAGCATTTTATTTAACTACAAAGATGATTCCTTGCTTGAAACTTTCCCTAGTATTTGGTTGGTTTGTCTTGCTTTTCCTTCCTCTTAATCCCCCCAATGCCCTTTTTTCTTTCTTTTTTCTTTTTTTCCTCTTTTTCTTTTTCTTGCTTACTTAACCTTCCCTTTTTTCCCTTTTTTTCTCTTTCTTTCTCTTCTTTTTTATTCTTTTTACAATAGGTGCTGCAGGGAGCACTTCACAGTTGCTGTATTTCCTCATCCTCCATTTACTCCTTTCTGTGTGTATTGATTTTGACCACCAACACTATCTCCTTTCCTCTACATCTTTCTATTCTCCATCATTTATTGTTTCTCTTACATTACACCTCTCTTTGTTTGCCCCCTATTTTTCTGATTTTTTATTTCTAATACCTTTCTTCTGTTTTCTGTCTTATATTCACTCTTTATATTATTGTCCTTTCTTTTCTCTTTCCCTCTCTCCTGAACACACAGGCCTTTTAATTCACACTATATTCCTCCCCATATTCATTTTACGGTCTCATTATATGTACTCTACTTTTCTTACTGTTATAACTCTACATACCTTACATGAGTCTAATATCCATTTTCCTAGATCTCACATGGTTCCTCTGTTAATATTTACTATCAATACTACTATTAGTTATTTTCTTCTCTTATTCCTTTTGCTTCCTCTGGCCTTAATATTTTTATTCAAGTAAACTTAGCCAACAACGAGGAACTAGAATAAGAAGAACAAAGTGACAAAGAGAAGACATAACATGCACACAAAAACAACAACGAATTAAAGTCCAAACTAGACAAAGAAGCTAAGCAACTGATTAAACCCATCAAGATAAAATGATGACCAGACAGCAAAAAAAACTACAAACCAAACCAATAATCAGGAAAACATGCTCTAATCCAATGAACAAACTAAAAAACAGGAAGAGGAGCAGAACATCGAACAAGTAATTAAAGCTCTCAAAAAATATATTAGGGACCAATTTGATGAAGTGAAGGAACAGATATAGAATATGAAGAAAACAATTGGAGAGAATAAAGAAGAAATTGCAATCATATGCAAGAAGATAATGGATATGACGGTGATGAACAGCACAATTCAAGAAATCAAAAATACACTCTCAACAAATAACAGCAGGCTTGAAGAGGCAGAGGAAAGAATTGAAGAGGCAGAGGAAATAACAGCAGGCTTGAAGAGGCAGAGGAAAGAGGCAGTGGAAGACAGTATATCTGAAATCAAATGGATAGCAGAACTGATTGATAAAAAGATAGAAAAAAATCCAGCAGGGACTTAGGTATCTGATTGACAATGCAAAACGTGCAAATACATGTATTATAGGAATCCCAGAAGGAGAAGAGAAGGAAAAGGAGACAGAAGGGGTGTTGGGGGGAAATGGACTTGGCCCAATGAATAGGGAATCTGCCTACCACATGGGAGGTCTGCAGTTCAAACCCCAGGCCTCCTTGATCCATGTGGAGCTGGCCTATGCACAGTGCTGATGTGCGCAAGGAGTGCCCTGCCATGAAGGGGTGTCCCCCATATAGGGGAGACCCACACGTAAGAAGTGCGTCCTGTAAGGAGAGCCACACAGCACAAAAGAAAGTACAGCCTTCCCAAGAATGGCACCGCACACACAGAGAGCTGACACAACAAGATGGCACAACAGAAAGAAACACAGATTCCCAGTGCCATTGATGAGGATAGACGCGGTCACAGAAGAACACACAGTGAATGGACACAGAGAGAAGACAACTGGAGGGGGCGGGGCACAAGAGAAATAAATAAAAAATAAATCGTGAAAAAAAAAAAGAGGGGGTGTTAGAAGAAATAATGGCTGAAAACATCCCAAACCTATTGAGGGAAATGAATGTACATGTCCAGGAAGTACAATGCACCCCAAACAGCATAAATTCCAACAGGCCTACCCCAAGACAAATACTTATCAATTTATCCAGTGCTCAAGACAAAGAGAAAATACTAAAAGCAGGAAGAGAAAAGAGAATACATACAAAGGAGGCTCCATAAGATTAAGTACTGATTTCTCATCTGAAACCATGGAGGAAAGAAGGCAGTGGTATGACATAGTTAAGGTACTAAAAGAAAAACATTTCCAACCAAGGATACTCTGTCTATCAAAGTTACCATTCAAAAATGATGGAGAGTTCAAAATAGTCACAGATAAACAGAAACTAAGAGAGTATGCCAACAAGAAACCTGCCCCTCAAGAAATATTAAAGGGAGTTCTGTAGAAAGAAAGAAAGAAAAAAAAAAAACAAACAAGAGAGACAGAGTGGGAAGAGAGTGTAAGAGCAACTAAAAAGACAAAAACAGAAAAAGAAAATCAAACAAAATATGACAAACACAAATCCAAAGAAAATATGGCTAATATAAGTAATTCCTTGAAAGTAATAACATCGAATGTCAGTGGATTAAACTCAACTGTCAAGAGACTCAGACTGGAAGAGTAGATAAGGAAATACAACCCATCTATATGCTGTCTACAAGAAACAAATCTAAGACCCAGGGATTCAAGGAGGTTGAAAGTGAATGGCTAGAAAACAATCTTACAAGCAAACAATAACCCAAAAAGGGCAAGAATAGTTACATTAATATCAGACAAAAAAGACCTTAACTGCAAAACTATTGTGAGAGACAAAGGTGGACACTACATATAGTGAAAGGGATAATCTTTCAAGAAGAAAGAACAATCATAAACATTTATGCTCCTAACAAGAGTGCCTCCAAATATATGAGACAAACACTGGGTAAACTAAGTGAAGAAACAGATGCCTCTACAATTATAGTGGGGACTTTAATATACCACTTTCACCATTGGACAGAACATCTCAAAAGAGACTCAATAAAGAAACAAAGACTTTGAACAGTATATGAGAGGGGTTGGACCTAATAGACATATACAGAACATGACACCCAAATACAGCAGGATATACATTTTTCTCAAGTGCACATGGATCATTCTCCAAGATAGACCACATGCTAGTACAAAGAAAAAGTCTCAATGAATTCAGAAAGACTGAAATCATACAAAATAATTTTTCTGACCACAGTGGAATGAAACTGGAAATCTGCAAGGGCCAGAGACCCAGATTTGGCACCAAGATTTGGAAGTTAAACAACACACTCTTAGAAAAACAGTGGATCACAGAGGAAATCTCAAAAGAAATTAATAACTACCTTGAAACTAATGAAAATGATAACACAATATATCCAAACTATGGGATGCAGCAACAACAGTACTGAGAGGGAAATTTATAGCCATAAATTCATACATCAAAAAAGAAGAAAGAGCTAAAATTGAAGAACTAACTGCACACTTGGAGGAATTAGTAAAAAAAAAAAAACAACAAACTAACCCCAAAGGAAGAAGAAAGAAAGAAATAACAAAGATCAGAGCAGAACTAAATGAAATAGAAAATAAGAAAGCACTTGAAAACATAAACAAAACCAAGAGCTGGTTCTTTTAGAAGATCAATAAAATTAACAAATGCTTAGCTAGGCTAAAAAAGAAAAAAAGAGAAGATGCAAATACACAAAATAAGAAATGAGAAAGGAGATATCACCACTGATCCCACAGAAATAAAGACTATCATAAAAGAATACTTTGAAAAACTATATTCCAACAAAAGCGACAATTTAGAGGAAATGGACAATTTCCTAGAAACACATTAGCAGCCTACATTGACAGAAGAAGTTGATGATCTCAACAAACAAATCACAAAGAGATAGAATCAGTCATTAAAACCTCCCAACTAAGAAGACCCCTGGGCCAGATGGCTTCAAAGGTGAATTCTACCAAACATTCCAGAAAGAACTAACACCAGTCTTGCTTAAACTGTTTCAAAAATTGAAACAGAAGGAACATTGCCTAACTCATTCTATGATCCAACATTACTCTAGTACCAAAGCCAAACAAAGACACCACAAGAAAGGAAAATTACAGACCAATCTCTCTAATGAACATAGATGTGAAAATCTTCAATAAAATACTTGCTAATCATATTCAACAACACATTAAACAAATTATACACCATGACCAAGTGGGAATCATTCCTGGCATGCAAGGATGGTTCAACATCAATTTATGTAATACACCACATAAACAGATTGAAGGAAAAAAATCACATGATCATATCTATAAATGCAGAAAAAGCATTTGACAAAATACAGCACCCTTTCTTGATAAAAACACTGCAAAAGATCAGATTAGAAGGAAACTTTCTGAAGATGATAAAGTGTATATATGAAAAATCCACAGCTAACATCATTTACAATGGTGAAATCCTAAAATCATTCCCTCTAAGATCAGGAACAAGACAAGGATGTCCACTATCACCTCTCCTATTTAAAATAGTCTTGGAAGTACTTGCTTGAGCACGGAGGGAAGAACCAGGCATAAAATGCATCCAAACTGGAAAAGAAGAAGTCAAAATTTCACTATTGCAGATGATATGATCCAATACATAGAAAACCCTGAGAAGTCTACAACAAAGCTTCTAGAACTTGTAAATAAATTTAGTAAAGTTGTAGGTTACAAGATCAATGTGCAAAAATCAGTAGCATTTCTGTACACCAATAATGAGCAATCCGAGGAGGAAATCAGGAATCAAATACCATTCACTATTGTAAATTAAAAAATCAAATACCTAGGAATAAATTTAACTAAAGATGTTAAAGACTTATACACAGAAAATTACACAACACTGTTCAAGGAAATCAAAGAAGACTTAAATAAATGGAAGAATATTCCCTGTTCATGGATAGGAAGACTAAATATTATTAAGATGTCTATCCTCCCAAAACTGATCTACAGATTCAATACAATCCCAATAAAAATCAACACAGCATTCTTTAATGAACTATAGAAACTAACTATGAAATTTATTTGCAAAGGAAAGAGGCCCCAAATAGTCAAAGACATATTGAAAAAGAAAAACGAAATTGGAGGAATCACACTACCTGACTTCAAAACATAATACAAAGCTACAGTAGTGAAAATGGCTCAAAGGAGTTTGTCAAGAAAGTGCAAAGAGAGCCTAAATAATGGGAGAAAATATTTGGTAACCATATATCTTAGGAGGCTTATATTTTGCATACATAAACAACCCCTATATCTTGAAAATAAAAAGACAAACAGCCATTTAAATAATGGAAAAAGATTTAAACAGATACTTCTCCAAAGAAGACACACAAATGGCTAAAAAGCACATGAAAAAAATGCTCAAAATCACTAGCTATTAGGGAAATGCAAATCAAAACAATGAGATACCATCTTACTCCCTTAAGACTGGAGGTTATCAAAAAATCAGAAGACTACAATTGTTGGAGAGGATGTGGAAGAATGGGAACACTCATCCACTGCTGGTGGGAATGCAGAAAGATCCAGCCATTCTGGAGGACAATTTGGCAGTTTCTCAAAAACTACCTATAGATTTGCTATTTTGCTATATGATGCAGCAATTCCACTGCTGGGTATATACCCAGAAGAACTAAAAACAAGGACACAAACTGATATATGCACACCAATGTTCATAGCAGCACTATTCACTATTGCCAAAAGTTGGAATCAACCCAAATGCCCATCAACAGATAAATGGATAAGTAAAATGTGGTATATACATACAATGGAATACTAGTCAGCTATAAGAAGGAATACAGTACAAACACACATGATAACATGGATGAATCTTGAGAACCTTATATTGAGTGAAGCAACCCAGGTATTGAAGGACAAATACTACATGACCTCTCTGATATGAAATAAGTAAAGCAAGCTATCTCAGAGAGCTAGAGACTGGATGATAAATTTAAAGGAAGTTGGGGTGTAGAGGAAGGTTGTAAGCTGACACCTACATGGGTGAAATCTATGATAAGCTGGAGGCAAGTATTTGTACAGGGGAAGGATAAAATAGGGACATAGGGATAACTTTGGGTGGGACTGTTTGGGCTAGAGGGGTCTAGGGCTGGGAGGATGGGTCAGATGGCCCAAGAAATTGGGGGGAGGGGGAAGGGAACATTTGAACATAGGAGATTGTCAAGTATGTGGTTGAAATTATAATGCAGAGAAAACTCTTTAGAAAATATAATACAGAAGGTTACCTGTTTAAGATCCTTAAGGGAGGGGCATCTGACACAGGGCAAGCTTCTAGGGAGTGTAAGAGTGCTCATTTTGTCATAGTGGGTTATATCATTGGGTGGAGACCCACACAATGAGAGTGAAGGTATACCCACAGCCTGGGGAGGACTGATGTTCACAAACAGAGGGAATTGTATCTCTTGAGAGAATTGGTGGCTCCCAATGGGTTAGGGCAGTCAAGTATGTTAAGCCCTCAACATTGTTGTTAAGTATCTCTGAATATGGTCCTTCAAGTAATGAAGATTGATTGTCATGGTGGACCCTAAGGGGAGGGGGAAAGAGGTGTTGAATACATGGAATCAGTGTAACTGTGGGGCAATGGAAGTGTTCCACAAGAACATGCAATGATGGATATAGAACTTGTTAAAATACACCAAAAATGTATAAAAATCTATAGGCTAAAATGCAAACCATAATGTAAAACATAAGATAACTAAAAATTTAGAAAATCTATGGTCTAAAATATAAACCAAATGTAAAGCCAAATGGAACCATGTTTGAAAGCTATTGTTTCAATATCTGTACATTAGCTGAAGCAAATATAATATGAACATGTAAAAAAACCATTGTTGGGGAAGGAACGAAGGATTTGATGTTGGATATGTGAGAGTACCATGTTTTGTATATGTGAATTACTGTGATCTAAAACTTATGTGAAGACAAAATAATCAGAAGGAAAAAAATAAAAGAAAGGAGGTAGACACTGAGGAAGAATTTGCCTTGCCACTGTACATACAGGGCAACTCTTATAGCAATGATGAAAGACAAAATATCAAAAACAAAGCTTTTCCATTTTTGATAACCCAACTTATTTTTCCTTCATTTAATTTTCCTAAATTACTATGTATTCTTTATCTATCCTTTGAAACCATCACTATATTCTATTTTACTATTAATGGAACCTGGCAATATAATGGGCTTCCTTTTTGAAGAAGTTTTGTACTACAGAGAGGTTCAACTATGGAAGTTGAGGAGCACTTGTGTGGGGTGTTATTGGTGGGGGGCACACATTTGGGAGGGAGTTCTCTAGGGCATGTGGTTTGGATATTTTCATAATGGTTTCATTTGGAAATGACAGATGAGAGAGTACTGAGTTCCTGGCCAGGGAAGCGCTACCACATTCCCCAATGGAACAGCAACAATCCCCCAAGTGCAATGGCAAAGACCAACAAAGATGGATGCCAATGATGAGCCCTTGGTACTGGTGGCTCCAATTATGAACCTGTGTGCCTGAAATATGAACTAGGCCTAGAGCTGCAGGGTGCCTAAGAGTTACCTCCTGAGAGCCTCCATGTTGCTCAAATGTGGCCACTCTCTAAGCCAGACTCAGCAGGTAAATGCATTACCTTCCCCCCAGGGTGGGACAGGACTCCCAGGGATGAACCTCCCTGGCACTGAGGGATTGCTACCAAGCACCAGCTGATGATGTGACTAGAGAAAGACCTTGAATAAAGAGGTCAACTCAGACTGGCAGAATATCTCAGTCTACATGTAATATCAGGTGTCAAAAACTGCTTTTTGACTTTGGATAAAGGGGGGAAATGGAAAGGACAAGTGGGTTTATATGGCTATGAGTCTCCAAAAAAGAGTTGGGAGGCCATCAGAGGGGTGATGCTTTTGCACACCTCAGCAGGGTACCAGAGAGTCAAGGTAGATGGAAACCCAGGTGCTGGTTTTCCTGAGGGTTGCAGAGACCCACAGGTTCTATGGTCATGGCAGATGGCTCTGGAGTTGAGGGCCATGTCAGTTGATCCTACTTTGGAGTTTGTATTCCTGAGTGTGATGGAGTTGAACTCAGATATGACCTTTCTAAACAAACCTCTTCTGTTACTTTTACTGGACGTATGTTTGGCATTTGGGTTGTTGTATACTCAGGAGACCTGAATCTCTGAACTGTCCATGTGATGGCCAGGCACTGGGCCTCAGCAGACTTGTGGCTCCTACCCTCTGGTCTTGAACTTACCCTGGTCAACTGACAGGGAGGTGAAGGGGCGGAACCAAGAGTGCCTACAGCTGCAAGCAGGAGGATTGCAACCATCATCTATGTGGAATCTAAGCCCCCTCTTGATGTAGTGGGGGACTGGACATAACCATTCCAGGGTCCACAGGATGGAAGAATAGAATGTGGATTAAAGTGGATTTACTGGTATTCTACTGGGGAACTATTGTGATTAGTAAGGAAAGAAATTGTAGTAGTTATGTGGAGAGTGTGGCCAGGGTGGCTGCTGATGGTAGGGAGACAGAAGAAGAGATATGGTGTGGGGGCATTTTCAAGATTTGGAGTTGTCCTAGGTGGTGCTGCAGGGACGGATGCTGGATGTTGTGTGTCCTGTTGTGGCCCACTGGGTAGACTGGGGAAGAGTGTGGACTACAATGTGGACCACTGTCCATGTGGTACAGTAGTGCTCCAGAACGTATTCGCCAGGTACAGTGGATGTGTCGCAATGATGGAAGAGGTTGTTGATGCGGGAGGGGTGGGGTATGGGGGTTGGGGGTATATAGGGACCTCATATTTTTTAATGTAACATTTAAAAGAAAATTTTAAAAAAATTTAATTAAAAACAAAAAATATAAAGAATGGGGAACACCTGACATCTGGGTTCATATCCTTTTGGAACGAAGTTTGCAATTACATACAAAGATATTGTGTATACTAGTGAAGTTATACTGCTGATGCAATATTAAAATGGGTTTTTATATTGCTTTAAAAAAAAAAAGATATGCCTGTTTCTAACTTTTTTGGAAGGCATAAAATTTCTCCTCTTCCACTGACATGGGATATCTTAAAGAATAGTATGGTGGGAAAGCCTTTTGCTTGAGAATTAGGGGACCTAACATCCAGGTCAATCTCTACCTCTGCCTAGCTTTATGTCATTTGACTTCTGGGCCTCAGCAATAAATCGCAGTGTTCTAAAGTCCTCTCTAACATAAAAATGCTGTCATTTCTTGGAAACTATCCCAAAATATCTTCCTTTACCTTAAAAAAAGGAAAACAACAGCAACAACAAAAAATCCTTAGACAACATCCAAGTCTCCTCTATCAAACAGAAAAATACAAAATAAGTGCAGCAAAAGGAAAACTGTGTGAGGAAGGAGTTGTGGAAATGCTGTACTTTCTGAATGATTTTTATGTAAACCTACAATTTCTCCAGTAAAGCAAGTGAAAAAAGAAAGCAACCCAGCCTAAACTCGGCTCCACTCCCATCATTCTGGTCACCTTCAGGGGCAGGTGAGGAACATGTAGCACTTCTACAACATGGTCTCCCGTTTTGGCAATATATACTTGAATGTCTCTTGTTATCTTGCCCCAAAGGTCTGCAAAAATGTAAGCAAGAACTGGTCTTACTGCCATTGGTCTAATTTGGCATTGACCCTTAAACTGAATGAGATGGAAGATGAGCCAGACTTCAGTCTCAATCAAGAGATTTCCTCTTAATGGGAGGGAAGAGCTGAATAAGTAGCTTCAAGATGTGCAGTTCAAATTTGGGCTAGACTGAATTCTGTGACAAATGCAAAATACTACCATATGTGAGTTTTCTAATGCTGACCAGGTTGTCTTATATTTCCTATGTTATTGGTATCTATTGACATTCATACTTCATTTTGAAAAATAAGAAGGTGTAGGAATTAATACATAGTAAAATAGAAACATCATCTGAACTTAAAAGGACCTGAAAAATTAACAACTGCTAATCTTCTGTCCTGTCATTTATGGGCATCCATACAGCGGGGAACCTAGGAGATTTAAATATAGAATGAGAAATTAAATCAACAACAAAAATCCCTCTAATTATAGAAAGCCGGCTATATTGACACTTTCCTAAGGATTAATACCTCACAAATGAAAACCATAAAGGAATTTTTATTCTTATAATTCTTCTTGTGACATAATATTATAATACAGTTAAAAACACAATTTATTATTCAGTTTGCCTATCTTGCACCTTTCAGGAAGAAAACAAGCTTGTGAGAGTTAGTGTTTCATCAGGTTTCTTTGCTTTTGTGTTTGTCCTTACCTCTCTAGTAAGGGGAAATGCTTTGAAACTTTTTTCAGATAATTCATTTCCCTTTTGAGGATACAATTGTTAAATAAAATCCCATTTTATATTAATGTGATAAGGACAGCAGGCATTCAAATCAACACAAAGACTACTTTCCCCTCTTGATTCCTGGTAGTTAGATTTCATCTCTTAATGATTTCTTATAAAGAGGAGGAATAAAAGTCAGTTGCTGATGCTCATTGAAGATGTATGTATGTACAGTAAGATTCACATTCCCACATGACCTGAAAGTGATGCCCTATTGTGTTCTTGTCTGTAAGAGAAATGTCTCACATCACATCTAGTGACTAAAAGTACTTACTACTTTCCTTAGGTACTGAAAAAAACAAAACAAAATAAAATTCAACAAACAAACAATGAAACAGAGTGTCTGCCCTCAGGGCATTTATATTCAAAGGCAGAAATACAGCTTGTAGTAAAGCAAAGGGTAAGTTTCCAATTACATAACACAGAATAAAGGAGAGCAACACTTCATGGACAAGCCAGCAGTTTGCCGAAATGAATATGCTTCAATATATTTGGCTGCCTATTAACCTGAGAGTTTATTGTTCTTACCACATTTGTGAGTATCAGTTTAGGATTGCCAGCCCTGCCCAGCATATGATCAATTCAATTTTTTTCATTAACATCTGTGACTCTGACTTCCTAAGGTTTGCTTATGTACTGAGCTGCTTATGAGACTTGTCAAAGGATCTTTTAACCCTTAGTCTTTGACAGGGTGAAGGACTGTGACTTGGCCCAGGTCATATAACGACCCAAATGAACTGGAGTTTTCTACATGGACCACTTAGTCATGGCCATCTGACATGACCTCAAGGAAATTAAGGTATTGCCTGGTTTCCATTCCCCTTCTTCCATATTATTATAGATTGTGTTGAGAGTCCCATCTTGATGCTAGGTCCTGATGTGTCCCGATACAGGAGTGGGTCAAGGGAGATGAAACATCACAGAATAAGTTTTTCCCGCCTCATGTCAAATTAATTAAAGGATAGATAAAATCAAGACAGACATTTCAGAAATGGGATATAAAGTTCACATAAACTCTTTAAAAGATTGCCAATCAAGACAGTTTGCCAATTGCTAATTTTACTAGAATTGCTTGTCCTAATCCTTGCAGTCTTCCCAGTTGTTGGAAGTAACTTCTTGGGGAAAAGTTGAGTTGGGGTGGTTATCAGTCCCTATAGTTATATAGCCACTACAATTATACTAATTGTGAAGGTATGACAAAGCCTTACAAGATCTGATCCTCTGTTAACCCTGATGTCATTTCATGCTCTCATCTCTCTCTCACTACTCAAGCCACATTTTTACTCAGGAAAAAGGCCTAGATTCCTTCCACCAGATAAATTCTTCTCTCAGAGATGCATATGAACCTTTTCTCATGCCCTGAGGTCTTGCCTTATGTGACATTTCCTCAGGAATGCTTCCACTTGCAACTTTTTAATGGCATTTCTTCCCTGATTGAAATTTGTCTGTCCACTATTTAGCTATAAAAAAACAAACTGCTGGTACACACAATAACTTGGATGAATCTTAAGGGCATTATACTAAATGAAAAAGAAAAATCAATTTCAAAATGTCATATACTGTATGATTTCTTTTACAGGACAGTGTTTAAATGGTACAATTGTAGAGATGGAGAGCAGATCAGTGATTGGCAGGGATTAGAGAAGAGGGATGAAGTAACTATAAAAAGAGGCAGCACGAGGGAGTTCCTCTGCGGTGAGAACAAAGTTTTGTTTGTGGTTGAGGTGGTGGTTACATGGGATAAAGTAGAAAGGCATACAAAAAGGAGTGCATGCAAAAACCAGTGGAATCTGCATATGATCTGCAGTCTACTTAATTTTATTGTGTTTATCTATTTCCTGGTTTTGATACTTTGCTGTAGTTATATAAGATGTCACCACCAGGGGAAGTAGGATGATGGGTACAGGAGACTACCCTTAGTATTTGGCAACTACTTGAGAATCTAAAAATTAAAATAAAAAATAAAAATAAAATAAAAGGAAATTAAAAAAAAAAATCTCCTTAGAATTTGTTATTTAACACACTATATTACTTAACTATGTTCTTCATTCCCAATTTCTCTCCACTAGGATACAAGCCTCATTTGAGCAAAGGGTTCTTATTCATTTTGTTCATTGCTGAATGTAAAGCACACATGGAGCTATGAACAATGCTGTGTATTTGGTATGTTCTATAAATAGTTATGGAATAATTTATGATGAATTGATATAATTTTTCATAATAAAAATCATTTTAACTGTGGATAATGACCTTTGGTTTTGATCTGAACTCTGCTATTATCTAGCATATCTTCATCAAATTGCTTGAACTTCAGTTTGAGTTTTCTCATCCAATAAATTAATAATGTTTAAAAGCTTAAATTAAGAAAAGAAAGCTCTATACTACAAAACTAGACAAAGTGCTATTTGAAATAAACTTCTTGGCAAAAAATACAGTTAAATGCTTCAATAACTTAACAAAATTAACTCTATTTGGCCTAGTTATTTGTTAGCTTGTGGACAAAGATTTCAGTACAAGAAAGAGCATCAGAACATTATTTAAAATGGGAAAATTTTAAATAACTTAAATGTCGATTAACAGGAAAAGGCCTATAGAGTTTGGTGTACAGTCATTTGGAGCATTTCTCTGAAAATAAACACCTCATTTCATTTCAGAAAGGAATAACAACTATAGTTCTAATCCACAATGACTCATTTGGGGTCAGATATGAAATTTCTGTTTTATTAATATCCTGACTATCCACAGCACCCATTATTTAGAGAAAAGTTCCCTGACACAGCATATACTGCAACATGTCTGGATTTTACATTACCAGTAAACACAAATATAATTGTGTCAATTATGAGGGAGCATAAGTAAGTATCCTTTTCCCTCTTTTGGTGTTATGGCATTATTGAGTCTGCAAACACAGGAAATGTAGATAATTAATAAAATGCCCTTTCCCTGGAATGTGTCATTATAAACGACAGGCATACATGTTAACAATTGTCAGTTGTAAGAAATGTACCACATAAATGTAAGATGTTAATAATTAGGGCAACTATATGTGTGTGTGCGTGTGTACGGGGTTATATGGGAACTCTTCATAATTACAGTATAAAGTGTAATTTGTATGTAAATATAAAATTTCTCTAAAAATAAAGTGTAATAGTATTAAAAATGCAATTATCAAAAAAATTCTCTGGGCCTATGGACTATTCGTTCATTCCACATTTGAGAAAAACCACTTAATTACAGAGTGATGCCCCTATATTGAAAAATTATGAGTGTTTATATCTTCTAAATATTATGAGCAGAAATATTTCATAAAGAAAGAAAAAATAATGGAACTTGTCAATCAGACACCATTCATAATTTTAAGTACAAATTATAGGCACAAAAATACATTTGAAGTATAAAACTACATGTAAAGAAAAGTACTTAATTTAACCCTTTACGAAGATTGAAGTTCACACAATTCGGCCAGTTCATCAACTGTGTAAATTATCTGTGATTTTGAGACAAGGTCCTTGAAAGGGCCAATGAATTAAATATCATAGCTAAGCAACAATTTTGCTCTTATAAACATAAACAATGTTCAGATTTTATGATGAGATGTCTTGGTTATTTTCTGGTTGAAGTCATTTAAAAATGTGTTGGTATCACTATTCTATCTTTTTCTTCCTCTATCTTCAGAAACACTAAAGTTCTTTCCATTTGGTTAATTAAGAGACAACTCTCACCACATACTACTTTTTAATTGGTTAATTTACTAAGACAAAATCTTTAATTGATTTTTCTTTCTCACACAGGCAATATAAAGGCAACTTAAAGTCAATAAATGTAAATTCTTGGTAAAATTAGGAAAAACAACTTCTGGAACAATTTCTTTTTTTGGGGTATATTCTATTGTTTGCCTGAATGTTTCTAATTCTAATAAGAATTATTATTTTTAACTTTTATTTGAAATCTTATTCTGGTTTTGATACTTTCCAAAAGAAATATGACTAGCTAAAGCAAATTCTATGGCTTTTTTTGAAATCTGTGGCAAGGTTTGAAAAGCAAAAGGCAGGGACTCTGTATTCTGCAAAATTTCAAACATGACATATTAGTTTTAGGAAAGAGATTTCTTTCTTCCTATATGTACAGCATGATGTATTTCATAGGGAAATTAAATTAATGGGTTAATGGAATATATTCAAATTCAACCATCCTAACAGCTTACCATGCAAGATTTCCTTTTATAACTCTAGCCACCCATGGAAAGTTTCTAAAAAAAGCTGGCTCTTTGCCTTCCACACTGGCCCCTGTATTGTAGAATACATACAACTGTAGGACAGGTCTTCTTTATGCTGGGCCAAAACCTGTCTTCCTGATGACAGCTGCTATCACAGGCCTTATTTTTACCTTACAGCAGGGGTTCTTAATAAGGTGTCCCTGAACTTGAATTGAAATAAAAACAAAAAAACAACATTATTCTTGTGAGGATGTGTTGGTCCAGGAGTGGTATATTTATTAAATAATACACAGTATAGTATGGACATAGTAAGGGGTCCGTGGTTTCACCTGACTGGCAAAGGGATCCGAGGAACAAAAAAGGTTAAGAATCCCTGCCCTAAAGCATATTATATGTAAGAGTCCTTCAATAATGAAAATAACTGTTACTCTTCCTTTTTTTTTGGCCAAGTTTTCTCTTTCCGCAATTACATCTCTAATTCCTTCATCAAAGTTGCTAAATCTTTGGGAATTTTGACTGACTCCCTAATACATATGTATTCTCCAGTTTTCTAGATTTACATCTGTGTTTACTTTCAAACCTGGAATATTAACTTTGGTGTTCTAGATATAAGCTGAGCAAGGGAAATTTAATGTAAGCCCTACATATGCAATTTCAAAACTATTAGTAGCCATGTTTAAAAAAAAGTGAAGATAAAGAGGTGAAATTAATTTACTAATATATTTTATTTAACCCAGTATATCCCAAATAGCATGACAACAGGTGGAACACGATGCATTATTTTCGTTCACAAGATCCCTGCCTGTGTCTGATACTTATGTTTATTACCATCAAATGAGTATCTAAGAGGATAAGACGTACTATTCCCCTAGTGTTAGAAACCATCCTGCAGTATTATGGGATTCCATAAAATATCAATGGATTTCAAACAGAATCCTCATGTATTTGGGAAATGCTGGATTAAATGAGAGTTAAGCAGTATCTCTATTTTGAGGCTTTTCAGAGATATTAATAAATTACTATATTACAATTCACTAAGTGGAAGATGCCCTATCTAATGCTCCTCAAACTTACTTATTTTCATGGAGCAGTTTATGGTCATAAAGTACCACAAAAAACATACAATCACATATATAAGTATCTAAGAATGTTTGTCCAAAGCCTACATGATATCATAAATACATGCAAAGCTCAAGTAGCTATTTATCATCATAGGAACATGCCACATTTAAAGCAGTTGGAAAATAAGTAGTTAGGGTCCACATCTTATAGTTTCAAAGGGAAATAAGATGCTTTCTATAGCAGTACACGATATGCAAATAGATCTATAGGATGACTCTAATACTTTTATTATTATTATTAATATTAATATTATTATTATACCATGAAAAGCCTGCCATACATGGTAAACAGTCACTATATAATTCAGGTACCCAGAAACTTCTTTATCATCACTTGCTAAAATTTTCCTTGATGTTTACTCTTTCTAGTGTAATTTGGCCAGAGTAATAGAAGCATTTCCTTGATGGAAACACTGTGTAATGGTCTGAAACATTTAGACTTGCTTTCTCCATAGTCTAAGCTTCACTATCTGCACTTAAAATAGAGAATGAATTTGAATCAGTGATCTTTCTGTGGTAGTAAGAGTAAAAAGGATCAACACCTGTAGCTAACATGTGCACATATTCCTACTGATAGCTCCTTTTTAAATTTGTTTTTGTTGCTTTACCTTTGAATAACTGCTAGTATCCTGTAAAGCAGAAAGCCATACAATGAACTAAAGAGTAACTTTAAAATCTTTATTAGGGGACATACATTTATAATACTTCCTAGGAGACATTTTAGCAATACGATCAAGAGGACTAACAGAGTGGATAATCTTTGATCTAATAATTCTAGTTCCATTGATTTAACTGAAAATAACTAAAGACGTATTTATTACATATAAAGGTGCTAATTAAGCATTTTTGTAATAATGATAGGTTCTAAGAGCTTTAAATAGTCAACAAAATGAATGAAAAGGAATCAAAATTATATGAAAGTGTTGTGGAGACATCACAAATAATGTTTCTGAAAATATTTAAAATATGGAACAATGTTCTTGATATACTGTGCAAGATAGTAAACTATTGCCTATTCTAACAATTGTATCTATAAATGGAAAAATTATACATACTTATGACAAAAAAGACTTGGATGGGGCAAACCAATATATTAACAGTAGTTTTCTCTAGTAGAGGTGATACAGGCATTTTACATTTTTTACATTTTTTCAGTATTTGCAAATTCTCTATAATAAACATATATTATTTTCACAATCAAAATAAAAAACCTATTTCAATGCACATGGATAAATTATTGATAAATTGACAGATACATTAATATCAACCATAAAAAGGAAAGTTGTAAATACTGGCAAATACAGAAACATTTTCTTGGGTTTCCTTTATTATTTTTATTTTTTCTCATTTAATCAAGGAAAATTAAAAACTCCAAAATTGATATTGATATATTTTTCATGTTTTATAATCTCTCTTTAGTAAAGAAGAGGTTAACTACAAGGTTGCTTTAGCAACTGCAGCTTACAAACCTGGAAAGGGGCACATTCCAAGAGGCAGGAGGCTCTTCAGGGAACTCTCAGGCCCACACATTACAAAATAGTTTTCCAGACTGCACTGTCCCTGAGTTTGTCATTAATAAGATTATTTGAAATATTAGTGCAATCAAACTGTATGAAGCTTAAGAGCTTCATAACCATGATCAGTACATGCAATTCCATGTGTCTATCATTGAAAAGCACTGAAGAATTAAGGCCCAGAGTTTGACTACATAATTTAGTAAGGAAGAGTTGCTTCTTCAGGCAGTAGCATATGAAGGATTCTTTTTTAGTTAAAACAGATATTTTGTAAAACACGTATTAAATAGATTTATCATAAAGAGTGTCTGTCTATAGAACTACAGACCAGTAGGGATATAAACTGAACTGAATACATCTAACTCTAGAGAATAACAATATTCGTTTTTTGGAGAATACCAAGTTTGGAGAGCAGAAACTAACACAACAGATGTAGTATATGTGTAATTGATTTGTTTCTTCTATTAGACATGATTAAAATGATATATTCTTTGTTACTTTTATATTCAGACAATACTTATTTTCATGCAAACAGATGTCACACTATGCCGAAAGAACACCTCTAATTATAGTGAAACAACAGAAAATTTAAAATTACCTCCTGCAAACATAAGACGTATTAACAAATAAGTTGCCAATGTAAAATAGTTAGCTAATCCATTTAAAAATATTATTAATCCAAACTATAAGAAAACTATAGATAGGAATTTGTTTAAAAGAATTTTCTTAACTACTTGTTTCTACTTACTTCTTTTTGTCTTAATATCTTTATACATATTACATTGTTGATTTTTCAAAGATGCCTTAAAAATGTAATTGCTAAAGAATTCAAATGAACTCATATTTCCAGCATATTGAAGATGATATACACAAGGAAATGGTTTTGAATGGTTACATTCAAACTATTTATATACATGACTCAGAATGACAGAAGATATCTTAGCCCAATATAAGAAATATAACATATTAGTTGACAACTCTTAACCACAAATATCCTCATCTTCACGTTATGTCATCAACATAGCAATGTAAGACATTGTCTGAAAAAGCCTCCCCCAATATTTAGTTAATAAAATAATAAATCTCATTTGCTTAAAACTCTGGAGGATGATAGAGACTACAGAAGAACTGCACAGCTGGTGAACTGAAACAGAAAACTCTCAGGTAGGAGAATTCCATCTCAGACACCATCAGCTCCCATTCCTTCACCCCTTACTCAGGCCTGTGCAACTTGGGAGGCACACAGAGGCAGCTCAGCCTGACTCCCTCCCACTGCAGACTGAGACTGTAGTCTCACAGAGTCAGTTACAACTCTAAGTATACCCTGTGTAGGGACCGAGGTCCTCAGAGACCTAGGGCTTACCACAAGCCACTGATGAACGCAGCATACAAAAGGGCCCTCAGGGGGAAAAGACTAAAAAAGACAGACAGAACACCATGGTAGAAAGGCTAGTTAGAACTGATGCACCCTCACACAATCTAGTTTCACTTGACTGGACAACTAAAGGCAAGATAAACTTTTCTGAATTGACCCCTTTAGGCTCCTCAGGATGGGATACCATAATGGGGAAGAATCTGTATGCAGAAAGTCCTCACAGAAAAAAAAAGGGGGTGGGCACTGAACTGCTGTAAGATAGGACGGGGTCCAGAACTGAAAAGTGTAAAGAAAATGAGGCACAGAGTAGGGAAGAGAATTTAAACAAATCATAGGAGCTGGGGAGAAAAATCAGCACAAAAACAAACAGAAATGGCCAAGATTCCTGGAAAAAGAACAAAGGAAAGGAGGCTCCCTCTCCTGTACATGAAACAATTGCTCAAAAAGAGCAATCTCAAAAATCTCACCATATATCCAGGGCAAGAATCAGATGAAGAAGAGCTGAGAAAATCTGAACTGTTAAAAAAGGGTAATTTTAAAGGTCTGTAATAAGTTACACCAAGCATCAAAGAAGAACCTTAATGAAAGCCAACCAACAATAAATCCTTAGAGAAGAGGGGAAAAGTGACCTTCTGATTTAACTTATCAAGATAATCAGATGCTTAAACCTCAGCAAAAAATTACAAGCCATACAAATAAGCAGGAAGATAAGGCTCAGTCCAGGGAATAAATGATAACTTCAGAGTACATTTAGAACTGGAACACCTAACTAAAGGTGTTCAAACATATCCAAATCAATTCAAGGAAAAGAAGGAAAATATATATAAAGAGATAAAGGATATTAGGAAGACAATGTGTGAGCAAAACTAATTTGAAAGTATATGAAGAAGCATGAAAGAAATTATACAGACCATACAACAGCAAATTCGAACAGGCAGAAGAAAGAATGAGACAACTAGAAGGCAGGGCAAATGAAATCATATAGTCAGAAGAAATGAAAGAGAGGAGAAAAGAGAAGGAAAAATTGAGCAGGGACTCTGGGATTTGAGTGAAAGCATGAATTTCACAAATATATATGTCATGGGTTTCCCAGAAGGAGAAGAGTAGGGAAATGGGGCAGAAAGAATATTTGAGGAAATAATGACCAAAAACTTTCCAACTCTTATGAAAGACATACATGTTTTCAAGAAGCACAATGTACTCCAAATAGAATAGATCCTAATAGACTTACTTCAAGACACATAATAATCAGAATGTCAAGTGCCAAAGGTAGAGAATTCTGAAAGCAACAAGAGAAAGGAATCCTCAATAAGAATGAGTGCCCATTTGTCATCAAAAACCATGAAGGCAAGAAGGCAGTGGTATGATATATTTAAGGTGCTGAAAGAGAAAAACTGCCAGACAAAAATTCTTTATCTGGCAAAATTGTCCTTCAAAAATAAGAGAGATTTAAAAATATTCACATATAAACAGAAACAGAAAATTTGTCAACAACTGATCTGTCCTATAAGGATTACTAAAGGGAATTCTGCAGTTTGAAAGGAAGACAGGAAAGAGTGGCCTGGAGTACTGTGAAGAAATGAAGTTCATCAGGAAGGGTAATGAAAAGGGCAAATGAAAATCCAATAGTACTGTATCCTCAATATATAACTCTACTCTTTAATTCTTATAATTGCCATAATACAATTGAACAAGAAAAAGACCTATTTCTTGGTAACAGACATGTAAAATTAAGTGGTAAGGTGGTACAAAAATTATCTAAAGAGAGGAAAAATGGATATGTGAGCAGAGAATGTGTTTGTTATTGAAGCTAAGGTGATATTTTTTCAAATTAGTAGGGTATAGATGTAGGTTTCATAATATAAACCCCAGGATAACCACAAAGAAAATATCTTAAAAATATAGAGAAGCAGAAATGAGAAAGGGATCAGCCAAATATATCACAAAAGATCAACTGTTTAGAAAAGAAGGTTACAATAAAGGAAAAAAGAGAGAAAATAGGTATGACATTAAAAAAATTAAAGGACAAAGTGGCTGAAGTAAGTATGACCTTTTACATTAATAGCACTGAATTTTATAGGGTTAAACTACCCAATAAATAGACACGGGTTCACAGAATGGATAAAAACAGCATGATCCAACTACATGGTTTTTAAATAAGACTCACATTAGAACCAAAGATGAAAATAGGTTGAAAGTGAAAGGATTGGAAAAGACATTCCATGCAAATAGTACCATATAAAAGTTTGGGTAGCTATACTAATATCAAATAATAGAGTTTAAGTCAAAAAGTGTTATAAGAAATAAAGAAGGATGATATATTAATAAAAGGGGCAATCCACCAAGAACATACAGCAATCATAAATATTTATGCACCTAACTATGGTGAGACAAAATACATAAGGCAATACTGGCAAAACTGAAGGCAGCAATAGACACCACTACAATAATAGGTTGAGACTTCTTATATACCACCGTCATCAATAGATAGAACATCTAGACAGAAGATCAATAAGGAAACAGAAAACTTTAAAACTATGATAAGTGAAATAGGCCTAACAGACATATACAGAAAACTGTGATCTAAAACAATAGAATATGTATTCGTCTCAAGTGCACATGGATCATTCTCCAGGATAGACCATGTGTTGAGTCACAAAACAGGCATCAATAAATTTAGAAATAATGAAATCACATAGGGCATCTTCTCTAAATATAATGGAATGAAGCTGGAAATGAATAACAGGTGGAGAACTGGAAATCACAAAAATATATGGAATTAAAAACACTGTGTTAAACAATCAGAGGGTCAAAGAAGAAATTGCAAGGGAAATCAGAAAAAAAATATCTTAAGACAAAAACAACAACAAAACATATCAAAACTTATGGGATGCAGTAAAGGCAGTGCTGAGAGTGAAATTTATAGTCCTAAATGCTAATATTAAAAAAAGAAGAAGGATCCAAAATTGAAGCCCTAACTGCATACCTTTAGGAACTAGAAAAAGAACAGGAAAATCCCAAAGCAAGCAGAAGGAAAGAAATAACAAAGATTAGAACAGAAATCAACAAAATTGAGAAGAACATTTTTTTAAAAAGAGAATTAACAAAACCAAATGTTGGTGATTTGAAAAAAAATCAGTAACTGACAAACCTTTAGCTAGAATGGCAAATGAAAAAGGAGAGGAGACACAAATAAATAAAATCATGAACTAGAGAGGGGGCATTACCACTGACCACACAGAAATAAGAAGGATCTTAAGAGGAAGCCATGAACAATTGTATGCCAACTAATTAGACAAGCTAGCCGAAATGGAAAATTCCTAGAAACACACAGACATCTTAACTGATATTGTAAGAAATAAGAGACCTCAACCGACCAATTACAAGTAAAGAGTTTGAATAAGTCATCAAAAATACCCAATAAAGAAAAGCCCAGCACCAGATGGCTTCACAGGTGAATTCTAGCAATCATTCCAAGAATTAAGATCAATCCTGCTCGAACTCTTCCAAAAAATTGATACCAAATACCAAAGCCAGATAAAGATACTATAAGAAAATAAAATAACAGCCCAATTTATCATATGAATATAGATGAAAAAATTTCCAACAAATACTTGCAAATTGAAACTCCCAGCACATCAAAGGAATTATACACATTTAATTGTACAATTAAAATCAAGTGGATTTTATCTTAGGTATGCAAGGGTGGTGCAACATAAGAAAATCAATTAATGTAATACATCCTATCAAAAAAAACAATGGGAAAAATTTGCATGATCATCTCAAATGATACACAAAGGCATTCAATGAAATCCAGCTTCTTTTTTTTTTAATTAAAAAACACTTAGAAAAATAGGAAACTTCTTCAACATGATAAAGGGTATATATGAAAAACCTACAGCTAACATCATACTCAGTGGTGAAAGAAAGATCATTTTCCCTCTAATAACTAGAACAAGACAAGGATGCTCACTATTACCACTTTTATTAAACATTGTACTGGACATTTTGGTCAGCATAGTTGAAACATCTACTCTTCAGTTCATTGGGCTCACCCAGGACAACTAAGAAGGTGATGATGATGGACAATGCCTATTCCAAGGAACAGAGTATCTGCAACTGCAAGCTAGATAGTTCCATTCATCTGCCCCGTGGGATCTAAGCCTCCTCTCAATTACAAGTGGAGTGGGCATCACCATCCCCAAGTCCTCAAGACTCGGAATGAAAAATGGACTAAAGCAGACTTATTATTATTCTACTATAGACATTATTCTAGCAATGGAAGGACTCTTATCATTGATGCAAAGCAGTGGCCAACAGAGGTTCTGAGGGATGGGAGAAGGAAAAATAGGTGTAATAAGGGGGCATTTTTGGGACATTGGATTTGTCCTGCATGACACTGAAGTGACAGATATAGGCCATTGTGTATTTTGCCATAACCTGCAAAATTGTGCAGGACAGAGTATAAACTATAACATAAACTGTAGTCACAGTTAGCAGTGCTTCAGTATGGGTTCATCAATTGCAACAAATGTACCACACTAATGAAGGATGTTGTTAATGTGGGAAAGTGAGAGAAGTGGAGGGAGTAGGGCATATGGGAATCCTTTACATTTTTTAATGTCATACTTATGTAATCTAAACTTCCCTTAAAAATAAAATTAAAAAACCTCAAAAAAGAAAATAAGAGAGAGAATCTTGTATTGACATTACACCAAAGAGATAATAAGAAATGGCCAAAAAGCACATGAAAAGATGTTCAACATCACTAGCTGTTAGGGAAATGCAAATCAAAACCACAATGAGGTATCATTTCACACCCACTAGAATGGTTACTAGTCAAACACCAACAACAAAACAGAAAATTACCGGTGTTGGAAGGATGTGGAAAAATAGGAACAGCCATTCATTGCTGATGGGAGTGAAAAATGATTCAGCCACTGTAGAAGACACTTTGGCTGTACTTCAGGAAGTTAAATATAGACTTACCATATGACCCAGCAATCCCACTATTATGCATAAACCCAGAAGAACTGAAAGCAGGGACTTGAACAGATATTTGCATACCAATGTTCATAGCAACATTATGCACCACTGCCAAAAGATGGAAGCAACCCAAATGTTTATCAACCAATAAATGGATAAAAATCAAATGTGGTATGTATATATGATCAGAAATTATTCAGTTCTAAATAGGAATTAAGTCCTGATACCTGAAACAACATGGATGAAACTTGAGGACATTATACTTAGTGAAACAAGTCATGCAGAAAAGGAAAAATATTGCATGGTATCATGGATATGAAATAATTATAATAAGCAATCTCATAGAGTTAGATTATAGAATTTATATACCAGGGGATAGATTGGGGTAGAGAATTTCTATTTAGGTTGATTGTAAAGGTTTAGAAATGAACGGTGGTGACAGTAGCACATTAATGCGAGTTTAATTAATAGTGCTGAATTATGTATTTGAATGTGGGTGAAAGGTGATATTTGGGTCATTTATGTTACTAAGTATAAGAACATTCTTTCACAAATTATAGCAAATGTACAACATTAATACGAAGTGTTAATAATAGGGTGGTATATGGGAAACATACACCTAATGTGAACTATAGTTAATAGAAATATATAGTATTCTTTCATCAGTTTTAACAAAGGTACCACACTAATGCAAAGTATCAACATAGTGGGGTACATGGGAATACTATATTTTACATGACTTTTCTGTAAACCTACAATTTCTCTGATTTAAGTAGTAATAACAATTTTTTCAAAAGTTACTTTGGCTAAAATTTAAAGAGTTGTTACAAATTTTTGTTTTGGATAAAGAAAATATTCTTGATATAGATAGTGGGCAAGCATATATTCTGGATAGAGAAAGTGGTCATGTACTTACTGTTGCAGAATTGTAAATTTAAAAATGTTTAACTGATTTCTATGTTATGTATATATTAACATAAAAAAATTAAAAAAAACAATTTTTTTTCAATTTGATGGCATTAGAAATGCATTGCACAATGATTTATCCAGGTAATTTTGAGAAACAATTTCAAAGCAGCAGATACAAAAATTAAAAAAAAATAACCACTAAGTCTGTAGATGTGTAATAAATGCTACCTGAATATTTCCAATAATGATAGGCAATGTAAGTTCCATTTCTCTTTTAATTAATTAGAATCCAGTTGATAGTATTTCAAATGAATGAAAAAATAGTTATGTCAGAGTAATCTATAAAGATATAGCAGAACTTTCTTATAGTGACAGTGTAATCAAAAGACCAATGACTTTGGAGCTAAAAAATGGGGTTTTGAATCCTGACTCTAAAACTGTGACATGGGTCTGCTGAGTATATTAGTGAACATCTCTTAATCTCCCTCCTCTCTGAAATAAGTTATTAATGTCCAAGGAAGTTTACATTGGGAGGCTCAATTTGACAAACACCGGCAAATCACTTCTAAAAAGGCACTACTGGAGTACTCAACTGATGTTTGCTTCCTCTTCTACACACACCCTTTTTTTAAAACACTTAAAAATTTTTTTTTAGAGATAATTTAGATTGCACAAATGTTACATTCAAAAATACAGGGGATTCCCATATGCTCCACTCTTCAGAAATGAAGCCAACAAAATAATCAAATAAAATTAATAAGAAAATAAAATAATGATAGTAAAATGTTACTAAAACTACACTTCCCTTTAGAAATAGATATCAAAGGAGAACTTGGTGATAGAGGTAGCTGCGAGTAATCAGAGAAAGTCCCATACTTTCCCACATTAACATCATTCTTCATTAGTGTGGTGCATTTTTTACAATTGATGAACAAATATTGAAGCATTGCCACCAAGTGTGGAATATAGTTTACATTATAGTTTATACTCTGTCCTGCACAATTTTTTAAGTTATGACAAGATATATAATGGCCTGTATCTGCCATTGCAACATCATTCATGACAATTCCAATGCCCTGAAAATGCCCCCATATTACACTTATTTTCCCCTCTCCCTGCCTGCAGAACTCTGGTGACCACTGCCTTCACATCAATGATGAAAGTTCTTACATTGCTAGAATAATAATAAGCCTATAGTAGAACACCAGTTTGTCTATTCTAGTCCATCGTCCATTCCGCATGGGGCAGATGGATGGGACTATCTTGCTTGCAGATGCAGACTCTCTCTGTCCCTTGGGATGGTTTGCCATCACCATCTCCTTGTTAGTTGTCCCATGTAAGTCCAATAAAACTGGAGAATAGGTGTTGCAAGTCTGTTGAAATTCATGATCCAACTTGCACCTGGATGGCCCAAAGGTTTCTTGGACACATACCTATCAAATCTAGTACTAACTACAGGTTCAAATAAGGGGCAGAAAAGCCATGTGTAGGAGAACCACAAATAAGTCCAACTATATGACACTGGGAAACATAAATTTCAAAGTGGGGCCCACTAGCAGGGTGCCAAACTCCTGAATTGTCTGACCTGCTTATAGTATCTGGATGTCTCTAGAGCCCTCAGGAGCCCCACTATTTGAGGCAATATTTACTGTGGCAGGCAATGAGATCTTGTTGACATGTACACACACATAACCTCTGGAATGATCTCCCAGCTCACTTTGAAATCTCTTAACAATAAAAACTTTTTTGTATTTCCCCTTCACCCCTTTTGGTCAAGGTCTTTTTTTCGGATACGTTGCTAGTTGGAACTTGGTAATAATTCCTTGGTACCAGGGAGACTCATCTCCAGATGTCAGGGCCCATGCCAGAGGAAAGATAATACATTTACATACTGATTTTGAGTAATCAAAGAATCCAAGACAAAAATCTAGTATCCACTTATATAGATTTTATAAGCCAATTAACTAGAATAAAAAATTGTGATATATGCAATGGAAGATTTTATAATACTGAGAATAAGCACACTGGAAAAATTTCACAAACCTTTGGCTCAAAAGCAAATATACACAAAAATACTCTGATTATATATATATATATATATATATATATATATATATATATATATATATATATATATATATATTTTTTTTTAATGAGGCAAACCTCACCTAAGCTGATAAAAGTTTGGACAGTGGTTTCCTTTGTGGTGTCAGAGATTGAAAAGAAGCACAGTAATGTTTTGGTTCTTTATCTGGGCGATGGTAACATGGATATGTTGTTTGCAAACATTCCTAAGGATATATTCCTAATATGTATACTTTCCTGTATGTATGTTTTACTTCAATAAAAATTTTTAATATGAATAACTCAAATTTAATCTCCTATTTTTCTCCCTCTACTCTGTAAAGCCATACAGGTGTCCAAGGTCAGGAAGTGAGATTTCAGCATTAAATCCAGGATCAATCCTTTTTATGAATAATATTCCATTGTATATATATACTAAATTTTATTTATCCATTCATTAGTTGATGGACACTTAGGTTGCTTCCACCTTTTGTCAACTGTGAATAATGTTGCTATGAACTTTGGTATGCAAATATCTGGTCAAGTCCCTGCTTTCAATTTTTTCTAGTAGTAGAATTGCCAGGTCACATGGTAATTCTATACTTAGATTTCTGAGGAACCAGAATAAGTCCTGATACATGAGATAACATGGTTGAACCTGGAAGTCATCATATTGAGTGAAATAATCCAGACACAAAAGGACAAATACTGTATGATGTCACTGGTGAGACAGAATAAGCAAACTTGTAGAGTCAGAATCAAGACTATAGGTTACCTGGGGACTGGGTAGGGATAGGCAATGGGAAGTTAAGGCTAAAATGTAGAGGATTCCTATTTGGAATGATGGAATTGTTCTGGTAATGGATGGTGGTTATAGTAGCACAACACTTTGAATGTAATTAACAGTACTGAACTATATATATATACACACATACACACACATATATAACTGCATGTGGTTAAAAGGTGAATGTTAGATTGTACCTATAACAGATTTTTTAAAAAATCATGGAAATACATTATACCAATAATAAACTCTAAGTTACCTTATGGATAATAGTTAATAGTACAACTAGATAGAAATAGTGATTACACAATAGGGTGAATATAATAAATACCAATGAATTGTACACTTTAATTTTATGTCATGGGAATTTCATCTCAATTTTAAAAAAGTGTTATAGCCTTTCACTTAGAAATTTCCTTTCTGGGAAATGCACCCCATAAAAATATTAATTTCAGGAATACTAAATATTAATTTCAGGTATACTAAAAAATATTTTGAAAACATTTTTAAAATAGTGAATATTTGGAAACAACTTGGGTCCAACAACAGGGAGAATTCACAAATAGTTAGAATGCAGCCTTTGACTGAGGTTTTCCAGTTCAGCCTATCTGCCTCACAATGAAGATAAGCACTAAATCTCATCAGAAGCCACTTCACTATTATGTAGCTGTCCCTTCTTAACTGAAAGACCTTGGGTATCTTTCTAAATCTGCCTCATACTGCTTTTTATTTTCTGAACACACACATACAAAGATACACATATGTAGACATACACACAAAATAAGTATGGCATTTATTACACTAAAATTGTAAATGACCCCAAATTGCTATCTTAATATAAACTGTACGGAATAGCATGACATTCAAGTTCTTTTATAATTTGGACTCAATCCAGATTTACAGATTTATTTATTCATTTATTTCTAACTTAACTGTGGATAGTTCCTCTGAACTGACTGCTATTCCTCAAAGATTTAATACTGCTCCATGAATTTCCATGTTGTCTAACACCTGGGATATTTTCTCTATTCATCTTTACCTAACTGCTCATCAAAGACCAGTAAATGCTCCCTCCAAAATCTCATGAATTTTTCGAGTGGAAAATTTTCTACTTCTTTAATATGACCATTCTTATGATATATCGTGAGTACTGTATATACTGGATATAGGTGTTTGGGTTCTATTACTTCTCCTTGACTCTCTGCTTCTTGAAGGAGATGTTCAATGTTGTGTAGACACACACACACACACACACCATGCAGAATGTCTACCTCAGTAGTTTGCACCTGATAGATGATGAATAAATAAAATGAATGAATGCATGAATGATTTGGTATAACATTGTGAGTTTTCATTTGATCTTTTTTAATTATCAAAACAATGGTTTCTTCTCCCTTCTAGAAATTGTTCTGCCATCGAATATTTTACTTTTCCTCAAGGTAAGCATATTCATGTGGGAATATTAAGATTGGTCCACAGATATGTTCCTGTGGTTAATTATATTCTCATATGATCTTTTATTTTATTTTATTTTTATTTTATTTTATTTTTTTAATTGATTTTGTAAAAATATTACATTACCAAAAAATATATGAGGACCCCTTCAACCCCACCACCCCCACCCCACCACTCCCCCCCCAGCAACACTCATTCCCATCATCATGACACATCCATTGCATTTGGTAAGTACATCTCTGGGCACCTCTGCACCTCATGGTCAATGGTCCACATCATGGCCCATACTTTCCCCCATTCCATCCAGTGGGCCCTGTGAGGATTTATAATGTCTGGTGATTGCCCCTGAAGCACCATCCAGGGTAGCTCCAATTCCCTAAGACACCTCCACATATCGTCTCTTCCTGCCATTCCCCATACCCATTAGCCACCATGTCCACTTTTCCCACTCCAATGCCACCTTTTCTCTGTGGACATTGGATTGGTTGTGTCCATTGCACCTCTATGTCAAGAGGAGGCTCAGATTCCTCATGGATACTGGATGCAATCCTCTCGCTTTCAGTTGCACGCACTCTAGGCTCCGTGGTGTGGTGGTTGTCCTTCTTCAACTCCATCTTAGCTGAGTGAGGTGAGTCCAATAAATCAGATTGTAGGTGCTGGAGTCTGTTGAGGCTCAGGGCCTGGCTATCACATTGTCAGTCCAGAGATTCAGATCCCCTAAATATATCTTAAGCCCCGACACCAACTACAACTCCAGCACAGTAGCATGAAAGTCTTAAGAAGAGAGATCCCATCTGAGTCCAGATTCATCACGCATAAACACCAGCTCCAAAGAAGGGCCATCTGACATGGCAGTTAACCCCATCTGCCATGACCATAGCACCCATGGGCCTCTTTAGCCCTCAAATGAACCAATATCTGGGGGTTGTATCTACTTTATCTGTCTCTTAGACTCTGCTCAGTTGTGCATAAGGGCAATCCTTCTGACAGCCTTCAGACTCTTTTTTAGAGACTTGTAGCCATATAAACTCATTTCTCCTTTCCATTTCCCCCTTACATTAGGTCAAACAGCATTTTAAAGTCATGTTATTTTATGTAGACAGGGATATTCTGCTGATCTGCATTGAACCTTCCATTCAAGATCATTCTCCAGTTGCATCATCAGTTGGTAGTTGATAGTGATCCCTCGGTGCCAGGGAGGCTCATCCCCGGGTGTCATGTCCCACACTGGGGGGAAGGCATTGCATTTACATGCTGAGTTTGGCTTCGAGACTGGCCACATTTGAGCAACATGAAGGTTGTCAGGAGGAAACTCCCAGGCACAATGCTGCTCTAGGCCTTGTTCTTATTTCAGGCATATCAGCTCACAAGCATAATCATTAGCATCAGGGGCTCACTGTTGGACCCTCTTTCCTTCCCGGTCCTTGCCACTGCACTTGGGAGACTGTCGCTGCTCCCCTAGGGACCACGACAGAGCACCATCGGCCAGGAACCCAGTACCCCCCCAGCTGTAGTTTTTAATTGTTGCCACGATGAGTATATCCAAACATTACCATGGACCCTGGACATATATCCTGTATAGCTCCCTGTCAGCCATATATCACCTGTCAATAGTATCCTATACCGTATTCCTCTGTTGCCATTGTTGAACCACTTTGTGATCCAGAACTTCCTGAAAATTGAAGCCCAATATAATGTCAGGATCCCTTACTAGCAAAATGGCATATAGCGATGGGTTTAAAGGTTAGATATAGAATACGTGTTGACTTGGAAAAAAATCTACACCCTATCTTTTTCTTTTCCTTTTTTTTTTTCCCCTAATTATTGAACTTCTCTTAACAAGAGCCCTAGACCACAGCAATTCATATATATAATATACAGCACTCCCACACATCCACCACAAAACCTTTTCCCTTCCACAGCGATACTCTTACACCCTATTCACATCCTATTTACTTAAAGTGATGTACAGAGTCTGAGACAATAGCTTTCAAACAAGGTGACATCTGTGCTTACATTGTGGTGCTTACTTTAGTTCTCATATGATCTTGACATATTTTCCCCAAATATCCAAAGGGAACCAAGTTGCTTACTTTATACTCCACACTCTTCATCTAAAGATAAAGCTAACTTACCAAAAATCTGTAATAAAAGTTGAGATGAAAAGACAACCTCAGTTTCACTTGTTGCCTCTATAGGATGAACAGGCTTAGTATACTATAGTTTTAATTCTTACACATATCAATTCACTGAAAACTACTACTGAAAGCAGATATTGCCTGACATGGGCAGAGATATAAAGGTTCTCAAACTAGTAACCCTAGTTTGATTAATAATTGGTCACCTTTTACCATTTTTCAACATTTTTCTTTTACAAATCTTCAAAAAATATATCATATATTTGTAAAATACAAAAATATGGGTATGAGTACTAAATATTTCTCATCTATCCTTCCAATAACTTACTTGAGACAGAAGCTCTCAAAGATTTGGCATCATCTATATATTTGATGAATTTCCGTGAATAAAGAGAAATTGGGAGGGGGGGGCAACATCTTATTTTAGCAAATTTTCTTCTACTATATATTTTATAAGATTAAACTTCTCATTTTGAGATAACTGAAAATTCACATGCAGGTATAAGAGCTAATACTGAGAGCCCCAAGTATACTTTATCCCCAATGGTAACACCTTGCAACTCTACAGTATAATAGCACAAATAGAATATTCATATTTATACAGTAAAGATTCAGAACATTCCTACCATAAAATCCCTCATGCTGTCCATACAATAATGAATAGCCATAACCACTTCCTATTTTAAACTTGAACAACTACTTAATTGTTCCATAATTTTGACATTTCAAAAATATTATATAAATGGACACATACGGCATGTAACATTTTGCCATTGACTTTTTTCACTGGGCATAATTCAGTGGTGATTCATCAAAGTTGCTGGATGTATCAATAACTTGTTCCTTTTTATTCTGAGTAGTATGCGTAGTATGGACATACCACAGTTTATTTAAACATGCACCCATCAGAGGACATCTGGGTTGTCTTCAGTTTTTTACATTTACAAGTAAAGTTGCTATAAAATTTATGTACAGGATTTTGCATGAGCATATGTTTTCATTTCTCTGAGATAAATTCCTAGATGTGCAATTGCTAGATTGGAGGGTAGTTGAATGATAAACTAGAAATATGGTTTCCAGAGTGGCTGTACCTTATCATTCTTACTAGCAATGTCTGAATTCAGTATCTCTGCATGTTTGCCATGATTTGGTGTGTGTTTTAATTTTAGCCTTTTTGATAAGATTGTAGTGGTAGTCCATTGTTTTAATTTGCATTGCCTTAATAGCTAACAATGCTAACATATGTGCTTTTATCCATCTGTATATCCTCTACAGTGAAATGTCTTTCATGTCTTTTTTTTTTCCCCTAATTGGGTTATGGGGTTGTTTTTGTTCTTGTTCTTTTTTGTTGTTTGTTTACCATTGAGTATTGAGGAGTCTTCATATATTCTAGATACTTGTCTTTTGTCAGATATGTAAATTGAATATATTTCCTAATGTGTAGCTTGTCTTTTCATCCCTATAACAGGGTATTTCAAAGAGTATATGTTTTAAATTTTAATGAAATCTAATTTATCAATTTTCCCTTTCAAGGACTGTGCTTTTTTAGAAGTTTAAGAACTTCTATTGACCCTTAAAGCCCAAAGATTTTTCACCTATTTTTTCTAAAAGTTGGTAGTTTTATATTTTACTTTGAGTTAAGTTTGTGATCCATTTTGAGTTTCTATAAGGTGTAAGGCTTAGGTCAAATTTCTTCTCTTCTTTTTTATTTTTAATTTTTTTGAACTATGGATATCAAATTGCTCTAGCACCATTTGTTGAAAAGGTAATCTTTCCTCCATTAAATTACAGTTGCACCTCTATCAAAATCAATTTGGAGCTTCTCTAATAAAAAATTGTTTATAAAGAGAAGACCAATATCCCCCCAGCCCCCCAAAAAATCAATTTGGCCTTTTCGTGTGCATGTGTTTCTGTGGTCTCTATTCTGTCCCATTGATCTGTGTGTCTATTCCTCTGCAAGAATCACAAAGTTCTGATTATTACAGCTACTGAAACCTGATATTTTAAAAATGTCCACTAGCAGTTTAATATAGCAGTTATTTTAAGTTAAAATTATTGAGATAAAAATAGCATTTAAAACTTTATAGGGTATGTTAATATTTTTGTTTACAAAAGTTAACTATTTTTGGTTACTATTACACCCAAAAGAATGGGTGATTTTTAAAATCTCAATGAAAAGAGATAGCAGTAAACAAATTTAAGAAAAAAGGCTAAGATTTACAATAGAAAAAGATGCCTTTCATAGTAATCTTTCTACAGTATAAAATAATAATTTTAAATCATAAAAATATAAACTCTTTTAAAAATACAGCACATGTATATCCTAAAGGACTAAAACCATGAAATAGCAGGTATTTTGAACTATGAAATTCCATAAAAAGGTTTTTGATGTATTATGAGAAGCTTTCTGCCTTAAGTCCATAAATTTTTATTATTCATCTTAAATCTCATAAAACTTTCTTGAATGATTTCTAATCACTTATTCTCTACAGAAACTAATCTGCTGAATTGCCCTCCAACATTTACTTTGCTTTTTAACAGTACAAATTTTTTAACAGTACAAATTATCTATGTACAATACTACTCAACAACCCTACATACTGCTCTAATTGTGCTTTAGAGCTGACATGAAAATAATGAAACACTAATTGCAATTAGAGCATTTAATTTGTTCAGATTGCATTTTTTGTCTTGCCCCACTTGCAGAATTTTCTACGACCACATAACTTAGGCTCAAATATCACTAAAGAAGCCATCGAACCACAACCCAATGCATTTATTTCCCAGTCTGTCCCCAGTACCCACGTTTCAACTCTGGGCACATCCAGTAAGAAAGTCCTTGATCTATATATACAGGAAAGTCACAAATACATAGTAAGCCTTATCCTGAGAATAAAGAAGCCCTTACTTGCTGTTGCATTCCCCTCTGAATAGAGATGAAATTGGATCAGCACAAACACCTGGCAGATTGTCCAAGTTTTCACTAGCCAGGGATGGGAAAAAGGAACACTGTCTCCAAACCTCTCTTATGCAATCTTGGTCATCAGTGTCCCTTTGCAACTACTGAATATGAAGTATTTTCCCTAGATGAGCAGATAGCCAAGGAAAATTATGAACCACCTGAATGTATCGCAAAAATTTTTCTTGAAGAAGATGACTCCTTTACCTGTTTGACATCATATGCCAGAAGAACATATCTTAAATCTGGTGAAACTGAATGTCTTGATGCTTTAAAGGTTACCTAAGAAGAAAAAAAGAAACAATTAGCTTAAAAGGCTTAATAACACAGAGATTAACATGTACTTGGGTGCATCAATATAAAAACAAATATAAAGACAGATCTTGATTCTTCCTCACATTATGAAATGGGCATTCTCTTCCCCATTATATATATGCATATATGCATGTATGTGTGATAACACAGATGAATATAAAAACTTCAAGAGGTCATATTAGACATTTCATTAAAAATTGCTGATAGAGCTTTCTATAAATACACTAAAGGTGTTGTCAATATATTTTTTATTGTAATGAAAAACGAATATCAAAGTTTCATCACACAAGTAATACCAAATTGATTTTATATTTAAATGTTGAATTAATCAAAAGGAAAACATATAGTGACATTTAGTAGTATCATGATTTTCTGCATGTTTGCTTTTTCTTTTTTATTTGTTGAATATTTATATTTAAAGAAGATAAACTTACATTAAGGACAGTCTCTTTAAGAAA
This sequence comes from Dasypus novemcinctus, assembly GCF_030445035.2. Lineage (NCBI taxonomy): Eukaryota > Metazoa > Chordata > Mammalia > Cingulata > Dasypodidae > Dasypus > Dasypus novemcinctus. The sequence continues at coordinate 120,116,350 of NC_080679.1, read as the reverse complement.
CTCCCAGGTTGAAAAGATTGAACCATAAATATATTAGCAATTATATTTGATTTTAAAAACTGTATTGCCCCTGACTGAATTAGAGTTGATAATTTAATCATTGAATAAGAAAATGTCAAAAGGAATTTGAAATACCAACAAAGGAGAAATAAATCTAAAGAAAACACAGGCAAATAAAGTCATTTTTAAATTCAAATCCAGGGAAAACACAAGCAAATAGAGTTGATGCAGCAAAAATCTATAAAATACAAACAAAAAAGTAAATAAAATGTATGCAAAGTTTGAACAAATTAGATGGTCTGTATGGCATATATAATATTATACATCTTACGTAATAAAAAAAAGAAAAGGTGAAGTCAGTTTTTCTTACCTGGGGACCCCTCCACCCAAGTCCCATGTATAAGATACAAAACTCAGGTTAATCAATATCGGGCAAAATTTGTTCTGTCCAGAGCTACATATTCAAGAGAATGGAGTGGTCAGTTCTAAGCCACATGTGCAAAAGAATGGAGTTGTCAGGGATATACCACTGAGTGGCAAGGATAAGATTTGGGGTATTTGCCCACATTCACCTTGATGAGTTGTATAGTCCAGGTACAAATCACGAGAGAAACTCAAAGTGATCCTTGGCAATTCTTCCTCTCAAAGATTTTGGTTTTCATATTTTAAAAGAGTCATTTCAATAATCATGAAAGCAATGATGATGACGATAGGAACAGTAGTGGCTGTCCTTGATCAATCATTTTGCATATGCTCCGGGGTTGCTAAGAATTTTGTATATGTTATATCTCAGTCGTCATCATAGTAACACTGTGAGATGGTTTCCTCATTTATATTCCCTCTCTCTCTTCTCTCTTCCTGTCTCTCTCTACCTGTATCTCTATCTACAGATCTATCCATCTATCGATTGATCATCTGTCTATCTCTATCAGATAACTTGTCCAAGGTCATAAAATTACTAAGAGTAGGAGCATGTTTGAAATATTCATTTACAGAAGCAGCAGATGCATTGCTCATAAAGAAACAGCAGATATATCAACATACATTAACTTATTGCATGTTGAAACATGATAGAAATTGTTCTGTGGGGAATTTAGGTTAACACTGAGGACACAAGGTCATCTCTCCCAACATAACAGTATCAGGAGGAATATTAATATCTAAAAATTGGTTAACAGAACAACACAATCATTCCTGGGCTATAGGGATTAGGAAACTCTAATACCACAGTTCTTAAACCTTTCTCAGGGTCACCAAGAAGCATACCTAACAAGAGAATCCTGGAGAGACTCCTGTTGTAGACCCTACATTATCTCACCAGCAGGAAATTTTTTTTTCTTTTAGAGAGAGCTTTCTTGTTTGAAGTCTGAATTATTTAAAGAAAATCTCACCTTCCTCGTCCCCGTCCACCCTCGTGTGATGTTTCTCGCACAAATTAACTTCACAGGTTCTCAGGTGTGTCTGTACCTCCGGTAACAACATTTTAGTATCTTTTACAGTTCCTACAATTATCCAGTCTGGCACTTTATTAATTATCACTACACTGCCTCCAGCTTATGCAGTGCACACATTGGGAAATTTTCCAAACACCATTTCAGGGGCCCAAACTGCTAAAGCTTCTTCTACATTTAGTAATTTATGTGCAGGTCACAGTTGCTACAGAGATGATACACTTACTATCTCAGCCAATAAATCTTGGGCAAATCCCCATTACCAAATACCCTTTAATATTATCATCTATTGCATCTGAGGGGGTTAATTTTTTCCAGCTACCACAGGAGACTCCTTGGTCTACTTTGAACCTAACTACAGGCATTATTATAGTTCTGTTTGAATCCTAACCTGGTCTGCCTTTAAATGATCACTTGAGGAAGTTTATTATTGCCAATACTGCTATTAGGTTACCTATATATTTAATCAGTTAATTATTATTAGAATAAAAGGATGCAGAAATTGAGTTTATATGGCTAGGAATCTTCCAAAAAGAGTTGGGAGGTCATCAGAAGGGTCACGCTTCTGCACACCTCAGCAGGACCCCAGAAAAAGCCACAGTAGTTACAACCCTATGTACTGGTTCTTCTGAAGGCTACAGAGATCCACAGGGCATATGGTCAAGGCAGATGGATTTGGAATTCTGTGCCATGGAAGAGGGTCCTACTTTGGAATTTGTGCTCCTGAGTGTGACGGAGCTGGACTGAAATGTGGCTTTTCTACACATGCCTCTTCTGTCACTTTTACTGAACCTGTGGTTGGTGCTAGGGAGGGTGCATAATCAGGAGACTTGAATCTCTGGACTGCCCATGTGCCAGCTGGGCCCTGCGCCTCAACAGAGTGGCGACTCCTACTCTCTGGTTAATTGGTCTTACCCAGGTCAGCTAACAGGGAGGTGAAGATGGTCAACCACCACACCAGGGAATCAAGAGTGCCTACTCCTGCAAGCAGGAGAATTGCATCCATCATCCATATGGAATATAAGCCCCCTCTTGATCTAGAAGTGGAGAGAGCATCACCATACCAGGGTCCACAGAATGAAGGAATAAAATATGGACTAGAATGGAGTTACTGATATTCTACTATAAAACTATTGTGACCAGTAACAGAAGAAATTTTGGCATTGAGGTAGAGAAAGTGGCCACAGTATTTGCTGAGGGCAGGGAGACGGAAGTAGAGATGTGATGTGGGGCATTTTTGGGAATTTGAGTTTTTCTAAATGATATTTCAGGGTCAGATGCCAGACTTTATATATTCTGCCATAACCCACTGAATGTACTGGGGGAGAGTATGAACTACAGGGTAAACTATTGTCTATGTTATTAATGCAGCAGTACCCCAAAATGTGTTCACCAAGTGCAATGAGTGTGCCACAATGATGGGGGAGGTTGTTGGTGTGGGAGGAGTGGGGTATGGGGGGTATAGGGGAACCTCATATTTTTTAATGTAACATCTTTTTTGTGATGTATATATCTTCAAAAAATACAATTTACAAAACTGATGAGGTGGGGTGGGGAGTGGGTTATATGCAAACTTCTTATGTTTTTTGTTTTTTATGTTTTTTAATGTAACGTTCCCTGTGATCTATTAACTTTAATAAAAAAAATAGGAAAAAAAAAGGATGCAGAAATATTTTCTCTGAGCTTATTGTTATTAATCAGCAATGTTGCCTACCAGTGCATTTTTTGACACTCAAAATGGCATTAAATTATGTGAAACTTGCCATCCAGAGACAGTCAATTAAAACCAGGCATGGTAAGGTAATCATAAGAAATTAAATACGCCAGGGGATTAACTAGAACAATTAAACAGGAAAGACAAGTTATTTGATCAAGTTGAGAAAGAAATGCATGCTTTCAGGCAGCTGAGGAAGATTTTTTTGTGGTATTTCATTGGTTTCCTTCAGGTCAACCAAAACTCATTAATTGAGAATTCAAGATAGGACAAGCACCACGGTAAACACTGAACGTACTACAAAGTTGAGAAACAAAGTCCACGAGCACATTTCCAACCCCTACCAGCACAGTAAGACGAGCACCATGGATCTTTCAGTCTATGGTAGGGCAGGGATCCCAGCCCGAATGTCCTGGCGACTGGATGGGCTGCGTAAGAAGGCAGCAGTCTGGGCCAGGACTGAGGATAAATGGAGCCGCCATGCTGTTCAAAAGGGCAGAAGCCCCTCAGTGCCATGTAGCCGTTGTCTTCCACAGAAGTGCTATTAGTTGTCCACATTTTTTCAAGGTAAGCAAGAAATTAAAATACTCTAGAAATCAACTTACATCTCTTGATTTTTATAGCTCAGCACTTTAAAAATATATCTGTAGGACAGATCCTGCCTTAAAGGCTGCCAATCTGCTAATTTTTGATAACGTAAGAACTGCCATAAGCATGGGGAGAGGGGAAAGAAGACAACTATTACGAGGTTTGAAGAAGTAAATGAGAACCTGATGATCCAGTGTTTTTCAGTTCAATGAAGTTATGGGCCACCATATGAGAATAACCTTCACAAAATGAACAAGCGGCTAAAAGGATTCCTGGTGGAAATTATGGATTCATGCTGATATTAATACCGTAAGCTCTATCATGAATAGGACATAGTAGAGCTAATCACTGTTTTCATTAATGGTGAAATTTAAAGCTAAGGAAGTAACAAAATCTGATTTTAATTTAGAATGAGTGCTCTGGCAATTGGGTAGAAAATGAGCTGAATCTGATGATGCCTTGAGGTCTTGCAATCTAGTAAGAGGCTCTGACGATAATCCAGGCAAGCAACCATGAGGACCTAAATTAAGGTGCCATCGTGGCCAAACAGAGAAGGAGAAATGCACAAGGGTTATCGAATAAAAACAAAAGGATTTAATGATTAGAGCTGAAAACTGAAAAAGAAGGAAATGCACCAAATGACTCTAGGTTTTCAGGGTTGTATAACTGGGTGAATGTTGCCATCACTACGAAAATTGGAGAAAGAGGAAAATAAGTACCTATTGAGAAAAAATGTAAACATGCCAAATTTAGAGAGGTTATGATTTTAGTCCCTGCTGGAGATGTTCCGGATTTCTGTGTAAAAGCCTGAGGTTTAAGAGAGCTCTCTGGGTGTGTCATCTTTAATCAGCTACACAGGTTAGAAGATGAAAGTCTTTCCTTGGTTCAATGCAAATCCATCCCTACCAACAAAAAAGGTAAAATCCCTGAAGCAGCATACTCTATCAAGGGTAGAGGGGGAACAGTGCAGTGGTAATGAATTTTGTTACAATAACTTTTATTCTTTAAATGTGCATTTTTCCTTCTCCTGGTACTTTTGCTCACCCTGCTGCACCTACCTGCAACGACTTCACCTCTCCCCCTCCTTTTCAACTTCTACTTCTGAAATGTCATTCTAATTCTCCCCCTTCAGCTTTCCCTGTCCTTCTCAGCTCAAGTGATTAATCTGACCTCATATGAATATTATTATAAGTGCAGTTCATCTAACAATAGATCACTGTTTCATGGGTTGTTTGGAACGGCAATTTACATTTTTTATTGCCGCAGTAATGCCCCCATTAAGAAGCTCCACGGCAGTGATTCACTTTTGTCAGAAACATTATAACTAGAGGTAGAAATAAGATAATGATAGTATTCTGAGGTGTCAGATTTTGAAGATCGTGGCAAGAAAATCATTAAACAAGAACTTAAATGTCAGAAGTGCCTGAAAATATAAAATATGTACTTAGATGACTGGAGGCTGAGAAAGGACTAAGAAATGAATAAGACACAGGGTTAAAAATGAACTGAACTTAGTGAGAAGGACTTGGTTGCCCCAAGATGCCTGAAAATGAGTAAAGACTAGGGATTGTCTAGTCAGGACTAGCAGTGTTTTTCAGATCTTGGAGATATATATATATAATTAAAAAAAAAAAATCCCCAGCTGGATAAACCCCTAAGCCTTGAGAGCTAGAAAGGCTAGGCATCCCTGTTCCTGAGGAAGAGTGGACCCAGCAGGGGTGGCTGTAGCACTACCTCGAAGGCATCGAACACACCTTTGGCTGTGGTGCGTGCTTGTTCCAGGGCCAGCAGCCAGGGGTGAGAGCCTGCCCCACACTTCAGCCCTGCCGTCTCCTGATCGGGGCTTGTGTCTCACAGGATGGTTGTCCCAACCCCTAACTTGGGACCGGCCCTTTCCCCACCAGGTGTACCTTGAGTTTGTGAGTGTCTTCTGCTGGGTGGGATCAGAGGGTGATTTTCCTTTTAGGTGAATAAACATAATTTTTAAAACATGAAAACAGTTTTAACAGAGTATGATGAAAACAAGAATGTAAGTTTTCATGGACCTGCTGTCTGTCTTTCCCTCCTGCTTTCACCACCACCAAACTCCCTACACACACACACACACACACACACACACACACACACACTCATGGGCACAAACCAAAAGACACAGCCATCCCTTCAGTTTAATTTATTCTGAGGTACAACTTCCCTCAATAACCAATCCAATATTAGTTTATAGATAATTGGGGGGGGGGGAAGTTTAGAAAAGTCATTTCTCATTCTAGAAAAATAATTAATTTTCTAAATCTTTGACTAAGTATATATTATGAAGAAGTTTCTTTCACAGTACCATCATTCAAAAACCAATCAGATCAAATCATTCCCTGGCTGGAACAAAGTGATTGGAGGCAGGGGAAGGGTCACTATTCAGTTGGAAAGGAGAAAAGAAGGTTGAGAGCAGCTGGTAGAGAAGACGACCAGATGGCAGCTCACGGTATAATGCCAGAGTAGCTCTCCTTCCCTGCCTGTCTTCAAATGAAGGAACACGGAAGAGGCAAGTAGTATTTGCCCTATAGCTCTAAACAAAGCCATATTTTATTTTCTGTGGCCCTAACAGTATTTGTATACCAGGTATCTCTCTCTTTCTCAATAAAATGTGTTTTTTTTGATACCATGCAGTCTATTGATGTCGTAATATTTTATAAAAGATTGAAAATGCAGAAAATGCTACAGTGCTACTATGTCGTGTTTAAATCCATTGAATTGGAACCTGCTAACCCACGTAGAGTATCTCACATATATCTTCATTGGTCAATAAATGCGAACAGCCAAAATAATATTTTATTTATTTGAATCATAGGACATACACTAAAACATTTAAAAATCAATCTGTATTTTTAACAGAAGGTGAAAACTAATGTACAGTGAATTCTATTCATAACTTTCTATAAAAAAGGTAGACAATGTATATAAATTTAAGGAGAAAATATCAAAATTTTTCAAGTCAAAACTTCAATAAATTAGAAAATTTTTGGCTAGAGAAAGAAGGAAAGGGATATCGTACCTTGCATATTTATGCAAATTATTTCTTTGAAGTTCGGTTTGCTCTGGTCTACTGACTCTTGAAATTGTCTTAAAACTTTCCAAACATTTATCAAATGTATTTTTCTCTTAAATTGTGCTGCTACATTCAAGTACATCAGGTAAAACATATAGAAAGAAATTTAAAGTTGTGAAAGTCTTAAAAATATCACATTAGAATTTCTGGACCAGTTTTCCTCATGGTGACCTTAAACTCATATGCATCCAATAGAACATCATATTTGAAAAAAGTAAACGAAAGATCATGCAGCAATTCTCAGTAGAGTGTACAGCTTCTTATTTTCTAATTTGGGAAAAAAAAAAAAGTTCTCTAGATTCTCTAGACAAATGTCTGCCTCTTTAAACCGTTCCTTTATAAAATAAGATGGGTGAACTGGAGTGAGCCAGCAGAAAAGGACTCAAGCTCACTCTTGCCATGATATCCCATCAAACAAATTTTAGAGAGTATCATTCCATAAACTCAATAACGTAGTTATATTTCAAAATATGATATGCATATTTCAAGAGTTTCCGTCTATAACATGATTATGTTTCTGGCATAGACCACGAAGATGACTACCAAGAACTTTGCAATTCCCATATTTTTTTTTTTTAAAAAGAGAAAATTTCATAGCCAATAACGTTTGTTTAAAAAATTGCATTTTTTTTAAAAACCTCTAAGAGTGTTTTGCAAGGATGAGATTTCAAAATGGAAATAGTGCTTTAACGAGTAGATCTTCTTGACAGTTAATCGATTCTCTTATAGTCAAAAGGCCCATTTAAAGTTGGTATAACATCATTAATTTAGTATTGCCATTAATAATTCCAAGGAACAAGACAGAATATTAGGTTAGTAACTAAGAAGGAAATGTGTCACAAATTTGACTTATTCTGACATATTTCTTGCTAAAACAGTATCTGAAGTCTACTTTCTCCACTCCATTTATGGTTTTGGGTGAAATTATTGTGTATAGATGGTATACTGCCTATTCATTAGACTGTGTTCATATAAATGGTCCTGAAGTGCATAGAAGTGAATCATAACTTCTGCTTCATGACATGGCAGCATTAATAATAGCATTGCCAGATTAAGCAAATAGAAATAGGGAATGCCTGGTTAAATTTAAATATGAAGTCCAGTAGCAAATATATTGCAATGGGCATACTAATACTATATATACATTGATTATTTGAAGTTCAAATTTAAATGGTATCCTCTATGTTATCTGGCAACAGTTTGCATTGATCTTGCATGGTTATATTCTAAACAAATATTTACTGCCCCTTTCACCTACCAGAGAATTAGAACAACCCCAGGAACTTACAGCTCCACATTTTCTCATCTAACTTCTCCCTGACTGTTCCCTATAGGAGGTAACCATCTTCCTGATCTGTGTTTATATATTCCCCTTGGATTTTTTTGTTTGCTTTGTTACCCATCTATGTTTGCCTAAAGACATCTTATTTAGTCTTTAAAAGAGATCTCAGGCAGACTGTGATCTTCGTATCCTTTTCTCATTTAGCACTCTGTTACTGATTGATGCACATTTCCATTTATCTGTGCAGTTCACTTATTTTATAGGTTATATGATATTCCATTCTTTTACATTCTCTTCAAGCTTTTATGATTTGCTCTTCTTATCACATATCATTTTTGTTCATGTATTTTCTTGTCCTTGGGCACTGGGTACTTGTTTTCATTTTTGGTACTCTAAAAGTGCTCACTAAACTTTTGTCTTGCTTCCTGTGGACATGAGTAACAGTTTGCTTATGCACATACCTTGGGAAGGGCTGGTGGGCTACACAGCATTTGAATGCTCTATTTCCCATAATAATGACAAACAGTTACCCAAAATGAAAACACAAATTATACCCTCACTAGCAACATGCAAGAGTTACTATTATTCCACATCTTTTCTAATAGTTGGTAATTTCAGAATTAAGCTTTGCCAATATAAAGGTATGAAATAGACGCTCCATACATTATGGATAAGCATTTTACTCATTATAAATTATGTTCAGCATCTGTTTATTTGCTCATCAACAATATTTGTTTCTTCTGTGAAAAAAAAATTGTTTATGTATTTTTTTTCATTTTTCAGTTGATTTGGAAAAGTTCTTAATATTAATTATAATAATATTTTATCAGTTAACTAATGGTTTTCATCTTGCCTTTCTCCTTTCCTACTTGGCATGCTCTATTATATCAAAACTGTCTGTATCTTTTAGGTTTTGCACAAGGTTTTACTAAAGACAGGATGCAAAGGACCCCAAAATAAGGATATTTTAATTAAGAGGAAGATTCTGAAGATACAATTCATTTGAAAAGCAAAAGAAGAAAAAGGCTCAGGTTTTCAACTTTAAACATAATTATTTCTTGAGTATGAGAACAGATGGAGTATCACTGCTCATGACCAAACTCATAGCAATAGGCTACTCAATCGTCAGGGTCCTTTTCAGAAGCAGGAGTATCACGAAGGACCATTTACTCTTCTCTGTCAAAGCCAAGAACATTTGTAAACCAAAGAATAATTTCATATTTACTTCCCTGATGACGTAGTGTTTTCTGTTTAGTTGGGGAAAGAAAGAGGGCCTGTAAAATTAAGGGTAGAATAAAGCGAGAAACTATCAGGAACTGTGATAACTGTCTCAAGATTCAGAGCCCTTGAGCCCAAATTCCTAGCTTTGAAATTAGAATAGGGTTCTTCTTTCTTTGTCTCACCCTCACTATTGCAAACTACTGCTCATCTCCACAGCTATACTTAAAAGCTGATTTAGAAACTGAAGGATGGATATAAAAATAAATTTCAGAATGAATTAGTTAGGAAATTACTTGTCATTTACCAGACCTGCATTTTAATAGCCCAAAGGTGAAATGTCCATTTATAGCTCCAATCTTTTTTTGAAAAGTTTGGAGAGCTAAGATCAATACCTTTTGCACACGTTTTTAAATGTCCATATGGTGAGTGGATTTAGCTGCAAGCCTGGAGAAGATGTTTGGCTTGTGATTTTTTGTATTTCGAATGATTATTTTTTTGTTTTATTTAGAAAACTGACTGAAATAACATTTAAGAGGGTAGGTATATTTCCAACCCTTGGGACAATCCACTAAATTTTATTAAGCATGTATTTAAAGCCAAATTAGTTCATTTTCCCATTGTTTCTCCCTCCCTTTCAAACATTCATTCATTTATCCCTTCTTTCATGCAAGTTAATAACAGATACAGGCCCACTAAGAGATTTGAAATACACAAAGTCCTCTTACTGGAGTTTCCAAATGATGGTGAATAAATAATTCCAGTGAGACGGAGGCTAAGAAAAACATCTAAAGAAACAAATGTTGCTGCACATGCATATCACTTGAAAAATCCCAATTTTAAAAACTTACTAAGAGGGACTGACAGATAAAGAAAGACAATTGCCAAGGTACATTTGAAAAGACGACATTCAACCTTGCTCATAGTTAAATAACTGCAAATCAATTTAACAATTGAATATCAATCTTGTCAATCAAATTTTTAAGCATTAACATATTTGACAATACCGAGAGAGTAACAGCAGGCAAAAAGACAATATTTTATGCCTTTGGTTTACATGATTAACACAACGAGACACTGTCTACAAAATTTTAAACTAACCTTCCCTTTGATCCAGCAATACTACTGTTATACATAATACTGACAAATATATCTCAAAAATGTTTGCTTAGTATACTTGGATTATGCATACAATAGGGAAAAATTAAATAATTGATAATATATCATCAGGGAAATTCTACATGGCTAAATTATATTAGAAGAAAATAACAAAAATGTCCATATAAAAAGATCAAATTACATTATTATATTACATATATATATACATGTATAGTATAGACCATTCCTACTGTAGAAATTAAATATGTATGTAAGTATATTAAATAGGTATATATGTATATGTATACATGCATATATTAGTGTATATTATTTTGAATTATTTTATCATTTATATTATATTTTTGAAGACATATACAAAAATATTTCTGAAGAAATTTTAACAGGCAAAAACGTCATGCCTGCCTTCCAAAATGCTTATTGGGAGTGACAGACAGGAAAACTTATATATATATATATATATTTTTTTTTTCATCATTACACAAAGTTCTAGAGGTAAGAGTTGGTACAAAAATGTGTATATATATATATACACACACATTTATGTATATATATACACACACACATTTGTATATATATACACACACACATTTATGTATATACACACATACACATATATACACACATTTATATATATATACACACATATATATACACACACATATATATATACACATTTCTGTACCAACTCTTACCACTAGAAATTTGTGTAATGATGAAAATATTTGGTATCCATGTTGTCCGAAGTCTCATGTGAATACTGAATACTTGAAATGTAGTTAGTGAGAGTCAGCAAAGGAAATTTTAATTGTATATGATTTTAATTAATTTAAATGTAAATTTAAACAGCCACATGCAGCCAGTGGCTCTCATACTGGACAGTGCAATATATTATTTAAATTTCTTAACAATATGTTTTATGACCTTGTTTTCAAAAATATTAATGGGGAAGATTACAGATAATATTGTATTATCATATGTATTATCATAATCATCCTATTTTTTATTAAACTGTTCATTTTTAATATTTTAAATGGGTATATCTTTGAATGAAGATTCTGTAAAAAGTGTTACACAAACAAGCTCTGATTAATTCAGAGTATATAAAAGTAAACACTTTTTCCAAAACAAGAACCTCAACCGTCTTTTTTTGTTTGTTTGCTTTTAAAGTTAGTATTAATATAAGGGTTCACTCAGTACATCTATATGACTTACATCTTTATCTAACATTTACCTTTTTAAAGAACAGAGTGTGTCTCTAAAATAATCACCATCATGGTAGTGCTTGAATATGAGAAATATAAGCATTCTCATTCTGCATTCAAATATGAGTACCTTTTTTTTTTAGGTAAAAAATACATATATATTATAATATACTTTCTTATATTATGATGCAGTTTTTCATTTTTCTCAGGTACTTTTTCTTCTCTAACGCTTTGTCAAAATCAATGGTGTACATGATAGGCATATTCTTCTCTAGGAAGATTTATTCCCTTCATATATTTTTTAATATATAAATATATAGAGGGATATATGGGATAGGTCCATGATGTCAGACATTAGGGTTGTTGAAGGTAAAATTTTCATTATAGTCTCTCCTAATTCATGGCAGTCAGACTTTCACCACTGATCAACTGCATTAATGATTGGGGGGGATACAATCATACAGTTAATACAAGACAGCCTATTAGCCTAAAATACATATAAGAAGTATTCAACATAAAATGACCCAAAACATTTTTTTCTAGACAGAGTGGAAATGAAGTTGTAATTATCATAGCTAGAACATCAACAAATGTGAGAATATGATATTATAATTAGTTATCTTATATTGGTAAAATCCTTAGGCTCTATTCTGCTTTTAGTCAAACAAAGGGAACACATACACACATGTAAAATTATAAAAACAGAGACAAGAAAGAAAAGAACAGGAAAAACGGAAGAAACAATGACTGAAAACTTCTTTAACATGAGGAAAAAACTTAATCTACACATTCAAGATTTTAAAAACTCTGAATAACAAACTCCAACTGGAGTGAAAAAAGAATCACACATGGACACATTATAGTCAAAGTGACAAAAGTCAAAGACATCAAGAAATTCTAGGGTAAGCGCATGAAAAAAGATTATATATGAGAGAGAATCCAGATAATGGCTTACTTCTTATAAGAAACAATGATGCCAGAAGAGAGTGGAATGACATTTTCAAAGTATTAAAAGAAAGCATATCAACCAAGAATTATATATACAACTTAAGTCTCCTTAAAAAACAAAGGAGAAATTAAGACATTTTATGATTAACAAAACTGAGGAAACTTGATGCTACGAAACCTGCCCTATAAGAAATACTAAAGAGAATCCTTCAGTTTGGAATGAAAGAATGCTAGACAGTAACTTGAATTCATCCAATTACTTGAATGAAGAAATATTTTTAAGTATGAGAAAAGATAACGACATGTATTATGAAAGATATTATAAAATTATTTTTATTCATAACACTTATCTGGAACTATATATCAATAAAAATAATGTATGTAGTTTATAATTATAAAACTATTTTGATGGTACTAAAATGTAAAGATGCAATTTATATGACAATAATAGCACAGTAGAGATGGAGGGGATAGAGATATATTAGACCTGTTTATACATGCTATTGAAATTATGTACCTATTAATCTGAACTAGAATTGATTTAAATTAAAATGCTAATTGTAACCCCCAGGACAATGATTAAATAAATAACCAAAAAATATATTACGAAAGAGGCAATAAGGAGATTAAAATGTACAGTAAAAATATCTATTTAACAAAAAGAAAGTTAGGAATCAAAAAACAGAGGACAAGAAAGAGATATAAGCCAGACATAAAATAAATTTCAAATGGCAGATATAACTACTAGCTTATCAATATTTAAACTAAATGTGAATAAACATTCAAATCAAAAGACAGAAATAGGCAGAATGCATTAAATAGCATGATCCAATTATATGTTCTCTACAAAAGACTCATTTTAGACTTAAAGACACAATTAGGTTGAAAATACAAGCAGAAAGATATTCCAAGTAAACTATAATCAAAGCAGAGCTGGAGATGCTTTTCTAATATAAAACAAGACAGAATCTAAGCAAAAATCATTCATATACACAAAAGGAATTTTATAATGATAAAAGGCCATTCCATCAGAAAAATATATCAATTATTACTTAGACATACCTAATAAAATAGCCTAAAATACATGAAGCAAAGATGGATAGGATTAAAGGAAGAAATGGAAAATTCAACAAAAATAGATGAAGACTTCAATATCCCATATTCAGTACTGAATAGAACAACTAGGTAGCAGATCAACAAGGAAATATGACTTAAATGACATTATAAACTACAAAGATGAAACAGACATCAAGAGAAACCTAGTAAAATACACATTAGAGAAAAACTGATAAAATGTAAATGTTCCTTAATATGGACCAATGAAATGTTTGTACAGTGAAGTGCCATACAACTATAAAAAAATGAGATAGACCAGGTATTATTGATATGAGTTATTGGCAGGGACAGATTAGAGAATAAAGTTAGTTGCAGAAAATACTTAAGTGTTAACTAACTATAGGAAAAATTCATGGTAAAAGTTCTAATTACCCCTCAGAGTGGTATGGGGAAGAAGTAGGGAGGAGTGAACGTTGTCTTTATACCATATATTTTGTGTACTGTTTGAATTATTCCAATGAGCATGTAAAATTTTCATTATTTCACCCTCAGTGTAGTTCTGTCTTATTAGATTCTTTTCAATAAGCAAGGATATCAACTGTAATTTTTTAAGCAATTATATATACAAAGACACAGCAATAAATCTGCTGTTGTTTAGGAAAAATACTGAGTTATTAGATCAAATAACCAAAACTAAAATATTTTTAAATTTTAACCTCCAGATGACAATGGGTTGCATTTCTTTGCTCCAAGTATATTTCTTAATTTTGTTTAAAGTCTTTCTCCAGTCAAACAATGAGAAATGCCCCTATTGTCCTGTAATATATCAAAATATGTGCATGTATACACACTTGAACGAAATTAGTCAATTTGTCAAGACTAATTGGAAAATACTGAAACAGAATTACCCATTCTAATGTCAAATTTAAAACATTAGGAGACTGGCTTGTTCCCTCTATTCCTGATTGGACCATGGCAATCAGTCAGCAAAGTCCAGTTTACTTGGGTCCCCAAACTAATCCTAAATCTACCTACTTTTTACCTTCTCCATTAGTACGGCCCTAGGGGTAACATTGCAGTAGGTTTCAAAGAGGTCTCTCCATTTCTGCTTTCATTTCTCTCCATGTATTCCTCATATTCTTGTACCATATGACAGAGTGCTCTTTAAAATATGACTCAGATATTGTCACTTTCTTTCTTCAAAGTGTCTCTATTGCTCTCAAAATAAAGCCTTGCCCTACAAAATAAGTAGAAATCCTTCCCCTACTTATCTCACTGTGTTTATCTTGTGCCCTTCTCCACTACTTACATATTTTCTGTTCCTGGAATAGATCTATGCAGTTCCCAGCCTGGATTCTTTTTAATTATTGTTCTTTTAGACTGTAAAGCTCTTCTTCACCCTGACCTTGATAAGTTGCCTTCACAGCAGGCCTTTCATAACTACCTAATCATTTTCTCTCCCATAAGCTGTGTTGATTTTCTGACAGCCCTAAGTACTAGTCGAAATTTTGTTGTATTTTCATTTGATTATTTGGCCATTATCTTATCTTTACTCACCAAAATGTAAGGCTGCCTTGTTCACCACTGTATTCCCAGAACCTGGAATATTATCTGACACATAATAGGGGTTCCATAAACAGTTCTCAAACAAATGAACAAACTAAGACATGAGTCATTTCAGTAACGATGCGGAAACATTATAAAGATGGTGAGTTAGAAAAATCTCTGCAAGCTTTTAAGAGAAGGAAGAGCCCCACATGAAAAGTAGATTATTTCAGACAAATTTATCATGGAAGAGATGGGAAGAGAAGCTGAGGGGTAATTCCTAATAACAGATGCTAAGTGATGATGAATCTGTGTGCGTGCAGACATGCTTGACACAACTAAGGCTGTTTCCCTCTGTTCACATAGACAGGATTTACAGAAGAACATGCAGATGGAAAGAATGATGACATAGGTGGTAGCCATGGAAATATTCAACATAAGCTAAAATCAAAGATGGTGACTTCAGCCCATTTAAGGCAACCAAAAACATTTAAACCACACTTTTTCTATTTGCTCGTTCTCTTTTACTTTCATTGTCTATTGCTTTCTCCAAGGTTAGCTGGTAAGAAAAATGAATGTTTGGTATATGAGTGTGTATAACATATGCATATTTAACTCATCAAAATCTTTCCAAAAAGTTTTCAGAAATACACATATACACACAGAAACTCCTTACAGATAAAGCATTATAAATGCAATTTATTTTTACGTTTTTTAAAAAGTGATTTTGAACGGCATGCTCAAATAGGTATATTAGAATAAACACTGGACTAGGATACAATAAATTTGTATTCTAGCCTTAATAGTACACAGGTTTATATCCTTGAGGGAGGCCTGTTACTTCTCTGGTTCTGTTTCTTTTTACATCAATTGAAGTGTCAGACAAGAAGAATTCATTCCAGCTCTGTAACGTGCTGCCATTGTCATTTGATGTTTGCCCAAATTTGAACTTCCTTGAAAGCTCACATACGTTCTAAAGCAAACCAAAGTGCTAATTTAATATATTTTCATTTTACTAAGATAACTGTGATCTACAGTGTATATAGGTTACAAATATTTTCACTAATGCACGGTTCTACTGCAGTAAAGCTGTACAAGACAAGGTCATTCTGAAATGCCAAAAGGAAAAAAAAATATGTCATCAACTTGAAAATCTTTAAAGATCTCTTGAAAATGTATCTTATCAAATTCCACCATGAATTAACAGAAAAATACATTAATACATTAATAGAAGACACACATATTTGACTGTCTGTGACCAGAAGAGAGCCAAATATAAAATTATTCATAATGAAAATGAAAGGCAGAAATGTGTATCAGATGTCCAAGGGCATGTAAGTGGAGACTTAAATTGTTCAAAATGGACCCATCAGTGCTGAATACAATTCAGAATGCTGACCTCTCAGAAAGTCAAATTCCAAAACAATTTTGATTAATAACAGTAAATCTGACTGCCTGTTAGCTTCCAACATCCTGTCTCACACACATCAAAGTAATTTACCCCTTCAACTCCAAAGAGACTAGATGGGAATTTGCAAAGAAGTAAATACTGGTATTGAAATCATTTCACTGCACATATCTAAGGAGACACATTAGACAAAACTGAACCAACCCAATTCATATTGTTAAGCAAGTGATCTCTAATATGAAGAATGATATTCATGTCAGTGTTTTAGTCCTGACCAAGAAGGCTTTTAAGATATATCTTTTAGGTAATTTTGAATTCTGTCAATGACTCCTTCAAGAATATGCATAATGATTGAGTATGACTGTAGATGTGGTTTTATTAGTAGTACTAATAAATTAGTAACACTAATTAATAACACTATGAAGAATAAAAATGATTACACGAGGTAAGATACTTTGTTCCAGTGAATACATTTCTCAGAAGTGCCTGGTTCTTAGGTCATTCAGAAGGGTAATTTAGCGTGAAACATAATAAGGAGTGATCTATTTTAGCCCATTTCTCACCTAAAGGAACCATATGAATAATTGTATAGAATCGGAAGTTAAACACACTTGCAAACACATGGGTATCTCCTCTCATACTCTAAATTAAATTTATGTTGAGTTGAAGTCCAGGGTGAAGAACAGAACTATTCTTTTTAGGTTTCTTGTTTTTATGGCCATCAGTTTTAAAACTATAGTAGAATGCATTTTCATAATCACATAACTTAGAGAATTTTTGAACAGGCTGAATATTTATAGGTTGGGAAAGATAGATTCAATGTTTTCTTTCCTAAAGGAATAACTATAACATAATCATTCCAGTCTTTGCTAGAAAACATATTAGCCCATTTTTATTTGCCTGAATATGCATGGATGTCATTAAAGTAAGATCCTTTTTTATGACAAAGAGTTGGAAGATATCCAAATAATCCAAATAAATATAATAACAGTTTTCAAAAGGAATAATGTGGATGTATAAAGTATCTAAATACAAGAGAAGCATGAAGGTATCTAACAATAAGCAATGGTGATTTCTATGGTGAAGGGGATAGATATTCAAAATCCCAAGACGATTAAAATCTGTTATTCTTAAACACAGTGCAGCAATGAAAACAGTTAGGCTGGCTGAATTCTCCAACGGCCATTAGGTTTTATTTTTCCCTTTTTAATTTAAAGAGGAATAATTGCTGGTCAAAAGAGTTGATAATAGCCAAAAGAGTAGCATTAACTTATGTGAATAAAGAGACTATAAGAAAACTGGGGTCATGTTTTAAACTGTTTCTTGCAATATCCAAAGGAAAGAAAGCCAAGAGCAAGTGATTCCACTCATGCATGCTCGTCTTCACAGGCTATCCTTTAAAAAAGAGGAATGTCTCAGGACAACAAGGCTGGAAGCTGTAACTTAAGATGTTCTTTTCAATAACCCATTTAAGGTTTTGATCCCACCTTTAAATCCTATGATTTCCTTGGCATGCCTGTCTGGAATCTCAACCTTGGCACTCTTATTTTTGGAGCCAGATAAATTATTGTTTTGCTGGGTCCTCCTGTTCATTGTGGGATATTTAACAGTATCCCTGACCTCTACCCATTAGATTCAGGTACCAACCATCCCTTATATCTCCCCTCCAGCCATGACAATCAAAAACGTCTTCTGCAGAGTAAAATCATCCCCAGGTGAGAATCACTAATCTAAAGAAAAATATGCTGTACAGACGTGCACTCAATAGGATTTTTAAGTGCATGGTTTTTATGACTTACTGATTATTCAGTATTAATTACACTACGGCATCAATCAGTATGGGATACCATCATGTACTACTAAGTTCATTCTCAAACAATAAAAAATACTCCAAGTTTAAAGCCAGCATGTGAGGACACAGAGCCAATCAGAATTTTCTGATCCTCTTTCTTCAATTCAAATTTTAAAAGGGGTGACAATTCTTTGCTTGTGCAGCTGTATTTTTCCCCACATAGGGTACCTATTTCCTCAAGCAGAAAATACATTCCTCGATAGGAGGGTAACACAAAGAATTGCATCTATGCACCCTCCCCACTGGCACAACAAATAAAATCAACGGCAACAATAAAAAATAACACGATGGCATTCAAGACAAGTAGTGTTATCACTATACCTGATAGGTCAACACATACTCCTCTTTCCAGTCAAACCTACCATTCTGTAGTGGCCTATGAATAACCTTTTATATCATTCTGCTGCCATATATGAATTGCATTTATCTGTTTCAAACTATTTTTGTGCATGTGTGGTGGTAACAAATAGATAGCAAAATTTGACATTTTAACTATTTTTAAGAGCCTAAATAATGTTTTATTTACTGTGTGAAATTACTTTTTCTTCATGATTCATTTATTCATTCTCTTTTTTTAAATGAAAGTTTATTGCAGCATACCATTCATAGATGAATATACATAAACAATAAGTGTATAGGGAAATTTATGAATTACAAAACAAACACATGCATATATCATCATATAAGACTCCTGTACATTGTCCCACCACCAACACTTTGCATTGTTGTGAAACATTTGTTACAAACTATGAAGAGGCATCACCAAGATATTACTAACTGTAGCCTATCTCTTACATTTGATGTATTTTTCCCCCAAACAAATTTAATACCCTATCTAAGTATTATATATTTGTTATCATTCAGGACAAAACGTTCTCATATTTGTCCCGTTAACCACAGTCTATCTGCCACCACTAGATTCTGTGTGTTACACAGTCCTGTGTTTTGTACAAACCATTCTAAGTGTACTCTCATTTTAATCATAGGCTTGTGCTGTTCTCACCTCAGTGATTTTTAGAACATTTTCAATACTACAAAAGGAAAAATACTGAATCCCCTTATACCCGTTATTGTAGTCCCGTAGTATTGACATATCTTCTTACTATTGCTGCAAAATATTACAACTGTTAGCCATCAGCCATAAGTTACATTACTTATAATCTTCCCATGTATCACCATGTACTTAGCACTTTATAAAAGAACTTTCTTACATTTATGCTATTAACCACAATCTTCATCCACTGTTATACGTTCCCTAGATTATTCTCTAGTTTCCTTTCAGTTGACATTTACATCCATAGACTACCCCTTAGCCATAGCTATAATCAGATATATAAATCAGGAGTGTTATACTCACTATAAGGCCTTACTATCAATTCTATTCATTTCCACATTTTATAATTAACCTTATCAATAACGCTACATATATTAAGCATCAGGTTGCATTCTCAACCCACATTCTATTTCCTAGTAACCTGTACTCTAGAGTTTCCCTCCATGAGTTTCCTCATAATATTTAGTTCCTATTAGTGAGATTGTATGATATTTTCCTTTGGTGCTTGGCTTCTTCCTCTAGGTACATCAGTGTTGTCATATGCATCCCCATTTCATTTCTTGGTACAGCTGAATAGTATCCTACTGTAAGTATATTCCACATTTTGTTTATCCATTCATCATTTGATGGATACTTGGGCTGGTTTCATATGTTAGCAATTGTGAATAACGCTTCTAGGAACAATGGTGTGCAAATATCATTTTGCATCCTTGTTTTCCGTTCTTCTGAGTATATTCCTAGTAACAGTATAGCTGGATCATACGGCAATTCTATATTCAGCTTTTTGAGGTAATATATTTTAGGTAATTTTTATAGTATGTATTTAAAAGCTTACAAATTCATGGAATCAAAGATTTTTAAGATTATTATCTACTACTTACGCCTAGCCATATGGTACAGGAGTTCGTTTTATTTTCAAACCTTGATAGTCTTTGAACACATGGCTAGGCTCAAGCTTTCCAACTGCTTTCTAGTAACAGAAAGCAATTTAACAGCATAAGTTATGGCTGCTGGTATTTTCTGCCAAGACAACTGGTGATACTCAAATTACTAGAAGAGTGCACCTAAGATTGATGATAAATTTTCCTCATTGTATCACTGTGAATGAGCTTTTATTTGAACTAGCCCTGGCTTTAGGAGATAACATTTCCAAACACTTTGGCATGATTAAGAAGAGTCTAGGGGCTAAATCACTTCTTTCACATACTCCTCTTCAAAAAGTTATATTCCCTTTAATGTCCTCCTCCCTTAGAAATCCGCATAGCTTTAAGCCAATTATTTGAGGCAAATTGTTTATTTTTATTTTTGACCGCCATGCCCAATAATCTTGCTAGTTGAAGTCTGTGATTCACAAAATTGCCTACGTAAATGTGCCCAGTAATTATATGTTAAATGTCTTTAAATATGGAGATGACGGTGTGATTTTCAATTATCTCTTATTAGGTTAACCCTGTTAAACCATGAACTATAGTTAATAGTACAATCATTAAAAACGTGCCATAATTAATTTGTAACAAAGTTTCCACAACAACACAAGGTGTTAACAATAGGGCAATATACAACAATCCTATATTTTATGCATGACTGTTCTGTTAACCAACAACTTCTCTAATAAAAATAAATAAATTGAAGTCATATTTTAATATTTCTTATTAAACAACAAGCCATTATTTTACCACATTTTTATGAATGCTTTGTTTACTTTTTCAATTACCTTGGCACACTTCTATTACAAATCTTTGCAGAGTGATCTGATCCAATTAGTTATAATTATAATTTAAACGTTGATAATTGCTCAATGAAAAAAACTGCAGTGTGTATAGAATTAGTATGCACTGATAAGAGATTTATCAACAGAATGGCCTGGGAGAGAAAGAAATCTAGAATTGTGCCAAATGTAAGCTGTAAGGCACAACTCTATTCAATAAATGCTATTTTAGACTTGAGAGGAAATGACTGAGTTCCTCTGAAATTGTCATGAATCACTGTGACATATTTTTCTTGACAGTTTTTTGTGCTAACTTTGATGAAAAATACATACCGCTCTCCTCTACCCTCACTGCATTCTTATCCCTCTATAACCTATAAATTGCTTAATAAGTTGTGCTGTAAGAAACATGTCTTTACTGTGCCTATAAATCTTAGAAGAGTAATAAATTGGAAAATATGCTAAAATTAATTCACGCTAATTAAGAGTCATGGTCAACATAGAGGGAAATAGAAATAGATCTCAAAGGGATTTTAAAAGTATTAAACACAAATCACAAAAATAAAATGACATCAATCAGCACCTGGAGAACTCAAGAATGACATTAAATGGGGATAGTGTCTAGTACCAAATGAAGAACTGGGATAACAGACTAACAACCAAAAATAAGGTTTGGTTGGTTTGTCTCTCTTTTATGTATTATAAATGCTTAAAAAGATAGTGAGCAAACACTGGTCAAAACTAGTGATTAGAGGGAAGACCTCAATAACCTGTATAAGGGTGTAATCCCTAATGAAGCCAAATAGCTGAAAATTCATATACTGAGTATCAACACCTAACCGAGATGTTTGGCTACCTGAGATCTGTACTCCCTGTTTTAGCTTGCTAGATGTTGCCAAGGCAATAAGCCAGAAATGGGTTGGCTTTTACAATGAGGATTTATTAGTTTAAAATATTACATTTCTGAGGCTGTGAAAATGTCAAAATCAAGGCAACGAGCTCCTCCAGGCCTTGTCACTTTCCGCTTCCTCGTTTCTATGCCTTCCTCTCTCAGCTTCTGGGGCCTCTCTCATGCTTCTACACTCTCCCAGTTCCAGCCTCCAGCCTCCAGGAACCTCTCTCTAAGCCTGTAGGGGTTTCTCTCTGAGCTCCTGTGTGTCTCTGTCTTCTCTCTCCCAGATTCTGACTTCTAGGACCATCTCTCTCAGCTTCTAGAGGGGTTTTTCTCTCTCTCTTTCTCCTGGGTTCATCCCATTTATAAAGGACTCCAATAAGAAGATTAAGATTCACCCTGGTAACCTCCTCTTTAAGCAGGACCTTTTGTACTTGGGCACTAGGCTCTAGGCCAATGTGTTCACAGTTGGACAGTTTCACACAAACACTTGCCCCTTATGCTCTATGTGAGTTGTTTTTTTTTTGTGGTTGCTGGTTTATAGCGTTTATAATGGACAAATCAATTTTTATTTTACAACCTCTAGTCTTTCTAGAATTTACAAAGATTACCAGTTGTGACAAAAGTATTTAGAAAACTATTTTCCTTCATTTCTTATTAAAATGCTTATGAAAATCTATCTTCTGAAAACAACTTTGGAAGTACAAATGTTAAAATCCCCTCTTAACATCACAAATGCTTATATTTATCCACTGGGTAGGTAGAGGTGAAATGGAGTAAGAAGAGGAAGTTTTCTAGGCCAAAATGTCCCTATTTAGAAGACAATTTCAGATTATGGCCTTTGTTACATGCATATAGTTTATTCAATGCTATTGTGTGTATAGCGGTGCACATCTAATATTTATAGATATATAGAAGTGAAAAACATACTTTAAAAGTAGAGAACATGCGACCATTGATGTATGTGTGCATTTCGTTTGACCATACTATATGAATGCATTGTTAAACAATTCAATGGAAACACCTTCATGTTGTTTTAATAATGTAGACTTTATAATTCTCTCAGAAGCATTATATCTATTTTCTTAATAATTATTTTATTTTTAAAGAAACTGTAGATCACATAAATGTTACATAAAAAATATAAGGAATTCCCATATGCCCCAATTCCTCCCCCTCCCATACTTTCCCACATTAACAACATCCTTCATTAGTGTGGCACATTTGCTATAATTGATGAACACATATTGAAGCATTGCTACTAACCATGGACTACAGTTTATAGTTTACACTTTGTCCTGCACAATTTCATAAGTTATAACAAAATATACAATGACCTGTGCATTATACTTATGTTAGTCTATTGTTTTGCATCTCATTTTAAATTAAGCATTAAGAGAAGGAAGTATTTTAATTGTAACTCTGCCAATATCTTCATCCAGAGGCTTTTGTCATTTTTGTTGATAAGCTCTTTTTGACCTTGAGAAAGGTAGGACTAGATCCTATCTTGATTGAACTGGTGTTGTCTATTCTTGGTTATCAAAATAGTCATGATTTGGGGGCTTTGAACTGGTAAATTCATTATATGTGAAAAAGCATTATGCATACTATATGATCTCAACCACATAAAAGTATGCTACCTTGTGTATTCATAAACACAAACAAACATGCATAAGGACTAGAAAGTTATATCAAATTATAGACTACTGTGATTACAGATTTTTTGTGTGTTCTTTGCTTCTTGTGCTTTTCAGTTTCATACAATGCACATATCATCTTTTAAAAGTTGATAAAAATAAATGTTAGCTTGAAAATTAAAAAAAAAAAAGACCTATCCTGGGCTATGCCTTACTGAAGTAATCTAATTAAATGGTCTTTAACTGAATCTAATCAAAAGGTCCTACCTACAGTAGGTTCACACCCATAAGAATGGATTAATTTAAGAACATAATTTTCTGGGGTCCACAAAAGACTCAAACTACCACATTCCATCCTCTGGATACTAAAAAGATATGTTCTTCCCACATGCAAAATACAGTCATTCCATCACAATATTCCAAAAGCCTTAAGCCATTTTAGATTAATGATAAATTCAAAATCTAATCAAAATCACTTATGGGTGTGGGCAAAATTCCTCTGCTGGACCTGTGAAACCTAGAAAACAAGTTATCTGTTTCCAGTATACAATGGAGGCACAGACATAGGATAGAAAATCCCATTCCAGAAGGGTAAAATCAGAAGGAAAACAGAGGCCACAGGTTCAAAACAAATCTGAAACTCAGGAGAACAAATTCTATTAGAGTTCAAAGTCTGAGAGTCAATCATATAGATTAATGTATTATCCTCCCGACCTAAGGGAATGACTGCCCCATCCCTTCCGAGTGCTTGTACAGTGGCTAGGCTCTCCCCAAACACTGGGGTGAAGGCTCCATCCTCTCTGAGCATTGGAATGGGCACTCTCCCTCAATACTGGGGCACAAGGACAGCCCCTCCAAGTGCCAAAGCAGATGGTATTCCTCATCCAAGCACAGGATTAGACCTGCCCTTTCAGTCAAGGCTGGCAGTAGTAGTTCTGTTCATATGAATTTTGCAAACAACTTGTTGGCATTGTTTGAAGTTCAAGCAGGTCCAAGCCATTAGACAACATAACTCTCCTGAGATACTTCCTTAATAATTGCATTTCCAATCCTGACTTCCACTGAAAAGGCTGCCTGGATCCATGTTCAGCCACAACCTCTTTAGCAAGGCGTTATTCAGTTAGACCCTTACATGGACTTACTTCCTGAAGCCTCTGGGAAGTTCCTGATAGAGCTGCTTCCAGCTCTAGTTTCAGAATGTGCTACCTGAATAAGCTGAGAATTTTCCACACCATCAGTTTCTGGTTTCTTTGTGCTTTGGAGTTCAGTTCTCAGTTCATCTCTTTCCTCTCTCATTTTACTATAATCTGCAAGGAGAGGCCAGGCTGTGCTTTCCACACTTGGTTCACAAATACCTCAGCTAAATATCCAAATTCATTGCTTACAAGTTCCACTTTCAACCCAACATCAAAACACAATTTTTTATAGGCTCTCTGCCACTTTATAACAAGGATCAGCTTTCTTCCAGTTTCCAATTACATATTCATAATTTCCTTCTCAGACCTTCCCTGAAATAACTTTGATGTCCATATTTCTACTTACTCTCTACGAAGCATCCTAGGCTTTTTCTATCAAGTACATCACAATTCTTCTAACCTCTACTCACAACCCAATTTCAAAGCTGTTTCCACATTTTCAGGTATTTGTCATAGCAGTGCCCCACTGTTGGATACCAAAAACTGTTAAGTGTCCTAGTTGCTAAAATAAATACCATACAATGGGTGGGATTAAAGAACAGGAATTTATGGGTTTATAGTTTCAGAGGCTAGAAGGCTTACTTCCTCTAGGGGTTGGTGTCTTCTGCCCAGCTGGCAATCTTTGGGGTTCCTTGGTTTTTTTGCCACATGGAAATATACATCATAACATCTTTTCCATTCTCTTCCAGGTTCTGCTGATTTCCTGTTTTTTTTTTTTTTTTTTTTGCTTTTTCCATGTTTTCTCTCACCATCTGACTTTCATTCTGCTTATAAAGGACTCCAGTAGTCCAGATTAAAGCCTCACCTGATTCAGTGGGGCCACCCCTTAACTGAAGTAACATCTTGAAAAGATCTTCTTCACAGCGGGTCCACACCTACCAGAATGTAGACCAAGACCAAGAACACGCCCAAACCGGGGTCCACAATTCAATTCACCACATTTTATAAGAACACATTTAAATATGTTAGACATTTAAACATTGCTAAGTCAACCATCTGATTCTCAAAGAAGGAAAATGGTAGCAACAGAATTCTAAATCTCTTCTTATAAAATACATCAACAGCAGAAGGTCAGTTTTAGAAAGCCTGCCTTCTATCTGATCCAAAAAACAATAAGAGTTAGAAATATATCAGGAAGAATAAAAAGTTAAGGAGGAACAAAATTGCCCATGATACTTGAGTCAGGCTAAGCTCTCTTTTAAAACCTTAACATTTGTGTAACCAATCATACATAAAAATATTAGAAGAATTCATCCTAAGCAAACATTATTCCTGGAACTATTTCCTCTACTACAAAGGACAAACGTGAAAAATATGAAGCAGATGGCTCACACAGGTGTTTCATATCAATAGATCTACTGATTCTAATGATATTCCAGCCTTAACTTTTCATCAAAATGCTTTGCAAGTGCTGGAGATGAAGAATAGAGAGTTATGTAAACCTAGAGAGCATTCCAAACAATACTGAAATGCACAACATAATTATTCATTACTTACAAAAGTTGTGTTTTCCAATAATAATGTGGTAGCATTTGTTTCTATATTCAGCTTAATGACATGTCCATTCTCGCTTTTATACACCACATCTGTATCTGCAACAACAAAGACATTAAAATTTGACAAATACATTGACTAGTTAATATAATAACTGTACAGGAGAAAACGTACATAATAAACAGACACGTTAGGACAATCATTGTTAGCCTTTAATAACCTGAGCAGATTTTAGAGCTTGGTTCACATTAATCCTCTTGAATGATCAGAAAGTCAGGCTAACACATGGTCTATTGTACAACGGAAATGGGGTTAGTGAGAGGGTCACTTCTATTCCTGATTTAAAAAATGAAAATTAATTAAAATATGAGCAGTCTGCTTTCAGTCTGAGGTGTGAAAGAAAGGACAAAGAGAATTGCCTACAGTTTCCAAAGAAAGCTGCTACCAGTGAGTCATCTAGTTTTAACTCATAACAAGTGCTGCCAGCCCACCATAAATTTGCACAATTCTAAGGCTACTCAAATTGAACCACCTTCACCCAGACTTATTTATGTATCCAGTCCTTCTACCACCCAGTCAGCCCCTGTTTGACCTCTTCTCCAATGGGCTGAAAATTCTGTCTCTGATATTTTATGTGACTTGTATGATCACAGATCATAATCCCTGAGGGAAGCGGGTATAGCTCAGTGGTTTGAGTGTTTGCTTCCCATGTACAAGGACCTAGGTTCAATCCCTGGTACTTCCTGAAAAAAAAAAAAATCACTGAAACTGTTAGTCTACAGTGGTGTCCACTTTGTCAACTTTAAGAAAATAATGTCTTCAGTGTTAATAATTGCAATGCTTCTGGGCACCTATTGATTTTACTTATTTTTTAGTTAATTTCAGTCACATAGGCCAGGAAATTAAATTTTTTAAATGTCTGACTGCAAATATCAGCTTGAGGGAAAAATTTCCAGAGAGGACACACAGCTATTAAGAGATAGTCAAAATTATGTAATGGGGAAGAGAGCTAAATAAAACCAGTCTTGAAAGTCTTGAGTGATTTTGACTTTTTATGATAATCTCCTTTCCAGTTTTACCCAACTGTAATCTTTTCCATGATATTACACTTCCGTAACTCTCTACTCATGCTTGGAAGAAAAGCAATATTCAAAGGACTGGGTCCCCTATTCATAGGTAATGAATTTATATAAATTATAATCTCTGACAGCCTGAATGTCTTCATCTGCATACGAAAAAAAAAAAAGCACTGCATGGTGAGGGATTAACTGTGATTACATATGTGGAAATGTCTGACATTTATAGTGGAGGAATGTCTCCCATCCCCTCTCCTAATTATATAAGTAGTATGTATAAACAGTAACATCTAGAAGTTATATGAGGAGAGGCTATCAATCAAGAATGGTAAAAATTCTGTTTTCCTTTGGTCCTTCATTTGGAAGACTGGAAGTCCAATATCACCCTCCCATTAGCGCCAAGAGTGGCCGCTGGGCTGGAGCACAGGGGCAATAGTTCTCCCGGCTCTTAACCAGGTGTGAGCAGTGACATATTGGAACTGTGTCTTGAGGGATGGGAAAAGACAAATGGCATTTTAAGAAACGTGGAAAAGAGACAAAAGAAGGGATTCCCAGGTTACTATCTGTGGCTAACTGAACAGACTGAAAGATAGGCCTATGTGAACAGTAAAATAAAGCCTTGTATCACCTTCTGCACTTTTGTCATTGGCTCTCAATAAGTTAGATTCTCCTTATCCTCTACTTTACCTACAATAACTTCCTGCGGATACAGAGTGGACACAGTTTTACAGAAGTAGTAAGTGCTGATTTTGACTTACGCCACTTTCCTCTCTTGCCTTTCCTTCCCATGCCGTGTTTAGGACCACAGCACAACAGCAGCCCTGGTCCCCTGTGCTCCTCGTTTGGTCTTAGCAGCTGATTCTGGCCTCCTGCCTTCCTACTCTCAATCCATGCTTGCTGTAGCTAATAGTTAAACCCCAAACTGGGGTAGTGACATGTGTTCTCTCTCTGTTATTTTTCTTTATAGTCTCAACTCAGGAACACTCCTTGATTTTCAGGAAGAGTGAAATACCCTGCCCTAATAATACATCATCCTTGTAATATTTCCTCAGAGTTAAGAGGGAACTCCACAGCTCCTTGGGGATAAATATGCCAAAAGGCCACTCAGTGAGTGGTTCTCCCACTAGGGGACAAGCAAGCTGCAGAATCCTCAACAGGGATGAAGTGTGTGGACTCAGGCAGAAAGGAGACCTCACTGAGCAGTTTTCTTACAGATGGTGAAGACTCTTCAGTGGAAGAGGGTAACACATGGCCCCATAATCTTTCCTTTAAGTAAGAGAAAACCTTGAGAACGATGGGTTGTGACAAAGGACAGAGGAAGCAAAACTAGTCTTTATTTCCCTTAGAAACAAAGTCGAACGAAGTCAAGCTTGCTTTAGAAGATGAAGGCTACATTTTAAATTGAATTTTTAAAGACAATTGTGGCAGATAATTATTTGAACTTTAAATAAATCTACAGAGATATGAGATTTGTAAACACTCTTAAATCTCCATTCTTGCAAATTGAACTCCTACGCTCTCAACATTGCATAAGTAGGAGAAATACTTTTTTTACAAACTTCAAATGTAATTCTCTAGCCTAATATTTAATAAAAACATTTGCATGAATTGTTTTTAAAGCATAATAGCTGTGTTACTTTTGTGCCCATATAAATACTCATTATTATTTGTTGTTGTTTTTCTTTAAAATTTGTTCTCCTTGGTCTCAGATTTAGCCTACTTTACTTCTTGATTTAGAATCCCTGGTGGAATCTCCCAGTTTTGAAACTCCTGCTACTATAATAATAAATTACTCTCTGGGACTATATTTCAAACCTGTCTACCTTGTATTTTGTTTAATATTAGCTAATGAAACGTAAGTGAATTAGATCAATGAGTAAAGTGCATTAACACAGGAAGTTGAAGGTAGTTGTACTTGAAACATTTTTAAAACACAGCATTATGCATGTCTACACAGTGCTTTGATTAAATAATCTATCCTCCTTTTCAGCTCATTAAAAGTGAAGAGTCAATTATCCTGAACACATGTACAGTTCAATCCATTTTTAAATGAAAAGGTGTGGTGACAGGATAGAATCACTTGCTCACCTACCAACTCTGGGATCCAAGCATCTATCTTCAGGCTTCTGTACCCCTAAATGATTACTGCTGTCATTTCTATTGAATATGTCCCCCTAGAATTTGCCTATCAAAAAGAAAAAGTATGGTAGTATGCCCTAGTTCCTCTATTTTGGGTAAACGCAACTTTATATTTGGTACTTTTTCTACACAAAGAAGAACGTAAAATGTTTCACCTTTCAGTTCGGTTCTCTTTTGCTCTTGACTGAAACCACCTCTGTATCTTCTTAAACTATCAGCACCAAGAACTACAGTGGCCTACATAGACATGACTATACTTTTTATCTCGGTAGCTCTTGCCCGGGAAGATAAGTCTAAATTAATAAAAATCTTCATTCTCTCCACCAAAGGAAAATGCAACAAAGTAATTTATCTGAAGTAGGCGAACTGCTCAATCATCAAACAACTGTTACTTAACAAGAATCACGTCAAATGCTTGCCTCTCTATGCCCACCAATCCTAAATAATTCTATCATAAAATGTGCCAAACCCCTACCAGATCCTCACATTGAAAGACTAGACCCCCAAGTGTATAAAAGTAATACATATTCACCACGGATAGCCCTCCTACATATGTAGACCCTTTAAGATTCAAACTTGTGTCCTCCCTGACTGCACCAGGTAATAATCTCAGCTTTGCTTATTAATTGGTTATTCTGGGGGTCTTCTAGGAAGTTGACAGTTGAGAAAATACACCTACAAAGTCTATCAGTATAAAATCACCCTATTGGTTTTGGTTGGTGTTATTGATAATATACGTGTGCATTTACCTTTGACATATCTGGTTTAAATGTTCAAAATTCAATGTTTGTGTACATGTGTACATTTGTATCTGGAATGGATTTATAAATAATTCTAATGTCACATTTGAGAGTTTTCAAAAAATGGGAAAACATAGTGGCAAATTAGCTCTTTGAGACATTTTAATCTAAGCATGACATTCAGTTTTTAAAATCTGCTTTTGATATATCTAAATAAAAGTTCTGTAGCATCTCATTTTTTTATATATATTCAAAGAACAAACTGAGAAAAGTGAAAATGAAAACAGTTAAATAAAACAATGAAATGATTAACACAGAAAATGCTCAGATAAATTTAGGAAGGATTTGTAAAATAACCAAGTTAAGGTCTTATCCATTAACTCAATATCTGGCCAATCTACAGTAGTGAATTAATCAGAGCTGAAAAGCAGCAGGCTTGGCAGTCATCTTACCTGAAGCACAGCTCATGGCACTATGTAAAATTTTCCTCACTTTTTTAAAGAGAAGTTTTGATTTACTAACATCTAACATTAGTGTGGTAACTTGTTATAATTGAAAGCCAATATTGAAGCACTGCTACTAGTCAAAGTCTATAGTTTACATTATGGTTTATACTTTTATGCTGTACAGTTCTATAGGTTTGACAAAAGTGTAGCATCATATCCACAATTACAGTATCTTACAGAACAGTTTCACTGACCAAAAAATGCCATGCTCCCTCTATTCATCCTTCCCCACCCCTGAGAACCCCTGACGACCCCTTGCTTTTTCCTCACTTTTTAAAGAGTCTCAGTCTCCATGTATTTACCTGAGGACAACACAAACAACTTTCCTGTTCTTTTCCTCTAACTCAAAATCTTTTTCCATATCCTCTTCTATTTTCCCCAGACGTCTGAGAAAGATGACCTTTCTCCTTTACAAAGTAAAGCTCTATTTTGTAACTAACTCAGTATTCTGAGCTCTTACATATCTTAGATTTCTGCTTCCTCAGTGCCAGCTATTTGTACTTTTTATAGTGTATACATTTCTCTATTTAAAAAAAAAAAAAACCTTCATTTATCTCTCTTGCTAAATCCTGTTGTTCCTGGAACCTTTCCTTTCACAATATGCCTCAATAAATACTTTGGATATTCTTTTTTTTTTTTTTTTAGATTTTTTAAATTAATTTTTTTTTTAGATTTTTTTAATTCAGTTTTCTCACCCCCAGTTGTCTGCTCTCTGTGTCCATTCTCTGTGTCCACTTATATTCTTGTCAGTGGCACCGGGAATCTGTGTCTCTTTTTGTTGCGTCATCTTGCTGCGTCAGCTCTCCATGTGTGCAGTGCCACTCTAGACAGGCTGCACTTTTTTCATGTGGGGCGGCTCTCCTTATGGGGCACACTCCTTGCACATGGGGCTCCCCTACATGGGGGACACCCCTCTGTGGCAGGGCACTCCTTGAGCGCATCAGCACTGCGCGTGGCCCAGCTCACTACAAGGGTCAGGAAGCCCTGGGTTTAAACCCCGGACTTCTCATGTGGTAGGCAGATGCTCTATCCATTGAGCCAAATCTGCTTCCCTCTATCTTATTCTGTGTGTTGACCACACATGCTCTCCACATCTCCCTGCAGTGCAGCTGTAGTCCTCAATCTCCCAAAATCTCAACCTTCCTTCGTCACCAACAAATTCCCATTTCTCTCCCCCCACACTTAATCTCCACCTCACTCAACTTTGCAGTGTGTGACAAAGATGATGAACAGAAGGATTTTTAAATCCTCTTCTCTTTTTTTGAACCACTTCATTGCCCTGGGATCCTTTCCTCAAAATACTCCATAGGACCTGTCTTGCCAATTGCTATCTAAACAAAGGGATCCTTTAACATTCAGCCCTGGGCTTTAAAATTTTTTATTTGTTTATTTTTTTAAGTTAACAACTTCTCTTTTAGTGATCCTTTTTATTCACACTTTCCTATATTGATTCTTAAACTTTCCACTCAAGTCCCGATCTCTCCCATAAGCCAGTTTCATATTTCCATTTCTATGCTGGCCACATAAATGTCATGTAGATACATAAAACTGAGTATAACAAAACTAAACTCTTTACATTTTGGCTATACCCTCCCTCCACGTTCCATAAACACTCACATTTATCACCTCCTCTCGATCTCTTTATCTCCTATATTAATCTTGTTCTTTATATCCTCTCCCCTGGACAACTGTTTGGTTGTGTAATTGTTCTCTGCTTGTAGTTCATTCCTATCACACCTTCCAACCTTTTCTACCTAATACTTCATGTGGTCTCATAATACTTAAAACAACCACAACACCCTGCTAGTAAAGTATAACAGTCAAAGATTGGCAGTTCAGGTTCTTCATCACTTGGCTTCAACATATAGCTCCATATTTACCATTTAATTATTTCCTATGAAATAGTGATCATCTATTTTTTGTTTCTTTGTTTTGTTTTCAGGAGGTACCAGGGATTAAACCCAGGACCTCATACATGTGAAGTGTGCTCTCTATCATTGAGCTACACCCGCCCAAAGATCATGTTTTATACAATTGTTCAGACATCTTATTCTTCATTCCCATACAGATTCACTTATTATATTCACTAACAAATGCCCCAAGTCTTGCCTAGAATTTTTGTTTTTCAAACTATTGTTAAATTCCCAGCCCATCTAAAGTCCTCACTCAATATCTTCTTCTTCTGAATTCCTAGCAATGGTTGTCTATGCCAATAATTTAATATTTAATCATGTAATTCCATTCAGCAACATTTTTCTGTCTGTTTTTAAGTAGTTTTGATTATTTGGCTTGTGTTTTCAAATATATGATAAACTCAAGAACGGACATAGCTCTTGCTTCTTTTAGAACCAAAACCATCTACACCCATACATCTTACTGTCTACTTAACATGAGTTTACTGTTCAACTGTTGGCATTAATATGACTTTAATATTTCAGAAGACTCTTGTAAGGAAGATGGGCTTGCAAATAACTTCATCATTTTTTAAGGAACTTCCTGAAAATACATTTATTTGAAAAATTGACTATTCAACTAATGTCACTAGAGTAAATATCTCTCAGAAAAATATGTAGCTCATCAAATGACTTTATTAGTCAAGATTCTCTCCCAAACCGTCCCCTCCCTGAATTCACCAATCCCACATTCTTAGATCATAGATTTCACCCAATCCTAATGGGATCTGCTCTTTGAAAGACATGGCTTAAACCACATCCCCCAAAAGCTCATAAACCCCCCTCTTTTATCCTTCCCTTTCCTTATACAGCCAGATATCAAGACATTAATCTCCTTTACCAGTGCGAGCAGAAACTCACCTGTGTTTTGTCACATTTAACCAATTATTTGGTCATATTTTGGGGGATCCAGTATTCAAAACTTCTGTAGTATATAATATGACACTTATCCCAAAGAAGGATCTCAACCAATAATTTTTTGTCTACTATATGATCAAATGTTTTCACTACATTTATAATCTTAGTATTTTTTTCACTGTTATACTTTTATTTAGAAATACAGTGATCACTACCCTTGCAAATCTAAAGTGACATAACCTACTTTTATAATGCTCTGGCCTCCTATTTAAACAAATGTGTATAATTTAGTGTGTTAGACCAGGGGACCACAAACTATGGGGTGCATGCCAAATATGACTCACCAATGCCTGTTCTTATAAAAACACAATACGACTATGCTTATTCATATTTATCTTGTCTGTGGTTGCTTTCACACTACAAAGAAGGAAATGACTAGTGAGACAGAAACCATAATGCCCACAAAGCCTAAAATATTCCTGACTGGCCCTTTAAAGAAATAGCTACCAGCTCTTGTGTTAAACTATTTATTACCAGTTTATCTCATTCAAAGAACATATTTTTACTTACTATACTTATAAATACTATATTAATTAATCATTGTAATGTCAGTGGCAAACTTTTTTCTTTTTTTGGTGGGGGGGTGGTGAGATTTCCAAAGTATCTATACACTCTAAAATAGTTTCATTTTGGCTTTTTCCAACCTAGCATCAGAAATATAATTGCTTCACAATAATTTGAATCCCTGATAATTAAGATCAAGTTAGGTATACAAAAGCAATGCATTTCCTTAAAAAGTAAAAAGATAATAAGGTCCTTTTCATTTAAGTCTTCATAATTGTCAGCAGTCATCATTAATTCATATGGCAGTGTCAAAGTTATGAATGGCACTTTGTGTGATAAGAGTCCTTTCCAAGCTAGATAATAGAGCAGTTGATTGCCACTCAACTAAATGGTGTTTTTAGTTGTTTTTTTTTTTATTTGTTGCTAAAATGTGAATAGCAGTAATTTTCACATAATCATTGTATTCTTTAGATTATTTCCAAAAAAAGGTCACGTAAGAGGAAAATAAAACCCCTTTCTAGAATTTCAAATATCCCTTCACACCAGAAGGACAATTTGCATAACAGTAGCATAAGTGCGTGTTTTAACTGGTTCCTAACTTTCTCCAGTTAAAACCTACAGATATCAGCCTGGCTTTACCAAATCTGCTTTAACATCAGACTCATATTCTCAGCTATCGCTGCTGAAGTGGTCCAGTCTTTTGAAGTCAGCAGGCAAAGGAACATGTTAGCAGATACAAGTATCTTCTTTTTTACAGAGTGTTTTACATAAAATGAACATAAAGGTTAATTGTGTTTCCATGATCCCAAAAGTCTAGAAGTCTGAAACCATGAAGACAGCACAGCTAATATTGAAGTAACATATCAATTTCATAATAAAGACATAAAAATAAACTAGACCAATACCTAAATCAGGCTTCTTTCTTCCATGCATTGTCACCCTTTTGTCTCATTCTGATAAGATTAAACTGGGCTGATGCTTATCTCTGAATGTCTTGTTGGAGAATGGGCAAATCACCAGTAGCCCTATATAAGACAAAAATTTCCTAATTTGGAAGTTTCAGTCTTGTACCTAATCCCTTTGCATGTACAGATACTTTTTGGCTATCACCACATCACCAGTAGAAATCCCTGTATCTCTGTTACTGTGAGTAACAACTGTCTTTGTTTCTGATCCAGAGGCCAAATGGTTTTTGTCTATCTTTATCTCTAACTTATATATGTGTGCATGTATGTATTTATATATCTTCCTAACTATCTACATGTACATACCATACACACATACACATACACACTTGTTAGCTTTCTGGGGGTAAATTCTCAGACCCTTCATAATTATTCAGTTAAAAGATATCTTTCAAACATCTTTCTTTTTTCCATTCTCAAGGTTTTAATTTTCAGTTCTACACCACTAACAAAACAGCCTCAAATTGCATAGTGATATTTCATTAACTTAATCAATTAATCATATATTAAACCTGCAAATTACAAGGTAAAAATTAATCTCTGGTCTAGGTTTGATCCTGCAGAAATGACTATCATTCATAGCTCTGAATTCCACTATTTGAATATAAATTTGTATAGTCTTTTTTTTTAACAACAAAATTTTGTCTTTTTTTTAAAAAGATACATATATCACAAAAAAATGTTACATTAAAAAATATAAGAGATTCCCATATACCACCCCCACTCCTCCCACATCAACAACCTCTTTCATCATTGTGACACATTCATTGCATTTGCTGAATACATTTTGGAGCACTGCTACATTGCATGGATTATAGTTTACATTGTAGTTTACACTCTCCCCCAGTCCATTCAGTGATTTATGGCTGGATATAAAATGTCCTTCATCTGTCCCTGAAATATCATTCAGGACAAGTACAAGTCGCAAAAATGCCCCCATATCACACCTCTTCCTCCCTCTGCCTGCCCTCAGCAAGTCCTGTGGCCATTCTCTCCACATTAATGATACATTTTCTTCCATTGCTAGAGTCACATGGTTCTATAATAGAATACCAGTAAGTCCACTCTAATCCATATTTTATTCCTCCATCTTGTGGACCCTGGGATAGTTATGTCCACTCCACCTCTAAATCAAGAGGGGACTTAGATCTCACATGCCTGTCAGATGAGATTCTCCTGCTTGCAGTTGTAGACACTCTCAGTTCCCTGGTGTGGTGGTTGACCATCTTCACTTCCCTGTTAGCCTGTGACCTGGGTAAGTCAAACAAACCACAGAGTAGATATCACAACTCCGCTGAGGCTCAGGGCCCAGCTGGCACATGGTCAGTCCAGAGATTGAAGTCTCCTGGGTATACACCAACCCCAGTGCCAACCACAAGTTGATACCACAAAAGTGATAGAAGAAGCATGTGTAGAGAGGACACAACTGAGTCCAAATCCATCACACTCAGGAGCCCAGTGGCAAGGCATTGATCTCCAGAGCCATCTGTCATGACCGTAGAACCTGTGTGTCTCCATAGCCCTCAGGAGCACCAGTACCTGGGGTTATATCTACTTTTGGCTGTCTCTGGAATCCTGATGGGACATGCATAAGGGCAACTCCTCTGATGACCTCCCGATGCAATTTGAAGTCTCTTAGCCATATAAACTCATTTGTCTTTACCATTTCCCCTCTTTATTCAAGGTCTTTTTCTAGTTGCATCACCAGTTGGTAATGGTAGTAATCCCTCAGTATCAGGGAGGCTTATCCCTGGGAGTCATGTCCCACACTGGGGAGAAGGTAATACATTTATATACTGAGTTTGGCTTAGAGAGTGGTCATGTTTGAACAACATGGAGGCTCTCAGGAGGTAACTCTTAGGCACCCTGCAGCTCGAGGCCCAGTTGAAATTTCAAGCACGTGGGCTTATAAGCATAGTCATCAGTATCAAGGGCCCATCACTGGACCATTCTTCTTCACTGGTCTTAGCCCTTGCACTTGGGGGGCTGTTGCTGTTCCATTGGGGAATGTGACAGCGCTCCCCCAGCTAGGAACTCAGCACTCCCTCAGCTGTCATGTGGAACCCTACCTACTATGACAATACTCAACAAATATCCAAACATTTTTTTATATCCTATATACATGCCCTGGAGAACTCCCTCCCAACCATGTGTCATCCAAAAATGGAATAATCCTCAGTTGTAAGAAGACACATGGGATAACATGGATGAATCTTGAGGACCTTATGTTGAATAAGCAAGCCAGGCATTGAAGGACAAATACTACATGACCTCTCTGATATTAATTAAGCAAATCAAGCTGTCTCAGAGAGCTGGAGACTGGACAATAGGCTTACAGGAAGTATGGGGGGAGAGGAAGTTGTGAGCTGATATTTACATGGGTAAAATCTATGATAAAGTAGAGGAAAGTAGTTGTGCAGTGAAGGGATAAGAAGGGGGCATAGGGATACCATTGGCTGGGGCTTTGCAGGCTTGAGGGGGTCTAGGGTTGGGAAGATGGGTCAGATGGTCTATGGAATTGTGGGGAGAGTTTGAGGGAAGCAGGTGAACATGGGAGATTGTCAGGTAATGGTTGAAACTATAGCGTTGAGAAAACTCTTTAGAAAATATAATAAGGAAGGGTTACTTGTTTAAAGAGTTCAATGGGGGGCATCTGGCACAGGGTGCACCTGGGGCGGGCTTCAAGACAATGTGTGAGTGCTTATCTTGTCATAGTGTGTTATATCATTGGGTGGAGACCTATACCATGAGCAGGAAGGTGTTGTACCCCCATGCTGGGAAGGCCTGATGTCTTCA
Source organism: Dasypus novemcinctus (assembly GCF_030445035.2). Classification (NCBI taxonomy): domain Eukaryota; kingdom Metazoa; phylum Chordata; class Mammalia; order Cingulata; family Dasypodidae; genus Dasypus; species Dasypus novemcinctus. The sequence continues at coordinate 120,078,287 of NC_080679.1, read as the reverse complement.
AACAGAGGGAAGTGTGTCTCTTGAGAGCATGGGTGGCTCTCAGTTGGGGAGGACAGACTAGTATGTTAAACCCTCAGCATTGTTGCAAGTATCTATGAATCTGGTCCTTCAAGCAGTAAAGCTTGGTTGTCACTGTGGGCCCCTAGGGGAGGAGGAGAGAGGAATATAATAGATGAAAGTGGGAGTAAATGGGGGGCAATGGAAGTGTTCTGCAAGATTGTGCAATGATGGATATAGGCCATATTTAATTTAAGGTATGTAGTCTAAAATGTAATGTAATATAAACCATAATATAACTGAAAATTTAGAAAAAAGTACAGTCTAAAATATAAACCATAATGGAACCATGGTTAACAGCTATGTTTCAATATGCATACATCAACTGTAGCAAATATAACATCCACATGTAAAAAGATCATTGCTGGGGAAGGGGGACAAGGGTTTGCTGTTGAATATATGGGAGTCCCCTATATTGTATATGTGACTTTACTGTGATCTAAAACGTCTTTGAAGACAAAATTTACAGTTAAAAAAAAAGGATGTAGACACTGAGGAAGGAATGGAAGAGATTGCCTTGCCACTGTAAATACGGGGCAACACCTATTACAGTGATGAAAGGCAAAAAATCAAAAACAAAGTTTTATGGTATTTTTCATTTTTAATACCCCAATTTATTTTTTACTTTATTTTAGTTTTTCTAAATTAGTATATATTTTATTTCTAATCCTTAAAACTATCATTACTATTTCATTTTCCTACTAATTGAATTTGGCAATATATTAGGCTTCATTTTTGAAGAAGTTTTGGATCACGGAGGAGTTCAGCTATGGCAGAGAAGGAGCACTGGTGTGGGACATCATCTGTACAGTCTTAACCATTCATCACTTAGTTATTCCCACCTCCACCCCCCGAAATGGCTCCCTCTTCTGGTTGCTTGTTGTTTTGCTCATTGTTTTTGCTCATTGTCTGCTCATTGTTTTTGCTCAGTTTCTCCTTGTTGTCAGTTGTTTTTTTGGGAGGCACTAAAAGCTGAACCTGGGACCTCCCATATGGGAGGTAGGCTCTCAACTGCTCTACTCACATCTGCTCCTCCATCACTTAGTTATTTTGATCTCCTCTCTGCATTCTTTATGGCCAATTAATGCAATATAGTCAATTTCTAATCCTCCTGACAAGCATGTTGTGGTAGGTTTAATTATGTAACACAACAAAGACATTTCTTAGATCTTAATTTGACTCCTTATGTGTGTGAACCTAGTTTAAATAGGACCTTTGGAAGATGCTATTTTTTAGTTAAGGGTGGCAAGATGAAACAGAATAAACTACTCAAGTCCTTAGAACAGGGGTTCTTAATAAGTGGTCCATGAGCTTGAATTGAAACTCCAAAGGCATTATTTTTATGGTGACATGTTGACGAAGGTGTGTTCTATTTATTAAATAATACGCAGTAGAGTGTGGACTTAGTAAAGGGTCCATGGTTTTCATCTGACTGGCAAAGGGGCCTGTGGGAAAAAATGGGTAAGAACCCCTGCTTTAGAAAGAGAAAGCCACATGGAACAGGAGCTGGAACCCAGCAGAATTGAAAAAAGGAGAGAATATCACCCTAGGAATGGAAACCCAAGTACTGCTGACTGCTAGCTCCAGAACACTGCTGAAACCAGGTGAAAGCACAAACTTGTCAATGCCTTACCTTGGACTTTGACCTCCGAAACAGTGAGCCAATAAACGTTAATTATGTAAACCAACCCATTGTGCGGTATTTGTCAAAGCAGCCTGGTAAAGTAAGATACAGTTTTACTCTCCAAGCTCTTTGATGAAGCTATTTCCTTTATATCAATATACAGTCCCACTGACTTCTGTTGAATGGGCAAATAAGTCCATTATCTTTGACTACCCAGTGCCATATTTTCCTCTTAGGCAGATTTCTTACTCTATAGAAATGATTTTCAAGCCACTTTTAATAACAGCACATACAAATGATAAGATAAAAGAACAGGTGAGATTAATTTTATTCATTTTCTGATTTTAAAGTAATATATATATTCATTGTAGAAAATTTGATTAATGAAACACATATGAAGGAAAAATAACTGAAAAATTCAATGTGCTCCTTTAGAAATTCACAATTGAGATCACAATGTATTTAAGGTTTGTATCCCTTTTTATTTTCTTAGAATAATAGAGGAGTCATTATACCTTGTCATTAGTAATTTCCCACCAACTCCTAGTTTGTGTGTGTGTGTGTGTATGTATGTGTTTCTTTTTCCACAGTATGGACATAAAACGGGATTTTAGGTTATTTCAAATGTCTGCCATTTTTACCCTAAAAAGTCATAATGGAAAGGAAAATAGATTGAAACAGGGTGACTGGAAATAGAGAAGAGAAAAAGGTGACGATATTTAAAAGAGATTATAATAAACAGGAAAAGTAGATGGTCTAGTTCTGAATATAGCATCGCAAATGAGCACAGAGGAATTTTGTTGTCTTTGAAACTAATTCATACAGCTAAACAAAAATGCTATGATTCTTCAAGTACAAAATGGCATACCTTTATCAAGTTCTGCATATTTCAATTAACTCTCTAGAGACTAAAATTGATTGCTGCACTCTAATAAGTATATGATTAAACCATCAAGTAAAACTTAATTGAATGGAAAACTCACTTAGTGAATTTAGAATATTGCATAGATTTAAAAGGAAAAATCATTCGAAGAAGTAACAAAAGGAATGACTGAAAACTCATATACTCAGAGACAACTAGAACCTGGGATAAATAACTGAAAATATTAGATATATTAAAATCATTATTATTTTTAAAGTTGTGAAACAATTACCAATATCAGAAAAAGGCAATAGCTATAGGAAATAGGTTTTTTGTTTGTTTGTTTTTTGAGGTACTGGGGACCCGTGAATGAACCTGGGACCTCATATATGGGAAGCCATCCCTCAACCACTGAGCCACATAGGCTTCCCTGAGGGTTTTTTTTTTTTTTTTTTCCATTTGTTTTGCTTGTCATTCGCTTTTTTTGTTTTCTTCAGGAGGCACTGGGAACCAAACTCAGGACCTCCTGCATGGGAGGTGGAGGTGGGCGCTTAACCTCTTGAGACACATCTGCTCCCAGGAAATAGGTTTTTGTTTTTGAGGTTAGATGGAATCACTTTTCAAGCTACTCAAACTTTTTAATTCATCAGTGCAAAAGTTTGTGAGAAAAACACAGTTGATTAAAGAAAGATGTCAATGAGCCCAAAGTTTTATAGTGGATTTAATCATATTGTCATATACCTCTAAAATGAAACCGTAACTGTAACCAGAAAGTATACAAATGAGTGTGGGTGAGAAGATCAATCAGATAGTGTATGTTGCCATTTTCTAGTCGGGGTAGACGCTGGGAGAAGAGAAAGGACTAGTTTTGCTTCAAGTATAAGAAGCTCCAACTAAATGTGCCAACCCAACAGCAAAAATCAAAACTCCCTTTTCTAGAATTCTCAGTCGGCGTGTCATTCTCGTTGGTCCCGGGCCTTGCACTGGTAATAGTGTAGGCGATCCTTTGACAGGCAGAGCCCTAAGTCTCATGCCCACCTTTGTAGTTAAGAGTAGAGTTAATACTTTCCCAAAATACATTAAGCAAGGGCTGGGCATGGACGGGATTTTAAGAGAGGAATGATTTCTCAGATGCCACAAGGAGGACCAAGACTGAATAACGGACACAACCCGCAGGTTTCTTTTATACAACGCACTGATGGTGACTGTTTTCCCTTATGGAATAACATCTCTCCAACTCTACCTGCATAGCAATTTCATCATGAAGGAAAGTGCAATGCATTTTGTAGTAAATGTGTATGCATGCGTGTGGAGTGGGTACTTGTTGGTAGAAGAATGGGTCTGTAATAGGAAGCATATTCTAGTAACTGCTAAAATTCTGAGCAGATTTTGATGTTTGTCTGGTGTCCTGCCATCTCCCCAAAAGTCATGCCTTTCCTGGAGAAAAATAATTTGGCCTGATCTCTCCAGATTTCTGCTGCCCACTTGGGAAACTTGCCAGGAGGTAGGCGTGCATTTGTCAGGATGAATAGTCAGAGGTTTAATCGGAGTGCAGGGAAAAAGCTCCCTGGCAGCAGATCAGTCTGAGACTGCTGAGGAGCTATAGATAAACCCTGGAAGAATCACAAATCTCTATCAAATTGTAAGTTTCCTGATGAGCTGTTAAGAGTGATAAGCTTTGCCAAGGAACAGATTGCATTTACAAGTGAGATCTGCCAATAAAGATAAACCCAAACATGCCATTTAAAATCATTGTCTTAACTGTTACCACACAAATGCAGTAAATATGCTTTTTATCACAGAGTTTGTTTGTTTGTTTTTCCTGAACTACTGCCCCTACAAACTTCTGATCATGATTAACCAAATCTTCCCTCTAAACATCATGGGCAAGTTCAAGCTCTATCACCTCCATGAATTCTCTTAAAACAATTTTAATTATGTATTTACCTATCTATCTCATTTTTTGTCTAACAATAAAAGAAAGACTATGTTTTAGAGATTTGAGATGAAACCTGACACTTTCACTTTCTAAGTATTTAATTTTGGGGCTGGTCACCTTAGCTCTCTGTGATTTGCTCTGCCTATAAAATGGCATAACACATGCCTCAAATAGGTTGTAATATAACTAGAAAATGCAGTTTCTAGCATAGGTGATGTATCTAATAAGTGATCCTGGGTATGATGATGGAGGTAGCTTTGCTGACTAGGATGATTTAGTTAGCTTGCTTTTTTTTTATTCTCCACTTAAGCTATATTTCATACTTACTGTTAGCAGAAATTATCATTTACCATCAAGAAGTCTGTGCAGTCTTTTAGGAGGGAAACAAAATTCAAATTTTCTTATTTAGCACGTTATTTAGAATAGAACTGAGTACATGGTTGCTATTTATGTACATCATCAAGTTTATGTCCAAATATTCCCATCTTGAGTATTGCATAATTACTATATATGTTTAATGAAAACCAGGCAAAAAGTAGAGTGAAGTCCAAACTGCCAATTGCTCACCAAATAATAATGAATGAAAAAAATAGGATATGATTCAAGTAAAAAATCATTGATGAATGGAAACAGCCCAAATGTTTGTGAACTGATAAATGGATAAAGAAATGCATTATATTCATACAAAGGAATATTATTTGTCAATTAAAGAAGAATGAAGTAATGATACATGCAACAACATAGTAGAATTTTAAAAGCATTATATTAAGTGGAAGAAATCAAACAGAGTTTCAAAATATAGGAAATGCCCAGAATAGGAAAATGTATAGAAATAGAAAGTACATGAGTGGTTGCCACGGCTGTGGAAGAAGGGGATGGGAAATGACTACCAATGTCTGGGTTTTTTGGGGGGTGATGAAAACGTGCTGAAATTAGATGGTGATGAGGCTGCAGAACTTTATATAATAAAAACCAGTGAATTAACACTTTAAAAGGGTGAATTTCATGGCATGTACATTTTATCTTAATAAAAGAAACAAAAGGAAAATCAGAAAGAAAAAAAAAATCATTGATGGCCAAAAGAGGAGAAAAGGACTGAGATGCCAAAAGTTTAAAATAAATGACTTTTTCTATTGAACATAAGACCGAAAGTGTTGGTAGAATAAAAGATTCAAGATATGATATACTTAGCTGTTATTTTTTCCAACCTATCGATCAAAGAAAGCTAAATGCTTCACAGCTTTGAAAGCAAAGGTGTTTGTTCTTATATTTTGGTTGCTGTCTGTTATTCATCTTCTCCTTTACTTTGAAACTTCTCTTTCATTAGAGCAGGCTCTAAATATAGCAGATCCTAAATAAATCATCAGTACATTTCATATAATACTCATACATATGGACTAGAATAGCTCACTGTTTATTAATAATTGCTAGACATTTCTTCTATAAAGAAATCCTGAGAATAAAGTTGATAACATTGGGCTCCAAAATGTTTTGAAGAGCAGGGAGGAACCAAGGACATCATTTTGAATAGTATCTTCATTTAACAGACAACCTAGGTGAACACAGTGAAGAATCAGCAACTAAAATTCCTGGATCAGGATTCGAAGTTTCAGTGCAGTTTCTGCCACACAGGTTACCTCTTAAATAATGGCTGATGGTTACATTGCTTCTTTTTCCCTTTCTGCTTAGCTTCAAGAGCTTAAGAAATCTATAAATATTTAATATATTTTAAGTATATAAATATAAGAAACATAAACTGTTCAAGCTACGAAGCTCACTAAGTCACATCTAAGGCATATATGAGCTTCGCATTACTTATGATATGATGTAAGGCATTGTCTGTACTGCTGATTACAAGATGGTCTCAAGTAACACACAGTCAGCTGTGGGGGCAAAGCCATGCTCCATCTGCTCCTTGGGTGAGAACACTAATGACAGAATTCCAAGGACAAATGTTTTAGACAAATATTTACAACTTCATTTTCTAGCTTAGCCAAAGTCCTTGGTTCACATTTCTCATCTTGCTAAACGTATGCTGTGGTTTTGTTTTTTATTGTTGTTTTTTAATTCTCTATTCCTTGCCATCACTGTAAATAAGATTTTTCAAATATTGGACATCATATATAATTCTAGCCACCTATTTGATGAAATGACAGCTTGCTCACTTTCACAGAAGAGCTAAAGATTAGGGCCTGACAAAACAAGAGTTAAACTGTCACTTGATGTTGCTTCTCTGTGTTTAAAGTGAATTAAGGAGTCAGAGAGAACAGGCATCTCTCCTTAAGCATTTCATTTCACCTTTTCTTTTTCCTCCCATGATCTTTTAGAAAATAGGATATTCTTTGTGTTGAACACTATTTTTCTGTTTCAAAAAGAACCCTCCTGTTCCTTTTGCTAAGATGACACATACTGTACATATCATTAAGTAGGTAAGAGTCACAATCTGCAGATCCTGCCACACTTCTCCAGCATTTTACCTTGGCAACCTTTGCTTTGGGGCACAGCTGGAGGCATGGCTATGATAAAATACTGGATAACTCTGTTCACAGTTACAGAGATGATAGAGAAAATAAGCACTATCTTTTGTTCTTATCAAAGCATTTCCATTTAAGAAACAAGTAATAAAATGATGCATATAATTTTACAATGTGTGGTTAGAATAGTCAATTGGCTATTCGTTAAGTATGGTCAATGTTCCTAGGAAATATGAAGAGGAGTAAAGGAACTTAAAATCTCATCAGTAAGATAAAATGATGTGGGACAATTTTAAACGCCAATCATTTATTAAAATCTGTAATGCTGAAGGCATTTTGTTGGATATTCATACTTTAGTTTTTACAGAAAACTGTTGATAAGAAATGGACTTTAATTCTCAAAATAAGGACCTTGTTCGTGACTTAACTCCTTTTCACATAAGAGAAAACCGAGTCCCCTGGAATATAATTAACTTGACCAACATCTTATAAGTAAAAGAGTGGTGGAAGCAGAATTCTGACAGGAGGCAGATTTTTAAATCCTAATTGGCAGTGTGAGTTGTTCCAGAGGATGTTACTTCCCGCTCTCTACTCACATCTAGCACACAACTGTGCTTGCTGGTGTCCTGAACTGCAGTAGGAGCTGAAGGGGCAGCTCCTGGTAATTCTTTGAGTACCAACATTTCTTTCCACTGTGAGAAACAATGGAGGTTGGAACGTGGCCAACTCAGGAGCATGGGCCTCTGTGCCTATTCTTCACGGTACACCTCACTGCTCTTTTCAGCCTTCTCAGTGTCAAGCATCAGAAACTTTACAGAAACCAAGGTAGCAGCACAAAGCCCCCTAACTAAGAACAGAGCAATTTCTAGCTTGACTGAGTGTAGGCTCACCTCGGAAGCACAGCAGAGATGGGGGCTGATGACTCCAAAGAGCCTAAGGGAGAGCATGAGGTTTCAGCAAGTTGGACCAACTCCTCCTGGTCGTATGCTAGACCTCATGTCCTCATATCAAAGATTTATAAATATGTGTTTTTTGCTTTTAAAAAATTATGTGTTTTTATGACTTAAGTCATTTTGGAAATTATAGAAAAAATGTTACAGGAAATTAAAAGTATAGTCTCAGTTCTACACCCAATGATAATTGCAGTAGGTCTCTTTTTATTTTAATATTAAACATCTTAAATCATCCTCTATGGACTTATATATGCCCATTTTATACTCAAAGGATAATAAAGATCTTTCCAGATATAAAATATTATTTTACATTTTGAGTAATGGTTGCAAAATAGTCCTTGTGGAACCCTCCTTGCTGGTTAGGAAAAGCACTAGAGACCCTCAGGTTAGATAGTCTCTCCCAGAGTTTCCCAAGAATTACAGTTACCTATCTTCCAGATACATATCAGAATTATCATTTCCTCCCAGGCAAGTTAAGAGGGACATGAGAAGATATGTTTCCCAAAATTTGATCCAACAATGCTTGGGATATACTGACAAGGATAATTTTATTCATTGAAAAATGTGTGTTAGCTCCTTCAGGAGCGCCCATAGTTAATTACTATTTGTGTAAAAACTGAATTTCAAAATTACCAAAGGGAGGGGCCACTGGGTTCAAAGGTCATGGGTAGGATACAGCTGGTTCTTGTGCTTCCGAAATTTCTATGGCCGAATTCCTAACAAGCCCAGGACTATGTGGTTCTCTAATGTTTTTCTAGTTCCTGCCTCTATGAATTGAAAACATTAGGGCTTGGAAGAGAGGTTCAAGAACCCTTATACATTCTCACTTTGTTCTCACAGGCACTCCTTGCTTTAGTTTTTACAGAAAACTGAAATAGTAAGAAATGGACTTTTGAGAGGAAGAAATTGTCTTGAGGAAAGCAATGTGGGTATCCTATTACAATTTAAGAAAAAGTTCCCCCTTTGTGGCTATGGACCTTGAGTTAATAATAGAGTACTCTTTGCTAATGATTGCTATTTCCCTTGTGCGATTATCTACCGAAGGATCACTGAATAATAAGATTTAGACTTTCCTGGGTTTGAGGTCATAATATCATTAACAGCACCCTGAATTCCTATGCTACTCTAAAAGAATCTTCTACCCCAATACACACATACCAGCCCACCAGGAATCAAAAAGCCCCACTTTTTTTGTACCTCTATTTCATCAGCAAGATGCCTTTGATCTTTTTTTCACAATAGTTTTATGTTGGAGTCAATGATAGGCCAGCCTCAAAGCACTGCTAGCTGATGTTCACCCTTTTTGTTTAATTCAAAGTTCTTAATTCACTGCATCTTATCATTACTGTTACTATTTCGCCTATTATCATAATAATAATATTAGTACTATTCATAGTACTGTTGTTTTATTTTTCTCTTTTCCTTCTCATAAAAGAGAAGGGATGGAAAGAAGTAAAGACTATTTATTCTTGACTTACATTAAATCTCCATGATTTAGGCAAATCACTTTAAATGAGATTTCTTTGGAAACTGGATGATTCTCCTCATTCACTTCTTCCTAGAGCAGGTTTCCATATTTGGCAAGAAAGTAACCTGTTTCATGTATTTATCTTCTTAATAAGACCCATTTGAACATCTTACATACAACAATCTAAAGTACATTTTTCTAAATGAGTTTTTTTAAAGTTTTCTTTAAAATCCCTTTTTATTGAAACCAGTTGTCTTGAATAAAACAAATTCTCTGCACTCTGCCACTCTCCTCTCCCAAAGCCGAAAGTATCCCCTGAAGTTCTCTTTTTTGCCCAGCCTCAGTGACAGTTAGCTACTCTTGTCCTAACAGAGAAAGATAAACTTTCAGAAGTGCTCGATTCTTCCTCCTCTCACATATAAGCAGGTACAGGTGATTGAAAGAGTTTCCTTTTCCTGTGTTTGGCTAAGAAAAACAGGAGATTGTGAAGGGTTAGGAGTTTTTTGACTAGAGTTAGGACTTCAACTCCCATTTACTAATAGAATTCTAAAAGTGAGTCATACTCAGTTTTAAGAATTTCTACTCCAATATGCCAGACCTATATTAGCCCAATTATATCAATCACATGGTATATAGTTATGCTCTATGCTTGCATTGCACACATAGAAACATTTGCATACATACACAGACAGCTGTGACTGCATACTAAGTATCTCATGGAAAAATGTTTCCATATATCCCCAAAACAGCATTCTAAATCATTAAATAGTTAATTCAAATTGATAAAATCTTAACAATCCAAGTAGACAGAAAGTTGGTTGATTTCTAGAGTGTTATATAAAACTGTAGCCTTTATGCTCCCACACATTCTCCATGGCAGTCAGCCAAAGAGCCTTTTGGAAGACAGAAAACTCATCCTGGAGCCATTGAAGTTTATTCTTGCCCATTCTGGAAAATTGGCTGATATTGATAATTTCTATAAAAAGGTTACCCCATGAGCCTCATAGGCTGCCAAAAATGTAATTGGGCTGAAATGGAAGGCTGGTATTAAGCTCGCATCTGGTTCTGAGTCAAGGAGCCCTCACTCTTTGACTAGCATCAAGGGAAGCTTCTTTCATTTAGGGAAAACAGATGGAACAATTTGACTATAATGGAGTTCATGTTGAAGGACTGTCTCAGCTTGTCCCAACTGATGGCAAGTCAGACAGGGTTTCAAATAAATGACTAACACCTGTAGGAGTTGCACTTACTCCCCTGGCTCAAATTAGAAAATATTAATTAGGCATATCTATTATGTATGAGGCATGATTTCACTAATGGTTTTACCAAACATAAAGATAGTTTTATTTGATTTATTTTCACTTGCATTGCCAATTTGACCATCTTTTTCTCCCGAACAATTCTACCAGAACATGCACTAACTACCTACAATAACAAGGAGCTTTTTCAGAGCCTTTTTAGGCCATGTTTAATTTATGATATTAATATGTGGTTCTAGCAAAACTCATAGCATTTACATACATTCTTAAAGTGGAATCTTAGATATATAACATCAGTTGCCCCTGAAAGACACAACCCATCTTCCCAGATGGCTTCTCAATCTTCTGGAATGACCTGCTCAGAATTGCAAATGCATATCTTTCACAAATTTGGTCAAGCATTTTGAATCTCTTGAAGGTTCAAATCAACAACAATGAAAAATTGTAGTCATAAGTTGCTATACTCTTAAGCAACTACAATACTTCACCAACAAAATTCAATAAATATTTATAAAATCTGTATTCTATGCCAGGCACTAAACTCATCTATGTGATAAGGATTAAAAAATTGCAAATAACACATACTTCACACCCTAAAGGAGCTTACAACTTAATTGAGGAGGTAGAGAAATTTATATTTATTTTAAAGAGGAGGTTAGTGAGAGGTACTATAATATAGTGCTATAGATAAAAATAAAGACTTGTGCTATTGAATTAAGGTAACCATCAGCTATTTGTGCTTCTGAACACTAGTCTGAATTGGGATGTGCTGGAAGTCTAAAATACACAGTGGCTTTTGAAGGTTTAGTTAGAAAAAAAAAGTTTAAAAATCATATTTTATTGGTTACATGCCAAAATCATTTTGGGTATATATATTTTCAATCAAAGTCTATTATTAAAGTTAATTCACCTGCTTATATTTATTTTTGGATGTGGCTGTTAGACTATTCAAATTTATATTGCATTTGTAGCTCACATTAGAGTTCTACTCAACAGGACTATTAAGGACTCAAATGATAGACCTCTTGTCTTCAAAACTCATTTCATTACTTACTATGAGACCTTAAGCAAATTACTTATTTTTGCCTTAGTTTCTTCAAGTACAAAATGGGGCTGATGATTCTGCGTTTTATGCATGATTTTTCCATAAACCTACCTCTTCAATGGAAAAAAAAAAAAAAAGAAGGAAAGAAGGAGAAAAAATAACAGGGCTGATGGTATACAATTCTTTATCAGATAGGGCTTGGAGATAAATAAATGAATAAAAATATGTAAAGGACTATCATTTTCAAAGATGTAAGCATAGAGAAATAAGTGGCTACATATGAAGGGGACCTGACTTAGTCTGGGAAAAGTAAATTCAAAGGAGAATTCCAAAATAAAGTACAGTTTAACTAGGTCTTGCAGAATGTGAGGAAGCTATCTGGGTATAAAATAGAGGGGAAAGGGTTCCAAGGACATGAAACAATATGGTTAAAGTCATCAAAATTGAAAGAACTGTAACTCATTCCAGGAACAGAAAGTGGTTTTCAAGACATGGGGATGTCCGTGAGTGGATAGAGACTGGAGCGGGAAGCAAGAGCCTGGCCACTGGATTGACCTGCATTATTGTAAGCAATTTGTGAAATAATGTATTCCCACTATAAAATTAGCCACACCATCCAAGAAGGGCCAAAGATTATAACAACCAAAATAACTTACATGGCAAGACGGGATGGTACATAGGAGATTACTAAAATATTAAATGTTTCTAAGTTGTTAGGCAGATTTTCTCCCTTCCCACTTCGTAGACTCTCAAGGCTAACCAGTTATCCTTTTTCTAATTGACCCTATTAACCCCAGAAGCCTTCAAACATTGGATTCATTTAATACATTTACTGTAAACTAGGTTTGAAAATAAATTTTGGATTTTGGAAATTGGGCATGGCCAACAAATCATCTATTAAAACTCAGATTCTATTAGGATTTGGGATAGATACCAATACTCATGTTTATACCTCACAAAGACAAAACAGAATTAGAGAGACCTGCCTCACAGGTGAAAAAGAAAAGTTTTCAATCTCTCCTCAAAAGAATCCTCTGCCTTTTGACTTAGAGATGTTAGAGTTATGCCATGAAGACAATAAAATAGTAAGAAGGGGCAACTTTTCTGGAAGGAACAGGAGGGGTAAATTTTACAGATGTTATATAAAATATAAGATGTTATAAAACTGAAAAAGACAAATATATTTATATATAGATATGTATAGTATATGCTAAATTCATACTATATGAATGCTATATTAATTTAACATATATAACACATAACACCTGTAGGTTATATATCTATAACAACAACAAGCAATAAGAAATAACGTCCTAAATGACTTTAACTTTCATTAGTCTTTTGGTTGTTTTCTGCCCTAGTAGGATTCCACTGTTTGGTCTTCAATGTTTTAAATGGTTACACACAGCAAATTCAAAAACATAAGCAAACATTCTCCAACAGAACTGAAGTGCGCCTTCACAGTTCACAATAGCCTAAGAGTTCTTCTAAATTTTCCTTTGTAGCATGTTGTTAGCATACTTCTCAGAGTTTATCTATGTCCCATTTCTTTGTCACACTTCATCATTGTTGAATGTGTCATTGAAGATCAGCAGCTTTGCCCTTGAGGAAGGCATGCTCTTTCTGTCCAGTATAGTTAAGAACGCATATGTATCACTCACTCATGGCTTACAATTATGATTCTCCTTCTAGGTATAGCATTTTTGTGTTTATCGTTCTTTAGGTATAAAATGAATGGTACAACACTAATCTTGAAAAAAAAGAGTATCGTTCTAGCTAAGACTGAGATGTATTTGCAGATGGGTAAGAAATAAAATGAAGACCAAATGTAAAAATAGTAAATATTACACTAAATCATCTCTAATGTTATTTCAGAATCTAACATCCTAAGAATCTGTATTTTTACTGACCAAATATTCAAACGCAAATATAACTGAGACTGTTTGGGGGGAAGGAGTAGAAAACTAAATTTTGAAAATGAATGAACAATATAGAGAAAAGAATAATGCAGAAATGGACTTGTTACAAGAGCAGATTGGGAAATGCTCAAGCAAACAATGATGGAATGTGACAGAAGCTATCAAAATCCACATACACACAAACATCCAAATTGTTTCTCATCTGAATACTGTCTCTTCTCCTAGACTGAACTGCAATTACAAATAATGGGCCTCAGATTCTCCCATCCAGAGCCCAATGGGAGAAGTATGTTGATGCTTCCAAATATTTGGGCCATCTACTTGTTTGTATGCTATGTTTCCATGCCCAGGTTTCTTTCTGTGCCATGAAATCCTGCTACAGGATGAAACTGGAAAAAGATAGTGCAGTGACAGGATGAAAAATGAGTTTCGCTACGCTTAAAGGTTGGACTGTCCTCTTATATTCTTGGCGATAGAAACATTTGCCTACACGACTGCCCTGAGACACATTATTATGTAAAGTTCTAAAGTCAAGTAACTGATACCCACAATATAAAGGACAAAATGTCCCTTTATTTAATGTAGAAACCCAAATTCAAAATTAGAACAGAAGACTTTTACAGATAAGGTTTTTGTTTGTTTGTTTTAACTCTAAACAAATTCATATTTTGAAAATCCCCAACCTAAAGGACATATGAGGGTGCAAATGTTCTATTTAGTGAGGGTTCTTCATCTTAAAACAAGATTTACCATATGATTCATTTAAAACAGAACTCAACCAGTGCTTTTAAAATGTAATCAAATGCACAGACTTTAACTGATATCCTTTTTTTAAAAGAAAGTATTTTTAGATCAAACATGGGGAAGTTAACTTGTTTCATTATTAATTTCAATCTGTGATTACAAAGCTTTGGAAATTATGTTAATTCTTTAAACACAGATAAAATTGAAGTCAAAAAGGTGTTAATCGCATCAGTAACATGGCAACACCTTCTAAATTCCCGACCCTTAAAACTGACCACAGGCTAAAATAAAAGATATAAAATGATACCAAGTAATTTTGTCTTGTAGCATCACTATTTGTCAGATAGTTTTACACATTGTCATCTAAAATTCAGTTAGCCATGTGTTACTAGATTAAATTTAATTTGAATACTTATTTTAGATGGCTATTTTAAAAAGGAATTTAAAGAGCATTTTTTGGTCTTTCCTCTTCACCCTCTAAATTTCAAAAAATGATAATTCGTATTTAGCTTTTTTTGTATAGTTTTCTTGATTTTTTTTATTCCTTCAGATTCTCTCAACAGATATTTAACAAAACTGGAATGCAGGACTCCAATAATGCCGCGATTCTGTTATCTCAGATTATATCTATAAATTCTTATGAGCACTGAAAGTTGTAAAACTGTGTTTCACAAGAGCCTGCCTATATACAGAATGTTCTGCAAACTAATGCTTGCTACAGAAATCAAAAGTTAATACTTTGGGCATCAATAATATACATGTATCTACATATCGATGTTGATATTGGTATATAAATCAAAACATCTTGTGCCCTTAAATGCATCATGTAAGATTTCTGTCTAGGGGGAAGGTAATTCAAGTCTACCAGAACAGGGAGCATCATGGTCTATTCTCTCCCTTTCTAGGAGAGTCTCTTTTCTAAGTCTGTGAGCTCATCTTGCTGGGTGTGCTTGGGTGTGCATGGGTGTGCATGAATGAGTGCACACTTATACCTCCTCTGCTGTATTGGTCGCCTAGACTTTCTGCCATATTTTCATATCTATGGGGCATCTTTTAGCAAAGTATTTCCATATTTTGGGGAACCTTTAGCAAAGCTAAAGAAAGCAGTTTCTTCCTTCTCCCAAGAATCCGAGTTTCATCTCTCTGTTGGGGTGTAGGGTCTTTGTTGTAACCAAGAAGTACTTTCTCTGAATGATATTTCAAATAGAAGAAAATGATAGAAAAGAGAACTAAACTGTAATCAAGTCCTCTACAATGTGTCAGGTAATTTACATATATAGGTCATTTTGTTTATCTCACAACTCTTTTAGAAAGATCATATTGCCACCATTTTATCTATGAATAAACAAACCCAGAGATATCCAGTTATACCCCTAATCAGACTGAGTATAAATGAAGAACCCAACATTGAATGAGATTTCTGACAGTAACATCATGTTCTAGTGCCACATCACAGTGTTTCAAGCTTCTAGAAAGCCAAATTCTGAATACCCCAGTTTTTACCCTGCAGCCTTTTCAGGTTTTCAAAAATATAATTTGCACTATTCTATCATCTCAATTATTGACTTTAGTGCACAAATTATTAGCATGACCCATGGACTACACTAAATTTGTAACAGGATATTTTGAAAATAATGTTTTAAAATGAAATAGTTAAAATACCTTATTATTGATAAATTGAACAAGAACAGATTTTCAGTATAATTTGGGGAATGCTAATTTTCTTATAAATAATCTATTTGTAGAAAATGTTCAATTAATGTATGTCTCAAACTCTGTTCTGTGGAATACTAGCTCTGAAAAATGTTAATTGGTGCTCCCAAGTAAGGGTTCCATGATTTTAAAAGTTCAGGAACACTGCATTCTAAATTCCCATTTGGACAAAATGCATGCTAGATTCTGAAAAGTCCTTGGTGGGAGGCAGGAAACTGTATTTACACAGGATAAATGGTGTCTCTGGATTAATGTTCCAACATGACTTTTTAAAACATAGGTCTATCAATTTTAAGAGGTAGAAAACAATCCAATCAGGAATTTTAAGGATAAACATATTGGTGATATTGATTCAAAGCAATGCCTCACATACTTTAAAATTACTTGTAACATTTTTGAAAATACAATAAGTCATAAAGAAATGTTACCTAAGCTGGTTTTCAAATGCAAATTATGAAAGTAAACTCATTTTGGAAACAGTAGCAAGACTGATGGCAAATTCAAAATCTATGACCATATCAACTAAATTATAAAAATTTTCTGCTCATAATTTCACACTTTCCACTTTAGCACATTCAGCATTTGAAGAAATGCTAAAGCTGTTTACTGCTGGATCCATAAGTACATTGTATTATATCCTAGAAAGAGTCAAGAACAATATTTATGCAAACAACAGGGAATATGTACTGCAAGTATTTTTTTAAATGCTCATTTTCTCTTTATATTGCTGTTTCCTTGAATCTTTTTCTCCTCCAAGGAGGGGCTGAAAGATGTATTGCCCTCAGGCAGCTTATATTAGTGACTTGACCTCTTTAGGAGTTTAACAGGAGAACTAGAACATGGAAGGTTTGGAGAAAAATAAACCCTAGAGATTGAAGTAAGGGCAGTGGTGGGTAGGAGCACATGATCCTTGAGATGTGAGTTTATCAAACACCTGGACTGCCATTCAACCAAGGAGACCCTAAGCTCTTGTCTAGCTGCATGTCTTGTCATGGGACAAGAATTTCATGAAGCCAAGGAGATGTCATGATTGCATATGAGTGATAAGCTCAACCAGAGTCCATCCTTGGTCTGTGTTTGACTCTGTCTAGAAATTCCTTCCTGAGTCATTGTAGATTTAATAATGATCCCCACATGAAAGACATGTTCAAGTAATAAACACCAGTCCTGTGGGTATGAATTGATTTGTAAATAAAATCTTTAAAGATCCTACTAAGATGAGGCTGAAATGCTGAAATGAATCAGGGTGGGCCTTATTCAGTATGAATGGAATCCTTAATATTAGTAGCAAAGAAAATTTGGACATAGATGTATAAGCTACAAGAAGAGGAACAAAGCGGCAGATCACCATGTGATGGAAGCAGAGATGGACTGCCAGCAAGCCACCACCAGAATGCCAGAGCCTTCAGAGAAGGCATGGCCTGAGACACCTGTATTTTGGACTTCCGGCCTCCAAACTGTGAGCCAATACACTCCTTTCATTTGAGCCAAGGCCTGTGAGATGAATCCCTTGGTTCTTTCCTTCTGAGGATGGATTATGCCACCTGTGTAGACATCTCTAGATCTGAGGAGTGCCCAAACAGAGCTGTTTGTGGGAGGGTATAAGCAGAGCTTCAACATGCAGGCTAGAGTATGCTATGCGCACATGCTGTTTGAGGCACCTCAAGATTCTACATGAAGCAGGGATAGGAAGAAAAGAGGGTTTGGTCACAGGGCAGTATCCCATGTGTTGTCTCTCCAGTGCCAATGTGTTTATGTGGGAAATTCCAGCATCAGTTGATTTTCAGTTCAAACCCAGTTTTCCAGATCATTTGGAAGATATCTTTGTCAATTTTGGAGAACAGAATGTGTTTTAGTTAGGAGGCTGTCAGCTAGGTTTTCAAATTGTATATTATATCAAGAAATGTAGGAAAAGGGTCTCCATTTATATCCTTGGCCCCAAAGACATTATGACTAGATCTATTTTATCATATCACCCCACAGCTCCCAAGCCTCTGAATGGGAAGAGGGGCACTATCATTTGGCTCACTCGAGGATAATCTTGAGTACAGTTAGATGGACAAAGTGGTCCTGAGGTTGAACACTGGAGATGCAATAAAGTCTGAAGCCCGGCTTCACAGTCAATACCACCACCACAAGCCCAGGTAAATCTGAGAAGGCTTAGGAATTCAGCAATCAATGTCAATATCAGGGAGAGCAGCCACCACAGGGATAAGGAGTGAAACCAAAACTGGTTGAGCGCACAGATGCCAGAGGCATGGGAATACAGAGATCTCACCTTAAGCCCTGTGAGATGTGGAGATAGACTCTGCCACATTGTACTTTAGGGAGACAAGGGAACAAGCTGAGAGAGGGAGCTTTTTTCACCAAGTCAGTCTGAGTACAACCTAAAAGGATAGTTGGACCTACTACATTATAGCTTAATGTAGAAGATTAAACTTAAAGGGACTTAAAAAAAAGCATGTTTTCCTAATACTCCACAGGAGGTGTCTCATAAAGAAGATCAAATCAGATAAAGAAAAAATACATCTTATCTTTATATTTATGGTGAAGTGTATGCAATTTCATGATACTACTACTCATAGATAAATATCTGTTTACATATCATTCATATATACTAAAAGAGATGGCTGTTGGCAATTTTATGACGTTCTATCCATATTTCCTTCCTTCCCCAAAACCTCAGAAAGCAAATCTGCAGGCATATCTTTTGGTTTTCATTGATCTTAAAAGTCTGTTAATCGAACCCTTGAAACAATGAGTCATTCAGCCTAAGTGAACGATATAAACCATATAAATAGCTAATAGTCATGTGTCAAGGTTTGGTGTTTACCACGAGTCAGATGCCAGGTTAGGTATAGGAACTACAAAAATGAGCATCATGAATATCGTGCTCAAAGAACTTAAAAGCGAAACAAACTTAGAAATAGGTGTCTAGTGGCATGAGGAAGAGGTGATCAATTTTCCCTCAAAAGAATTGAATAATTTACAAATGCAGCGACAATGGAGCTGAGTAGTAATTGCACTAAGTAGCCCTGCTTGGGTAAGTCTATTCCAGGTAGAGGAAACAACTTAACCAACAATACAGAGTGAGAAAATCCACATGGTTTAGGGATCAACCTTTATTCATTATGGTCAGGTTTGATAACTGTTCTTGAAGATGTGGATTTTATGTTCTAAGTAGTCTGGATTTTGCCTATTAGCAATGGGGAACCAGGAAAGAAATTTAAACCAGGATCTGGCATGATTAGATATTATAAGGATCACTCTTCCTACTGCAAGGACTATGCATTGGAAGATGGCATGACCCTGCAGAGAACCTGAAGAACAGCAAGCTAAGTGGAAGATGAAGTTAGAATTAAGGTGACGCAAAAGGATGGATACAAGGGAACAAGGCCAAAAAGTAGATGAAACTAATTAAACCTTGATGTGACATGAATGATCATGAAAAGGTAGTCATGGAGCAATTTTGCCTTACATGATTGGCAGGTAATGGTATCATTCACCATAGTTTGGAAAACAGAAGAAATGAGTTATGGGAGAACAACAGTAAGTTCAATTTTGAGCATAATGAGCTTCAAGTGTGTGTGGACAATTAAAATCCAAATTCTCTAGTGGGAAAAAAAAAGAATAGTAAGGCAAGGAGTTAAATGTTCAAAATACTATATAATTTCAGAGAGATATAATGAAATAAAAGAAATTTCAAAGCATCTTGAAGTCACAGAGGCCAGCAGGAAAAGGCATTTTTTAAATCTAAGAATGCCTCTAGTTTATAAGGTAGAAAGAGAAAGGAAGAGAGAGAAAAAGAAATGGACTCTATAATCAGCATCTATTCCACAATCAGAGCATTAGGTTGAAGGGGCATCATCTCTTAGTGCATAAATAAATTTTGGCCAAATATTTGATGCTTTTACCTAAAATAATAAAACACATCATTGCCCATCCTATCAATGAAAGAGAAAGATGTCACTATTTTTAAAATCAGTTTAATTTAGCTTAATATTAGTGTAATTTAAAAGTAATAGAAATCATCCATTTTAAGTATAGATCAATGAGTTTTGACAAATATATACGGGCATATAACTACCATCACTAGCAAGAAACAGAACATCTCTACCACCCAAGAAGTGTTTTTTTTCACTTGGTTTTGAGTCTTACTGGAAAAGAAAAAAAAATCAAATCAAATACCATTATATTTGCAGGAATTTGGGGCATTTGGGATGCCAAAATATGAGGACATAGTTGCATTTTTCATCTTTTTATTCCCTTTACATAGATTGCACAGAGGAACCCATCAATAAAAACTGGTTAAATAATTTTGCAACCATGAATACAGTCCCATTGCACTTAATTTCATCTTCCCCATGAGTTATATCCTCAGAATGCACATTATAGTTAATCACCCCATCTCCAAAATTTTAACTGAAGTGGTCACTTCCCCATCTGATCACAGAAAAGGTATGTGCTCTTTGTGTAGATTATTCCCAGCCTTTGGCTATGCCAGGCTCTCCCTCCAGATCACATTCATTTTATAGGACTGTGATCACTCACCATGTACATCAACTCTCCTCTCTTCCCACTCAGAAAACCCTAGCAGCAGCCACATCTGATTTATCTAAACCGCAATGCTCCAGTGATCTTCCTCTGCCATTTCCTAGGAGTTTGACGGGATTGTATTAGAGAAGGCCAGAGTCAAACAGTGGGAAAAAGTTATGTAACTAGTACCTTCTCAGTATCGTACAGATTCTCTAGAGAAGTGTACAGACAATTGTCGAAGAAGAATAGGTAATTAGAGAATTTCAAAAGTCTGAATATATTTGTAAAGATAAGTGATCATCTTTATGTGTGTTAAGGATTTTCAAATTCTTATAAGAAAAGACCATCTAACTCTAGACCTAAATAAGTGTGTTTTAAAACACAAACCAAGACTTGCTTTTTTAGCCATGGGAATGTCACCTTAGGAGATATTGCTTGAATTCAGTTAGATAAAGCTCCTAGTACTTCATTATGTCTTTTCTACTTATGTGCCAGAAAAGAATAACTAATAGGGAGAGAAAGACAGATTTGATATTTTCAGGTGATTATAAAAAATGCAGTCCATTTGTATAACAGAGTGCATGATTATTTATGGGGATACCAGGTTGACTCAATGAGCCTCTGAAAAGCACTGTATCACTTACTAGAAAGTACCTAGAAAGCTAAAATTTAAATTCTCATTATCACTGACTTTTCAAATGAATTGTATGGTTACTAATTCTAAAAAAGGAAAATTATTACATTTTTTATGTGCTAAGAGGAAAGAATCAAATGTAGTTTCACTTCCTTGAAGACAAATTCCATATTCTCTACTATTTTATAGGCGTATCACATAGCACAATGATGCAAACAAAGATGCTCAAGATATGTGTTTCCTTTGGTAAGGCTTGAAAGTAATATCAGCTAAGGGTGAACTAATGAGATGTAAATCATTTCCAATTTTTTCTTTAAACTCTATAGTCATAGAACTAAAATTAAATATCAGAAGTTAAAAATCATCCCGATTATTCAAATATTGGAAGTTGGATATATTTTACTTGGAAATATACACACTAATTAGGATTCATATTATATTCAGGTTTTGTTCCTCAAATTGTTTGTTTTTGTTGATCAATCTCTTCACAAGGTACTTCAAGGTCCACCTTTCTTCAAATTGTCTTTTTCACACCTAGAAAAGAGTCAGTTAAGGAAAGAGCTCGTGGGCACTCTAAGCGAATTAAGCTTATTACATATTTTATGTTTTACAATGCTAATATCTCCTGCCTGAAAGAATAAAACAACCAATTATTGTCAGGATAATCAAACCATGGAAACTGTCTCTCACGTGGTTAGAAAACATTACATTTTCATTTGTAAAATGCAAACTGACTTACCCAGAATCCTGATGACTGCCAGCTCTATTTCCAGTCAACAATGAGATCTCCAATCAATTTAACAACAGGTGCTAATCATCGCTAAATACATTAATTAGTTGCATTGGCAGTGACAAATTGCCAACTTCTGTCATAGCATATACCATGACCCTGAGATTCTCTCTCTTTTTTCATTTAAAAATTTTATTGGAGTATATCATTCATATATAAAAATATGGAAATAATAAGTGTATAGGAAAAGTTGTGAATTTACAAAAAAAAATGCATGTCACCATCCAGGGCTCCCATATATCACCCTACCTTGCACTGTTGTGAAACGTTTGTTACAAACTATGAAAAAGCATTGTCAAAATCTTACTACTCAGGAAGCAGATGTGGCTCAACTGATAGAGCATCCATCTACCATATAGACAGTCCTGGATTTGATCCCCAGGGCCTCCTGACCCATGTGGTAAACTGGCCAATGTGCAGTGCTGCTGCATGCAAGGAGTGCTGTGCCATGCAGGGGCACCCCCACATAGGGCTGCCCCATGAGCACGGAGTGCGCCCTGCAAGGAGAGATTCCTGAGTGAATAAAGTGCAGCCTGCCCAGGAGTGGCGCTGCACACAAGGAGGGCTGACGCAGCAAGATGATGCAACAAAAGAGACACAATTTCCCAGTGCCTCTGGATAATGCAAGCAGATGCCAAAGAACACACAGCAAATGAACACAGAGAACAGACAACAGGTGGGGAAGGGGAGAGAAATAAATAAAATAAATCTTAAAAAAAAAAAAACCTTACCATTAACTATAGTCCGTAACTTACATTTGGTGTATTTTCCCCCAAAACCACCTGATTATTAATGCCCTATGTTAGTAATATATATTCGTTATAGTTCATGAGAGAATGTTCTCATATTTGTTCTGTTAACCACAGTCCATTTCTACCACATGATTTACTGTTATATAGTTGCATGCCTTGTGCGATCCATTCAGAGTATATACTTAATGGCTCTCATTTTCATCATAGTCTTGTGCTGTCATTGAATATAGGCAAAAAGAAAAAGGCTAAATCCTAATTAGTTTAACATCTCGTGATTAGAAGAGAATACAGCAAAACAAAAGCCAAACATGTATTTTATGTGTATATTTTATATGTTTAAAATTATTGTTGTGTTCATGTGATAATTTCAATAAAATATACACACAAATATTATATGCAAACTTGCAACATAGATACAGGATATCCATAGTGTAAATACATTTTATTTCATTCCCTTTTATTTTAAAAGTTCTGTTTTATTTTCCTGTTCTTCTATATTATAGTTTACATTATGACATTGAACATTCCATAAAACCTTTCAATTTTTATCAGTGCTCAAACTGTAAATTAGTCATTGGAGGTCTTTATTATATATAATATTTATATTTATGTATATCATGTGTATATGAATGTATTAGGGTGTATACCTATGCATTTATTTATATATGCATGTGTATATGTGTGTGTGTGTGCGTATGTATTCCAGAACGCTCTATCAGTAAGGTTCTGACACGGTATATGTCTTGGAGGGTATCCAATTTCCATTCTCCATTACAGAACAGAATAAGACTAAATAAAACAGAGTTGAGACTTTAACACTTAAAAGGCAGTTTTAAAATGTAAACTTTGAATTTAGTGGATAAAAAGTGAAATCTGTGACATTACCAAGATCATAATGTACTCTCAGCCCTGGAGTGAAGGCAAGTGCTGTGAAGAAATGCATGGCGAGCCTACAATTCAGAAAAGATGAGGATGGCTCAATGAGTCAGCAGGTCCCAAAAGATCATTAAGTTGAAATGCATTCTTTTATCCTAGTAAAGAACACATTTTCCAAAAATGTCCACCTTAATTGGATTAGGGAAAGCAGAGAGATATTATGTCCTGATTGAGTTTTCTGATTAACTCATAATCTCTTTATTTCAATCTTGTAGTTAAGCATCTCTTTAAAATGAGTATTAGTCTGCACCTTTGACTTGCTGAGTAAGAGCTAGTAAGCACCCACAGAATATTTTTCATGATGTTAATTCAAAACTATCATGTTGAATACTTATTCCCATTATGTGGAACTGCAGGTATAGATAAAGAGATGGAGAAAGACAGACAGAGAGATAATTCACTATTTAAAAAATATTCACCGTTTCTGAACCCAAAATGCTCCAGGCAAAATTTTTTTGTTGAATAAAATTCCTACTCCTGATATATTTTCATCTTCCTTCCTTTAAAGAGTTTAGAAAGGAATGAAAGAAGTTGATGGAGGTATTGATTCAACTAGATGAAGCTTTACACATAACTTTCTTTTAAGTCCAAAAAGGATAGCCTAGTTATAGCATTTCAAGCAAAAGTGGTTTCTGAACAATTATCTATGAATTTAAGACACAAATAGAATAGGGCTTATCCTTAAAGTGTTTTTTCTATCCTTTAAAATTCCCTTGTTCCTGTCAAAAGTAAAATAATCATATTTCTGAAACTTTCCACCAATAAATGCCATTCTTATATTCAGAGGATGACACTATGTTTGGAAATGGCTCTGATGACTCCTTCCATGAAATAGCATTCTCTGCATCTCTCTCTCTCTACTGCTCTCTCTCTCTCCTCCAGCTTTATTGAGGTATAATATACATACCATATAATTTACTCATTGTAAATGTAAAATCCAATGATTTGTAACAACTTTACAGTGCTGTGTAGCCATCACCGCGATCTAGTTTTACGTCATGTTCATCAATCCAAAATATTGTCTCAAATCTAGTTTTGATCTTCACTCCAAATCCAGCCACAGATGAACACTGATATATCTATAATTTTGTCTTTTCTGGGCATTTCATAGAAACAGTATCTTATAATATATGGTCTTATGCATCTTATTTCTGTGACCTAGCATAATGTTTTTAGGATTCATTCATGTTGTAGCAAGTATTAGAATATTGTTCTGATTATTGTTGAACATATTTCACTCTACTGGTTATATATATTGTCTATCCATTCACCAGTTGTCAGGCCTTAGGATTGTTTCCAGTATTTGGCTAAATGAATATTATGAAATATTCATAATATTTACAGAAATTCTTGCTTGAATAAATGTTTCATTTTGCTTAGGTATATAACTAGGGATGGAATTGCTGGGTCATCTGATAAGAATATGTTTAACCTTTTAAGAAACTGTCAAATTGTTTCCCAAACTGCTATATCATTTTACATTCTCACCAGAATTGTATAAAGGTTGCAGTGTCTCCACGTCTTGGACACCACTTACTTGGTAGTGTCTTTTTTACTATAGTCTATTGTTACATGCATAGTGGTACCTCATTGTGGTTTTAAATTGCATTTCCCTAAAGATTAATGATGTTGAACATTTTCCATGTGCTTATTAATCATTTGTATACCTTCTTTGGTGATGTAGCTGTTTGAATATATTGCCTATTTTTAATTGTGTTGTTCTCTTAATGTTAAATTTTGAGTTTTCGAAACATATTGTGGATACGAAGTGCTTTATCAGATGCATGGTTTGTACATATTTTCCTCATGTTTGTGGCTTAACTGTGCATTGTCTTAACAGTGTTAAGTGAAGCTTATCACATTTCAGTTTTATAGATTTTTTGTGTGTGTGTCGTAACTTAGAACCTTTGTCTACTCCAAGATAACAGAGATTCTCTTACAGACATTCTTCTAACAGTTTGCAGTGTCAGCTCTTACCATTAGATTGGTGATTCTTTCTGAATTAATTTTTGTATGGTGTGTGCTAAGGGTTTAAATTCACCATTTTGCAAGCGGATATATAATTGTCATATCACCATTAGAAGAAAGACTTTCTTGAGTCGCCTGGATAACTTTGTTTTGTAAATCAATTGAACATAATTTAAGGGTTGATTTCTGGACTTTTAATTCCATTTCATTAATTGAGGTATCTATCATGATAGAACAACACTCCCTTGACTATTTTAGTAAGTTTGAAGTAATGTTGGGTTAGTCTTTCAACTTCTTCTTTTTCAAAATTGTCTAGGCTAGTTTAGGTCCTTTGGCTTTTCATATCAATTTCAGAATCAGCTTACCAATTTCTGTCCCCTCATATGCATCCTGGAGTTTTCATAATAATTGCATTGGATCTATAGATCAAGTTCATGAAAAATTTCCATCTCATCAATACCAAGTGTTCCAGTCCATGAATATGAAATATCTCTCCATTTACATCAATATTCTTTAATTTGATCCAGCAATATTTTATAATTTTTAGGCAAAAATTTTGCACTTCTTTAATTTATGCCTAAGTGCCTTATTCTTTTTTTAAGAAGTGATTGGAATTGTTTTCTTAATTTCATTTTCAAATTGTTCCTTGCTAGTATACAGAAATATAATTTCATATATTAATTTATACCCTATGACCTTGATAAATTTGTTAACTAGTTCAAGTACATTGAAGATTCCTTAGTATTTTCTACATATAAGATCATTTCAATCTTTAATCATTTTTCTCCCATTTGCACTGGTTGGATCATACAGTAAAACTGAATAAAATTGGTGAGGACAGACATTCTTGCATCATTTTGAATTATAGCAGGGAGTCACAAAGTTCTTAACCATTAAGCAGATTTTTCTACTTTTTTGTATGTAGATTTTTCATAAGATTTATTCCTGGTGCTTTGACAAGTTTTTATTGTGAATAGCTATTAGATTTTTTTTCCAATGCTTTTTGGGTGTCTATTGAGATGATAATGTGTTTTTTTGGTCCTTTATTGTATTAATGTGGTTGATTGCATTGTTTGATTCTTGAATGATACACCAACTTTGCATTTCTGGGATAAATCCAGCTTGGTCATGATGTATAATCCTTTTTATATGTTGCTGAGTTTATTTGCTAATATTTTATTAAATATTTATGTCTCTTGTTTATGAGGAATATTGGTCTGTAGCAGTTTTTGCTGTTGCTAGTATTTGTTTATTTGTCTTTTATTTTTGTTTCCTTGTGATGTGTGTATATGGTTTGGGAATCAATATAAAACTGGACTTATAAAATGAGTTGTAATACTTCATCCTTCCTTTGTTTTCAGAAAGAATGGTTCAATTTCTTCTTTTATTACTAGATCAAATTCACAAGTAAAGCCATGTGATTCAGGGCTTTTATTTAGGAATGATCTTAAATTTCTAATTCAACTTCTTTACTTGATATAGGTCTGTTCTTATTTTCTGATTCATCTTGAGTCTGCTTTGGAAATTTGGGTCTTTCTAGGAATTTTTTCCATTTTATCCATGTGATATGAATTGCTCTCATAAAGCTGCTCATTGCATTTTCTTATAATCTTTTCTAATTTCTATAGAATCTTAGTGATATTTCTACATCATTCTCAGTCTTGGTAATTTGTATTTTCCCTCATACCTTCTTGGTTAATCTAGGTAAGGGTTTATCAACTTAGTTGAAGAATCAAAGACTCAACCTTTAGTTTTATTCATTTCCACCCTCTACTTTTCAGTATTTCTTTTCTTCTGCTTGCTTGTTATTATTTGCTTTTTTTTTCTAGTTTCATAAGATAAAGTTTCAGTTACTGATTACAGAATTTATTGTTTTAGTTCTCATTCAGTTCAAAATATTTTAATATTCTTTTTAAATTCTTCTCTAACCCATGAACAGTTTAGAAGTATGATTTCTTTTACATTTTCAAATATGTGGAGTTTCCAAAATTTCTTTCTATTGTGACTCTCTAATTTAATTATGTTTTGTTCAAAGAACATACTCATTCTTTTTGAATCATCATGTAACCTGACATTATCATCATCGTTATCATTGACATCATTTACATGTGTCAAATATTGAGTCATTTTCCAGCTTGTCTTCCTCAAAAGATTATCTCCCTGGATACCCAATTACTTCATGTATCAGACTGCATAGAGCTATAAGAAGAATATCTCTTCACCTTTATCTCAGTGACATGGATGTTACCAAATCTCAGAACACTGATTTTCTTCATGGCTGTTTTTTTAAAAAAAGTTTTTATTCCAGATTATGGAATAATTAAGGGTAAGTCACAAAATGCAAAAAGGAAAATAGAGACTATTCCAAATTACAGTATTTGTTCCTTCTGGAAATAAGCAATCCTAAAAACTTTAAATGTTCAATCATTTGAGTTAAAATGAAAGTACTCCATGATTTTATCATTTAATTGCAAATAGCTATTTGTTATAACTATCAAAATGTGTGTGTGTGCTGCATAGTTATCCATGTTACATCAGCTAAGTCCCTTGCGTCAATACTCACCTTTAGCCTAGATAATGAATACTTTTCTAGTCTTGAGGCATAAACTCCCTCAGAATCTACACCCACACCTGCAGCCACCACCCACACCACCCATACACCTCACCTCAAACCCACAGCTGGTCACAAAGAATAAGCTAACAATCCTACTACCCGCTGAATCCACAGTCCCTTCCCCTTTTCACAAATATTGCTTTAAACTAACTAGTCCTTGACTCCTGGAGGAAATCTACCAACCTCCACCCATAGACCATAGTAAAGGCACAAACCCACAGGTCCCGCTTGCTCTGCTTGTGTGCTCCCACCTCCTGGTTCAGCCAACACTAGTCAACCCTGCTTCCTGTCAATTGTTCAAGACAAGCCCCTCTCTCTGAGACCTGTGACTAACATACTCTCCTTTCTTGGGCATTACAGCCTTGGATTCCATAGTGTTACACCTGACCTAAATCCTGACACAAATTTAAAATCCATGGTTAACAATTGGGAACACTATTCAACAATGTCTTCCCTTGAGCAATAAGAAGTAATTGAAAATAATGTATATCCTTATTTTAAGAAATAAGCTGAGTAGAGTACATGTGATATCCTATAAAAGGTATGTTTTATTTCAGCAGATATTCTGAATAAATCTTACTTACATAAAACATATTGTTTAGTTTGAAATACTCAATTAAGGTTTTAAAAATAAATAACCTGATCATGGTTATATGGTGGAAGATAAAGAAAAAGGCAAGAATTTTTATTGTCAAGTCTATGAGGAAAGTATTTATAGACTTCCTCTATGCTTATCACAATAATGACCTGAAAACTCCGATCTACTGAGGAGGTACATCTGGTTCATTTGAAACACAAACCTTATCTCTTCTATTATTGGAAAACATTGCCTATATTCCTTTGATCACTTTTTTAAAGGTTTCTTTAGTCACAGAGAAAGATGGGTATGCACAAGCAAAAGTTACATGGGCAGTGCTTGCAAGAGGTGCCAAAGAAGATGCAAACATCTATAAAAAGGTAAAGAAAGAAGGAAGAAAAGACTCCATGGGAACAATGAAGATTTATAGGAAAGTCAGCAAGAATAGGAAATGCTAGAAATGAAGAGACACAGGCCAAGAAAATGTGCCGGTGTAATCAGCCCGTTTTCACATCTATGAATATAGTGGAGTGCAGTTATTCTGTGTATTGTCAGTTACATGGTGACTCCAGCCCATCATGAACCAAGTTCAATCACTTTGATTTAATCAGGATGGAAGAGAAAAGCTTTATGAGGGATACAGGCCCAGTTCACCAATTTGCTTAAACAGAAGGCCCTGCTTTTGTTAGCATACTACAATATTATCGAGCGGTCATTGAGAGTCACCATAAATCAGAGGTTCTGAACCAGGAGTCCACGGGTCCAGGGAAAGATTTCAGGGGATCTGTGAGCTTGAATTGAAAATTCAAAAAAGTATTATTCTTGTGGGGATGTGTTGGTATGGATGTGATTTATTTATTAAATAATACACAGTATAGTGTGGACTAAGCATGATTTTAATTTTCATATAGCATATTTTGAGGCAGTGGAACACTGCCTGCAAAAATTTTGGTAAGGATGGCAGAGATGGTTTTACAGTGCTGTGGGAAAACTCAAATTTCTAAATGTTTGCCAAAAATGACCATTTGAACAGACGTTGAACTGTTAGGTTAATAGGTATTGAAATTATGGGAAAGTTGAAAAATGTCATTTTTAATAATCCTAAATTTAACTTAAAGATATGCCAATGTTGAGTGTCATAAGACTATCTGCAGCTACATTTTAAGAAGGGGATCTATGGTTTTCACCTGACCGGCAAAGGGGACTGTGGAACAAAAAAGGTTAAGAACTCCTGCCATAAATTGATGCTCTACCTAAATAAAAAGACAGTCCTCACATTTAGCCAAGTCAGGTATGCCCACAACTTAATGCCTTTGGGATCAAGCACAGCAGGACCACAGAATTCTCACAAATGAACCATGACTTCACATATGAAATACTGAAGAGGAGGCAAAGCGATGAGAGAAGAGACCTTCAATGAGAAAGAGGAGGTTTGTGCCTTGGCTCTGCTATCCTCAACCTCTATGACCTTGAGACATTGATTTAAAATGTTCTGGACTCCCATTTGTTGAACAGTAACAAACTAGGTAGACTCTAATGTCACCTTCTAGTTCAACGTTCCTGGGATTTAATGCATTTCCCACCACCGCTGTAAACAAAGACACATACACACATGCACACCCTTATGAAATTGATTTTGTTTCTTCAAAAAAAACTTTATATGTATTCTAAATTTATCTATACAAAAATGAGTATTAGAATTTTATTATAATGAATGTTGCCATTATTTTGTATTCAGTACAGATTGTTCCATCTTAAATAAAAAACAAAATATTGGAAAATTAACCAGTGCACAAAACACATTGTTTTATGAATGTGGATGAAACACTTCTTCATGAAAAGTGCAATTGTCACAGCAATTAAATTCAGGAGACTAGCTGTGCTTTCTTAATTTTCAGCTACCTTCCACTGACAGTAATTTTAATTAAACAATTTCTCTCAAATGTAATATTATGGAAATAGTCAAATGGAAATTAAAATTTTGTCAATACACTTTCAAACATCTTATAACATAAAGTAGGTAGAGGACAAGTGGCAAGATGTTTTCAAAGAGTTATATTTTTATCTGCAAAACTTGGCAGACAAATCTTTGAGGATTATAATGCAATATAACATTCACTGAATTTTTTAAAGTGGTAGTCACATTTAATTAGGAGCTTCTTTACTAGATGTTTCCTGAAGAGCAAAATCTAAATATTTCAACTCTGAATCTTTTTAACATTTCACATCTAGTTTCATTAATTAATCCTCTATATTCAAATATTTAATTGTACTACCATTTTAACATTGTTTTAATTGATAATTCAATTTTTTATTTATTTATTTAATTCCCCTCCCCTCCCCCGGTTGTCTGTTTTCTGTGCCTTTTTGCTGCGTCTTGTTTCTTTGTCCGCTTCTGTTGTCGTCAGCGGCACGGGAAGTGTGGGCGGCGCCATTCCTCGGCAGGCTGCTCCCTCCTTCGCGCTGGGCGGCTCTCCTTATGGGTGCACTCCTTACGTGTGGGGCTCCCCTACACGGGGACACCCCTGTGTAGCAGGGCACTCCTTGCGCGTGGGGCTCCCCTACGCGGGGGACACCCCTGTCTAGCATGGCACTCTTTGCGCGCATCAGCACTGCGCATGGCCAGCTCCACACGGGTCAAGGAGGCCCGGGGCTTGAACCGCAGACCTCCCATGTGGTAGACGGACGCCCTAACCACTGGGCCAAAGTCCGTTTCCCTGATAATTCAATTTAAACAGATAACAGGGTTTGGAAAACAGCAATCACATTTCCTGTGAAGAGATTCTGCAAGAAATAATACAAGGAAGCCATTGGTTTGGAGGCAGAAATCCATGTCTCATGCTTTGTCACATACTAGGCTTGTAATCTGTGTAAAGTCATTATCTCTACTAACTGCCTGGTTCTTTATGAGTAAGATGATCATGGGGCCCTATTACACAGGATTTTATATTAAATTAGAAATAATATTTTATAAACTGGAGAGTTCTATGCTAATATTTTTATTATCTTCCATTTCGAGAATTACAACAAATAAAATCCTCTAATAATAGATGTATGGTTGAATTAAGAAAGACACACTGATAATGTGGAAAGAATTATGTCTTCAGAACTTAGCAGAGTTCCCATCACATACAGAGTTAACGAATGTTTTAGGAACCTCTCCCAGGTAAAGGCACACTTTAAACGGAAACCAAATATTCAGGGCCTATGAAGAAGAAAAGTGTGCATCATATGTTATTTCCTTTTTGTCTGTGTTAATCATCCTGATATCAAAATGGCAGAGGAGGCAGAGGGCTATTCTTGACTATATTCTGTCTTGAAGTCCTGTCCTTAAAATTTGCCTTTTTACTATATCCTCATTATTGGCTAATATCTTTGCAGCTTATGGTTTAGGCTTTCTTTGTTTTGTTTTGCCTTTTTCAAGTCAAAGCTTTACATTTAAAAAATCCTAACTGAGGACTCAGCATCAACAGCAAGAGTAGAGTGAATGCTCAAATCAGAATGCTGTTTTGTTGTTATTGCTACTGTTGTTTTTTATTCCCAGATTTAATAGAATTGCCTCAACTACCAAAGTCAACTAGATTATATGCTCCTCTCTCATTTATGCTGTCAGCATATATTGCTGTGATAATTCTTACTAGAAAGCCTCATGAACAATCTTACTGTTTTATTATAATTTCCAACAGTTATTTGAATAGTCTGTTGGCCAGATCTCATGGCTAATTCCCAATATATCTTACATCAAATGTTTTCTAAAATGTAATAGCTGATCCATTAAGAAAATGACATTTTTCCAAAGTTAAAATTATGTTATTAAAAGAAACAAAAATCTAGTCAAACTATTTTTACAAGTCAATCTTAACAAGAAGAGAAATTAGCCCTATATCAAATAGATGGTGTGCTGGCTGAAAAGCTCACCATTTCATTTTTCTTTTATGTAGGAATCCCTTAGAAATAGTTCATGTGTTCACTTTTTCATTTATTAATTCAACAAATATTTATTGAGTACCTTCTATTTGGTCAGCACTATTCCAAGTATGAAAATTAACACACACTGAACAAATGAACTCCTTGCATACATTGTACTACATACCAGTGAAAGAGACAGAAAATAAATTAATACTAATACATAAAGCAAAGCAAAGGTAGTAACATTTGCTATAAAGAGTGAAGGAAGATGATTATTTCAGTCAGTTATGTAGTTAAGTAGAGCTCTGAGTAAAGTAGAGTCAGCGTTATTTTTTCCATGCATTTTTATGCACAGTTCCAATTTGATAAAGAATATTGAGGGATTCATTAAACAGATAGCTTTGAGTAAATGCTTCATGCAGTAATTTTTATAAATATTGGCTCTTTTTTAAGATCACTATTTAATATCCTGAATTTCATTTGCTCAGCAATGAGCAGTGACATTTGGGAGATGATAATATGTCATTTAGCTTCTTAGTTCAAGGGAACATACTGCTATTGCTCTACTGAAGTATCATCGTGTTGTTTCTTTAATGAAGGTACTTTGGTTATTGTTTTGTTGTTGGTTTGTCTTTATCTGGCCTCTTCATATTCTTAGAGGGTATCTTTCTTTGTTTCCAGGCTGCCAAACCAAATAGCATTCAGTGGGTTGGCTTAAACAATAAAATTTTATTGGCTGAAGTTTTCAGACTAGGAGAAGTCTAAAATGGAGGCATCAGCATGGTGATGTTTTCTACCCAAAGACAGTGGTCTTCTGGGGCTGGATTTCTAGAAAACTTTGGTCCATTCTATTTCTGTCACATGACAATGAACATGGAGACATCCTTTACATTCTCTTCCACATTCTACTGAATTCTGGATTCTTCTGTGGCTTTCTCTCTTTATGCCTGAATTTCATTCTGCTTTTAAAGAATTCCAATAATCTGGGTTAAAGCACAACCTTGTTCACTTGGATGACACCATAACTGAAGTAACATTTTTGAAAGATCTTATTTACAATGTGTCTACACCCACAGAATTCAGAACAAGACCAAGAACATGGCCAAACTGGGATGTACAGTTCAAACCACCATACTATCTTATTAAAATAAGGTCCTAGTATGACGCCTGGCAACCCTCGGGTTGACCAATATGAGGCATACAGTGCTCCTTGGTGGCATTCCTCACCCCCAGAACCTTTAAAAACCAGCAAAATCTAGCAGAGTCAACATCCTTAAAACTCCAGAAAACTGGTTACGGATTGCAGTAACTAGGCAAATGTCAAATCAAGGAAACACAGTTTTAAAAACTGTAGGAGAACTTAAAGTCACCCTTGTTGGCCCTTCCCTCACCCTTCCCGGCTGTGATGTGGAGCCGGCCTACACTCCCATTGTGAATCCCTGGGCCCTTTTCTGGAGGGAGCAGAGTAACTCTTATATACATGCTACA
The DNA here is from genome assembly GCF_030445035.2 of Dasypus novemcinctus. NCBI lineage: Eukaryota > Metazoa > Chordata > Mammalia > Cingulata > Dasypodidae > Dasypus > Dasypus novemcinctus. The sequence continues at coordinate 120,044,026 of NC_080679.1, read as the reverse complement.
GTGTCTGTTTATCAATGCCAAAGTGTCTGAAATAAGTCTGAAATATTGAACCAAGAAGCCCCTTACTAACTCAACCACCAGGAACTTTCCTTGGAAGCAGAAGCAGCTTGGGGGTAGGTAAAGCAATGTAATAAACAATTAAGTCAAAGTGGCCTAGGGCAAAGGATTAGGGGCTTTAAGGTAAAGGATAGAGTACCCAGAACTAAGGAAGTCTATTTAATGGGAAGTGGAGGGGCCATCTGAATTCCTGTAAATGGAGGAATTCCTAAGGCCACGGGTGAGCACAAGCCCAAGACAAGAAGCAGTCTCAGAAAAAAGCAGAGGACCCAGAACTGGACTTTTGCCTCAGACTGATCTTCTTCAGGGAAGGGGTAAATTTGAAGTAGAGCACCGCCCGATCCACAGCCAATCTGCAAAGACTGTGTATGATGTTCCTTTGCCTAGGTTTGTTTATTTTTGTTAACTCCTGGCACAAAAGGAAATATTGGTCACATAATTATCTGGATATAAACTTAAGGAACAGATAGAGCAGAGACTGAATCTCAGAGTTAACACCAAAAAATATTAAAATACAAAATGTGTAATAAATATGATGGCCCGTACAAAAAAAACACAATAAAAATTAAGAAACTGTCAATACAGAATATTAGACTTTGGACAAATCTGACAAACACTTTAAAAAATTATCTTTGATACAAAGCAGGCTAGTTAGGGAATAATGAGACAAATCCGTAACCTGGCAGAAAAACTGCTGCCATTAAATACGTGGCTATGGATACTCCAAGATGGCTGCTGGAAGAACCTTGAGAGAACGCCCATTTGGAACAGGATTTCTTCTGGAATCAAGCAGAAGCTCCAGATATTCTCCAGGAGCTTTATCATTGGGCCCTCCAAGGGGACTGACAGGTCAGCTAATCAATCAAAACAGCAAACCGCTGGGACCCACCCCGTCATTGGCAAAGGGGCAGAATAATTAATGGTGCAAAAAGCAAGCATGGAAGCTAAATCTGCCCTTTTCCTTGCTCTGTTCTAGCCATGTTTTTCCCCTGTTATAACCTTCCCCCCCTGGCTAGATCAGCATGCAGGTAAACCTGGGGATTTGTAATCTGTAATGGGGAATTACAGTCTGTAAATCTACCCACTTTATCTCTTTTCAGTCCCTTTCCTCTCTACGTGGTACCCATAATCCGTTATTTTCTTCCATTTCTCTTCTCTCCATTCTTCAATAAATTACTGGCCTAACTAAACTTGCTTGCATTTAAAATTCATATTTTTGTAGCTTAGCCAAGAACCTAGAGAAAATCCAACAACAAATATATTCGAGATAAAGGAAAACACTGAAAAACGAGAATACAATGAATGAACAATATGAGAACCTCAGTAAATATACAGAAATTTTAAGATAGATGCAAACGGAAATATTAGAGTTAATAAAGATTACAATAATTGAGATGAAAAATTCCTAGAGAGATCAACAGCAGATTGGAGCTGACAGAAGAAATAATCATTGAACTGGAATACAAGGAAATTTAAATGATTCAGACTTATGAGCAGGGAAAACAAAGAAGAAAAAAAGTGACCAGAACTTTGGAGAACTGTAGGACATCATCAAGCATGCCAGTCTATGCCTTACGGAGGTTCCAGGAGGAGAAGAAAGAGAGAAAGGGGCAGATAGAATATTCAAAGAAACAATGGCTGAAAATGTACTAAATTTAATAAAAGGAATGAATATACAGCTCAACAAATCCTATAAAGGCTAAAGAGAATAAACTTGAAGAAAACCAGGCTTACAAACTACCAAACTATTGAATGCCAAGGACAAGGAGAGGGTTTTAAAAGCTGTAAGATAAAAGCAATGTGTTATGTACAAGGGAGCCCCAATAAGGGTAAATGCTGATTTCTAATCAGAAAATATGGGACAAGGAAGAGCAGGCAAAATATTTAAATAATGGGGGAAAAAATTGTCAACCAAGAATTTTTTTAAAAATTTCAGGGAGACTTGCAGAAATGAGGGCGAATTTATGTCATTCCAGATAAACGAAAGCTGAGGGTGTTTGCCAACCCTAGCCCTGCCCTACAGGCAATGGTAAAGGATTCTTCAGACTAAAGGAAAAGGACACTATGCAGTAGACCAAAGCACCCCAAAGAAATAAGGACCTCCAGTAAAGGGCAATTATAAATGCCAGTACTATTGTATTATATATTGTATTATATTTTTTGGCATATAAACCACCTTTTTACTTCTTTCAGTTTCTAAAATACAAATACATTAAAGTAATGATAAATCTATGATTTTGGACATAATGTATAAAGATAAAATTCGTAGCAAATACAACAAAAAAGAGGGGGAAGGAGAGTATTGGAACAATGTTTGAGTACACTATTGAAGTTAAGTTGGCATCAAATCAAATGTCATTGTCATAGAGTTATAATGTTAAATTTAAGATCCATGGTAACCACAAGGAAAATATTTGAAAAATATATTTAGAAGGAATGACAAGGGACTCAAAATGGTACACTACTCAAAATGAAATAAATATGAAGGTAGGCCTAAATAGAAGAATTGAGGACAAAAAGGTATAAGAATTACAAAAACCAAATAGCAAAACAGCACAAAGAGTCCTACATTATCAGTAGTTATTCTAAAAAATGGAATTGGATTAATCTCCAGTCAAAAGGCAGAGATTGGCAGAATGGATAAAAAGCTTGACCCAACTATATGCTGCTTAGAAGAGACTCACTTAAAAATCAAAGAGATGAGTAAGTTGAAAGTCAAAGAATAGAAAAAAGTATACCAGGCAAAGAGTAACTGTGACAGTTTGAAAGTTTGGTGGACTTATAAATTCTGTTCTTAAAGGTAATCCATTCCTTTATGTGTAAACCTATTATAGGTGGGACAATTTAATGAAATTACTTCAGGTAAAGGTCTTTGATTAGACTGTATGACATAGAGTGATTTTTTTTTTAAGATTTATTTTTTATTTATTTCTCTCCCCTTCTCCCTACATGCCCCCCCCCCCGCCCCCGCCACCCCCCGTTGTCTGCTCTGTGTCCATTCATTCGCAGTGTGTTCTTCTGTGACTGCTTCTATCCTTATCAGCAGCACCGGGAATCTGTGTCTCTTTTTGTTGCTTCATCTTGCTGTGTCAGCTCTCTGTGTGTGCGGCACCATTCCTGGGCAGGCTGCACTTTCTTTAGCGCTGGGTGGCTCTCCTTACAGGGTGTACTCCTTGCGCATGGGGCTCCTCTACGCAGGGACACCCCTGCATGGCATGGCACTCTGTGCGCATCAGCACTGCGCATGGGCCAGCTCCACACGGGTCAAGGAGGCTTGGGGTTTGAACCGCGGACCTCCCATGTGGTAGATGGACGCCCTAACCACTGGGCCAAGTCCACTTCCCTAGAGTGATTCTTAATGCTCTTACTGGAGTCCTTTATATAAAGAGGGAAAAAAAGCTGCAAAGGAAGGGAGGGAGGAAGGGAGGGAGGAAGTAGGCAATGAAAGAAGGGATGGAGGGAGGGAGGAAGGAAGGGAAATAAAATTGCTGAGACAGAGGGGAACTCAGAAGCTGAAATCAATGGAATACAAGAAGCTGCAGCTAAGGGAGAAAGGATTTCCTGATGAGGCCTTGAGTTTGACACTTTCAGGCCATCAGAATTGTAAGCTTTAAACCTAATAACCCCCCACTGTAAATGCCAACCCATTTCTGGTATCTTGCTCCCAGCAAGTTTTAGCAAACGAAAATAGTAACCAAAGAGAGCTGGGGTAACTACATTAATATCAGATAAAATAGGCTGTAAGTCACAAATTGTTACTGGAGACAAAGAAAGTCACTATACACTTATAAAGGGATCAATTCAAGAGGAAATACAACAATGATAAATATATATGCAACTAACAAAAGGACCCTAAAATACATGAAATAAATATTGACATATTTGGAAGGAGACATAGTTCTACATTACTAGTAAGAGACTTCAATGCACCAATCACAATAATAGATAGAACATTTAGACAGAAGATCAATAAGGAAATAGAATACTTGAACAACACTATAAACCAACTAGATCTAACAGACATGTAAAACACTTCAACCAACAGTAGCAGAAGATACATTCTTCACTAGTATACATTGGGCCATTCTCCATGATAGGTCATATGAATGGTCACAAACAAGTCTCAATAAATTTTAAAAATTAGAGCCATACAACATATTTTCTCTGACTATAAGCAAATGAAGCTAGAAATCAGTAACCAGGGAAAACTGGAAAATTTCACAAATATGTGGAAATTAAACAAAATTCTTTTAAACAACCGAGTCAAGGATGAAATCACAAGGAAAATTAGGAAATATCTTGGTGAATGAAAAAACACTACCTACTAGAACCTATGGGATGCAGCAAAGGCAGCGTTGAGGAAAATTACACCTGTAAATGCTTACATTAAATAAAGAAGAAAAAGCTCATATCAGAAACCTAACCTCACACTGAAGGATGTAGAAAAGAAGAGCAAACTCTTCCCAAAGAGTGAAAGGAAGGAAATAACAAAAATTAAATCTGAAATAAATTAAATAGAAAATAAACAACCAATAGAGAGAAGCAATGGAAGAAAAAGTTGGTTCTTTGAAAAGATAAATAAGCATGCACATTATCCGCACTGACTCAAGAAGAAATAGATCTTAATGGACCAATAACAACTGAAGAGACTAATCAATAATCAAAGACTCCCAAAAAGTATGGCCCAGGACCAGAGGGCTTCACTGGTGAACTTTATGAAACATTCCAGGAAGAAGTAATACCAATCCTGCTCAAATTCATCCAAAAACATGAAGAGAAAGGAACACTTCCTAAATAACTCTATGAGGCCAACACCATCCCAATAGCAAAGCCAGATAAAGTGACGATAAGAAAATTACAGAAAAGTATCCCTTAGAAATATAGATGCAAAAAGCCTCAACAAAATACTAGCAAACCAAATCCAACAGCACATTAAAATATTTTACATGTTAATGAAGTAGGATTTATCCCAGGTATGCAAGAGTAGTTCAACATAAAATTATTTAATGTAATATACCACATTCATAGAAAAAAAGGAGGGGAGGAGCACATTATCTCAATTCATGTAGAAAAGGCATTTGAAAAAACTCAGCAAACTTCTTTAATAAAAACACTTTGAAAAGCAGGAATAGAAGGAAATGTCCTCAGTCTTAAAAAGGGTATATATGAATAACTCAGAGCTAACATCATAAATACTTATAGCTCATACATAAATGGAAAAATATTGAAAGCTTTCCCCCTAAGATCAGGAACAAGACAAGGATGCTCATTGTAATCACTGTAAAAAGGAATGGAATTCTTATACATGTGACCAAATGCATGGACCATGAAGACATTATGTTCAGTGAAATAAGCAAGAAATGAAAAGACAAATATTGTATGATCTGACTTATGTGAAACAATTAGAAGAACAAATTCATAGAGTCAGAAACTAGAATACAGTGTACTGCAAGCCAGGATGAGGGTAGAGAATGAAGAGTTAATTCTTATTTGGTACATACTTTGTGGCTGGGGTGATAGAAAAGTTTTGGTAATGGATGGTAGTGATGGTAACAAAATATTGTGACTATAATTAAACCACTGAATTTTATATTATCAAGCAGTTAAAAGGAGAAACTTTAGGCTGCATGTATGTTACTAGAATAAAAATTTAAATAAAACAAAAATAAAACTTGGACAATACAACATAAACAGTCAAACTGAATGTAAACTATAGACTGATTTATAGAATAATTATAACAATGTTATTTCATAAACTGTAACAAAGACACCACAATAATGCAAATTATTAATGATATTGTGGCAGTTTGATATGGTTTATGAATTCCAAAAATAGATATTGGATTATGTTCATAAACTGGTCTGTATCTGGGCATGATTAAATTGTGATCAGGGGTGAAGCAGACTTGGCCCAGTGGTTAGGGCGTCCGTCTATCACATGGGAGGTCCGCAGTTCAAACCCCAGGCCTCCTTGACCTGTGTGGAGCTGGCCTATGCACAGTGCTGATGCGTGCAAGGAGTACCCTGCCACGCAGGGGTGTCCCCCGCATAGGGGAGCCCCACGTGCAAGGAGTGCACCCCATAAGGAGAGCTGCCCAGCGTGAAAGAAAGTGCAGCCTGCCCAGGAATTGTGCCACACACACAGAGAGGCTGACACAACAAGATGATGCAACAAAAAGAAAACACAGATTCCCGTGGCGCTGACAACAACAGAAGCGGACAAAGAAGAACACAAAGCAAATAGACACAGAGAACAGACAACCGGGTGGGGCGGTCAGGGGAAGGGGAGATAAATAAACAAATCTTAAAAAAAAAATTGTGATCAGGGCTTTGATTGGGCCACATCAGTGGCACACTGAGGGGGCAGGGACTTACAGATAAAACTACATGGCAGAGCAGAGGAGTTCTGATGTTGAAGTTTTGAGCTGGAGCTCAAGAAGTGAACACACAGGAGAAAAACATAGAGGAATAGAGACAGGTCTTTAGACACAGCAGAAGACCCAGAGAGACAGAGATGTTCACCTGATAGTATACAGCTGGCTTTGTGGAGTGAGTACAGCAGCTGAGCCTGGAGAGATACAGAACCCTGGTAAGAGAGGAACCCAAGAAGCCTGAACTCTTGGCAGCAGCCATCTTGCCCCAACATGTGGCAGTAGACTTTGGTGAAGGAAGTAACTTATGTATTATGGCCTGGTAGCTGTAAGCTTCTTCCCCAAATAAATAAACTTTATAAAAATCAACCAATTTCTGGTATTTTGAATCAGTACCCCCTTGGTTGACTAATACAAATAGCTTTCAGAAAACTGCAGGTATGAAGGGAAATTAGTTTTTTCTTCATGGTATTTTCTGTAAATTTACAACTTCTCTAATAAAAATATATTAATAAAAAATAATAAAGCCCTATTCTTCAGCTGTTTTTTTTTCTTTCCCTACCCCACCAAGCCTTAGCTAAGGGACTTCTTCACTTTCCATGTGCCTAACTCTTCCCTAGATTGAATATTTCAAGCGTCTACTTTTTGTCCTGTACTTTTCCCAGGAGGTTGTCCTTTGTCTTCCATATAGCCAGTGATCTAATCCATCAGGTGTGAGAATTCTTCTCAATGTTCCCAACACAGGACAATCCTCCCATTCTGCAAAGAACCCAGATGACGTTATCTCTATTCCAATACCATAATCCTACATTCCTTTTCTCCCTTTGAAGCAATACTTATCTGAAGCTTGCTCTAATAGCTTATTTTTCTAAATAAAATTTTATTGCTTTATATCATTCATACATAAATAAGTGTACAATAAAAGTTGCAAACTTACAAAACAAACATGTGCATCACCATACAAGTTCTCATACATCATCCCACTAACAACACCTTGCATTGTTGTGAAACTTCTGTTACAAACTATGAAAGAACATCTTCAAAATATTATTACTAATTGTAGCCCATATCCTACATGTGGTGTATTTCCCCCCAAGCCAACCAATTATTAACATGTAGCATTAGTATTATATATTTGTTATAGTTCATGAGAGAACATTCTTATACTTATTGTGTTAACCACAGTCCATCTTCCACCACCGGATTCCCTGTGTTATACAGCCCCATGCTAATGACTTATTCTTTATTGTCATGGCCATCATCATCACCATCATTATCATCATAGTGCTCATCTTTTAATATCCAGGTGAAACATTGGCATCCTGCTCAAGAACTGGCTGTTGTTGGAGATAAAAAATACCTTGATCCTCACTGACACTCATCAGCTGGTTTGAGGAAAATGTCATTGGGGGTTGTATTTTGTTATGGGCCTGTAAGAAAACTAACGAGTGGAAAAATGATACAGGTCAAGGTCTATCAAGCCACTTTGGAAAGTGTACATATCTTTATAAACTATTAAAAGTACATCAATGTTACACTTGCAGTGATCTCTGCTTTTAAATGGCAACTTCCTTTTATCTAATTGGTCCCTAACAATTTGTCTTCAAACAGGGTCTCCTACTGTTTAAAAGTCAGAAACCTATAATAGTTTGAACTTTGGTTCAGAGATATCAAAATCTCAATTGTCTTCCTACTTCATAGATATGAAATAGTAAATATTGTTGAAATATGTGGATGAGTAACCTCAAAAAAGATTCAGACATTCTCAAAAAAATAAATTCCCCAGAGACTCTGTGATTGACAGAGAGTGCTATTATTATACATTGATCAGTGGGAATATTTTAATTGATTATTAATATGAAACAAAAAATTTTATCTTTCACTTTCTTAATTATTTCAACAATCTTAGAAAAAAGCAGATGCCTTAATCTAATTCACGTGAAAATAAACTACAATTCAATTATATGAGATTTGTTCCATTTCTAAGTATAGAGCATAAACAAAAGAGTTACTATTTAAGGTCAAACAGAACTAATCTATAAGAGCACAGATTTGAAAAAAAAAAGAGAAGAGGAAGAAATATACACACTGGGGGCAAGGAAAGGGAGGGCAGGCAGCATTGGTCAGGAAGAAAGGAGGAAGAAAAAGAAAGGAGTTGCAAACAAGAGCAAAATGAGAGGCTGAAGTGATCAGAATTTAGGTCACCTCTGTTTAGACTTGAAATAAATTTGTTTAGGAAACCTAAGATGAATAAAGAGCATAGAGTCCCATTTTACTCCTTTCGCAGTACTTTATCACGCATTATATAGCATAAGATAAAAATGAGATCTCAGTATTTGAGTATTACCAGGTAAGGGAAGAAACTTGCGCTAAGCAATTAAAAGTATTCAAGTAAGCAAATGAAAGCTACAGTATCATATGTAGTCATATGGTTATCCATAGATACACAGACACAGAGAAAAATCTCTTGAGCAGACCCATAAATCTATTTTATTTTAAAACACTATTTACCAGTGAAATAACAGATATGATGCACAGGTGTGCTTTTGTAATTTTGCTTAGACTACCACAAGAGTATCTCCCTTGCCTCCTTAATTTTAATCCGGCCCAATCCAACTTATCTTCTGAACTAAAATATTCTATTTTAAAAGTACGATTTAAAATCTAAGTGTGAGACCAGTGTAATCTTGCTAAAACAGAAATTTTTTCGATGTTATTGTTTCATTATTATCCTGATTATTCTATTGCTTCCTTTAGGATAAAGCACAGAATTCTTAATTAAAAGGCCTTCCAAAAGCTGTCTCTTGTCTCCTCCTCCAACCCTTTGCTGTCCCCAGTGCCTGGACCAGATCCCCATCATGTTCCACCTGCCACATAAACAAAAATCATGGTACCTACTGATCCTGTGAATCTCAGTTTAAATTATTTCTCAGAGAGGTTGCCAGAGATCTCATGTACTTGTGTTTCCCAAACCTGCCCTATGATTAAAAATCACCTGCGGTGCTTGCTAAAGAACAGAAATTCCTGGGCCCCACTTTCCATCTATAAAACTCACATCTTCAGAGAAGAACTTTTAGCCACCACTGTTGGTGACATTCTCAGATAAGAATGAAAAACAATGCCCTAGTCCAGGGTTCTTAATCAGGGTAATTTTGCCCCAGGTGATACCTGACACTTCTAGTTGCTACAACGGGGGAGAGGGGGCGGGGGTGGTTCTAGCATTTAGAGGGCAGAGACTATGGATGTTGCTAAATATCCTACAATGCACAGGCCAAAACTTTCTCAGCAAAGAATAATCTGACCCAAAGGTCAATAATGCCCAAGATGAGAAAACCTTCCTAGACAAGTGGTTCTCAAACTTTAGCCATCAGAATCACCAGGACAGTTTGATAAAACACAGATTGCAGGGCTCCATCCCAATATTTCTGACTTGTACATCAGAAAGAACTTAATGAAACACAACATTAAATTTCTAGAAGAATTTTTATTAGTGAGAATGTAAAATAATAAGACAATCTAAAAAGGAATAAACAAGCAAATAATGTACAGTGTATACTAATAACCTCCATCACTGCTATAGATCTTCATAATAATAAAAAAAAACATAGTCTTTGAGCAATTACAAGCAGCTGCAAGAATCAGAAGACAAAAGTAGAAAGATTCAAACTCATCTAAACTTGAAAAGAAACTAAAAATATGGAGAACATAATAAAATGTAGCTCAATTATAAATATGAGAACATAGAAAGCAAGTAAAGAAAAAAGAAAAACAGGCTGATTTTATAAAAGTAATATGAAAACTTATTTGAAGAGGCAGAAGAAAGGATTGGTGAGCTTGAAGAAATGGCCTCTGAAAGTGAGCATACAAAAAAACAGATGAAGAAAAGAATGGAAAAAATTTGAACAAGCTCTCAGAGAACGAAATGACAGCAAAAGGCATGCAAACATACATGTCATGGGTGCCCCAGAAAGAGAAGAGAAGGGAAAAGGGGCAGAAAGAATATTTGAAGAAATAATGGTAGGAAATTTCCCAACCCTAGTGCGGGGCATAGATATCCATATCCGAGAAGCACAACATACTCTGATCGGAATAAATCTGAATAGCCCAACTCCCACGCACATACTCATCAGAATGTCAAATGCCAAAGACAAAGAGAGGACTCTAAGAACAGCAAGAGAAAAACAAAGCATGACATATAAAAGATACCCAATAAGATTAAGTGCTAATTTCTCACCAGAAACTGTGGAGGGAAGACAGTGGTCTGATATAATTAAGATACTACAAGAGAAAAACTTCTAGCCAAGAATCTTATATCCAGCAAGACTGTCTTTCAAAAATGAGGGTGAAGTTGGAATATTCACAGATAAACAGAAACTGAGAAAATTTCTAAGCAAAAGACCTGATTTTCAGGAAATACTAAAGGGTGTGCTAGAGCCTGAAAGGAAAAGACAGGAGAGAGGGGCCTGGAAGAGAGTCTAGGAATGAAGATTATGTCAATAAAAGTAACTAAAAGTGTCAAAAGAGTGGTAAAAATAAAATATGACAGCTAAAACTCAAATAGGAATAAACTTAACCAACAATGTAAAGCACCTGTATTCAGAAAACTGCAAACCAAAGTTAAAAGAAATTTAAAAAGGCTTAAATAACTGGAAGAACATTCTGTGTTCATGAATTAGAAGACTGAATATCATTAAGGTGTCAATTCTACTCAAATTGATATACAGATTCAATGCAATCCTGATAAAAATTCTACCAACATTAATAAAAAAAATTGAAAACATGATCATCAAATTAATTTGGAAAGATAAGAGATCCCTGAATAGCCAGAAACATCATAAAAAGGAAAAGCAAACCCTCATCTCCAGACTTTAAATCATATTACCCAGCTGTCGTGGTAAAAACCACCAAAAAGCATGGTACTGACCTAAAAACAGACACACAGATGGATGGAACCAAACTGATGTTTCAGAAACAGACCCTCACAGGTACAGTTAAGTGATTTGACTAGCCTATCAAACCCATATAGTTTGGACAGAACAGTCCATTCAACAAATGGTGCTGAAATTTTGGATATTCATAGCTGAAAGAAGGAAAGAGGACCCCTATCTCACACCTTATCCAAAAATTAACTCAAAATGGATCAAAAACCTAAAAATAAAAACAAGAACTATAAAACTTCTAGAAGAAATTTTAGGAAAACAACTTCAAAACCTGATGATAGGTGGTAGATTCTTAAAGGAGATAAAAGGATGACTGAGATGGACTACTGGCGCTTAATGTATGTCAAAGTTTTAATTATCTTTACTGTAAAAGTGTGGAAATATGTAGAGTGGATGGTAACACATAGTGAGTAACAACAGATTTATAAATGGGGATGTGGCTGAAAATGGTAGTCTAGGTATTTAAATGCCAATTGACAGAATGCTAGAGATAATCTAGGAACTGAATAGCACAGTAAACCAAGAGGTGGTTGAGAATTGTGGTTGATGGTACAGATGCAAGAATGTCTTTTGTGAGCTAGAGTAAATGTACATCACTACTGCAGGGTATTGGGAATGTGGAGAAGCATGGGAAAAATAACAGCTGGAGTGACCTATGAACTTTGGTTTCCAGTAATAACATAATATTCTTGCATCTATCCAAAAGATGTACTGTGTTGGTAATGAGGCAGTATGGAAAATGTGAGCCAAATGTACACTATAGACATGGTAACAATCAGATATTATCTTGTCAGCAGCAAATGTTCCACCACAGTGTGTATGTTGATGGAGGGATGTTGTTTGGGAATTCTGCACAAGTGCATGATTGTTTTATAAATTTACAACTTCTGTCATAAAAAATATATTAAGAAAATAATAATGTGGGTTGGGGGAAAAACACATCAAATGTAAGATAAGGACTATGATTAGTAGTAAGATTTTGACAATATTCTTTCATAATTTGTAATGGAACATCTCATGACATTGCAAGGTATTGGTGGAGGTTTGATGTATTGGACCGCTGTATGTTATGCATGCATTTTGCTTTGTAAGTTCACAACTTTCACTAATTATTTATGTATGCTCTTAATTATTTATGTATGTTCATATATAAATGATATAAAGATTATAATAATAGGGTTGGTTGGAGGAAAAATACTTTGGTTAGTAATAATATTTTGAGAATGCTCTTTAATCATAGTTAAAAAGGTTTAACAACAAGGCAAGTTATTGGTGGTTGGGTGAGATATGAGAGTCCTGTATGATGTTATGAATGTTTGTTTTGTAAGTTTGCAACTATTATTATATACTTATTGTTTATGTATGTTTATGTATGAGTGATATACTTCAATAAATTAATTTTTTAAAACTAATATGAAAATTTAATAGATATAAAATGTAATATATATATTAAAAACTTAGTGCATTAGTTGCACCAGCAGTATTACAAGCAAAATACAGAGCTAGTGATTGAAAGCATGGAATTGAGGAAATTTTGAGTAATACAAAATAAGAAATAAAGATATAGGAAGTCCAAAAGAAAAATTAAGAGACACAGAGGACAAAATGAAATGAGACCTATACCTACTAGGAATTTCAGAAAGATAAAACAGGTTGAATGCAGAAGACACAACATATAAGAAAATATTGGATGAGACTTTTCCAGACTGATGAAACATAAAGCAGATTGAAGAAGCATAGTAATTCCTGAGCAAGATAAATAATATAAATCTACACCTACTCAAGTAATCCTGTAACTGCAAAATAGTAAGTATAAAACAAAGGTCTTTTATAAAAGAGTTAATTTATCTGCAAAGATTTTTTCAGCAGCATATATATATAAATATACAAAACAAGAAACTGTACAGTGAAATGATAAAATATGCATAATATAAAACAAGGAGAAAGGAAAATAGAGATAAAGAGGGAAAATCTAAAGAAAAGGAGGCAGGGAATAAAATATATAAATGTGGCTATATATGACTGACATGGTTGAGTTTGCCCTTGAACTTTCTGAAAACCAATATAAGAGAAAAACAATGTCATCCCAATAATCTCTGTTATTTTAAAGAAAGCAACTTATATTTAGGGAACATATGCTTTTCTTGCACTAAAATTGATGTTTTCTGTAATATACGAATGTAATACATGGAAGTAAATGGATATGGATATATGCAAACATATATACACACATATATATACAAACACTCATATACACACACACACACATGCATTACCTATCTTCTAAGTGACAAGTACCTCCAGGAAAGTAGTTTGTTTCATGGGCAAAGAACTGAAAAAAAGTTGGAATTCAAAAGTTCCAGGTGATTCATAAATAGGAGATTGGAAAAATTGGTATCGAAAGGAAAGTTACAATCACTACTGGAAATGAAACACAAAACCAGCAACTCCGCAATTTTAAAGGGGTAATCCATTGGAAGAATAAATTTAGATGTATAGTATGATCATTATTTTTATTTTTTTATTATCCATACACCATACAATCCATCCAAAGTGCACAATGACTTTCGGTATAATCAGAAAGTAGTGCATTCATCACCAAAATCAATTTTAGAATATTTTCATTGCTCTAAAAAGAAAATCCTCTTACCTTTTACATCAATATCATTGCCATTTAGCATTGTTTGGGTAGCTTTTCTACAACTGATGAAAGACTATTAAAATATTTCTGTTAAAACCCGGGGATGAGCCTCCCTGGCACCGAGGGATCACTACCACATATCAGCTGAAGATGCAACTAGAAAAGGACCTTGAATTAAAGGTTCAACACGGATCAGCAGAATATCCCTGTCTACATATAATAACATGACTTCAAAATGCTGTTTGACCTAATGTAAGGGGGAAATGGAAAGGAGAAATGAGAATATAAGGCTATGAGTCTCTAAAAAAGAGTCTGGAGGTTGTCAGAAGGATTGCCCTTATGCACAAATGAGCAGAGTCTGAGAGACAGATAAAGTAGATACAACCCCAGGTATTGGTTCTTTTGAGGAATAAAGAGACCCACGGGTTCTATGATCATGGCAGATGGGGTTCACTGCCATGGCAGATGGCACTTCTCTGGAGCTGGTGTTTCTGCATGATGGAATTGGACTCAGAGGGGATCTCTTTTCACAAGACTTGCATGCTACTTTAATGGAATTGTAGTTGGTACTGGGGTTTTAGATATATTTAGGGGATTTGAATCTCTGGACTGATAATATGACACCCAGGCCCAGAGCCTCAACAGACTTCAACTCCTACACTTTGATTTATTGGACTTACTCCACTCAGCTAACATCGAGTTGAAGAAGGTCAACCACCACACCATGGAGCCTAGAGTGTCTACAACTGAAAGCAGGAGGAGTGCATCCAGTATCCATGTGGAATCTAAGCCCCCACTTGACATAGATGTGCAATGGACACAACCAATCCAATGTCCACAGAGAAAATGTGGAATGGGTGTGGGAAAGGTAGCCATAGTGGCTGCTGGGTTTGGGGAATGGGAGGAAGAGATGAGATGTGGAGGCGTTTTCGGGATGAGGAGATGTCCTGGGTGGTGCTTCATGGACAATTATGGGACATTGTAGATCCCCCCAGGGCCCACTGGATGGAACGTGGGAGAGTGTGGGCTATGATGTGGACCATTGACTAGGGGTGCAGTGATGCTCAGAGATGTACTTACCAGGTGCAATGGATGTGTCACGATGATGGGAGAGAGTGTTGCTGTGGGGGGAGTGGCGGGTGGGGGCGGTGGGGTTGAATGGGACCTCATATTTTTTTAATGTAATTTTAAAAAATAAATAATTACAAAAAATAAAATAAAATAAAATAAAATAAAATATTTCTGTTAAACTATATCCCATAGTTTGCATTACATGTATTTTTCCCATATACAATCCTCTAGCTTTCCTTCTAGTAATGACATGACCTAAAACTTCCCTTTTCAACCACAATCACACATACAATTCAGCAATGTAAACTACACTCCTGATAACTTGCTCCCATCACCTCAATCCATTTCCAAACATTTAAAATCAACCTTACTAAAAAGCTCTACAAAGAATAAGCATCAGCTCCCCATTCTCTACCCTCATTCTATCTAGTAACATTAACTCCATGTGTTTTCTCATAATACTTAGTTCATATTAGTGGGATCATAAAATAACTGTCCTTCCTAATATCATTTAATTATCAAGTTTCATATAATCTCTTCTTTCAGAACTTTCGCTCTGCAGATTTTATGTTTAAATTTTATCTAACCCAGGTCTTCAGTAAGAGCTTATTTTGTACGCCAACTCTGAGCAGCTTTGTGGGTAAATATTTGCATTGAATTTCATATGCAGTTCACATATAGTAAATATTTCTGAAGTTCTGTTTTGTTAGTTTTGTTATGTGTGGTATTTTTTCTAAGATAAAAATCTTCTCACTAGGTTTTATCCCCCATTTGAAAGTTCACCCATATTAATAGGCAATGCTTTCCTCTTCTCTTAACTTTGGACCCCTAGTCATATAAAATACTTGCTTCTTTTTCTAAATAAAAAATACCACTGTTAATCTTGAAGTACTTGAATGTCAGGTGTTTGGTGCTACATGGTGCAGAAAATGCAACTAATAATTCAAAACACATGTGCTATAAAAGAAATTATACTATGAGTAAAAATTTAGACATAAAAATGTTTTATTATTTTGTCCATTAGTGTGGCGATTGTTCTCACTCTACCACTAAGCGAGTCTTTAGAAAATCACACCTATTTCCTACTGAATCAATGTATATGTTTAATCATTTTCTTAATATGATTCCACATGCTAATACAAGCTGTTGTTTACTACAAGCTTAAGGAAAAGGGACATTGGATTATGAATATTTAACTTGCCATCTGCTTTCCTACCCAACATTATTTTCCAATTTAAAAGTTCCACAAAGTCAGTTATCTGTGAGATTTTCATACTCATAAATAAACTAGACAACACTAAGGCTGTGCTTATCTACCTGAACACCTGGGGGCTAAAACTCGTTCCTGTTCTTGCAGACTCAACACTCACTTCACTAATACAACCTATTTGACCAGCAAAGTTCCTCTTTTAATCACTTACACTGTACTTTAACTAGACAGACTTCTTTTCTGGAATTCTTGTGAGGATTTGAAATCTTCAGGGAAGAACTGAGAGAGATGGGATTGCAGCTGTTCACCCCCAAAATGTATCGAAAATAAGTAGAAGCACCAGAAGAAAGTGTTTGGGCATGGGGTGAGGGCGAGGGAGAGCACTGAATCCCAGCTTCAATGTGCCCATCAAAGTAGAAATTGGCAATGTATTTTTGCTCTAAAGCTGGAAACCTATCTAAGTGGTTACAGTCAAAGGGTGACTGTGTTAAGGCATCCACACAGCACAATAGAAAGTTCACTTTGCTGCTTGATCGACGCACTCGAGCTTAATTTACAAATATTCTCCTTGGCATTATTAAAGAATTCCTTTACCCCACTGCCTTAGTTCATCAGGTTGTTATGAGAAACAACACAAAGTGAGTTAGCTTAAACAACGGGAATTTATTGGCTCACACTTTTGAGGCTACAGGAAATCCAAAATTGAGGCATCAGCAAAAGTGATGCCTTCTCCTCAATGTTGTAGTATTCTGGTGTCGACTGCCAGTGTTGCTTGGGATTCCTAGGTTTGTGACTTTCCCTCCACAAATAGCAATGCCCCCTCCTCTCTTTTCAGGATCCAGCTGCTGGCTTTCAGCTTTACCCTGTGACCTTTTTTGACCCTGGCTTCTGGTTTTATAAGGTCTCCAGTAATTCAGATTAAGGGCCTCCTTGCTTCAGTTGGCCACAATTTAACTACAAAGAGTATCTTCCAGAGATCTTATTTACATGGAGTTCCTATCCATTGGAATACAGAATAAGATTATGTCTCAATTGTGGTACATAATTCAATCAAACACATGCAATAACCTATAATTCAAGGCCAATTTAAACATCTTCTCCATAGAGATTTCACATTAGTTAAAATGACATAAGAGGTCAGATTAGATGATCCTTAGTTTCTTGTAAATCTAAAAATTGTGCATTTCTTTAATTTATAAGTATCAGGGAACTATATTCTGATCTGACTTCATGCAGTCTTTGTTTTATCACCAATGAGACTATATTCTTCTTTTGGTAAAATATCACTATTTCATATTTTGTGAAATAGCCAAACATGTTACTATTTACTGTATGATAGTTTCTTAGCTGATACTAAAGATTTTTCTCACTACTCTACTCCCATTATATTCATTTCCTTTTGTGTTGTAATAGCTTTTTTATTGATATATCTGAAAAAAGTTTTTACTTTCCATCCCAACATTTCTACTATCACCTGTGTTGTTTCAAAAAACAACAAAAAAATGATATTGTCACTCCCAATAATATCTGCCCAAATGCTTCCCTCCTCTCCCCGAGAGGGCACCCTTGTCTGTTCGCTTGTTTTTTGTACTTGTTGTGTGCACTCGTTGTCTGCTTGGTATTTTTTGCTCATTACCTGCTCATTGTTTGCTTGTTGTCTTGCTCATTGTTTTTGCTCATTGTCTGCTCGTTGTCTGCTCATTGTTTGTCTGTCTTCTTTAGGAGGCAGTGGGAACTGAGACCGGGACCTCCCATGTGGGAGGCAGGCAGTCATCTGATTGAGTCACATCTGCTCCCTGCCAAATGCTTTTATTTAAAGGAAAATTAAAGTTCATCTGCTAAGTAAAAGAACCTCAGAATCTCATCCCTTCTAATATTTTACCTCGTGTCTCCTCTGATACTCCCTGCCAATATTCCCTTTGCTCATACCACAATGATGTGATAACTTTCTCATGTCATTCTATCTCTCTGGAATGTCCTTCCCCCATACAAAAACTCAAGTTTGATCCTCTAAGGATGAGGGGATTATCCTCATGATATTATACATTGTCTGCTGCTTGTGTTTTGTTCCTGGTTCAAAGGATTTCCTTTTCTTGCTTACAAACTCAGTCACATCATATTAAGAATATAGAAGCTGTCCTTACTTTATATCATATATAGGACCATAAAAATGAACTTGCAAGTTAAAACTGTGCAAAGCTATCTCAATAATCTATGGGAAAACTTGTAATTATTTCATGGTCTTTGCAGAAATTTGTCAAAATATTAAAAACCCTTTTATTGTCAGTTGCAAATGTATAGAAAAATGAAATAAGTAGTAAAATTAATGTATATTGAATATACTGCAATTTAATACATTAGAAAAATTAGAATTTAAAGTGTTTAATTTTTTGTGTAAGAAACTTATTAAGAGTATTTTGGAACGATGTCTGCCTTTAATCTTCACAATGTAACAATAAAAAATGAGCATCTTTTCTATATCTTGGTGACTTGTCACTCTCTAAGTTTGGATCTGCTTCCAACGTTTTATCCTTCACACAATAAATTTTGTGAAATAACTATGAGTGTTTCATTACCATGATGTTTTCTTGGCCTGTATCACTTCCTCTGGAACTTCTTCACCCTTTTCATCAAAACCATTTTCTTCATTTATGCCTATACATTCCATTTCAATTTCACTGTCACTGTTTTCTCTTTTTATTTCTTTGCTGTCCTTTTCTCTTTGTTGGCCTATTCTCTCTTTCGATTTTTCATTGATGAAGAATGTCACATGGATTTCTCACTGGGAGACAGGGAGACCAAACAACTGCAAGCATTGCTGCTTGTCAGTGAGCTAAATAACAGAGGTGCAATGATAAAGCACCACCAACTTTGAAAGAAGTGACATGATTGGTCACTGCTCCTGATGCACATTTGTTATTTACATAGTGACTCGAAGAGCTAGCAGAAAGAGTAACTTTATACAGTTACTCCCAATTAATATGCTGTGGCAACTGGAATTTGAACTGCAGTGCTGGAAGTCTCGTGCTATTTCACTAAACCAGGGTAACTGAATTTGCACATATCAGAACTGTGAAACGAGGCCTGCCTTTCTGTATGTACACATGTGTGCATATGAGCGTGTGTCTGTGTGTGTATGGGTATATGCATGACAACACTTTTTTGCATGTTTTATATCAGGATGGTTACCTAACCAGTCTTACTTGTTGAAATAGAATTTCAGAGACTTCTGTCTCAAGCCTCATGCATCTTTGACCCAAACCATTGTCGGTGAGGCAGTTTTTCTCTTATTAACACTCTCCTATAACGTCTGTCACTAAATAGGAGCTAAAATTGCACTCTTCTTTTTCCCGAATTAAAGATTTAAACAGCAAAAAACAACCAGAATTATTTATTTAAAAACTAAATTCAAAATGTTTACTTCCTTACCTTTTGATATGAAATAAGAAGGCAATACATAGTCTCAAAATTCAAGCAGTTTCCAATCTTTCTTAAAAGAAATGATCAACAAAAATAAAATAATTGGACCAAAATATAATTAAGGTTATATTAGATGATAGAAGCCAAATTTATTTTTTGACTATTAAATTGATTGACCATCAAAACCATTGAGAATACATTATAAAGTAAACATTCCCGGAAACAACCTTAGACATATTAAACTCTAATATCCATAGATGTAATTAAAAAAACCTGTATGTTTAAATGATTTTGATCATGAATAGGATTTAGAAACTGTGGAATAGAACATACAAATGCTTTGGCAATTAATGAGTATTTCAATTGTAAGACAATTCCCTAATTACTGTTTTATTAAAGAAGTGAAACACTAGGGAAAATTTAGGGAAGTGTCAAAGAATAGAAAAGCCTTCCTGATGTTCAGGGAATAGAGATGGGCTTATTAACAGTAATAGGCATGGAATTATTAGAAGACATAAAGAACAAATCCAGATAATAGATACGTGCAAGCTTTGGAAGGATTAAAAAAAAATACTACTACAAAAGTGGGAGTGAGAATACAAGACTGATCAGAGCAGGTGTGTAAAAGTAAGAGAAAATGAGAAATAGGACTGGACCAAAACAAGTTTTCTCTTATTATTTATACACAGCATGAACTGACTCTCGAGGCCAAAATTCAACCTGTGACACATTTTTGTCTTTTCTAAAATTGTCCTCATGATTCTCAATCCATTTACCGTAAGTTTTAAAATTCTTCAAAACTCCTCAGATTTTCACAGAGCAAATTACTTTCCCTGCCTCTTTAAATCCACAATCTCTTTTCATAGGGCCTAAGGAAATGTACAATGATATTGAACTATAGCCAAACAGAGTTCACAAGTGTCCATTCCCTTTCTAGGCCCACCAAGCTTGTGATCTTATATTGCTCTGTATGGTATTACAATTACTTCCATGGATCCATCTCAGAAGGGTCTAATTATAGCCTTCAAAAGGGTATTTTACTCTGTCATATTTACACAAATTCATGGCATTGGGTTTCCCGTACCATGGAACACACAGCTGGGCTCAGAGAGGCACCCCTTCTGACCTGAATGACAACACAAAACACACAAACATACACATTACAGGCATCCCAGAAGGAGAAGAGAAGGGAAAGGTGACAGAAGGAGTGTTGGAAGAAATAATGACTAAAAACTTCCCAAATCTATTGAGGGACATGGGTGTACATGTCCAGGAAGCACAACACACACCAAACAGCATAAATCCCAACAGGCCTACCCCAAGACATATACTTGTCAAATTATCCAATGTTCAAGACAGAAAATACTATAGCAGCAAGAGAAAAGAGAACCATCACATACAAAGGAGAGTCTATAAGATTAAGTGCTGATTTCTCATCTGAAACCATGGAGGCAAGAAGAAGGGTATGACATAGTCAAGGTACAAAAAGAAAAAAATTTCCAACTAAGAATACTCTATCCAGCAAAGTTAATATTCAGAAATGATGGAGAGTTCAAACTATTCACAGATAAACAGGAACTAAGAGAGTATGCCAACAAGAATCCTGCCCTTCAAGAAATACTAAAGGGAATTTTGCAGGAAGAAAGTGAGAAAACAAGAGAGACATGGTTGGAAGAGAGTGTAGGAGCAACTAAAAAGACAAAAATAGAAAAAGAAAATCAAACAAAATATGACAAAGAAAATATGGCTAATATAAGTAATTCCTTGAAAGTAATAACACTGAATGTCAATGGATTAAACTCACCTGTCAAGAGACTCAGACTGGAAGATTGGATAAGGAAATATGACCCATCTATATGCTGTCTACAAGAAACACATCACAGACCCAGGGATTCAAGGAGGTTGAAAGTGAATGGCTAGAAAACAATCTTATAAGCAAACAATAACCCAAAAAGGGCAAGAGTAGCTATATTAATATCAGACAAAATAGACTTTAAATGCAAAACTATTGTGAGAGACAAAGATGGACATTACATACTAGTGAAAGGGATCTTTCAAGATCAAAGAACAATCATAAACGTTTATGCACCTAACCAGGGCACCTCCAAATACATGAGGCAAACACTCGAAAAACTAAGTGAAGGAATAGATGCCTCTACAATTACAGTGGGGGACTTTAATACACCACTTTCACCTTTGGACAGAACATTTCAACACAGAATCAATAAAGAAACAAAGACTTTGAACAGTATATTAGAGGAGCTGGACCTAGTAGACATATACAGAACATTACACCCAAATATAGCAGGATATACATTCTTCTCAAGTGTACATGGATCATTCTCCAAGATAGACCACATGCTAGTCCACAGAAAAAGTTTCAGTGAATTCAGAAAGATTGAAATCATACAAAATAATTTCCCTGACCAGAGTGGAATGAAAGTGGAAATCTGCAAGGGCCAGAGACCCAGATTTGGCACCAAGATATGGAAGTTAAACAACACACTCTTACACAAACTATGGGTCAAAGAGGAATCTCAAAAGAAATCAGTAACTACCTTGAAACTAATGAAAATGATAGCACAACATGTTAGAGGTTTGCAATAATTAACAAGCTGTAGCTCAGTTCCCTTGATACTCACTGGGGAAAGGCTAACCCCATTCCCCATAAGCCTACCTGTCCAAGGGAATGGCACTTCCCCTACAGGTAAAGTAAAGAAACCACATAGAGACAGGAGTAAAGGGAATTGGAAATCTTCCCTACCCACATATCAGAGGGAGAGAAAATTCCTACAGAACAAAGAAACATCTGCTCCTGCAGCACTCCAAGAAACCATAACTCCCTAACCCACTATCTTCTAGTCACTGTCAGGGAAAGCTTTCATCTCTAGGGCTTCCTATTGGCCCCTGCACTTCACTTGACCCTCAACCAGCTCCCACCAACTATCATTCCCCCACCTAGGAAAGTTCTGTATTAATTCAACTCATCCTCCATTCCTTCTTCTCCCCCTCTTCATCACCACTGCCCTCTAACCCTCCCTTCTCTCCTCCTCATACCACTCATGAGGACCACCTTCCCGTCCTTCTGCACTGCGCCCTCCACCTCTGCCAGCACCAGGCTCCTAACTCCACACAGACGCCAGCTCCTCTCTTGCCCCTCTGGGAAGGAGCAGGAGCTAAAAGAATAGTCAGAGGACATGTTCCTTTCTCACTCTCAGATTTAAGCCAAATAGAGGACCAGTTAGGATCTTTCTTTGACAACCCTCCTACATACATCAAAGAATTTCAACACCTCACTTGCTCCTATGACCTCACATATCAGGACGTTATCATTACCTCCCCCACAACTCCAGAAAAAAAAAACAAAAAAACCCCAAAAAAAACGCATTTGGGTTGCAGCTACTGCTTTTGCAGATTCCGTGCAAACTCAGGATCCAATACGCATCCAGCCGGTCCCACTGCAGTTCCCACCACTAACCCCCCTGGGATTACCAGCCAGACTCCACTGACCTTGCTCGAATGGCCCATTTCTTAACCTGCCTAATAAAAGGCATGAAAAAGGCTGCTCTTACAGCAGTTAATTATGATCAAATTAAAGAACTCTCACAGAAACCTGGTGAAAATCCAGCTGCCTTCATGAACAGATTAACCAAGTCTCTCCTTAAATATACTAATTTAAATCCTGACTCTGACTAACTATGTTTAAACACCTACTTCATTACCCAATCTTATCCCAATATTAGGGACAAAAACTACAAGACTTAAAAAATGACCCTCAAACCCCTCAGAAAAAACTAATTAAAGCTGTCATCAAGGTCTTTAACAATAGAGAGGAGGGAGCCAAATTGAAAAAGCAGAAGCGAGATCAGGTTAAAGCCTCCCTCCTTGCTGCTGCCCTCAGGATCAGTTCTCAACCCCCTCCCTCTTCCTCCCCTCAGCCACCACCCGGACCCTGTGTCAAATGTGGAAAGGAAGGGCCCTGGGCACGTCCTGCCCTAATCCAAGGCCCCCATCTACACCTTGCCCAGTGTTTCAGCACAAGGGTTACTGGAAGTCGGACTCTCCTGAAAACCCTGTTTCCAAGAGAGTTCCTCCAGCACACCCTAGAGATCCAGAGCCAAGATCTTCTTTTCCAGACCTTCTCAGACTGAAAAAAGACGATTGCCGGGTTCCGGGTTTGGAACGGCCCCACATCTCCATCAGTAAGTCTGAACTGGGGGTTACCATCAAGGTTGGAGTAAGCCGATCTCCTTTTTAATTGACATGGGGGCCACATATTCAGTCCTCCTAGAACATTCAGGACCTTTATCTGCTTCCTCTGTCTCTATTGTGGGAGTTGATGGCATCCCTTCTTCTCCTTTAATTACCAAACCACTCAAATGCTCAATAAAAAATCAGACATTTCCCACGAATTCCTCATAATCCATCCTTGCCCCTCTCCACTGCTAGGTCACGATATGCTGTCTAAACTTCACTCCTCCATTTCCTTTACGCTCCCATCCTCCCAAACCACCTTCCTTCCCCTCCTGTCTACCACACCCTCCCCCTCCCAGCTCCCTGCTGACCTTCCCCCTGTACTGCAAACAGAAGTTCATCCCCAGGTCTGGAATCCCAGCTCCCCTTCAGTCGCATCACACCATCCCCCTGTCAAAATAGTCTTTAAAAAAACCCTTGTCTCTTACAAACATTCCTCAGTATCCCCTATCCATCACTGCCCGACAAGGCTTGAAACCTACCATTGACAAAGTCTGTAACGCTGGCCTTCTACGTTCAACTAACTCACCCTTCAATACTTCGATTCTAGCAGTAAAAAAACCCAATGGAAGCTATCATCTTGTGCAAGACCTTAGAACTATTGATGAAGCCACACATCTGATTGTTCCCATCGTTCCTAACCCATACAGTCTTCTGTCCCACATACCCCCTCAAACTACACACTACACTGTAATCGACCTCAAAGATGCCCTTTTCACTATTCCCCTAAACAAAACTTCCCAAGACATTTTTGCCTTTACATGGGCAGATCCTGAAAACCCTCTAAATCCCCAACAATTAACATGGACAGCTCTGCCCCAGGGCTTTAGAGATAGTCCCCATATCTTTGAACAGGCCCTATACCGAGATCTCTATGATCTTCAGCTCCCCTCCACTACCCTTCTCCAATATGTGGATGACCTCCTCCTTTGTAGCCCCTCCTTACAAACCTATCACCCTGCTTAACTTTCTCAGTAATAAGGGATATCAGGTTTCCCCAAGCAAAGGACAATTTTAAAAATCTGAAGTAACCTATCTAGGGCTCGACCTTTCCCCCTCACGTAACATCTAACTGCAGACTGAATCCAGCTCATCAAAAGCTATCTTCTTCCACAGACTAAAGCAGACCTCCTTTCTTTCCTAGGGCTTGACAACTTTTTCCATCTCTGGATTCCAAACTTTGGACCTATATCTAAACCCCTTTCCCAAGCTGCTTCTGGAAACTTACACGAGCCACTTGATCATACCTATCGTTCAAACTTCCCTTCAGTCAGCTTAAAAAAGCCCTATTAACTGCACCTGCTCTAGCCCTGCCCAACCCCTCTAAACCTTTCTCTCTCTACTTAGATGCCAGACAAGGATATGCCCTAGGAATCTTAACGCAGCCATATGGCCCTAATAACCAAATCATTGCCTACTTCTCCAAACAGCTAGATCCCATAACTCTAGGCTAGCCCACCTGCCTCAGAGTCCTTACTGCAGCTTCTCTCCTAATCCAAGAAAGTTTTAAACTAACCCCAATAAATCATCTTAATGTTTTTTCCTCGCATTCCCTATCTCCTCTTTTAACTCACAAAGCTACTGCATCTATCTCCTCTACCCATCTTCAAACCCTTCATGCAACTCTTCTACAAAATCCTGGCATCTTCTTACACTGTTGTCCTCCTCTCAATCCTGCCATCCTCCTCCCTATTGATCCCAAACCATCCCTGGAAACACTGAACACAGATTACACTCATGATCATGGTGATCTCCTCGCTAAACTTCTTCCCAATATTTCAGATACTCTTCTTCCTAATCCTACTCACACATGGTTTGTTGATGGCAGCTCCACTAAACTTAATAATTCTACCCAGGCCAGATACACTATTTTTACCTTAACTGACACCATTGAGTCGGGACCCTCCCACCCAGTACAACCTCACAACAAGCTGAACTTATAGCCCTCACCAGAGCACTAGTCAGAAGCAAAGGCCAAGCCCTAAACATCTACACTGACTCCAAATATTCATACCACATCCTACACTCACACGTCCCCATGTGGCAGGAAAGAGGTTTCCTAACTTCTAACATACCCTCCATTGTATATAAAGATCTCATCCTACAATTATTCAACGTGACATCACTTTCAACCCAAGCTGCTATAATTCACTGCAAAGGGCACCAAAAATCAAATTCCCCCATATCTGTTAGCAATAATCGAGCCAATGTTGAAGCCAGAGCAGAGGCTACCAAACCCTACCTAAGTGCACACACCATTATCACACCCATTCTCCTAGCACTCCCATATCCTGCTCCCCCTTATACACCTGAAGAAACCTCAAAGTTTCCCCTTATTGGAGGAAAACAAATCAAAGGATGGTTCATGAAAGATGGAAAAATCCTTTTACCTGAATTGCAAAAACATAACATTCTCACTTCTTTACACAATCAATACCATGTAGGACACAAACCACTCTCACTACACCTCTCTAATTCTCTACATTGTCCTGAGATCTCAAGACTCTTAAAATAATTACAAAAACCTGTTCTCTTTGCCAACAAACTAATATCCACAGAAATTCTACTTCTCTCTCTTTTAAAACACATCAGTATAGAGGCTCCAAACCAGGGCAAGATTAGCAATTAAACTTCACTCATATGCCACAAATAAAAAAAAAAAAATTAAGTATCTCTTAGTCCTCATAGACACCTTTTCTGGGTGGGTTAAAGTATTCCCAGTAACCTCAGAAGGGGCAGATGTTGTTGTCAAAATCCTATTAACAGAAATCATTCCCAGATTTGGCCTTCCCTCTTCCATGCAGTCAGACAACGGAATGGCTTTTACTTCACAAATCATGCAAGGTATCTGTAGTGCCCTAGAAATAACTATGGAAATCAGTCATGGCTATCCTCATTCCTTTCTTTTTTTTCACCCTTAAAATCAATCCTTTTACCCATTATTAACACCATTATTATTAGTACTGCTGTATTAACACCATTATTAATAGTACTGCTGCTGCTTCTTTTTGGTCCTTGTCTCTTACAGCTTCTTGTCTGATTCATACACTGAATTTTACAGTCAATAACCCAGGAATACATAAATGGTGTCTTTCTGCTGAGTAAACAACAATATCAACCCCTGCGGGACCTGAAACCACAGCCCACTGTACAGGATGGAAGGGAACTTCTTTTCTCTGCCCCTTGACAGCAGGAAGTAGCCAGACCGAACAGAAGCCCCAAATCCCCTCACCCTCCCATCCTGCCCAGTACTGTATACTCCAATACCCAGGTCCCCCTATATATATATGAACAAAAAGTTAGGAATATTAGAGATTTGCTATAATTAACAAGTTGTAGCTCAGTTTCCCCTGATATTCAGTGGGAAAAGGCTAACCCCA
Organism: Dasypus novemcinctus; assembly: GCF_030445035.2. Classification (NCBI taxonomy): domain Eukaryota; kingdom Metazoa; phylum Chordata; class Mammalia; order Cingulata; family Dasypodidae; genus Dasypus; species Dasypus novemcinctus. The sequence goes on along the minus strand of NC_080679.1, from coordinate 120,016,682 downwards.
TCCCCCATAACCATGTCCAAGGGCATGGCACTTCCCCCACAGATTAAGTAAAGAAACCACATAGAGACAGGAGTAAAGGAAAATGGAAGCCTTCCCTACCCACAGACCAGAGGGAGATAAAATTCCTACAGAACAAAGAAACATCTGCTCCTGCAGCACTCCAAGAAACCATAACTCCCTAACCCACTATCTTCTAGTCACTGTCAAGGAAAGCTTTCATCTCTAGGGCTTCTTATTGGCCCCTGCACTTCACTTGGACCCTCAACCCCCTCCCACCAACTATCATTCCCCTGCCTAGGAAAGTTCTGTATAAATTCAAGTCCCCCCCCCCCCCCCCCTTCTAGGAGTGAGCTGAAGTCTCTCTTCAGACCCCCACCATGCTGGTGAGCTTCTCAATAAATCTTTCTTTGTCTATAGTCATTTCAGTCTCCATGTCCCAGTAAGCACCGTATTTTCTCCAACACAACATATCAAAACTTATGGGATGCAGCAAAAGCTGTACAGAGAGGGAAATCTGTAGCCATAAATCCATGCATCAAAAAAGAAGAAAGAGCTAAAATTGAAGACTTAACTACACACTTGGAGGCATTAATCCCAAAGGAAGAAGAAAGAAAAAAATAACAAAGATCAGGGCAGAACTAAAGGAAAGAGAAAATAAGAAAGCACTTGAAAAAATAAACAAAACAAAGAGCTTGCTCTTTGAGAAGATTAATAAAATTGACAAACCCTTAGCTAGACTAACAAAGAAAAAAAGGGAGAAGATGCAAATACACAAAATAAAAAATGAGAAAGGCGATATCACCACTGGCCACACAGAAATAAAGACAATCATAAGAAGATACTTCTGAAAAAGTATATGCCAACAATAAGGACAATTTAGAGGAAATGGACAAATTCCTAGAAACACATAATCAGCCTACATTGACAAAAGAAGAAACTGACAATCTCAACAAACCAATCACAAGTAAAGAGATAGAATCAGTCATTAAAAACCTCCCAACTAAGAAGAGTCCTGGTCCTGATGGCTTTACAGGTGAATTCTACCAAACATTTCGGAAATAACTAAGACCAATCTTGCTTAAACTCCTCCAAAAAATCAAAACAGAAGGAACATTGCCTAACTCATTCTATGATGCCAACATTACCCTAGTACCAAAGCCAAACAAAGAACCACAAGAAATGAAAATTACAGACCAGTCTCTCTAATGAACCTAGATGCAAATATTCTCAAAAAAATACTTGCTAATCATATTCAACAACACATTTATCAAATTATGATCTATATACAACCCACCATGAACAAGTGGGTTTCATTTCTGGTATGCAAGGATGGTTCAACATAAGAAAATTAATTAATGTAATACACCACATCGAAGGAAAAAAATCACATGATCATTACCTACAGACACAGAAAAAGCATTTGACAAAATACAGCACACTTTCTTGATAAAAACACTGCAAAAGATAGGAATAGAAGGTAACTTTCTGAACATGATAAAGAGTACACATGAAAAACCCACAGCTAACATCATTTACAATGGTGAAATCATAAAATCTTTCCCTCTATGATCAGGAACAAGCCAAGGATGCCCACTATCACCTCCTCTCTTTAACATTATGTTAGAAGTACTTGCTTGAGCATTGAGGCAAGAAACAAATATGAAAGGCATCATAAGCCCTGAAAAGTCTACCACAAAGCTTTTAGAACTTATGAATGAATTCAGTGAAATTGCAGGTTAAAAATCAATGTGCAAAAATTAGTAGCATTTCTATACAACAGTAATGAGCAATATGAGGAGGAAATCAAGAAACAAATACCATTTACAATAGTAAACAAAAATTCAAATACCTAAGAATAAGTTTAAAGATGTAAAAGACTTATACACAGAAAACTACACAACACTGTTCAAGGAAATTGAAGAAAACTTAAATAAATGGAAAAATATTCCCTGTTTATGGATAGGAAGACTAAATATCATTGAGATATCTATCCTACCCAAAGTGATCTATAGGTTTAATGCAATCTCAATAAAAATCAACACAGTATATTTTAATGAACTAGGAAAAACTAACTATGAAATTTATTTGGAAAGGAAAGAGGCTCAAATAGCCAGAGACATATTGAAAAAGAAAAACGAAATTGGAGGAATCACACTACCTGACTTCAAACCATACTACAAAGCTAGATTTGTGAAAATGGCATTGTATTGGCACAAGGATAGACACACTGACCAATGGAACTGAATTGAAAATTCTGATATAGATACACACAGTCATATGATATTTGACAAGGCCACCAAGCCCACTCAGCTAGGAGACAATGGTCTCTTCAACAAATGGTGCTTAGAGAACTGGATATCTATATGCAAATAATGAAAGAGGATTGCCATCTCATACCTTACACAAAAACCTATCCAAGATGGATCAAACACCTAAATATAAAAGACCATAAAGGCCTTGGAAAACAATGTAGGGAAGCATTTACAGGACCTTGTAATAGGAAATGGCTTCATGAACTTCATACCCAAAGCACGAGCAGCAAAAGAACAATAGATAAATGGGACCTCCTCAAAATTAAAGGCTTTTGCACTGCAAAGGAATTTGTCAAGAAAGTGAAAAGACAGCCTACCCAATGGGAGAAAATATTTGGTAACCATATATCTGATAGGAGACTAATATCCTGCATATATAAAGAACTCCTCTATCTCAAAAAAAGAAAAAAAAAAAAAAAGACAAACAGCCCATTTAAAAAATTGGGGCAAGATATTTAAACAGATACATCTCCAAAGAAGAAATACAAATGGCTAAAAAGCACACGAAAAAATGCTCAAAATCACTAGCCATTAGAGAAATACAAATCAAAACTACAATAAGGTATCATCTTACTGCCATAAGACTGGCACCTATCAAAAAATCAGAAGACTACATTTGTTGGAGAAGATGTGGAGGAATGGGAACACTCATCCACTGCTGGCAGGAATGCAGAAGGATACAGCCATTCTGGAGGACAGTTTGGCGGTTTCTCAAAAACTACCTACAGATTTGCCATATGATCCAGGAATTCCATGGCTGGGTATATACTGAGAAGAAATGATAAAAAGGCCACAAACCAATATATGCACACCAAAGTTCATAGCAGCATTATCCACTATTGCCAAAAGCTGGAATCAACCCAAGTGCCCATCAACAGATGAATGAATAAACAATATGTGGTATATACATACAATGGAATACTACTTAGCTATAAGAAGGAATATAATACAAACACATGGGATAACATGGATGAATCTTGAGAACCTTATGTTGAGTGAAGCAAGCCAGGCATTGAACGTTAAATACTACCGGACCTCTCTGATATGAAATAAGCAAACCAAGTAGTCACAGAGAGCTAGAGACTGGATGATAGGCTTAAAGGAAGCTGGGAGAGAAAGGAAGGTTGTGAGCTGATGCCTACATGGGTGAAATCTATGATAAAGTGGAGTTAAGTATTTGTACAGGGAAGGGATAAGACAGGGGCATAAGGATACTATAGGTGGGGCTTTGCAGGCTTGAGGGGGGCTAAGGTTGAGAGGATGGGTCAGATGGCCCTAGGAATTGGGAGGAGGATTGGGGGGAACAGTTGAACATGGGGGATTGTGGGGTATGTGGTTGAAACTATAATGTTGAGAAAACTCTTCAGAAAAATTAATAAGGGTTACCTGTTTAAGGTGCTTAAGGGGGGGTGGGGCATCTGGCACTGGGGCAGGCTTCTAGGGAGTGTTTGAGTGCTCATCTTATCTAGTGTGTTATATCATTGGGCGGAAATCTATACAATGAGTGGTAAGGTGCACCCACATCCTGGGGAGGCCTGATGTTCCTAAACAGAGGGAATTGTGTCTCTCAAGAGCATTGGTGGCTCCCAAAGGGGAGGGTATTCTAGTATGTCAAGCCCTCAGCTTTGTTGCAAGTACCTGTGAATCTGGTCCTTTAAGCAGTGAAGCTTGGCTGTCACTCTGGGCCCTGAGGGGAGGGGAAGAGAGGAATAGAATAGATAGAGGCAGGGTAACTGGGGGGCAATGGAAGTGTTCTGCAAGATTCTGCAATGATGGATATAGACATGTTAAGTGTCACCAAAAATGTATAAAATCTATAGACTAAAATGTAAACCATTAGGTAAACCATAATGTAAATCAAAATCTAGAAAACTGCACAGTCTAAAATATAAACCTTAATGTAAACCAAAATGGAACCATGTTTGATAGCTATATTTCAATATCCGTACATCAGCTACAGAAAATATACCATGACTATGCAAAAAAAGATCATTGCTGGGGAAGGGGAAAAAGGGTTTGATGTTGGATATATAGGAGTCACCTATATTGTATATGTGACCTTACTGTGATCTAAAGCTTTTTTGAAGACAAAATTAAAAATTAGAAAAAAATAAATAAATAAAGGATATAGACACTGAGGAAGAAATACAAGAAATGGCCTTGCCAGTGTACAGACAGGGTAACACCCATTACAGTGATGAAAGGCAAAATGTCAAAAACAAAGTTTTATGATATTTTTCATTTATTAATACCCCAATTTATTTTTACTTCATTTTAGTATTTCTAAATTAATATATACTCTATTTCTAATCTTGGTAAACCTATCATTACTATTTCATTTTCCTATTAATTGAATTTGGCAATATAATAGGCTTCATTTTTTAAGAAGTTTTGGACCAAAGATGGGTTCAACTATGGCAGGGAGGAACGCTGGTGTGGGGTGTTACTGATGGGGGACACATGGTTGGGAGGGATTTCTCCAGGACATGTATATAGGGAGTAGTTACATTTACAAATGACAACTGAGGGAATGCTGAGTTCCTAGCCAGGGGAGCTCTGTCACATTCCCCAATGGAGCAGCAACAATCCCCCAAGAGCAAGGGCAAAGACCAGTGAAGAAGGATAGTCCAATGATGAGCCCTTGATACTGATGACTATGCTTATGAGCCTGTGTGCCTGAAATTTCAACCAGGTTTCAAGCTTCAGGGTGCCTAAGAGTTGTGTCCTGAGAGCCTCCATGTTGCTCAAATATGGCCACTCTATAAGCCAAACTCAGCATGTAAATGCATTACCTTCCCCCCAGCATGGGATATGATTCCAAGGATGAGCCTCCCTGGTACAGAGGGATTACTACCAATCACTAACTGGTGATGCAAGTAGAAAAAGACCTTGAATAAAAGGGGGAAATGGTAAAGACAAATGAGTTTATATGGCTAAGAGTCATCAAAAAAGAGTTGGGAGGTCATCAGAGGGGTCAAGCTTAAGCACACCTCTGAAGGATCCCAGAGAGAGTCAAAGTAGATACAACCCCACGTACTGCTGTTCCTGAGGACTACAGACACACACAGGTTCTATGGTCATGGCAGGGCAGTTGGCTCTGGAGTTCAGTGCCTTGTCAGTGGGCCCCACTTTGGAATTTGTGCTCCTGAATGTGATAGGGTTGGACTCCGATGTGACCTTTCTACTCATGGCTCTTCTGTCACTTTTACTGAATCGTGGTTAGTGGTGGGGTTGGTGTATACTGAGAAGACTTTAATCTCCAGACTGGCCTAGTGCCAACTGGGTCCTGAGCCTCAGCAGAGCTGCAACTCCTACTCTCTCCAGTTCCATGGACTTACCCAGGTCAGCTAACAGGGGGTTGAAGATGGTCAACCAGAACAACAGGGAACCAAGAGTGTCTACAACTCCAAGCAGGAGAATCCCATCCATCACCCATGTGGGATCTAAGTCCCATCTTGATATAGAGGTAGAGTGGACATCACCATTCCAGGGTCCACAGGATGGAACAATAAAATATGGATTAGAGTGGACTTACTGGTATTCTACCATAAAACTATTGTGACTAGTAATGGAAGAAACTGTAGCAATGATGTGGAGAAAGGGGCCACAGTAATTGCTGAGGGTAGGGAGAGGGAAGAAGAGATGTGATGTGGAGGCATTTTTGAGACTTGGGGTTGTCCTAAATGATATTGCAGGGACAGAAGCTAGACATTATATATCCTGTCATAACCCACTAAATGGACTGGGCGAGAGTGTATACTACAATGTGAACTATAATCCATGCAGTGCAGCAGTGCAGTAGATGTGCCTCACTGATGAAGGAAGTTGTTGATGTGGGAGGAGCGTGGGGATGGGGTCGGAGTATGTGGGAACCTCTTATATTTTTCAATGTAACATTTTTTTGTGATCTATGTATCTTCAAAAAAATACAATTAAAAATGGGAAAAAAAAGACACCCCTTCCAGCAGATAATTTATTCTAATTTCAGAACTAGCTCCGACAGTGGCAGATAGTGGTAGTTAAAGAGCGCTATCCTAACCCAGGGAATCCTGACATGCTGCAGGAATAGGGCAGCTTCCATTCATCTTTCATGACTTAGAAAGCTGCTATATTCATTCATACATAAAAACTGTACATGATTGCTGCAGCATATATGGTTCTGAGATAGAGGAATAAAACCTGCAAGTCCTTCCAGTCTAGTAAGTGTATATATACACATAATTAAGGCTCCATTTAAGAATTGTATCAATTACATACCAGAAAGGACTATGGATTCAAGGGTGGAGCTGTCAGCTCTACAAGGCTGGGGATGGAGGAAAGGGGTGAAACGGGGTAAGACATTAGGAAAAAACTAATCAAGAAAATGACCATGATCAGAATCATGAAAAATGGGTGTGTCTTTCATCTGTCTAACAGTGGCAAGTCATTCTGGGGAGAGGAAGCCCTGGGAAAAAAGGTTTGGCCCCTGCTTTTTTTTTTTTTTGAACAAAGGTAACTAGCCTTCTGCATACCCTTTAAACATTATTTCATCTTTATTTTGGTATATCCTTCCCTTCAAGGTTATCCCACATATTCATTTTATACAAATGACCAAATGACCATTTTACATAACTGGAGAAAAGAATGCAGATTTGTCTTCACAATGTATTATTTCTGTAGAATTTTATAAGAATAACAATGAACATTAATAGGAGTTAATGCTAATTGAGAGCTTTTACTGCTAGCCACTTGGCTTAGCACCAAATAGGTATATTTGGCTAGCAAATATATATTATCTTGTTGGATCTTCTCATCAGCCCTTTCAGAAGGCTTTCAGAAGTTCCAGTCCCATGAAATAAATGGGCATGCTAAGGATTTGAGAGGTTAAGCAGCATGCCAAGTAATCATGGGCATGGCAGAAATTCAAACCTAGGTTCATCTACTCTCCAGAGTGTGAGCCCTTACACCCTTTGTCACACACTGTAGAATGGGCTGAGACTCAACGTCCAATCCATGTTCTTTGCTCCCAATAAGACAGTGCCCAAAACATTTTAGATTGTGTTGAAGAGTGTGTTTCCTTATTTTAAATAATTTCCAAAGAGCTTATGTGTGCTAAATAAATTATTTTTACATATATTACTTTTAAAAATCAGGTTAAAAATTACTTTATACTTTTGAAAATAATAGCAAGGACACTCAAGCACTTAAAAAATAAATTTAACTTGCAAAAAAAAAAAAACCCAAAACACATCTCCAAATAGTACAGTGGTTTAGGAGTAAGCACAGGTGAAAAAAAAATGAATTGGTACATTGGATTACATTTCTATCTCACATTATTAGTTACTGTAAAAGGAAGAAGGAAACAAATGAAATTTCCAAAATATTTCCTGGGAATACAGAACATATATTTACTCTTGACAAAGTGTGTGTGTGTGTTTTAACAGCAAAAACATCTTTTCTTGGGGAATAGACTATTCCTCCAGATAAAGAAAAATAATTCACTTAGTATTACACATGAAGGAAAAGTTAAAATTATTTGCAACATGCATAATCCCTAACCCCAAGAAAATTCAAAGATATTTGAACAAATATTTCAAGTTGAACATGACCATAACAATTAGGGTAGATAAACCCACAGCCCAAAAGATGCTGGCAGAGAGCACTCTTCTAGGGTCTAGAGTACAGAGATAGCAAGATTGTCCCAGTCTCCATTAATGATTTCTACAGCTCTCACCAAAGTTCTTGAGACCTAACAATCCAGAGCTGCAAAGGAAATTGATATACCTACTGCATAACAAGCCTGAATACATACTCACCAACTCCAGCATTAACTCCACTGTGGAGCTGTCCTAAGTCTTCCTCCCACATGAGTTTATCAGCCCTTGTGTGTAGTCCACTCTGTTTTAGGCTATCTGTGTGTTCCATAGCTCTACAATTGCAGCTAAATCCCCATAATACCTGAGCTGGCAGCTTCTTGAGAACATATAATTTATAGAATTCATCTTGGTATTCCCAGTACCTGGTTCAAAGTAATAGTTGCTCAATTTATTTTGTTCAATGAAAAAGTGAAAAAGGACACAATTTATTCTACCATAAATGAGCCAGGGTTTCTGAAGCTTGGGGGATGAAGACAGAAATAATTTTTCAAATCTCCAAGTATAGATTTGAACTAGAGATAATGACATGAACTAAAATTAAAATTATCCAGAAATTGTAATTCATGCAATAGACTTTTATTTTCCCTTATCAGTTTTATCTGTTTTGTTGTTGTTGTTCACTATTGTCTTGTTATCTAAATTATACTATCAACATCTCCTATTTATATGCCCATTAATATTTTTAGAGTTGCTTAATCTATACTACCCCTTCTTTCTGAAACAAACTGAGCAGAAAGCTATTATCATATTACTTTTTAAAACATGAGGCACAATATATAGAAGTCTTTTGTGTCGAGGCACATGGGGAATTACTGTTAGTGTCAGGCTGGAATTCAAGTCTCCAGTAACTTATGAAAAGTGCTAAAACAGAAATTTGCATTTGGATCTGAGCTTGATGATGGCAGTCATGATATACAAATGATATATGAAGAATGAATGTTAGTTAAATAAGGCTAGAAACTCACTCAGACAACTTTGACATTGAAAATACTGGCCCTCTTGTTTTTGAGGAATAAAAAACTAAACATAGTTCCTATAAGAAATGAGCAGACTTGAGTGTGATGGAGTTGGACTCAGATGTGACTTCTCTACACATGCCTCTTCTGTCCCTTTTATTGAGCCTTTTATTGGTGCTGGGGTTGGTATATGCGCAGGAGACTTGAATCTCTGGGCTGTCCATGTGCTAGCTGGGCCCTGAGCCTCAGCAGAGTTGCAACACCTACTCTCCGGTTTGTTGGACTTACCCAGGTCAGCTAACAGGAAGGTGAGGATGGATAACCACCACACCAGAGAACCAAGAGTGTGTACAGCTCCAAGCAGGAGAATCCCATCCACCAGCAGTGAGGGATCGAAGTCCCCTCTCAATTAAGAGTTAGAATGGGCATTGCCACCGACCTCTCAGGATGGAGGAATAAAATATGGATTAGAGTGGACTTACTGGTTTTTTTATTATAGAATTCTTGTGACTCTAGTAATGGAAGAAATTGTACCATTGATGTCAAGACAGTGGCCACGGGAGCGTCTGAAGGCAGGGAGAGGGAAAAGGAGGTGTGATATGGGGGCATTTTTGGGACTTGGCGTTGTCCTGAATGATATTGCTAGGACAGATACAGGACATTATATATCCTGCCATAACCCATTGAATGTACTGGGAGAGAGTGTAACTACAACGAAAACTACAATTCATACTGTGCAGCAGTGCTTCAAAATGTATTCATCAATTGCAAGGAATGTACTATACTAATGAAAGAAGCTGTTGATGTGGGAAAAGTGGGGTGGGGTGTGGAGTGGGGTATATGGGAACCTCTTATAATTTTTAATGTAATATTTTGTGTGATCTAAGTATCTTTTAAAAATAAATAAAAATACATTTTTTTAAAAGAAATGAGCAGAATAGTGAGTGTATCCAATTTGTGAGGCCCTGTGGGTAGTTTAGTACAAAGGAGAATCATATGTTAGCCTGATGTTTTAATTTTAAAGTGAAGTTAACAGAATATAAAATACTCAATGAATACGTGTGGGAATTCCCCCCACTGGAAAGCCCCTAACGAAAGATGGCACCTAGAGCTACCAAAATGGCGCCTGGAGCAACCAAATGGCTCGAAAGAGCGCCTGGGGCAGTGACTCAGCATATAGTGGAAACCAGCCCGTTTCCAGGAAAAGGCAACTGAACCCGAGTGAGCACAGACCTGCACAGACCTGATAAGGGCCTGGCAACCAGCACTAGAGCTCTGACTTCGTTTCACTCCGCCCAATTTCATCTAATCGACCTCTTACACGGTCCTTCTCCTTAAAAGTCCATAAAAGCTGTCGCATTTCCTCAATAAACCAGACCTGCGTTACCAAGCCTGCGTCTCCGGAGTGGACCCTGTGTGAGAACTTTTGCTCGGTTAGTCACTCACCTGGTTGCTGGAGTTGAGACTGCCGGGAACCTACTTTGGGTACTCTTTCCTATCTTCCTCTCTTATTTCTATCTCCTCTGAGTAGTTGGGTGCGCCTTCTCCAGTCCGACTCTTACTGACCCCCTCCATGCATCCCCTGTCTCCCCCACCTCAGCGGGGTGGAGCGGATGGCATAAATGGATAAGCAGGAAGTAGGCAGCGGATGGACCGTTGAGATTACAAACCCTGAAGCTCTTCTCCCCATCTCAGAACCTTCCTTCTTGCCTCTCGGCTTTTGCCCCACAAACGGACATCCTTCTAGGAGTCCATCGTGATATAAGCAGGCCAATAAGAGAGAATCACTCAGTCCTACACAACCAACACACAACAAACACGAATCTTAAACTAGGATAAAAAATGTGTATAGGGCGGTGGACTTGGCCCAGTGGTTAGGGCGTCTGTCTACCACATGGGAGGTCCACGGTTCAAACCCCGGGCCTCCTTGACCCGTGTGCAGCTGGCCCATGCGCAGTGCTGATGTGCACAAGGAGTGCCCTGCCACGCAGGGGTGTCATCGTCGTGTCGTCGTCCCACCCCCCCCCCCCCCCCCCCCCGCCTAGGGAAGCCCCACGCGCAAGGAGTGCACCCCATAAGGAGAGCTGCCCAGTGGGAAAGAAAGTGCAGCCTGCCCAGGAATGATGCCACACACACAGAGAGCTGACACAACAAGATGATGCAACAAAAAACAAACACAGATTCTGGTGCCGCTGACAACAACAGAAGCGGACAAAGAAGACGCAGCAAATAGACACAGACTACAGACAACCGGGGTCGGCGGGGGAAGGGGAGAGAAATAAATAAATAAATCTTTTTAAAAATGTGTATAACATGCAGAAGAGTCAAACTCAAAAACAGCATCTTGCTAATAGAATTAATGACATCACAAAAATATAAGAATTTATTTTTATTTATATAAATATATTATACCTTCAGCCTTTGGCATTTTCTTTTTTTATATGTGTATATGTATATTTATGTACTTATACACACATACGCAGACACGCATTCATGCAGAAATTGTCAAATCAACCTGTCCTAATTTAGAAAAACGATTAAGATTACAGAAATCAAAGAAAATCTCTTTATTGTTTTGAATTGGCAATAAATACATAAAAAACTCAAGTGACAGTCAATAATATTGATTGTTCTCATGCATTTCTGATGTGTCAACATGAAGACAGAAAATGCACTTTTTTCATAGTTTTGAAACATTTATAAAATGTATGATATTAGGCTACAAAGAAAATCTTAGTAATGAAAAGAAATACATGGACTAAACTCTTTAATCATGGCTATTAATTCTATTATGACGTGGGCTGTCGCTCATGGGAACAAGGATGGTCCCCAGTGCTGGTGACTGAGACCCTTGGACCCATGCTAGGGGAGGATGTGATGTGTTTGGTTTAGATAAGATGCCACCTCCAGACCAATCACTATGTTCAGAGAGATGGGGGTATGCTGTCAATATGGGTAATACATTCATGCCTTTGTTGGGGCTCACAGGGCAACAGGACTGAAGGCACATGCAGTGGAGGGTAAACAAGAAAGGGAAATAAAGATGTCCATAACTATATCCACGATTTTATATCAAGCTGCGGGATTTCTCAACCTTGGCACTCTGGGCATTCTGGATCAAATCTTTGTTGCGGGAAGGCTGTCCTGTGCATTTTGGGATATTTGGCAGCATTGCTGGCCTCTACCAACTACAAGTCATTAGCACCTCCATCTCTGAGGCTGATAATCAACAGAGTTCTCCAGATATTGCCAGACTTTGCTCAATGTTCCCTTGGGGGCAAAAGTGCCCCTGGCTGAGAACAACTGAGTTATCTGTAGAATCCCAGGTACTCACCTGCATAGGCTTTTTAAACACGGGCCCCTCAGAAGTATTTCAAAGGATTTCAAGTTCACAAACTTACACTTCAGTCAACCTGTTAATCATGTCCTCTGTTCATCAATAGCAGAAAAGAATGGTCCCTCCAAATGATCAGGCCTGAACCCCTAGAGTTACAGATGAAGCAGCTAAGCCCAATATTAGTTGAATGACTTGCCAAAATTCCCTCACATAGCTAAATAGTAGCAAAACCAGCAGCTCAACTCTATTGCATATATGCTTCTCATTTGAAATCAAGTCTTTAATTTCAAGCATTATTTCCTAGAAGAAATTGCCTCTGCTTTCATTTAGATTTCCCCAATTCCATAATAGCTTAAAGAAAAGACTAGTCAACTGATGAGAACCACCATGAATCTGAGCATTCTAACTAATATAACTAAGTCTACTTGGCCATAGACATAGCTTTTCCAGAGGAAACGAGACTGATATAACAATGGGTTCCAGCTCAGAAAAATTGAGTATCGTTCATCACTACACCGTCTGAAATTCCTTTTTTGGTTAATGGTTTTTGTCTGCTTTTCTATTTGGAGTACGGGTAATTTTTACAGCTTTGATTATTATGCTGACCAGCATGATTTTTCTCAGAATAGAGTATATGAGGTTCCTGATCAGCTTTGAAAACAGTTTATTTGTCTTATTAGCTGTATTTCTGGCATTATGATTATCAAATTCCAAATCCAACTTCATAGGCACCCTACAGTAATGAAGATCCAGAATATTAGTTTTTTAAAAAATAGCTCACATGAATATTTAGGCCTACAACATAGAAGTACCCGCTTCTGCTATTTTAAAATCCGAATCTCCAAAGAGCCAAGAAATAGTGTTGTGCCTAGAATGGAGAGTCAATATTTAAAGCATGGGCCTTTGGGGGAAATTAGTTCACAGACACAAAGTGATCTGGCCAGGACATCAAAGTTGTCCAGCAAGGAATATGATTAGTAAGATGGACAGATCAAGCCTGTAGAGGAGAGAGGGATTTGCTGTGATTTTTCACCATCATTTTTAGATTCCCGGTTCTAATACTGTTGGATTCTCTGGCAAAAGTTATCAGGAACCACTTGTTCGTTAGCCAATCCCACCTAGAGACCAAGGTTCTCAGGCAGGCCAGTTGAAGTAGCAGCCTCTTTACAGATTTCAAAATCCAGCCTCATTCTTATAGTGCTTGTCTATTCTGCACTTTATCTAGTTCCTCACCTACTAACATACAGAATTTTTACTGGGACTCCTGAGTCCATGACGCTTCTCACCTGAGTTGGCATATCTGACCCCATTGCGTTTACTGACCTTTAATCCCTGGTTGCTTCGCTTTGTTTTCTACCCCTTCTGGCCTGCACCCATGCAAATGTGATGCCCAATTGCCAGTATCTGCCCTTTTCTCCATGGCCCAAGGGCATTCAGGGGCATTCAGGGCCTCGTCTGAAACCCTTGTGTCTGTCTGATTGCTGAACGATCGCATGGATCTCTGGCCAGGAAACGCCACCTAATATTTATCACAGCATCTCTGGATCACTTTTCTTTTCCACGATATTAGTTCATGAAGAATCACAATGCACTGACATGAATAATAGCCCCTTTTTAAAAATGAATCTCTACTTTGATGTCATCTGATAGTCATTCTCTGAAAAAGTTAATATTATATCTATTTAACCAACCCAATATAATATGCCTGGCAGAGGAATGTGTACAGATGGGTCCTTAATAAACGAGGAGGGAAATTTATGCCACCTTCCTCAAATATGTTTCATTTAAGTGTTCTGAGTAACTGAGCTCCTTAAAAAAAAAGTAAAGAAAAAGTGTTCCCATTTAAGTTATACTTGTCAAATACTATGAATGCAGGAGTCGAGTGAGCAGTAAAACACAGAGCAATTTGCTCATCTACCATTTCGTGGATCTTGGCAGTGTGCTGTCTTTATTAAAGCCATATATGAAAAGAATGCCGTTCTTGAAAAAGTACTGCCCGAGGCTTTTCAGTTAGAAAATCCAATACAAAAGAAAAACAGAGGGTTATCAATTTAGCTGTTTCTTCATATGTGCTGTAAAAGGAGTGCTATTTTCTAATCTGCTCCTAGACTATATTAAGCTGTTTTGTACTACTTGGTATATCCTATCTCCAGCTAATAGCTGAATTCCACAAATAATGGAAACCTTCGATTGTCAATGACCTTTAAAATCAACTTTGATGAAGAGGAGTCAGGGTATTACTGCTATCCCTTTTTTTTTCCAATGTTAAAATAATCTCATTTCTTCATACACCACAGGAATAGATAAAAATAGCATGCTTTATATGTGTGTTACATAATGTTTCACATAAGTTTCATATACCTCAATTATTGGGTAAAGAATAATGACTAAGAATAGATGTGATAACATGTTAGTGATATTAGCATTTTTTATTCCAGATTTCGTTACAATATTGGAGCCACAACCACTGTCATTCAGTTAAAGCTAAGCAGCAAACTCATCAATTTAGGAGGCAATCTCTTTAACCAATGAGCAGATCTTCTCAACAGAAAATCTTTTCTTAGATTGAATCCAAATGTACCTCCCTCTAATCACCACCTGCAGGTCTTAATCTATTCATGAATTAATTTTTTCCATGTGTTGAATTTTTTTTTTTCAGAACTTGAAAATGGGTATCAGGCAGCCCTTGTGTTTCCACCTCTTTTTTAAGAGTCCTCCACAACAAAAGGCTTCCTTCAACTTTTTGTGATCTATGGTGGCTTCACCTTTCTGGTCACACTGCCCTGCATATGCTCTGAGTTGTGGATATGCATTCTCAAAAAATGAAAACAAGAACTGGACACAGTGCTAAAGGTATGGCTTTCTCAAAAGAGTATTCTAATTGCATGGGCCATTCAAGATGGGATATGGTTTTTATTAAGCCCATCCTAATACATCAATTAAGCTCTCAACCGAAGCTTGTTTGGTTCTCTGAGAGGAAGGCTGTTTCTACAGGGATTCCTGCCTTAGTTTGCAGGCTGCTATGACAAATACCACAGAAGGAGTTGATTTAAACTATGGGGATTTATTGTTTCACAGTTTCAGAGGCTAGAAAGCTTGCTTCCTCCAGGAATTGGGTAGACTTCTGGTGCTAGGTGTTGGCAATAGTTGGAGTTTCTTGGCTTTTACTTCTACTTCTCCTCACACAGAGCTATCTTCTCCTTTCTTGTTTCTGTGACTTCTTCATTCTCTTTATAAGGCCTCCGGTAATCCAAATTAAGACACCCCCCCCACATTCAGTTGGGCCATGCTTAAAAATAACATCTTCAAGAGGTTCTATTTACCGTGGATTCATACCCACAGGAATGTGAATTAAGATGAAGAACATGTCTATGTTAGGGTACACAATTCAATCTGCAACAATTACTGGCATAGTGGACCAAGTAAATGTTCTGGACAAGATCCTGATGCTGGGAATGTGGGTAGACAGCTCAGTCTCCTAGCTAATGTTTATTCTAATTGTAAAATAGGCATGAGGTTATGCTAGCTTGCTGAATTTTATGTATCCTTGTGAACCTTAACTCATTTTCAAATAATTTATTAACAAATACAATTTATTAACAAATACAATTCAGTATAAATATAATAGTAACCTCCAAGTAAAAGTATTTGCATGTATTTACAATTGCCAAAAGTTGGAAACAACCCCAGGGTCCATCAACTGACAATTGGATAGCCAAATTGTGGTGTCTACACACAATGGAATATTATGCAGATGTAAGAAGAAATGAGGTCGTGAAGCATATGACAACATAGATGAACCTGGGCATTAGGTTGGTGAAGCAAGCCAGACACAAAAGGACAAAAAAGGACTAAATTTATTACATAAAATCATGGAGTTAATAATTAGAATACAGGTCACCAGAAAATAGAAGGAGGGTAGAGAATGGAAAGTTGAGGGTTAATCTGTGCAGAATTGGTGAAAAGGTTGTTTATAAATCTTTGGAAATGAATAGAAATGGTGAAAGCATACCATGGTATTTGTAACTAGTAGTGCTATTATGGGTATGATAGTGGTTGAAAGGGAAAATCTAAGATCACTTATATTACTAAAAGGAAAGCTAAAAACTGTAACATGGGACTGTATAAGATAATAAAACATCAGGTAAAACATGAATATGGGTAATATTGCATATATAAGACTGTTTTTCAAAATATAAATACAAATATACTAGAGAGAAGGAAAAACAATAGCAGTTATTCAGCAGGGAAAACAGAGAGAGATTGAGAGGTGATGAGAGTTTTGTTTGTTTTTTGATTATTATTATTATTGGAATAATGAAAGTGATCTAAGAACGACTGAAGTGATGAATGCACAAATATGTGATTACACCAAATACCATTGATTTTACATTTGGATGGACTCATGCTTTTTTAATATGGATCAATAAAATTGATTTCTTGTATAAAAGCATATGCATATACAATTTTAGATTTTTATTTTATTTTATATATTTCAAAAGTAATATGAGAAATTTGGGGGAAAAATTAAATGCATAAAGCAAAAAAAAAAGTCCTTACTACAATTTTATTCACAAAAGTAACGAGTTAAAATTTAGAATGATCATTTTTAGTTTCTTCTTCCTCTCCTCTGCTATACATTCATCAGTCCTTCCTAGCTTTTCCTTTATTTTTCTTACCTAACTACCTATCAATCAACCAATCATCTATGTCTTAAAACAAACAAAAATTATTAAACTACTTTGCAACTTATTATATAACAAATTATAACACAATTTTTAAGTTGAATAGTATTCTAATTTTTTTAGACACTTCCACTTCCTTACTGTGGGCTGTTAGTTTGTTTCAATTTGTTCTTATAAATAATGCTTGTTAGAGGTTTCTCCCATACAAGGTTTATAATGATTAACTGATCACAAGGTTTATAATGGTGAAGAAACAGTGACATGGCATAGAACAGCCCCCCATCCAGAGCCTGTGTGTTCAGATACAGCTCATTTCCTCACTAGAATAGACAAAGGATCCACATGGCACCACCAACCCCTCCCACACCCCTAGAATTTACTACCCCTAGCCCACCACCCCCTAGCCATACAAGGAAAAATTTTTCCTCTACAGTTCCCTACTGGCCCTCAGGTCTTACTGAAGCCCCAATCCCCTCCCACCAACTAAGCATTTTCCTGCCTATAGATGCACTGTATAAATCCATAACTGCTTCTGCCAGAAGCAGGCTGAAGTCTGTTCTTCAGATCCCCCTCTGAAGAGGGGGAGAGCTTCCTAGTAACCTTTTGCCTGCAATCGTCATTCTCCATGTCCCAGTGAACATCATTTTTCTCTAACAATGATGTAAAGATATCATTAGGTATGTTATTTTTGAGTATGAGTTTTTTAAGGCTGGGTTTCTAGAAGTGGCATTGTTGGTTCAAAGCTATTAAAATTTTGTAGGAAACTACAATATTAGAACCTCTCTCCCCCAAATATATATTTTGTTTCACTAAATTGTGTCTTTTTTCATATAAATGCTACAACCATGGGTATTCTAATCTCTGTAAGTATTCTAAAGCCTTCTTAAACATGATCTCCTTTTTGTTAATATTTAACACCTCTATTTTGCCCCAATTGGTAGTAAGGATGAGATGATTGAGGTTCCTGCCATGCTTGTTTAGTCTAGTCAAAGTCTCCCAGAAAAAGACATGGTCCACAGTAAGCCATTGATGATTAAAAAATATAAAAAATAAAAAATTCCCCCTTTCTCATCCTGCTCTCTCTCATTTTAGCAATGAGGAAAGAATAAAACAGATGCACAAAAGATAAGCTTTGGTAGTGATATCTAAAGAGGCAAGGAGTAAATAACCTTGAAAGAGCTATAAAGTTTCCATAGAGGTTCTTGCTGGCAAATGAAGATATTCTTTAACTAAAGGCACCATGCTCGGATTTACTATCTCAAGCATTTGAATTCAAATCCAAGATCATTTTTATTTTATTTTATTTTTTAATAAAGATTTTTTCTCTCCCCTTCCTCCCCCCCCATTGTTTGCTTTCTGTGTCCATTCGCTGTGTGTTCTTCTGTGTCCACTTGCATTCTTGTCAGCAGCACTGGGAATCTGTCTCTTTCATTGCGTCATCTTGCTGCATCAGCTCTCCATGTGTGCAGCAGCACTCCTGGGCAGCTGTGTTTTTTCATGCAGGGTGGATCTCCTTGCAGAGCGCACTCCTTGTGCGTGGGACTCCCTACGTGAGGGACACCCCTGCATGGCACAGTTCTCCTTGCGTGCATCAGAACTGCGCGTGGGTCACCTCACCACATGGGTCAGGAGGCCCTTGGTTTGAACCCTGGACCTCCCATATGGTAGGTGGACACTCTATCAGTAGAGCCAGATCTGCTTCCCCAAGATCATTTTTAACATATAAAGCAGTTTCTGGAATTTTCTGACAGATATCCATCCATATGTCCTTAGTATGTCACTTGACATCTCCTTTCATTTGACAGTCTTATTATTCCCCTTCTGAAAGCAGGTGCTTAGATAACGTGATAAACCTCCTAGGGCCAGCATCTTTGGCCAAATTGCAGTTTCTCTTAAAATTTTTCTTCCATCAATGCCCTTTGCTCTACCAAAACCACAGTCAATACCCCACAATGATCCCTGAGCATTTCAAAGGGCACCCTCTCCACCCTCCATTCAGGCACCTCTATCCCACTTCTCCTTTGCAGTCAGCTTAATAGTGCATATTTCACTCTTCAAGCAAGTTAGGCAAGGAGAGTATCCCTTACAAATAGTTCATTACTGCAGACTTGACACAATCCCTTTCTATAGATAATCACTCAAATTGACTTTAGCAATAAATACTATGGATTTTGCCTTAGAGTATGGTGCCAGTAAAACCTATGCCCAGGTCTTAATTACTACATTAATAAACTGGCTCTGTTCTGTAATTATGTTTATTCCTTACCCTCAATTTCCTTTCCTTTTCTTTTCTTTTTTAATGAGCTTTTCTTTATTTGACCCAGTCAAAGAATATATCCTGTTGGACAAAAGAAAACATAAAATTGAGGCAGAGAAGATATACAAAAGTTCTTTTGAAACTTTGAACAATGTTCAGTAATTTAATGAAACAGACTTCCAGGAGCCATGCCAATAAGTTCCTCTTGATTTTTTTTTCCCTACCTGCTAAGAATTTATCTTGTTCCTACACCAAGATAGGGGAAAAACCATGGAAATAATATTATTTTAGAACCCAATAACATCAAATGTTTGAAAGCCATTAGGTTATATATTATATTCCGATTGATAATTCATGCTTAATCTCTACCCAGTGATAAGTATTTTTTTAAAATGTTGAATTGTGGTTGAGTGAGAAAACTACTGCCATCCAACATTTAAACAGAGTAACACGACTGTTAGTATAATATTGAAAGGTGAAAAAAAATGGAATACATTTAGAATAGTTTTTAACTGGTTGGTTTAACTGTCTTTGAAAGTTATTTCCTCTTGTGATGTTTCCACTCTTGACTCACTATGGTTCTGGACAGGTTAGAAGAAGGTGATAGAGATTCCAATAAAGACTGGTTTTAGAGATTCTAACTAAGACTCTGGCTAGATTCTGAATTATCTAGGCCTGAAGGTGCATAATGCCCAAGGTATTATATTAGCTAGCTGTGCCCGGTGAGTTTGACATCCTAAGGAAAAGTAAATTATGGATTGAAAATAACAAAAATATATATATTGCTTTGCTAAAGAAAAGCTCATGTGAGGTGAGCTAAGAAAATATAATAAGCACAATATAAGAGCTCCTTATTGCAGATGAATGTAGTGAAAATAATACAGAACAATCACATTTCTCAAATATTGTCTTTCTTTTAGTATCAGACAGCAGTTGCACAAGGCTCTGCCCCTTTGTTGTGCATTGTGACATTATAATACTTCTCTCATCAAATTTCCCCAAAATGCTGATAGTGTGGGGACACAGGATGCCCACTTCCCCCTCCCACCAGTTATTTGTGCAGATTGTTGGGAGGGGTAGGGTTGAACCAGCCAGCAACCCAATCCTGTCATGTGGAAGGAACGTAAGAGAGACAACAAGATGTCTAACCTGTATTTGTGCACATAGGCTATGGTCAAGTTTGTTATTAATTGTATCTGTTCTCATTGTTCCCATTACCGAATGCTATAAAAACGTGCTGTTCCTTGCTTGGGCCCGTATATCCCTCTTCTATATTCTCTCTATAAACCTGTAACTCTCAAGGGGCTGCGCAGACTTCTCCCAGCCTTCCATCATCAGTTATACGAGTAATCATGAGAAACAAAGGTATGATTGACGCTGGGCTCCCATATGACTTCTCAGGAATATCAAATTATTTGGTCAGCCGTCCCAGGCTTGACCTCCTGTGTTACCATTGATGATGACCAATATCTAAATTAAAATTTGCATAACTAATTTTGGGGTATCTTCGTCTCCACCCTCAGTTTTCTTTGCTGCAATCCTAGGCGAAGACATTATTTTCCTTAGTCTCTTAGTTCTTTCCTCTGTAAAAACTTTCCACAGGCAAGGACAGCTATCTATACAAATAAAATATCTATTTAAAAGGCATGACTTTACATATTCAAAATGACATGTTTTGTTAGCATGTTTCAATTAATGTTTTAAAAAATCTTATTTCCTGTGATTCTTCCTCTAAATAATAATTTTTTATATTCATAAGAAAAAATGCTCTACAACTTCTCTGTCTAATACAATAACTCTTTCCCACACGTGGCCATTAGGCACTTGAAATTCTGAATGGAACTGTTCTGTAAGTATAACATAGAAACCAGATTTTAAATAGTTAGTATGATAACAGAATGCAAAGTATCTTATTAATAATTCTTATTTTGATTACATGATGGAATGGTGATATTTATATTAGGTTAAATACATTATTTAATTAAAATTAATTTCATCTCTTTCATTATTTGCAATGTGGTTAGTAGACTATTTAAATTTGAATTTCTAGCCTCTGGACTACCCTATGGTATTTGGTCCCCACAACACTGCTTTAGGCATTTCCAGGCTGCCACCATTTCTGAACAATCCTGGAGGGCTGAGCTCAGGGCATCTCTGGCTACCCAACTTCAAACGGTTATTGGCATTCCCAGTTCTCACACTGGACCTTTCCCTCCTCTCTTCTCAGGACTCAGATGGGAGAAATGAGACCTGAGTGATTTACAGATGCAAGAAAATGTAGTAAAAGAATATTCTGGAACTTCCAATGTTAGGTCATAAGAAGCTTGCTCCACCTGGGACTTCAGGAACACTCACTCCTAGGAAACTCCCTTTCAGAACTCTGTTGCCATGTTGTGATAGTCATAAGTTACAAGGAGAGCCATAGTGGCGTTACTGTGGTTGGCTGACTTAGATGCTCATAGCCAACAACTAGTAACAATTGCCAGCCTTGTGAGGGAACCATCTTGGGCACTGAACCCAGTCTAAACCACATATGACTACAATTGCATGAGTAACCCCCAGAGAAAACTGCCCAGATGACCCAAAGAACCATGAGAGAAAATAAATTGTTTTAAGCCATTTAAAAATGTTATGGCTCACAATATATTTCAGGTGGACAACACTGCTCTCAGAAAGCACTGCTAGGAAAAGTACAGGACTATGGCAATACATTGTAAGGGACTGGGATCTGAGGAATTTCATTATCTCTTTCAGCTTAAATTCTTTAAAAGTTCTGCATGTAGAAATATGAATTTAAACAAATGGTTCCAATGCTCAGAAACTCAGTGACATGGACAATTCTATATAGTCTTAATTCATCACCCTTAATCAAATGAATTTGCAATATCTGAAATTGAAATTAGTTATGCCAATATTTATTCTCCCCATTATCAGCCCGAGTTTATTTGGGATTAAAATTGTATATATAAATGTATACAATCCCTCTACTAGGAACATACTCAGAAAAAGTAAAAGTGGGGACGTGAACAGACAGTTGCACACCAATGTTCATAGTGGTATTATTCACAATTGCCATAGATGGAAATAACCTAAGTGTCCATCAACAGATGAATGGATAAACAAAATGTTTACCCAATACACACACACACAATGGAATATTATTCAGGTGTAAGAAGAAATTAAGTCTTGATGCATGTGACAACATGGATGAATCTTGAGCACATTGAGTGAAGAAAGTTAGACACAAAAGGCAAATATTTGATGATCTCACTAATATGAACTAAATATAATGAACAAATGAATGGAGTTAATATCTAGGATATCAGTCACCAGATGACAGAAGAGGGTAGAGAATGGGAAGCTGATGCTTAATTTGTGAAGAATTTGTAATAAGGTTGATTGTAAATATTTAGAAATGGATAGAGGTGACGGTAGCACACATCATGAGAGTCATCGCTGATATGTAGGTGTGAT
Source organism: Dasypus novemcinctus (assembly GCF_030445035.2). Lineage (NCBI taxonomy): Eukaryota > Metazoa > Chordata > Mammalia > Cingulata > Dasypodidae > Dasypus > Dasypus novemcinctus. The sequence goes on along the minus strand of NC_080679.1, from coordinate 119,994,025 downwards.
CGTGCTTGAAAGGGAAAGTTTAGGGCAGTGTTTGCCACTAGAAGGAAAGCTAAAGGATAAAACATAGGGCTGTATAACACAGTGAACACTATTATGGATGACAAATGCAGTCAATAGTACAAATATAAGAATGTTCTTCCATGAATTAGAACAAATGTATGTTACTATTACAGTTAATAGTAACAATTACAAGAATGTTCTTTCATGAATTATAACAAATGCATGACACTAATATAGGATGATAATACTAGGGTGACATATAGAAAAAAATATCTAATGGTAATTATTGATGAAAGTTAATAGTACTATTTTAATAATCTTTCATCAATTGTAATAAAAGTAAAAACTGTTTAAAAATAGTAATATTACAAAAAATTGCTATCATCAATAGTGACAGATGTTCCATACCAATGCAAGGTGTTGATGGTGAGGTGGTATATTAAAATCCTGTATTTTATGCTGATTGTTCTGTAAACTCACAATAATTTAAAAATTATACACACACACACTTAGGGATACAGATTAGGGATACAAAATATGATTGTTTACTAAATTATATTAAGTAATTTCCTAATTCACAAGGACAGGATGAAAGTCATGAGGAATTAGTATCTGTGAGTAGAATTTTCATCATTTGTAATTTCAGTCTTCCACTCTGGAGTAAATAATTTTGCCATTTGCTTAGCAGAATGATGCATGTTTTTTTCACAGAGAAAGATGCTACTGGCATAGACACACAGACTTCTTACCTAAACTGTCATGCTAAGAAAAGTCCCAAATGAAAATGCTTTCTCAAGCATACTTGGTTGAAATAAATAACCAATATTAAAGTATATTCATTGGCAAGAAAAAAAAACAAACTCAAATTCAAGAGCTTTACTCCATGCCATATATATCAATATAACATTTTATGACTTTAAGAAAGTCTCCATTCTAAACCGCTCACAGTGAACCATCTTTGGAATGCCTGATTTAACCTCGATCCGCACAAAGGAACAGAACTCATTAAATAGTTTTGCATCAACAATTTTCTCCCTCAAATCCATTTGAGTTTGCTGAGGAATGTCCTATAGAGATTTGCCACAGAACGGTCACTTCTCATCTACTCCAGGAGTACAGTCCAGGGAGCTCGAAAGTCCTATTTATATCACCTAATCTATGAAGGGCCTTGGGAACGGGCAGGATTTTAGACTTGTCTAGAGATGGAAGAGAATTCTCAAATAGAAAGCAGTCACTGAATCTGGCAGACCTACACTTTCGATTAGGAGTCGCAAAGTTATAAATGCTTATTTAATTCAGTCCCTCATGCAATCCCCCTTCCCTATATTTTTCATTCTTTGCCTAAGTGTAATTAATATAAATAAAAACTGATGTGGGGAAAGTTCATCTTCAGACTTGACAAGAATATATACAGGCAAGAACATGGTAAAGCTTTAATAGGTAATTGGTGAATTAGATGCATTGGGAAAGAAAAAGGAAGTCACAGATATTAGCAGGGTCACTGCATTGTAGGCAAATGATCAGGCCGCTGGTTCTCCAAGGAGTTGGGGCATGGCAGCCCTGTGTTTAACAGATTCCCATTCCAGAAGAGCCCAGGGAGGAAGGTTACAAGTATAAAACATTCTAAGTATAAAAGCATTTATGCATTTCTGGCTTCCACTTCTATCTACTCTTCTGACACTGCAGTGTCCACTGGGTCACTTCTTAGTCCTCAAGAAGAATTTGATATTCCTCCCTCTACTTTGGTCCCCTTACAGTATCTCCCCATGAGGGTCTTACTGCCACAGAATCATTTGCTGATGCCTGTAAAGACACGAGGACCACCCCTCTCTTTAGTCACAGATGCACGTTCTGCCTCAGAGGAGGTCCCTACCGTCACCAGGTCTTGTTTCCAGGAGACGCTTGCTGGGAAGTCAAGGATATAGTTAGTAGCCAATGCTCAACCTAGCCTGCCCTGTCCATCTTTCCTATTGTGTGCAGATGTTTCAGTAAGTTTTTCTTCTGCACTAATGAGATGCTAGATTTAATGGAGTCCTTCGACCCTACCCTCCATGCTGTTGCTTATCAGGATGGGAACTCTCAGGAGCAGGACTCCCTTGCTGAGTTATATAAATATCCAGCGCATAGACAGCACAGATTTGTTTCACCCCTTCACGGCAAAGTAGGTGGTGGGGAACTGCCATCCTTAGACCCTGACTCAAGCAGTTGGCCTCCCGGGAGAAAGGCCATGATGGGATCTCTTCCCAGCTCTTTAGGACCCCTTGTGCTGTGTAAGTTTTAAAGCAGTCATTTGCTGAAAGTTCCTGTTGTGCTTGAACCCATGTTGGCTGGTTCCCACATCCTTGAACAAACCAAAGCTATGGGTGCCTTCAGTGTGCCATGCAACATGATGTCTTGTGCTAAAGAGGAGAGACACTTTTGCTGCTTTTAGATTAAACTGTTTGGCAGAGACATGATGGTATAGTTTTTAATTCCCATATTTTAGATTATCTATAGTGAAAAGAGTTCTTTCATTCTATTATACCTAGCTCCTAATTCCTTGGTCTCTAAAACATGAAGGCTGTGTCAGAACGATAAATGGGAATCACTGATACTCAACTATATGGACCATCAGTGCCCAAGACTTACTACTCATCTTTTTTTATGGCCCTGTCAAATTCAGATTTTGCTGCTGGACCAAACCAAAAAACAACTTGACTTCGATCTAGTTTACACCTCAGTAGTTTATATGAGATAGATTCCTAATGGTGTATTTACTCCAATCTGTGCTGTACATTTCTAATTTCTGTGAAAGCTGTCAAAGACTGTACCTACATTGTGAATCACAAGACAAGAGTCAAATTCTAGTGCTTATTCTATTAAATTATCCTGAATCTCTGAACTAGTCATTTAAATGCTCTGGATGTTCACTACCTCCTTTACACTATCAGAGAACTGAAGGAGATTTTTTGGACTGTAATTACCATCCCCCAAATTATTTCCATTGAGGTCAACATGCAAAGAGGTCCCTAATTCTTGAAAAGATTATGTTTGGCTTCTGGCATACTTCACAAATTATATCTGGCTCTGCTCCACCCTCTTAGGATTTCTTCTTGAGGGATGAGTTGCAAATCTCATTGGTCAGTTTATAAGGCATTGATTAGGGTACATACCTTAATGTGCAATCATCCAAGATCCAATCCCTCCTTGACCTTGCATTTACATTTCAACTGTATTCTGTAGTATCCACATAAATGGATTCTTTTCTTGTTTAGCCATCTCTCTCCCCTTCCTGCAAGTATGCTTGCATGTACCAATAAAAGGACTTAAATTATGGGGAAACAGAAAGTTCTCATCAGGCCTTGAGTCTAGGTCATTTGTGCCAAAACATTCTTTGTCCAGAACTCTGCATTGTAGCACAAGACATTTGCGGGGAGACTCAGGGGCTCAGTGGGGAAAAACTGCAATCTGCAGGTCTGGATTTGGGGTTTCCAGCTACCAGAACAAAATGTTCCTTAAGAACATCAAAGCCTCACCTTAACCTCTAATTATTGGCATGTTATTTCACTTTTACTATGCTGACCTGGGTCAAAAATTCTTCTGCAAAATATTCTTTGTCTCTCGGTTAACAGAAATACATGTCAGTTGTGGATGTATACAATTTCAAGAAGAAAGATCCACAACCCTGACAGGAGAAGATTCAAACTTGTTTCCAAGTTACAATGCACTACTTAAATAAGTAGTGCCCTATTTCCCTTTTTAAATATCACCAGGGGACATTTTTAATGATTTCAGATATTTTTAAAATGTATTTTAGTTCTTTTTTCTCCTATAGATTTCAAACCACAAATACATTTTTTAGGGGGAAATTGACTCATTTAAAGTCACAAAGTACAGAAAGGCATGGCCTATTTTTAAGTAAATGTTTGACAGCTCACTTTAAAATTGTGAACACTATATCAAGTTGGGCAAGCATTAAATCATGAAGCTATTAATGTGCTTTCTCTCTTAACATCACTGTTAATTCTGGTGTGCCTCATAGAGCAAATTATACATATAAACTTTGTCTTCTTAAATTAAATACATCTCATTAGTTGCCTTTTAATGGAATCTTTTATATTCATTCACTCAACAAATGAATACTAGGCACCCTTACTATATTTTCCTAACACTAGCATCATGTGTTGGCTGGATACTGCACAATTTGCCTTCAAGTCATTGTGGATTTGCATATTTATTATAACAATTTTCTTGCTGATAATATCTCTTGATATTTAAATGTGCACATTTTAACCACTTGGGTGTCTACTAGGCATCTAAAGTTACTATGTCAAAGAACAAGTTCATGATCTAACCCCCAAACCTGCTTCTCCCACATCCTGGTAGGCCCTTAAATTTTGGAGTCATTCTTGACTCCCTGTTTCTCTTGCGCATCATATCTGATTCATCAGTGAATCCTATCAGCTCTACCTTCAAAGCAACGCAGGCTATACCTCTCTCTGCACTACTTTCTTTCACCTACATTACCAAAGTTGCTTTCTCACATGAAGCTTAACTTTATGAAATAAATCTAGCTTCAACTTGAAGCCAACTTTAAACATTTCAGGGAAAACAATGGGAGAATTCCCACTAATGCACAACTGCCCATTCTCACAACTATTATTCTTGAAGGTACTGGCCAACTAAATTAGACAAGAAGAAGAAATTGGAGAAGAATTTAAAATCAGTGCTAGTAAAAAAAAAAAAACAACCACTGGTGGCAGGATTGCGCACCTGGAAAATAAGGATGAGTCAAATAAAAAATAAACTATAACGAACACCAAACACAGCAAAGGAGAAGGAGCAAGGTGTCATAAGGTCAGAGGCATTATAATGTTGAAGAAGTTATGATTGAAGTTTCTGTTACCAGGCTGCCTAGATTTGACCTAAGCTCTGTCACTTATTAGCTTAGACACTCTTAAGATTCTTCTGCCTCTGCTTTCTCATATGCAAAACCAGATAATGTAGAAAAAACAAAAGTAAATACATATTAAGCATTGGGAAGAGTGTCTGGGTGTAAAAGTATTTTCTAAAATAAATATATTGCTGTTATAATATTCATTAATGAAATTTATATAAGATGATGTCTTCTACAAACTTCAGATATTTTGACTATCCCCTCCAAATTTTACTCTTCTTCCATTACCAGAGTAACTACCTAAGAGGGAAGGAGGGAATATTTTTACATTGTTTTGGGGATTTGCATTAAGAGATCTTATGTTTTTTCTAATGGGTCCTTAGTAACATGATATACAGCACCAAGATACTAATGCTCTAAGACTCACATCTACATTGGGGACCTCTGACATATTTTTATAAGGGTTTATAAGGAGCCACTTAAATTAAAAACATATGCCCCTGTGTCCAACATTCATCCTTCATTGAAAAGGCTAGCAATACTATTATATCAATCTTACACAGCAAGTATGATGGAAATGATGGAATTGAGCTCTCTATATCTGAGTCATAGAACAATTAATTCTCTGAAAAATTATAAAATAAAAAGACCTGTAGAATGTAGTGGTGTTCCATCTCTGAAGCACTACCTTGAACTGAACTTTCCTTCTCAGATCTAGATTCTATGGATGTTCTCAGTTTTTAATATGGCCTTACGTAAACTGATTTTTTTCTGAAACTGGAAAAAAGCTTTTTAATTGTCTGCTTAATGGTCTGACTCCCACAAAAGCCTTTGAACTCTCAGAGAGCAGAGACAGTTTCTTGTTTTTATATCTTATAAGGCCAGAACTAGTAAACTTTGCCATATGGAAAGTACACAGATAGCAATTTAATTAAATGATTGATAGATTATTGGATTGATGAATATTGCATATCTGAACATCTAGGAAGATTCTCCTCACTCTCTGTCTTAGTTTCTTGTTTGCTAAAACAAATACCATACAGTGGGCTGGTTTAAACAATGGGAATTCATTGGCTTACAGTTTTGAGGATAGGAGAAACCCAAAATCAAGACGTCAGCAAGGCAATGTTTTCTCCCTGAAGACTGTGGTGCTCTGTGACTGGTGGCTGGCAATCCTTGGGTCATTGGCATTTCTGTCACATGACAATGTCCTCTCCTTTTTCTTCTGGGTTCCACTGACTTCCAGGTTCTGGCTTCAACTTCAGCCTTTCCAGTGTTCAATTTCCTATGCTTACAAGGGCTTCAGTCATATTGGATTAAGGTCCACTCTCATTCACTCTTGGCATACCTTACCTAACAATACCTTCAAAGGTCCTATTGACAAATGGGTTCACACTCACGGGCCAGAGGTTGGGACCTGATTCAACCCCCAACACCCCTGTTTTTCAGTAAAAGCTTAAATTGATGGTTATGTGTTTAATATGAGAAAAGGTAAGGATAGAGAAATGTTAAAGAGTAGCAAGGCCCAAGATTTTCTAAAGCGTATCATTAATTTCTTAAGTACCTGCTTTGCCTAGACTCAGCCATGCTTCCAATGTTTCATATCCAGCTGCATTAGCTACTCACTAAGGAATCAGTTTACTATTGATTCCTTCTCTAACTGAAACGGGCACGAAACCAGAATCAGTAAACTGTCAGAACCTAGGGAGGAATACCTGATTATTAACCCTCCTCTGAAATCCCAAAGGGTACTTTACACTATATCATGGAACTAGAAAGGGTAGAATGCCTTCTGCACTCTACCAATTTTGAATCCACCAGAACCTGTATGACTTGGCTAAGAAAAATGTCTGTTCTATAGCCATTGGGGTGGCCATTCCATTGCAACATATTCTGCAATGCAATCCAGTTGCTAGCAGCAAAACATAATTCCTTATTTAGAAGGATACCTTGCAGTCTAATTAGCTTCATATTCTCAGAAGACAGGGTAAACACAAATGAATTCAAGTTTACTGTTTTCACCTTTTTGCTATGATGTTTTGAAGTTCTTCAAAGAAATGGCCACATCTCTAGAATTTGAATACTATTATTTTAAAATCTTATTTTAAATATTCTCATATAATTTGTTCTTTCAATAAATACGAGTGCAACTATATTTACATAGATATACCAGATGTACACATAGTCCATCTATCACAATCTGATTAATTTTCCACTGACATCAGCTCATCCGAACCCCACTTTCACATATACATATGCAAACTCCACTTATGCCAGGCATGTATATATGTCATGCAAATGGCAAGTGCAAAGACAAGCAGGCCCCTCATTTTATGCATTAGCACAAAATTAAGGGAAGGTCATATAATTTCAGAAGTGCAGTTGATAGAACTCTTGCTAAAGAAAGGTGCAATTAAGTTCTGGGCCTGTGCACTTGGCAAGCTTTCATCTATCCAACTTTTGGCACTGAGCCCTTAATGGACCTTTTAATTAATATGGCCCTTGTTATTTCCCATTTTCATTTTCACCAGAGATCATATGCACCAGGATGGATTTTAGAGATTAACCCTTTAGAAACTACTGTCAATAGAATATTAATGTGCACAGACATGGATGCCAAGGATAGATACAGAAGCAGCTGTTAGTGTAAATGGTTGGCAATGGGGCCGAGAAACTACCCAGCAGAGCTAGGACTTTTAGTGGTCAGAGAGGCAGCCATTGCAACTAAATATACATAAACAAAGCAATTGGTCAAAGCACAGCCAGAGGAGCAGGTTTGAGACGGAATGATAATAAACAGAAAGAAAGGAAGGCAAGAGGAGAAATTCAGACAGAAGGAAACACCTCTCTTACCAGATAAGCAGCCCAAAAGGGATAGGACCACAGAGACCCAGATCTCAGATGCAAGTCAGAGGTAAAGAATAGGAAAAAGCCCCAGGAAGGCTAAGATCTGACTTAACCTGGAAGATCTGTATTGACGATGGAAGGCTCAAGGTTAATTTTAAAGGAAGAAGATTTGGCTCAACTGACAAACTATCCACCTACCATATACGAGGTCCAGGGTTCAAACCCAGGGCCTCCTGATCTGTGTGATGAGCTGGCCCATGTGCAGTGCTGATATGCACAAGGAGTGCCATGACACGCAGGGGTGCCCCCCGCATAGGGGCGTCCCACGCGCAAGGAGTATTCCCCAAAAGGAGAGCCTCCCCGTGCAAAAAAAGCGCAGCCTGCCCAGGAGTGGCGCTGCACACATGGAGAGCTGCTACGGCAAGATGACATGACAAAAAGAGACACAGAATCCCGGTGCTGCTGACAAGAATGCAAGCGGACACAGAAGAACACACAGCGAATGGACACAGAGAGCTGACAACAGGGGGTAGGAGGAAGGGAGAGAAATAAATTTTAAAAATAAATAATTTTAAAAAGGTAAATTTTGATAGTAGCAATTCTGAGAAATCTGCCCCCATCTTAATAAACACAGCTTATTAGTAGAAATCTAGAAATTTTAGGCTTGTAGCTGTGTCTTTCTTCTAAACCTCTTTCTGAAGACCGTTAATTCTTGACCGTTGATTTGGAAATAGTGGCTCTACAATTTGGCCCTTGATGCATTCCTTGTCCAAAGTGTTCAAGAGCTCAGCAATTTTACTTAAGGTATTTTGGGGGCTTTCTGTAAGGTGTGGAATATTTAGAAATATAAAACTAATTTTATATTCTTTCCTTTGGACAGATCTTGGTTCAGTGCCAAGCACAACTCCATATATATTAATGAATGCTATTTGATGTTAAAAATGCATCAGTCTCACAAATCACCATACATAACAACGCATACTGTGAAAATAAAAGCTTTTCCAAAGATAAATTATATACTTTTCTGATATATCTTACAGCATATTTCAGTATTCATTTAAATGACATTCATTGTTCTCCTACTTAGTGTCAGGAGCTATATTAGGTGTTGCTATGAAAGATGAGTTAGAATGTGTCTGTCCAAGTGTATAAATAGTGCCTGGCTAGAAATCAGCAGGTTTAGATCTTTACCCTGAACTGTTATGGATGTTTCCTACAATCTTGGTAATTCACCTAACTTGCTGTGGACTACCTTTCTTCCACAGTACAGTTAGACTAAATTATTTCTAAAGTCCATTTTGGCTTGAAATATGATTCTGAAATCAGATCATACATAGGTACAATTTTGCGTGTGGTAATTACATGCTTTCATTAATCATTCATGTAGCATCTCGATAAACCAGATTTAAACTAAATTTATACCAATGGAAGAAAGAAGCTCATGGCTCATTCTGGAAATAAAATGTGAATAATTAACACATTGGATTACTGGGTCAGAAGCATATAACCAATCCCTTAGGCTCTAGTCAGAATGTCAAAGACATCAGTTATGAGAGTTGAGAAAGCAAAGTGGAAAAAAAAAAATCACTGAGAGATGTAGCATTATCTTCCTTAGAAAAAGTCCAATGGCTGAAGCACAGGTAATTGGAAAATTAAACTTGGAGACCAATATGCTGACTGAGGCAGGTTAGTGTAGGGAACAAGGGAATATGATGGAGGACATCCTGTCACAGCTGGACCTCCAGGGAACAGGGCTGTGAGACCCCTCCCAGGACCCCGAGGGAAGGCAGCTCCTAAGAACAAAGCCAGAAAGACCCTGCTGAGACCTGGCCAAGAGGTCCCATTTGGAACTCCCCGGCTCAAGAGGAAGCCCCAGATAACTGCAAACAGCAAGGCCTCCTCAGTGGGTCCCTGAGGAGAGCTAGCAGGTGGGGAGACACAGCCGGGGCCCCTCCCCGGCATCGGCAAAGGGGAGGAGGGAAGAACCCCAGGCGCGCCTCCCTGCCTGGAGGACGCCCGCATCCCCGTATTAGGTGTGTCCTTTTCTCTTTTCTCTCATTTCTCAATAAACTTTCTACTGGCCCAATTAAACTGACATGTTCTTAAAATTCCTTTATGCAACATAGCCGAGAACCTAGAAAAGCCAGTGTGTTCTGACAACAAAACTCCCCACCATCCACAGGGGACTTGAGCCGAAACACAGGGTAGAAACCTGTCAGGCCTTCACTCAGAAACCGGCTGCACAGAAAATCTGAAAAACTAACTTTTCACTTGTCCAATCAGCATTTCATTCATAAAGCAACAGATGCAGTGGTGGCTTCTGCACAAGCAATGATGATAAACAAAGGACAATCTAGCGAAACAAAGGACAATCTAGCGAAACAAAGGTTTTTGTTTAAAATTCCAGATATATTAATGGTATTTAAATATATTGTTCTGATCATGAAAGTAGTATTTTCTCATTCTAGAGCATGTGAAACAGAGAAAATATAAAAAAGAGAAATCTTAATTTATGCTAAACCCACTATACAATGATAATGTACCCTTGTGCTCCCCCATCACAGAGGCTCTGCCAAACTCTTCTGCTTTTTCAGCAGTTCGTTTGACTCCATTTCATGGATTTTACTGACTCATGGTCTCTGTACACTGACCTTTTACTTTTACTCTTCTTCTGTTTTCTATATGCTCTTCATTCAAACGATGTCAGGAAGGGTTTCTAAAAGGCTGGACAATCACCATTCAGTAAGGAGTAACTTTGCGGTGCTGAGCTTTTGTGGCAAAGAAATTTATTTGGTAAACTGCTGGCCATCCTACAGAAAATTGTCTCTACATCAGATCACTTCATTAGCTGTGAACGGGATAGGATAGAAGGAGTCCATGGCCCAATGTTAGGGGCCCATCTTTAGGGAAATCAGATAATAGAATGTGACATGGAACACTCAGTGAGACTTCTCAGGAAAGAAAATGACATGTGGCAGAATAGTTGACGGCACCAGTGTTTCAAGAGGAATTTACTTAGAGTACTAAAGAAATAAATCAATAATCATGGCATGCCATTGTGTCCTGGTAGAGCAGAGAGCTTCTACCAAATCCCTCTAATAAACTGTGGAGACATCCTTCTATGTTATGTACACAGGGTAGCTGGTCATCTCCTACTGTTAGAAAATTCATGTTCCCCCAATAAGAGCTCAACTACTTGTCTCTCTCAAACAACACACATAATGTGAAGGAGGGAATCCTAACTCCATTAAGAAGACAAGGGTGGATAATTCTAGGTGCTTGCTTACACTCCTTTGAATAGATCAGAACTCATTTAGAAAACCTAAAGTCAATAATAAGGAAACAATGATCATCATATGCACCTGTATTCCAACCCTCAACCAATAATGCTGCGAGTAATTCAGATGGAAATGTTATTCAAAACTCAATGTGGAGAATCCAGAACACATTTAAATATCAATGAACCTATAAGAATACACCTGTCAGTAGAGAGTGATTTTTTTTCTTTCTCAAAATCTGCCCTTTTCAGTCAAATTGGATAAAGATGATCTATTCACCATGAATCTAGAATTTATACTTTAATTATTGGTTGGTTAAATGTTATATAAATATTATAAGATTATCCACTCTAATTTCTTTCTATGTAATAATAAAATCCTTATAGGTAGTCATCTGATCGATGCAAGCGCAGCTGTCTATGAACAGCCACTTATATCAACAGACTTCCCAGCCAGAAACTTCCCTCTCCTCCCAACCCCTCACCAATCCCTGGCAGCCTCTTGCAGCTGGGATTTAAGTGCATTTTGCAATCTAATTTGCAACCTGAGGTGAGTTTTTATTTGAGCCAAATAGGCTCTGTTTTGTTTTGTTTCATTTTAATCATGCTTATCTCTAATGGCTCACAGAAAGTGACCCAAGTAAACGTGTGGTGAACTTTAATAAATGTCTAAAAAGTAATGCTATATCAGTAATTCCCCTTTTTGTTTGTTTTTTCAAAATTAAACCCTGTATGGATAATGCAGAAACTAGCAAAAGTGATAAACTATAGGGAGCAGGAAAATCAGCGTGGGTCTATATTTTCATAGGAAACTTGCCCAAGAAGACAAGAGTTGCAAATAATTTAAATTTTCATTTCCAGAACTTTCTGAAAATCTCATTTAAATGAGCATGAAACTGTACAGCTCTTCAACAGGTAGCACCAAATGTCAGTTTAATCTATCAAATGTATAACTGAGGGTTAAGAATTAACAAATAATAATGATTACAGAATCATTATACAGATGTCTTTATATTATAAAATAGCAAAGGGTTAGTATCTGAATTGACTGAAGCTAGCTAGAGTGGTCTTACCCCTGTTTATAGTTACTCTAGACTTAAACTCACCCTTCTGTATGCTTACCTTTGTGATGGAAATTCCAGATAGACTTTACCATTGTTTTTATTATTGTGATGATAATTTTAGACTGACTTTACCCTTGTTTACAGATTAGGCTTACCCTTGTGTTTGCTTACTATTGGGATGGTAACCTCTCCACATACTACTGTTTAATATCCATATGAAAAATCTTATAAAGATATACCCCTACCCCAGATCCTTGTGATTGACCCTGGTTTGCTACTTTACACGTCCTACCGGCAAAGCTCCCTGCCCCGCCAGCCCATCCTGTTCAGCCTCTTAATGTTTATTAATGAAGGAATCTGTATGTAGCTCCACCCCAATTATTCATTAGCACCCTGATGTTATAAAATATTAGAATTTCTGCAGATCAGAGAGGCAGTTTTGGGCCATTAGGCCACTATGCTTCTTTGCTCGTACAACCGAATAAACTCTTTCTCTCTTTGAAAGGGAATTCTCAGGAACTGGATTTTAAGACACACTGGGAAAAAGAACCTACTTTTGCTCAGTATCAAACTCTACTCAAAATACTCACCTTGCTGTATACACCATATCTAAACTATTATTATATCATGGTCCTTGCCCATTCCTAATCAAGCCTTTTCATGAGAGATTCTCTTTAAATCACATTTCAAAACCTCATAAATATTCCAAATTTTGCGCTCTTACTTCCAAGATTCTACTAAATTTCTGACAAGGTCATGTGCTCCTTTGCCACAGAAGAATACACTCAACTTGTTCTGTTTCACAAAAGGTCTCTAGCAGTCATGACAGCCCATGAATAATGAGCTGATGTAGTGCTCAGATCTTGGTTTTTAAATAATATTGCCTACTAAAGGGTAACAGGATTTTTGGAGAAACAGCTTATTCCTCCGCAGCTTGGAACTTGGACGGACAGTAAAACATCAAATGTCCAGAGAGGGAGAGAGAGAGAAAAGAAGAGGAAGAGATAAAGATAGAAATAAGGAGCTTAAAAGAATCACAATTAAAGAGAACCGATAAAGCATTTACCCTCCTTTTTTAAAGGACAAATGTATTATACTGGCACCTTAAAGGAACAGCTCACTTTTATAAATGCCACATAATAAATAGAAAATGAAAGCTAGAATTACTACAATTGCCATTTGGTAAATGCCAATTAAAAAAATTTAACTCAGGCAAAAGCGATTTGTATATATGCTAACATCGTTAAATGACAGGTGGTTGGCGAATGTCATGTTGCTGAACTTAATCAGCACTTCAATGATCACTTGCTAATTGCCAAAGAAGAACATTGTTTTACAATGCTGAAATCTGGAAGTCACTACCTTAACCAAATGACAAAATTGAGCATTACTGATAAATGAACCACCTGACAAACTATGCTTGTTTATGGAATGTAATAGGAAGTATGCAAAACAACTTCTGAGTTATTCTTGCCAAAGTCAAGAATGATCAAGACTATTCAAGTCCTTAAATCCAATTTCCAGGAAAACAGCTTTGTAGAAGAGGAGAAAAACAGGAACACAAATTAAAAAAAAGGCAAATCCAGATTATGAAGCATATGCCAGGACAAAGGGGCAGTTTATGATTAAAAAAAAAAGTAAACAAGAAAAAAATACATATATATAAATAAGTGGGAGGGAAACCTGTTCTTGACTAAAAGGGAATAGGGAGACAGAACAAAATGTAATGTGTGAACTTTGAATATAGATGTATGCGGAATATTTAAGGATGATACAGCATGATGTATCCAACTTCAAATGATACAAAACAAGATTGCATATACAGAACAAGCAAATATGGTAAAATAATAACAAATTTTAAAGTTGATAGTAGATATGGAGTTCCTTATGCTTTTCTTTCAACTTTCACGAAATGTGAAAATTTCCTAACATGATTTTGGGAAAAATATTTTTTTGAAGACACCATAATTATTGTTTTTCATCTAAATCATGACCTGCAATAAATCTCTTGGGCTATTTTGGAAAGAGCCAAAATCAGCAATATTCTCATGGAAAAATCATACCTGACTAAAACAAATGAACAAAATTTGAAAAGGGGCTTCTTGGTAAAAAGTGACCATTGCCTCTGACTTATTCTTTCCCATTTTTTTAACTAATAATGTGTTAAGTATAACAAATACATAGTGCACAGATCTTAAGAAAATGTGTCCATGAATTTTTAACAGCTCTTTTGAGTTGTAGTTTACACAACATAAAACTGGTCAATGTACAGATTTATGAGTTTTTGTAAATCTATGCTGTAACTATCATCACAATCCAGTTTTAAAGCACTTACATCGGGAAACGGACTTTGGCCCAGTGGTTAGGGCGTCCGTCTACCACATGGGAGGTCCGCGGTTCAAGCCCCGGGCCTCCTTGACCCGTGTGGAGCTGGCCCATGCGCAGTGCTGATGCGCGCAAGGAGTGCCGCGCCACGCAGGAGTGTCCTCCGCGTAGGGGAGCCCCACGCGCAAGGAGTGCCCTGCTACACAGGGGTGTCCCCGTGTAGGGGAGCCCCACAAGCAAGGAGTGCACCCATAAGGAGAGCCGCCCAGTGCCAAGGAGGGAGAACAGCCTGCAGAGGAATGGCGCCGCCCACACTTCCCGTGCCGCTGACGACAACAGAAGCGGACAAAGAAACAAGACGCAGCAAAAAGACACAGACAACAGACAACCGGGGGAGGGGAGGGGAATTAAATAAATAAAAATAAATCTTTAAAAAAATAAAAAAAATAAAGCACTTACATCACTACAAAACATACCTTGGCATCAATTTGCAGTGGTTCCCGTACATATCCCTAGGTAAACACTGGTCTATATTTTTGTCTTTGTATTTTCCCTCATTGAGAAATTTAATATAGGTGAGATCTTACAATATGCATACCTGTTTATATTTGGTTTTTTCACTTAGCATACTGTTTTTGAGCCCACATATCAACATTGTTGCATATTTCAATAGCTAGTTTCGAGTAGATTAAATTGCATGTTGTACTATATGGTTTAGCCATTTAGCAGTTGATGGAATTTCTGGTTTTCGGCTAATGTGAGGAATGCTACTTGCATTTCCATACATGACTTTGTATGGGTATTTGTTTTTTGTTTTTTTTTAAGATTTATTTTATTTATTTCTCTTCCCCCCCTCCCCCATTGTCTGCTCTTTTGTGTCCATTTGCTGTGTGTTCTTCTGTAAGCACTTGCATTCCGGGCAGCACTGGGAATCTGTGTCTCTTTTTGTTGCATCATCTTGCTGCATTAGCTCTGTGTGTGTGCGGTACCACTCCTAGGCAGGCTGTGCTTTTTTTTCATGGGGCAGCTCTCCTTCTGGGGTACGCTCCTTGTGTGTGGGGCTCCCCTATGCAGGGGACACCCCTGCATGGCCAGGGCACTCCTTGCGCACGGCAGGGCTGAACATGGGCACGCTCACCACACGGGTCAGGAGACCCTGGGTCTGAACTCTGGACCTCCCATATGGTAGGTGGATGCTCTATCAGTTGAGCCATGCCCTCTTCCCTCTTTTTTCATTTTAAAAACAATTTTTGGGAAGCGGACATGGCTCAAGTGATAAGGCCTCTGCCAACCATATGGGAGGACCTGGGTTCGATCTCTGGGGCCTCCTGGTGAAAAAGAAGAAGAGAAAGCATGCCTGCGCAGCGAGCCAGTGCCCATGTGGTGAGCTGCAGCCAAGTGCCTGCACGGCAAGCCAAGTGCCTGCATGGTGAGCTGAGTGCCCATGTGGTGAGCTGAGTGCCCACATGAATGATCGTGTGGGAAGCCAAGTGCCTGTGTGGTGAGCCAAGTGCTCACGTGAGTGCCCACATGGTGAGCCAGTGCCCATGTGGTGACCCAGTGCCCGTGTGGCGAGCCAGTGCCCGTGTGGTGAGCCAGTGCCCGTGCAAGTGAGTCATGCAGCAAGATGATGACACCACAAAAGAGTGTTATATTTGTAATGGCATTTTTAAAAAGTATTTGATGAAGTCCAATTGATTGTGTTTCTGGTGCTACCTCTAAAGAAATCTTAATCTATTCCGAGACCACAAAGATTCCTTTCTGGGAAGTGGATGTGGCTCAACTGATAGAGCATCTGCCTACCATATAGGAGGTCCAGGGTTCGCTACCCAGGGCCTCCTAACCCATGTGGTGAGCTGGCCCATGTGCAGTGCTGCCACGCACAAGGAGCACCATGCCACGTAGGGGTGTCCCCCACATAGGGGTTCCCCATGCTCGAGGAGTGCACCCAGCAAGGAGAGTTGCCCTGTGTAAAAAAGTGCAGCCTGCCCAGGAGTGGCGCCGCACACACACAGAGCCGAGGCAGCAAGATGACGCAACAGACACAGATTGCCAGTGCCGCCTGACAAGAATGCAAGTGGACACAGAAGAACACACAACAAATGGACACACAGAGTAGACAATGGGGGGACGGGAGGGGAGAGAAAATAAAATAGATCTTTAAAAAATAAAGATTCCTTTTTATATTTTTCCACAAGTTTTATAGTTTTAGCTCTTATATTTAGGTCTATGGTTCATTTCAATTTTTTTTTTTTCCCATAAACTGAGGATAACTAACATTCCAGCACCATTTATTGAAAAGACTTTCCTTTCTCCACTGACTTATCTTGAAACATTGGTCAAAATTAAATTGACCATCAATGTGTAGGTTTATTTCTAGACTGTCCATTAAGTTCCACTGATCTCTATTTCTGTCCTATGCCAATACCTCATTGTCTTGAATAGTGTAGCTTTATAGTAAGTTATTAAATAGGATAGAATAAATGTAGTACTAGAAAAATCCAGTATAGCTTAAATATTGAAACATTGTACTGAATCTTTATAATTGAGGATTAAGAATTATATAGATGCTTTTATATTAATTATACCTAAGTGTGCTATTCATTTTATAATATTGTGAATAGAGTCATTTCCTTCATTTACTTTTAGATTATCAGATATTGCTGGTATATAAATGTAGTTTAATTAGTACATTAATCTTAAATCCTACACCTTACTTATCTGTAAGTTCTTATTGGTTTTTTGGTAGATTTCTTAGGATTTTCTACATGCAAAATCATGTTCTCTGAAAATAAAGATATTTTTATTACCTCCTTTCTAATCTCCATGTATTTCATTGCTGTTTCTTTTTTATTGCATTGGCTACAACTCCAGATCAATGTTGACTACAAATGGTGAAATTGAATATCTCAGCCTTGTTTCCAATCTTAAGGTGGAAATTATTCATTCTTTCACCTTTCATATTATTGTTTTTTTCATAAATGCCCATTATTAATTTGAAGATGTTCCCTTCTGTCCTAGTCTGTTGATAATTTTAATCATGAATAGGTGTTGGATTTTATAAAATGCTTTTTTATCTATTAAAATAACTGTACATTTTTGTTCTTTGTTTAATGAATATGGGGTATTAAGTTAATTGATTTTGGGACACTAAATCAATTTTGAATATTGGAATAAGGTCCAATAATTCACATAATTTTTTTTTATATGTTATGAGTTATAGTTTGCTAGTTTCTTAAAAATTTTGGCTACAGATTTCTTTTCTTTTGACATTTCTGTTTAGTTTTGATATAGCAGGGTAATAATTGCCTCAAAATATAAGTTGTGAAGAAGAAATCCCTTCTGTATTTTCTGAAAAGAATTATGTAGCACTGGCACTTTAATTTTTCCATAAATATTTGAGAAAATTCATCAGTATACTTACATGGGTTTTCCCTAGTAGGAAGAACATTACTTAATAGTTTATATTTTTTTACAGTTTTCGTCTTGAGTCAGTATTGGTAATTGGTATCTTTCTAAGAATTTCTCCATTACAGCTAGGTGATCTGAAATACTGGAATAAAGTAGTTTATAATATTCCATGATCAACCTATTCAATTTCTGAAGGATCTATATTGATGTCACTTTTTCATTGCCAATTTTGATATTTGTGGGTTTTTTTTCTCTGTTAATCGGTCAGTCTGAATTAAGGCTTATCAATTTTGTTGAATTTGGTTAATTGGTTTTCCTGTATTTCTATTTTCTTTTTCTTTGATTTCTATTCTCATCTTTGCTATTTATTCATTTCTAGTCATTTTGGATTTGATTTGTTTCTTGTCTAATTTACAGATATAGAAATTTATAATAATCTTGCATGCTAGATCATTTTTCCATTCTAAGTATTTAAAGTTATAGTTACCTCTAAGCAGTGTTTTAGCTACATTTCATTGATGATATACTGTGTTTTCATTTTCATTCATATCAATCATTTTTTCAAATAGCCTTCATGAGATATTCTTTGACCATTGGGTTATTTAGAAATGCATAATTTGATTTACAAAATTTTAAGGCTTTCCAAAATTTATTTTGTTGTTGGCTCCTAATTGAATTCTTTTGGCATCAAGAACATACTTCATATGATTTCGATCCTTTTAAATACATTAAGACTAGTTTTAGGAAGTAGTATATGGTCTATTTTTGAAAATGCACCATATGTGCCTCAAAATAATTACACTCAGCAGTTTTAGTTTAGGTGGAGTGTTCTTTCTATAGATGTCTGTTAGATACAGTTAGTTGACAGGATTTTTCGTTTCTATATTCTTACTTTTAAAATATTTTTTCTATCAATTACTCTATCAAATATTAGGAAAGTATTTTTCAGTTACTATGCTTAAAATATTAAAATTTTCATTTTCATATCTTTTTTATATAATTTCTATTTTTCTTTGGGATTCTCTATTTGTTGACTCATTGTCAATATAGTTTCCTTTCATTCTTTGAAAATATTTATAATACCTGTTTTGATTTTTTTCCTACTAAATCCAAAATCTAGACACAGAGTCAATTTCAACTGACTCAATACTCTGGTGACTAGAATAATTAGTGTCTTTTAATATTTATTTGAAATCTGAATATTTTCAAATATAGATCATCCAAACTCTTTTCTTTTTAAGATTTTTTATTTATTTCTCTCCCCTTCCACCCCATTGCCTGCTCTGTGTGTCCATTCACTGTGTGTTCTTCTGTGTCCGCTTGCATTCTTGTCAGTGGCACCAGGAATCTCTGTCTCTTTTCATTGCATCATCTTGCTGCATCAGCTCTCCATGTATGTGGGGCCACTCCTAGGCAGGCTGTGCTTTTTCCGCAGGGGGCGGCTCTCCTTGCAGTAGCGCACTGCTTGCGCATGGGGCTCCCCTACCCAGGGGACACCCCAGCATGGCACAGCACTCCTTGCGCACATCAGCACTGTGTGTGGGCCAGCTCACCACACGGGTCAAGGAGGCCCTGGGTTTGAACCCCGGACCTCCCATATGGTAGGCAGACACTGTGTCAATTGAGCCAAATCTGCTTCCCCCATCCAAACTCTTGAATGTGTTTTATGTATCTGAGTTTATTTGTAATTAACTTCCTTCAATTTATAGTGGAATCTTTCTCCCCTGGCTGTATAGCAACTGATATTTGGCTCATTAAAAAAAAAAAAAAAATTACTCTTCTCATTATTTGTATGACTGATTTCCTAGGCATTTCCTTGTCTTTAAAGTACAGTGCCCAGCCAATTATTTGAATATAGGATATCCAAAATGGCCTGTTACGCTAAGGTGTTCACTCTCTTCCAACTGATTTGTGAGTGGTTTGGGAAACACATTTAGAGTTGCAGCTAGTTTCCAAGTCTTCCCCAGCTTTTTTATATCTCAAAGACCTCTCAGTCTCCCTGAAAAAAGAAGACCTAACCTCTCAATATACTTTGTTTTTGCTTTTGTACATGTTATTTACAATCACTAGATCTCAGTTACTTCATATGTAATACCGTGAAAATAAGCAAAGTGTTTTTCTTGATGTTAGTTACAGGGTGAGAACTCAATAAATTCAGTTATTATTAGAGATGATGGTACTAGCATCCTATGTTCAAATGGCAGTAGAAGTAATAGTAGTAGAGGTGGTGGTGGCAATACTAGCTGTGATAGTAGTAGTAGTCATCACAGCAGGAGTAGCAGCA
Source organism: Dasypus novemcinctus (assembly GCF_030445035.2). Lineage (NCBI taxonomy): Eukaryota > Metazoa > Chordata > Mammalia > Cingulata > Dasypodidae > Dasypus > Dasypus novemcinctus. The sequence continues at coordinate 119,973,941 of NC_080679.1, read as the reverse complement.
ATGGTAGTAGCAGCGGTAGTAGCAGTAGTACTAGTAGTAGAGGTAATAGAGTGGTAGAAGTAGGGTAGTAGAAGTAGTAATAATGGTAGTAACAGCAGCAGCAGTAGAATAAATGTCAATGGTGGTACTAGTAATAGGAACAGTAATAGAAGTGGTAGTAGTAGTAATAGTGGTGGTGGCAGTAGTATTAATAGTGGCAGTGATATTAGTAGTGGTAGTAGTAGCAGTAGTAGAAGTGGTGTTAGCAATAGTAGCAATAGAAGTGGAAGTAATGGTAGTAGTAATGGTGGTTGTGGTGGTAGTATTAAAAGTGGTAGTAGCAGTGGTATCAGTGGTAATAGAAGAAGTAGTAGCAGTAGTAGCAGCAGTAATAGTAGAAATATTAGTGGTGGTAGTAGTGGTAGTGGTGATAGTAGTAAAATAAGTTGGTAGTAACAGCAATAAAGACGTGTAGATGCTGCCTATTTAGTCAAAGCCTGTAACGCATAAACAAAAACACAAATATACCTGTGAATAAGTTCTAAAGGAACAGCAAACTGTAATTCTTAAAAATCTGTGCTCTCTGTGTGACTCATAGGGTGTGTACTGTTGAGGAAGACCTGTCATTTTGACTTGGAATATCTCAAAGCATGGCATAAGGAGAGAAACTCTCATATTTCTGATGACAAAGGAAACAAAACTCTTTTTTAATAGCATCTTTATGTCAAAATTTCCTGAAAACTCAGGGAAGTTGAAATATAAGATTTTCATTCTACAAACAAATGCTTGAGCCCAGAGTCCAAAATGTGCAATTAGAAATCATAGGCAGTTTCCATTGCATGTTGCTTTAAATCTCAAAATAGAAATGCAGTTATGTACAATCAGACAATCTGTTCTAAGACACTGCAATCTATGGTGCTGCTTTATGGATGCAACAAATGCATTTTATTACATCCCTACAAAGAAAAGACTGTGACTATTGGTGTTCAAAAGCAAACTATGACACATTCTTTTATTTATGCTATATATATCTAAATCTTAAATAAGAACAATAATTACAAGAACCCATAAAAGAGATTTATTCTATGCAGTTTTGTTAAACATATATTTATTGGATGAATGAGCTTCTCTAAGGCACTCTCACTCTGTTAAGAACATGTCATGAATTTTTTAACTACTTAATAATACATTTGCTTCAGGGGTGACTCATTTTAGTAAATCATATAAGTTGTAATAAATCTTATCACATATTTATTTTCAAAGAGCTATTCCAGTTTCTTAAATACTGCTATTCTAATGATGAATAAACAGTTTAATATAACCAAGGGAAAAAAAGAGCAAGAAAGAAAAAAAAAAAACTGTGGAAATGCAAACAAAAGCATCTCTAAAGCAGGAACTCTTAAGGTCAAGTTCATGAATGGATTTTAAATTAGATGCAAATGTTTCATGATGAGCATTTTGATGAGGAAAGTATCCATAAATTTCATCGCATTGACAAATTAGTAAATGATCAAGAAACTTTGCTCTGAGTTACCAGGTCAACTCTCAGATTAAGAATCCAGCAACTTGCTCATGGGACAAATACCACATTGGTCAGAGGTGTGTGGACCTAAAGAATGACCACTGGTTAAGAATGCAAATAAACTTGCAGGGACATACATACTTATGACTGCAGTCTTCTTCCCAAACCCTGGAAACACAATTTCAAAACAGTACAAACACCAATTCTGAAAATCATAGTTCAAACGATATAGACCAGTGATTATTTTTTTCACATACAAATTTTATTTTTAAAGAGGTTTTAGATTACAGAAAAGTTACATTGACTGTATACAGGTTCCCCATATACTCCACTCCCTCCCTTTCTCATATTTCCCTCATTAATAACTTCTTATGTTAATGTGATACATTTGTTACAACTGATGAAAATATATTGAAGCATTGCTACTAACCAAGTTCTGTAGTTCACATTACAGTTTATACTTTGCACTGTATAATTTTATAGGTTTTGACAAAATATAATGTCCTGTATGCAATATCCTGCATTCCTAAAATGCCCTATGTTCCACCTATTCTTCTCTCCCTCTGCCCTCAGAATCTTTGATAACCATGGATTAGCCAGCCAAAGGGGTGCTGATGCAAAATACCAGAAATCAGTTGGTTTTTATAAAGGGTATTTATTTGGGGTAGGAGCTTACAGGTACCAGGCCATAAAGTATAAGTTAGTCCATTCACTAAAGTCTATTTCCATGTGTTTGAGCAAGATGGTTGCCAACATCTGCCAGGGATCAGGCTTCCTGGGTCTTCCTCTTCCAAGGTCTTGCTTCTCTTGGGGCTCAGGGTTCCTCTCTTCCCAGTGCTTGCTTCTCTTCCCTCTGTAGGCTTACTTCCCAAGGCTCCAGCTTAAGACTTCAGCATCAAATTCCAACATCAAAACTTCAACATGAAAAAACTTCCAACTCTGTCCTTTGTCATATCTTTTATCTGTGAGTCCCTATCCACCAAGGAGTGGGGACTCAATGCCTTACTGACACAATAATCAAGTAAACCTCTGAATAAATAATCAAGTAAAACTCTGAATCCAACATAATCTAATATGCCATGAGGAAAAGACCAGTTTACAAACATAATCCAATATTTCTTTTTGGAATTCATCAATAATATCAAAATGCTACAAACCACTATTTTTATATCAGTGTTACAATTTCTTTCATTACTAGAATAAGAAAAAGTCTAATTTGGTCTACAGTTACATTTCTCCCATATGTTTGTTCATTCCTCAATATTGAGGATTTGGGAATGATGACATCTGCTCGTTTCAGATTGAGAGAAGGGCTCAACCAGCATATGAACAAACAGAAGATTTAACACTCTGGGACATATATTTACTAGGTGTAGGGCTAAAGATAGGTTGAAATAAAAGGGGTAGAATCATGTGTGAGAAAATTATAAATGAGTCTAATTCTGTTACATTGGGGAAATAAGTTATTATATATTCTAAAGCAAGGCCCACTGATGAGGTGCTGATTTCATGGGCTTGTGTACCTTGCCTATGGTGTTTGAATGTCTCCAGAGCCTTTGGGAGCACCCCTGTTGGAGGTATGTTTACTGTGGCAGTCAGTGAGAACCTCCTGAGATGTGCATAAGTGTAAACTCTGGAATGATCCCCTGATTCACTTTGAAATCTCTTAACTGTAAAAATTCTTTCATATTTAATGTTTCCCCTTTGGGTCAAGGTCTTTTTCCATCCCTCAGTGCCAGGGAGGCTCATACCTTGGAGTCATGCCCCATGCCAAGGGGAAGGTAGTGATAAAGTTGGAAGCAACACAAGTGCCCATCAATGGCTGAAGGGATAAGGCAATATGTAGTACATACATATAATGTTATATTACTCAGCTGTAAGAAAGAATGAAATGTTGATACATACAAAAACATGGATGAATCTCAAAGACCTTATGTGGACTGAAGTAAGCCAATCACTAGAGGACAGTTATTGCATGATCTCACTGATAATGAAATAAGGACACTGAGCAGACTCACAGAGGTAGAGTACGGAAGATAGGTAATGACAAGATAGAAAGGGAGTAGACACTGATGAACCAATGCTCAATCTAGGCAGAATGTATGATAAAGTGGATGAGGATGGTTTGGCAACAAATGGGGATTATCATGGTACAGCAATGTGAGAGGGGTCAATGGTGCTGGACTGTAAGTGTGAGTGTGGCTAGGGGTGGGTCAGTTGGATTATTCATGGAGCTGGGTAGAGGGCTGAAGGAAGGAAAAAGTGAATTCTGGAGAGATTGAGGGCTGTGGTTGAGAATACAATTGTGGGAGTGTTCTTTTGGCAGCTGTCACAGTTTAAGATTATTTTAATAATCTCCAAAAGAGAAAGATTATGTTCTTAAAATAATCTAATCCTGTGGGTGTGATATTCTTTGATTGCATTAAATTCAGTTGAGGGGCCTATGATTAGATTACTTAATAAAATCATGTTAGGGCATTTGATCAGACTACATCAGGAGGCTTGACTCAGGTTTCTGGGTCTGATATAAATGGAAGCAGAGAGAGGCAAAGACAGGTAGACACAGGAAAAGGAAGCCACCATATTTAATCCTGCCATGTAAGAGAAAGGATTGCTTATGCACAAGGCCCAAAGAGGCTGGGCCCATGGATCAGCATATAAATGCATTACCTTCTCCCCAGCACGAGACATGACTCCTGAGGATGAGCCTCCCTGGCACTGAGAAATTACTACCAAGCACCAACTGGCAATTCATCTAGAAAAAGACCTTAAACAAAAGGGGGAAATTTAAGTATATATGAGTCTTTATGGCTAAGAGAATTCAAAGTGAGTCAGGAAGTTATTCCAGAGGTTACGCTATGCAAGTCTTATCAGGATTTCTTTGACTGCCACAGTAAACAGTACCTCCAATAGTGGGGTTCCTGAGGGATCTAGAGACATCCAGAAACTATAAGCTGGGCAGACAGCTCAAGAATTTGGCACCCTGTCAGTGGGCCTTACTTTGGAATTTATGCTCCCCAGTGTAACAGAGTTGGATTCATTTCTAGGTTCTCTACACATGACTCTTCTGCCTTTTTTATTTGAACCCATAATTAGGACTATACTAGATAAAGATATATCCCAGAGATTTAAATCTTTGGTTTATCCATGTGCGAGTTGAGCCCTGAATTTCAGCAGAGTTGCAACACCTACTCTCCAGTTCACTGGACTCACCCAGGACAACTAACAAGGAGATGATGGACAATGCCCATCCAAAGGAACAGGGAGTGTCTGCAACTACAAGCAAGATAGTTCAACTACCTAAGCCCCTCTCAATTAGAGTCAGAGTGGGCATCATCTTCCCAAATCCTCAAGACTGGGGAATGAACAATGGACTAAAGTTCACATTATTATTCTACTATAGACTTACTCTACCAATGGAAGATTTCTTATCACTGATAAGAGATGAAGGCAGGGACCACCAGAGGTTCTGAGGGATGGGAGAGGGAAGAATAGGTGTAATATGGGGGGATTTTGGGGACATTGGATTTATTCTCCATGACACTGCAGTGACGGATACAGGCCCCTGTATATTTTGTCATAACTTACAAAATTGTGTGGGACAGAGTGTAAACTATAACAAAAACTGTACTCCATGGTTAGTTGTAATGCTCAACATGGGTTCATCAATTGAAACAAATGTACCACACTAATGAGGAATGTTGTTGATGTGGGGAAGTGTGGGAAGGGGAGGGAGTGGGGTATACGGGAATCACTTCTATTTTGTGTAACATTTATGTGATCTAATGCATTTTTTAAAATAATAAAATAGATGGTATGCTATATACACAGTGCGAATCTCAAGTATTTTTACTGTATCTTTCCTCAAGTAAAGTGATGAGAGTTCTCCCCACACTACCAACTCTCTTTTAAGTCTTGGCAGTTTCCTTGGTTCATTTTTCCTTTAATGTACCCCGAGTGCAATGGGCTAGATGTGATTGTGCAATAAGGATGGAAAAAAATAACACAGCCCTGGCTGCTATGGATGACTGACTCCACCTGAAGCTAATGACAATGGAGACAGCAAGCTTTTATTGTTGTTTAAACTGAAGTATCTATGTCGGGACAGTAAAAAGCTCACAAAGAAGGAGCTACTGACATTATATGCTGTTTTTCTATCTTTAAGTGACTGTGCAAAAATAAAGAATAAAGAGAAAAGAAACAATAACTAACACGCGCCTTTCCCCATTTTGACATTGTGTGTGTTATCCCAAGGTAAAGGACCCAAATTACAGGATTTTCATGTAAAGACACCCCATGGTAGAACTTGTTTGAGTTACTATAGACTTAGTTCATACACCAATTTTTCCCCAAGAATTATTGAACAAATATTCTGAAAACAAACACTGATAAATCGTGGAGAGAAACCTGAATGTTTCACCTAATACAATGATATAGTCCAAAGTGTTCCTTATTTTCAAAAGAGCACAGATGCTTGTGTATCTTAATTTACATAACAAAGAAACAAAAATGCTCTCTGGTGGGGAAGATTGCTTGCCTAAAGGAACACACATGACCCACACAGAAGTATGTTAAATACACTTAAATAACCGTCCAGGTTTGTCAAAATAGGTTATTAATTAGTGGTATAAGGTAAGCAGGGAAAGGTCTAGAAAGAAATTCAGAGTACTTTTTGAGATGGTAACAAGGTACCTTTGGAACATTTGGAAATAAAGAATGTATTTGTAAAAAGCAGTTTTGAAACTGTGAGCATTTATTTCTACATATGTGAAAAGCAAGTATAAGGAAATAAGTGGTGAATTCATTTCTATTTCATGGTCAAAATGATCATTTTGATCTTTACTCTCTTATGACACTCCAATACTTGATGACATTGATAATAGTACTTTTATTATTTATAGGCTCCCCATCTTCAAGAAAGATCCATATATATTATTAAAATGTTCTATATACAGAGGAGAAGTACATAGTTATTTGGCCTGCAGAATAATAAAATCTGTACTACCATGAGCTAACGATAGTGGCATTACATTAAAACTATTTGGTTACCCTCGTATCCTGTAATAGTCTTGTTCAGGCAGTGTTATATATATTATTCCTAATGTGAATTATTTTGATAGTTAATTTAAATCTCCATTTTGCTGTTATAGTAGATTACTCTATGACACTAGGATATACATATTTTTAAAATTTTTATATACCCATTTCATAAATGTTATGGAAAGATTGCATTTAGTAGAACTTTTCTTTCTTATTCTTTTTGTTGTTGTTTTTAGGTTTAATTACTCATGAATGCCTATAATAGAGTGCTATTTTTTAATTAGAAAAAATATTTAACTTATTTCATATACTTAAAAGAGGACTCTCAGGAGCAGTAGCCTGAGTTTCAGCAGTAATTCTTCCACTTACATTAAGGATAAATTTGACTTCTCTGGGGATCTATATTCTCATTTAAAATGGCTGAGCTAGCTGTTGTCTCTGCTTTCAGAGGTTCTAAGATATTAGACCAAATGGTTTCAGATTCCAACTTCTAAAATGAATATATAACCATGTCACTTTTCATTTAGGTATTCTGTTCTCTCTGCCTAGCTTTTAGAATCAATTTCAAATTTCTTCAAATATTTGATGGAACTCTGCATACTTCAAACTCTATATAATTTCCAACCTCATTCTACTTCACTCCACATATCCCTACCTCATATCTATATTCCATTAACTATAAACTTTTTTCAGGTCCTCAAATAAACCATATTCTCTCATCTATGAACCACCTCATGCCATTTCATTGGCTTGAGTACCCTAATAAATCACCTTCAAGTACTTGACCTGGTCAATCCAATTCATGTTTCCTATCGCAGCTTAGATTTTGCTTCCTTTAGAAGCCACCCAAACAAATCGGGTCTGGAAGGTTGATCTGCCTCTTTAGTAGGTCCTTTAACCAAGGCAGACCAAAGCAAGTCCTGACTCTCATGAGCTGTGCAGCAGGGAAAACCAGTTCCAAAGCTCTGTCTCTTATTCCTTGAGGATGTACAAAGATTCAGAAAGCAAGAAAACGGAATGGTTCCTTAATGGATCAATATTATCCTTCCTCCACATGACCCAATTTATCTTGACATGGAACTTATAAAAGCAGCTGGGATTCAAGGTCTTAAAAACTCTTTGTAGAGTTCTATCCCAGATTGCCATAGTTCTATCAAATTGTTAGATGGCTTCAGTTTCTAGCACACCATCAAAATATCAACCTACATACATTCAAACAGACCTGGCTAAATTGTTCTATTTATTTATAGTTCATTTATTAGCACGCAATATCTTTTGTTTTAATCTTACTGATGTGCATCCACTTTAAAAATTTATGGAAAGGATTAAACTAAAAAGGAAAATTCAATTTAAATATATAAAATTGCATAACAATTTTAGTTTCTCATACAGGAAAAGAAAAAGAATTAGAGTATTATGAAAGTAGTAAACTCAAATGAAGTCAATGAAGCTCAATGTAAAAGTTATTTTCATTATTTTGAAAACTCATTGTTGATAGCAAATATAAAGAAAATCCAATATTAAACAATGATTTTGTATGCAAATTTTAGATTAATTATAGTTTAAATCATGGCCACTGAAATTACAAAATAAACTACATGTTACAGGTTTCCTCCTCACTAGATTTGCAGTAATTAACAAGCTGTAACTCAGTCCCCCATGATATGCATTGAGGAAAGACAAGCCCCTCTCCCCATAGCCTACATCCTTGAAAGCATGGCACTTCCCCCAAAGGTTGAACAAAGAACATGTGGAGATGGGAGCAAAGTGAGATAGAGACCTTCACCCACTCCAGATCAAAGCACCACCTGCTCCTCCAGCATTCCGAGAATGTATAACTCCCTAACAACTACCCTCTAGCCATAGGAGGGAACAACTTCACCTCTAGGGCTTTCTATTGGCCCCTGCATCTCAGTCAAATCCCTGACACCCCCCACTGACTATCATTTCCCCACCTAAGAATGTGCTATATAAATTAAAATCCCCCCTTTCTGGGGGTGGGGGGATGCTGAAGTCTATTCTTCAGATCCCCTCCACTGGAAGAGCTTCCCAACTGCCTGCAATCATCAGTCTCTGCATCCTAATGAACACCACTTTTCTCCAACACGATATTAAATATAGTCCGATATATACCACTGCTTGCTTATCTAATGGCCTGTCCTGAATTCAATAATATCATGAAAATAGCATCCTATAGGATTAAATTCACTTGGCTTAGCATTTTTTACCCATATTTTGAGGAAATACAATATACATATATGATATTTTAAGGGCATAAGTAAAATTACATATATTCTTTTCAATGAAAACACAGAGCTTTATAGGCAAAGTATAAAATTCAACCCAGCAAGCACTAAACCCAACTGAACAATTTATGTCCTTAAGGCTGACACTTTCTTGACCTTTCTATATCACCATGAAATCAAAATGACCACCTCTCCTTAAAAGATACTAGTTATTGACAATAAAACAAAGCATGGCTTATAAAACTAAAGGTCACAAAAACTAGAGCATCAGCATGTTTTACTGACTCTATCACTCGCTTGTAATTCCAGGTTTGAAGGGAGAAAAACAATATTATCCATAATGGCATTAAAATGTGAGTCCCTGAGTTGATTTCCCATTTGATACGTAAGGAGTAAATAATTTGCAGGGGGAATTATTACATCAGCAAGTGAAGAATATTAATTTTCGCAGAACCATGTAAAGTTATATCTAGAGGGGATCTTAGAGAGCATCAGTTCTCTCTATTACACAAATGAGAAAATATAAAAAAGGGTAGGTGACTTGCCCTGGGTCACACAGGGCATACTTGCAAAACTCTGCTCCCCAGTCGCCGAGGCCCAATGTTCACACATACGTACAGCCAACTCACCTTGTATGTTTTGCCCATTTGAAGAAAGAGAAGCAGCATTTTTCACATGTTTTCTTGGCTTCGTTTAATAAAATGAATTTTGGACCAATTATTTAGTTATTTTATGCTAAAATCTGCTTTAAGCATTTCGTACATATTATTTCATTTTCTCCTCATGGCTTAGATATTGATAATTCTGATGTATAGATTTATAAACTATATTTTATATTCCATAAAGTCATTAAAATAAGTATCCAAGTCTCAAACCTAGATGTGCCTAACATCAATATTTTTGCTCTTAGCCATTTCATACATTGCATCAAAATCCCTTCTTTCAAGAATCCAATGTTTATGCCATGTGTTTTCATAGCACCTGAGCGCACACTATTTTAGCTGCCATGAGAGAGAAGGATTTGAGAATGGGATCACTCTCTATGGTACTTCACTGATTGCATGATCTGTGGCTGGTCTTCATATTAATTGGAACCATAAAAAATTAGAAACAAGCATGGATAGTTTCTGGTTGTTAATCATTATTCTCCTTTATATGTTTATGTTCTAAAAAACTCTGAGTTGGTAAATTATGATGGAGGTGACAAGCCACATGTTAGGTAAATGTTTATTTCTGCTTATCTACACTGACTTCCCCAAATATCTGATACCCTCTTGTGGCTCACAAAACCCACATGAATCAGCCTTCCTGAAGAGTTCATCCTTTGCTTCTAACATAATCTTTTTATAATGATCCCCATGACACTTCAACATCAGATCTCAAGAAAAGATGAATAGAAAGACAAGGCGATTACTTTTATGTATAGGTTATTTCTGAGGGGAAAGATAACTACCCTGAGATGATATAGATTGTGAAAACAGAAGATAAAGTGTGAGGTAAAGTCAAGAATCCTGGGACTTAATAATGAAGTGCAGACAAATGATTTCATCTATCTTAGTTCAAATTTCATCACTAAATAAGATGCTTATATTCCAGTATTTACTGGTCTAGATATTTCTGACATGCAATTTAATATATTTCTATACACTTTCTATAGAGCATGGAACTTTAGTATGTGAGTTACATTTAATCTTAAGAAGAAAAATATTGTTTATCTCATTTATTAAATATAACCATCAAGAGGATTTTTTTTTTCCACAAACTTCATTTCTTTTTCAGCATTAAATTTGAGATGAAGGGAACAATGAGTGTGCTGAGGCAAAGACAGTAAAAAAATTAAGAAATGACCAGTATCCCTATTCACATCAAGCAGAGCATAAAGGCAGAACAATAACATAAAAAGCCAGATTATCTGATAGTTGATTTCTATTGCAGTGAAACTTAAAGATAATCTCTTGTGTCAGGAAGATGCAGCTGTAGAAAGAACAAAACACATGGAACTTATCATGAACAAACAGAAATGTCATCTTCCCTTCGGCAGAAAATACCAGTTGGTTAACATATAATTATTACGGAATAAAAATAACCTTCTTGGCAATTATACCAGTTTAGCTTTATTCTCCTGGCTGATTATATTTCACCCTGGTGTTTGTATTTAACAAGCATCTTTAGGAATTTAAATACAAATCTTTATGTGTTGTTTTTTCTCCTAGTTTCAACCTTGTTTCTTCGCTCAACTTACAACAAATAGTACTTGAGCACCTACAATCTATCAGTCACTGTAATAAGGGCTTGAAAGACAGAAATAATATCACAAAATGAGAGCTCTGGATAAGAAAAGGATCTTGCTGTATGTAGAAGTATTTTATTTATCATTAACAAAAGTGTTTTATCTATTGTTTATCTCCCTATTGCTCTCAAGATCCTACTGACCCATGAGGAATGAGGTATCAGGTATCTTTGATGTGACAAGAATTTCATTTCAGGAAAGAATAGAGGGAATTTAATGGTAAATGGGTTAAGTTAAATCAAGAAAGACCAATCAATTATAAAGAAGTTGTCAGGTAATTTTATAAATTTGATATATTTGTCAAATAAATGTTCACACCGACACCCTACATTAAGTGATTATAATATATTGAATACTACTCTTATGAATTGTGTTCTTAAGCATTCCCAAGGCCTCACAGGGTCCCCTACCATCTGGGTGTTCTGATACAATTCGTGAGTACTACCCTAACTAGGACTTTTCTCACCCTCCATACCCTTCAACACAGTCAGGGTGATAACCACCCACGGCTTTATAACATAAGATTTGGTATCTTTACTGTTTGGTCCATTATATCAGTTACTTATTGATGAAAATTTTGTTAAATTCCAAGTATCTGGCACCTGTGTAAGATAGTGGATAGAAAATTAATAAAACAAAAATAATACCTGTCCCCATGGAACTTAGAGTGTTAAGGGGCAAACAAAAATTTTAAAAAATTACACAAAGATTAAATAATAATAATTTATAAAGAGCCAAGAAGGCATATATTACTTGCCATAAACTAAAAGAAGTTCCATGTAGTTGAAATGCAAGAGAATGGGTGTGTTTGTGCCTGTGTGTGTTTGCGAGTATAACTATAGTAATTTCAAGCAGGTGGGATGTTGTAGCTGTTTACATTTTCTTTATTCAGGTAACATTTTAAAAACTAAATTCATTAAATTGATGTGAGTCAGGTTATCACGGAATATATTCTTCAAGATTGTCTTCTAAAGAAATAAGTGAGAACATGAGTTCGGACATTGGTTGTCTAACTTGGTAATTGACCCTTGAGGAAACTACATCTGGTTTCTTTCAAGAGGCTGAAAAATGTATATTTGACTCATAAACGTATTTTCCCAGGCTAAATCTTCAAAGGTCAAAAGAGAAATAAGCTTTAAATTTTCCATTATAGCTATAACTATGTATCATATACTTTAATACTTTTTCATAATGTTGCAAACTTTTTAATTAGCGGAACTGTAGGTACATACTTTCATTGAATAGCATCTGTGGAAAACCAAGCAAATACCCATGAAATAAATCCATTTCCATGAAATGCATTGAGCAATAATTATAATCAAGATGCTAAGAAAGACACCCGGAATATATTTGGATGAGACATTGCTTCTACCCTCAAGGACCTTACAGTTTGGAAAGAGAGAAACAACACAATCAGGAATTTCAATATAACATTTTAAATCCTGTGGTAGAAGTTCCCTCATGATGCTATTTTAAGTATAAAGAAAGAGTTAAGCAGAGCGACTCAAATGGTCCTTCAGGGCCAAGAAATACTTGTCCAAGGAGTTTACTGAAACCATCTACTTTTCTCTATTTCTTTTGTTTCAATTTTGATCCAAGCCAGCTCCAAATCTTACCTCCTCTTTTGGACACCCACTGCTTACCCATCCAAGGCTTAACCTTGCCCTCAGAAAATTTTTCGCAGCCAGAAATCAACTAATGTCACTCTCCTACTTTAAAACCTCCAATGGCCTCCATTTATACTTAGAATAAAATTCAAATTCCATTCCATGGCAGAAAAGACTTTAAATAACGTGGCCCTGCTTTACTCTTTTGGCTTTTTCTCAAAGCACTCTCCTCATTTACTTAAGATCCCCTTGTTTCAGTCTTCAGATTAAAAAAAAACAGTGTTGGGTGTTTTTTATTTTCTATTTTTTACTGTGGTAATTTGAACCTTCAATTCTTTCTTCTGAAAAGAATATTTTCTTAACATTTGCTGTTCTGCAGATATTTTCCATTATTTAGGTCAAAGGTATTTCCTCCAAAGAGTCTTCCCTGATGACTCCAAGTGCATTGGTCCCCATTCTTCAGTCACATTCTGCCACTTTTCTTTTTTTCCCTTCATGGTACTTATTACCATCTTCATTTAATTCTTTCTTAGCCTGCTTACCACTCTTCTAATGTAAGCTCCAGACCTTGCCTATTGCATCAAAACCATTTATTACCAGTGACTAAACCAGAGCTTGTCAAATATTTGATCTTTATAAAAACATAATAGCCAAGTGAAATGGTGGTATGGTTACCATATTTATCAAGAAAATTTACAAAATATTCAGTTAAACTGACTCCTAGATAAAGAGCCAAGAGCCAATGATATTTTAATATAAGTATATCCTGAATTTTATATGAGACACATACTTATGCTAAAATTACAGTCTCTTCATTGGAGCCTGGCTTAAACATGTCAATTACAAAGGATGTTTTTAGGACAATTTGGAATATTAGAAAATGATATTGAGAAATTACTGCTAATTGGTTAGATGTGATTATGACATTTTTGCTATAAGGACAATGTCTTTATTTTTTCCACATAAGAAATAAATGTTTTTGCCAGCAAATTTCTGCGTACTGAGGAATTTGTTGGTAAAAAATATCGTGGTACCTGTTATTTAAAAATGTTTAAACAAAGTAGTAAAAAAAAAAAAGTTGAAACAAATAAGATAACATGTCAACATGTTATCTGAAGCCTGAAAGTAGAAAAACAGTGGGAGAGCCCCTTGGGGTCCCTGTTCTCACTTCTCCTTCTGTTGCCCAAATTCAGTCTGAAATCAGCTGGCGTGGAAGGGGGCAAGGGGTGCAGAAAATCATAGTTTGAAGGGGCCTGTGCCTCTTCACAGAGAAGTTAGCAGGCAAAGCTAGGAAATGGGTAAGAGTGCAAACAGGCCCAAGATACACAAAGATTTCACGATACTCTCACATTTATATTTGTTTGAAATATTTCATAGTAAAAAGAAGTAAAGAACGTATATACATCTATACTGACTCTACAACTGAATTTGAAACTCTTGAAGGACAAGCATCATGGCCTTCATTATGTACTAGCACATGGCTTGTCTGAGAATTTAACAATCAATAAATATTTACTGATTGGTGAAAAATATTGAAAAATGAGTCTGTCCTGAATCACAGCATTTTCTACATTTATTTGAGGCAGGAAAAAAGCATTGGAACTTGTTTATTATCTTTTTACTTAATTCTTTCAATTATCAGTATTTCAGTGACTCTTGTCTCCTTTATAAAATTTGTCTAATACAATTAATTTCCTAGGGGATCTTGAGTAATGAATGTAATATGTATAAATCATCTAACCACTAATTATTATACAGAATGACAACAATAAAAATTTAAATATAATGAATTATTATGGTCAACCCTACCTGTATGGCCAGCCTTAATTGTTCCCAGGTGGGTAGTAAATTAGCCTGAGAATATCATTTGAGGTCAACTGTTTGTCTTTGGCAATTTTGATTACCAAAGAGAAAAATGCCATACCTCACACATAATGTTCGTATGCAGGCATAAAGATGCACAATTCTAATTCTATTAGACTAACGGTTAGACAAATATTCCATCTTTGATCTTATTCCTTAAGGACTATTTATTTTGGGTGTTAAGGTATAGAAAATTAGGCAACGTAGTCCTTCAGCAAGGCAGCCCTTCATTGTTGGGAAATTACTCTAAAGGTTTTCTACTTAATGCAAAAAGCAAATGCAGGAACAACAAAAAAAGTAATGCAGTATGTTCAGAATCATCACATTCAACATGAAAATTATAAATCAAAGTATTAAATATGTTTTATAGTATAAATGAATTGACAAGGCTTTGACAAAATATGCATGCACAGGTAAAAGTGATGGAGTAAAATTTCTGCAAATGGCAGAAACTTGGCTTGAACTTATTTCAAGCAAAACAGAATTTCAAAGTTAAGGTAACTGGACTGTTATACCTGTCACTCATTCAGTGTGACCCTCTAATCCAAGTAGATACTGTTCATCCGTTCTAGAAAAATATAGTCCATTATCCTAGAAGAGTATCCCACCTCATGCCCCCTTTGCTCTGGTTTCTTCTCTGGAACATTTCTCAAACAGGGCAATAAATTGAAAAATGACATGGAGTTGTCTGAACCAGGCACATATGACGTGGTGAAGGCCGAGAACGCTGCTTCAGGAGCGCAGGGGTGAAGAGGAGGGCTCTCTGACCTCCACCCCCCTCCCACTGTGAGCTATTACCTATTTTTTTCAAATCACCCACCCCCAATTTTTTGTCATCAGGCTCTCCTCCTAACCCATCACTTCCTCTAGCCTCTTTTAAATTATGGTAGAACAGGTGGGAACGATATGGTCTAAAGTTGGCAATGAGGCAAAAACTAATCCAGCTCATGTGTTTATTTATTATATCTAATTTGAGCTCAGCTTGACAGTGAATTAGCCACACTTTTACCTCATACCCCTGCTTCATTCAACACAAGTGGCAATGGGGAGAATAAATATTATGAGGTAAACACAGACACAGCATTGGAGAAGGACCAGTCAGTGAAGCCTGGGTTCTGAATATCATTCTGGAAGTGCAGGACTAAGTAAAACACAGCTGATAGACTATGCCCATGGTAACAGTCTCAATACCAGTCTTTCCCATCCTTGAAGGATATACTGTGAAATCACACCCTTTCCCCACAGTGAGGTCAAAACTTAAAATACTTTTAGGTGTTCATACATAAAATTCACACACTGTATTTATAAATTTAAAAGTTGTGTGCTGGGCTATGTATATTCATTCCCATCAGATCTCACAACATTTGGAACAAAATGGAATATCGGTAACAAGAGAAACTATTTCCTCAAGCCATCTCTAGTCTGTACACAAAGAATCAAATATGTGTGTATATATATATATATATATGTATATATATAATTATTATTAATTTATTTATTTCTCATTTATTTCTCTCTCCTCCCCCCCCCCCCCCGCCAAGTTGTCTGCTTTCTATGTCCATTCGCTGTGTGTTCTTCTGTGTCCGCCTGTGTTCTTGTCAGCGGCACGCAGAATCTGTGTCTCTTTCTGTTGCATCATCTTGCTGCATCAGCTCTCCGTGTGGGTGGCACCATTCTTGGGCAGGCTGCAGTTTCTTTCGCGCTGGGTGGCTCTCCTTATAGGGCGTGCACTCCTTGTATGTGGGGCTCCCTTACGTGGGGGACACCCCTGCGTGGCAGGGCACTCCTTGTGTGCATCAGCATTGCGCATGGGCCAGCTCCACATGGGTTTGGAGGCCCAGGGTTTGAACCGCGGACCTCCCATGTGGTAGGCGGACACTGTATCCATTGAGCCAAATCCGCTTCCCTATATATTTGTTTTATAGCTTCCTGACACCTTCTATTGAATCATATCATATTTAGCAAGAGTAGACTTAACACATCCACTTTCTCTTTCAACAGTCACCCATTAATACCTTTTTTCCAGGCTTTCACTTTCAAAAACCTGATGAATCTCATAGCAAACACTTAGAAAATTGCCAGGTACTCAAGTCAACCTGGGCTATCTGTCCCTATCTACTATGACCTCTTTGAAACATGCCACCCATTCCTATTTTCTCCACTTATTTCTCAGGCTCCTTTGTCCTATTAATTCCTGCTCTTACTTTCCTATTCTTACTTCCAGTACAGGAAGGGAGGGTCCCCTGGGTGTGATACTCAAATCGCTTTCCCCCTTTTTCTATTCTTTATTAGTATTCTAATCCATTTCTAAAGCCAATATAACCTTTATAGAAAAGACTGAGAAATCTGTTTGTATAACGCATCGCATAGCATTGCACAGGGATCGAGAGAATTAACTTCATTTTGACTCCCAGCTCAGCTTCTGTATACACACAAGTATTTTATATAACCTCCCTAAACATGTACATTCTCATCGGGGAGATGAGGAATGGTAAGATTTCCTATCTAACTGGATTTGTCCTAGTAAATTAGTTAATTTATATGGCTATTATCTGACCATGGGTCATGCAATAGACAAGCACTTAATAAATATTTACTAAAGCGAGATTACTTCTAGTTTTCTCACTGGTTACTGTTAATATATACCTTTCTCTAGGGAATTTCCCCTGATTTCCTTAGGCTGTGAATTCCAAGAGCAGACTGTCCTTGTCCCTGTTTCACCTCCCTTCTATTATAACCGTCCATTGCATATTGTATATTGGAATGCCAGTAATTTGACAACATCAGAAACCAATTGCATTATACATTAATTCCTTGAGGGCAGGCATGTGCTCATCTTAATTGTGCTTATATTTCCAAGACCCAACATAAACTAGTTTCAATTGGCATTAGAGCAAAGTGAAGACATAGATGACCCAAACCTGACATCACAGTAGTGCCCTTAACCAAAGTGTTTAAATTACACTGATTTCAATGAAGGTTATATGTTTACTCTGTCTGCAGGATTATAAAGTCCAAGGGCTGGCCAGCTAATCTGGTCTCGCATTAACAACCTTTTTCTTTCATTCTTTTTTAGAGTCAATAGCTGGTTACAGTCAGCAATGGCCTCTGGCTGTGTGATTTTCCATCTGAAAGGATGTGGGCCAATTAAGATGGTTTCATATTTGCTATGAGCTGCATCCTGCTGCTGTCAGAGCAGAATCAATCTTGGCTCTACAGTGAATTTGGGACCTTGCAAAATTACAAAAAATCTTTAATATGTATTGAAATCAACCAGATTCAATAAAACTTGTGGAAATTTTCTTCCTTTTGAGAGGCCCATTCCCTCTCTTAAGTGATATCAAGAAGCTAAACAAATTGCCAAACAAGAACTGCAATTTTTGAAAACTACTACCCGGAAAAACTTGTTCATATTTTCACACCCAAAAGACATGTATTCTTCTTTTTTCCTTTTTTTTTTCCCACTGGTTTTCATGTCATAAATCCTGTTAAGAATAGCATTTCTCTGGCCTATAATCTGATGATGTTAAAAATGTGATCAACAAAATTATGTCCACTAATGAAAACATATTTTTAGAATGCAAGATATCAAGAAATTTTATACCCTTAAATATAAAATTTCAGAAGACTAAAAAACTGATTAAATTGCAAAGAAAACAAGCTCAATGTAAAATAAGTCCACTGCTATAGCTGTAAGGGAATCTGGACACCATTCAGATGTGTCTTCATCTTATTCAGAGACCTCTTGTGCGTTATTTAAGTATCCATCCCACCATAATTTGAAAGCATTTTTGGAAAATTCCAAGCATATTATTGAATCACTTTACCACTCTGTTCAGATGATTTTTCTTATATTTTGGATGAAATATGCTTCCCTGTAATTTCCCCCCATTGATGCTAAAGTGAAGTCAAAAGATATTCTCTCTTTCACATTATTTATGAAAATATTTAAATATCAAGATTATTCTCCCTTTTTTCTCTTCCATTTTAAAGATCAGAGCTTACTAGGTAAGTCTGTGTCTTTGCTAAAGGGGAAAAAAAAAAAACCTCAGATATTAATTAAATAGCTCTGAGAATGTTTTGGCAGGAAGAAAAATGAGATGGAAGGAGCCAGTATAATTCAGTGGTTGAATGCCTGCTTCACATGTACAAGGTTCCAGACTCAATCCTGGTTATCTTCTAATTTAAAAATTAAAAAAAAAAGACATGGAAAAGAGTAAGAGACTCTAACCCCCCAATGTATCATAGTTGGATGCATTTATAATTTTCCTACACATAGTTCTTATGTCCCTTTTATTTGAACCTATAATTAGCACTATACCCATTACACATGTGTCCCAGAAACTTAAATCTGGCTGTTCATATGCCAAGTGAGCCCTGAATCTCAGCAGAGTTGATGCCAACACCTACCCTCTAATTCAGCAGACTAAACCATGTCAACTAACAAAAGGATGATGATGGACATCACCCATCTCAAAAAATAGAGAGTATCCTTCAACGGTAAGCAAGGGAGTTCCACCCATCTACCCCAGGGGAATCTAAGCCCCGTCTCAATCAGAAGCAGAGTGAGCATCACCATCCCCAAATCCTCAGGACTGAGGAATGAACAAACATAAGGATGGGGGGAATGCAATCATGGCCTAAAGTAGACTTATTATTCTAGTAATAGAAGAACTTATAAAGGTCACCAGAGGTTCTGAGGGGAGAGAGACGAAGATTCCATGTAACATGGAGCATTCTGGAACATTGGAATTGTCCTGCATGACATTGCAATGATGGATACAGGCCATTATACATTATATCAAAACCTATCAATTGTGCAGTGCAAAGTGTAAACTATAATGAAAACTATAGACCATGGTTCGGAGCAATATTTCAGTATGTGTTCATCAATTGTAATAAATATACCACACTAATAAAAGATGTTGTTATTGGGGAAAAGTGTATGACGGGGAGGGAGGGAGGTATATGGGAATCTCCTATATTTTTGATGTAACATTTATATAATCTAAAGTTTCTTAAAAAACAATAATAATAAAAATAATTTTTAAAAAGCAAATGTGTAAACTTAAAGAAGAAATAGGGTGTGGCTTGAGTCCCATTCATGGTTCAATACTTTGATGAAAAAAAGAAAAAAAAAGATTTTATAAATCCATTAATTTAATTTAAATTAAATTATGAGTTATACATACACTGTAGGCATCCTACATATATATAGTATATAAAAAAAACTTAATGTAACATCTTAATGCATCTCATAAATATGCACTTTGCAGTAACACTGTTCATGAAATAGAACATGATATGACCGAAAATTTTGTCTATCTTTTTTATTTGGAAAATGAAGTTACTTTTCCAAGCTCAACTGTCATTTGGGGATAAAGTGAGATTCTACACTGAGATTTAGAGACTTAATCTTTCACAATTGTTGCAGGCATGCTAGTGAAGTTTAGAATTAAAATGTTGCTGAAATTCTGTGGTGTATATTAGTCAAGATGTATTAAGTAGTGGGTTCCTTTATTAGACTAACTTTTGATTAAATATTTTGATATTTTGTTCAAAAAAAAAAAAGGCTACATAGAATTTCAGAAAATCAAACTTACAGCATTTGTTTATCTCAGTGGCTCTCTTAAGTGTAGTTCTGGGAGCAGCACCAACAGCAGACTTGGCGCTCATTAGAAATGCACATTCTCAGGCCCATCCAGACCTGCAGAATCAGAAACCAGGGAATAGGGCCCAGCTCTCTGTGTTAACAAGCCCTCTAGATAATTCTGATGCAGGCTTGGTTTATCTTCAATTTCCTAAGTATATGTGTGTTGGTAGTTGATGATAAAGATTGATGAAGGGATTCAGAACACTAATTCCTTGTTTAAATTTATCTGCTTGTTTAAATCTCTTTTTTCATTTTACAAATCATGTAATCCAGGAAATTAAACCTAAACTTTCCATTGCTCATTTGCTTTACAAGTGGCAGAACTGGGACAAGCATACCGGTCTTTGACACTTTGCTTAGCTTCTGCTCCATGTTTATTCTTGTTCCAGGCCTTTAATTATTCTCCCCTTCTCTGCCATTTCTCAGGCACTGCAGCTTTCTAGATCAAGCTTTCAATTTTTCATGGATTAATTTCATCCTAATATGATCAACTACTGTGTGTGTTTTTCCCCCTGACATTTTCTAAAATCATCAGGGAACAAAAATGAGAAATCTTCAAGGAAGTAAAATATCAAGGGATGAGTATTCCCTAGTCTCCAAACAAGCTCTCCATTAACCTCT
This sequence comes from Dasypus novemcinctus, assembly GCF_030445035.2. Lineage (NCBI taxonomy): Eukaryota > Metazoa > Chordata > Mammalia > Cingulata > Dasypodidae > Dasypus > Dasypus novemcinctus. Next base: position 119,953,120 of record NC_080679.1, on the reverse strand, counting down.
CATCTAGAATAAATAAGAAACACAGCCATAAACTATGTCTTTAATTAAGTGCATAATGCATGCATATTTCCTTATTACGATGAAATATCACACTGTTTTTCTTTTCAAATAAGAAGCTTCAATATATTTTTAAAAGATTTATTTATTTATTTCTCTCCCCTTCCCCCCTCCACTCTACCTGGGTTGTCTGTTCTCTGTGTCTATTTGCTGCATGTTCTTCTTTGACCACTTCTGTTGCTGTCAGCGGCCTGAGAATCTATGTTTCTTTTTGTTGCGTCATCTTGCTGTGTCAGCTCTCCGTGCGTGCGGCACCATTCCTGGGCAGGCTGAACTTTCTTTCATGCTGGGCGGCTCTCCTTAGGGTGTGCACTCCTTGAGTGTGGGGCTCCCCTACGTGGGGGACACCCCTGAGTGGCAGGGCACTCCTTGCGCTCATCAGCACTGCACATGGGCCAGCTCCGCACGGGACAAGGAGACCTGGGGTTTGAACCGCGGACCTCCCATGTGGTAGACGGGTGCCCTAACCACTGGGCCAAGTCCACTTCCATGCAGCTTCAATATTAAACACAGTTTAAAGTGGGAACTGTTTTGTGATTGAAGCTAGGAGTCAAGAAAGCTTTTTCACTGAGCTGTCCCTTCGTAGCCTCAGAGACACATATTTGGATTCTAAGGTCTCACACAGTCAACTGTGAAAACCTTGGTCTGAAACATTTTTCAGACCATGAGTATCTCTGTATGTATTATAGATGAATATCCAAGGATTCCCATGAACAGAACGTATTTTTGCTTAGGTGATATAATCAGCCAACGAATTGAACCAGAGAAGAGAGAACAAGAAACGCCTCAGATATTAAGTAGAAAAGTATTCAGGTTGCATCTCTACATGTAAAGGAACTGTTGTTCCCTCAAGCTGGTATACTCACTGACCCAACCCTGTTCATTTAGCAACTTCTATTCATTCCCAGAAACACTAGTAAGGGTCTACTCCCTTGGTAAAAGCTCCACCACAGAGAGTCAGTCTCCTTATTGCTATTATTTTCATCTTGAACAAATATGTCACATTTCAGAACACCCAAATATTTTATTAAAATTATTTGGGTAAATATCTCACCATGGAGTTAAAGTATAATACCTCTTTCATTTTTCTATTTTAACACCAAATAGATCTGTGACACAAGACAGGCACTCAATAAATGTATATTTAACTAAACAAAACTGCAGAGGAGATAGAAGGAAATTACTCATTTACAATATTTAAAGATTGTCTCCTTATACTTCAGACAAATGATATTTTGTTCATAATAATCCAAATTTCAGCTTTGTATTTTACCACGAACATGTTTATAAAATAACATGATTTTGGAAATGCTGTGAGAACACTTCCTTTTCACTAATGTTGCTTATAGATTTATTATATTATACTTTTATGCTTTACTTAAACCAACTGGTATAATTAGTGAAGACAGTTGATTTTCGTCAGAAAATAAAATAAAAGCATATATTTAACAATAAAACAATCACAGATACAACCATAATCCTATGACACAGTATTATCATATAAAGGCAGTGTGTTGACATCATATAACTCTCAGTGATGGCATCAAATTATATTCGAAGAAAATCCTTTAAAGCACCTCAAATTAAAACAGAAATCAACCATTGCTCCTTAAAGCACCTGTACAAATATGCATAACGATATGCCCTTCGATGTAAACAACACCTTGCCTTAAAACATTAAAACTATCGCCTAAAATATACCTATGTGACAATGAAAAAAATTTGAATTGTCATGCGTTAATCCAATAATAATTAAATTTCTACAAACCAAGATTTTTCTCATTCTTCTTGATTAAAATCAATTCAAATTTATGATTTAATTTAAATACTGCAAAAAATATTTAGAATTAATATGATATGATATGGTGTTGCAAATATTAAAGAAAAATAATGAATTGGGACAAGATGATGGATGTTTTTTTAAAAAAATAAAGTAATGGAAAATAAAATACTTCAGAACTTTGTATTGTTAGGCTTTGCATAATACAGTACATACTATTTCCTTTGACCTCATAACAACTCTGGGTGACCTGGTGATTTCACAAAGGATCCTAGGGGCTGTCAAAATTTAAAAAAGGAAAGAAAGGAGAAAGAAAAGAAAGAAAAGAAAAGAAAAGAAAAGAAAGAAAAGAAAAGAAAAGAAAAGAAAAGAAAAGAAAAGAAAAAAAAAGAAAAGAAAAGAAAAGAAAAGAAAAGAAAAAAGAAAGAAAGAAAGAAAGAAAAGAAAGAAAGAAAGAAACCTGATGGACTTCAAACTTCTGGTGGATTTAGGCTTTATTCAGAGGACCTATCTTCTCTTTTTCTTTCTTTTTTCTTTATTTTCTATTGCTTCCACATACAGTTTTGTTGGTACAAAGTCACATGACTAGAAGAATCAGGAAACTGATGTTGTAGGGATTCAGGTAAACCTTCACTGAGAGGGAGATCTAGGACAAAGTTCTTTAATTTCTAAATTGTTTTCAATTAGAAATCTGAAATTTCTAGTCTAAAATCAGGAAGAATAACTATTTTATCCTTTTAATATTCAAGAGAATATAAAACTCTGTTTTCATAAATATTAAGGCTGGTTTTATTATTTATTGTATACAATTTTAAGTTCATCAGAATTTTAAAGCAAAGCAATAGCAAATGTATATTTCATGGAAAGATGTGGAAAATCATTAGCACTAGTTTTTAATGGATAATTGTAGTCTCTTTCTGGAGAAAAATGAAGCTTAAATATTTTACTTCACTGAAGTTTGAGTCACTTAGTTTTCCTATGACCCCTTCAAATTATCAGAAATTTCTTAGTGATTTGAAGAATTCTGAAATGGTTAAGACAGAAAAAATGACTTTGAGACCTTAAAAGTATGTAATTCTGTTATTATTAAGTAGTACATGGCTTAGATGCAATACTTGTCACATGCTCACCCAGCTCACTCTAAATGACAATATAGATAAAATAGTTGTATTTAGTAGAGGCGATAGTACACTGAAAACTAGAACTGTTAATTTCTAAGAAACTGGGAAGAATTGCTGTCATTAAGAAATCCATAAAACTGAACTAAAGCATAATATTTTAATTTTCAGGCTATATTTTATAAAAGTGGTTAAAAACTAAAGATTTCATCCTGTCACCATTGCCTATCATTTAGTTTAGTTTTTATTTTTAAGATTTATTTTATTTATTTATCTACCTCCTTCATTGAGGTCACCATCTGCTCTTCATGTCCATTTGCTGTATGATCTTTGTGTCTCCTCATCTTCTCTTTAGAAGGCACTGGGAAGTGAACCTGGGACTTTCCGTGTGGAAGAGAGGTACTCAATCACCTGAGCCACCTCAGCTCCCTGGTTTGTTTCATCTCTCATTGTCTTTCCTCTTTGTGTCTCTTTTGTTGCTTGTCTTGTTGCATCAGCTTGCTATGCCTGCCCTTGGTGCCAGCTCACCTCCTCCAGGAGGCACTGCGAACCAAACCCAGGACCACCTATGTGGTAGGTGGAAGCCCAAACACCTAGTCACATCCACTTTGCTGTCATTTAGATTTAAAATTCAAGGTGTCTGTATCAACCAAGTAGTTCGGCCAGCAATTTATCTTCTGCTTTGGTTCTACTTAAAGCATCACACACACCGTGTTTTACTTTCCAACTCTCTCCTCCTCACTGTAGCACTCTTAAGTATCCATTGCCAATGTCAATTTTCCTTGAAAATGCCTTGGTATAAAGGACATGTTGGGGAAAACAGTGGTGGGGCCCATATGTTGTGGAATATGTAGCTACTACAAGTCAAGAGTTACAGGCTTGGATACAAGCAAGAGGAATCTTCCTAAGAAGGTATTCTTGGGAACATAAAGTGATTATTTCATGTATGCTGTCTGCTCAGAGTGCCAAAGAGGCAACAAGGAGAGAGACGGAAAAAGATGCAATTTTGTCTCATAGAATGACAATAGCTAGAATCTGATGAGACACTGAGAAGTAGCCTGGGGATTAGGCATGGCCCCCATCCTAAAACTGTTTCTCAAAATATCCAGTATGGTTAAGAAGAATAAACACTGAGTTAAAAAGACAGTCCTTTCTTCAAAGACAAACAGGAAAAAAACAGCAATCAATGTCATTAAAGGAAAAATTGCAGATCATCATCCTAAGAACTCATAGGAAGAGCAATCTCTGATATTGACCTATTTATAGAAATCTGGATCTTTTTCTGAAAAAATAAAAATAGTTGAAATCAGTTTAGTAACTTAAAAGGACATATGATGATGTGCCTTGTATGTCATCATAGCAGAAAACTGTAAGGAATACAGTAGGTGGATAAAAGGACTAAAGAATGAGGTGAAGAAGGAATATAATTAAAGTTTCCAAAGAATCAAATTTTAAATAGCAGCACTGGAAGAACTTATGGATAGAACTGATGCTACAGAAAGTGAAAGAAGTAATGCAGAAAGCAAATTTAGGACGGTCTCAAAAAATGGAGGAAAGTGAAAAAAGGTGAAAGTAATAAAGAGACAAGATAATAGATATAAAATGTTGAGCATAAAGAGACACTCTGAGCATTGTAGGTATCTCTGGGGAAGAAGCCAAGACAATTCTATTACCTAAGTGTCACCTCTCATCAATATCTCAGCAATGACTTCCAATTTGTATCTACTTCCCTCAAAACTGGCCTTTCAGAATTACACAAAATTAATAAATCTATAATGAGAAACTTTCCTTATAGAAGGTCAGGAAGTCCACATATATTAATACTAACTTGTAACAAAAATAAGATGCAAACTGTTGATTTTTAAGTCTTGCTCTGCTTCTGCCTTTGTGACCCTGGGAAAAATAAGTCATCTAAGTATTCAATGGTTTTAGCATTAAATGGGCTTGCAATGATGATTGTGGATGGTAACAGTTGGAAGAGGGGTATGGATGCAAAAAAATTTAATGAACAAACAAAATATGTCAGGCACAGTTAGGCATTATATGATCAAAGACAAATTAGACATATCCCCAACCTTCATATACCTTATGGTATTGAGGGAATGAGGAAGAGTCTGTTAGTAAAGGTACTGAGGAAGACTCATTAAGGTCCCTTCCAGTTTTGACTTTTTCAGATTATTTGTCATTTTATTGAGAAATCAGAAAAAACAAGGAGAAGAAAATAGTTTAGTATGAAGAAACCTAGTCTTAAAAAAGAAGGAGGAGGTGGAAGGGAAGGAGAAATAGAAGAAAAAGAAGAAAGTTCTGAACATGGAAACACTGGTGTTCATGAAGAGATGGTGTGTTCTGAGTAATTCACATATTTTCTGCCTGATGACTTGAACAATGCACAGCTGGTGTATGAAGTCTCTTCCAGGTCTTGACATCTAGGATATCTCTGTGAAGCCAACCTATCCTACAACTTGAAAACTTCTTTCTTCGAGGTTCTAAATTATTCCTATTTAAATGTCTCCATATTAGTTTTTTACTTTCCTCTCATGGCAGATCTGGAGTTGGGCAATGCCAAACTTCAACAAAACCTACTGGTGTGTGGTGCAGGATACCAAGCCTACTGGATTTCTGGAATAGTCTAGAGATTTGGTTTGCTCAGAATTAGTTCCAAGACATAAGTGAATGTTTTCAGGATCACAACAGAAGCAAATGTTTCTACTCAGAACTTGCCGAGACAATGGTGGGAGAACAATGTTATTCTTTTTATATGTATCTAAGGAAAATATAACTTGACACAGGAATTTGCCAATCAGCAATCACTCCCCACTCTGTGATAATGCTGATCACAATAATTTTGTACCTTTGTGAAGCTAAACAAACAGAAGAAATTCCTTCTTAATTTCTGAAAGAAAAAATAACATCTTTAACTGCTGTATTTTATCTGAAGCCACAAAGAAACTTTTCAAAGTTCACCCTCAAAACTTTGATTGAAAATCGCAATTCTTTGGAAAGTCGGGATTGGGTTTAGAGAAGCACTGATGTTTCACGAGGACAGAAGAAATTTGATTCTTATATGGAAACTCTACCACTTACTCCCTATGTCAGCCTGGGAAAGTTACTGAACTCTTTTAGCTCAGTTTCCTCAGCTGTACAGTAGAGAAATTAAAAATAATAATAATAATAATTCATGAAGTTGTTGCAAGGATGAAATAAGGCAAAGCATTAAAAGCAGTTAGCCCTATGCCCAGTAGATATTTAATGCTGAATAAACATTAGTTGTTACTGTTATCATGATTATCATGCTGGTGGTTTGACAAATGTAATGGCCAAAAATATTGGGTGACTTGCCCAAGATCATTCAGTCTAGCAACTTGAAAATCAATTCTCATTCAGTAAGAATAGAGGCAAAAGCTTTGTAAGCAGTTTAAAATTTTTAGAGAACTTACAACCCTTGTGATGCTCTCGATGACTCTAGGATGAATTACCCTGTCAGTCTTATGAGTGAAGACATGGTCATTTAGAGAAGTCAAGGGATATTAGAGAATGAACTAGAGCTTTGATTTCTGGGGCTCTAACCCTTCCCCTGCCAGGCACTGTCTCTGGCATGAAGGCAGGCTCCCTGTCCACTATGATGTTGGGGTAGAACTTGCAGGGCAGGGCATGGCCACTGAATCACATTCAAGGAGCTTATTGCAATTTGTATACTCTACCAGGCTTTATGTATTTTCTGAATAAGAGATTATAATAGTTTCTAATCTTTTGAATAGGAGTATCTGAGAATGCAGCATAAAAATGTTTCATCATGGATGTGGGGTTAAAAAGGAAATATTAAACAATGTGTGAGTACTGATAATGGCAGAAAACCAAGTGAACATTCACACTCCTAGGAATGAGGAGGAAACATACACCTAGCACTAATTAATAGGTGTGCTATTTTTCACTTACAAACGGAATATCATCAGAGACCAGATAGGTGCCAGCTACTTGTTTCCAGATGCTGTTTGCAAAAGCACATGGTAGTGACAAGTTAATGGCTTGGGGACACAGCCCCCATAATGAGTGTTCAAGCTCATTAAAGCTGACATGGGTACAGACAGCACAAAGTGGTATGCCAAGGTGTTATCAACTGAAAGTACAAAATGAGATCAGCTTTAACATTAGTTTGAAGCAACTCCATATGGCCAGTCAAACCATAGAGAAAAGACTTTATGTCACATAGGAAACATTTGTGTGGAAATGAGAAGCAGATACAGTTCTGTGAAAGCTGATAGTTCTCCCTAGAAACTGCCTTAGACTGCTGTACCAAATGGTTTCCTAAACCAAACTATCAAAACAGTCATTTAAATAGTACATTTATGTGACTTAGAGATAAAATGATAAGCTGTTAAAGTAGGACTTATAATTTTCTACAGTCTCCTATTCAATATATATTACATGAATCCTAATCAAGTGATTGTCCAACCTCTTCACAACAAAGGTAGGGACCAAGAACTCCTTATTTTCTATCTCAGCCTAAACAAAAGGTGGAAAAGTACCCTTGCCACAGGTTTCATTCAGTTGAGCAGAAATCTATCCCTGCTGAATTCCATTTTCATTCTGAAGTTCTACATGATAAATCTAATCTCTTACTCACAGGACGTCCCTTCCCTTCAATTTCCAACACTGGTTCTGCTATCACCTCTAAGTCGTGACTTCTCTAGGTTCTGTTTTCTTCAGCCATATTTCATTATTCTGGTTCACTTCCTTGCATACACTCTTAATGATAAATCATGTCATTTAGAATCATCATGATTCCAGAAATTTGTTATAGTCACCAGTCAGTCACCTTCTAGACTACAAGTTTCTTCTCTCTGCAGTTACTTAGCTATCCTCTGCTCCCACCATAATTCAGGGTTAATTTCTGATGCAGCTCATTTATTATTTAATGTTTACTTTCCATTAAGCACCATATTAACAAAATAAAATAGAAAGCAGAATTCTGTTTTCCAATATCTTAAACTACTCAGGATTATTTATAGATACCTATGTCTCACTATCAGTCTTAAAGTGGCATCTTACAATGGCTTTAAAAATAACCAGTGGCAGGGTGTTAGATTTAATTAGATTTAATTTTTAATTATAATACACTATATACACATATTTATATGTGGATTTATATATATGCATTTTATATTAGATCCATTTCTTATTCTTTTCCTTTTCCTAGTGTATACTGATTAGATCCATTCAGAAGTAATTCCAGGAAAAATGGCAATACCTGGATTGTTTTTTAAATGTTCCAGAATAAAAATTAAGGAGTATTCCTGGATGGAACAATAGCTACAAAATGTCAGTAAGCATTTAAAAATAGGTGATAAAGACATGGAGGTTCATTATATCATTCTTTCCACTTTTATGTAAAACTCCTTAACAAAAAGGTTTATTTAAAGGTGTTATGCCTACAATATTCTCTTCTCTGATGTGCCACAATGCTGGGACCTCATTTCTCATTTGAAAGGATTAAGTAATATTTTAACTCATAAATATACACATAGTATATTTTTATGATAAAAAATGTTAGCATTTTCAAAACAGCATAAATTAAAATTATCAGCTTAACTAACGCCATTTAGTGAGTCCCTTAGAAATTGGAAAAGAGCAGAATACAGTTTTGACAGTGCTAGGGTAAAACTGCAAACTACTACTACTGCCGCTGCTAATCCTATTAGCAAATAGGACGACTGTAACTTACTGCTAATACTACTGCTGCTGCTGCTACCGCTGCTACAATTCCACTTGAACCAGGTGCTATGAACACTGATTAGAAAGTTTAAAAGTTTGCAAAGTTTAGACACATTGTGTGCCCTGGGTCTATCATACTATAACATCTAGATTTGGATAATTCCAAAATGAGAAAAATGGAGGAACCTCATGTGTTCTTCAGTCAAATGCTCTAATCACACAGAACAAGGGGATGTGGTTTTCACAAGGTGAATATTCACTACTAAGAAAAGTCTCCTGATTCCCAATATAATACTCTTATTTTCTATTCCATGCCAAGTTTTAAAAATTCTAGTTCTGTGTGGATCTTACTTAAGAGATTTAAGAGTACTTGTGTAAATTAATTAGAGAAGTTTAATTTTCCCCTACACAAATTATATAGCATATGCTTAATCTTTTATTTGCAAAGTAATTCTTTCCTTAGTATTATCCGTTAATATTCTTTCCCTTAAATCTATATTTGCTCAGAGTTACTAGTCTTATCATTACCTGCAGTTAACAGTAGATTGCACAAAACTTAAATTCTAGTTGTGTCACCTTTATTTGTATGACCTTGAACAAGTCACCTATTTGCTTTTCAGTTTTTTCATTTATAATGTGAGCATACTTCTACCTAAATTAAAGGACTATAAAACATTAGCTATAATAGATTTAAAATACATAGCATGTCACCTGACTCTTAGTAGATGCCCAATTAAGCACAATTCTTATTAATACTAATAATATTGATGACAACAGAAATTACATTTTCCTTTGTTTTGTATTCTAGAGTACTACATAATTAATAGTGCTTGACTTTCAACAAAAACAAAAATAACAGGTAAATTGTATGGAAAGGAAGTAGTATTAGATCTTGGCGTGACTTTATGCACACAAATAAATCAAAACACACTGTAATTGGAAGGAACACTTGAGTTGACTAAATACCTGTGTTTGAAATACCTTATCATAGAAAATCTGAATCATTTAATGAGTAATAAGGCTGTTTTCAGCAATTTTTCCTAAAATATACCTAGCTGCTTAATATTTATTCAATGAAATATTGATGAGCTGAACTAATTGTGTTTTCTAAAGGTCTCAATGGACCATTGAAACTGACATGACTAACCTTATGAAGTGAAATCTGCACACACACACAGACAGGTAGAAAATATGAGTCAAGTAAAGCAAGTTGAATTAAAAGCTTAATATGAAAATATGTCCAAAATGTTAATTGGCTAGCAACAAAGGCTCTTTTCATGCAATTATGGTCAATTACATAAAAATGCTTCAATTTTCTCCAAATCATCTAAAAGTTCTAGGTAAGTTGAAACATTCCAATATAATTGTTAAGGAAATCTTCCCTTAAAATTACCATATTTTCCTTAATATCCCCTTTCTTAAATCTATAGATACATATACTAATTTAATGAAAATTATTAAATACACAAATTCACTTCACACATTTTCTCTACTCCAATGTAATGAGCAGAGAAGACATGAATTCTAGCAGAGTTCATCACTGACTATGAATCATGGAGAAGATAAGACATTGCTCCGTCATACTTTCCTCATCTATGAAACAAAGATAATACCCACCTTGCCTCCTAAATGAGGTTTTGCTAATGAAAATGAATACAAACAAATAACGTATGGAGAAATGTCTTGTAAATTCTGACATACTATAAATTTCTGTTACCAGTATCTTCTACTTTAAATCTAAGGAAAGGAAAATAGCTGGTAATTGTCAAAGTAATTTCAAATTTTTCTATGTTTCAAAATTATTATCTAATAAAGGTATAAATTTGGAGAAGAAAATATGATAATTACCTTAAAATAACCAAGTATTAGTATTCTAATTATGTGCTAAGATTGAGGTGACCAACCTTATTCACCATTAATTTCACACACAGGCACACACACATAGACTCTTCCTTAGAGGTAACCTTATATATTGTGCTAGTTCTTTTGTCTCTGTCATAACACAACCTTTTTCTTTCCCTAGAAATGCCTTCCTTTTCCCTTATCCCATTTGACCTCTACACTATGACTGACCTTCATTTCTTCCATAAGAACTACTGCAACTCTTCTCAATGCAAACCAGTTTGAACATCTCTTTTGGACAATAAACCTGAGAAATGTGTCACCGAACTGTCCTCTAATTGTTAGAGATCTATCATTTTCACCTAGTCTCTAAATCCTCAGCTACCATAACTATATTTTATTTCCTTTGACTATGCTAGAGGTGCATGGATATATTAATTTGCCCATATTAACATATGTAATAAGATCTGTATCAAATGAAAGTAATGGCAGAGAGAATAAAATGGGGTTCATATAACAAAATGTGTCAGTGTGTGTCTTGCACCAGAGAGGAGAGAGAAATGCAGTACATGGAGATGTGTTACAGATTCAGGGGGAAACCTCATCACATTCTGGATGGAATGTTTCTTGCAACTCTTCCTTTACTTCCTGTAAAGTAATCAGAGCCTCCTGATTACTAATTTCACTTTTTCAAGCCTTAGAGATCAGAAAATATATTTGCACTATGGGGAAAGAACTTGTATATTAATACTTTCCTTCAGTGGTGTGAATGGCTTTGTTGAACTTTATAGCCTCATGTCTAGAGGAAATGTTGGCTATGCTCAATAAATATGTACTAAATAAATGAAAGGCTAGATGGTCAAATGGATGGAAACACAGATGTCAATGCCACATATATATTCATCTATATTTAAATTGATAAGCCCAATCCGTGGGCCAAGAAACCTAAGGACCAACCCACAGTTGTGTGGAATGCTCTAGTAATATGTTCCCCCATTAGTCAGGCTTCCTCTTGAGAGTATCGTTTAATTTATCACAAACCTTCAAGGCAACAGATAACTCCTGGAATATACACAAAACAGGAGGGGACATAGGTGGAACTCAGTAAATGCTTTTTGGTAAACTCTAAGTATAATTGTTCATCCCATTCACCCAGACTTTCTTTTTCACATTCTTCTAAAAACCAAAATATGTCTTTCTTTTTTAAAAAGAAGTAATTTGCACCATGAAAGTTAATTCTTTACTCAAAACTTTGGTTTATATCTCAAATTTCTTTTTACTAATAATATTCTAAAGTAATCATGGAATTTTTAAAAAATATACATTTTTAAAATTTATTGTTTTTTTAAGATACACAGATCACAAAAAATGTTACATTAAAAAATATAAGAGGTTCCCATATACCCCACCCCACCCCCACTCCTCCTACATCAACAACCTCTTTCGTGATTATGGCTCATTCATTGCATTTGGTGAATACATTTTGGAGCATTGCTGTACTACATGGCTTATAGTTTACATTGTAGTTTACACTCTCCCCAGTCCATTCAGTGGGTTATGGCAGGATGTATAATGTCCAGCATCTGTCCCTGCAATATCATTCAGGACAACTCCAAGTCCTGAAAATGCCCCCACAACACTTCTCTTCTTTCCTCTCCCTGCCCTCAGCAACAAATGTGACCACTGTCTCCACATCAATGAAAGAACTTCATCCATTGCTAGAGTCACAATAGTTCTATACTAGAATACCAATAAGTCCACTCTAATCCATATTTTAATCATGGAATTTTTTTTAATTGATATCTTTTTTCCCTGAAAAGTAATTTTTCCTAGAATATTAACTCTAAGTTCTATGGGTAAAACTTTTTCCTTACTCTCTCTTAATGTTTAGTATCAGTATTATCATTTTAAGCCAAGCTGGAATCTTAAAAACATTTTCTTAAGGAAAACTGTACCAATTGAATTTCAGACAGAAATGTTACCATCTCCTGTTACTATATAAGTTTGCTACAGTATGCAAATATCCCAATTTTGTTTTTTATTTCAAGCAGTTTTAATAAAGTTTAACTAAACTTTGGACAATGTGATAAATAATGGAGCAATTAAGACCAGATAAATGTAAAATAGCAGTATTATAGTACATGAAAAATAATTAGTGCAATTAGCAAATTGTTCCTGTGACCACTATTCTATAAGTTTGTTCATACAAAATAAACACTTGCTTTTATTTGAGGAGGACTGGAGAATATATTCCTATTTGGATACTTTATTTTTCTTTAACCCTTTCTTATGCACACTCAATTAAAATAATCCATCTGGATCAATAATGATTTAGCATGACTAATGTTGAAAAAATTTTGAGTTTTTCTGCCTCATAAAATCATGGTTGACATATTATTTGCTGTAATTCATTCCAATAAGATGTGAAGAATTCCCAAATAGGAATTTGATTATCCAGAAAGCATTATGGCCTAAATAGAAATTAAATAAACCAATAATTTATTTTATTCTTAGAGATTATTATGTCCAATAGTTAGACCTAGAATATAAAAATTAGAATGTTATAATTAATTTATATTATATTAGAATTATTATTTACATTTGCAAATGTTTGTTGCTATACCATCTATTTCTTATAATTAATTATACTAAATCTAACCTGGACTTGCACTCTTTTAAAATTTGTAATTTCTTTCCATCTATTTTTCTATTTAGTTTACATGTACAATAAAAGTCTTTTTAACAGCAGTGGTGATAGGGAAAAAAGTACACTTATTGGTACACTTTTGTAAGCACTCTTGTAAGCACTTGTTTAATTTTTTCAGGAGACTATCTACTCTTGATGATAATATCCCTTGACATACATTACTCTAAAGACACTGAAAGGTCAGTCTGATAACAATTAATTATATTCTTAACCTAATTTTCAATTCTCTGAACTATGAATCAGCAACTATGCTGTTATGTCATAATTTCATCAGCTCTCTACAGATTTATTTTACTGGGGGAAAAAAAGAACAGAGTAAACCACAGGGAATAATCTCTTTCAAATTCTTGGGAGACAAGGAACTGTAAGTACTCCTAATAAGGATCCATGCCCTTTTCGCCTCTAGCCCATTCTTGCTCTGAGGGCAACTTCTCCCAGACTCAGTAATAACCCTATCACTCCCTTTGGGTCTCCCTTTCCCATGGGTTTTTGAAGGAAATAAACAGAATCTGACTTTCATTCCAGCATCTGGAGAGGATGGGGCTGGGGGTGAGGGGAGAGTGGTCTTTGTAGGCCCACCATAGATGAGACTCTATTTCCAAAGACCTTTTTCTCATCCTTATCGTGATCCACACACACTCTGGGACCCCCTTGCCTTCTCATTGTAACCTTCACTTCCAACTAAAGAAGGAAATAAATTAGCAGCCCATAATCACACTATTAAGAATTATTTAATATTTTGGCATATTTAATTCTTTTTTTTTTTTTGCAAATGCAGGTGTGATGCAATTGTGAATACACTTTACATATAGTTCTATATTCTACTATCTTCACTTAACATTTTATTCTGAGCATGTTCCAATGTTTTTTCCCCGATCATTTTCAATGGCTGTATAGTGTTGCAGTAAATGAACATAAAGTAATTTATTTAAGCATACACCTATTTTTATACATTGGGTGTCTATTCAATACGTTTCCTTATAAACAATCTTACAAGAAGCTTACAAATCATCTTCAAGAATCTTCATAGAAGGGATTAAACTTTATCTCATTTATTTCACATCAACTTGGTTTATGGATATATAAAATAAAATTTGGAGTCAAGAGAAAAAGGAAGATCAGAGTTAAAATTCTGACTGAGGGCTGACAACAGGCTAAAAAAAGGGGCAGGAATCTTCTAGAAGGAATTATATTCTGCTCGCTGTGCTCTAAGAAATCTAACAGCTTCTCTAACTAACCAAACTGAGTTGGTGGACAAAATCCTAGCATGATAAAACAGTATTAATAAAAAAGAAAGTAAAGAAAAGATTTGTTTGATTCTCCTAATTATGACTCCCATAGCCCTAATTATGAGTCCCTCCCCCTAATTATTGTAAATCATATTGATTTGTATTATACAATGTGTTTTGTTTTTCATAAAGGATACATCAGTGGCTTTTCACTGCATATTCAATATTCTGGATATAATTCATCAGGACCAGAATTCCCCGGAAATTTAAAAGAAATAATAGGTGCTCAGAGAATATATAAAAGCAATTATCAGGATCCCTGGATTTGATAATCTACAAGGCTCCAGATACATTGCTGTTATATATTTTAGTGCCTTATGTTTTCACTCAGTTCTAGCTGTGGGTATAATTATCCTTAGTTGAGATGAAGAAACCAAGCCTCCAAAAATGTAAATAACTTGCTGAAAGTTCTGGCTTATTCCAATTTTAATGACTTTCCTATTTCAATATACCATATTGTCACAGATCGCTTAAGGGATAGCAGGTTTAAATAACTGTGTTGGAATATCTTGTGGCAGATGAGTTCAATTGGCTCCAAGATGAATCCAAAGAGATCAAGATAAAACCCAGAGCCTCATCCAGTATCACTAACCCCAGCCAGCCATTTTTGCAAAAAAAATGTGCAACAACTCACATGCTACTATTGGAAAAGACAGGTTTGTTACAGAGCAGAGAAAAATTACATTCCCTGTGGGAAAAAAAGAACTGAAATTATGCCCTCTACCGATTGTAGATCATGTGGACTGAACATATATCAAAGGAAATATAATAGTTTATCTCATTATACCAACTAAAGCATTGTATTGCGCACTAACTTCATTCAAGACATGGTGTAAATTGCTAGGGTGACTCATGTGAATGTTCTATTTCTATTTCCAGGGCTTGTTCTTTCTTAGAGGAGAGCTGCTCTAAGAGTGGGATTGGCAGGCTACTCCAAGTTGATGAAATGTTGGCCACTGGTTCACATTAGGTTACTTATAATTGAGAGGAAGCATTTAGGGGCATTTATAGTAATTTGGCATTGCTGCAATATCCTAGTGCATGACTAGTAAACTAGCCACACAGGTGTTGCAAGCCAAGTTGCAGCACAAGCTGCAAACTAGCTATACGGGGCAGTTATCATAAGCTGTGACAATTTAAGGTTGAATTACTGTAATCCAGAGGTGTATAAAAATCCACAATCTATTTTTTGATCCAATGATCATTTAAATTATCTCTGCTCCAAAGGATAAAGTTTGGAACTGGCTGCTGACAAAGGAGATGAAGAGAAGTTTTGAAAATAAAGAATCGCTTGATTAATTTTTTATAAAAGTTTAATAGGAATAGCCCAAGATTGTGAAAATTGCTTGAAAAATTCTTCTTTCATTACTATCAGCCTGACTTTGGAGACTGATTTCTTCTCTTCTGGGAGTGTTATTAAAATATAAAATAGAAAGAGGCCAGATATGTTATGCTCTGTGAATACTGCTGTCAGCAAAACAAACTGAGATTAGTTAGTTTAACAAGAAGGAGCCAAGCCAATTTATTACATCAAACAGAGAAAATATTGATATTCCAGTTTTTGCTCAAAGTTTGAGAACAGGTATTTAATGTGGATAATCACTATTTCACCCAACTTTTTAATTCTGATTAAGGAATGATAAAAAGTTATAACTGTAGTAGCAATTCTCTATTAACTGCCTATATCCATATTTTCACAGTAATTTTTGAAATTTCTTTATTTTTTCCTATGCCATGTCTGTACTTATTATATTTATTTTCTAATGATTTATTTTAATTGTATTTTATAAAAGTATTGGTTCATGCCAAGTTGGAAATAAAAACAAATGAATTAAAACTTAAACCAGTGACCCCTCACAATAGATTGAAAAGTGCTGCCTTAGAGGAAATAGGGTGTATTATAATTATCAAGGTAGAAATTTCTACATTTGAGAATTTAAAAGGTACTCCTAGAGTTTAGAGGAAGATGATGTTATGCTCGCTGGAAAAAGGAGAGTAGTCATTACCTTGTATCTGGGCATCAAAGCAGGGAAGAATTAGGATTTCAGATTGTTGAAGGGATTTCAGGTAGAGAAAATAGGGTGAGTACTAGGCACAGAGATAAGAAATCTTCTGAGAACAGGAAATATCAAATAGTTTAGTGTACCTAAAACATAATGTAAAGTAGAATTATAGGAAATAGGGCTGAGGCTTGATTTTGAGAGGACTGGAATACAAAGGGAGGAGTTTGGGAGTTTACTTATTTGGAGAAAGAGTGCTTCTGATGTTTTTTGAGCAGCACATTAACAGTTTTTTGTCTGTAGAATCTTGTCCTGGCCAGAAGCCTGCCGGAGGAAGTGGAGACATACTAGACTAAAAACATTATTTATATTTATATTATTTATATTTATCTTCATTATTTATAAAAACACATAAACATTCACATTTATAGAAGCAAATTTTTTAAAAAGGACTAGGTAAAAAGAAAAAAAAATCGTTAAAATCCATTCACCTAGAAACAGAGTTACACAGAGCCAATGGGATATCATAAACCGTGAACAGTGTTCTGAAATCAATACATATGCAAGTATGCCTTTCTTCTAGGAATATGCAGTCATTATTGCAATATTTAATGTAAGAGGCTTATTAGCAGTGAGATTAGCAGCAATAAGAACATTAAGGAGATAGCTGATGTTTCTGTTAAAGATTGAGAACGGCATGTCAGAGTGAAACAATGAAAGAGGGTATCTAAGTTTTATACTGAAACATAATGAAAAGCCTCTGCCTCTTACCAGCTGTGTCTTTGGGTAAGTTTCTTGATTTAGACTCAGTTTTCTGGGGTTAATAATTTTAACTTCACATACTAGTTTATGCTGTCTTGTATATCAGTCCTATCAAATGCATATAAAACATCTAGCACAGAGTTTACTATAAAAGATACTCAATAATGTTAGACACCGGCCCCAGCGCCCAACTTGATCAATTTCAAAGGCCAGGCTTCAAGGTGACTTAACTAGGAAGAAGATGCTATAAAAATGAGATTTCAAGGATATGAGTGGAGTTGGAATAGGGTAGCTGTTAAGCTAACCATGAGCTTGAGCATCCATCCAAAGCTACAATGACATTCTCAGATATATTATTTGAGAACCAGCATAATAAATGGCACTGTTTCACTGACAACCTACACATGAGGGATTGTCTAGGCTCCTGGCTTCTCCTTGACCAACAATGCATTAAATGGTCCCCTGGTGACCTCCAAGAATTAAATGAAGCCTCCAAACAAGTTTAGCTTAGACTCCATCGAGCCCCTTATAGGTAAGGAAACTTGGTGAGCCATAGATTAATGCCTTGACATTGACGGAAAAGCTCAGGCTTTACATTTAGATATGATCTATGATAATGAGGCCAAGGTTGCACATTCTAATCACATAGTTCCCACGGTGTTTCCTGGCTCCATGAGGAATATGCAAATAGGTCAAACACCTAGTGATGGCCAGAAAGGAGGTCAGGGTTGGATGAGGGGAATGAATGCGCATACATCCATTCCCCTACTCTAAAAGCAGTCCAGCAACAAAATCAACTAACAGTGGGCCATTGAGTTCTGTGGCATTTATAAAATATTGCATGCCTCTGTAAGCTCGGATTCTGTTTATTCCAGTTTAAAGAGTTGGCTTTATTTCAAACCCTTTTATAAATACTGTAAGTCCTATGTGTTGCACACACTTAATTACAGTACTTTAACTTTGTCCCAGGATGTCTTCTCAAAATGTAGTTTATCAATGAATGGTAAAGAAACTACCAAGAAAATGATTAAAGTGATTAACTCTAAATAAATTATTTTGTTATCTGGTGAAATGCAAGAGTAGAATGTGCATAGTAGACATTGAAATGTGGCTTAATTTAGCATGCAGTTCACTGATTAAATATCTGTCTAGTTCTTTGGTGCTTCAGTATCAAGTGTCAGTTATCTGTAGGAGCACATGTCTCTTCAAGCAAGCCAAGCTAACCTGAGAGAGAAAATGGGGCCCACGACTTTTTCTTGCTTTTCAAAATCAAAGACAACTCAAATTTCTATATCTTGGCCAAAATCTTGGTGAATAAAACAGATGAATACTCAGAATTTCAAACTTAATGTCTCACACTATTACAAATTAAACAAACTTCTGGTAACTTCCCTTTTTGTCATCTCTTTGAAGAGAAAATCCTTCCTAGTAATAATTGGATGCCTTAAAGTAGCAGAGCAGAAGAATGATTTGTGAGATATTTGCATATTAGGATAATTTATGGTAAAGATATAACTCTTTTATTAGCATTTTTTACCACAGGGCTTATCTGAAATAATCAGAGTGCCAAGGCAAAAATGTGGCAAATACAAAATTTATGAACAATTCAAAATGAATCTGTACAAATAAATAAAAAACAATTAGCTATCTCATTTTCTATGGAATACCATCAACATGAAACACTTATCTTTCAGCCAATTTCAACTGGACCTTGAGTTTAAGGAAAGATGACACTGGACTTCAGTTAAACATATACATTCACTTATTAAAAACACTGTCTTGAATGTTTGATGATCTCCAGGTATTGTATCAGCGCTAGGTAAATAAGCATGATTTGGCCTCTTTCCTTGTAAGTTAAATTACATTCATTTTATAGCTTCCATAAATTACCACTGAATTTGTAGAAATAAGCACATTTAATTAGATTATTAGAGAAGAAAGAATGGACTATAAATGAGATCATCTTATTTGATAAAAAGACCAAAGCTTCACCTATCACAGAAATAATCTATTCTATGCCTTAAAAATAACACAGACATTTGTCTAAGTAAAGTACAAAGATTAGCACTTATCCAGCCCCAATAATTAGTGAAGTCAGGAAAGCTGGAATATTCTAGATATGAAAACTTCACTTCCTTTACAACAACATATTTCTTAGGACTCGATCGCCTAATTACTCTCCTAATACCATCTATAAATAGAAAGCAAAGTCATCCATGGAGCCACTCACTGCTTCCTTTCTTTTGCTTTTTGGGCTGTTTTCCTTCTTCCCTCCCTCCCACTCCCATTTTAAACCAAATGCTTTTTTAAAGCTCTTTATAAATAATAAAATCAAAAATTAACTTGAGAGTCTCTGAGGTGGTGTCTTTCCCTGGCCAGAAGAAGACAAAGAGCAACATAGTTACATATCATTTTGAAGTCCTTTTAACTTTGTAAAAAAATCTCCCTAGTTTGTGACCCTTCAGCTGAAAAAGGAAATCTACAAAGAGAGAAAAGAAAACTGACTAGATTGCTCCCAAAATCGGTATATTGCTACATGGAGAAGAATTATTCAGGGAAGTGTTAGAGAGGTAACACGTCCTGAATATCCCATAACACATAATCGTAAGGGAACAGCGTGTATAGAACCGTTAATCTAAGGTTTGCAAGATTATTATTACTGCTGCACTACTGGGGATTGGTTTTCTCTCATTCGGACCATGGTATTTATTTCTGATTAAATAGTATAAGTAATCTTTGAAGCATAACATTAAATAAGATATGAACTATGGATACCATTACTTACTTTACTTCAATTATATAAAATTCAGTATAATTATACCAAATACAAAGAAAGGGGCATACCATTGATCCACCGAGCTTCTGGGTCATGAAGTGCAAAGTCTTTCCTGAAGAGGTCTTCTAAAGACAATCTGGTTTCTGATGAATTTGTGAGTTCATCTGAAATAAAATAAATTCTAACTTAGACAAATCACTTCATATTCATTTTTAAAACTAACAAATTATAAAACTTGGACTATTTTGCTGCATAATAATATGTCAAGTACATGGCTACTTTGGCATTTGAGGTCTGTTTCTTTTGGCATTTGAGGTTCGTCTGTTTAATGGCCTTTTTCAATAAATTAAATTATTTTAATACTAAAATTGCTTCAATTCACTATACATTTAATGGAACAATCCCTCATTATTTAGTGGTATATACAGAAATGCAGTTAAGAATCCCTGCTGTATACTGAGCCAAAAAAGGGCACATTTTTCACTGTTTAACCATAATCTAGATGCTTCTCCAAAACACTTTGACATACTCTCTCGAATTTATTTACAGTTTAGTTATTCAGACCAAAAGTGGAAGCACTGAAGGACTTGAACATAAATGATAAAGGAAACTTCCCAATACAGTAGCAAAGAAATACAACCAAATAAATACCAAGTTTCACCAAAGAATTGCCACACAAAACACACGAAGGGGATTTAAGAGTTAAATGTAAAAATTCAAATGATCAAATTTTGACAAAAAACACACATTTTATATTAGTCCCTTGCAGACAAATAACCTAAGCCAATCCCCCTTTTATATTCCAAAACCTAAGAAATGAAAGAACAACACAGTTTGAATACCATAATTAAGTACAGCAAAAACCCTTTTAGGTGCAAGATGGTAGAAACAGTAGTATTTCATTTTCTTTGCAAAATATTACCATTGTTTATTTGCTGTGTAAATTCATCGTTGTGACCTTTCAGCTGTGACCTTCACTCTGATTGAAAATAAAATGTCAAGGATATATACTAACCTCATTAGATCTTGTTTTTAAAAGGTTCTGCACTTATTGCTGCAAAAGCTTTGTTTTTTTTCCAGCTGAAATGCTAGGGCAAAGAATCAATATGACTTCAAATGTAATCCCCTCTCACATGAATCAACCAGTTACTTAAGGCACAAAATAACTGCTAAGAAACAATTAAAAAAAAAAACAACGAAAACTTTTTGGTCATAGTGAGAATCATTTGATCTTGATAGTAGCATAAGACATTGCCAGTATGTACAGATTTGCAAAACAAAATGCCAAGTTAGGCAATGATATATATATACATGTGATCATTTGCATGACACTCAGCCCGACACATAAATTTGGACTTCCTTAACTCATTTAACAAGTACTGAGCCCTTCAATTTTCAAGGTATTAAGTGAAGTGTTGTAAGGTACAGGAGATAAATCTATGCCTAGCCTTGAGGTGCTTGCACTCTAATAGCAAGAAAGAATATGGCAGGTGTCAAAATAAGAATAGTGCGTTATACAAGTGCAGAGAAAGGAAGGAAGATATCTTGTTAAAGGAATCAGAGAAGGCGTCACTTAAAAAAAAAAAAAAGGCCTGTGCCTTTCATGTTTCAAAAGGCAGAGATAGAGAGGAAGAGTGATGGCATGGCAGGATTTCTACAAGGATTGAGAAGATTTTAGATGAAAGAGAATCTTAGACATATTTGTTGAGAAATAAAAAGCATAACCTTGCAAAATATCTAACGAGCCCCTCCTGCCCCTGCTTCTGTAAATCAGCCTGTGAGAACATGGCCTTGCAGGACAATATCAAATGAACAACTCCTTCTTCCCCTACTTCTGTAAATCAGCCCGCAAAAACACGACCTTGCACCTACCTTCTGCTTCTGTAACTCTGCTTGCAAAATCTCACCCAGCAATGTGTTAGCCAATGAGCAAAAGTCGTGCAAATCCCACATAAAATCTGACATAAACCTATGAAAACTGAATAATTTACCAATTTCAATAATAGTATTTTTCCTTTATCTTCAAGTTCCTGTGGAACTTATTTTAAAATCAACCTACCAATGTAAATCACAAGAATGTAATTAAATCCTCCCCTTAAACAATGATCAAAGGAAGAGATATATGTAATTTAAGAATGGATTGGGAAACGGACTTTGGCCCAGTGGTTAGGGCGTCCGTCTACCATATGGGAGGTCCGCGGTTCAAACCCTGGGCCTCCTTGACCCGTGTGGAGCTGGCCATGCGCAGCGCTGATGCGCGCAAGGAGTGCCGTGCCACGCAAGGGTGTCCCCCGCGTGGGGGAGCCCCACGCGCAAGGAGTGTGCCCGTGAGGAAAGCCGCCCAGCGTGAAAAGAAAGTGCAGCCTGCCCAGGAATGGCGCCGCCCACACTTCCCGTGCCGCTGACGACAACAGAAGCGGACAAAGAAACAAGACGCAGCAAATAGACACCAAGAACAGACAACCAGGGGAGGGGGGGAAATTAAATAAATAAATAAATCTTTAAAAAAAAAAAAAAAAAAAAAAAATGGATTATTTGGATTCATTCATTATTAAGAATATGAACTCAATATATCATTTCTTTCTTTGTTTTTCTCTTTACCACTTTCTTCTTTCTTCTTCTTTGAATTGTCCTTAGCTGCAAAGCACTATTTCTGAGGTCTCCTGAGTTTTTCTGCCCTAGAACGAAAACGTCTTCCTTCTACATATAACGAATAATTATGCTTCTCTTTAAATAGCCTCAAAGGCTGGCTTCTATCCTTTATCTCCTTTCATGAAAAAGCGTATTTCAGTCTCATCACAGGCTTTTGCATTGTTTACCCTTTGTAAGCAATCCTCTCTTTTTCAAATGCCTCTAACAACCTATCAGGTATTGTATCCTCATTTTAAAACTGATGCTTAGCAAGGTTAAAGAGCTTGACAAGGTCACATAGTAGCTAAATGTCAAAACTGAAATGTGAAATTACATCTCTCTGACTTCAGGCTTTCTCTGTTAAGCTTTATTGTTTCCTAAAATAAATTTTCTTCCTTCACTCTCTTCCATGATGTATTAATTAGATATTTTTAAAAATATAATATATACTTTTATTAATGATATTTTAAACATATTCTTATTGTCTTATGGCCACAATGACCCTTCTTCTAATTTGAATCCAGGTCCTCAGTGTATACGCCTCAGAGTGTTATTAGCATCCTAACACCCCAGTCTACTCCAGTTTGTCCATGAAGGTATCAATGTCATCTCTTTTCTCAAATACAGCAGTGCCATAGCATTCAATAAAAAAGTAGGTATTTTTGTTTGCTTTCATCAAGAAAATTGTTTTTAATATGCCTGACTGATACTTGAAATTTACTCCTTGCTCATTGTCTCATGCTCTTTAGAGTGTTACAGCTTCAGGAGCATCTGTTATCACATCTCATCTGCGAACACTCAAAATCCACATTGCTACCTGATCGCTCAGGAACTTGCTTAATGTAGGTGGGAACTAGACCCAAGAGGAGTGGCCTGTAGAAACCTTACTATTTATAAATTTTAATATTTTTCTCTGTATTTTAACTCTAAGGCCACACTTAGCAAAAGAGATTCCTGGATACTGTTAATTCTCTCATACTGAATGTTGAGAAAGTAGCTCAGAAAGAAACTGGTATTAGATTGCAAAATGTTTAAAGAGATGATCTTCCTTCTAAAACTAGAGTGGACTTACTGATAATCTATTATGGGACTATTGTGATTAGTTATGGAAGAAATTGTAGCATTGATGTGGAGAAAGCGGCCACAGTAGCTGCTGAGGGTAGGGAAAGGGAAGAAGAGATATGATGTGGGGGCATTTTCAGGACTTGGAGTTGTCCTGGGTGGTGCTGCAGGGACAGATGCTGGACATTGTATGTCCTGCCATGGCCCACTGGGTGGACTGGGGGAGAGTGTAGACTAAAATGTAGACCACTGTCCATGTGGTGCAGCAGTGCTCCAAGATGTATTCACAAATGCAATGAATGTGCCACGATGATGAAAGATGTTGATGTGGAAGGAGTGGGGTGAGGGGGGTGGGGAGGTATATGGGTACCTCAGCTTTTTTGCATGTAACATGTAAAAAATCAATAAAGGGAAAAAATAAATAAATAAAACCATACATATACCCTCATGTCAGCAATATATGCTGAAGTCTAATACTCACCTTCATTAGTAAAGGTACTTGTTAACATATCCTAACTCTAGTCATTTTGTAACTAAAAAAGAGAATTTTTTCTGATGTGTTTATAGATGTGTGAGTGTATATATAAGAATGGATGTCTGAAAACCTAATATAATATACAAGCTAACAGTTGCTGGTTAACAAATGAGATCTTCTGGTCTGATTATAAATAGCAGCACAAATGAAATACAAGGCTTAACAACAATCACCAGTATTTTACAGAAGTAGAAACAGATCCACTATTCGTAAAATAGTTACAAGGCATAAAACCTTAGCTAAAACTTTTAGGTATGACAAAATGAGGTAACAACTGAAAGTAAATAATTCACTCCATGTTCTTTTCTCTGTTTTAGCCTATGTCATTTAAGAACATAGACTGCTGCTGGATGCCTGTGCTTTCTTCCAAAAACACAATTTTGCTTTAAAATAGCCTTTTGAAATAACTTTGCTACCTAATATTAGAAGGCAAGAAAAAACGTTCTTCACTATTGAACTGAAGAAAAACTAATTTCTGGTATTCAGCTCTTAGATTCTCTTCACTGAAACTAATTAAATTACTTTTTAATCTAGTTTATTCCTGACATCAAAGGTTCAGAAATATTTCTTTTAATTTAACCTATATTTGAACTAATTTCTGGATAAAACAGTAATTTAAAAAAACCTATTCAGGACATTATCCAGAATCTCCCACTAGAAGAACAAAGCCATTTTCCCCCTTCTTATGTGGTCTTCCTTTGTTCTCTGGACCCCTAACGTACCAATGCCTCCACTCCCCCCGCTACAGCTTAAATCTCAATTTACTCTTACAGGGTATTTTGCTTTTCAAATTTAAGTTTATTATCCGTACTGGGTAGTCTTTAAGTGCATTCCATTTTAAACATTAAATAATTCATTGACATGGTAGTAATTTTTATATCCCAGCTAATTTGAAGGGGTATTCCCTCTCTCCCCCTATATAGTAAGTTGAAAATATAGAATGCAAATCACAATAGTCATGGTTGAATTCCAGATTTTTCAAAATGTTTGCTGTTTGTACATTCTACCTGCAGACCTAAAGTTTTGTTCTATTATTCACCATAAGTATTTATTTTCCCCTTATTTTCTATCTTAATTATTTCATTTATTTATTTCACTAGGATGCTGAAACACTACACAGCAGACTAAACATGGTCTAGATTTAAGTCACTTGAGATCAGATAGAAGATCACAAGTTGGTTTTAAATGCTTCCTAATTGGTCATCTAGAAAATTTAAAAATATTTGCTGCCTTCCACTGAAGAAATTATATAATTCTTCATGTAGATTTAAGGAATATAGTACATATTATTTGAACCAAAAAAATAATAATCACAAGATACAGTGTGGCACAAGCTGCATTTTAAAAAAATAAATGAGAAACTATATATATGCAAATTACTAAGCAAAGTATTCAGTTCATTTAATGTCAGTTATTGTCATTATTAAAAAGTAAAAACAAAGGATGGAATAAAGAACCTTTAATTTTGGCAACTTAAATCCTAGGAAAATGTTTTTCACTCTTTTGGAATCGTCTCCCCTTTCACAGTTATCTTTTCAGCCCAAATATTTATATGCATATTTCAGATTTGTCCAACCAGAAGCATAATATTGAATTGCTTCTCATAGTTAATGAATAAATTTAGTCTCCTTTTGAAGGAACGGCATCAGAAAGGTGACCTTACAAATAGTAAGCCAAACAGAAATAACTAAAAATCAGTCTTGCCAATAAAGGAAACTTTTAGTAGCTTGTTGAATTGTCATCAATTCAAGGGAAAATACAAAATCAAAAAGAGGATTGCACCACATCTGTTTTACAGACCCAGAAAATTATTTTTTTTTTTTCCTTTTGGCATGCTAGCTGTCCAGGGTTCAGTGCCTGACCCCAGCAGTTCAAAAAAGAAGTTAAAACAGTTTTTGACCCTTGAGATCATTTTAAGATCAGTGGCAAAATGGAAAGTAAGCATATCAGCATTTCTGCTGTATACCAGATATGCTGGTGTCAAGAGGAAAAGCACATGGCCAAGTGCTTGATTTGTGAGCCAAACTAGATCCTTCTTTTATAAACATCATTCCTTGTAAAGAATGGAAAAGCAAACTACGTTTATACAGACTTAAGTATCTGGCACATATTTTACTTGAAAATGAATGAAGTGAGTTGTTCATTTCAACGACAATAACAAAAAACACACAATTGACTGATTTTGTTGCAAATGATACAATTCAACTTTCAAGCAAATAATTGCATTTTGGCTGTAATCTCCACCTTGAGATTGACCTCTTCCCAATACTTAAAGACCTTTCTAATGATCAACATTAATATTAACCAATGATTTTTTTATATTTATATTAAAATCCATCATTTAGAAGATCTTCATAATTCAGTGAACCAATATTTTCAAAATGGCCCACAATTAATGTTCAGAATCATGCATATGACCATCCCAAATGAAAGATGGAGCAATGTATTTTAATGTAGAAGAATATGAAAATTCATTGACATGGTTTCAAATTCCTCATTGCAACTAACCTATAAGAAACAAACAGTTGTGAAAATCGTGAGATGTATCATTGATGGATATTAACTTATCTGAAAAAGTTATTAAAATACTTCTTCCATTTTCAACTAAATATCTCTCTGAGGCCAGAATTCCTTCATATACTTCAAGCAAAACAACCTATTGCAAGAGAAATTATACAGCAGCAGATATAAGAATCCAGTTGTCTTCTATTAGCCCAGAGAGTAAACAGATTTCCATTCTTCTCACTTGCTTTGTTATCTCAGGAATTATACTTATTTCTCATAATATAGCATTTATATTTATATTTATACTTATATTTATATGGTGTGATGACTAGGCTAATATGTCAATCTGGCCAGGTAATTGTGTCCAGTTGTTTGGTCGAACGAGCACTGGGCTAACTGTAATACAAGGACATGTATGGGTTTTAACCATCAGTGAGTTTATTGCATAAATACCTGATTACATCTACCATCAACCACAGAGATTGTCGTCAGCAATGAGTGACGTTTTATACAATCAGTTGAATACTTTAAAAAGGAAAGTGATTTCAGCATTCAGAGAGAATTTTCCAGCTTGTCTTTGAACAGCCAACGTCTCCCAGAAATTTATCAAGGACCTTCACTGGACTTTCACGGGAACCCCTGGTTTGCAGCCTGACTGCAGAACCTGGGCTTGTGCATCCCCATGTGAGAGAATATTATAAAATCTCATACTATTTACAGGTATCTCCTGTTGATTCTGTTCCCTAGAGAACTCTGCATAATTCACATGGTATAGTTTTCTGTGTTTTTTTTTAACAAATCAACTGTATTGATACATATTCATAAAGCATAAATCTATGCAAAGAGTACAATCAATAGTATTTGGTATAATCACATAGTTGTGTTTTCATCACTCCAATCATTATTTGAGCATTTTCATTATACCAATAATAATAATAAACTCTGGAGGAGGGGTGGTCTTGGTTACATTTCAAATCCAAGGAATTGGGTGTTAAAATCCCTCACAAATAATTTGATGTTAGAATAATCCCTTCTATAAACACAGGGGAAAATATAGGTTAAAAACCTCTTTTATATATAACCACAGGAGGAAATACAGGATAAAAGGTTTTTTTTTGGGGGGGGGGGGGGGTTGGGGTGGGAGAGACAACTGGACTATATTCCCACTTTTATGTAAACTTCTTTTGTAAGAGCCACCACAGCATATTTCTAAATTAAATATTTCTGTTAGGAGGAGGACAATAAAAAAATATGACGAAGCTATTTAAAATTTTATAGTGACAAATAAACAGTTTTTATACAATGTGGTTTTGGAAAAAAGGTGCACACTTATATTTTATCACGGGTACTTAAAATTCCAGACAAAATCTGATTGAGGAAATAAAAATTCAGACAAAATTTACATTTCTGATTTTCAGTTTCCCACATCCTCCCTATGTATTTCTCATCCATATTTTTACAACTCCATCCCAAGCTAAATTACTTTTCTACTCTGCATCCCTTTTTAGGAATATACAAAATTTCTTCAGTCATTGATAAAGGGACAAAATAAAACAGACATTTTTTCTCTGCCTCTCACCCTCCCTTGCTTCCCCACATCTTCTATGGGTGCAAAATATATCTTAACCTACATTATAAAAGCACATTCCAGAGCAGGGGCTCTGAACCTGTCTTGTTCCACGGACTCCTTTGCCAGTCAGGTGAAAACCACGGACCCCTAAGCCCACACTCTACAGTGTACTAGTTAATAAGTATATCACACCCACACCAACACGTCCCCACAAGAATAAGGTTTTTTGAATTTCAGTTCAAGCTCACGGACCTTGTTAAAAACCCCTGCTCTAGAGCCCGAGGACCTGGACTGGTGCAGCCTTGGTCTTCCCTGGTCTAACTTGGGTGCCATTAGGCAATTAACTTTTTAAGACATAACTGGATGCTGTAGATGTGTCAATTAATAATGTCTATTTCAAAGAGGTGGTGTGGATTAAAGACGTGAAAAGCACTTAGTACAATATCTGGCATCTGACAAACAATAAATAAATTATCTATTATAACTCATTCTCAGGGTATAGAGCGTTTGTAATAAAAATGAATTTTCAAAAGTAAGAAGATACAGGACCAATCAGACTTCATATAATAAATATTGCTCACCCACTCATAACGGCGAACATTTATGACACTACCCAAATCCTCAGAGCCTTGCTGTGAGGCGGCAGGGGTGTTAACACTATTTTCAGGAGATGAAAATGAGGCAGAGTGGGGTGAGGCGAGTGGGGCAGGGAGCCCCAACCAGAAGCCCAGGCCCAGCCTCTGCCCCCCTAGTTCTATCTTGGGCTACGCACCTGCTGTGTGCCCTGCACGCTGGCCTCGTGTGGTACCTGGGAGGACTAGGCAGTGGTTTTGCCCTTTGTGGGACTCATTCATTCCTTCCTTGGTGCATTCGCTCAATCACTATTTACTCTCCACCCGCCGAGCACCAGGCCCTGTTGAGGTGTGGCAGTCCCAGTAGTGACCAAGGCAGACTCTCAGCAGGGGACATTAGGATGCACTCATGATCTCCCGGGGAAGACCACGTGTGTTTAAATAAGCCCATTTTCACTTCTTGTTAAAAAAAAAAAAGAAAGAAAGAAACTACAGTAACAAGCTTCAGGGATAAAATGGTTGCTCGAGTCTTTCTGTTTCTTATGGTACAGGGGCAGATAAAATAGTGAGTAGTCTCGGGGGTGTAGGGAAAGTTCACATCTGGAGACTCCAAGAGGGCTGCCTGGAGGAGGTGACATCTGAGCAGTGCCTTGAACAGTAAACAGGATTGGGCCCCTGCATAGAAAGGTGCATTTGGCTAGAGTATGGTCAAATTCCATCCTCATCCTCTCTCTGCTGAATGTCTCCTTTCTTAAAACACACACACACCAAAACGGAAGCAAAAACAAAATCTCTTCTTACTTTTCTAAAACTAAACACACTGTAACACAAACAAACGTAAACTAAACATCTGATTGGACAATTAAAATGATGAGAATAAATAAGGAAATTAAATATGACTTAAAAACTATAAATGCAACCATTAAAAAAAAGCCAAAAATGTAATTATACCTACTGTATTAATACCAGAAGAAATTATTTCTCATTCAACATCACAGATAACTCTATTAGAAATGCTACAGCATTCCACCCCAGGGGGCGGACGGGGGGGCAGGAAGGGACTGTTAGAACATGTTACTGTTTACTGTTTGGCAGCCTCATTGTGCCTGGGTAATGCTGTATCCATCTGAATGTGCTCATCTGTACTGTTTTTGGAAAAACAAGCAGAGACACATTAGATTATGCCTATCAATGCAAGGTATTTCCTTTTGTAATTCAACAAAAGGAAATAAACAATTTGCATCTTGGTTGATGTTTACAAGTGAGTAATGTAAATCTCAAAATCTATAAAACATTGTTTTGCTCTCATAAAAGCATAATGGGATAGTTTAATTGTTACTTTGACATTTTAAACCACAGGTCAGATGCTTAAATGACAACTTTTATATCACAGTTGTCATGAGATGGCTGGTGCACAATGTAACATGACATTTTTTTTTTTTTTTAATTTTTTTATTTTTTATTGACTTTGTAATAATATTACATTAAAAATATATATGTGAGGTCCCATTCAACCCCACCCCCCCACCCCCCCTCTCCCCCCCCCCCCAACAACACTCGTTCCCATCATCATGACACATCCATTGGATTTGGTAAGTACATCTTTGGGCACCTCTGCACCTCATATACATTGGTTCACATCATGGCCCATACTCTCCTCTATTCCATCATGTAGGCCCTGTGAGGATTTACAATGTCCGGTGATTACCTCTGAAGCACCATCCAGGGCAGCTCCATGTCCCGAAGACGCCTCCACCTCTCATCTCTTCCTGCCTTTCCCCATACCCTTTGTCCATTATGTCCACTTTTCCCAATCCAATGCCACCTCTTCTATGTGGACACTGGATTGGTTGTGTCCATTGCACCTTTAGTAACATGACATTTTGACTAACTATAACCAGGAGCTATTATTTTGTTTGAACATAATAGTAACAAGAATAAATTCATTTTTATTTTTGCATAATAATAACAAATCAACTGTCACCAGTCCAATAAAGTCCTTAATCTTATCAAATTGTTTCTGGAAAATAAGCTCTTTTTATAAATAGTGGCAGTGGTATCTTTTCTTGAGCCCAATTTCAAAGAGTCAAAATATTTTTTTTAAAGCTGGTGTTGAAGAAGTGATTTTATATCCATTCATTATTTGAGTTCCTTGGCAACCAAGGTGAAATAGCCCCATGGATTGGGGCAACATAATTCAGAAAAATAACTAATCCTTAATACATAACAGAGTGAATGGTGATTCTTGACAATAAATTTGAGCTAAACAATAAAATGTATAGTTTTAGAAATAATGTTATCTGGAATTAGTTGCATGATTTTTTTTGAACTGAAGTACAATATATATACTGTTAAGCGTACAAATTAAAAAGTAAAAATGTAACCATCACCAAACATAAAATATTATGAGCATTCCAAAAGACTCCTTCATTTTACCTCCCTGTCAATATCTCTACTTTCCTACCCAAAGGTACTATGAAGACTTTTACCACAATATAGTAGTTTTGCCTATTTCTGTTATATTCCATTATATTCCACTATAGAAATGGAATTATAAAGTATGTATTCTGTTATATGTGGGTATTTTCCATACATTATTGTATGTGAGGTTGTTCCAAGATATCTTTTGAAGCAATTTTTTCTTGTTCATTTCTGTGTACTATTCAATATATGACTACTCTAAAATCCATGCATCTGTCACAGTACTGTTGACACTTGGGTTTTTTCCCTAATATTGCTATGTACGAATATACTTGTGGTCTTTCTATCCACCCTATATTCTCATTAACATTATATTTTTCAAATCACTTAATTTTGGTCATTTTGCTGGGGGTGTTATGATAAGACATTTTTGTTTAAATATTCAATTCCTTAATGATGAATGATATTAAGCAACTTTTTATTTGCTTATTTTTCATGGGGATATCTTAAAGTGAATTATCTGCTAGGTTTTTGGTATGAATCCTTTGCAAATATGTGTGTTAACAAATAGCTTCTCAGTACTGTGACAATTTCAGTCAATCTCTTGGTGGTGTCTTTAAATTATTAGAAATTCTAAATGTCAAAGAAGTCAATTTATAGTAATTTCTTTTGTGATTAGTTGTTTGTGTGATGTGTGCATATGTGTCTTGCTTAAGAAGTTTTGCCCACCCAAATGATGCAAATATACTCCTATGGTTCCTAGAGGATTTATTAATTTACCTTTCATAGGTCTATAATCCACCTGAAATTTATTTTCATATATGGTGTCAGAAAGAAGATAAAATTGATTTAATTACATGTATATTACATTGAACTAGCACTTTGAAAACTCTTTCTCAACTGTATTTCAGTGGGGCTTTAATGTAAGTTAGATGACTGCATACGTGTGGTTCTATATTTAGACCCTTTCACTATTCTATTTGGATATTTGCCAACACTACATGGCAATAATTAACTTAGAGTAAGTTTTGATATCTGATATTGTAAGTCTTCTGAATTTGTTCTTTGAGATTTTCTTCACTATTCTTGGCCTGTTTCATTCCCCATAAATTTTAGAATCACCTTGCTGACTTGCTCTTATAAAATTAATTGTGGTTACTTTAAAACTATGAAATATGTTGGGAGGATTGATACCATTTCTATATTAAATTTTCCAATCCATAAACACTGTATTTGAATCGTTTAAGAAATTTTACTCAGTAGTATTTTTGAGCTTTCTGTATGGAGAGTTTGCACATCTTCTGGATGTATTTATTCTTTGGCATTTGAAAAATTTTGAGCAGTGTATTTTTATTTGAATCATGTTTTTACTATGTGACCTTTTAAAATATAATTTCCTATTTGCTTTGTCCCAGTGTAAAGATACCAAGCTCATTTTTGTATATTTATTTTGCATGGAGGCAAGTGACTACATTCATTCATTGATTCTAGTAGGTATTTGCAGATGCTTTTGAAAGCTCTATAAACATAAACTATCATTTACAAATAATGAAAATTCTATTTATTGATTTCTAGTTATTTGCATATCTTAGTCAATACCTAAAAACTCCAAAAACATGTTGAATATAAGTGATGAAAATAGACATCACTGAATTCTTCAAAATATCAAGTATAAAGTTTCAATATTTAACCATTAATTATGACATTTAATATGTTTTTATAGATACACTTTATCAAAGGAGGTGCCATGCTATTACTAGTTTTTTAAGAATTTTTATCATGAATTGTTGATTTTATCAAATTACATTACCTAGAGAAAAAATTGTCTTTTAATTTTTTTCTTCTTCCCCGCCCCCTCCCCCACCCAGCTGTTTTTACTGTCTGTGTCCATGTGCTGTGTGATCTTCTATACCTATTTCTCTTTTTTTGTCTTCCCTTCTCATTTTTCTCCTCTAGGATTCACTGCAATTTGATCCTGGAGACCTCTGACGTGGAGTGAGGCTCCCTGTCAATTGTGCCACCTCAGTTCCTGGTCTCTGCTGTGCTTCACCTTGACTTTCCCCTTCATCTCTCTTTTGTTGCATCACCATCTTGCTATCTTGCTGTGTGACTCATTTGCATGGCCACTGGCCCACCACCCCGGCCCTCGGCTGGCTGTGTGGGCACATAGCTCACCACATGGGCACTGGCTCGCCCCAAGGGGCACTTGGCTGGCCACTGCCGTCACTGGCTTGCTGCACAGGCACGCTTTCTCTTTTTTTCCCCTAGTGTAAAGGCCGCATGGATTGAATCTGGGTCCTCCCATATGGTAGGTGAAGGCCCTATCACTTGAGCCACATGCACTTCAGTCTTTTTGTTTTTTACCTTCTATCCGATAACTTGGTGAATATTGATTGATTTTCAAATGCTAAATGTACCTTCCATTTCCAGAAATAACCAAATTTGTCTGAATATATCCTCTGTTTTATATATTGATGGATTGAATTCATTTGCTAAAGTTTTGTATAAATTTGTTTATCTAAGTTAAAGACTGGGACTTCTTTGCAGTTTCTTTTTCAGGTTTTGAGATCAAGATTATGTTGCCTTTTTTTTTTCTATTTTCTGGAAGATGTTATATAAGACTTATGTAAATTCTTGGCCTATTTTGTAACCGACAAAATTATAATTAAAAATAACTGGAAAATTTCACCTATGAAGCCATTTATAGTGAAGTTTTAATTTCAAAATCAATTCATTTGAAAGATACAGCACTATTCAGATTTCTATTTCTATTTTTGTCAGTTTTAAAAGCTCTTTGAAAGGAATTGTCCATATAATCAACATTTTCAAATCGATTGGAATAAATTAATAATATCCTTTTATGTCATTAAAGTCTTAATCTCTGAGATGATATCTTCTTTCATGCACCTGATAGTGTAAATTTGGGTCTCTTTTCACTGCCTTGATCAACCTTACTAGGTGACTTTTTTTCTTTTAAACAATGCCTTTTGGACTTTGTTGATATTCTTAATTGCACATTTGTTTTCTATTTTATGAATCTCTGCTTTTATCTTCATTGTTTCCATCCTTTTGCTTCCTTTGGCCTTAGTTTGATATTTATATTATAATATCTTGGTATAGACATATATTTCAGTTATATAACTCTTTGTCCTTTGTAGTATAGAAATAATATTTTGGGGCAAAAACTTCCATTTAATTGCTTTTTACAGCCAGTTCATAATTGATGACATGTTGTGTTTCATTATTAATTTCCATTATGATTTTGTTTCCTTTATCCATATTTTTCTTTTAAAAGTACATTACTGTGGTGTGGGTGTGGCTCAGTGGAGGAGCACCTGCTTCACATGTATGAGGTCCTGGGTTCTTCTATCCCCAGCACCTCCTGAAAAAAAAGAGTACATTACTTAAATTCAAATATTTAGAAATAATTTGCACATCTTTTTAAAGATAATATGCTGTATAATTTCAATCATTTGACATTTGTTGATATTACATTATTTGCCTATCATATAGTCTAATTTGGTAAATGTTCCATGTGTACTTGAAAATATTGCCTATTCTGTAGTCTTTTGAGTCAGTGACAATTAGTTCAAATTTATTTATTATGTCTTTAATATTTAATATAATTATTTCTGTTTCATTTTATTACAGAAAGAGGTGAGGTAAAACTTCTATGAATTACTATGAATCTATGAAATCATCCACTTATTTCTGTCCATTTTTAAAAATCTATATTTACATAAAAATATCAAATATATATTATTATATATTCTTATTTAATTAGTCTTTTATCATTATAAAATTCATTCAATATCTTTTCTGATAATTGTTACTTTAATGTAGACATGTAAAAATAGTATAGCCATGAAAGACTTCTATTGGTTAGTGTTTGTATAACATACAGTTTTCATTTGACTTTCCAAAGTTCAATGTCCTTATATCTAAAGTTGTCTTTTATAAGAAATATAGCATCTAAAATTATTTTCATAAATGTGACATTCCTTTACTTTAAATTGAAGTATTCTCACATTTGCATTTCAATCTACATATCACTATTTGTTTTACTTCATTCCATCTGTTTTTATCCCTTTCTCCTTTCTTGTTTTCTTTTGGATCAATCTATTTTTTAAATGTTATTTTTCTTTTGTATTAGCTGGTTAGTAGTATAGTCTCTTTTTATTAATATATTCTTTATCCTTGACTATTAAAATATACCTTAAATTTCAAGCATTGCCATTTCCAGACAATGCAAGAACCTCTTAAAACGTCATATTCCCTGTCCACTTCTTTATTAACTATGAATTTTAACTCGACATCTATTCCTTTCAAAATTTTATTTCTAATGGTATGTGTAGGTTTGGTTTTCTTTATAATTTTCTTCCTTAGCATCTGTAGAGCCACTTGAACACATTTGTGGCTTGAGATTTTATCCATTTGGGAAAATTCCCAGATATCACCTCTTCAATTATTTTATCTATCCCATTTTCTTTCTCTGTTACCATTGAATCCAGTTACCCAGATGTCAAAACTTTCACCATGCTTCATATATTTATGATTTTTTTTCTATATTTCCTATATATAAATATATGTTTTATCTTTATGCTTCAATGTATCAGTCTTCAAGTTCACTGCTTCTTTCTTTCCTTGATTCACTCAACTATTAAAAACATCTACTAAATTCTGAATTTCAGTTACTGTATTTTTCATTTCTAGGACATTCATTTGATTCCTTATGTTATAGATTACCATTCCATGATACACTTCTCTATATTTTTCTGTTTTCATATTTTTATTTTATACTTTTAATTATAGTTGTTTTGAGATCCATGTCTGTTAACTTCTATCTCTTCTATACCTGTAGGTTTGTTCCTATTGTCAGTTTTCTTTTTTCTTAATCCTGTTTCTTGCATTTCTGGTAATTTTCACCTGAATGCCAGACACGGTTATAAAAAAATTGCAAGGGTTCTGCAAAATGTTTCTTTCTCCACAAAAGATTTACTTTTCTCTTAAGAGACAATATAGTCAGATAACCTCGATCAAGTTGAGGTTGTTCAACCTGAACTTTGCCCATATCGCATCCTCAGGCACAGTCATTTTAGGAATCTCAATTGAAATCTTGGGCTATTCACTAATATCACTCTTTCTTGGTGGACGAAAACTCTGATATTTCTTCCTTATAATGAAAGTTCAGAAAAATAACTGCTTAGTTCTTACCGCCTTAGCAAGTGATACATTTTCAGTTTCTCAGAGTTATTCCACACATCCAATTTGATAATCAATAAATGCCTTGGGAAAAAATTCGTGACCGTACTGGACTCACTTCTCAAGTTTCAGTTTCACCAGGACTTTGGCCCCATAAGCCACTCTGTATTGGTAGTCCTAAAAGTCCATAGTTGTTTCTCTGGCCTAGTTAGCAGTCACAGCCCTATTTCACTGCAGGTCACTGTTTTCTCTTTGATTTACATGCCATGCCCTGAAAATTAGCAAATGTGAAAAACTATCTGAGAATACAGGATCCTCAAAGTGTTTCCATTTTCTCTGTGATCTTGTCCTCCCAAGTCCTGGCTACCTTGATTGCTCTCCTATGCTTTAAAACAGCTATTTCTTTAATTCAGCTTTCATAATTGTTCTCAGCCTAGGGGTGTCTGATATTAGGCTACTCTAACTTAGGTCAAAGTGAAAGTCTTCCCATACATGATGATTTTTGATGGTATACTTTGTTGTTTCCTCGTCATTTCTCCTCGTCTCCTCCTCCTTCTCAGGTTGCTACTAAGCAAAAGCAGCTTCCTTATGATTTGTGTATTTATTTCACAGAAATATGTTCAATGATTCAAGATCATATATTGTATGGTTTCTTGCCACACACCATTTCCTCTTATTTCTCTTATATAGTATATCCAGATAAATCTTCTAGGATAGAATTGTGCATCAAATACTCCCTGCTCCAGAATCTTCAATAGTTTCTCCCACCTGTACAGTAAACCCCAAAGCCAATACTTTAAAATGTTACATAATCAAATCTCTACATACACCTCCTTAAAATATCTACTCCCAATTGGCCTACTTCTTTTGTTTCAACTAAAATGTTATAATAAAATGTTGGTCATTTATTTCACTCTAAAAAGATTTAGGTCACATTACTTTGCAGCTGTTATTGTACTCAGGAGAGATCCCTGGGTCTCTGAGAGGTAAGGGGGCTGCCACTGTTATCCTGTAATTAGACTACAGCAGCACTAGAGCAGATGTCCTTGAAACTGATCCCCTGCATTGCCTCCTCTTGCACTTGAGAAGCTGGAACCGCTTTCCACCTATCAGCCTCCAGACCTTTTAATGTTGCTACAATATTTCTCTTCACAAAACAAGCATCCTCTCCATAACAGGGGAAAAATGTGGCAAAGGAGAAAAATAATGGGTAAAGAAACAAAATCATAAGGGTGTTTAATTCTATTTTTCACTCATCAGTCTTTCCTATATCACTTAAAATAAGAAAAGAAAGCTATTAAAATTATTTATAGTTTGGAGCTTTGCATATGCAAAATTCTGCCTAAGTATATCTAAGGTTTCTCCTCATGTATGCGTTATAGAAAGTTATAGAAATTCAATTAAATATGATGAGCTGAAAAGATAGCACAGTGACTGTGTCAGCTCAAAAGCTGCTCTTGTTCTTCTCTGCCTCCAGGATGGTGTCTTCTACAACCACACAGAGAACAGTGTATTTTAAAGGCTACTATGTTTGTCACTTTCTAAATATTAATAAATTTCTCAATTAAGAAAGACCCAATTTACCTCATTTCCCATAGCTTCCCCAAATCTAATTTATGATTTTTTTTCTCTTCCCCAGAATTTTACAAAAATATTTTCATTACTAATCATGGTTAATATATATACCTGACAAATAATATATATATCTATGCAAAGCACTTTCACTCAGCTAATCCTTCTAATGACTGTTTGAGTTATTGCTTAGAGAAAACATATGATTAGAGAGAATTATTTACCTAGAAGTCTTCTTTGCAGGCATTTATCAAGGCTAGGTCATGAACCCAAGTCAGTCTAATACTAAACTCAATTTAACCACTCTATCTTCTATACCTTCTCTCACAAATCATCTGCTTAAAGTTATCCAGATTCTCCTGGTCTTAGCTGTTTAATGCAGAAAACTGTTCTACCTTTTTTACCTGGAGAGTTATGAGGATTAAATGATACAATGATTGTGCACAGTCCTTGGAGAATATATTTACGTTGGTAATTTTTTTTTTCGAAGAAAGGCATAATTCCTTAAACGTTAACTTTCAGTTTTTGTTTTGTTTTATTGCTTTTCCTGAATGGGACTGCCTAAGTTTTTCTGGTTCCTCTATACCCTTAGTTCTACACCTGACTCAAATGAAATATTTGAGCATAACTTGATGGATCAAAACCTTATCTGATGTTAACAAATTAGGTAACCAACAATATCACTGTTGCAGTCTCAACCACACTAAATCATTTTCCAGTATTGTATCTGAGCCTAGTATAACATTCTTATTGCTAGAGATACTGCTAAAGGCAAAAGTAAATGGACTTGTATAGAGAACTGAACTGTCCCTATTCAGTTCTTGTCTTAATTGAGATTAAGGAGAGGGCTGATGGTTCATACATGAATGATTTGTGCTTTGATGACCTACCAAGACTGGCCCAAGATGCTTACCTAGAGAGGTACTAAAGGAATGAGGGAGTGGCCCAAGGAAGCAAGAGCAGTGATGAAGATAAAATGCCATTGCTTTACATGTTTGTCTTTGGTCAGCCATGATAGTAAATCAACACAATGACACTGTCATGGCATTGACTGTTTACAGTCAAAGGGCATCAAGCCACTATTGTTGACAAATAAGTGCAGTAGACACAGTCCAAAAGTGATAGCTTCAATATGGCAATTACTGAAGAGCTTGATGAATATCTTCTGCTAAATATATTCTAACTCATAAAATAATCACCTCTCTTCACAATACAAATTTAAATGGGCATCCTGCCTGGAACGTTTCCTGAGTATGGTCATTCTCATTCTACAAAATAAATGTGAAAATGAGACAGCAAAGAAAATGCATAGCTACATTAGCCTGCTTTTTACAACTTGAATACATGCACAAATATTTCTGAGTTATACAATTATTAAATTATATAAATATATTTTCTGGATTATATGTATTGATCTAGTAATTACAGATTCTGAAAATTAATGTGGGCATAATATTTTTTCTTTAAACAAATTCAATACAGACAAGAAAAAATATATTAAGGTTGATCAATTTGTCCGATAAGTCTGCCCTTTAATCAGCAAGAAAGAAAAAAAAAAGGGTGAATGTTTCTTTTCAGGAGTACTTAATAAAGAAAGACTTGAATGGTTAACCCCACTCTTCAGAAATAATTAGGACTATTTTCACAAGGCAGGGAAGTTGCTGACAATCTTGAAAATTAAGGCACCTGTGTCAAATTATTTCTGTAATAAAATTCGCAATCAAACCAAAATTACAATGAACATGTGTTTCTCTGGATATGCTTGCCTTGCTTAGCACTTACCTACAAAATGTGATGCTATTTTGACCAAAATAGCTTCTAAATCATTTCTTAAGACTAGATAACATTGTGCATTCTTTCTTCTCCCCCCACCCCCCGAAAAACCCTAAATATATTTCTAAGATAGAAAAAGCTTAGTGAAAGTTCCCAGATTTAATTTGTTTCTCTCTCTGTTACTAAGCCAAGCCATTGTTTATTGTTTGTTTATTGTTTATTGTTGTTGCTGCTGCTGGATTGGATCTTGGGTATTAGAGCTGACACAAACATCTAGAGGTTACTTACGTTCTGGCAAACCAAGTGTGTCAATCTATTCAACAAAACACTTGGTGTCAATGGAGGTAAGTGATTTGTCTGCAGTCACAGAGCTTTTGAAAAGTATAAGAATTTCACCCCACACTTTCTGGGAGAATTGTCTTGTGGTCATCCCCTGTTCCAAAAAGTCTTGTAAACTGCTAAATGGTGTCTAATATGGATTTCCCCTTCCTGGTTGAAAGTGTCTAACAGGCTGATTTACATAGAAAGCTAGACCCTGGGCACCTACTGGGGGTGGAAGGGGGTCCAGAGGCGGGGCTTGTGTGTTATCTTCCAGGTAGAGGTTTTGCCTTGTGGATCTGTTTTGGCGTAAGTGCAGGACTGGGGCTTGGAGTCATTCTCCCACTAGAGCGTGATCTTTGGGTTGGGGACTGTGTAACTGGGATGAAGGGGTTGGTGGTGATAGATATCAAGCCGGGGCAGCACACAGCTAACTGCTGCAGCACCTGGAAGTTGGTAGTAGGAATCCATACTTACCTGTTGAGTTAGTGAATGAATAAAGGAACAAAATGAAAACAAGCCGATGAAAGTCTAACTCTGGATTTAATCAGCAGTTCCTCAACACTTGTCATCCGTACACTCTGAAGTCACAGGATATCTACATTCTTTAGAGGTTCTCTATTTTTTCCTGGAAATTTCCTGCCTGTACCACAGTGTTTGGCAGGTGTATGGCAGTCGATAAGTCCTGAAAAATAGCTATAATAACAAGAGCAGCAGGGGTGCTGGGCACTATAATAAACATTTGGCCTCCATCTTCTCATTTAATCTTTATCATAAACCTATGAATGTGGTTGCATTTATTATGGCCAGAATACACACATTTAACCTGAAGGACAAGGTTCAATAACTTGCCAAACTCGCAAAACCAATAAATTATAAAGCCAGAACTCAAACCATGCTTCAATCAATGAACAAGTGCATGGCAAAATGAATGAAATGATATTGTGTTTTCATACTGGGGAACAAGGAAGGGTCAGGTAGAGGGAATTTGATTTAGTGAGTGATTAACTCTATATGATCCTTGTGATACAAAACACTTAAAGATACCAAAGTACCACTATGGCCTCAGTGAGTAGCAAACAAATCTGAGAAATTGAATCACAGGGACAAGAATACTAGAGTTGGGATAGAAGGAAGGAGTGCAAGTGAAAACCAGAGGCCTGATGGCACCAGTGTTCTCCAACTGGTTAACAGTCACCAACAGAAGACAGTGAATCTCATTCATTTTAAAATAATTATGCAAAAATGAAACACCACGCTGAAAACAAGCTCATCTTCCTTTAA
Source organism: Dasypus novemcinctus (assembly GCF_030445035.2). Taxonomy (NCBI): domain Eukaryota; kingdom Metazoa; phylum Chordata; class Mammalia; order Cingulata; family Dasypodidae; genus Dasypus; species Dasypus novemcinctus. The sequence goes on along the minus strand of NC_080679.1, from coordinate 119,911,632 downwards.
CAAATATTCTTGGCACTCTCCTGCAACTCAGGGCCATCACATTGCTCATTTATGTCATACTGCAGATGTCCAAATGAGGCAGTAAAGAGAAGATTCTTGAAGAGAACTCGCTGGATAAGCCAGCGCTTACCAGAAAATTTTTTGTTCACATTTCTTTCTTTTATTTATTTTTTAAAATTTTCTTTCTTCCCCCTTCTCCCTCCTGACTTCCCCAATTTCTTTCTCAATCTCTTCATATTTAAAATAACAATTACAAAACATGTATTTGACTACTATGCAAGACAAAGTATCACACAGGAGCAATTGATCCTACCATTTATATAGCTGGTCAACATTAACTGCTAAATGACTCTAAAAGAGAGCTTTTATTAATCACATTTTGTACATGAGGAAATTAAGACCAATGTGTTTAAGGAGCTCAGAAAATAACAAGGCTGAGACCAAAATTGAAATGCAAATATATAGCATGAACAATAGTTCATTTCTGGTATTGCTCCGTTCTATGCTAGAAATGACTATTTTAATAATACTGAGCAATACATGGTTATCCAGTTCTTGAGGAAGCGAGCTTGGTGGGTTGTAGCAGCATAACAAATCTATTCCTAGAAGAGAGTTTGGGAGTTTAAAAAATGAGCAGCCTGGCTATCTCTGCTTTCCTCATGCTATCACCCACTAAAGAGTAATAAAATACCTAGGGATATTTAAATAATATCCAAAAAAATTATTCTAACTAAGCACATGGATAATACTTATTTTAGTGTTTATTAAATCTGAAAGATAAAATTCAAAGATCACTGCTCAAGAGCCATTTTGGGAGGTGATTTAGCAAGGGAGAAATGAGGAATGTAAAAATTGCAGAGGAAGAAAGGAAAAGGAGGAGGAAAGAAGAGATATCCACATTAGAGGCTATTGTTCTGTCTTGATCCAATCTTCTTCCCTCAAAGTCTTCCCCTCATCATGATAGTCGGGCTATCTGCTAACAGCGCAACTTCCAGACTCCACTTCCTCATCCAAAGCCCACAGTAAAACTAAAATGTCTCTGGCATTTATCATACTGGCAAACATAATAATAAGCCTCTAAGTAGAAAGGCAGACCAAAGACCTCCTTGGCATTCTCAATTTATATATTTTACATTTTCAGCCTCCCCAAAATATCCTGAACGGTATTTGAACAACAGAACGTGCCATTTGTGAAATGTATGGGTACACATTTTTTTATTCTAAGCAATGCTAATGTGCCCTTAGATACCACATACTGCTACCCTCTTAAGGCTTCTGAAGGTGAAATTATCATCCACAATACCATCATAAGAGAGGAATAAAGACGGATTACCTGGGGTTAAGAGGATGACTGACATAGTGATGAGTGAGCATACAACTAAAATCACCAGCAGGGCAATAGCAATTCCCTTCCAGTTTCTCTGAGGAGGGCTGTTACTTCCCAGTTCCTACCGAGATAGAAAAAAAAAGTTTCATAATTATACATGCTCCAAGAGAACTGTATTCATAAAGGAATGATTTAGTGCTCAGCACAATCACAGTATGAAAGCTGATTAGAATCTTTTTCCTCTTTAGAAGCTCATTTAATTATTCATAGGTGCATATACTTATAAATGGCTATCTTTTGGGGGGCAATCTGATTCCCTAACAGACCAGTCAGCAGAGCTTTATACCTGCTGTCCGAAATGTAAATGGTGTTAAAACGCAATGAGTATAAACGTTAGGACAATAGCCAAAATCCTCTGCAAAGTAATTATGGAAATAAAGTGTGCCCGTTTACATTTCTTGCTACAATCATGATTTAAAGACAAATGTTCCTAAAGTACTGTAGACTACTTTTCTAACTGGAATGGGGAGACAAAGTATTAGCAATAGGAAAATAACTCAAAATGCCCCTCACCACAGAGCACTGCACATTTGGCAACACAACAGGTCCTTGTTAAACTGCCCCCTGCCGCTAATAGAAATGAACAGGATGTTGTAACTAAATTAAATGAGTGCTTCTCTATCAATAGTTAATGGCATTCTCTCCCTGGCAGCATGTATGATATTGACAAGGAGGTAAGATTGATGGGGAAGGATAAAGCTGAGCATCTCTCACAACACATGTTGTAAAGCTTTTCATTTTTCAGATGATCTATTTTCTACTCTGTTGACTAGAAATGTGTGAGCATAATTCACCAAAGCAAAGAACAGGCCCTACTGGTTTGAAATAAATGCCGTATTTTTGTTGCAATAAAGTTTATTGAACTCTCAGCTTCCCTTTTCAACCTTCCTACCCCCTCAACCTCTTTTCATCTTTACCCAATACAACCTATTTTCTTCAGAAATAGCTAACTGATTTTGGGACAATGAAACAAAACATGAATGTATCCAATTTAATATTGGTATTCAAATCACCCAAGAAACGTAGAGCAGGCTTGCTTAAAAAAAAAAAGATGAAAAGAATAGCAATCATTTAATAAATTATAAATAGAATTCTGAGACTCATAGATGAAAGCATTGAAGCATATTTTCATACGGTGACTTTAGCATTCAATTCTTCCATAAACATGCTAGCCTTAAAGCACTAGGACATAATTAAAGATAAATTGATAGCACAGAACTCAAGAGGAAACCAGACACAGGAGGTTTTGTAGGTTTCCTTTAGTTTTGTTTTTTTTTTTCCTTTTCTCAGGTCATACGCTTCAATTTTATCTTTCATTCTGGTGTACCAAATCTAGTAGAGGGCAATTCCTTTTTAATTTATGAAACAACTCTTTCTCAAATAATTCCTCCTTCATTTCAATTAGAATTTCCACTCATATTTTTCACAAAATCAAGACAGCGGGTCTCAAAAAGGGTCCCAGAGTTGGTAGCTTTACAAGAGAAACATCAAACCAGCAGTAGTTGCCTTATGACTATAAACCCTTTTCTCAAATGCAAGGTTAACTGTAGGTTTCTGGGGTGAGTTCCCTTACACAGAATGTGTGTGGCATGATGATTGCAGATTCTTTATGGAAACGCCCTTCATCATGACTACTCAGAAGCCAGGGTGAGAACCGGAGAGCCACAGCTATAAGTCAAAGTCAGCAATGGTCACCATGTTGTAGAACACTCATCGCAAGTACTAAGAGCAGCATGGAGGAAGGGAGCAGGAGCCCAACAGAGGACCTGGTGCCTGGGACAAGAACTATAAACAAATTCATATTTATTAACTCTGAAGTAGGATAGTCAGATATTATTGCTCCTATTTGCAAGGAAAAAGGAATAGAAATTTAGCAATTATTGCTGAATTTTCACTCAAGTAATAGAATCAACAATAAATTATAAAGTCATAACTACTAATTCTGACCTTAATGCTCTGTCATTCTAACTTATGGCTAATTATTAGAGAAATCACTTCAGCTTCTGAGTATCACATATGCATGTAATGCCTACTGGGCATTGTTTAATACAAATACTAGTTTTGTGTTATACTGCATCATCTTGCTATGTCTGCCACTGTACTGAGTGCTTTATATGCATAATATCCCTCAATCCTCATGCTAATCTTGTGCAATTATTACTATTTTGACAAAGTTGCAGGGGAGCAAAATGGGATTAAGAGAGATTAATAACAAATCCACTTACTGTTAATAAGGGGCAGTTCTGGAGGATCAGTTCATAAAGTCTGGCTACAGAGACCACACTCTTAGTCACTACAATATGGTGCTTCAAAAAAATAAATATTTCTAGAATCAATGAACCAATCATCAGTCAATGATTTGGACCTCTTCATCATAATAGTTGGACTGTCATAATTTCCATTTAAGGGAATTCACAGTAATGTAAAAGCAATCGTGAGTTTAGTAATGCTTTTGGATAAATTTATATTTTTCCAGAGACAGCAGACTGGGGAAATATGCCATTTTAAAATGGTAAATCTATATGAGAAAATAATCTGGCTCCTCTAAAAACATCCATCAATTCACAAAGCATCGACGACCTCCTGTTTAGTAACTGCTGACTTAATGATCTCCTCATCTTTCTCTCCAACCTACATGTCTTACATTCTATTAATATATAAGCCATGGTTTTACTTCTGTCACTCTATTGTTCAAAGGCCTTAAAGGTCTGTACATTACCAAAAGGATCAAGTACACATGGGTTCGTCAAGCTCCAGTTTCCTCAATTGCATGCGCTTTTCAAGAAGGAATCATGAACCCTAATCTGGTCTGACTACTATTTCCCATACATAACTCACCTGATTCAGCCTTCAGATTGTTAGCTCTGTTCTACCCAATCCCTTTTATATGCATCCAACTACAAACATTGTCAATCAGTCAGATGCCTTTTCTCTAAGGCGTGTTCCCTAGTTATGCAAATGAGATCTGATTTTCCTTATGGGGGGGAGGTGCCCAATGCACTCTACCAACAGGTTCCAATCCAGCTCTGCATTGTAATAACTATGATACTGCAAATAAGTTTTTAAACTGAGCCTCAGATTTCTCATCTGAACAAATGGAATAATAGTGAGAATTATTTTTAAATAACAGGTTTAAGCCAGATAATCCATGCAAAACTCTTACCAAGTGCACAATAAGAAAGTTTACAACCAAAGAACTTTCTGGAAAGTTCTTTTCTTCAATACACTTGCACAGATTACTCTTTCTCATCATTGAAGTATCATTTAAATGCTCCTTCCTCGGAGAAACCGCTCCTGACCATCCGTTTTAAAATAATATTTCTTGTTCCTTTTTGCTCCCTCACTCGGCATTAACTTTATTCTTCTAAGCATTATCACTTTAGGGTATATCATACGTCATATAGCAAATCATGTCTATTATGAAATATATTAATCTGTTTAAATGTTTGTTATTTGGCTCACACCTCCAGAATATAAGCTCTAGGATGTTTATCTTATTTATGCTATAGCCCTAAGATTTTGAATGTTGGCACATACCGGGTGAGCCATAGATAATGCAGAATGAATGAATGAATCATAGCTGCTACCATGATAACGATGATGGTATGGCAAAAGTATTGGTGGTGATGATTAAAACCTCCCATAAAATTCCTGTTGAAATATTAACTTCATAAAAGTAAAAGTCACATCCTAAAGAACAGTAGATTGCTCCCAACAGTCTGGTTCTCTCAATAAGTGTTTAGAATATAATTGCTCAATTAATTAAGGGATATAGTTGGTGACTGGAAAGGTTATAGTGCTACTATGCTATTAGTTAAATACATGTTGACAGAAAACTTTTGAAATTTGGCTTCTTGCTTAAGATTAATTTGTCTGCAATTATTCTTAAGCCTCATTGATCACATGCTTGGATTCCAAAACTGTTGTCAGTCTTCAAGTTGCCTCCTTCTTCAATGACCTCCTGCATAACAATTTCTTTTGCTGGGGGAAGTGGGCCTAATTGATTTTGCTACTGTGACTCCCTACTACCCAACACCTGGAGGCAATCAACTGCACACACCAGGGCCACAGAGCAGGTATGATGCTGTGTAGTAGCACAAGAAATGGAACACATAACAAGCTTGCAGCTGTGGCCATCTGTATACTCTGGCATCAGACCAGAATCTATGTTGGGTTATGATTCCCCCAGGAGACTGTTACAGAGTCAAGAATGAATATTTAATAATCCATATATAGTGTGGTTTTTGTAAATCAGTCCTCCAGGAGATGGATTTATCAGCTGAAACACTTGTGTTCAATTTCAGTTGATATTCATTGCTGAGACTGTCTTGAAACACATTGGTGTTATAGACCAAGCTAAACTGGACCTCTAGCCTAGCTACGAATGTTGTATCTGCAGCCAATCAAGCCACTCATCTGCCTCCAGAGAACAGTTTACTTTACAAGACTGAATGCTATATTAATAGTTTATCTAAATCCAAATGCATTTTTATTTGTTCAGATGCAAAGAGAAAAATCCTGAAAATCATAAGCAGAAAAAAATGCAAGATGTCTATATCATTTCATTTGGCATAATCAGGAACAAAGTTCAACTACCACATTCAGTTTTCTTAAAAAGAGTATATAGTGAAAGATAACAAAATTATTGAGGGTTTTTATAAAAAATGTTCCAATTATAGTTTCCTTTAGAAACACAAAGTGTATTCATTTGCTGTATGCATGATGAGAAGATATATGAGCGCTTTATATTAAAATAGTTTCAAAAAGTGCTGACATTTGGAGGAATAGGAGAAAAACTTTCATTGAGATGTTGAAATTATGTCTGTTGTTTGGACTTGGGTGTGCTTTAATAAAAATAGATATTCTTCAGTCATATGCCTATCTTCTCAAAAACACAGGAAAGGTAATCTGAAATATTTTTAGTTCTGCTTGAAAAGGTGAACTTATATTTTAAGCCTTAGAGTATCAGCATTTATTACATTGACTCTCAGTTCAGTTTTCAATACAAGCACATCAAACATCCAATAGCTCAATCCTTCACTTTTCTTTTACTCCTTTGCGATACTTTATTACTTGAAAACCCTTCTGATGTGCTTAAGCCTTCACAAACAAAATCTCTCAAAGTTTTATGAAATAAATTCAATAAAGTTCCTATGATTTAAAAAATGGAGCAATACATTCTGTGGTTCATTTTCTGCTAAGCAGTTCAAAGGTTTGAATTATTTTTATTTTCACATTCTCAACTATGAGTAGATTACAGAGGTCAGAAAACCGTCCAGAGATAGGTATAATGGATTAATGCAAAACTGTCGTATAGAAAGTTAAAATACTTTTAAATTTCATGTATCATTTCAAGATATTAGAGAAATGGTATTTTAGAGCTCTTTAAATAAAACCCTGGGGACAATTGATGCAATATTCTTTTATAGCACAGCTAAGAAAAGTTTATTCAGTTCTGACTTGAAAAACCTGAAGATACGAAGACTTAACAGAACAATTCCATTTAACAAAATGTGCAGGAGTAATTTTGGGTGCAAGAGCTTACACTAGGTGGCAGCTGGGAATACAAAGAAAATAAGACCTGCCCCCAATAAGCAAAAGTTTGCTGAAACTGTGCAGAAATCTCTCCGTGTACGCTCCGAGAGTCTTTTCCACTATGGGCAGTTAAGTGCTGGGAAAGCAGTGTAGAAACGCAGCCCATTGAGTGCCGGTTCTAAAACCATCCTGAGTCATGTTTTACCTAAAGAAACTGACCCCCAACTTGGTTTCCCAGAGACAAACATGGACGCCAAAGTTTATTCCAATTTACTGTTACTCTTAAAATTTTGTGTCTTTCACAAGTAAATTGTCATCAATCACTCTTTCAAAACCTCACTTACAGAGTCCTTCCTAAGTGACTTGTTTTTCATGAGAATTCACACATATATTAATGCATTACTCTTAGTGGACAAAGCTTATTACCTACTTGCTTACATGCAGCTAACACTTCATGGTGAGATTACTGATGATCAGGGTTGAAAGGGTGGCTTTTCTGTGGTTTCAGTACTTTCCCTATATGCTTTAAGGCCACGACTGTCATTGTTTTTAAATAGCACTTGTCACATTAAGGACATTTTAAAAAGGCAGAACACTACACAACTGTCTTAAATTCAGCCTCGTTATGATGTCGGGACATTGCTTCTTTCTCATAATCATTCTCTCACCTATCTGGTGGCTCTAGGAATTTCATCATCCTTTCCCAAGCTACTGAAATTGAGGAGACTGACAGGTTTTCTTGTTTTGTTTTGTTTTGCTTCTTTCTTTAAAGTAAGGATTTCTTCAAAGGACACCTGTTTGCAAGGTTTTTATTTCTTATATTTATTTTTTTTGAGTATGACAGCCAATTGTAACCAGACAGCTGCTGAGGCATTTTTGGTCCAACTGCTCATTGGTTTTTAACCCAGACCAAGTTTCAACATCAGATTTATGCCATTCTCCCTTCCCTCCAACTTTGGAGCAACTTGGAAATTAATTCATTCCCTTCGGTTTATATATTATGTTTCTCTACTAAGCCCCAAACTGCAGTATGGATTCCTCACATTTTAAGCACAAGTTTCCATTCCTTCTACATATAAGAGAGTCCTTCCTACACAGCAGTATTTGTTGCTTTGGAACTTTTTGTGTTATTACAAGCGATTTAATTGTGAACTTCTAAATAAAATATTCTTAAGCAACTAAAGTAACAGGGATTTTCTAACCCCTAATATAATACAAGGTTAAATGGATAAGGACAAACTAGGAAATCACTGTATTTTGATATGGGAAATCAGAGGAGAAGTTATTAATTTCCTTTTGTTGCTATGAAAATTCACTTTGCACATTCAGTCAACATTTCCTTAAAAAGGGATACTGGATGTGGTGAGATTGTATTCAGTATCCCCCTTTTAAAGGAATTAGCTGCAAGTATAGCATAACTGTTATGTAGTAATAGAAGCTGCCCAGATATTCTCAATGAACAATGTGTAGAAAATATATTTTTAGAAAAGGACTCCAAGTAGACTTTTTTAAAAGGATGTGGCTTGAGTCTATACAAATACTCACTTAAAAATTCAATGATGTACACATTTTCAAAAATAATAACTGAAAAAATTTATAAAATGGAATGGATCAATAAATATAAAAGAAATTGAGAAAAATTTCAAGGATCTTGCAAGTACAGGGCCGCAGGTTTTGGCTCCAAGAAAAAAATTACTGTACCATTTAAAACATTTGAGAGTATATTGAAAAAAGGGGAAAAATCCCCACTTTATACTAAGATCGCATTGCCTCAACAATACAGCTGGAAAAGACAGCACAAAAATAAACCTCAAGCTTAATTTAAATCAATCGATAAATGACAATACACTAAATGAAATTTTACAGATTGTCAGAGTTTATTAAAAAGAATAATTAACTATTACCAAATAGTGTCCACTACTGGAGATATTGTTATAGTTTCCTACAACATACCAATAAAGAATACTGATTAAGAAAATATGATCATAGCAACCTCTTCTCATATTCAATTTTTACAGTTAACACTTAGAGTTAAAATTGCCCCTAGACTCACAACCTTTCAGTTTCCTTGTTTATCCTGCTCATCTGGTGCGATGAAAAATGCTAAATGATGTTCATATTTTTTTTAGATTCTCATAAGTTATACATTTTTCCAAATTGTGTTAGTTAATATATTTATTCCATTGACCTGCTTGACATAGTGACTAAACCAGTGCTACTCAAACTATGGGCCATAGAACAACTGTATTAACATCACCTGGGAGATTGTGGAAAGGCAACATGAGCATCATCACTGCTATTTGCTTTCTTGTGTTTTTTCTTGATTTAGTTTGGTTTGTCCACCCATTATTTTTTTATAGGTCTAACAACTTTGTAATTGGGCATTTATCACTGTCCAAGAGTTATGACTGATGGTAAACTGCTCCTAAAAAGCATTACCCATTAAATTAGAATCAAAACAAAGATGACCATCATCATCAATATATTGTGGAGTCTTAGTTTTACAAGGTCTAGAGTGAAGATTTAGAGTTCTGAGATGGGGCTGAAGTAACCGTGATTCTGAATATGTAAACACTTAGTTCACAACAGTAACATTCACAGTAGTAGAAGGCACATTAAATTACTCTAGAAGAGTTTAGCATCCAAGGAAAGAAATGCCACAAAACTTTACTAGAAGACTTGTAAGACCACGTGAAGGACAGATGTAAAGGATCACTCAATCCCTGTTAAGGCGAAATGAGTATTGCAAAGGTGTCCCTTCTTTCAAGATTAATCTAACAATTTTAGGAATTCCACTGAAAATCCCCCAAAAAATTCTTTTTCTTAAACTGCTAAAATGATCTTGAAGTTCATCTGGGAAAATAATCTTATGAAAATAGAAGAATTTCTTAAAAGAAATAATCTGAGATATTAAAATGCCAAAAAAATTCATGCTAATGAGCAAGTATGGTATTAACAGGAAAACAGATTAGGAGAAAAATATTTTTTTAGAAAAGGTACACACACATACACATAAAGACATAATTGTTTGTATTTTTCTTTCCACTTTCTCACTACACCTTTTTACACAGAAAGAAAATTGGGCTTTCACACAATACTTCAATGAGAAATGCCTTCATGATCTCCAAGGTGCCAAATCAGAGAGTCAATTTATGCGTGATCTCACCTGACCTCTTAGCAGCATTCTACTCCATTAACTGCTCAATCTTCCCATGAAATCCTGTTCTCGGTTTCTGTGATGTTACTACATCCTGGTTTTCTTCCCCGTTTTCTTTCCTGGTTTCTCTGAGACTTACCTATAAACACTGGAGCACTCTATGGCTCTGTCCTGACCCACCTCTTTTCTCTACCTGAATGTTATTCCTCATTTGATACCACTTTACCAATCATTCACATTTACTTTCCACTTTACACATTAATATTAAAAAGCAAACACACTAACAACCTGTTTTGAAAAGAGAGAAAAAACTAAAAAGATTGCTCTCTGTGAACAGATAACTAAAAGTATCATCAGCAGTTATTTTGCACAGAGCATACTGCATCATACAATTGCTCATTAGACTCATGGCCATTCACAGTTTCTGATTTTTAATCTCTGATTCTCAAAGGCAAGTAGCATAGCAAAATATGCTATGTAGAGTGCATGCTTTGATCTAAGGTTTGCACTTTTCAAAATTGGGTTTCGTAGTAGGTCCTTCTATCACCCTATCTAGATAATTCCTGAGGTCAGTGCAATCCATTGATCAGTAGCATCAGCAACATGTGAAAATCCCTAAGAGATACAAATTGTTGAGCCCTGCCCAAGACTTCTGGATCTGCAGGCTGGGCCTGGGAAAACTAGGCCATCATCTCAGAGCTTGATTGCAAGAGATAAGCAGGCTTCAAACAGAATCTGCTAAATCTGCCCCAAATTCTAGTATTTTAACAAACTGACCTCTTGCTTACAGGGGGGCAGAGAAGCTGGTATTTCTCATAGTATTTCATAATGCCTGGCACATTTTTTGATACAATATGCAACCACCATATTTACTGAGATGAATGTAACAAAATAAATTTTTGGCTTTATGAAATGTTTCATCTTTATCTTGAAGTTACTTTCAGAATTTCAATTCTTAATTTTCAATATACTTTTAAAAGTGATTTTATATCAAGATGTGATATAAAACTAGGTTGACAACATATTATCTAGCACACTGTGGAATATTTATTGCAGAGAGTTTAAAAATATTAAATATACTACTGTGGTCAGTCCACATTAATAATTACTTGTGTGATTTAAGATAAATCTTTTATCTTCTTAGACCGCAACAGAAAGAACAGCATATGCCCAAGCTATGCTACTGGGTTTTGTATGATGCTGCAATCATATCTCAAAACCTATCTTTCCTTTTCTACCTACTAGATACATCAAAGCCTCCTTTTCCTCACTTAGAGAATAGAGGTGATATTGCATACTCGCATAGAATTTTTGAGTTTTATAAAAAACGATGGAAGTGAAAACTCTTCACAATCTGCTTATTCTAAGTGAATTTTAGTTTTATAAATATGTCTCAGAAATTTAAAGAATAAAAGAAATCTATATATTATTGTTTGTAAGGATTAACCTTCATTGAATCAGGAAAAAGAGCAGTTCCCTCAAAACAGACAGATTTAAGATTTGTGTAATCCCTTAATGGATATACATATAATTTTTGGGCCTAAACATGACCTTAACCTGTTGCTAAGGTAGATGTCAATATATTTTGGATGGACAGATGGAAGGAAGGAAGGGAGGGAAGAAGGAAGGAAGAGAGGGAGGGAGAGAGGGAGGGAAGGAGGAAGGGAGGAGGAACTTCAGATGAGTCATTGTCCTCAAATAAATAGAAGTGTAGTTGGGAAGAGTAATCATTCATTAAACATTAGAAGGAAAATACAGAAAAAAATATTTTTAAAATATTCGAAATCTGACATAAAATGCTAGATATGACAGGAATCCAAAGAAGAGAAAGAAGCCTGTTGCTATTAAAATTAGATATTCTAAAGACTAAATCAATTTAACCCTTCCCTAGTTAAAGGGGACTTTAATAAGGGACCATGAGCTTCTGTGCAGAAGGCAGAGAAAGGTCACCTCAGGCTGAGGGAACCTCCATTCACAGGTCCAACACGGTGAATTTAATGTGCTTCTTTCTCCAGTGGTTAGATGAAGAAAAGTGGTCAAGATTCCAAGCAAAAGTTAAGAAAATAGTAAAGCCATTGGCAAAATTCGAATGCTTGAAAAGAACAAAAGGTACTGCAGCAGCAAGCCAAGTTTCAAAACTGACAGTATTAACTTGCTCTTCGTAACAAGTGATGTGGGTGAGCTTCTGGGGAGAAATTTGGCAATTCACCGAATCTCAACATTTTAACTAACTGTACTTCACCAGTACTATCTCCCAGGCCAAAAGTCTTCCTGGTAGTATGACACTGAGTCAAAATTGGAGCTCCCTCACTTCCCCAGGGAGCCAGGGCCAGTTCTTAGAAAGGCAGGTGGGAAGAAAAGTCGGTGGCTGAAAAGAATTCATCTCTGTGTAGAAGCACCGTTAGCATTCTCAAGAGGTTGAAATTGATAATGAAATGGAAATATTTGACATATCTCAAAACTTTATTTTTTTCCACATGCTTATTTATTCTCATTAATTTTTTAAAAATCTCATTAACTGTATCAAGTATGAAAAGATCAGAAAACTGAGCATTCATCCCATGATGAAAATTTTCAACTCTGCCTTTTAAATAGTAGGAATGCAAGTAGAGTTACATTTTTATAAAGTTTAAAAATTGCATGTATGTCATAGGAGAATGTCTTTCCAGTTCCTTCTTCAGACACTGAAATTTAATATTATCTTAAAAAGGCAGCTGAAGCTAAGGCAGCAACTTAAACATTTATTGTTCAAAAGAAAGAAAAAAATAAATTAATGAAATGGGGCAGAACAGGAACTGAATGTACTTTTAATTATTTTTACTGCTTTTACCAATAAAAATTTTAATAAGTACCACATAGGTATTTAAAAAAAGGAAATGAAAAAAATTCTACTTCTGTATTTCAATGGGGATTAATCAATATTCCTATGCTCCTTTTAATTAGAAATGATGTTAAGCATGTGCATGCTTTAACTTCTCTACAACCCTGTGGTTTAAAAACAGATTTTAATGTGGGTTTATCCTATACACACAGAGTAACAATGAAAAGAAATAAAGTTATCAGAGATTTGGACCTTTCATTAAAAACATACAGTAAGGGAATATTCTGGCTATTTTTCAGAAACTCCATGGACCAGGAATAATTAAATGAACCCAAGGTAAGTTACACTTTATCTGCCTAAGTGTGCACCATAATTCATTTGCACTCCTCTTAATGGAGGGCTTCCCAGGCTGAAATTTTTGTGGGATGAGTAAGGCAATTACTCGCCTCAAAGCCAGTCAATGTTTCTATTCATCAGTTAAAGAGAGCCTTTTTCCCCTTTTCCTTCTGAATAGAGTAGCCAGTGTCCTTAGCAGTCCCAGGAATGCCTGGTCAGTACTACGCTTTGAAAATACACCATCCCCATACACTTGCAAAGAGGTCTGATGCAAAAGTGTATTTTGCCTGGAATATTTGATTAGGATAGTTTTAATCTAAATTCAAGTTTCCCTTTTGTTTTGCATTTCTTATCTTTTTTATTCTCCAAGAGAAGGGAACAGGATTCCATGGGCATGTTCGTGTGTGTGTGAGGCATCCCACCTGCCAGGGGGGATCAACTTTGGTCTCCAATAAAAGCATCACTGCATTGTCCGCATGATAAGCATCGAGTCCGTGGTGGTGATCTCGGTGAGCATTCTGACCATTTGGGGATGTCTAATAGTTGTCTCAACCGAAATCCATGGGTGGGAGGGTGCCCATATTGACAGGAAGTCACGACTGGGAAGCTTACCAGGGTAGACCCAGCCGTTTTTCATGTTGTTATGCCTTTTAGCCCCAATTCTGAAGATGACATTAAAGCAGTTCTTTAAAAATGCAGGGCTGTCAATATCATTTTCTTTCCCAACTCTGCCTCCACCCCAAAAAAAGACAAACAGAAAGAAGAAAACAAAACAGTAGCAATAACCATTCCAATTATAAATTTACAAAAGCTAATAAAAAAATGAACAAAATCTACCTACTAGAATATGAAGTCCCTACTGGCTGCATTCCTTGTCTCTTTTGTCCACCGTATCCACAGTGGTATTATAGACCCGTGCTTAGCAAGGTCTCAATGTATATATGTTAACGAAATTAATCTCCATTCAGAAGAATACTGCCTTTCTAGGTAAACCTACTAATCCCTCAACATACGCCCACAGAACTCGTGACAATGTTTTGTGCCTCTCCACCATGACTGATGATGCCCTCAAGGCTGCTCCAGTCACCCTTGGGTCTTCTCAGGGCACCTTGGCTTCCCCTCATGGTAGTACTTATGAAACTACCTGTGCTTGTCCAGCTTCGTGTGTCTCATCCGCTAGAGTATAACCCTCACCCTCACCCAGCTTCAAGCTAAAAGAATCATAAAGTTGTTTCTTTTTATTTAATTAGAATATTTGTAGGTTTCAGAAAAATAATGTAGAAGATATAGAATCCTCATACTCCCTTCATCATACCCAAAGTTTTCCCTATTATTGATATTTGCTTTAGTGTGGTATCTTTGTTACAATTGATGAAACAATATTATAATTATACTATCAATTATAGTCCGCTGTTTCTGTTAGGGTGTTTGTTTTGTACAGTTCTAGTTTTAAAATTTTTATTCTAGAAACATTATTTACAAAAACTGAAATTTCCCCTTTTAACCACATTCCAAAATAAACTTTAGTGCTATTGATTCCATTGACAGTGTTCTGCTATCATCTCCACTATTCATTACCAAAATGTTTCCATTATCCCAGACATAAACTTTGTACCAACTAAGATTTAACCCCATATTCCCTACTCACACACTGTCCTCTGGTAACCTGTTTTCTAGATTCCAATTCCATGATTTTTTTTCATCTAATTACAGGCATAACTCAGAGAATTGACGGTTCAGTTCCAGACTACTGCCATAAAGTGAATAACACAGTACATCAAATCACACACATTTTTGGTTTCCCAGTGTATATAAAAGTTATGTTTACACTTTACTATAGAGTATGCAGGTGTGTAGTAGCATTCTATTTTTTTAAAAAGATTTATTTCTCTCCCCTTCTCTCCCACCCCTGTTGTCTGTTCTCTGTGTCTATTTGTTGCGTCTTCTTTGTCCGCTTCTGTTGTCAGCGGCACGGGCATCTGTGTTTCTTTTTGCTGCGTCATCTTGTTGTGTCAGCTCTCCGTGTGTGTGGCGCCATTCCTGGGTAGGCTGCACTTTCTTTCGCGCTGGGTGGCTCTCCTTACAGGGCGCACTCCTTGCGCGTGGGGCTCCCCTATGCGGGGGACACCCCTGCATGGCAGGGCACTCCTTGTGCACATCAGCACTGTGCATGGGTCAGTTCCACACGGGTCACGGAGGCCCGGGGTTTGAACCCGGGACCTCCCATGTGGTAGACAGATGCCCTAACCACTGGGCCAAGTCTGCTGCCAGCATTCTATCTAATAAAGCAATGTATATATTTTGTTAAAATGTGACACAGAGACATGACGTGCACACGTGCTGTTGGAAAAATAGCATTTATAGACTTGCTCAACTCAGTTGTCATTAACCTTCAATTTGTAAAAAAACAACAGCAAAGTATCTGCAAAATGCAATAAAGTGAAGCACAATTAAATTGTGTATGCCTATATTTAATATCATTGAGATCACACAAAATTTATCCCTTTCTAGAAGGTGTATTTCACTCAATATGATGCCCTCGGGGATCATCCATGCTGTTGCATGTATCAGATCTTTGGTTTTGGTGTTTTTTTATTACTTAATGATATTCGCTTGTAAGCACGTAACATATTTTATTTACACATTCATCGGTTGATGAACACTTGGGTTGTGTTACAGTTTGAAGCTTTTTGTGGATTCCAGAAAAGATCAAGTCCTCAGAGCTAATCCCTCCCAGTGTATGCAAACCTACTGCAAGTGGGAACTCCTGATTCACTTCTGCTTAGGGCCTTTGATTAAATGGTTTGACACAGAGTGGGTCTTATTCTTTACTGGAATCCTTTACAAACTGAGGACTAAAAGCAACAGACATGGGGAAGAAAGAGCAGAGACAGAGAGAGGCCTCCAGAAATTGATGAGTCCATGGGGGAAAAAAAAGCCAAAACAACCCACAGGCCCAGAGAAGAGGAGAGAGAAAAGCAGATAGTCACTGTGCCCTCACATGTGCTTGATTGTACACTGCCTTGATCTGGACGCTTTCATGGCCTCAGAACTAAAGGGTTTTTTTCTGTTTCTTGTTTATTTGTTTAGGAGGTCCCAGAGATTGAACCCAGGACCTCTTGTATGTGAAGCATGTGCTCAACCACTGAGCTATAGCTGCTCCACAGAACTGTAAGCTTTTAACCTAAGAAATTCCTATTATAAAAGCCAACATATTTCTGGTATATTGCTCCCAGCAGCCTTTCACAAACTAAAACAGGTTGCTTCCATCTTTTGTCAGTTATGAATAATGCTGCTGTGATCATCAGTATGCAAGTATCTGATCAAATTCCTGCCTTCAACTCATTTTGGTGTATACCTAACAGGGGGGTTGCTGGGTCATACATTAATTTTATAATTCTTGCAATCTTTTGCTGCAAATAATTAAAAGTGTATTTCCGGGGCTTTTGTTCCTCAGTTATCTGATCCATAAGTTTGTATCCAGCTAGTGAAATGACAGAGATATCCTTTGGTGCGATGTGCTAACAAAAACAACAGGAAAAAACACCTCTCATCCGCTCTGCAAATTGGCTCTGCTTTGACTAGTGCTCTCCTTCAGAGTTTAGTTCTCCAGTCAAGAATATCAGCCTCAGGCAAATGCAAAGTGCAGGATACTCTGTCTTATCTGAGCCTGAGTCTTGGACCTGGACTTGCGCTCTCCTTGATCTTTAGAATTCCCCCATAGAGAGGAATTTGAATGTCCCCTCTACTCCCCATGAAACAGACTTTCTCCCCATCCTGGGTGCTCTATCCTGTGACTTAGAATGGGTAATCCTTTGTCCCAGGCCACTTTGACTTAATTGTTTCTTGCACTGCTTTGGCTGTCCACGCATGCTTCTACCTGCAGGACAAGTTCTAGGAGGGCAAGTCAGAGATGAGTGTCCAGGGTTCAGTCTCTAGGTCTGCCACTTGACAGACTGGCCCTAAAATACAGGCACCCTAGTGTGCACACAGGAGTGATTCTGCTTCCTCTGGGACAGGGCCAGATTCCCACAAGGGCAGCACAGGCAGGCTCCACTCAGCACTGGGGAGGGAGTGGAGGAGAGGCCAGGGGGCTGGAAGCATCTCCTGCCACGTTTCTATCTTGTGTTCTCTTGATTCAGGATTCACCCAGTTACTGCAACCCTTTAACCATTTTCCGGAGCCTGAGAAACATGCCTTCATCAGTTTTTGCTAATTGTTCAAAGATTCTATGGAAGAATGGCATCTTGCAGCATCTTACACCACACGTTGTTCAAATAGAAATTAGAAGTAATGCTTTTGTTGAGTTTCTAGGCCTAAATGCTGATATTTAAGGACTTCCAGTTTCTGGATTCTTCCTGTGGCTTCTCTTTCTGTGTCCAATTTCCCTTGCTTACAAAGTCTTCAGCTTCATTAGATTAAGTCCCACCTTCATTCAATTTGGGCATACCTCAACTAATAACATCTCCAAAGGTTCTATTTACAAATGGGTCCACATACCCATAGGATCAGGGGATGGGACCTGATCATGCCTTCTGTGGGGGACATGATTCAATCCCCAACACACAGTATATGACACATATATCTAGGGAGTGCAGAATGCACAGGGCTATGGCTCCATGAAGTCCAGTCACCATCTCATTGTGGGTATTGATGAATATGTTGAAAAGTAATGAGTCTATGAAGAAGACCTAGCCAATGACCATTTCATCGTCATAAAAGACCACTTCTGAAATTCCCATGGCGATATCACTCACAAAATGTAACCAGTAATAGTTATTTCATTCTTATTACTGTATGGGCTTAAAGTCAACATATCTATCATTTAAGGTGTTGGTGGCAAAGTATGTGAATAAATTAAATATTGATATATTGGCCATTTAAATGGATCATGAAGACATATCTATGGTATTAGATATAGTAAGACTGTGCTTTATCCGACATTTAAAGAGGAGAAACAAAGCATACCATTAAGTTACCTGCAATTAGAAATGTGTGGTGAGTAAATTTCAGTATATTATGTTGGTTAGTAAAGCTAATTTTTTTGTGAGAATTTTTTTTGTTTCCACATTTAATAACATGATTTAAATGACCTTGAGTTTTGAGTGTGGGGTAGGTGGGAGAAGTGGGATGGGGCAGACCCTGACCCCCGGTCATCAAACCAACCCCAGCATCTGCCTTGGTGATTACAGGTAGAGAGATGAGCAGAGCAGCAGCAATTACCCTGCATCAGATACTAAAGCTGTCTTGCTTCATTTTCATCTCCTTTAAGGGGAGGCAGGAGTACTTTCTGCAGGTCAGTAAGAGTTTCCTCCCCAGGTCATGCAGAAACGTTAGATAAATCAGAGACAAATTGATGTGGCATGATTTATGAATCAAAAGGAAGTGTCCTTCTAAAAACTGTACAAACCAAGCTAGAGAGATGTTAACAATACTGATGTCAGTTATATCCTTTGGGCTAAGACACTGATGGCCACTTACAGGCTATCTTCACCGTTGTTCTCATGCCTGCTTTGTTTAGGCTCCAAACACATACTTCAAATTATTGTCTCAAATAGTGCAGCAAAATTTAAGCCAATCCTCATACAAAGGTCCTGTATGTCAAGAAACAGAAAACATAATGTGATAGACCATTACTGCATACATGTTTGGTAGTTTATTGGTGCCATATGACCTAAGGAAAATTTTTTGCAAAGGATTGGCACACTCCAATTCCTTTTCTATCAAAAGTATATCAAAACTGACTGCTTTACCAGTTTTATTATTAATTTTTAATGGGAGCCCAAAAAACAATAGCACGAAGGCCATTCAAAATAAACATTTCATCAAGAGGGACGAATACAATGAACTTCACTTCCTTCTTTTTTATCATCTTACTCTCAGCAATCCTAATCCACAAACTCACCTTCCTCCTCCACACATACCTGGCACTCGGGCACCAGGCAAACAGGCTCCCAAAACCTGTTCCAATGGCCATTGTTATGAATGAGTCAATACTGGTTTAATTCTTAGCCCTCAGCTACATTTTTTCGCTTTAATCTCTACAAGCTACCTGACACAGGAAGATAAATCATATTTTAAAAATCCAAAGTAAAAAAAGTATGCTGAATTTAAATGCTCCTAAATCTTCATTTGCAAATAACACCAGCATTTCTAAAGATTATAGAAAGAAAGAAATCCAGTCTGTCTTATCTTGAAGCAGAAATATTACCAAAAAAACATGCATCAGCCAAAATCTCTCCAAAGGTCATTAGAAGCCACTGCAGTGTAAACTTTTAATGATGTTCCCATACTGGTATTAGGACCCATAATAACTCTTTCTCAGAATTATTTTATTATAAAAATGAAACACAGAGGCTGTTTACTTCTGCAGTAATGAAAAAGGGTAAATACAAATAAATTAGGCAACGCACAACCTATGATTTACAACCTAACAATTTATTTATTAAAGCTAATGCAAACGTTTCCCTGAACACTATATAGAAACATAACTACAGTATGCATAAAAATTAGCATAAATTCATGTTATCCTGTTTTTAAAATTAGAGGCAATTAGAAAAAAACAACAGATGAAGTGTTTCATTAGCTATAAGATATCAATACTTTATTTCTACCAATACTGTAAGCACAAAATGAAACAGTGACCACAGGACAAAGAGAAGCAGATGTAATCACATATGGAAACCATAACCAGGTAGTTCCGGAGTTTTATTTGCAGCAATGGTAGTCCTTGGTACAAGAATCTGAGACAGCAGAAAGATATTCTCCTTCTCCATACAAAAGAGAAAGCCAGCAAGGAGGGCTGACTAATTTAACAATGCCCTTTGCTTACTGAGATCAATCGATCTTTAATCCATGCAGTGTGGTGCCGCTTATTCTGCTGAAAGGAAAAGACTTTCATCTAACAATGGGATGCCTGTTCTCGCCGAGTTCTAAAGGTCATTGGTGTTACACAATCCAAGATGCTTACATATACGGAAAAGGAATTTATAATACATCGACATATAATAAGATCCCTCCTACTGAACCCACCCTTTGACTTCCTGTTTTATGTTCATTAGAAGTGGGTTTGGAAGTATGGTGAATTTCATCACATTTCAACTTTACAGGCCATGAATCTTTCAGCTTATTAAACAGCAGGTAATAATTCTATTCTTTCAGACAAACAGCATGCTGATGACTTCCTGGGTGGTATAAGAAAAAATAGCAGTTGGGACATGGGCATCCCTGAGAAGATATATGGACCCTGGATCTCCTCTGGCATCTACCTAAATTTAGGACTAAATTCCTGAAGCTTCAGTGTTTTCATTCAGAATTCATAATAGGACGAACTTCAGAGTGTTGTTAAACGAGAGAATGATTTTGAACCCATAACACAGAGCTGGGCATATAACATGCATATAACATGCAGCAAATGTTAATTAACAGTTAAGAAAAGTAGAAGACCACACTTTATTCAAACACCATTGGAAAACTGAGAATTTGATATAATTTTGGGAAGAGGTTACAATTTTGGAGAAATAAAGAGAAATGACGTAGAAGATAAACCAGAAATTAATTTCATAGTGACTTCCAATGGACCCTTTACTCCACAGGTCCTTATAAAACAACTTTCTAATGTATTTCATCTGACAGAAAAACACATTGACTTTTCTCTTTGCCACTGAGCCAAAAGCTAGTGTTCTTTTGTTTTATCATAACTAATTAACATACCTGCCTCATCACACATAACATTTTGTGCTGTTAATTAAAAGTACAGGGAAAAAAATGACTCGATGCTTAAATAAGGTCTGAGAAATTTGAATATGAGTTCATGTTTTGACTTACTGAGACCACTCAGAGATTATAAATTAAAAAAAAAAAAATTAATAGGACTTGTATTAGTCAGCCAAAGGGGTCCTAATGCAAAATACCAGAAATCTGCTAGGCATTATATAGGGTATTTATTTGGGGCAGGAGCTTACAGATACCAGGCCATAAAGCATAGGTTACTTCCCTCACCAAAGTCTATTAGGAGCAAGATGGTTGCCGAAGTCTGCGAGGGTTCAGGCTTCCTGGGTTCCTACTTTCCTGGGGCTGGCTTTACTCTGGGCTTAAGGGTCCTTTTTTCCCAGGGCTTGCTTCTCTTTTCTCTGCATGCTGACTTCCTGGGGCTCCAGCTTAAGGCTTCAGCATCAAACTCCAACGTCAAAACTCCAACATCAGAAACCCCTCAACTCTGTTCTTCCCATTGCCTTTTATCTGTGAGTCCCAAATGGGTGGGGACTCAAGGCCCTAATCATAACTCAGTCATGCCCAGGTACAGATCAGATTACAAGCATAATCCAATATTTCTTTTTGGAATTCATCAATTATATCAAACTGCTACAGGACTTTTAAAGGATAATGCGTTATTTTAAAGCTAATGATCCCTGTCTATTGAATTGGTTGAATAGTAACATGATCAGAACAAACAAATCAGAGTATTTCAAAGAAAACAAAAGGAAAACAAACATAAACCAAAGACCATTCACATTGTGAAAGTAATTTTCATTTTGTTCACCCAAAATTAATAAGGTATATTACTAACAGCCAAGACTACATCAATATTGCACAGTATTTTTCAGCAGTTGATGTAGATTCTTCTTTTTGAGTTTTTTACTTAGACTGTCATAGAAGTTTGATAATGTGACAAAAATGATAGTTATTTTGCTGAAAATTGAGAAGATCACAGTCTAATATCTGATAGGTGCACTACCAGAAACAGTTTTAATAGTGATCAGAGAGATTAGAAATCAATGCCAGGGAAACGGACTTGGCCCAGTGGATAGGGCGTCCGCCTACCACATGGGAGGTCCGCGGTTCAAACCCCGGGCCTCTTTGACCCGTGTGGAGCTGGCCCACGCGCAGTGCTGATGCGCGCAAGGAGTGCCCTGCCACGCAGGGGTGTCCCCTGTGTAGGGGAGCCCCACGCGCAAGGAGTGCACCCGTAAGGAGAGTTGCCCAGCGCGAAAGAAAGTGCAGCCTGCCCAGGAATGGCACCGCCCACACTTCCTGTGCCGATGACGACAACAGAAGCAGACAAAGAAACAAAAAACAAAACGCAGCAAATGGACACAGAGAACAGACAACCGGGGGGCGGGGGGGGGAGGGGAATTAAATAAATAAATAAATCTTAAAAAAAAAAAAAAGAAATCAATGCTAGCTATTTTTCCCTTCTGTACCTGTTAATAGCAACCTTCTGACTAGGTTTTAATATTGAGCTAAGAGTGAAAATTGAGTTAAAAATAACCCTAGGCCATCAAAATCTCTAACGAATTTGTATCATATACATTATACTTAAGATAAAAAGCAAAAGCTCTCAAAAATGACTACTAATTATTTCAACTTTAAATAAAGCGATTAATATATAAATAAAATAGCAAGAAGAGAATCAGCCATGCACCATCACTTCCTAGCTAGCAGAATTTCAACAAAGTGCTCTTATGAAAATGTCATGAAGCTTTAGATCACAGTTTTTCATTAATCAGTCTGATTATGAATTAAAGAACATGCTATTAAGGTTGTAATATTATTATTGTAATATATGAGCTATTATTTCAGGCTTCACTAAGATTATTTATAATACTGTGAATGATCTGCATCTGCTCTGGGTAGACCAAGATATAGAATTCTGCACCATCTTTGCACTTGGACTGAGACCAGAAATGATATTAGGGTATGAAGGTACAAACTAGTAACAGATCTGAAGAAAATCCATGGCCCGATTATAAGATCCATTCCAAGAAAGGCACATGAATTAGGGTCCACTACAAGTTAAGAAAACACCAAAAGTCCAAGCAAGATTGTAAACACACATAGAGAGGTGATCCTTACGATGATGGGATTCTTTTCTTGAAAATCCAAACATGAGTAGGAGAGTGGCAAAAAGAGTGTTGGTATTTCAAGACCGAGCCAAGGCTCTGCTGTCCAAACTGGGCAATAGGGCAGGAGAAAAGAAAGTAAGAGTGTCTTGTCAGTGAGACTGAAAGAATAAGAAACTTCAAAATCTGCGAAGGGTGGTGGTTAAAAACGATAGCTTAAGCTGGACATTGTATTCTACCCCCAAACAAAGGTTAACTTCTCTCTTCCTTGATATTCAGTTTGTTTGGGTTCATTTTAATAAAAGCCAGCTGGTGTAAAATCCTAGTCTTGCACATGAATGTTAGCCCTTCTGCCTAAGATTATCCGAAGGGGAAGCCTTCTTGGCTCTAAACACAGTAGGGGTTAAACATAGTCTTTTTAATGGTTATCTTCTATAAATATATATAGGTAAGACATTGTAAAGATGATGCATAATAAGTTCTCTAATATAAGTTGAAAGTGGGATTTGAAGGTGGAAAAAGTTATAAGTTTTTAAGTCTACTTTCAGAAAATCAAGGGCAAATACATAAAGACAGAAGGAAAACATATTTCTCATAACTATCATCTAGTGGAAAGGAAGAAATAAAACTTACTCTCTTTGCAGATGGACAGCATGATTGTCAACTGAGAAAACATCAATGAATCTAGCAAAAAATTTCCCAGAACTAATAAGTGAATTAACCAATGCTGAGGGATACCTGTTAATACATAAAAATCAATTGTATTTATGTTTCCCAGCAATGAAGATTAGGAAATCTAAATTTTAAAAATATTACCATTTACAATAGCATCAAAATTGAGGGAAAAGAAAGGAAGACAAAAGATGTGTAAGATCAGTTCACTGAAAGAAATTAATGAAGACCTAAATAAATGGAAATAAATACCATGTCCATTGATTGAGAAGGCAGACTATTATTAAGATATCATTTCTCCCTATATTGATCTACAGATTCAATGTAATTCTAGAAGGCTTTTTGTAGGAATTGACAAGTTGGTTCCAAAATTTATAAGTAGATGCAAAGGACTTAAATAGCCAACTCCATTTTGAAAAAGAACTAAGTTGGAGGACTTGTACTACCTGATTTCAAAATTTGCTATGAAGCCACAGTAAACAGGACAGTATATTATGGTGTCAAGACAAATATAGATGAATAGAACAGACTATAATGCAAGAAAGAAACTCACACAAAAATGGATAATTGATTTTCAACAAGGCAATTCAATGTAGAAAGGAGAGTCTTTTTAACAAATAATACTGAAACAATTGGATAACTATATGAAAACCAATGATTCCCAACCTTAACTTAATACTATATAAAATTATTAACTTGAATGGTTATAGAATTAAATATTAAAGCTAATTTACTTATTTTCTGAAGAAAACCTGAGGGAAAATCCTAGTGATAGAAATGCTTTATATATAATTTGATTGCGGTTATAAGACCACATACATTTGTCAACTAATCAAGTCATGTATTTAAAATTGGTAGAGGAGCAGATGTGACTCAAGCGCTTGGGCACCCACTTCCCCTATGGCAGGTCCTGGGTTTGGTTCCTGGTGCCTCTTGAGGAAGACTAGCAGACAATGAGCAGACAGACAGAGGAGGGAGTCTCTCATGGGGTTGGGGTTGGGGATAACGAATTTTTAAAAATTGGTGAATTTTAGGATATGTAAATGATACCCTAATAAAGATGACCCATCCAAAGTTAGTTTGGGTGCGTAAAAATAGTGAGTTTCAATTAATTATAAAATTCATTTTTAAAGGAACTCTTTAAAATATTGAGTGATGACTGTAGCATAAAATTCTGTTGGATTTTTTTTTTCTTAGACTCTTTTGTGAAAGCATATGTTATATATATGCCTGCAGCTCTTTCCTATTAGTACTAAAGATATTCAAGTTACTTCTTGTTCCTACAAACTCTTTAGCATGAGGAAATATATCTACATGGACTCTCATTTCTTCCTTTAATGAGATCTCTCCAGTCTCATCTTAAGGAAAAGATATATTACAAATAATTACATTTTAAAATATAATAATAACAGAAATTTCAAATTATATACAGAAAATCTATACCAAACTTTAAAGGCTATTTCTGGGGTGGAATTTTAGAACTTTGAAGGCATCATCTTACCCTATTAAAATATTGGTATTATCCAAGTATTCTATTGTCATATATTATTCTTTTAACCATAAAGCACAACAGTTTTCCACATTTAACCCTAAAATCATTGGTTTTTGCTGCTGAATATTGATCATGCATATTTATACCTTAGGACTTATACTATAGAGATTAAAATATTCATTCATTCAACTAATATTTATAGAGTTGTAAATTTGCCAGGAACCGTTAGGAATAAAGTATCATTTATAATAACAACAGTAACAATAATAGCAAAAGTTTTAGACTATATGCATTTTTAAAAGCAAGTTTTGTTTATACCTACAGGCTCTACTCTATTTCTTATGGGTTCATGTTATTTCATCAAAAGGCAGAGTTATACTGAGAATTTCCCTTCAAACTAACATCGATCATGCAAGTAGGGCATCTTTTAGTAAATGAGCTTCACCAGGAAGAAGTTTCCTTTTCTGTGAAGTTTTCACGTTTGCAGTGCCTCACATACTCTATGGGAATTCTGCCTCACTTCTAACTAGTAGAAATAGAAAACAGAAAAAAAGTCTCTCTAAAGCACATACCACCACAGAGATACTTATATTTGCTTCTCAAATGAAAAACCAAAGTTTTACTCTGTTCTGAAATGGAATCAGGAGTTAACTCATTAAGGAAACTATTTCCAGCTCCAACTGAAAAAAAGCAAGAACTCTACTTTATTCTAAGAGTGAAGAGTGAACAGGGGGAGAGACACTAAAGTTTGCTAATCTTTTGAAAAGTAAAAGATAAAATGTAAAATTAAACCACTTATTCATGGTCTATTTGACCAAAAAAGCAATAATATTGTAATGTATAATATTGCTTATTACTGTCAAATTCCATTTTCATTTCTATAAGACTAACCCTTCCACTTTCTATGGGCACACACAACTATTTCAGGTATAACTTTTGGGGGGGATGGAATAGACTTCTGATGTTCAAACACGTATGAAAGAAATCAGATAAAAACAATGATATAAAGTGAGCCACTGAAATTAATTTAGGATTATCAATATATTCACTCATATGGCCTTTCCTAGATAACCAAGAGTAAAATAGTTAATATTCCCTCTCAACAATCCAGGAAACAGAATACCTGTATTATATGTATTTAGTGAAGGGAATAAAGATTTCTTCAAATTTTGCAGAAAAGGTTAATTACCAAGATTAAAGAAATTCTCAGGACATAAATTTTGGACCTATGTGGAATATATAACAACAAGTACTACAGTTTGCTTTGCAGAGGATTATTTTTTCCAATATGAACTTGCTATTATTGCCTATCTAATTGACATTATGTTGCTCATGTCTGAGAAATCAGTCACTGAGCACCATATTAATAGAATTAAGGAAAAATGCAAAAGATATATTGATACAGAATAGGCATTTGAAAAAATCCAGCACTGCTTCTTGAAAAAAACAAACAAAACTCAGAGATCAGGAATAGAAGGAACCTTTAGCAACATGACAGAGCACACAAATACAAAACACACAGCTAACATTATGCCCAGTGGTGAAAGATTGAAACATTGGCCCCTAAGATCAGGAATGAGATAAGGATGTCCACTTTTACCACTGCTGTTCAACATTGTATTGGAAGTTAAAAATTAGGCCGAAAATTTAGGCAGGAAACAGGAAAAAAAAAGCATTCAAATTGGAAAGAAAGAAGTGAAACTATTTATATTCATATATGACATGATGCTATATATGGAGAATCTACAAGAAAGTTAAAGGAGTTAATAAATGAATTCAGCAAAGTGGCAAGGGTATAAGATCAAAATGCAAAAATCAGTTGTGTTTCTATACATTAGAAATGAGAAGTTTGAAAAGGAAACCAATAAAACAATTTCATTCACAATAGTAAACTAAAAGAGCAAAATATCTTTAGAATAAATTTAAACAAGTTGTAAAAGACCTGTACATGGGAAACTATAAAACATTGCTGAATGAAATTATAGAAGACCTAAGTAAATGGAAAGGCAACCTGTTTTCATGGACTGGAAGACCTAATATTGAAGATGGCAAAGTCCCTAAAGCAATTTTCAGATTCAAAGCAATCCTGATAAAAATTCTAACAGCCTTCTTTGAAGAAATGGGAAAACCAATCATTTTATTTATGTGATCCCCAAATAGCCAAATCTATTTTGAAAAACAAGAATAAATTTGGAGGATGCATACTTCCTGACTATAAAACTCAGTAACAAAACTACAGTAATCAAAACTCTGTGGTACTGTCATAAGGTCAGGTATATAGAACAATGGTGTATATTAGTAGATGAGAATTCAGAAATAAAATCACACATCTATGGGCAACTGGTTATTAACAAGAGTACCAAGTCGACTCAATGGAGAAAGAATAGTCTCTTCAACAAATTGTCCTAGGAATATTGGATTTTCACATGTGAAAGAATGTGGAAACCACATAAAAAAATATAGTAAAGTTAATTCAAAATGAATCAGTGACCTAAATATGAGAGGAAAATTATAAACCTCTTAGAAGAATACATAGGGAAATATTCTCAGGATCTTGTGCTGGGCAATGGATTCTTTTGGTTTTATACCAAAACACAAGCAACAATAGAAAAAATAGATACACTCGAATTCATCAAAAAGAAAAACTTTTCTCCATCAAAGAGCATAATCAAGAAAGTGAAAGACAACCTACAAAACTGGAGAAAATAATTGCAAACCATATATCTGATAAGGATTTAATATCTAGACTATATAAAAGTGCCTAGAACTAAACAACAAAATGACACACAAACCCAATTTAAAATGGCCTAAGACTTGAATAGACATTTCTCCAAAGAATATAAGCAAATGACCAAGAAGCACATGAGTGGAGGCTCAACATAAATAGCTGTTAAGGAATTGCAAATCAAAACCAAAGCGAGATACCACTTAACACCCACAAGGATTGCTATTATTTAAAAACTGGAAAATAATGAGTATTGTCAAGGATACAACACAGAGAAATAGGAGCTTTTGTCTACTGTTGACAGGAATGCGAAATGGTACAGCTAAGGAGGTAAACAGTTTGGTGGCTCCTCAGAAATTTAAGCAGAAAATTATCATCTCACCTGTCAATTCCACTTCTAGTGGATATTCCCAAAGAAATGAGAGCAAGAACTTGAACAGATATTTGCACACCCATGTTCATAGCAGCATTATTCACAAAAGCCAAAAAGTAGAAATAGCTCGTGTCCTTCAACAGATGAACAGATAAACAAAATATAGTATAGATACACACAACAGAATATGATTTAGCTATAAAAAGGAATGAAGTTCTGATACATGCTACAACATGAATGTTCCTTGAAGACATGCTGAGTGAAATAAGTCACACATAAAAGAGTAAATACTGTACACATCCATTTATAGGGAACAGAAAATAATTTTAAAAATCATTGAGGCAGAGAGACGATTACACTAACAGGGGCCAAGGGGTGAGGGGATGCAGGTTACTGCTTAATGGTACAGCATTTCTATTCGGGGCACTGAAAAATGTTCTGTAATGGATTGTGGTGATGGTAGCACAACACTGTGAAGTTAGTCAATATCACTTTTAAATGTATACTTGTAAGTAGTTTAAATGGGGATTCTTGTGTTGTATATAGGTTATTTGAGCAAAAATTTTAAAACGAAGAGACAAAAATGACCCTGAGACTGATATTTGTTTATCATTTATAGAATATGTTTCAGGACTTTATACATCCAAGGTGCTGCCTTGACTCTCAAAAAGTCACAGTCTTCCTGGGAAAAACATTAGTCTTGGGGCCTCGAGAATATAATAATTTAAATAGAAAAACTGCTTTTTGTAATGTTACCAAAATTTTCATCTACATACCTGAAAGAAGACATAAATCTGAAGTTTTGGTTTGTTTTGTTTTTCATAATAAAATAATAATAAAAATTTTACCATTAGTTTCCCAAAGACAGTCCCAAATGCCAGCTTTCACATAGGCCTGCTGGTTTTAAAGACACGTCTTTCACCATGTCACATTGTTGCCTCAAAAACCAAAATAAGCCAAAATCTTAGAAAATCTTGTGCCCTATTCATCCTTCCATAATTCTTTCAACCAATACTTATTAAAAGGAATCCTGAATGTGCATAGTAAAATATTCTATAAATATAAATATCATGATTACTTCCTTGTGATCATCTGTCACTGAAATCACAGCAGTGAAAATGATGTGAAAATGTCTCTGTGTGCCCAGAAAGTTTCTTTATTTCTGGAAGAGTTATTGATTAAACCGCTCATTTGCCTATTAAATCCATTGCTACAGATACCTTTTATAGATTGGCTGTGCTAAGGCCTCCCCCCCTCCACTACTGAGCTATAATTTACATAGAATTCATCAGTTTAACAGTACAATTCAATGGTTTTTAGTGTATGTACAAAGTTGCACAACCATTAGCAAAATGAAACCACATACCTCTTAGAAGAAAACATAGGAATCCTGGCCAGGATTTAAATATCAACATTCTCATAGATCCCCTAGGGTAATCTAAAGAAGTACGTTGTGCTAAAAGATAGTGCAATCTTCCAAAAGCCTGGAAGTTTTATAAGGATTATTCACTGTTGTTGCCCTTAACTGCCTGCCTAGTTCACAGGTTTCAATGGTAGCTATGATATGGAGGGTCAAATATGCCCAGATCCTCTGTTGGAAGAGAATTGAGAATGTAACCTGTTTTAGCTACTTTCATTGATAGTGGTTGCTTATGCAAAATCTAAAACAGAAAAAAACAAAACTAAACTAAAGGTTTTATTTCTTTTAGGAATTTGCTCCTGGAATTTTCTTAATATCTAAGTTACGAATATTATGAAAAGTATAACTTTCCAAGGTTTGCATTTTTTAATCTTTCTGGATATATTCAGGAAGTTGATATTAGAAACCCTTCTGGGAATATTTTGGAATCATTTTAGAAACAAGAAATAAAGATGGGCTTTAAAACTTAAAGTTTTTTGGCATGTCTATTTGTGCTAAAATATCCTCTGGATCAACTGAGAAATGAAGGGACATAGTTCAACAGCAGGACCTCTTAGCCAAGAGCGTTATGAAAATTATCCTATTAGCACAATCCTGAGAGTAGAACAGCAGTGAATCAGAAACATTAGCACCTACTTAATAAAGAGGAAAAAGAGGAAAATGATAAATGTGTCTCTTAAAAAAGGTGATCTTGCCAAATTCTCTCATGCTTGCCTTTAAAGTGCCAGCGATAACGGTGATTGCATTTCATTGAAGTTCTTACAGAAGTCTCAGAGTAATCCATCTAAATGGGGGGGTGGGAGGGGGACTGCAGCTTAGAGCCTCGGGAAATAAATGGCATCATTAAGTTCTTCTGAAGTAATGTCTCCTTTCTCAGTAATGTACCAACTCCTGTGCCAGTCTCCCCTGGGACTCTCAACTTAGCATTTTTATCTCCCCTGTATGTGTGAATGCAGCCCATAATTACAAAACCTGTATTTGTTTATGGAATTATAGAAGCACCTCTTTTTAAAATAAAAATACAGGGAAAATTAGCTCTATATAATGTTTTGTTTTGTTTTGCCTTTCAGAGAAGAAAGTATATTCTACCTGTGCTTCTCTTCAACTCATTTGCAAATTATCCTCTCCTGTGATACATGTGACAGGATTCATTAGCAACCTTGGTGAACTCTCCATTTCTTGAAAGGTGATTGCCCCAAATTTGGAATGCTCGGTTTCTCTGGTTCTTTATTCCTTCCTCTCCAATTGGTAATCGGCCATTTTGAGTGTTTACTAATGATCAATAGCTATGCTAACAGCCAGGAGAAAAGTTGAACTCTAATTGGCCTCTCTATGTATCCATTATGAAGAAGACGTAGACATAAAATTCATATCCAGGTTAGATACTAGACAGGATTTTCTGACCCCAAAAGATGAAATACACTAGAATGTGCCAGAAATTGAGAAACTGTTATTACTATATAAATTTTTAAAAAAATTTCAAGATAGCTTTTCGATAATATTCAGAAAGTAAAGAAAGGCTGTTTTTTGTTGTCAAAGTGATTTATATACTAACCTTGCCCTTTAGTACATGTTCTTGGGAAAATCCTTTCAACCCTTTGAATCTTACTTTTGTGAAATAGAAAATATTAATGGTATTATTTTCCTCACAGATTTTTGAAGTGTATATAAACCATGTATCCTAATAAAGTAATGGATGCATAGTAATTACATACTAATAAAATTTTATGTAAAAATATATTTGAGTATATGTGCAACCTCTATACAAACATATACATGAATGGCTATCCAGAAAGAAAGAAAGAGATTATTATTTAACCAGAAAATTCAATGTAGACAGTGCATGATTTATCTCAGAGTACTTCTCAAAGGCACAAAGCAATTCTAACTTCTGCCATACAGGTCAACCTGCAGTTTTTGGACATCCATTTTGTCAAGTGCCCTGCATGAAGTACTTCCAATTATAGGTGACTGTTAAAACTTATTTCAGAAAGCCAGGAAACAACTTCTATATATGCTTTGACTAAAGCTCGTTTAAGTCATTGACCTTTCCTCCATGGTTCATAACACCTTGTCAAGATGCAACAGACTATTTCTAATATAAAAGAAAACAAAATAGGATTCTATTCTAGGAAGACAGCCCTGCCTGAAAAGTCGAAGACAAGTGTTCTCATAGAAGAATGTTAACGTTAGAAATCAGGGCACGTTTGTTCTCCATATATATAGTTTATGCTTAATGAGGAGGGAGAAAGACAAGGAAGGAAGGTATTACATCTCTTAATTGACAGTCATTGGAATGCTTGTGAAATAATGAAATACATAAAGAGATTGCACACTCTCTCACTAGCTTGCACAGTATCTCTCTACAGACGTGGTTAAAATTCAGTTTCTATCTGAGTTTCTGACTTTCCATTTTAAAAAGTTGGTGATTGGTAATTTTTCTTTCTATTTTCCATAGCACATAGCAGAATTAGAAGTTTATTTCTAATTCCCTGATGGATAGTTGTCAATGAATAATTCATTTAGCCAAGACCTCCACTGTGCAAAAATTTTGTTAGATCTTTTGGCAGTGGATAAATTCTGTAATTCTTCCCATCAGAGTTCTAGAGTCTCAGAATACCTCTGTAGATTAAAAAAAATAAATAAATGAAAAAGGAATAAGAATAAAAACAAACAAGCAAACACTGCACATACCACTAGAACAATATAAAAAAATTTTATCTAATAATCCACCAGGGATAAAGAAAGAGCTAATGGCAATGTCATAGTTTTAATATAAGAGTTGGGTTAATATTGTAGGTTCTAGTGTTAAAGAATTCCAACATGAAGTGACAGGATTCATTATAGTGAAGTTTTTCATCATTAAAAATAAAGTGAAAAGATAAATAAAACAGGCTGTCTAGTCAGTGATAGATGTACAATTGTATATGATGGAAACGTCATTCAAACTTAAGAACAACATGGACTACAGCTATTAGCTGGAGATTTTCCAAAATGTGTGCACAGGTACACTAGTTCCTTAGGATGTTCTGAAGGGATAGGGGAAGCTCGGCCACCAGCCTGTATCGTATGTATCATGGCCTCTCTGAGTGCATCTTTGCACGGTAATGGCATTGAGAAACCTTGGAGGGGACAGCTACAAGTGGTTTCATTCTGTAATTCCCAAATTTATTTGGCCATGGGATCCTGTTAACATGGCAAGACACCAGTGCTCTGTGCAAAGCATTTTAGGGAGGCTCTAAACTGGTTTCATGTCCAAAATTCAATCTTCAGAATGAATATTTGCTTTGAACTTGAGAAAAAATTTCAGTAAGCTTAATATTTAAAGACATCATTGCAAATCTCTAGTAACATTTCTGAAATATTGCATTTTAAATTAAAAAAGCAGGCAGCTGTAAATGCTAGCTCTTTGAGAGAGCTGTTTAAAAAGTGTGGACTACAAAGTGGACCACTGTCCACGTGGTGCAGCAGTGCTCCAGAATGTATTAGCCAGGTGCAGGGGATATGCCGGAAGAGGCTGTTGATGTGGGTGGGGTGGGGGATATATGGGGACCTCCTATTTTTCGAATTTAACATTTAAAAGAAAATAAAGAAGAAGAAGAAGAAAAGAAACAAATGGTCTAAAATCACTGTGGAAAAGAGTTTAGATAATCTTGAGCATACAAGATGCGACTGGAGGTTTAGTGTGACTAAATCAAAGAATAAAACTGGGAAAGTTTTGCTTTCTTTTAAAAAGAAAATTTGCTCCACTTGAACTTTGAGATCATTTACATTGAAGGGGAAAGGGGGAACATTTTCAATGACACAAGGAAAAAGCCTAAATTCATACAGGTCATATATACAAACATATACATATACATATGTACATATATATACACAGCTGTGGCATCATATATAAAACACAGAAGAATATTTTACTTTTTATAAGAGTTTAGTTTATTGTTTTCATTTTTATTTAGAAATCTTAAAAAATAATAGTACGTTAGAGCAAATTTACTCTTTCTGTACCTCAATATCACAGGGCAAATCTTGCAGGTCTTTCTGTTTCCTACCCATCTTTGTACACATGTATAAGTTAAGAAATACTTTTATCATGAAGCATTTCATGCCTATAAATGTCTTTCAGCATGCGGCTTTCTAGTAAAATAAAAAGAGCAAACACTATAGATTCCCATTAAATAGCACTGCCTTTTCAAGTTGGCATGGTTTGTAGAAAAATAGTGTATCAATATAAGAAGACCAAACACATGTAGTGGCTTGAAGTGGGGGAAGAGAGCAGAGAAATTTAACATTTACATTACCAATGCAAGTGGCACATAAAGGCAAATGGGTGTTTTAATTGCTGATAATTTGTCGAAGTGGTTCTTGGAATAACTATTTTAATGGCTTCCATAAACTCACTTGTATGGAAGATACTTCTTTATGAGAATCAGTCATTGGAGAAGCTGAAAATCATTTATTACCCTAAAAAGGAAAAACTGAAGAATAACCATGGTTCTTTTCTTTTTCCTTTTCAGTGGTCCAAGTTTCAATTTTATTCTAAAATTGAAGTGTTTACTCTTGAAGGGATTCAAATAGTCGAGATCAGAAAGAGATTTTCTGTTCATTTGTAGTATTTTACAAGCTATACAAACAGGAGTTTGTTTCCAAGCAAATGCTTGCATGTCCCATTTTAGGTACTTAGTACGTAAGTCAGTATTTCTGTCAGCCTAACAGTATTTATGACTACACCCATCGTGAAGCTCACTTCCTCATCTAAAAGCCCTTTGCCAAACACATTCCATCTTTAACATATTATTTTCTGAATAGACTATGAATATAAGTAGTTGATTGAATTTGTATGCTTATATAGATTTTAACTTCTATTAACACTTTAAAAGGATTATTATGATAAAATGTGCACATGCTTCATTAAATAAAAATATTTTCCTCAAAACAAATGGAAACTAATGGAAAAAATGTAAAATATTTCCAAGCTCATTTTCTTCAATTAAAATACCTATGCTGAACTTTCACTTTTACATTTTTGTTAAAAGTCATCCAATTTCAATAAAACTATCTAAACTATGAATTATTCTCTTGGAGCCATCAAATTATTACCCAAAGCTTTTGCCATACTTTTCACTTTTATCTACTAAAGGTTTTTCACTTATGGTTTATTTAAAATCTGCATTTATTTTCCAACTTTTACTTTAGCTCTCAGGAAGATTTTGAAGTCTGGTAGAGCTGAAAATATTTTCAAAACATCACAACTCTTCAATGGTAGCCAGTAGCTCTTTGGCTTATTCTTTCTGCTTGAATTTAGCACTTGTCATCACATTTCTAAAAGCAATATGAACAAAATGTCATGAGCAAGACAGTGTACAATAGTAAAGAAGAAAACACAACAACCTGCAGAGAAAACACTCTAGAAGTCAATTTTCAGCCTGATTCCTCATATGACTTTAAAATATACTCTTAGGAAGGTGCACAGTTTTCACAGCTTGAAAGGATAAAGAATACACTATTCAAAACTTCTGTCAAGATTTCTTTATTCCAAAACCTTATCAGGTAGTAAAATACCCATTTGTCTTATTTATAAATAAAGAATGGAGTCTATATATATAGATATATGGTGTCTATCTATATTCTATGTATATGAGGGAATATAGAATATAGCCTACATTCATATCTATAGAATGCAGCCAATTTTCTTGATGTGGTACAAATCAGTCTAATAAAACTGGATTCAATTCTTGTAAGAAGTAAAAAAATTGGTTGTTTTCCATAACTTCCCATAACACCAATTTGTTGATATTTTATTTATAATTTGCATACCAAAATGCAAATTACCTTTAAGGTACAATAAAGTAATGTTTAAACTTTTTGTAATATGCTAGAACGAGTTTGAACATTTTTCAGTAGGTTGAATTGGATTTGAATATTAGTCACAAATATACCATTGATTAATTGTGTTTGTTGTTGTTGTTTTTCAAACTGGAATAAAAGTCCTAACTTGGGGGTTTTGAGGGGTTAAGCCATTATCTTATTTATTTTTTACAGTGTGAAAGCAAATAGATTCAAATCAAGTTCTAGTCATGAATGATTGGCAGTCAGTGGCTGCCTGAAACACTGTCTTGAGAACTATTTGTAGTGCCAAATCTAGCCCCAGAGTTAAATAATGTTATGATTAATAATTAAGGTCTCTGTAAGCAGCATGAGACAAAAGAAAGACAGATAAGCACTGTTGTAGGCAGCTTCTCAGATGGCTCCCAAAGATTCTCCTTCTAGTATTTATGCCCTTCTACAATCCTCTCGCCTGGAATATGGTCTAACTTTCATAACTCACTTCAACCCAATAACATATGGCAGAAGCAATGGCATGCCATTTCAAATTTAGATTATAAGACTGTGAATTCCATTGAGACATGCTTTTTTTCTCTCTTTCTTACACTGATTATCCTGGGGAAGCCAGATACCATGTCATGAAATAGCCCTGTGGAGCAATCGGCACGAAAAACAACCGAGGGAGGGCTCTAGTCCATAGTCTTCAAAGAAAGGAACCCACGTGAGTGAATGTGGAAACAGATCCTCCCTTCACTGGGTCTTCTGATGAGACCAGAACACCTGCCAACAGTCTGACTGCAACCTCAAAGAAAACTTGAGTCAGAGGCAACTGACCAAGACAGGCCAGTTTCTGAAAGCAGAGATATTATAAATAAACGTGTTGTTTTAGGCCATATATTTTGGGGTAATTTGTAATGTGCCAATAGATTACTAAAGAAGGTGCCTTGTATTCCTTCTCCTGATGTCCAATGATGCCTTAATAGGAACTCAATATTATTAAAAGGATAACCTTGAGCTGTTTAAAGTCCTGAGATGAAAACCAGTTGATGTTTTCTCCAAATAATATTACTTGAACATATATTTCCTATAAGACAGTGTCCAATTCTAGTGGTAAGAAATGAATACGTAAAATGCCTATTTCTGTGAACATAACAAAAGAAGTTGCAATAAAGTAGAAATTGTAGAAATTGGAAGATTAAGGGGAAAGCAAAAACTTAAACACCATAGCATATAAATAATGATAAACACCTCAAAATAAGATAAACGGATCCTCTGTCTTGCTCCACTCCACTTTTCCACTAATATATTTGCCTCACTGATTGTGCAGGGTACATGCACCTTTCTTCCTGGAGCCATAGCTCATCAATTCATACAGCCAAGATCGTGCTTCACAGAATTACTATGTGAAATGCAGTCACTCAAATACTTTATGTATAGAATTCATGCATCATAGTCTAGGCAGTCACATGAAGGATCTTCTCTCCTGATGGGCATATATCATAACTGTAAAGACATGTTTTCCAGTAATTAAATTGTTCACAGTTTGCAGAAAGCTATGAAACTCTTGGAATTTTAATCCTGGTTCTGTTACTTTTTGCTTGGAAGACTTTGGGAAGTATTTTAAACTGCAATACATAATTTGTTTTCCCTATAATATAGAGATATTAATGCCCTTCTATTTCAGAGGATTATTTTGAAGATTAAATGATATATGTTATCTAAAATAGAAAGCATCTAGCAGAGGGTCTGGCTAATAACTGAAACTCAGTACATGGTAGTCACAAACATATGGATATGAGGAAGAGTGAGGCATAGTGACAATCATCAAGGTATACACAGTCTTTTGATTGAGACTACTAATTAAAAAACATGAAGAAAATTTGGCTAGAGCCATATATATATATATGATTAGAAACAGGTTCAGTGTAATGACTCAGTTTAAATATTTATTGAGTATCAATGATGAGCAAATTTCTGCATTTATGAGTAAGGCACAGCCTTCACCTACATAGATCATAAAGATGTAAGTAGATGAATACACATAAATTACCTTTAAACAAGAGAGGAAGAATCACAATAAAAGAAGGTGGTACAGCGAAAACTGGATCATAAGACTAAAACTGATATAATCTTTGGGAAAATTCTTGATGACTGTGATTTGATATGAACTTTAAGTAATGTTTAGGAGTGACACAATAGGTTCTTATCTACCAAGATGGAAGCAGAAGATGCTCCAGGGTCTGTTTTCCCAGAGAATCTTGAACTAGCAAAAATTGGCAGAGCCATTTTCTTCAAAACTCCATAAAAGAATTAAAGAGTTGCAATTCAAGAAAAGGCAG
The DNA here is from genome assembly GCF_030445035.2 of Dasypus novemcinctus. NCBI lineage: Eukaryota > Metazoa > Chordata > Mammalia > Cingulata > Dasypodidae > Dasypus > Dasypus novemcinctus. The sequence continues at coordinate 119,873,707 of NC_080679.1, read as the reverse complement.
CTTAAAAACGGCAGGAGAAGCTCCTGCCCTTGCTGGCCCTCCCTCAACCTGCCTGGCTCAGTGTGGCGCAGTCTCATCCCCATGGTGGGTCCCTGGCCCTGTCCTTGAATGAGCAGAGTAACCCCTTTGCGAATGCTATAGACCTGTATGTCAGTGTCAGTCTATTGGGAAACAGCTGCACGATGAAATAAGAAACTTTTCTCTGGGTCACCCTCACAAATGTGCCCTGAAGGCAGAAGAAGCTTATGGACAACTAAAGCAATGTAAGAAACAGTTAAGTCAAAAGTGGCCTGAGACAAAGGATTACTTGCTGTAAGTCAGACAATAGAACACCTGGGATTTCACACAGACTAAAGGGGGCACTTGAATTCCTATAAACAGGGGAATTTTCCTAAGGTCACAAGTAAGCATAAGTCTAGAACCAGACAGATTTAGAAAAGATGAAGAGGTAGATCTTCTTGATAGGAGGACTAAGTTGTGAATGAGAGCACCAGCCAAAACAGAGCCAGTTTGAAAAGAAGGTGAACAGAGAATATTGCATTGGTCTGTTAGCTTTTGTTAGCTTCTGTCACAAAAGAATATTTCAGGCATATCACTAAATGGATACAAACTTAATGAATAGACAGGACAGGTACTAAATCCCAGACTTAAAATCTTAAATATTAAAATGCATCATATGCAATAAAAAAAAGTAAAAGATAAACAAAGAAACAAGACATGATGGCCCATCCGAAGGAAAATAAAAGAAATCCAGAAACCATCAGCAAAAAACAGATTTTAGACATATAGGACAAAGAATTAAAAATGATCTTCAATATGCTCAAAGAGATAAAGGAAAACAAAGACAAAGACCTAAAGGAAGGAAGCAGATGTGGCTCAACAGATAGAGCATCTGCCTACCATATAGGAGGTCCAAGGGTTCAACTAGGGCCTCCTGGCTCGTGTGGTGAGTTGGGCCCACACACAGTGCTGCTGTGTGCAAGGAGTGCTGGCCCATGCAGGGGTGTCCCTGCTCACAATAAAAAAGCGAATCTCTAATAGAAAACCCAACTGCATACCTGAAAGATCTAGAAAAGGAAGAGCAAACTAAACACAAAGCAAGCAGAAGGAAGGAAGTAACAATTATTAGAGCAGAATGAAGCCATAGTTAGGAGCATAATGGCAGGCAATGGTTTCCTAGACTTTACAATCAAAAGCATAAACAATAAAAAGTAGATAAATGGGACTTCATCAAAATTAAAAACTTTTTTGTATCAAAGGTTTTCCTCATGAAAATAGACATCCTAACATGTGGGAGAAAAATTTGGAAAATACATAACTGTTAAGGGTTGAATACCCAGAATATATAAAGCAATCTTACAACTCAATAACAAAAAGACAAACAACCCACATGACTTGAATAGACATTTCTCAAAAGAAGATATACACTTAGCACATTGTGAGATACTCAGTATCATTAGGCATTAGGGAAATGTAAATCAAAACCAAAACCAGATACCACTTCATACCCACCAGAATGGGGAGTACTAAAAAAAATGAAAAATAAGTGTTAAAGAGCATGTGGAGAAATAGGAACATCTGTTCATTGTTGGTGGTCATGTAAAATGGTTCAGCTGTGTGCAAAACAAAAGTATAAAACTAACGTATGACCTCGCAATGTCACTTCTATGTATATGTTCCAAAGAATTGAAAGCAGGGACTCAAAAAGATATCTGCACACCAATGTTCATTGTAGCAGTATTCACATTGTCAAAAGATGGATGCAACCCAAGTATCCACCAAACAATGAACAGATGAATAAAATATGGTATATACATACAACAGAAAGTTATTCAGTCATACAAAGGAATGAAGGTCTGATATATGAGACAAGGTGGATCAATCTTGAAGAAATCACATTGAATGAAATAAGCTAGACACAAAAGGACAAATATTATAGGATCTCAGTGTTAAGAAGTAAATAGAATAACTTCATAGAGGCAGAAACTAGAATACTGCCTACTAGGGGCCAGGGTGGGTTAGGGAATGCTGAAGTGATGATTAATTGGTTTCTGTTTGGGCTGATAGAAAAATTTTGGTAATAGATGGTGGCAATGGTAGCAGAGCATGCAACTATAATTAGCACCACTGGATTATCTTTTTGAATGTGATTAAAAGGAGAAATAATTTTAGGCTGCATATATATTACTAGAATAAAAATTAAAGAAAAACACAAAAAACAAAAAAAACTTCAGACAACATAGAGAACTCTAATATAAACTAAGGACTACAGTTAATAATATGATCATAATAATATTGTTTCATCAATTGTAACAAATATACTGCATCAGTATAAAGTAGTAGGGAAAACTATGTGAGAGACAGCATACAAAGGGACTTTCAATTTTCTGCATGATTTTTCTGTAAACCTATAACTTCTCTAATAAAATATAAATAAAACAGTAACAAAAGTCATCTTTATGTTCCTATCTACATTTCAGCCTATGAAAAAACACATTTTTTAAAAAAATCATTGAATTTTGGAAATTAGAAAACAATTAAAATCTGTGATTTTGTGACTACCACTAGATGATATATTTACCTATAGGATGATAAATTTACCTATAGGAAGGAAATAAGCTTGCATGGCAGACAAAAATATAGGAGCAAATGCCCTGAGGAGGAAAAGTAGGACTTTTAGCATATAAAAGAGAGATAGAGCAAAATAAAAGAGGACTAAAATTCTGGGAATGAACCACCAATTGGTGAAAAGGAGTGCTGAAAAGCAGTTATACAATAAAGGGTCTGATCCTTTGTATGTCAGATAAAGTTCCTTTTAGATATAATAGTGCTTGCTGATATCAAGATTTCCTTTCTTTTAGATAATTCTTTGCTATTCCAAAGGATTCCTGACTGTGAAACTAGAAATTTTTTCAAAAATTACCTCTCAAGCCCGGAGACAAACCTTTCTCCAGTAATTTGATATATATTGTAAATAGTTTATATCTGAAAAATGGGGTGAGGTAAATTCTTCCACTGAGTAAGACCTCTGGGAGCATAACCTTAATCTGCCCTGATCTAGGCATGGGGGACATCTCATAGAAAAGATGATTTGCTTCCACCTTGGTAACCTAAAAAACATCCTTTTTTCCCTCTTGTATAGAAGCATTAGCATCTTTCTGGATTGGAGAGCAAAGATTTTCAAATAAAGTTGTACAGCATTCAAGACATTTTTAGCTGTTGAAGCTCTGTAGGGGTGGGGATGGAAAAAGCTAATTGCAGCAACACTACAGCTTTGGTAATAAGAACTCTGAAGAGTGAATGTGTTTTTTGCCTGTAATAAAGGGAAGCCAGTACTTTAACACATATATCATAATTACTCTAACTCTCCCTCAAGAACGAATGAAAAAACACAAGGACTCTGCATATACCCTCTGCAAAGGTCACAGGAGGAGAGAAACATCTCTCCCTATTTTTGACAATTTGGTCATTAGGATTATGTCATCCTGTGAGAGTCTGATGCTGGATGGACCCCAGAAAATTATGTCCTTAGGGCGAATCCACTTCTGTGGGTGTGAACCTACTGTAGGTGAGACCTTTTGCTGAGGTCAGTTAACAGCTTTTTAAATAGATTACTTCAGTAAGGTGTGACTCAGGGTGGGTCTTAATTCTCTTACTGGAGTCTTGCATAAATGGGATGAATATGGAGAGACACAGAGGAGCTCAAAGAGGACCCCACAGACACTGAGGAAAAAAGCCACAGACAGAGCAATCAGAAGCTGAAAGCAACAGAGCCTGTAGGAGCAGGCGGAGACCAGCAAACACAACCATGGGACTGAAGAATCCAGGATCACTGGCAGCCTTCAGTCTTCAGGGAGAGAGTGTTACCCGATGATGCCTTGATTTATTAGACACCAGTATTGCCTCAGGATTCTAAGCCTGCAAGCTGTGATGGTTAGGCTAATGTGTCAACTCGGCCAGTAACTGTGCCCAGTTGTTTGGTCAAGCAAGCACTGGGCTAACTGCAATACCAGAGCATTTATGAACTTTAGTTACCATTGACTTTACTGCAGTGGTAAATCACAGATAGCTGGTTATAATTACATCAATCAGGGAGATTGCCATCAGCAAGGAGTGATGCCTTATCCAATCAATTGAATGCCTTAAAAGGGGAAGTGATTCCAGCATTGAGAATTTCTCAGCTCATCTTTGGACAGGCAATGTCTCCCAGAACTCATCAAGAACCTTCACTGGACTTTCATCGGAGCCCCTGGACTCAGCCGCCTGTGGAACCTGGACTTGGGCATTCTCACGGTCACATGGGAGACTCTGATAAAATCTCTTACTATTGACAGATATCTCCTGTTGATTCTGTTTCCCTAGAAGACCCTGACTAATACACAAGCCAACACACCCCAATCGTGAAAGCCAACCCATTTTTGGTATATTGCTTTTGGCAGCTATTAGCAAACTAAAACACATGATACATATTATTTCAGAATACTCATATCAATTAAATGATTTCTCAGTATAAAAAGGCTGATCAAAATGTTATCTTTCTAAACTTTGAAAATAATCTAAACAGGCTCCAAAAAAGGCATAGGCAAAGATGAATATAGCATATCCTCATGGATACCTGTCTCAATATTGTTCCTAGTTATTCTTCACTTGAGTTAAAGCAATGTTTAATTGAACTATTAAAATGCAAATAAGCCCTAGGGAAAGGGTGGTAAATTAAACTTATTCAGAATTTAACAACTTCAGTAACAAAGGTTATTAGTAAAATAAGAAAGCATAAAAAAATAGAATAGTAGATAGATGACTCTGCTACTTGTTACCTACACAAATTCACCTTCTTAACCACTTCTTAAATCATTCCAGCCTCCAAATCAGAAACCCACAATACCCAAAGGTTGAAGATTGTGATTTGTGTCCTAGAATTCATGGAGAGAATAGGATAATTTGGAATCAATTTTTCATTTGAATTATAATCTCACATCAATTTTCCGAATGAACTCCTAGGTCTAATTCTACTTATAAAATTCACAGTCTTTAAAAGTGTGTTCTGCTGAAGACCATTCCAATCTAAAAATTACAATTCCTTCTCACTTGAATCCTCATGGAACATTATTATGAAACCCAAATCCCACCCTTTCATCCTTAATGTGGTCTGGTACCACCGATTTAGTAAAAAAATATCTCTTCCTTTTCTGAATTACTTTAGTACTTAATGATCAGCACAATTTATTTGGCACTTAATAAGACTAGAAAATATATGATATATATATATGCAAACCGCTTCCTTTCTCTTTTAAGACTAGCCACCAATCATTCCTAAAATCTTAGAAAAATCTTTTACAAAAAGTAAATTGAGTCACATTACTTAGAATAATATTCATTTAAGAGTTTCTAGCAGCTGTTATCCCCAATGTATCACATGCAATAAGGAAAGTTATTAATTTGTGAAATTTTTGCATGTTTTTTGGATTGCAATGAAAAGATATTTCTTATAATGGGCCAAGATTAACTTTAAAAGTTTGAGAACACCAACCTAAGGGAGCATGTTTCCTAGATATTTAAAATATAGAGTGTCTAATGAAGAATTGTGTGAAATAGTTATTCACCAGGAATAGAACAGAAGACAATGAATTCAGCAAGACTAAGATGCATATAAGGTACTCCTTATATGTTCCCCCAAAACAAAGAAGATAATGAATAAATCAGGAGCATAATAATCAGGTAATAAATGGAAGAAATAGGGAATGTGAAATAGTCAAGGTCACATTTCATTTTCAGTGTTGGCTCTGACTTGAGACCTTAACACAAAGCCATGTGGTTCATTGACAGTTACACCATAACAAAGACATTTTTTGTGGATCAGTATCAAGCTCAAGTGTCATCTATAGTTGGTTATAATACTAGCAAGTCATATCACAAAGAAGTATGAAAGAGAAGCTCATTTTCTTCAATGTATAAGTTAGGACATTTGGCATCCCTAATAAAATCCATAAACAGTGTTTATTCTAAATTCGTGACTCTCTTATGACTATTTCCATTTATATTCTATTGCATAGCCCAGAATTTAGTATCCATTTCTCACATATATTATGTAAATAGAGCTTTATATTTTAAAACAAAGATGACATATGAATAAACATTAAGTAGCAGACAGAACTGAAATAGTACCATCTGTCTAAACAATATTATTCAAAAGACAAGGTCTTTGTCTACTGTTTTCCTTAAAGTATATTTTGAATTTGTTAAGTACCCAAAATGATACAAAATATTACCAAGTATGTTTCATGTTGTTGATCATAATATTTTTCACCATTCTTTCTTCCCTCCCTACCTTGATGTGGCTTTACTGCAGGTAGCATACATCCCCTCTTCCCTGGCTTGGGCTTGATTTTGTTAACTTGCTGTGGCCATTGATACAATGATCTATGTCTGCCTTTCAAGTTTGTATGGAGTGTGTGTGTGTGTGTCTGAGGTTTGGCTTTTTTTTACAATATGCCCTAAACCATGCAAATATTAATTCCCAGTGATGAATTAATTGATGAATTAAGTGATGAAATGAGAAAATCATGGTGGAGCTGTAAACACCACCCAGATCCTGAAGCAGGCCATACCAAACAACCTACAGAGTATTGAGTATAATCCTGCCAAATATTTAGTTATGGAAATTACTTTGAAAACCTTCTATTTTCTCTTTATGAATTAAGATCAACTCTCATAGTCATTTTAAATGCAACTTTGTATAATTCATATTTTTGAATTTAGGCATATAACTATCAGGAAAATGTGTAAATGGACACAGACTTATTGGATGTCATCTAATGTATTTAATAATGGGTTAATGCTTACATTTTTTGAAGCCCTTCAGGATTTTTGCACTATCATTTCACAAAGAAAACAAAATTTTGGACTCAGAACAAAGCTATCTAACATTAGCATGAAAGAGTTATTTTGAAGTAAATACTAAATCAATGAGGCAACTTGTGACTTCTCAAAGAATAACCCTACAAAACTAGAGCTTTTTAAAATGTCTTTTTCTATTACAGTAGGACAGTTACAGATTTGTAGTAGTTAAGATAATAAAGTTTCTAAAGCAGCCAACCCAGCTAGTATTTTTTAGACATTCCAAGACCTGTCCTCTATTCTGGGTAGGACTGTTCTGTGCTTAACTGAAAGGATGATGCTTGACCAGGCGTATTAGTCAACCAAAGGGTCTGTTGCAAAATACCAGAAAGCTGCTGGCTTTTATAAAGGGTATTTATTTGGGGTAGAAGCTTACAGTTATCAGGCCATAAAGCATAAGTTACTTCCCTCACCAAAGTCTATTGCCATGTATTAGGGCAAGATGGCTGCCGACGCCTGCCAAGAGTTCAGGCTTCTTGGGTTCCCCTCTTCCTAGGGCTCCATTTCTCTCCGGGCTCAGTGGCTGTGCTTGCTTCACAAGACCAGCTATAGATTATCAGGCAAATGGCTCTGTCTCTCTCCCTGGGGCTTCTGCTGTGTCTAACAAGCTGTCTCTATTCCTCTGTGTTCTTCTCCTGTGTGTTCACTCCCTGGGCTACAGCTCAAAACTCCAGCATCCAAACTCCAACTAACTCCTGTGCCTTGTTGCCTTGCCCATCAAGGGGGCAGGGACTCAATGTCCTACTGACTTGGCTCAATCAAAGCCCTAACCATAATTTAATCAAGTCAAAATGAAACCTCTGACAGACCAGCTTACAAACATAATCAAATATCTATTTTTCATAATTCATGAATAATAGTAAACTGCTCTACCAGGCAACCTCTGGGGGAAAAAGCCAAGACAAGGAGTTAATAATTAGAATATTGGTCACCAGAAAAAAGAAAAAGGGTAGAGAATGGAAAGCTGACAGTTAATCTGTACCAAATTGGTAAAAAGGTTGTTTGTATATTTTTGAAAATCAATAGAAATTCTGAAAGCATATCAAGATGCTTGTAAGTAGCAGAGCTATTACATGGATATGATAGTGGTTGAAAGGGGAAAGCCTAAGAACATGCATATTACTAGAAGGAAAACTAAAAATTTTAACGTGGGACTGTATAAGAGAGGAAAATCTCATGTAAAACACGAATATGGGTGATATTGCAGATATGACTGCTTTCACAAAATATAAATAAAAATATACTAGAGAGATGGAAACAGAATAGCAGCTATGTACAGTAGGGGAAACAGAGATTGAGAAGTATTTTTTCTTTGTTTTTTGTTTATTATTGGAATAATGAAAGTACTCTAAGAATGATTGATGTGATAAATGCACAAATAAGTGATTACACTGAAAACCACTGATTTTATACTTTGGATGGATTTATGCTTTATTAATATGTGTCAATAAAATTGACTTGATAAAAACAAATCCAAAGCAAAGCCAACATTAAACACTGTTTAGTAAAGAACCATAGATATTATGGCTAATTAGAGCATTAGAGGTCATCCTAAGCCAGGGATCAAACTTGCATGTAAGTAAAATCATTCCCTTTAAGACAGGAACAAGATAAGAATGAGAGCTATTGACAATCCTATACAATAACACACATCAAAAAAAAAAAAAAAAAGGTAAAGGAATTACAAAGGAAAGAAGAATAAATAGTCTCTAAGAGAATCTCTAACCTGCTTTTGGTTGTAGATACAAACCAAACAATTTCTATAAAACAGAGACAAGTAGAATTTTAAAATAGTATACTATATTCATATACACAGATGCATATAAGTAACCTAGAAACAACTTTTAAAAGTGTAAAAGTATATTTTAGTGAAATTATCATACTTTAAAGTCCTTTAAATAGAAACTGAAATTAAAAGTTGGATTTTAAAATTTTCACCAAATTGATCTGTATTTTCTACCAAAGCCCAAGCAATTTTCCTTAAGCTTGAAAAATCTCTGTGATATTTATATGGAAGAACAAATGACAAATTACATAAGTCACCAATTTATATCTGAGGAAAAATATAAACAGGAGAAGGTGGGAATTGTGCTGCAAGTTATAATGCATTATCTAGTCATAGTAATGAAAACAATGTGTGTTGGCATAAGCACTAGAAAACAGAGTAATTGAGCTGAATAGAAGCCCCAGTACCAGACCTACCCATGTATGGAATGTGATTTATTATAGTGTTAATATTACAGACAAATGAGTAGAGGTTGCTTATTCCATGAATTATGCTATATATCTCTATGGAGAAGGTTATCCCTAACTAACATGACATACCACAATCAAATCCAAGCAAAATGAAGAATATATGTAAAGGTGAAATAAAAGTTTTAAAGACAATATAGATAACAACTTGAGACTCTCAGGAGAGGCAGAGTTTACATAAAAACAGTAAATGTAATAGAAATCATAAACGAAATATTAATAAAACTAACAAAATTAAGATTAAACTTCTACTGATGATATATAACACTATAAAGAAAGTGAAAAGACCAGTCACAAGCTGAGGAAAAATGTCTGTAACATGCATAACTGGTAAAATATTAGGATCCCTATTATATTAAAAAAAAAAAACTACTACAAATATTAACAATAGAAATCTTGCTCAAAAGTTTTTGAAAGAAACATACTCAAAATGAAAGTAGGGGTGGTCAATGAATATATATATATCAACCTCAGTAGTAATCACAGAAATGCAAACCAAACTTAGAAGATATAGAGTGCATCTATAAAATCTGTAAGATCTGGAGAAAAGATCACAATATGACAACATCAAGTTTTGCTGAAGCATTGGGACAATTATAATACTTATTTTCTTTGTGAAATAGTTTGGCTTTATCTGGAAATAATCTAAATGTCCAAATATAAGGAGAATGTAAAAACAAATTGTAATATATTCATAAGATGGAAAGAACCATTAGAATAAATACTAATAAACAACAGCTGCACATCAACATGAATGAATATGACTAACATAATGTTTAAAAGCAAGTTACAAAGACTGAATATAAGGGGGGATTTGTTTAAAATATCAAAAAGTAATTAATGAGTTTTTGCTCAATACTCATACGTAGTAAGACTGAAAGAAAGGCAAGATAATAGTTTACTTAAAATTTAAGACTGAAGAGCTCAAAATGGGGATAAGGATTTTTAAGCCTTTAATAGTACATTCAAATCATTTTATCTATTAAGCATATATGGAACTCTTCAACAAATTATTAAATTATGCACATCCTATTCAAGTAGATATGAAAATTTATATAAAAATAAATAATGGTTAATTCCATAGCAAGTCTTATCAAATAAAGAATTAATATAATAGGGTATTTCCTGCATATGATATTATAAAATGAATAATAAATAAAATAACAAGAGCAAAATTTTAAAAAAATTTAAAAACCATTAGAAATAATATATAAAGAAGAAGCAATTATGGAAATTTTAGAATATTTACAATAAGATAATAAAAAAGACCACATATCACACATCTGGAACACAGGTAAAGGGGTGCTTAGAGGTAAAGGTAATACCTTAAAAACTTATTTTAGAAATGATGAACATTTTTTTTTTAAGAATTCAATTCAGGATAAAAAGGAAAGAAATTAAAGGAAGCGAATATCTTTCCTTATATCAAAATACCATTAAAATGAAATCCTGTCTTTTCATAGATGCTCTGCTACAAATATCTGAGTGTGGCAAGTTTGAGGCTGGTTGGACCCTAGAAGATCAGGTCCTTAGAGCTAATCCACTCCTGTGCATATAAATCTATTACAGCAGGGAACTCTGGATTAAACTACTTTTGTTAAGTACCTTTGGTTAGATTGTGTGACCTGGGGTTGGTCTTAACCATCTTACTGGACTCCTTTATAAAGGAGGACTAAAAGCAGCAGATATACAATAAAAAGCAGCAGAGACAGAGAAACCCCAAGAGGCTCAAAGAGAGGTACTGAAGGCTGGAATCAGCAGACCGAAGAGCACAGAAAGAGGTCCCCAAGAGGCTGAAAGGGACGAGGCCAGGGGGAGGGAGAGAGGTGAGCCGAATGCCTGACTGTACACGGCTGATCTTGGGAAAAATCTAAGCCTGGAGGTGAAAGCAGAGACCCACACTGGCAGAGCCATGTCTTGCCACGTGGCAGAAGCCTAATACCACCAGCAACCACCTTCAGTGAGACAGCATCTCTAAAGATGCCTTGATTTGGACACTTTCACAGCCTCTGAACTGTAAGCTTTTAGCCTCATAAATTCCCATTGCAAAGTCAACCAATTTCTAATACGTTAGAGTGAGTACAACTAACACATCTGGTTTATAAATGGGATTGTCACTGAAAGGGAAGCACGGGGACATAAATATCCAATGAAAGAAAGCTAGAGAGCAAACTAGGGACTGAACAATTTAGTGAACTCAGAGTTGGATGAGGATTGTGGTTAATAGTACAAATACAAGAATGTTCTTCTATGAACTAGAACAAATGTGAGTCACTATTACAAGGTGGCAAGAATACAGCAATGCATGGGGAAAATACAATAAAGTTAAATTATGGACTATAGTTAATAGCGATATTGTAATATTGCATCATTGTGACAGAAGGCACTAGGTCAATGCAAAGGGTCAATAATAGGAATATGGGATATTTTCTTTTGGACTAAGGAAAACTTTCAAAAATTTACTGAGGCAATGACTGCACAACTCTGTGATGAATGTAAGAGCCATTGAGAGCAAACTTTGGATAGATTGTACGAGGCATGGGTTTATATAACACAGTGAACCACATGGTGGGTGATGGACCACGGTTAATAGTACAAATATGAGAGTATTCTCTCATGAACTGTAACAAATGCACAAATACCAATATATCATATTAATTATGGAGGATATATGGAAAATACACCAAATGGAAGCTATGCACCAATTTAGTAGCAATAGGCTGATGACGTTCTTTCAAATTCTGTAACAAATGTTCCACAACAATGCAAAGTGTCGGTGGAGGGATGCTCTAATGGAATTCTGAACATTGTGGATGGTTGTTTTGTAAGCTCACAACTTCTATAAAAAAAAAAATATATATATATATATATATACATGTATATATATATATATAAAATAAAAAACAAAAATTAAAACAAAAAAAAAAAGCCAATCCTTTTCTGGTGTATTGCTTCCAGCAGCTTTTAGCAATTAAAACAATGAGTAACTAGTTAAAAGAGATATTGTTTAGACAAAATGCAAACCAAATGTAAATGAGTTCTAAATATGGGGACTATCACCATCAACCTGCCTTATCGCTAAGGTAAATATGCCCAACCTTACACCTCCTTATGTCTAAACTCTTATTCCCAGGTGTCTTTTATAATGATAAGGAAAATATTTAGGAACAGTTTAAGTAAAATATAACTGATAATTGTACTGTGTACCGTTTGTTTTGTTTTCTCCACCATTTAAAAACTACCCAATATGGGGATTGGAGGGTCAAGAAGAACTTTGTAAAGGAATAATAACTGATTTTCATTTCAAATATTATAAGGAATGCTGCTTTACCAAATTCTTCTGAAGCACCGACCAATAAGTCCACATTTTCCCCAAAATAAAGATGGATGATATCAGTTTTGTGGGTTTTTTTAAAGATTTATTTTTATTTATTTAATTCCCCTCCCCTCCCCTGGTTGTCTGTTTTCTGTGTCTTTTTGCTGCGTCTTGTTTCTTTGTCCGCTTCTGTTGTTGTCAGCGGCACGGGAAGTGTGGGCGGTGCCATTCCTCGGCAGGCTGCTCCCTCCTTCGCACTGGGCAGCTCTCCCTATGGGGTGCACTCCTTGCGCGTGGGGCTCCCCTACGCGGGGGACACCCCTGTGTGGCAGGGCACTCCTTGCGCGCATCAGCACTGCGCATGGGCCAGCTCCACACGGGTCAAGGAGGCCCGGGGCTTGAACGCGGACCTCCCAAGTGGTAGACGGACGCCCTAACCACTGGGCCAAAGTCCGTTTCCTGATATCAGTTTTTGTACCTTGCTAGTTCTGCACGCTTCTTTGTAAATTCCATGGGGTTCTGTGAGTTTTCCCTATTGAGCCTCAGTGGGGCTGACTCTCATTACAATGGTCCTAACACCTCATCCAGATTTTCTCTGGCTACTTTGTTCCTCACCAAGGACAGACTGGAGGGTACAACCTCTTCCTGACACCGCAAACACAAATGCTTGGAAGCAACTCAGTGATACTATGGCTTTCTTCTCTATCCAGTGGGGCTCAAGGAATTCTATACAAAACATACGCCTGCTGAAAGAAGGCATCTGGTCCCTGAATTTATATCCCAAAACTACTGGTTCTGTCTTGTGCTCCACGATTCCTGTGCTATTCATTGACTCAAACCTGGTTTCTACTTTACCGCCCAGCATTTTCAGATCAATATTTCAATAAGACCGTTGTTTTATTCCAGCTTCTGCAGATTTTCTCTAGCATTAGTCTGCAGGGTGCTGGCTGGGTCCTCTCTAATCCCTTATCAACTGCTCCTAGGTGCAATGCTAAACAGATAACACACCCTAAGACCCTGTTTACCTGGAGGGGAAGTTAAGGCAACTACTGCCTGACTGGCCAGAGTAGGTCCTGTTTGAGCAGGAAGTCGGTGACTTTTGAGAAATTTCAAAAACATAGGGGAATGTTGCAAAAGAGCCAACAAGATGGAGATAAGTAAAACACTGAAGCGGTTTGACCTAATGTAAGGCGGAAATGGAAAGGAGAAATGAGATTATAAGGCTGTGAGTCTCTAAAAAAGAGTCTGGAGGTTGTCAGAAGGAATACCCCTATGTACAACTGAACAGAGTCTAAGAGACAGATAAGGTAGATACAACCCCAGGTACTGGATCTTTTGAGGGATAAAGAGACCCACGGGTTCTATGGTCATGGCAGAAGGGGTTCACTGCCATGACAGATGGCCCTTCTTTGGAGCTGGTGTTTCTGCGTGATGGAAATGGACTCAGAGGGGATCTCTTTTCACAAGACTTGCATGCTACTTTATTGGAATTGTAGTTGGTGCTGGGTTTAAGATATATGTAGGGGATTTGAATCTCTGGACTGATAATATGACACCCAGGCCCAGAGCCTCAACAGACTTCAGCTCCTACACTTTGACTTATTGGACTTACTCCACTCAGCTAACATGGAGTTGAAGAAGGTCAACCACCACAACATGGAGCCTAGAGTGTCTACAACTAGAAGCGGGAAGAGTGCATCCAGTACCCATGTGGAATCTAAGCCCTCACTTGACATAGGTGTGCAATGGACACAACCAATCCAATGTCCACAGAGAAAATGTGGAATGGGTGTGGGAACGGTAGCCATGGGGGGCTGCTGGGTGTGGGGAACGGGAGGAAGAGATGAGATGTGGAGGCGTTTTCAGGACGTGGAGTTGTCCTGGATAGTGCTTCACGGACAATTACGGGACACTGTAGATCCCCCCAGGGCCCACTGGATGGAACGTGAGAGAGTCTGGGCTATGATGTGGACCATTGACTATGGGGTGCAGTGATGCTCAGAGATGAACTTACCAGGTGCAATGGATGTATCACGATGATGGGAGAGAGTGTTGCTGTGGGGGGAGTGGGGGGCGGGGGCGGTGGGGTTGAATGGGACCTCATATATATTTTTTTAATGTAATTAAAAAATAATAATAATAATAAATAAATATTAAAAAAAAAAACAACACTGCTGCTGCATTGTGAGTAGAAGCTGGGAAAGATTAAAAAGAGAGATGAGGAAAACTTTACAGTAAACCTGAATAGAATACAAGGAAACCACATACCTTCCAAATTATTCATCACCTTTAAACATTTGGTATCTCACTTTCGATTTTACAACAGACACAAGATGTTGACTTCCACACAAATATGCTCTCTCCCCTTGCCCTCTCCAGCACATGTACTCAAGAAACATATGGAAATTTTCTTTCCTTTTTTACAAAAAGTGATAAATTGGATTGTAGAGAGTCTCAGGATAGAAAAGCCAAATAAGCTAAAAATGCTCAAGGTAGAATAGGGTTTCCCCAAAATGCTAAACAAATTTCCAATTTCTGGATCCATTTAACTCCTTCTTTACCATAGGTTTCCTATAACATTTTCAGGAACCACATTAGAAATACCCAAACTGTAAATGACCCACCAAAGTAATGTGAAAGCTTTTTAAGTTCACTAAAATTGGGTCATCTGAAAACACCTCCCATACCTTTCTTTCCTATAGTGCTTTTAACTAGCTGTCAGTTAAAGGTAATGGAATCCTGAATGGCATAGATTCCACAACCCTTGATACAAGTTAGAAATGTAGAACAAGATGCAATGTTTTCTTTTTTTTTCAAGGCACAGAGATTTCAATCCCTCCCCTTAATTATATCCTGCTAAAGTGGCTGGGATTTATTGGCTATGAAATGCACCATCTCCAGACAATGCTTGCATGCAGTTATTTTCCATTGTTCCACTATTGCTAACAAGGACAATTCAAGGGCAAATAATAATTATGATTTTGACACAGTTTCACTTTAATATTTAGCTTTGAAAATAATTCCATAGTATGCCCCACTACACTTGTCAGTTTCCTTTACTTTTATTTTCCTCATTTAATGAACAAATGAATTCAAAGCAAAGTATTTGACTTTGAAAGTATTTCCCTACTCGAAGTTTTTTTAGTGTCACTTATCAAAAGCTTATTTCCAATTAAGATATACTTATGAAGTACTACAAACTAAGAAAATATATAACTTTAAAGAGCACTGCTACAAAAGGGCTTTCAGAAATCATATATCCATCACTTTGCCTAAATAACCAGAAATAATTTCTAGATAAGGTAGACATTTGAGTTCTCATTCTCAGAAATCAAGGAAACAATCATATCTGTCACTGAGATTTTGAGAAAGTTGTAAATCTATGCTGGTCCAGGGCTGGCAGGTGTCTTGGATTTATTGGCTCATTCCATAGCACAATGATTTATCTCATGCCTAGTCTTGGTTGAGACATTTGACCCTCAACTGTACAGCAAGCTCATTCACATGATCTTCACAATCTTTAGTTGAAAATGGGAAAACAAAAATTAAAACCAATCACACCATTAAAGAAAAGCAAGTCCAAATTAATACCAACAGAATGAGTTGAAGCCATTTCCAATTTCCTAACTGCCATATAAGACATTGTGATAGTCACCAAAGAAAATAATAACCTGATGGTTGACATATATGGCTTATGCAAAATAGTGAGTGGTGAGTGCTAAAAGTCTTAGCTTTGAGAAAAGAGTGGTTTAATTTTACTTTTGAAAATAATATTTAAAAAAAAAAACTTGTTTCACATTAAAATAAACACTTCTGGAAAGTTATTTTATTGTATTTTATTTTATTTTTAAATTTCTCCTCCCCCCCCACCCCCAGTTGTCTGTTTTCTGCATCCATTTGCTTTGTGTTCTTCTTTTTGTCTGCTTCTGTTGTTGCCAGAAGCACGGGAATCTGTGTTTCTTTTTCTTGTGTTATCTTGTTGTGTCAGCTCTCCATGTGTGTGGTACCATTCCTGGGCAGGCTGCACTTTCTTTCACGCTGGGTGGTTCTCCTTACGGGGCGCACTCCTTACACATGGGGCTCCCCTGCATGGGGACACCACTGCGTGGCACGGCACTCCTTGCGCGCATCAGCACTGCATGTGGGCCAGCTCCACACGGGTCAAGGAGGCCCGGGGTTTGAACCGTGGACCTCCCATGTGGTAGCAGATGCCCTAACCACTGGGCCAAGTCCACCTCCCTGGAAAGTTATTTTAAATATTTAAAAACTATAAATTTTTAAAAGCTTGTATGTCCCAATGATAGATAATCATTGTTAAGTACCAAAACAAGTATGACTAAGTTAAACATTTCTATGTATGGAAATATCCACACAGATCACGCATCATATATGGTATGTGTATGTATGTGCATTTAAAAAATGTATATTTAATGAAATACATCATGAAAGAGACGACTGATTTGCTCCCCAGGAATTATACACAGGGCAGCAATATGTCCAAGTGCAAGGTACTATATATTTCCTATAGTATTTTGCAATAATAAGCAAAAGGTTTCTTTTGGGTGGACTCTGAGTAGGAGTCCTAAAATGGGGACAGGAGGTTAAGAACCCTTCTTGCTTCCCCTTTGCCTTCTTCCTACCTGGAAGGTAGGCATGATAACTGGAACTGCAGCAGCAGTTCCGGATCATGAAGTGATTTGAGGTTCAAAGACAGGACTGACAGGAGGCAGGAAGGAGGTGAGTAATACCGTACCTACCCTGGAATGTCTACCTCTGGGTTTCTTTATTGGGATAGAAATGAGGCTCTACTGCTTAAGCCACTTCTCTTTGTGTTATTCTGTTATAAACAGATGAATCTAATCTTCAGAGATTATTAGTAAACAAATAAGCATTTAAAAAAAATAGAATTACTCCGCTTACAGTTTGGAATCTGCTTTTTCTCATTTAACATATTGTACACATGTTTCTTTTTTTACTTTAAATGTGATTCTACAGTCAATTTAATTTCCTTTTTAATTTAACCATAATTTATTTAACTTTATGGAAATTTAATCTACCAGTTGAATTCAGAAGGCTCCAATCTAGAACATTCATCAAATTAAGTTTATTCATGCATTCTTGTCCTCATTCTGATGCTTTCTGAACAATTATTTAAACTTTCTGAATTGTTTTATCATCTATAATATAGGAGAGAGATCTATTTCAGTGGGTTCCCATGAAAATGATGGGACAGAACTGCATGTACCTGGTACACGGTAAGTGCTCAATCAACATCAGCTACCATCAGCAGCTTCATTGTTGACTTGTTAAATCTTTTATTTCTTATCCTTTTGCATAATATATTAACTATAGACAGATAAATTTCAATTTTGGTATATCCCAAAGTAAGAAAATTACCTTAAAAGTCATGTTGTTTTATTAACTCTTCTGGATGCTTTTTAAGGAAAAACATTTTCGCATTTAAAATGACAGCTGTTCTCATTTAAGGATTAGGAGTAATAATGAGAATAGAAGGAAAGAAAAAAAAAATGAAGCCACATATTTTTCAGTTCCAACTGAAATTCTACGTGTGTCTTCTCTCTTCACAGTTTCACCCTTCCCTTAACAGAAAATCTCTTCTAGAACCTTTTTATAACTTTAAATTCAAATTGCATTGGCATTACTGTCTTGAAAAAATCTTTTTAAACAATTTAAAGCTTAATGTAACATCAGTTATGTCATCAAAGCAAATGCATGTGTTAGATGAATGAGTTAATATAGACCACAATTTTATGTAACTTGGAATAGATCAATACCTATTTGATATTTGAAAAACATTAGTTTTTCTCCCTTTTCAGGTAAAATTTCATTTTGTGACATTATGTTGATATTTATTAAAATAAAGAGAAAATTAGAGCCATGGGTTTAAAATAAAATAATTTTTTGCTCATCTATTTTGCCTTTGGGCATCTCCATATAGACAGAGGGTTAGAAGAGATATTTTTTCATCTCAAGGAACACAACTGTTAACAGTACAAACATGAGAACATTCTTTCATGAACCATAACAAACATATAATATTAATAAGTTATGTTAATAACGGAGGAGCATATAGAAAAATTATTGACCATAATTAGTAGCAATATTCTGATGATGTTCTTTCATAATCTGCAATAAATATTCTATAACAAGGCAGGGTGTAGGTGGAGGGAGGATGTATGGGAATTCTGCATGTTATGTATGGCTGTTTTGTAAGCTCAAACTTCTCTAGTAAAAAATATATATACATATTTTAAAAATAGAAGCTTTACATCAGAAAAAATAATCTGAGGTTTTGGAGATTTGAAGAACTTGGGCAAATATGATTCAAATATATAAAAAACCTGACAACTCTTTAGTCATAAATCTAGATGTAAAATAAAATCCTGGATTAATTATATAAAATTAACAATTACAATGAGTATGAAATGCATATTTCCCCTCTTACAGGCTCTATGAATTGAAGTAAACACAGAGAATAAAAGGCTGCTCTCGATAATTCATAATGAATCTGACATAAAGGATGAGAATACAGTTAACGCATGTAATGAAGTATCACTACTTTAGTTAAACTAGGGTTCAAGCAAGCAATTAAAAATTGGCAATTAGTTCAGATGTAATATTCAAACTTTGTATGTCAACAGCCCATGGGGAATAGGTTTCAACAGATGAAATTATCCAAATATAAGTAAAAGCCACTCTTTGATATTAGATAAGTGAGAGGAGTGGTATTTGTAGGGAAAAATGAGATTTCTGTATCTGCTACCTACTATACCCAAATCAACTGAATCAACATTAATCAACCTTTTATTGAAAAAATTAATAATAGAGGCAAAGTTATGTATTAAATACAGTTATAATAAAAAAAGCATTCCTGGATCAGACAGAAAGTTGACTTCCTTAAAGGACAATAGACCTATAATTTATGGGGTGGTATGACTTGTTTTAGGGGATCCTATTGGAGTCTGATTAAGGGTATCAAACTAATATGTGACAAATGCAAAGTTCATAAGCATGGGATTTTCTTAGGCATGGCCAACAACCTGATTCATCTTGTAGCAATTTTCAATACAGGTTTTCCCACTGATCCTAGGAGGGTAAGACTGCCTGATGAAAACCCATCCAAAAGTGTACAGTCTGCTGCTTTTGCCACTTCCCAATTCTAACTTATTTAGAAAGAACTTGGAACATTTTATAAATACATATTTATAAATCACTTAGTTGCTAATTTAAAGGTGAGAACCATTTCTTTCACATTTATGAAGCTTCACTGCCTAGAACAGGGTTCTGCTTATGGTCCATACTCAATAATTAAGCAATTACATAGGACAAACACAGTATGCAAATCTTGATGCAGTAAATCGTTATTTTTCACACTCTATTGCTTTTCCGAATAAGCACTTCTTTCTTTTTTCCCTCTCCTCCTTTCATTTCCTTTTTGTTTCTTTTATACTTTTGCAAGTTAATTATCCCCCATAGATAGTGGTTGAAAAGAATTAGAGCCAGAAGACTTTGGGACTTCTTGGTTCAAGTAAAAGCTTTCTAATAAGAGGATTATACTAAGCTCACTTTTCCCAAGTGACCGAATTTACAGAAGTGACAGAGAAATTGAAGACTGCTAAAAAGGTGGCAGAAGAATGAGATTTGTTTATGTATGTGTGAGCAATGGTGTTTGGGGAAGAGAAGTGTGTTTAGCAGTGACAGCCTCAATCTCGATATGCCTTAAAATCCTCATTAATAAAATTAGGACAATCACACCTACTTCTCATAGTTTTTCTTAGAGAAAGCTGTGCTGCTTTTCTTAGTGAAGCTGTTGGAAATGAGGGAAAAGTGTTTCAAATAGCTGTGGATACCAATCAAGATAAAGTAGCAGATAGAGAGAGTTCAGTTCCCAAATAACACAAAGCTGCCCCAGACAGTTCCTGCTTCCTCCAGTAGCATTAGTAACTTCCCAAACCACTGGGGGGATACTTTTCCAGACGAGATCACTGATTATTTCTTGCTTTCATTCTCCTACCCACCCTGCAGAAGTGAAGCCCCAGTTTCTGGAACATTCTCCAGTGGCACACAATTTGGAACACAAATTTCCACACCTGCCACCAATTTGGGAATATATGATATTAATATTTCACTAGAATTCAATATACAGAGAAACCATATTACTACTGTTCTGTAATGTAATTTTAGAGGTAAATTATCAGAAAAGGGAAGACTTTACCAAGTCACCTTGGGAACCTCAATATTACGTAGTACTGTTTCTGAAGTAAAGTTTTTCTAACTTGCCAATAAGTCTCTAACAAACACAATTTTGGAACGTACACTATAATTAGGCTGGTGTCTTTGGCAATGCAATTTTTTTCCAGAACACTTCTGGAATCTAAGAGGGCATGATATATGGTGGAAAAGTTTTCTCATCACTTGCCAATCAGTGAATTAACTGATCTTGGGTAAGAGATCACACACATTGTCGTCTCTCAGTAAATATCTGTTTCACAAAAGAATTAAATAATGGATATTGCTTGAAGAAATATTCTTGCCCAGAAAAGTATGTAAAAAAAAAAGATGACTCTGGATCACGTGATAGATACCCTCTAACATCTGGAGCTGTACCATCCAAGGGCAATGAGAAGAATAGTGAGCAGGAAAATAACAAATTCCATCTGGTGCCTTTGGGATCTGCTTACATAGTGAATGCAAAAGCACAAAGCCTCACATTTTGGGTGCCCTTGCCAGTGCCTGCTCAGCTTACTGGACAAATTTCTTTATTCTCTGGCAACTCATCCATTCCTGAAATGCAATTAATACAAGATAATTGTAGTAATACACAAAAGCGAGAGCAACCACCATTCAGGTCCTGTTTGAGCATTTTGAGGCTATTCATTCCACCACAAGAACTTTCCTGACCCCAGGGAGTTACAGCTCCTCTCCTGTAACCTGGTTGACCTTTGTCAGTTCCAGCAGGCTGCATTCTAAGGAAGAAAATCAAAGTTCCTTTTTCTTTTCTTTTTTGTTCCTTGAACTTGAATTCTCCTTCTTCTGTAAGTTGTTTTAAAAAAAAGTTTATTTAACTCAAAAGTCTTGATATCTGTAGCAACTTCTTTCAAAGGTATCAGATGAGATCAAGTAGCAACTTGACTTTAAAAATATCCAGTGTAATTCTTTAAATTAAAACCCAAACTGCTTAGCATGGTATGCGCTGACTTGGCCTCAAATTACATTTTCAACCTTATTTCTCCTAATTTCTTGTATAAACCACTTGGTACACAAAAAGAAGCCACATGTCCCATGACACATAGCACCGACATCTGTCATTTTATCTATGGGTTTTCCTCTACTTGGAATACACCATATTTTTTCCTGCATTTTGGAGTGCTACCTATTATTAAGGTCAACTAAAATTTCTTATCTTTCACAAGGATTTTTCTGATCTCTTTACATGGAAATCATCTGTTTGACCTTTCCTAATAATCAACTTCTTATAACACTATTTCTTACAGTGTATTTTATATCAAGACACTAGTAAGGATAGATTCTATATCTGACCTCAGGGCCATGTATGTACAAATTTTTTTCATATTAAATCCTCAAAGCTACCTGTTCCCCGAAAATGAGTTTAAGAACATTACCTCATTTTAATATTTGCCATAATGAAGGAACCAAAATTGACAGCTCAGTTCTCAATAGTATCTATCACTAAAACTTTCTTTTTCAAATGATCTTTTTGTGATGATGGTGAAAGATACCGCCAGCCTTTCCATATGCCTTGTTTTAGAAGATCTCCTCCCTCCCATGTTACCTAAACTACCATTGGGGTTTTCTCTGGTTTTCTATTAATAACTGATTTAGTCATATGCCTGTTTTAATCTCAGATCACAGTATGGGAGCAGAAACAGTAATTTTAAACTTATCTTATAGGAGCAATATTCATGATATTGCCTATACATTTGTTTTTAGCACAAAGAAAATTATGTATGGCCTTCCTCTTTAGATATTCATGAAACAGCACCACTCCTTCCTTCATTGTCCTTAGGAGCTCTGATCCCCCTTGACTCCACCTCCCACCCTCATCCAGTGACAAGCAAGGGTAATATTGACTTGAACTCTCCCCATCCACCACTCGCTCACTCTGTAATGCAGTAGGTTATACCGTTGGCAGTCTAAACTGTGTACAAACTGACTCAGTCAGGTCTGGGTATGTGACAGACAAGTGGGGTGAACGCACAAGGGAGATGTCTGCAAGTGAAATCAGAGAAGCCCCTCACGAAAACGCTCATGCTAGGGAAAAAGGTGTGAGGGCAGACAAATGCAATCCAAAAACCACAAGTCAGGTCTGAACAGAAGGGTGATGGACTGCAGCTTATAGTCCAGCACTTAACTATCTGCCAGCCCTTCTCCTGTGGGACTCGTACCTGAGTCCTAGAGAGAGGAAATTACATTAAACTATAAAAAAGCAAATAAAAACTAAGAGCTGCTTAACAGATATCTATCAGACACAGAGAGCACAAGGCACATCTACATAGTGACTGAAGTGAGATTGTACAGAAGTGCCTCATAATGGAGGTGGCATCACCCATTCAGCTAGCATCAGTGTCTCTGGGGAAGGCATGTGTCTATCTTTGGTACCTTTATTCATAGCTAGAGTCATAAAAAATCATCATAACCTCCTAAACTGGAAAGAAGAAAACTGACAGAGGTTTCAAGAGGTGGCTAGTTACATATAAGGAGGCTAGTTACCCATTATTTACTAGTGGGCAAAAACTAAAACAGTGTATCGGTTTGTTGTCATGTCATTGTATGGAAACCTTACATGGACTCAATCTTCTCCTCAAACCCGATTCCCTATTTCTTTCCTTCACCACCAAACTTCAATTTCTTTATTCTTACTTCTATGTACTCTTTAACCCCTGCAATCAGAATTCACTCCTTGCTACTTTATTGACAGTCCTTAAAGCAGTACACAGTTGGCTTTTTTGCATCAAGATAAATGATATCTTTTCAGTTCTTGTCCTATTCACTTCCAATGCAGCATTCCATAATGGTCACACCAGTATGCCTTCTTGACTCTCTTCCTTTCCTTCTGTGATGGCTGAATTTATGTATCAACTTGGTTATGTTATGGTGTCCAGTTGTTTGATCAAGCAAGATCTGATGTGATTGTTGCTATGAACATATTTAAAAGATGGATTTACATGTATGATCAGTAGATTGCATCTACAATTGATTGCATTTACAATTTTCAAAGGAGACGGCCCTCAGCAAGGAGGGGAGTCCCTCATCCATTCAGTTGGAGGTGTTAAAGTGACAATTGAGAAAGAAGAATTTCTCTATACCTAAGCCAGCCAGCTTCTCTTGGGAAATTCAGGTCACCTTCGTCAGAGTTCCTACCTTGCGGCCTGCCTTACAGACTTGCTAATCCTCATGGTCATGTGAGTCAGTTCCTATAACAAAGCTCAGTATGTACATATACTAACACACATGCACACACACACATAAACACCGGTCAGTTCTCTTTCTCTGGAAAACCCTAACACACTTTCCTTCTATAGCACCCTTCTCTTGCTGATCAACCTCATTTTGCACATTTTAATATCTTCTGGTTTCTCTTAGATAAGTATTGCTCAGAGATTTACATGACATTATCATTTTTCTCTAGGTATTCAATACCCAAGGCTTTAACATATGACATATCAGCACACCTTCCTGGATTCCACATCAATTCTCATGAGTGTAACTGCTACTTGTACTTTGATGATTTCCAATATTTGTATTTGTTCATATTATATATCTTGGTTGATTTCAACACACTATTTTGTCTGTATGGTGAGGACGTGCATACATTTCAAACTCAAATGGTCAAAAACAAGATTATTATTTCCACCCTGAAAGTTTTCTTCCTTGTCCTCTTTGTTTACCACCCCCATGCTTTATACTGTTCTTCATGTTACCATCTACCCATGATCTACATTTTTTAAACAATGAGTCAAAGATCAACCTCTCACTCTCCTTGGCCTGCTGTGACTCATTCATAACATGAAAATGTATACATTTTCCTTCATTTTTTCACTCCTTCAGTTCAAATGGCTTTATTCCTAATAAAATGGTTTGGTGAAACTGGCTTAGGTAGTTAGCAGACTTTCTAATACTCTTTTCTCACTCACTCGTTCACACTGAGTGCCTCCTTCAGTGAGGGGTGCCTACCTGCTTCATTTACTTCGTGGCACTTAGAGTGCTCTCAGGAGGGTCTGGCTTGGTAAGCTCCACCAACTCCTCAAGGCCGAGGTCAAGGACTACCTCTTTTGGAAAACTCAGCTGAGCTCCAACAATATGGTAATTCCACAGACAGACTGTTCAGCAAACTGTTTTTCCATTTACATAGTGAATAATCTTATTTTTACATGGCTAGTAGTATGCAGCATAATGCCTGTCATATTGCCAAGGGTTTAAAAATTTGCAATGAAATGAAATAAACCTTAACAGTTCTATGAATAATTGGGAATAACAGCCCACACAATATTTCACCAAAACAAAATACCCAGTGGGTGGTGGGATTTGAAAATGATTAACGGAAACAAATGGAGTCACTCTATTCCAAAAATAGGTTAATTTTAGATCTATAGCTTTCATTTCACTTTTTTTCATTTAGATCTGTATCTTTCATTTCACTTTAATGCTCATATGTCACATGAGCATAAATTATAAACCTCAATGAAAATGTTTTCCAAATACAAACGAGCATCAGCACAAACTTAATCAAAACAAACTTATAAGCTGTATTTGAAATTGTTCTTATATTTCCAGCCTGGAATTCAGTTAAAAAATACTGCAACTTTTTTTTTGGCCTCTGTGCAGTTTTATATTGTTTATGAATTCCAAAAAAAAAAGTGATTATGATTGTAAACTAATCCATTCCTCTGGGTGTGATAGTCTTTGGCTGTATTAGATTCAGCTGAGATGTCTTTGATGAAATTATGTTAAGCTTAGGGCTTTGATTCAACTACGTCATTAGAGTACCTCAGGGTTCAGAACCTGCCCCATGGTGGACCATATAAATGGACACTCCCCAAAGGAGGACAAAGATGTAGATACACAGAGAAGATAAAGCATGTCTTTGATTAAATTAAATTATGTTGAGCTTAGGGCTTTGATTCGACCACATTATTAGAGCAACTCAGGGTTGAGAACCTGCACCCATGGTGGACCATATAAATGGACACTTACCCAAAGAAGACACAGAAGTAGATACACAGAGAAGATACACAGAGGAAGAGAGATAGCTCCAGAGACATGGCAGAGGCCCCAGGAAGAGAGAAAAGCCATTCGCCTGATAGTCTGCAGCTGACCTTGGGAAGAGGTAGAAGAGACTGGACCAATGGAGCCTTAAGGGGGAAAAGGAAGGCTGAATGTGCACAGACATTGCCCACCATCTTGTTTTAACACATGGCAACAGTGTTTGGTAAGGAAATATCCTTGTCTTGGATGCCTTAGGGCTTTGTAACTGTAAGTTTTTACCCAAAATAAATAACCTTTATAAAAGCCAAGAGTTCTGGTACTTTGCATCTGTACCCCTTTGGCTGAATATACAGCTTCATTTAGATATTAACAGAAAGTATTAAGATTTATTACCCTTGTAGCTGACTGTTTCAAATGAGAGGAAAAACTATCCATATACTAATATGGCAACAATTTTTCTTATATCATAAAACTATTACAAGTCCAGAAAATAAAATTAAAAGCAATGGTAAACAACCAGCAAGATGGTAGCTGAATAAGGAGATCCTAGAGTCAGCTCCTGCTACAGGGCAGTTAGTAAACACCCAGGGTTATGTGGAGCTAGTTGAAACACCTGCTTGGGGGCTTCAGGAGGCCAGAAGAGTATCCTGCAACATCTTTGAAGGAATGGAAGGAGGATGCCGCACATCTGCAGAGAAGACTCATAAGTAGAGCACTCCATGCCACAGAGGTGGGTGCCCATCCTCCCCTGGAGGCACAAGCTGACTCTGAAGCTGTTCTGCAGCTGGAATTGAAAGCTCCACTTCCCAAAAATGGGGGAGGAAGAAACGGTTGGACACCGACCTCAGCTAGTGATGAGTAAATTCAGCAGGCTAAAGTATCATCCTAAGAACAGCTAAAGTTTGAGCATGTCCAATCAGAGAGAGGCTGGTAGCCACCATCTTAAATCCACACCCAGCATGGGGAGAAGCAGGGCAGACTGAAAATCACAGTGCTGGTAGGTACCAGCTTCTTTCCATCTAGGTCAGATTGCAGCTCTAGCATAAGCTCCAGCACCACCTCCAGCAGGGAGGAAGCTGGGGGGACCTATGCCAGCCTTTCCAGGAAATTACCAGCCAAGCTGCAGAGGCCAGAGATTATCCTACTTTGGCAGCACAAGCCACCCCAGGAGCTATTCTGTGGCTGGAACTGGAAACTCCATTTCCCAAAAACAGGAGAGGAAGAGAAGGTTAGCCACCGATTTCAGCTACTGATTAGTAAATTCAGCAGGCTAAGGTATAACCCCAAGAACAACTAAAGTTTGAACCTGTCCAGGTCAGAAAGAGGCTAGTGGCCACCATTTTGACTCCTCTCCCAATGTGAGGGGAAGCCGGGCTGACCAAAAATCACAGTGAGGTAGGAACCAGTTTCTTTCACCCAGATGAAAGAAAGGCTGCAGACAGCCTATCCAGGTAACTGCAGATACATTTGGCTGGCACAGATTGAAAACTGGAAGTCTACCTGGGCAACTGTGGTCATCTTGGACCAGCACTGCATAGATTGCTGCCCATACCTGCATGCCCCAAGCAGGGGAGAAAAGGATGTGAAGCTTCATCAGTCTTTCTGGGCAACTACATTCTAGGCCTGCATGACCTGGATTATTCCACACAGCTGTGACTCTGTCCCTACCCCTGGCAAAGAAGAAAGCTTCATCAGTCCCTGGGGCAATGTGGGAGGCTTGAGCCTCCACATCTTATAGCACCAACTACATCCTTGGCTCCTACTACACAATCAGGAAGGGAGAAAGCATAGGAAGCCCTAACCTAAAGAGAAAAACTGCACCCAGAATAAATACTCTACTAAGCCAGATGCCAAGACACCAACAAAAAATTACAATCCACACATTAAGAAACAGGAAGATATGGCCCAGTTAAAGGAACAAGATAAGCCTCCAGATGATAAAAAGGAGTTGAGACAACTAATTGTAGATGTTCAAATGAATCTCCTTAATATATTCAATGAGCTGTCTAAAGAGATTAAGGATATTAAGAAGACACTGAATGAGCACTAAGAAGAATTTGAAAGCATACATAGAAAGGAAGCAGATCTTATGTGAATGTAAAGCACAACAAATGAAATTTAAAAAAACATTGGAATCATGTAATAGCAGATTTGAAGAGGCAGAAGAAAGGATTGGTGAGCTTGAAGAAATGGCTTCTGAAACTGAACATACGAAAGAACAGATGAAGAAAAGAATGGAAAAATTGAACAAGGTCTCAGGGAATTAAATGACAGCAAAAGACATGCAAATATATGTGTCATGGGTGTCTCAGAAGAAGAAATGGGAAAAGGAGCAGAAGGAATATTTGAAGAAATAATGGTAGAAAATTTCCCAACCATATTGAAGGACAAAGATATCCGTGACCAAGAAGCACAAAGTACTTCCATCTGAAAAAATCTGAATAGACCAACTTCAAGACACATACTCATCAGAATGTCATATGCCAAAGACAAAGAGAGAATTCAGAGAACAGCAAGAGAAAAGCAACACATAGCATACGAAGGATACCCAATAAGATTAAGTACTGATTTCTCAATAGAAACCATGCAGGCAAGAAAACAGTGATCTGATATATTTAAGATACTACAAGAGAAAAACTTCCAGCAAAGAATCTTATATCCAGCAAGATTGCCTTTCAAAAATGAGGGCAAGTTTAGATTATTCACACATAAACAGAAACTGAGAGAATTTCTAAGCAAAAGACCAGATTTTCAGGAAATACTAAAGGGTTTGCTAGAGCCTAAAAAGGGAAAACAGGAGAGAGGGGTCTGGAAGAGAGTCTAGGAATGAAGATTATATTAATAAAAGTAACTATAAGTGTCAAAAGAGTGGTAAAAATAAAATATGACAGATAAAACTCAAATAGTCAGGAATAAACTTAACCAACAACAATGTAAAGTACCTGTATTCAGAAAACTGCAACCCAATGTTAAAAGAAATTTAAAAAGGCTTAAACAACTGGAAGAACATTCTATGCTCTTGAATTAGAAGACTAAATATCATTAAGGTGTCAATTCTACTCAAATTGATATACAGATTCAATGCAATCCTAATAAAAATTTCACCAGCATTTTTTAAAATTGAAAACATGATTATCAAATTTATTTGGAGGGGTAAGGGGTCCTGAATAGCCAGAAACATCTTAAAGAGGAAAAGCATACTCTCATCTCTGGACTTTAAATCATATTCCCTAGCTATAGTGGTAAAAATAGCGTGGTATTCGCATAAAGACAGACACCCAGACCAATGGAACCAAACTGATGGTTCAGAAACAGATGCTTACATGGATGGTTAAGTGAATTTTGACTAGCCTGTCAAACCCCACACAGCTCGGGCAGAACAGCCCATTAAACAAATGGTGCTGAAAGAAAAGGATATCCATAGCGAAAAAAAAGTAGAGAGGACCCCTATCTCACACCTTATCCAAAAACTAACTCAAAATGGATGAAAAATCTGAAAATAAAAGCAAGAACCATAAAGCTTCTAGAAGAAATTGTAGGAAAGTATCTTCAAAACCTGCTGGTAGGGGGTGGATTCTTAAAGGAGATAAGAGGAGGACTGAGATGGATTGCTGATGTTTAATGTATTTCAAAATTTTAATTAGCTTTACTGTAAAAGTGTGGAAATGTATAGAGTGGATGGTAATACATAATGAGTAACAGTGAGTTTATAAATGGGGATGTGAATGAAAATGGTAGTCTATGTATGTATATTCCAATTGATAGAATGCTAGATAAAAATCAAGGAACTGAATAGCACAATAAAGCAAGATGTGGATGAAAACTGTGACTGATGGTACAGATGCAAGGGTGTCCTTTGTTAGCTACAGCAAATGTACATCACTACTGCAGGGTGGTGGGAATGCAGAGAAACATGAGAAAAATACAACTGGAGTGACCGATGGACTGCGATTAGGAGAAATAATATAATATATATATATATAATATTCTTGCATCTATGCCAAGGATGTACTGTGCTGATAATAGGTCAGTATGGAAAATGTGTACCAAATGTACACTATGGATGTGGTAACAATCAGATGATATTATCTTATCTGTAACAAATGTTCTATCACAGTATGGTTTGTTGACAGAGGGGTATTGTTTGGGAATTCTGCACATGTGCATGACTGTTTTATAATTTTATAACTTCTGTCATAAAAATATATTTTAAAAGTAATAATAGGGAGGTTAGGGGTAAAATATACCAAATGTAAGATAAGGACTATAATTAGTAGTAAGATTTTGACAATATTATAATTTGTAGCAAATGTCTCATGACAATGCAAGGTGTTGATGGAAGGTTGATGTATGGGACCCCTGTATGATGTTATGCATAGTTGCTTTGTAATTCCACAACTTTACTATACACTTATTGTTTATATATGTTCATATATAAATGATATAAAGATAATAACAGAGTGGGTTGGGGGAAAAATGTTTTAGTTAGTACTAATATTTGACAATGCTCTTTCATCATTAGTTAAAAATGTTTAACAACAGTGCAAGGTATTGGTGGTAGGGTGAAGTACAAGAGTACTTACAATGTTATATTATTTATTTGTAAGTTCACAAGTATTACTATACACTTATTGTTTATGTATGTTTATGTATGAGTGATATACTTCAATAAATTTAAAATAAAAAATTTTAAAATATGAAATAAAATAAAAAACTAATCTCTCATTCATAAAGAAAAAAAAAAGCAATGGTAAAGACAGGCAGGGAGCAAATGTGGCTCAAGCGGCTGAGCACCTGCTTCCCACATGGGAGGTCCTGGGTTCGGTCCCTAGTGCCTCCTAAAAACAAAAACAAACAACAAGCAAACAAACGAAAGGGCCAACTCATGGGAGCAGATGTGGCTCAGTGGTTGAGCACCAGCTTCCCACACACGAAGTCCCAAGCTCATTCCCTGGCCTCATTACCAAAAAAAAAGACAAAGGCAATCTTGGGATGCAGAGTATAGGGAATAAAATGTGTGTGTGTGTGTGTGTATAATTTACTCTGGTACTCCTTTTTTAAATTCTCATTACAATGCAAACTAGGTTTATTCAATATGCTATAAATTGCAAAGGAAGTTTTGTCAAAAAAAAAAGTGACTTTCTGACCTTGTGTTGGTTGGATTTATGTAGATAAAAGGTTATTGATATACATATTACAGAAATTATATAGTTTCTAGAAATTTACCTACATCCTCATTGTCCATGAGAAATCCTGGTACTGATTTGTCTAGTATTAAACAACTGTATAATCTTATCAATCATAATTTCAGTTATTCTTAAAATTTTATTACATGTTACAAAACAAATTGTTTTTTTTAATAAACTGTCACTAGACATTTCACTTTTATAATAATTTGAAAGTAAACATAGCCATTTTTTGTCTTTTATGTTTTAAGGCATTTGTAATCCACAGATAACGTAATTTTAAAAATTTTATTCCAATGTTTTCATGAAAAAACTTGCAAACGCCTATAGCATAAAATGCTTCATCTTCAACAAAAAAGTACTTCTCAAATACCTGTAGGAAAGATTGTTCCAGGTAATCTTTGGACTCCGGATTCTAATGATATGGCTTAAAGAACTTTGAGACCATACCATGAAACTGACTCAAGATTTCCAGAACTGTAGTGGAAACTTGATGGATTCATGAAATTGGTAACACTAAGACTGAATGGAACAAGAATTAACTACTTAGGAATGAATGAGCTGGAGAAAAATGATTTATATTTTATTTGGAATATTGGTGATTTTTTTTTTTTTAATTTAATTTCCCCCCCTCCCCTGGTTGTCTGTTCTTGGTGTCTGTTTGCTGCGTCTTGTTTCTTTGTCCGCTTCTGTTGTCGTCAGCGGCACCCGCTTCTGTTGTCAGCGGCACGGGAAGTGTGGGCGGTGCCATTCCCGGGCAGGCTGCTCTTTCTTTTCACGCTGGGCGGCTTTCCTCACGGGCGCACTCCTTGCGTGTGGGGCTCCCCTATGCGGGGGACACCCCTGCGTGGCTCGGCACTCCTTGCGCGCATCAGCACTGCGCATGGCCAGCTCCACACGGGTCAAGGAGGCCCGGGGTTTGAACTGCGGACCTCCCATGTGGTAGACGGACGCCCTAACCACTGGGCCAAAGTCCGTTTTCCTATTGGTGATATTTTAATGTTTTATTTTTTTAAACATATGGAACCCCTCTTGCATTTTCTATAAACTTATCTATAACTCAGAAAACACTTATCTTTGCCTCCCAGCTGATGAGCTAGGATTCAGAAACTCTTATTAAATATTCTTATTTTCATGTAAATATGATTATTTGCATTATGCCTGTTATATTCTAAGATAATGCCATCCTTGTTAACAGGACATAACTGAAGTCACTGGTTATATAAACAAAGGGAGATCAGTATGCTATTACTTATTTATTGTAAACACAGTATTTAGGGATATATATTTATCTTATGAATAAACTCATTAGTGCTTTATAGTACTAATTTGTACAAAGCAAGATTCAGAGGATGTAGGAAATAAGGTATTTTTTCAGAAAAAAAAAAGAAATAAAAAGATATAGGTAGCTTGTAGCTATCAAGGAAAATAAAAATATTAGAATGGTATCTATCAAAATGTTTAAATAAACAGTTCCTAAAAAGTGAGTAGTAGAGACACTGGAAACACTTTATATTTATATAAACCTGGCATGAAAAGTCACTGCTATAAGTAGGTACTTTTTTGCATCGCAGTCTTTAAGAATTTTGAAAGGCAGACCTGGATTTCAGTCCTGGGCTGCCGGTTATTAGCTGTCTTCTTTCTGAACAAGTTATTTAAAGCTGAATCTTAGTTGTTTTGTCTTGATTTTTAGAGAAGGAAACTATATGTGATTGTTATGAAAGCTGCCTGTGAATGTTCAGGAAGTACCTTAGCTTTCAAGTTGAAATCCAGTTTTATTGTTGATGTGATTGACCCTGCTGCTACTGCTATACATTTAGGGGCTGCAAGGAAGAAAATGAACTTTGAGATTATTGAACTCAGATCTAATTCCCTAGTCTAGATATAAATGTAATGTCTCCCCCCTAAAGTTCTTAATGTACTGTAACACTAAGATGCTAAAAAGGGTTCCATTAACATGGAGAGTCAGCGTCAGGAAGCTCCAAGAGGGAAGGTACCCTATAAATAAAGCAGTTTATGCTGCATTGTGCTTAATCCAGTGCCCCTGGCAAAGTAGCATTCCTCTTAAGGATTTAAGGGCTACATTCAGAGGTCTTTCATCAGAGGAGGAGAGGCATCAGGTAGAAGAAAACAGGAATGGCACAATGGATTCAATTCTGCTGCCTTTAACCAAACAAAAACACCAAAAAACATACTCAGTAGAGGATTGCAAGCATCATCCTGAGAGAGTCTTGGGGCTATTTGGAGGAAGGTATATAGATTTTGTCTTGTTTTATTTGTTTTCTGCACTCCTTACCTAGTAGTAAACCTTTAATTTTAATTATGAGATAAGAAACTAGTGTTGGGACTTTGAGAGCAATTTAAGCTCTTCACTGAGAAATCTCCTACTGAGCAAGACTTATGCCACAAACCTATCTTTGGACCCACAACCTCAAGAAATGTCAACTTTAAGATAAACTGGAGCACTTTTCGAAAAGACATCACAGCCTCTCTCTGGCTCTGAAACCATCACATAAGGCTACTTGAATAAAAAACAGAAATATATTGTTTTAAATGAGTTCATACCACAAAAATTCGCCATGCATTTTTAGTGTTGTTGTTGTTATTGTTGTAATTTGGAAAATAAAAAACCACACCTGAATAAATCTAATTATAAATATTTTTCTTAATTGAGGCAAAATCTTTATCACTTGTACCATCTAGATCATCCCTTCCCTTCTCTTGCTCTCTTGAATGTACAGATTTTTTTGTGTGCCACAATAAACCACATTAGTCTTACAAAAAGAAGTAGTCTATTTCTCTGAACTTCCTTGCAAGGAGGTTTTCTAGAGCAATTTCCCTGTGGGTATCAGAGAGGTCACACTGAGAATAAAATTAGCAAATGTACAATAAAAGCTAAAAAAAAAAAAAGTTAAAAAGAAAAACCTAAGCATTTTTATGTTGAATGAGAAATAAGCTGGAGAAAGTTGAATCTAAAGATCATGTTCTCATCCCAGATAGAAAATAAAATTACCCTTCAAGGAAATAGGGAGGTACCAGTTTAAGCTTGAGAGCAAAAGATGACTTGCATGGCAAGGTCACATTGTCTACAATAATCAACTTCTGGATTATTGAATTGAAATTGAAATGAAAATACTACTCTGATTGAAATGAAAATACTACTAAAAAAAAATAAGTGCGTGTGAGTGTGTATGCATATTGCATAGGTCCTGGAAGAGATCTGAAATAGTGCTTACTCTGCAAACATGAGAAAGAGAGGGTGATCTTTTTTTAATTTATATATTGCAGAATAGTTTTCTTAGTAAGCAAGTATTAGTATCATACTACTGAGAAAAAATAAAATAGGTCAATAAACATAACCTGCACACAGACAGCTACCTCTAGTCACCATATTTACTATAAGAAGTGGGAATGGCATATTGCCTGCAATTTTCCTAGCCTCCATCTACTTGCCAGTCATTTAGGAGCTGCGGCAAAACAAAGAAAGAAAAAAAACAAAATAAAAACTCCTGCGACGATTAAGATTCTAAATTTTTAAGGCAGAATTTTTAGGAAGCTCTAGTTATTGGCCTGAGAACCCAAGCAGCAGGGGTGAAAAAGGCCAGCATGTTTATTAGCCTTTACCTCCTACAGCAGTGCTTTATAAACTGTGAGACCTGACCCATCAAAAGGCCATCCAATCAAAGTAGTGGGCCCTGATAAAAACATTGTAAAAACTGACAGAACTGAATAGAAGAACAGGAAATATAATATAGGGCATACAGTATTCAAAAATATTGCTTTCTTTTTGAGTTTTTATTTCAGATGTGTGTTTCAATTTGGTTTTGTTGCAATATGCATATTTTACTATGGGCTGCAGGAAAACACTCTCAAAAATATTAGTCTGGATGATACAGCTGTAGGATCACTGAATTTGAGAGAAACAGCCGTTCTTTCCCCCATAACTTATGAGAACTTCCTCTCCATTCTTTAAAATGGAGGTGGCCATAACATGCACGAAATTTCTTACTGATTCGAGGGCTGGTTTATATCTCCTTGTCTGGAATTTTCTAGGTTTTAAAGCCCCCTGATACTGCTGGGGCAGGAGAAGGATGAGGACGATGAGTAGCGGCAGAGAGATAGCAGATGGGGAGGAGACAGCAGAGTCTGCATTCCCACATCTGGTGTGGCAAAGATAAGTGAATTTTCCAAGAGCCAGGGGATGCTATAGAAGTTACTTGGGAATTAGCACCCTGCCCACTCACAGGAGGGCTGCAAACTAGGGGAGGTACTCCCACCTGTAACAGACTATGATGCCGATTGTTCTTGGCAAATAAAGAGTCTTTTTGACTGGAAACCAGAGTGCGGACGCAAATAGGTCCCAAAGAACTATCAGATGTACCTCCAAAGAGAAGACATACTATAAAGTGGAACACCAGGGAGGAAGCAGGGAGAAGAAAGGGGATGGGTAAACGAGTAGGCCTTCTCCAGCCCCCAAAAGATGTCTACAAAGTTGAGTCCAGTCTGAACTAAGGGTAGGAATGAAAGGGGGAATGGAGCTTACAGTCAACATGAGGCTGGAGCATTAGAACTACATTTTGGAGCCTCTTTGATGTTGTTTTTTAAGGACTAGATGAGACTCTAAATAACCAAAAGTGTTTGAAATATTATGGATTCTGACTGTTTTCTCCCAGGAAGCACAGGGATCGGGTTGCAGTGATTAAAGAACCACATCTCTCCCCTCCATTAGGCTGTGTGTAAATAAATGCTTCCCCCGCCCACACACACACCTCCACATTACTCATTTCTCTAAGGTGTGAGAAAGGTTACTTTCAATTTTGTATAGCAATAAATTCTGTCATTATTGACCTTAAAAATATGGCATGGTAGGTACCGATATGCTTTGCCAATTTAAATCCATTTTAAGAAAGGCAGTCTACAATCAGATTAAGATGACTATAAGCACTATCAATAAAGTGGCTACACATTTACATTTATGACTCAGCCATAGTCCTTACCAGCTTTGGCAACTTATTAAGTTATTTACCTTTCCTGAGATGCAAATTGCCCCATACATGAAACAGAATTAAAAAGCCTACATCTTAGTATGCTTGTTTTAAAGACATTGAAAGATGATGACATGAATAAAATACTTAGCACTGAGGCTGGCACACTTTAATACTGTATAAACAGAAACTATTATAATAATTACTAGGAAATATTAATGCTTTTGCCAATTATGAGCTCAAAATGAACATATTCCCTTCATTGAATACACAGTTTTAGGGAGCCTGTCATGGGCAGTGATTATGAAGGGAAATAAAATTATTTTCCTTACCTGGAGTGAAAGTAATGCAAAATGCACATTTCCACTGACACATTGCAAAGTATTTTTAATTACTGGCTCCATGACAGTTGTAGACATGATAAAGAGGAGGGAAAAAGCACATGATGCTGAGGAAATCAGGAAAGACGTCAGGGAGGTGGTGAAATCAAAACTGAAGAGTGAAGTCAATTCAAAACAGAGGGTCAGGTGAAACATCATTACCAAATGAATTGAGTGAGAAAAGGAACAATGTGGCATTTTTGAGGGATCGCGCCCTCACATTGGCATACCCAGGTTTCCTGAATGTCTTCTACATGTCATAGAGCAGAAACCGGACTAGGCATGAAAAAGGCTTATGCCAGCCAAAACATGCGTTCTTGGTTAGAGGTTAGTGAGAAAGCCTGAAAGGGGGAGGGCCCGTGCGGATTCTAAACTTCAGCGAACATCAAAATCACCTGAAGAACTTAACTAAGGTTGGAAATACGGAGACAGTAGGTTGAGGCATTCAGCATTAAATGGTATTACAATGGGCAAAGACCTTAGCTAACGTGGTGTAACCACGATGGAAACTGAGGCACAAAGAGGTGCACTGACTTCCTCAGGGTTACAATGTGTTAATAGCAGAGCCGGGACTCAAATCTGTAGCTCACCATTCACAGTCCCATAGTGCTGAAGTGGATAGCGCCATTGGTAAGGTTGAAAGAGCATCTAACGTGCAGTCCCGCCCAAAGGTGCGGTCTTGAAGCTTAGGATGCAGGGTCTTCACGTGTCTAGACCCCTCTGAGTGCTGGGAGCCAGTGGGAGCTGGAGGGTCTCCCAGGCGGAATGGGGAAGGGAAGCTGCGAAGAGAAAGCTTTTCTATTGACGCATTTGTGCTGAACCACCGGAAGATAAAACCGAAGAAAGGTGCGTTAATCTTTAAGGTGCTAGTGATTTATTGTGACTTAATTTCTCATTCTAGTAAATATTCACTTTTAAACCTCAAAAAATAAAAAATCACCTGGGGAGCTTGGTAAAGACTGGGAGGCACAAGTCCTAACCTGCTGGAAGAGCCTCAGCTTCGTGGGCCTTTGTGCTCATTGTTAACCCACCAACTGACTCCCACCCTCACCAAAGTTGGAGAACCCTGATCTGACAGCTCATTTGGGGCTGATGTAATGTAATGGCTGGGGGGCGGGGGGGGGGGGCTACAGAGGAGGGGAACATGAGGAGAGACACTGAAAAAAGTAAACAGAGAGACTGGATTTATTTAATACATTGTCACTTCCTGAATAAAAGATTGGGAGGCTAGAGCTTGTTACAGACAGAAATTATGACACATTATTCCTGGTGAGATTCTTACATCCTAGTGATGCAATGAAAGGGGGTGGTTTCTCCTGGCTCAAGACATGGGAAACTTGTATTTATTGGAACTTTTCTATTCACTAAGCATTCAACTGATGGGTTTCCCCTCCAAAAAAAATGAGGTGTTTGGATTATGAAGAATTCTAAGCTTTCTTCCAACTCTGAATGTTGGTATAATTTGAATGAAATATTTAAACATGAATAAGTGTAATATAGCTACTCAAATTTTTCATGGGAAAATGTAGGGAATTTAAGCAAACCTAGATAAAATGTAGGTGCCATAAGATCTGCATGCACATTTTTAAGTAATACACACTAATATATTTTCATATAGATTTGGATAGAAGTTAAAGAATATGCACATTCTTATTTTATGCTCTTTAGTTTAGAATTCTTCTTTCATGCTTATAACCATAGATAGGTAATTATGTGTATGCAATTTTTTAATTCTATAATTCCATGCCACTTTTTTTTTTCTACTAGAGAATTAAATACCTTGGTTTTAATACTACTTCAAATGCAATTATAAATGGAAAATGAAAAGGGAAAATTCTATAGAAGTACATGGGCTAGTTCAAATAATAAATTGAAGCCTTGTTGTTTTTTTTTTCCTTTTTTGATGTCCTGGCCATTTAAATGATTATCTTCATCGACTGTCCATACCCTCAGTTTGCTTCCCTCCACTCAGTTATCTCAAATAACTAGCTTTAATTAACTTTTAAAACTTCCAAGTATACTCTAAGTAGTTCTCATAATTTATCGAAAACTGAAATCAAATAGGGAGCTTTTAAAAATGTCAATGCTCAGGACACATACCTACTCAGTGCAGTATTAGATTAGATGAGATGCTGAAACAAACAAACAACAACAAAAAAAAGACATTAGTGAAAAAACTGGTGGAATGTGAATAAAATCTATGGTTTAGTTAACAGGATTTTGTACCAATGCTAACTTCTTAATTTCAATAAATGTACCATGGATAGTCAAGATGTTAATACTAAGGAATGTAGAGTGATAGGTACATAGAATACTCATTACCACTATCTAGGAAACTCTTCTGTAAATCTAATTGCAAAATAAGAAGTTACTACAAATTATGAAGTTAATATTTGACAAAATGTAAATGAGATCATTGTGTTTGTATTTCAGTATATACATATATTTTTGGCAAAACTGTTCACCAAGTAATTTCTAATTAGATAGAAAAAAGATCTCACTTTGTTATTCATATTTATCTAATCCATTATATTTTTCTCCAACATTATTTATGGGTGTGATGGAAATATTTAGCTTTGTCTTTTCAGTATTCTCAACTTCTTGGTGAGTAATACCATACACCCTGTCCATATATGGAATTCTGCAAGTCATGGTGGTCCCCAACTGCCTGGATGCAATTGGTTGTCCTAACTATAGGAAACCCCACCTGGCTGAGCAAATCAGAGTCTCTTCTTGGAATGATGCAAACTGGATTTGGGACAGTGCTAACTTGAGCAGCAATCCGAGTCTAGCATCACCTAATAGTAATTAGGTAATAGAAAGTCAAGTGGAAGTTTGACAAATAAATTTTGTTTTGTTAAAACACAAGATGCAAATTAAAAATTTAGTTTATAAAATTAAATTGAAAGCCTTGATGTTAACAAATCACAAAAACATATATTTTAATTCAGAAGCACCTAGGTTTTCTAACCCATGGATAAGACTGTATGAATGTTTACATATTGGCCCTAACCAAAACACTAAATAACAGTATTTTAGCCAAATGTTAATATCAAAAGAAAACCATGTTAAAATTATGTGTTAATTTGATAAAAAATAAGGCATCAAAAAAGGATAAAATATTATTACCTACTCCTGGGGACTCTAATATAATCTTTCTTAATATATTCATTTTTTATTAAATGCAATATTATTTAAAACATCTGTGTTTATAAATAATATAATAAAGTTTTAAAATTCCTTCTTTTCAAATACTAATATTTTCAGGGGTTAATAGAAAGTCCAAAAAGAAAATAAAAGTAGACAGAACAACAATTAATCAAAATGCTAATAGAATGCTAGTGTTCATGGTATGAACACTTTCTACAAAATAAAAAAAATATATAGGGGAACAGATGTGTCTTAGGATGCTGGGCACTTGCCTCCCATGTGAGATGGCCTGGGTTCAGTTCCCAGTGCCTCCTAAACAAGATGAATAAGACAGCAAGCTGATGAGATGGGCTGGCATGGAAAGCTGACGCAACAAGATGATGGAACAAGAGACACAAGGAGGAAAAACATAATGAGGGATGTAATAAAAGCAGGGATTGAGGTGGCTCAAGAGATTAGACCCCTCCCTCCAACACGGAGGTCCCAGGTTCAATTCCCATTGCCTTCTGAAGAAAAGGAAGACCAGCACATAACAAACAGACACAACAAATGCAAAAATGAGGGGGTTGGGAGAAATAAATTAATTAATTAATCAATTAAAAATATATAAACAAACATGAGCTGGCTGAACAAACTGTGGTCCTTCATACAATGGGATACTTTTCAGCAATAAAAGATTGACTCCTCATACACAAAACAGCATGGTATGAATCTCAAATCATATGTGAAGTCAAAGAAAGCATTCTTGAAAGACTATATATTATGTGGTTTTATTGATATGAGTGTCTGAAAAGGCAAAATTATGAGGACAGAAAACAGATTAGTGGCTACCAAGGGCTTAGAGTGGGGGAAGGGTGACCAAGAGGGACAAGAGAGTTTTTGGGGGGACTCTTCTCTATATTAAGCATGCTGTAGTTACATGATTAAATGTCAAAATCCATAGAACTGTCAAAACAGGAAAAAGTATGAATTATATGTAAATTACAACTCAGCAAACTTAAGGAAGGAAAGAAACAAGAAAGGGAGGGTGGAAGGAAATGAAGGAAGGAAGTAAAGGAGGGAGAGCTTGAATTACAATTGGAAATAGCATGTTCCTCTAAATATTTCTAAATGATTTCACATTCCCTATAAACTGTCCTTCTTCTTACAAATAATTTATTGTTAAAAATAGAAAGACTGCACTGAAATGAAAAATACATTTAATTAAGTCTCTAGAATCACACAGGTATCCACAATTCAGACTCTCTAAAACATTTGATTTTATGTAATGTGAGAAAGATGAATATTTATTTGCTGATATAACTCTAAGCAAAGGTTCTAAATGGAATTTTGAGAATATTTTTCCTATCCAAATATCTTGATGTCATAATGAAAAATCTGTAGTGCCTGCATTCATACTTAACGTATAAAGCCACCATAAAAACATGGCAATTTGTATGGGTTTCCCATTTTTAATATAAACATAAAATTTGCCTGTATGCCATATTCAGTTGTTATGTACCTTGGCTGAGTTGAATTCTTGTTTTTTGTTTGCTTTTTATTTTACTTGAAACTTACAGTGTTTCCTGAAGACTTGAACATATAAATTATGACACACAGAAAGCTTAACTATTGCAGTTGGTTATATAAAGGTAATTCCATTTAGAGTGGGTAAAATCTAAAGTCTAAATAAGTAACAAGATCAATTTCTTCCTTCTAGATATTTAGTTAAATTTTGCTTCTTCTAATTATTATTAGAAATACTGAATTGATACAACTATTTAAATAGTTTAAGTGGACATTTTAACAAATTCTATTAGAGACAGTATTCATTAAAGTGTCATTTTTAAAGTATTAAATATTCTGTAGTTGAATACCTGGCATGATGTTACATGACAGTTCAAAGATTTTGTTCATGGTTGTTAGGTTTTATTTGGCTATTTGGATAACTGACAGTATACTTAGAAGTATTAAATTCAAAAAATACGGGCTTACTCTATCTCAAATGAATTTCATGGAAATATAGAACAAAACTGCATGACTAAATGGCAAGCTTATTGACTGAAATGGAAGCAGAAAATTCTATTTAACTTCTTTTTCTTATAGCATCTTTTTAGAAATGCATCAGATTCAGCAAACACACACATGTACAACTGACAAAGTACATATATCTAGATATGAAAATATTAAATTTCCTAATAAAGAATGTGCCAAACAGTAATGATAAACATAACTATTATAGAAGATATTACTTAGACAGCCTAGCTCACCCAATACAGAATGTTGCTAAACATATCATGACAACAAAATCTGCAACCCAGACAAATGAGAACAGCATGGTAAGTGACAAGATGTTTAGCATATACACTGCTAGTTGAGGAGCAAGTAAAATTGAATTTAAGCTTTGTTGACAATTTTTGACAACAGCTAACATCACTGTCTGGGAAATATCTGA
This sequence comes from Dasypus novemcinctus, assembly GCF_030445035.2. Lineage (NCBI taxonomy): Eukaryota > Metazoa > Chordata > Mammalia > Cingulata > Dasypodidae > Dasypus > Dasypus novemcinctus. Next base: position 119,831,858 of record NC_080679.1, on the reverse strand, counting down.
CAACTAGAGTTTTGATGGTAATGATACGGCCAGAGAATAAGAGAAAGTGGTCATAGACTGTGTGAGGCACAGAAGATGGAAATCAGAAGGCCTCTTTATTCGGACATGAAATCTTGGACCCATCTTTCATGTCTTTTTCCTCTGCCCTTTATACCATGTACAATGATATACCATTGCAAATTTTAACTTTGAGTGCATCTCAATAACTTAAAAAAAATTTTTCTCACAAAAAGTCATATATGTTGATTAAAGTAAAAAAAAGACAAAGTGAAAGAAAAAGCACATAGAAGAACTATAACTATACCAATAATCACTGTAAATAATTGAGTTGCGTTCATGAAATCTAGTAATGAAATCTAAGTAATTTCATTCATGACCATATTTTCAATTTCCAACTATGTCCAAATTACCAATTTATATTTCCAACCCAGTACTCTCCCTTTTTCACTTGCTTTAATTCAACATTTACACCTTTCAAAGGCAGTCAGCAAGACAAAAATCACTCCTGGCCATCGCATGCACCTGTGCTTGCTCAGTGCTTTCCCCATCTCAAGGAAGGGCTTCTCCCTCCATCTCGTTATAGGTCAGAAATCAGAGACCTCTTTGATATCTCTCTCACTCGGACATCCAGATCCAATCCATCACTTAGCATCATCTAATTTTACCTAGTAAGCATCTCTGAAATCTCTCTTTTTCTCCATAATTACTGGACCCTGGACCCTCCCTCGTTCAAGCTATCACCATCTGCCTTCTCCATTATTTAATGGCCTTCTAACTGGCCTCCCTGTTTCCCCCTCTTGCTCCTCCTAGATATTTCATTCCACAAAAGCCAGCATAATTAACCCAAAATGCCACTGGTCATTGGCTTTTCTCTTATTTTTTAGAATAAGGATCAACCTTGGAATGTCATAAATAGACCTATGGTCTGTCGCTACAAAAAAAAAAAAAGGTTGTAAAATATAGTGATTAAGATTCAGTATAGGTTCAAATTCTAGCTCTGCAAATATTGTATGACTTGGGGTAAATTGTTTAGTCTCTTAGTTTTTTCATCTATAGAAATGAAAACAGTAATCATACCCTACATCATAAAATTATTGGGTATATTTAATATGATAATTTATAAGGTTTAGCACATAGTAAAACATGATCATTTGTCATCTAGCAACTTATATTACTTGTTTTGATTCACATCCTCCCAGACCCACTGTCATTCTCTTAACTTTAGCCACAAAAGCATTATTTCACTTTCTAGAAGGATAAAAAAGCTGTAAGATATTTCTTCTCTCTCCTCCTACCCTATATTCCTACCCCTTACTTCCATATACTTATTTCTTAATTCACTCTTTTTTCTGATTTAGGAAAGTCCATTCAAGCCAGGTTCTCTTCCTGGATACCTTCCTAAGACCAGCCTTACATTCATATAGTTTTTCACAGTTGAAACTTTGCATTCATTCATTTGAATATTGAATACTGAATACTTGTCTTCACATAATAGACCATAAACTCAAGGAGCACAGATAACATGCTAATTTGGTCTCACCATTGGATCTTCAGCAATCATAATACTGTCTAATCCACTGTAGAGTCAACAAGTTATTTTTTGTTCAGCTCTGATATTGGTGTGGGCTAACTTGCCTTCTCAAGGAGGCCCTGGGAAGTGAACCCAGAGCCTCCCATATGGTAGACGGAGCCCAATCATTTGAGCCACATCTGCTTCCCTAAGCTATGTAATTTTGAACAGGTCACCTGACCTCTCTGCATCCCTGTTTATCATCTATAAAATGGGATAATAATTATTATTTTAAATACTTCAATAATTAATGCTTGTTATCACTAGGCAGTGAACCTGCTATATCATAAACATTCAATGTATAGAACTGTGCTTCAAATATGAATAATAGTCATAAAATATCATGGCTATTAGGATGTATAGTGTTTATTCTTATAATATTACTGGGTTACATGGCTCTGATTTGAACATATAATAATAGCCTCCTCTTATTAAAACATATATTATAAAAAAGCTACATTGAATTTCTTTCTATTAATATACAATTTAATCCAATAGCACTATTTGTTAAAGTTATGATAAAAAAAAGAAAAACAATCATCACAAAACTGATTTGTTGTTCAAAAACAGTAGAGAACCAAATGTTAGACATGGGAAATAAGCAACGTATTTTATTTTAATTATTGTCAGCATACACTACTGTATAGAGGATTTCCCTGGCATGGGAAGAGAGCCAAAGATTTCACTCACAGCATTCTCAAGGATAAATTTTAAATGGAAGATATAGTCTGCTGCAATGTGCTGAAACTGAACAAGGTCTTGTTGCATTCAAATAATGTCTTAAGAAAAAAGAAAAGATTGATATCTTTATGGTGTCTAAACTACTTAAATTATACTGGATTTGAGGAAGGAGAGCTTAGGAAAATCTTCTAAGAAATCAAAGCATTTCTTGATTAAAAGACATTTTTTCATCACAAAATTTGACATGGAACCTTTGAATCCTTTGCCAATGCAATACTGGAAACCATACATCTTAAAAGAAAGACATATTTTTTCCTAAGGAATACTTTTCATTGAAATATGTTCCAAGGAAGCCAGGTAAAATTAAAAGTAAGGGGAAAAAACTTTTTCTATAAAAGGTAAGGATCCAGTAGAACTCTTTTGCTACACAATTACTAAAATCACAGGAAAGATGTAAGGCTAAGAGATCACGTTTCTAGAAGAACCAAATCCTTTTTTCTTTCCTTTGCTAAAATCTCAAAGTCACTTATATCCCGAGTTCAACTTTTTACTTACATTTGACAGCTAAGATACAGGGCTTGAAGTAACACTTTACAAAGGCAAATGCAAAAGTAGGAATTGTGTCTTTTTAAATGCAAGTCGAGAAGCTGTATCTAAAGAATATCACTCTATATAAAATATTCAGTTCAGCTCAACACATATTTACTGAATCCTATTAGGAAACTAAGAACTGACTCTGACAAAACAGTCAAAATTAATTAAGACATTGGAACTGGGCCTGCCCTTGAAAAGAATGCAATCTCCTGAATGAAAGAAAAAATAATAAATATAATCAGCTTTATGTGACATTAACAAGAAAGTAAGCTGAGCATGGAAAAGGAGCATCTAAGCCTAGATGTGGATGAGAGAAGGGGATGATTGAGTTGAATCTTGAGGGAGTAAGTTAGACAAAAGAAGAAAGCAAGGGCAATTCTAGAAAAAAGTTACCAATAATTACATGAACAAAGGCAAAGTACCATAAGAATCAGCAGTGTGTTTTGGGATACAAAATATTTCAATATAAAGGGTGTTGGACAAAGCAAGCACTCAGATGAGTTTGACCTGCATTTGTAGGAGACCAGATGCCTTATGATGGGTGACAGGTGGCACTGAAATAAGAAAAGATCAAACGGATATTTGCGAAGTTTTTCTGAAGGTATTTTGATAAAGGATACATATTTTGTCTATTCACCCCAAATTAACTAAACACCTTCCATGTTTCCAAGATGTGTCAGCTTCTGAAGAAAGATTAATGCATAATAAATTATTGCTTTCTGGAAGGAGTTCAGTATAGCAGGGGAAATAGTCTTACAAGCAAATAATTGAAATTTTAAAAAGACCAAAATCCTAAGTACATAATAGTGATAACTATTGTCCACAAAAACACAACTAATATTAACTGAGGCTTGGGTGGCATGCACTTTATATGTGTTTATCATACATTATATCATTTAGCATTCACAAAAAAGGGTCAATTACTATTATTAAATAGCTCTTATTATACTATCTTACAGAAGAATTAAGATTTATGCCATTAGATGATTAGTCCAAAGTAACCAAGCTGAAAATTAGCAGATTTAGGATTGAAAACTAAGTTGTCTGATTTCTATTCTTTGCTCCTAATTATGAAGTATCTTGGTAATATGTGAATTAGGTCTTGATGATGAATAGGGGCTTATCAGAGATGTAAAGAGATAAATACGAACATGAGACACAAATGAATTTGAAAGGAGTATTATAATTAAAGTCTTAAATATTTTCATGCATTATTTTGATTATGCAAAGTCAGGCACATGTATAAATCAGTCACTGAGCTTTTTAAAGCTCCACAGTGTCCATAAACCTTGGAAGATTAAAAAATTCCCATGCATACATCAGCTAAAACAACATCTGGCCTACTCTTAAATATTAAGATTTGAGGTTTTTCCATGAACTGCTTATGTTTTTAAAATCACATGGCATTTTTTTTAAAGCTTTCTCCTTTACAGGGTTAAAAATAATAACTTTTGTTAATCACATGGCCAAACAACTTAAAAATTTCATTATTGAGTGAAATTATGTGAGTTCCTGCTAGGTAAGAATAAAAATGTTTCTTTGTTTGGGCCAATGTTATGATAAAGTACCCTTTGGTGCCTCACAAATAAAACATAGTTCATTTACCAGCCTTGTGTAAAACACCAAAAATCTTGTGTTGATATCAACAGTGAAAAAATTCCACAAAATAGTCACCTCCATGTATATCAGAACACAAAAAACACATATCTTTAACAACCAAGTGTACAGTGTTATAGAGCAGGTTAAACGTTTAGACCCATTATTTTCCAATTTATGAGTATACCATAGCTAGCCGTCCAGTTAGGGAAAGGACAGTGAGGTCAGCAAAGACAACAAAAGGATAAGGATAGCAAATGAGGCCCAGAGAGGGGAACAGTCAGCTGGAAAACCTCAGGTCAAAGGGAAGGAAGAGGCACAAGATTCTGTCAAACAAGTAAGAATGCAGGCAGGAGAGAGTTTTGGGAAGGGCCGGGCCTGTGATGAGTTGATACAGAAAATCAGGCAAACCTCTTACATATCTTCAGAGAAAGAAGACAATCTCAATTACTGGTCAATACCCATTAGCTATTACTGACTAAAGAAGGAAGAAAGTCACAGATGGGAGACATTCTAATAATCTCACATGAATTGTAGGCAAACCTGTGTAGCTGTGTTCAACAAAAGTAATCAGTTCATACAGAAAATGCACACTACATGACAATGCTGAACAATATTTCCCTCTCAAAGAAGGATGAAGTGGAATTAATAAAAAAAAAATCATTGGATCTTAACATGTCTCGTATTGATACAGCTGATTCTCAAATTCCATTCAAAATCAACAGGGTTTAAGTTTGTCATACCATCTATCAGGACCTGATGCTTAGACTTGGAAATGAACTAATACTCTTGGGTAAGCTTAACCCCAGAAAGAATTCCTGCAACTGCAGCAGATTTAGAATAATAAAGCTTTTCATCAACTTGCTGAAAGCCAGAGTTGTCACTAAACCATCTCCATGGGATGTAGCTTTCATTCCTTACATTGACTTGGCACCCAGACCAAACCCCCATTCATTTCACATCCACAGCAGTTCTCAATTTGCATGGCACTCTCCAATCCACGGGTCACATTTGCCAGGAAATCATGTTACTTTCCTAAGTGTGCCTCCCAAATGCTGCCCATGGAAGGCTTACTTCTCTAACAAAACCAAAGGCCACATGCCAAACTGCAAAATGCTAACTGCAAAACCAAAGGCCACATGCTAAATGCTATCTGAAATTTTCCTAGACCCTAACATTCTTTATTTTTAAAAATAGCATTTTGCTGATTTTCATCTATCTGCAAAAGTTGACTTTATTAAATAATGTACTACAAACAGTACCTTAGGGCCTGAATCAGTTTACTAAGCTCTTAAATATGCCCAAAAAAATCTACTGATTATAGTAAATGCTGAAATAACAGGAGTTAAGGTGCTACAGATCTAAACTTACCATTATAGAATTTAGAACAAGCATCTACCAGACATCTTGACTATACTGTATACTGTATTGTAACATATTAGTATTCAGTTATTATTAAACATGATGAAGTTAGCAAACATGAATATTAAATGCAGTAATACAACTGAAAACAAAATTGCAGAATAGTCCAGATGAGTTTACAAATACTATAGTCTTCATTCTCCTCTAGTAAAAAACCATGGAGGGATCACATTTGTCCAATTTAGTCACACACACATACACATAAGACACAAAATGATTATTCATCAAACAATCAAAATTGCATTGAACAAAAATTTCAGAGGAGAGGGGCCACTTGTGAGCAACAAATAAAAGTTTAAGAAAGAAAAAATGTAAGATTTCAGTCTGAAAAGATCGAAGTTAAGGGGTATAAGATCAGTTGAGATGGAACTGACATATAGATCCATGAAAACCTGATCTAAAACCAACCCTGAAGCCTCAAGGATAAGTTCTGATTACTCATTACTCCTTCACTCTGTGGGTAGGTGACATGGTGTAAAAATGTGGGGAATTGCATATAAGCAAGTGGTTTTCAAAATGATTCTCTAGTACACTTGAGTTGACAGCTGTAGTTTTTTAAAATTCATGCTAGTCAAGATCATTCCTTCCTCCTCAAAGGTATCTCTTACCGATTCTCTGACAAGCAATGTCAAGTAAAAATGCATGGCATCATAATAGAGAGATGGGAGTGGACATACACCCCAGCCATCAAAAATGAGCCCTCAGTGAAGATTTTCCTATTATCCTCTCAGAAATTCTGTTCTACTATAACAACTTATGATCCTTCAAACTGTGTTCTACAGGACTTACAAAGTTTATATTTGAGAGTTCATTTAAAGCATAAAGCATGAATTGGGTCTCTATTTCTTACTTGTATGAATGAACTGTCTACATGGTCCTGAGAGAGAAGTAAAGTAGACTTTTGAACTATTTATATAATAAATCTAATTTGAATAAATCATGCATTTCTTATATTGAAATAATGACAAATTGTGCATATCATTTTAGCATGTATGCATGTATTGTATCATGCTTCTTTAGGAGTTCAAACAAATATACTCAAATATGAATATACACTCTTACATAGATTTCATTATTACAGGAATAAATCAAGGTACAGGATATTTTTTAATACTTTTGTGTGCTTTCAGAAGGTGTTTTGTACTTATTACTAGTTAGATGACTGTCCAAAAAATATAAAAAATATGATGCAACTTATATCAATTTATCTTGTATGTTCAAAGAGCACGCAGTTATGTACAGGGCACCTTTGTGCCAGCAAGGGCTGTTCAAACGTATGTTCCATAATCGTCTATGTAGAATCCAAGAAGAATATGTAGATCAAAGTTTGGCAATTTGTCTACAGTAGCTAAAGGCCATCTCTGATCTGAATATTAGTGTCAGCCGTTTGGCAAAGCAAAACCCTGACACACATAATGTATATTGGACTGATTCTTTCCATGAAGCAGACTGCTCTGATCATCACTGCTTAATGTACAACTGCCTTACATCTTGAAAAGAGTCTCTAATGAAGGGTCATGACATAACATATTCAGGCAAGGCAGTGCACTCTAACATGTTTTCTAAAGCATTAAAGTGCCAAAGGGAACTGCATGTATTTAGTTTAAAGGTAACACAGATAAAGATTAACCTCACAACTTGAAAATTAGCTAATGCATGGATAAAGTACAAATACTTGACAAAGGCATCTGCAGAGCTACATTGAGAAGTAATTGCAGGTTAAGGTCAGAATTAAACTATGCATCCTGGGTTTTTGCTTTTGCATAAAGCTGAATGCACAGTTAATGAAACAAATCAAATGGTTTGGGCCTGTCTTTTGCTAAATCGTGCCACAACAGCAAATAGCTTTAAGTACCACTTACTTGTTCTTCAAGAAATAATAAAATGAGGGGGAAGCGGACTTGGCCCAGTAGTTAGGGCATCTGTCTACCACATGGGAAGTCCGAAGTTCAAACCCCGGGCCTCCTTGACCGGTGTGGAGCTGGCCCATGTGCAGTGCTGATGCACGCAAGGACTGCCCTGCCACGCAGGGGTGTCCCCGCATATGGGAGCCCCACGCGCAAGGAGTGCGCCCCATAAGGAGAGCCGCCCAGTGCTAAAGAAAGTGCAGCCTGCCCAGGAATGGCACCGCACGCATGGAGAGCTGACACAGCAAGATGATGCAACAAAAAGAAACACAGATTCTCATGCCGCTGACAACAGAAGTGGATGAAGAAGATGCAGCAAATAAACACAGAGAACAGACAACCGGGGGGGGAGGGGGGAATAAAAATATAATAATAAAATGAATTGGAAAATGCTTCAACTAGTCAAAGCAAATATTCCCTGCCCCTCCACAGCACCAGAAAATGTTAAACAGCTAACAAGAGTTTACCTCCCCCTGTATTTAATCTAAACATTGACACCGTTTTGTTTCTTAAAGAGATTCTAAATATGTGGGCAAAATATTTCAAAAATATTAATTCAGTGAACTGTTACTAATTTTTATTGCTTCTAATGATTAAAATGGCTGACTGTTAGTATGTCACTGCCATATTTAATGAAAGAGCACGGGTGAGTAGCCCCCAAGAGCCAATAATGAAAGGAAAAAAGATGGGAAGGAAATATTGTGAGGACAGATTTTGATGTCAAAGAGAATATAACCCAAAGGTAAAAGAGCCTATGTTACTGTAATGGTTAATTTCATGTTAATTTCATCAAAGGAGCTTGTCCTTAGCAATGAGGGAGTCTCCTCATCCAATCATTGGGAAGTCTTGAAGTAAGAATTGAGGATTTCTAAGTCACAAAGAATTGCAGCCTTTTCTTCTGTCAGCCAGCTTCTCCCAGGGAATACAACCTCACCTTCATCAGAGTAGCTTGCAACCCCGGCTAGAGAATTCAGACTTGCCAATTCCCATGGTCTCATGATCCAATTGCTCCAATAAATCTCTTAATACTTATACATACACCCCCACACACACGCATATATGCCCTGTACAGCTCTATTAGCCTGGAGAACCCGGACTAATACTGTTACTAAATCCATCTTTTGTCTTCTCTGATGCTGGACAATACGGAACCAGCAGAACTTGCAGAAATAGCAATAATATTACTAGCCAATGGCATTTTACGCAGTCCTTCATAGGGCTTGACTATACTAAATTGTTTTCATGTGTTGTCTCATTTTGATCCTCATGACTTTCTTCTCAGATGTGAACTGGTATTTGGGCCACTTTACAAAAAAGAATTCCTGAGGGCTGGCAAGAATTGTCATTCATCTAATGTCGCAAGTGGAAGGCAGCACGACTCTGTTTCTAGGTTCCCAGGTTTCAAAGGCCCTCATCTTTCTCACCATACTAAGATGTCCTCTGTTGTAGCAAATTCAAAAGTTTCAAGAGAAATTTGAAAAAGTTCAAGAATAGTTCAGTTGAAATCTTTAGTTTCCTTGTTCAAAGTAGAACTTGATAGTTAGACCTAAAAGCATTCAAAGTTAAAAATAGTAAGGACCATTTCAAGAAAACAATTTTTTGATTCTGAACAAAAGGGTTATTGTTTTGGTTATATTGTGCTGAAGATATGTTATTCAAATGTAAAGAACAATGATGGCTTTGAAAAACTGGGGAGTTAATAAAAAGAATATATTAGAAATAGTGAAGTCAAATTTTTCCTGTCAAATAAATAAGAGCAATGAGATTATAGTTAAACATTTAAAAATAAATAGGCACATTAAGTGTTTTATGGCTCACTGATAAATTATGACTTCAAAAATAATTTATCCTAAGAAATATAATGGCCTAACACAACATAAAAACAAAAGAACAGCAAAATACAAAAAGATCAACAACAACAAAAATTAACAAGAAAGTCATCTTTGTAAAGTATAACGCAAAAACTGTAGATTCATTACACTGCTCAAAAGGTAGGGATTATTTTTTGGAAAATAAATTGCATTAGAACATGTATGCCTTGAGTGTTTCTTACTTGTATTGCTTTGACTTATTTAATCTTCTCTAGATAGTGAACATCTGTGTTGGGGACATTGTAGCAATGCAGTACTTTTTAACTGTGTTACTATTAAAGTTAAACTGTGTCACTGAAATCTGGAAAGTATAATTTTGGGAGGCATCTGCATTCTTCCTCAATTCTGCCAGAATCACAGGAGCAGCTTTCTTCCTACATCTGCTTTGGCAAGAGTTCATCTCCAGGAAACACAGTTTCTTCCTTACAATTATTGGGTTATTTATTCTCTGCTGTTCTGAGACACAAGATTGCATATCTCAGAAGATTGTTAGGGTGGTCAGGAGAGGAGCAAAAGTAAAACTGAGGTGTTTAAAGCAAGAAATAAAAGAAAAAAGTTAAGACTGGACAAAGAAAAATGATAAGAAAGGAATACTTGAGGAGCAAAGCCCATTAAATAAAGTATGCTTTGGCAAGAAGGCAACTGAACGATATTACTGAAAATTTACATGCCAAGATTTCTCATGTTTGAATTACCTATAGTTTGTTTATATATCTATACAAATGACATTTGTATAGATATATAAATTTTGCTAAGTATTCTCATATACATAATTAAGGAATAAATGAATAAAGAATATAGGATTTATAAACAGCTGCAATTTCTGCCTTGGAGCTTGCATTTCTTACAGAGTCATATTGGGCTCCTTGGGTAGAGGTCATCAGCACGTTGCTGAAGGTAGCAATATTTTCTTGAGATGAGAATGTTTGATTCATAATTGGAATCCAATCAAATAAAGGTATTTAAGACAAAGGAGATCTCCTTGGCATCAAGCTGGTATAGTCTAGATCAGAAAAGAAGTGCCTCAGAGCTTAGTATCCTTGTCATCACAAGTGAAGAGAATGGGCTGGCTCGAGAAATCCAACATGGTGCCAGCTTCAAATATGTCAACCTCCTGGTCTGATCACCAATCTGCTGTCCATGTCCAGGGCCAAGCCTGGAAAGGGCTAAAAATTAAACACGAAGGAGAAAAAGATAATACATTTTAATAACTTTGTAAATTTGCTCTTAAAACTTACAATTCCAGAAAATTTGAAATTATAATGACGGCAGCCTTTTAATAAAGTTTCATGCCTCAGAAGCTGTTCTTCACTCCCCAGAAAGGGCTGGATGCCCTGTACTCTTCCAAAGGACTCTGGGCTTCATCTCGCTGGCTGCTCTGTGTTTGCCCTATAGAGGCCTCAGAGACAGTCTTTACTCATAATGTTTGCCCAACACCTATGATAGTCTCCAGTACATAGGTGGCGATCAATATATGCTCACTAAATAATGAAAACAAGTGAGACTGGGTGAGTAAAAATATAAAGCAGATTCAGAGCTACGTTCAGCATTCCTCAAAGCTAAATAATAAGGGATGGAGGCAGCTGCCATTAAACAGGTCTCCTTTGCTACAGGACCTCATTTTAGCAATTTATAATTATATTAAAAGAAACTACTGGAAGGTGGAGTAGGGAGTAGCAGGCTCCCCTTCAGAAGTGTCAGGAAAACAGGCAAGATTGTTGGGTAAAAAGGAAGTGGCGAGGCCACTGGACAATTGATGTGGATAGACAGCAGGAGAGGGCCCAGTAGGGTACTGAGAGACAGTGGGGCTGCAGGGCAATTGGCAAAGGTGGCTACGAGGACCAAGCCAGGTGCCAGGGGAGCAGTGGGACCATGGGGCAATTGGCACAGGCAGTCAGTAAGAGGAGGACCCACCCAGGCACGAGGGTAGGAGCAGGGTTAAGGGGCAAGTGGCATGGGCAGCTGACAAGGAGTGGCCTAGCCAGATGCTGATGGTGGCTTCAGAGGGAAACCTGGGATTTTTTTATTCCTCCTTGTAGCAGTCTTATATGGTTATGAATTCCAAGAATAGGTATTGGATTATATTTGTAATCTGGTCTGTATCTGGGCATGATTAAGCTGTGATTAGGGTTTGATTGGGCCATGTCATTAGGGTGTTGGGACTCACAGATAAAAGGCATGGCAAAGGACAGAGTTGAGGGTTTTTGATTTCGGAATTGATGCTGAAGTCTTAAGCTGGAGACCCAGGAAATAATTATCTCTCTTCCAGGGGTTTATGTCATTCTAAGGAGCTATCTCTATCCCTCTGTGTTCTTCTCCTGCCTTAGGTCCTCTCTTCCTAGGGCTTGCTTCTCTTTCCTCTGAGACACATACTAATCACATTGTCAAGTGCAAAGGTAAAGAGAGTATCCTAAAAGCAGCAAAAGAAAAGAGGTCCATCACATACAAGGGATGCTCAAAAAGATTAAGTTCTGATTCCTCTTCTGAAACTATGGTGGCAAGAAGGCAGTGCTATGACCTATTTAACTACTGAAATAAAAATAAAAATAAAAACATCTGCCAGCAAAGAATTCTACTTCCAGCAAAACTGTCCTTCTAAAATGAGGGAGAGAATAAAATATTCACAGATAAACAGAGAAATTAAGACAATTCATCAACAAAAGTCCTGTCACATATGAAATACTATAGTAAGTTTTGCAGTAAGGAAAAGAAAGGAGAGAGAGTTGGAAGGGACTATAAAAAGGAGATTATTAGTAGGGTAAATAAGAGGATGAAAAGAGGAATAAAAATAAGATATGACATATAAAAGCCTAAATATAAAATGGTTAAATTAAGTACTGCTTACTGTAATAATATTGACTGTTAAAGGATTATTCTCCCCAATTAAGAGATACAGACTGAAAGAACAAATAAAAAAATATGATCCATTGATATGTATCTAGAACAGACACATCTTAGACCCAAGGAAACAAATAGGTTGCAAGTGAAAGGTTGGAACTGATTTTCCATGCAAACCATAACCAAAAAGGAACTGGAATACCTATAATAATACCAAACAAAATAGTTTTAAATGCAAATTTTTAAACAGCTGTAAGATACAAAGAAGGACACTATATATTAATAAAAGAGGCAATATATCAAGGAGAAAGAACAACCATAAATATTTATGTACCTAATCAATGTGCCCCAGAATACATGAGGCGAACACCGGCAAAACTGAGGGAAGAAATAGATCTCTCCACAATAATAGTGGGGATCACTAATACACCACTCCCAGCAACAGAAAGAACATCTAGACTGAGGATCAATAAAAGAGGAGCTCTTGCATAATATGTTAAGGGAACTAGACCTAACAGTCATATACAGAACACTGAACCCATAAACAGCGGGATATATATTCTTCTTGAGTTATCATGGATTATTCTCCAGGATAGGCAGCATGTTAGGTCATAGAATAATTCTCAACAAATTTAAAAAGACTGACATTATACAAAGCACTTTCTCTGACCACAATGGAAGGAAGCTAGACATCAATAATGGATGGACAACTGGAAAATTCACAAATACATGCAAGTTAAACAACACACTCAAACAATGAATGGGTCAAAGAGAAATTGGAAGAAAATCAGTAAATATCTTGAGGTGAATAAAAATGAGAACACAACATATCAAAACTTAAGAGATGCAGCGAAAGTAGTGCTGAGAGGGAAATTTACAGCTTTAAATACCTAAGGGTCAACTCAGACCAGCAGCATAGCTCAGCCTACATGTAATATCAGGTGTTAAAAACTGCTTTTTGACCTTGAATAAAAGGGGGAAATGGAAAGGACAAATGAGTTTATATGGCTATGAGTCTCCAAAAAAGAGTCGGGAGGTCATCAGCGGGGTCGCACATACGCACACCTCAGCGGGGTCCCTGCAGAGCCAAAGTAGATACAAGCCGAGGTACTGGTTCTCCTGAAGGCTACAGAGACCCACAAGTTCTATGGTCATGGCAGATGGCTCTGGAGTTCAGTGCCATGTCAGTTGGCTCTACTTTGGAGTTTGTGTTCCTGAGTGTGATGGAGTTGGATTCAGATGTGACCTTTCTACACATGCATCTTCTGTCCCTTTTACTGAACCTGTGGTTGGCACTGGGTTTGGTGTATACTCAGGAGACCTGAATCTCTGGACTGTCCATGTGACAGCCATGCCCTGAGCCTCAGCAGACTTGCAACTCCTACACTCTGGTTTATTGGATTTATCCCAGCCACCTAAGAGGAAGGTGAAGAAGGTCAACCACCACATCAGGGAGCCAAGAGTGCCTACAACTGCAAGCAGGAGAATTACATCCATCAACCATATGGAATCTAAGCCCTCTCTCAATATAGAGGTGGAGTGGACATAAGCATCCCAGAGTCCAGAGGATGGAGGAATAGAGTATGGATTAGAGTGGACTTACTGATATTCTACTATGAAACTATTGTGATTAGTAATGGAAGAAATTGTAGCATTGATGTGGAGAAAGTGGCCATGGTAGCTGCTGAAAATAGGGAAAGGGAAGAAGAGATATGATGTAGGGGCATTTTCGGGACTTGGAGTTGTCCTGGGTGGCACTGCAGGGACAGATGCTGGACATTGTATGTCCTGCCATGGCCCACTGGGTGGACTGAGGGAGAGTGTAAAGTACAATGTAAACCATTACCCATGTGGTGCAACAGTGCTCCAAAATGAATTCACCAAATGCAATGAATATGCCATGATGATGAAAGAGGTTGTTGATGTGGGAGGAGTGAGGTGAGGGGAGTGGGGAGTATATGGGGACCTCTTATATTTTTTTGAATATAACATTTAAGAAAAATAAAGAGAGAGAAAATATAAATAAATAAAATAAAATAGTCCTAGAAAAAAAACTGAGACTAAAAAAAAAAATAAAAGTGATGAACACTGAAAAAAAAAAAAAAAAAGGAAGAAAAAGAAAGGCCTAAAAGACCTAAGTGCACATCTGGAGGAATTAAAAAGAGATGAACAAACTAATCCCAAAGCAAAAAGAAAGAAAGAGATAATAAAAATTAGAGCAGAATTAAATAAAATTGAAAGTGAAAAAGAGAGAATTAAAAACAACCAAGAGATTTTTTTTAAGATTAATAAAATCAACAAACCCTTAACTAGACTAACAAAGAAAAAATAGGGAAAATGCAAACAAATAAAATCAGACACAAGAGTGGGGACATCATCACTGACCCCACAGCAATAAAATGGATCATAAAGAGATACTATGAAAAACTCTATGGTAGCAAATTAGACGATTTAGATGAAATGAATTAATTTCTACAAACACACAAACAAACTACACTGATGAAGGAAGAAATAGAAAACCTAAACTGACTAATTGCAAATCATGAGATGGAATCTGTCATTAAAAACTGTCCAAACAGGAAAAGCCCAGGATCAGATGGATTCACAGGTAAATTCTACCAATCATTCAAAAAAGAACTCATACTAATATTGCTTAAATTCTTCCAAAAAATTGAAAAAGAGAGAACATTACCTAATTTACTGGAAGACTAACACTACCTGACTTTAAAGCATACTATAAAACTACAGTGGTCAAAACTGCATGGTACTGGCACAAGCATAGACATATGGACCAAAGGAAATTAAGTCAGAGTTGAGAAATAGACTCAGCTACTGTGCCAACTGATATTTGACAAGGCTGTCAAGTATACTCAACTTGGACAGGATAGTTTATTCAAGAAATGGTACTTGGAGAACTAGATATCCATATATAAAAGAATGAAAAAAATCCCTATCTCATGCCATATACAAAGCCTAATTCAAATTGGATTAAAGACCTAAATGTAAGAGCCATCACCACAAAACTCTTAGAAGATAATGAAGGAAAACATCTACATGATCCGGTGGTAGGCAATGCTTTCATAAACTTTACACCCTAATTGCAAGCAACAAAAGAAAAATGTAAATGGGACCTTCTCAACATGAAAAAACTTTTGTACTTCAAAGGAGTTTGTCAAGGAGGTTAAAAGGCAGCTTACTCAATGTGAGAAAATATTTGGCTATCACATATACAATAAAGGTCTAATATGCAGCATATATAAAGAAATTCTGCAACTCAACAGAGAAAGAACAAACAACCCATTTAAAAATAGGCAAAAGACTGGACCATACATTTTTCCAAAGAGAAAATACAAATGGCCAAAAGCACATGAAAGGATGCTCAACATCACTAGCTAGCAGAGTAATGCAAATCAAAACTATAATGAGATATCATTTCATGCTTACTATACTGTTATTATTTAAAAAGAGGGTTAATGAGGATGTAGAGTATTAGGAGCACTCATTCACTGGTGGTGGGAAGGCAGAATGGTGCAGCCATTGTGGTGGACAGTTTGGTAGTTCCTCAGAAATCTAAGTATAGAACTGCCATCTGGCAATCCCACTACAAGGTATATACCCAGAAGAATTGAAAGCAAGGACAGGAACAGATATTTGCACACCAATGTTCATAGCATTATTCACAAATTGACAAAAGATGAAAGCAATCCAAATATCCATCAGCATATGAACGGGTAAACAAAATGTGGTCTATACATCTGATGGCATTTTATTCACTTGTAAGAAGGATTGAAGTACTGATGCAAGTGACAGCATGGATGAACCTCAAGGATGTTGTGTTGAGTGAAATACACCAGACACAAAAGGACAAATATTGTATGATTTCACTGATATGATCTCAGTGTAGTGAGGAGACTCATGGGAATAGTTTGGAAGATAGGTTACCAAGAGATAGAATGGGAGTAGAGAATGGTGAGCCAATGCTTAATTTATGGAGAAATTATAATTAGATTGATTGTAATTTGGAAATGGATGGAGGTGAAGGTGGGCAGCAATGTGAGCATAATTAACAGCACTGAGGTGTGTATGTGAGTGTGGTTGACAGGGGGGTTTGGGCTACATACATTGCTTGAAAGAAAGATAGAGGATAAAGCAGGGCACTGTGTAATACAGTGAAATCTGTGGTGGCTGAGGATTGTGGTTATCAATACAAATAGAACAATGTTCTTCAGGATCAATAACAAAGTTATATCACTAATAGAGTTTGTTGATAGTAGAGTGGCATATGAGGGCAAATGCACATAAAGCCTACTTCCATAGGATATAAATGTATCCTTGTTGCCATAGGTATGATTTCTGGATAGATAGAGGTTCTCATAGTAGCTAACAAAACACTAAACTTCCCTCCTCAGGAAGTCCTAATACTTTCTCAGATATGATGGCAAAAATCTCTGGAACATGTAAGTCCTATCTAATAAAAGAAACAGGCCAGTAAGCCAAGTCCTCTGTGGCACACATGACTTTGAATTTTCTACCAAAACCCTTACAGTTCTTTCCCCTCCAGTTACAGGAACATTACATTCTTGAATAGTTAAAAGACAAGCCTCCAGAAATGACTGTTAACTTGTGACTGATCAGTAAGCGTTGTACCATAAATTCTTGACCTCTTCTCCTAGAAACCTGTAGGGATACCTGTTCTGTTGATTATGTTCATATCTATGGATCTCCCACACAGTTACTATAAATACGTATGTCCTGCCCTACTGAAAAACATTTTAAAGATTATCTGCCAGAGCACGGCATTCTTTAGAAATCCTGCTGTTCCTCGTGTGCCTTCCCCTTCTGCAGATAGACATGCATTTTTAAAGACCCCTCTCGTTTTGCAGTAAGAACAGACAATTGAGTTCAGCACTGTCATCTCTCCTCTTGTCAATGAGGAAAAGAACTTCATGCAAGTCCCCTAATAAACACTCATTTATTCCCCAAGCTGGACTTGTCCAGTCATGCTTTGGTCTGACATGTACTCTCAGGTCAGTGGGAAGCCATTGCTTTATACGTCCCCTCACTATACTCAGAACACTCTTTGATCTTAACACTTACACCTTATCCCTGTAAATATGAAACCAAGCCTAACTATAATCAATGCCTAAGAGTTACCTCCTGAAAACCTCCCTGTTACTCAAATATGGCCTCTAAGTCAAATTCTGCAAACAAACTCATTACCTTTCCCCCAATGTGGGACATGACTCCTGGAGATGAGCCTCCCTGGCACTGTGGGATTATTACTAGTGTTGATCAGTGGTGCATTTGGGAAAAGACCTTGACCAAAAAGGTGAAATATTAAATAAAATAGAGTTTTTATGGGTAAGAGAATTTAAAGTGACTCAGGAGGTGATTCCAGAGGTTACACTTACGCAGCTCTCAGATTTCACAAACTGCCACAGTAAACAAAGTCTCAAACAAAAGTGTTCCCAAGGGCTCGGACACTATAGGCCAGTCATAGCCTCATGAAATCAACATCCCCCAGTAGGTCCTAGCTGGGAATATTTGAAAATCGATTTCCCCAATATACCATACTTATACAAATATGTAAATCCCCTAATCATGATTCTTCTACGCCTTTTATTTGAGCCTATAATTTTCAATGTACCTGTTAAGAATATTTCTCAGAGACTTAAATTTTCAGACTGCGCATAGGTGATTGAGCCCTGAAACCCAGCAGAGCTGTGGTTGACTACTACTCTCCAGTTCTTCTGGCTTGCCCTGGACAACTAAGAAAATGATGATGAGGGATGAGTCCCATCCCCAAATCAAGGAGTATCTTCGGCTGTAAGCAGTAAAATTCCTTTCCTCTGCCTCATAATATCTAAGTCCCCTCTCAGCCTGAAGCAGATTGGACATTATCCCAAATTCCTCAAGACTGAGGAACGAACAAAAATAAGGGGGGAGGAAGGGGGTATAACAACCGACTAAACCAGATTTATTGTTATTGTAGTTATTATCTTGCATTAACTAAGTAACTTGTATCACTGATATAAAAAAGAAAAAAAATGGAATGAATGCACAGTATAATTTCATTTGGGGAAAAATATATCTGCATATGAAAAGACTGAGAAGCATAACAACCAAGGTGTTAACAGCAGCAATCTCTAAATGGTAAGCATGCTGTTTTATTTTCTCTTTTTTCTTCCCTATATTTCTAATTATCCATAATGTCCAGCATTGCTTCCACAATAATGAAAAAAATTAAATCAAAAGGTCCGAGAGACACTTAGAAGTCGCCTCACTAGGTGCCAGTGACTGTCCTAAGTGCTTTATACACATCAACGTATTTCATTTTTACAGCAATTATATGAATATTGTATTACCCCTATTTTAGAATTAAGGAAACCAAAGTTCAAGGAGACTCCAGCCTACAAAGATTCATTGTATGACCCTGGATAAGTCATCCTCCTTCTCTGCCTTGTTTGCTTTTCTGTTCCATGAGGGTGGTCTTGACTAGATCCAATCATTTAACTAACACCCTGTACTGATTAAGCTCATGGGTCAACTTGGCAAGGTTATGGTATCCATTTGTTTGGTGTTGCAAGCACTGGCCTGGTCATTACTGGGAGGAAATTTCATGTATGTGAATTATCAGTAAGTTGACTGCATCTACAATTAACAAAGGAGATTGCCTTTAGCAAGGAGAGAAGTCTCATTCAATCAGTTGAAGGGTTTAAAAGGAGAACTGATAAGTTCAGCAATAACAAGGAAGATTTTCCATCTCTACTTCAGTGAGCCAGCTTCACCTGGGGATTTGTTGAAAACCTTCCCTGGAGTTCTCAGCTTGCAGCCTGCCCTATAGAATTTGAATTGGTCCATCCCCACACTTGAATGAGCCAATTCTTAGAACAAATCTCATAAGATGTATTATTTAAAAAAAGAAATTACTGTTTTCCTCAATACTATGCAGTTATGGCTAAATGCTGAAGGTATTAAAGTAAAAACGAATAATAAAAATTGTTGGAGACGTGGTATAAGTTTCCCTAAAGATACAGATTCTGATCCTTGCTTTGTCACTAACTAGCTCTGAAACTTATAGCAAGGTGATTTAAATTTCCTGAGACTTTGTTTCTACATCTTTAAGCCAAGGGCTTGAATTAGTGGATCTTAACAGCTCTAAAATTCTATCATCTTCTGGCTAATAACTTCATATAACCTAACAGCCATATATAAGAAAACCAACCAGAACTCTGCATTTCTACTGTCTCCTTCCTGCTGAGCCACAGTTACTAACTAGGCAATAGCATCCCCACTGATCCTCCATAACCAGACTTACTCACGCCAGTTTATTCTCTATACGATACTGAATCATCTTTCCCTAGAAACACAAATCTGACTCTGGCACCCCCTGTTGAAAGTCCTCCAGAGGCATGCCGTTACCTTCAGTTCATTTCAAACTCCTT
The DNA here is from genome assembly GCF_030445035.2 of Dasypus novemcinctus. Lineage (NCBI taxonomy): Eukaryota > Metazoa > Chordata > Mammalia > Cingulata > Dasypodidae > Dasypus > Dasypus novemcinctus. Next base: position 119,811,934 of record NC_080679.1, on the reverse strand, counting down.
AACATAACTGTGAAGGCCTGACACAATGCAGACCCTGTGTTTTGAGTTTTACTTTAAAATACTCTGATTTTGGACTCTCTACCCTCGCTTCATTAGGATTCCTTCCATTGTGTTACAGTGACATGCGACCTCTCACCTCTCGAACATTGGTATTCCTAGAACAGCCAACTAACTTGTACTATTTACTTTTCAGTAGCTGTAATACACCTAGCAGAGTGCCTTCAACACAATAGACACAAATATGTGCTGAATAAATAATTTTAAAATGACTTATCTCAGTGTTAAACATTTTCTTTCACTTTTGTGTACAGGGTACCTATGACACTGAACAAAATTTCAAGCAATGAAAGCACAAATTGCCAAGTCTATCGGACAAAAACAAATCTTTTGTAACTGTATATAAGCCACTCTGAAAAAAGCAAAGCAAGGCTAACTGAAGAGACAGCTGCACACACACAATGACATAAAGTGTTTGCCAATCTGCAAAATAATTTGAAAGTTGCTGCTTCAACAGCTGGTATGTGGAAAGTGTGATCATCGTTCAATCTAGTTAAAATTACACAGAATAGGAATATTTATTATGCACACAAAAAGGAAGTTCAAATATTGAACTTACAGCACTTTAAAAACTCTGGAACAGTAAACAAAACCATTGGTTAGCAGTTGGAAAAATCTCTAATCGGCATATTTGTTTGGTCATGATCTTTTCCTGTTCTACAAAACTTAATGATCACAGCTTTGAAGGCTGTTAAAAAGAGGGATCTCCCTCAGTCTGCTTTGTGTCACATAATACTTTGTCTGCGCCTGGCCTGTACATAGATTGAGAAAGTAACATGGACATACTTCACCTCAATCTCATTAGTCAATATGCGTGGGCATTTACAGAATAAATGGAAACAAAAAACAAAAATAACAAAAAAAAAAAAAAAACTAAAAAACTAAAAAACAACTGCTTCTATTAATTCCCAGAAAACTGGATAAATATACCTTCATGGTCCAGCCCCAGACACCACTAAACAGAGTTAAGTAATTACTTGAACAGTTAATAAAATTTTTAAAAGTATATATTTTTCTTAATCCCACTATTGTACTTGAATTTTCCACATCACACATTCCTTTGGTTTAACGAAACATTTCTCAAATGTGTTCTGTAGAACAGGCATGTTAATAGTCTGTCTTTGGAAAAGAAAATAAACATGGTTCCATGGTCAAATGTAGGAAGATTGTTTTAAACAATATCAGATGTTTTCTCTCTCACAGTTCTTCTCAAACCTTTGAGGAAAGCTTCCTTCACACATACCTAAAAATTGAATTCTTCATTCATGGAACTCCTTTTCAGAGAATATTTATTAACAGCTTATGGAAAGCAGCTTAGGAAATGCTGATTTAAGGTGTTTCTGTTTCTTAAAAAATAAAATTACATTGGTTTCCTGCAGCATCTACCATATTATCACTTACTAACATACTCAATTAACATATTCATTTAGCAGCCCAATCATCTGTTAGAGGGGCATCATCTCCTTGTCCTCATATTTCCATAGGATAATATCTACCCTACTCTCCATTGGAGTGGGAAGCTGCTCCAGCATCAGGACCCAGGATTATCATCCATCCAGGTAACTTTCCTAAGCCTTGGCATCCACACTTATAAAAATGGGAGTGGTGATAACTGCTATGGAGGATTGTTTTGGAGAGTAAATTTTATGCATGCAAAATGCCTCATAATGGCCTGATATTGTCTACGAAATGATTTCTCTCTGACATTATCATAGAAGTCCCCACAATGGTACACTAGTTCTACAAATTGTACTATAGTTCCTGCCAGATGCAGGAGGGTAATGGCTTCATCTCTGTCATTCTGTGAAGTTTGAGTACAATGACAGACACATAGCCAAGTCTTGATGCACATTCAATGAATGACTTCCATAAAGTGAGTTAAATTAGCTTCTTTGTTATTTTTTATATCTTGCCTAAATTAGAAATGGTCACTTAGTGTTTTAAGAGGGTACCAACTGAGACACAGCTTTATAGCAAAGATAAGACATATGGATTTTCAATGGTAGAAGACAATTCACCAACGAGCTTTCTTTTTCTTTACAAGTAATCTAAAATCAGGTTAAATCAGGATACCTGAAGAAAATTAATAGGAAGCTACAAGCAAGGGGAAGTTTCTTCTACTCAGTTACCCATCACCAAATTCCATTATTTAGAGATTCATGTGAATAGAATTTCCCTATAATATTTATTCTTAAGCCTGAGTACTTTATCCACCATCAAATATGAATTACTTTACTATGATAACTAGGTAAACCTCTACACACAGGAAAAGAGTTTTAATTGGATTGTAAGAAGGAAAAACTTAAAAAAAAAATACAATGGAAAAACACTATAAAATATATTGTATAGTTGAAAGACTTTTGTGTTTGGCCAGGGAGGGAGGATGAGGCAGGTCTTAGAGGGGATCAGAAAGATATGGCAGTCTAAAGGTAAAGCACAAACCTCATGGTTTGCTGTTTTTGCTTTTGTTTTTTTGTTTTTTTCCAGAGTAGACAAATTACTATACTAGTTGGAAGAGGCCTAAAATAAAATATCATGGTAGTCTGTACCCTTACTTCTGATCAATTCAGCTGAGGCTAGCATGGGACAACTCAGCATCTCCCTCTCCAATCTGTTCACATTCGAAAAAGGAATGAAGGAAAATCATATAAAAGGTAAAAGGGAAGCATAAATGTGTGCGATCCTCCACCTCCTCATCTCAAGAGCACTTTCAATCACACAAAGCTGCCTCTTCACTAGAGATCTGAGAACAGCAAAGAGTCTTGAATGTGGATATACTGGCAACAATGTGGGAGGAAAAAAGAAACAAGGAAAACATTTGGCAATGGATTCTTGGATATGACATCAAAAGCACAAATAACAAAGGAAATAGTAGATGTTTGATTTCATTAAAATTTAAAATTTTTGTGCACAGAAAAATTATCAATAAGGAAGAAAATAGTTTCAAACCATATATCCTATAAGTTTTTTTGTTTATTTGTTTTTTTAGGCCATAAAAAGAATTTATTTGGGAAATGGGGGAAAGAATAGAACTTGCTGAAAAATCAGAGAGAAGGATAGTAATATACACCAAAATTTGGTGCAGGTTCCTCTAAGCAGAGTGCCTATAAGGTCTTAATGTCCAGAATATAAAAAGAACTTTTAAAATACAACAACAAAAAGACAAGCAACCCAAATAAAAGTGAGCAAACATGAATAAATATTTCTCCAAAGAAGATACACAAATGACTAATAAACCAATGCTCAAAATCATTAGCCATTATGGGAATGCACGTTAAAGCCAAAATGGGATATCACTTCATACCCACAAGGATTGGTATTATTTCAAAAACAAATAATAACCATTATTGGAAAGGATATGGAGAAATCCAAAGACTAGTGCATTGTGGATGGGAATGTAAAAGGATGCTGCCACTGTGGAAAGCAATATGGTGATTCCTCAAAAAATTAAATGGACTTACAGTTTCATTTCACCATCCCATTTCTAAGTAGATACCCAAAGACAAAGAAAAGAGGTCACAAACAGATGCTTGTATAACAATTTTGAGTAATATCATTATCCAAATGTGGAAACAACCCACGTTTCCATAGACAAAAGAAAGGATAAAGAAAATGTGGTACATACGCAGGGTGGAATATTTGGACATAAGAATAAATGAAGTTTATAGGAGATGCTGCAACATGGAAGAACCTTGAAAACATTTGCTCAGTGAAATAAACAAGACAAAAAGGACACAAATTGTATGAAATCACTTATAGGAGATGACAGAAAAAATAGCAAATTCTAGTAGCAGAGAGAGAAAGCAGATTAGATAGAGGTTGGGAGTGTTTAATAAAAAGCTAGTCATTCTATTAAAAAAAAAAAAAAGAAAGAAAGAAAACCAAGAAGTATGAATAGAAGAAAAGTTAAATCTAGCTTGTAAGCCAACCCTACTCATTGAATACCTATCCATTCTTTCAATAAACATAAACTTATTGCCAATATTTCATTTGCTGTTTGTCTGGGTTATATCTTTCTATTCTTCCTTCCACATAATCTCTTTCTATCCCATTACTACATTACTTGATCAACTTCCATGTATAGCTGACTATTTTCTACACATGAATTGACAATATACTTAAGTTTTCCTTGTATGCCTTCATCACTATGCCTAAAGAAGCATTACTACCAAAAGTTCTTATCCCAAAAGTTATTGAAAGGAAATTTACATGTGGTATGTTCCCTGTGAGGCAGGAAGATAAGTCAGTATTTCTCTCTTCTCTCTGAACTTGATGAAAGCAATGTTTCTACAGATGTACTTTTCATGTGTGGCTATATAATCTAATTAAAGTAAAATTTAATAACATTCAAAATTCATTTCCTCAGACATTCTTGTCACATTTCAAATGTTCCAGGGCCATGTATCCATACTGGCAGCACGGATAGAGAAAATTTACCTAATAGCAGAAAATGCTACTGGGTAGTACAGTTCCAGATTTCTCATTCTAAGTAGAGGAACAGGGAAAGTATGTAAAAAATTATGATAAAAATAAACTAATTTCAACTCAAATAAGGAAATACTTCCAAGGAAATACAGTACTGAGTGATATATACTGTCCAGGAGGAAAGAGAGGCAAACAGAACCACTGAAAGCATGTGAAACAAAGCTATACAATTAAGAAAATCCTCAATAAGAAGCTAAACTAAATGAGTTTAAGATTCCAAGGGAGTTTAATCAGAAAATTGAGATCATTTCAATTTCACAAAAGCATGATTTTACCATTCTTAATCAGCAGGTATTTTTCATTTGAAGAAAAACCAGGGAAATTTGCTCGCTCATAGAAAATTGCTTGCTTTAAAATCAGTAGCCTTCATTTCTTCAGTTTTAAATTACCTGAATAGTGAAAATGAATTATGAATCTATGGTTGAGTTTTGTGAAAATGTAAAATAATATTGGTCATTAGCATTTTAAGAATGCACAGTAATTTACCATAAAATTTAGAACCCTTCTAAACACAGAAGCTGTACCATAAGACACAGAGCACTGCATTTTAAAGATAGACACTAATGAAGAGGAATTAAAAGGCATTCTTATTCTATAATTCTCTAATATTTTCCTTCTTCAAATAAGGAATTTTTTGATCCATCCACATCTCTCGATGGGTTAGCAACTGTGAATATGAAAAACTATTGCTCCAGAAAAACACCCAGCCTTCATTAGTTTCTCACTGCTCTGCTGCAGGCAGAGGGGCTCGCACCCCAGAGCAGAGCAGAAGCTAGAACAATTTTTTTTAAAAGTCTTTCCAAACAACTTGGAAATACAGCTCTTGAAAAGAACCTGTCTATTAGTTAAGGAACCATTTTTTTTTTCTTTCTGGATGCTGCTTCTCTGTTATGTAGATAAAGACATGACTTAGAAGGGATGTGAGGAATCTGAACAATCTCAAAGGGGGCCACCAAAATAGCTCTCTGTTTTCAAATATGTGAGATGTGTTGGGGTGAAGATTGACAAGGTATAGTTTCAAAGTCATATTTTAACAAAAATAAGATTCCAGAATTTCTGGGTCTGCATTATTTTATTAGTTGAATTAATAGGACTTTCTAAAATAGAGCTGGAGAAGATGGATAGAAGAACAGGAAGTCTTCCCTGTTTCCAAATATTAACTTCTTGCCTGCCTCCCCCTTTCAAGAGTGACTTCCAAGTTCCCTCTCAACCACTCCCCCATTAGAGTTATTTATTTGAGTTAAAGCTCTGAGTTCTTCAGAAAAATGCAAGTATAATATATCACACAAGTCAGTAACAACTCAGTTTAAATTAGTGTAAAACTAAGCTCCCATTATCCCAAATGGCCCAAGTAGACATGTATAAAGAATGATGAATTAATGATATTCAAAGGGGGTCAGGAATAGTTTATGGTATGATCAGGATTCAGCAGAGTGGTCCTAGGTAGAATGTTCTGTGTCAAACTTGTAAAGGGCACTGACAAAAGGAATGGGCAAAGAATTAGGGTAGCAGAGTAAAGAGAGACTTCATACCCCTTACAAGTGCTATGCCTGCTTAGGGAAACAATATTCTTATGAGGTCTTACTCTTCTGCATAATAAAATAGTTATTTCCACCAATGAGAGTACAGAGTATGCTGCCATTTTTCCGAATGAGCCTTGTTTTGTTGTTACTTAATCAACTTTCATTTTTAATCTGCATACATAAAAGATTAAATGCTAGATGTTTAATGACTTTGGAAAGAAAACATAAGCTGAATGTTTAATCTCATAGCAGGGCTTTGTGTAGACCTCTGTGAAAATCGAAGAACGAGAGCAGAGACTGACAGTAGTAATGGTTATTTGAAACTCTGCTTCTATACAATCTATGCAACAAATGACCTTTCTCAAAGCTTTCATTCATCAAATACAGCACAGCTCAAGATGGAAAAGATGCCCAAATGAACCACCTGTCAGAGAAGATAGAGTCCAGCTGTAAAAGGCTCTTTTCCTGCACTTTTAAAATTTCTGTTTCAAGCTAGATGAATTGTGGGGAAACAAAAAAGTACTCTGCCTCTTAGATGCAACACTGGTGCAGAGAAATAATGATGGAATGAAGAAATGGTGTCATCTCTGTATAATTTAAATTTGGAATTGAGCCATTCTGCTCCCAAGACAGTTTATAGTTCTGTTGATTAAAGGTCACCTATTTAGAAAGCCAGCTTCCTGCCTTCTTTGTAAACCACTTCTGGTCATTTATTGACTAGATTATGACCACATTTGACCCCAAAAGTATCAAGTAGAAGGTTCTAGATTTTATTTGACATGTACTTAAACTGAGATCTTTGACCTGTAAATTATACCATGTGAAATCCACATATTTTGGACCATCCCATGAAGACAATTAATGAAAAGGAAATCAAAATAGAATGTCTTTTATAAATCATCTCTTCATTCTAAATAAAATTTCTTTTAAAAAGATGCTATGAACAAAAAGATAATGAATGGAAGAAGTGGACAGATACAAAAGAAGAGCATAATGTACACTGGAATCCAAGAATGTCTAATAATAAATGAATCACACATTTCCTCTGAAGTACTTTAGGGGAGCAAGTATGATATTAAAATAAAGACAGCCATGTGGCTTGCTATAGACAAAAGTTCCTCTCAGCTCTTTGGTCCATTCAAACCTAAGATAGAGAAGTTCAAATAAGGTAATAAAGGATGATTTCTTTAGTGTACGAAGTTAAAAAGTCAGGTACACAACAGTTATTTATAATAGTTTTGATGCCTAGTTCTTAAAAATCAATAACGCTTATGCACGTCTCAGCCAGATCTCATAGATAACCAAAGTAGATACTACCCCCAATTAGAGGGTCTCCTGGGGGCTCTGGAGACACCCAAGACCTATGGTCATGGCAGATAGCTCTGGAGTTTGGTACCTTGCCAGTGGGACCTTCTTTGGAGTTTGTACACCTGAGTGTGACAAAGTTGGACTCGGATGTGACTCCTCTACACATGCCTCTTCTGTCCCTTTTATTTTTTTTACTTTTTATTTTTTTTTTTAAGATTTATTTATTTATTTAATTTCCCCCCTTCCCCTGGTTGTCTGTTCTTGGTGTCTAATTTGCTGCGTCTTGTTTCTTTGTCCGCTTCCGTTGTCGTCAGCGGCACGGGAAGTGTGGGCGGCGCCATTCCTGGGCAGGCTGCTCTTTCTTTTCACGCTGGGCGGCTTTCCTCACGGGCGCACTCCTTGCGCGTGGGGCTCCCCCACGCGGGGACACCCTTGCGTGGCACGGCACTCCTTGCGCGCATCAGCGCTGCGCATGGCCAGCTCCACACGGGTCAAGGAGGCCCGGGGTTTGAACTGCGGACCTCCCATATGGTAGACGGACGCCCTGACCACTGGGCCAAAGTCCGTTTCCCTGTCCCTTTTATTTTTAACCTATAGTTGATGCTGGAGTTGGCAGTGTATGTCCAAGAGACATGAATCTCTGGGCTGTCCATGTGCTAACTGGGTCCTGAGCCTCAGCGGAGTTCCAACACCTACTTTCCAGTTCATAGGACTCACCAGGACAACTGACAAGGAGGTGAGGTTGGACAACCACCACACCAAGGAACCAAGAGAGTCTTCAACTGCCAGAAGAGAGTCCCATCCACCAGCCATATGGAATCAAAGCCCCCTCTCAATTAGAGGTAGAGTGGGCATCACCATCCCAGAATCCTCAGGATTGGTGAATAAAATATGGATTAGTGGACTTATTGATATCCTACTATAGATTTATTGTGATTCTAGCAATGGAAGAAATTATATCATTGCTGTGGAGACAGTGGCCACTGATGGTGCTGAAGTCGGGGAGAGGGAAAAAGAGATAAAATATGGGGACATTTTCAGGACTTGGAATTAACCTGAATGACATTGCAGTGACAAATACAGGCCATTATATATCCTGCCATAACCTACAGAATTGAGTGGGAGAGAGTGTAAACTAAAATGTAAACTGTAATTCATGCTTACTGGCAATACTTCAAAATGTGTTCATCAATTGCAATGAATGTACCACACTAATGAAAGTAGTTGTTAATGTGGGGAAAAGTGGGAGGTGTGGGGAGTGGGGCATATGGGAATCCCTTATTTTTTTAATGTAACATTTTATGTAATCTAACTATCTTTTTAAAAAAATGTTTTCCCTTATTTCTCCCTCTTCCCCTCTAAGTATCTTTTAAAAATTATATATGTACACACACAGAGAGAGAGAGAGAGAGAGAGAGAGAGAGAGAGAGAGAGAGAGAGAAGTACCCTGCCCTTACTTTCATATACTAACTACTTTTTAAAATAGGAAGGTGGTACAGACATGGAAAGGTTGCCTCCTATTTCATCAAGATAAAAAAATATGATGTGTTCTGAAACTGCAAGATATAATGAAATTGTATTTAGTTGGGCATCTGAAATGTCAAGAGGAACTATTTCCTTGGATACGCTTTAAGATGGTATTCGTTAGTAGTAGTTCTTTAGCATGTATTCATCAGTTATGACAAATGTACCACCCTAATGAAAGATGTTGATGGGGGAAAGTGTGGGAGGGGGAGGGGTGGGGTATATGGGAATTCCCTATATTTTCAATGCAACATTTATGTAACCTAAAGCTTCTTTTTAAAAATATTAAAACTAATATTCACATTGGTTGTAAAAAAAAAAATCAATCGACTTGAAAAAAATCGCCTGATAGTGATACTTTCTATACTACATATAGCTATAATATAACCCACATACAAATATACAGCAGAAGTGACAAAACCACTTATGAGATTCTATTCCAGTACCTCCTATAGGTAAATCTATGTGTCTGCATTCTAAGCCCCGCTTATTCCAGTCTCTTCTTTGTGTCCCAAATCCTCCATGATTGAAATACCTTAGCCTAAGGAGCATTTATCCACAGTAATGCCCTTCACCTCACTACTACTGGACTAAAACTTATTCATCCATGGCCCAGATGTGACATAAGTCCCAAAGCTGCAATAAAGCAACCCCTGATAGGCATCTCTTCTCTTTCCTGCTCCACATATTTCCTTGTAATATATGGTTATATTCAGCCTCACACATCAGTTTCATTGTGCTTGGTCCTCCAAACATTCCATTACAAGCTCCTTCAAAACAGTTACTTTAACACAATGCCCACACCTCTACATGTTCTGACATAGCAGAGAGCTTCATCAAGATTCACGAATGCTTTCACAATCTCCAAGAGAACATGGTCGGAAGTCTTCCGTGATTTTACTCAGAGTGATAATGAAGGCAAAAGTCACACTTTAAAAAAAGTGTTCATTTTAAAGAGGATAGCTACCCACTAAAATGAAGAGAGACATACTTTTGTAAATGTCGCTTCATTCTTAGTTATTATGAGTCAACACAAAATTACAAATTTCAATTTCTTTAAAACAGTAGATTTTGAAATTCCAAATATTTGAAGAGTTTAAAAATTTATTTTCAAGAGATAGAGGAGAGAGCAACTCATCTGGTAGGTGTTTCCTCATGTCACCATACCAAACCCAGTTAGGAGAAGCAAGCAGACCCAAGATTCAAGACAGGCAGATAATTATTTTATTTTTTATATTCTTTTTTAAACCATCTTTTTTTAAAGATATATAAATCACATGAAATGTTACATTAAAAAATATAAGAGGTTCCCATATACCCCACTCCCCACATCCCCCACTTCTCCCACATCAACTTTTTTCATATTAATAGGGGAAAATGTGAGGGGGAGGGATTAAGGTATATGGGAATCCCCTATATTTTTTATGTAATTTTTTATAATCTAAAACTTCTTAAGTTACACAGTGTGTAACAGCTTGTATCCATCATTGCAATATCATGCAGAACAATTCCAATGCCCCCAAATGCCCCATGTCATACTTAATCTTCCCTCTCCCTCCCCTCAGAACTTCTGGTGACCACTGTCTTTACATCAGTGTTACACGTTCTTCCATTACTAGAATAATAATAAGTCTACTTTGGTCCATAGCTGCATTCCCCCCTTCTGTTTGTTCATTCCTCCGTCATGAGGAATTTGGGATGGTGATGCCTACTGTGCTTCTGACTGAAATGGTGCTTAGATCCCATGGGGCATATGGATGGAACTGTCTTGCTTGCAGTTATAGATACTCTGTTTTTTGGGGGGATGGCTGTTGTCCATCAACTTCATTTTCTTAGTTGTCCTGGGTGAGTCCAATAAACTGGAGAGTAGGTGTTGGCTGCTACTCTGCTGAAATTCAGGGCTCAACCAGTAAGTGCTAATCATAGGTCCAAATAAATGGGATAGAAGAACCATGTGTAGGGGATTTATAAGTGAGTCTAACTCTGTTACAAAGGGGAGATAGGTTAACAAATATTCCAAGCTAAGACCCACTGACCTGGTGCCAATTTCCTGGGGTTGTCTGCCCTGACTATAGTATCCAGATGTCTCTAGAGCTTTCAGTAACCGCCGTTTAACACATTGTTTACCGTGGCAGTCAGTGAGATCCTCCTAAAATGTGTGTAAGTGTAACCTTTGGAATGACCTCCTGACTCACTTTGCCATATCTTAGCCATAAACACTCCTTTATATTTAATATTTTCCCCTTTTGGTCAAGGTATTTTTCCAAATGCATTGTGGGTTGGTGCTTGGTAACAATCCTTTGGTGGCAGGGAGACCGATCCCAGAGAGTCATGTCCCATACCAGGGGGAAGGTAGTGAGCTTATATGCTTAGTTTGGCTTAGAGAGAGGCCACATTTGAGCAACAAGGAGGTCCTCAGGAGGTAACTCTTAGGCAATATAGTACTAGGCTAAGTTTCAATTTTATAAGAACAAGGTTCATAAGTACAAGCATTAATATCAAAGGCCTGGCATATTGGTCTATCATCTTTTGTAAATCACTGCTTATGTATTCTAGGGATTCTTGCCACTCTATTAGAAAATGTAGCAGGACTCCCCAGGATGGGAATTGAATATTTTTTCTTAATGTGTAGGTCTCCACCCAGTGAAATAACATCCCATGGCCGCATGAGAACATTCATATTACACAGAGGCATGTCAAGCAGAAATTAGAAATCTCTGTTAAGCATCTGATGTCTGAGGGAAGGATATACACCAGTAATCAAATATATGGATGGTAAACTCTAATTCTTCTGCCCCAATTGAAGTTTTTCATTTTCTGTGTTTCATATAAACTAGAAAAACATAGTGGAAATCTCTGGTAAAATATTGCTTTGCTTTATGGATTGTCCACAATTAATAAATAAAATGAACATCTTTCCCCTAAGAAAATGGCACATCAGTGATACATAATTTTTCCTCAATACTGAAATCACAACAGACTGACATTATAGATTGCTCTTATGCATTCATTTTCAAGATGTACTCTTTATCTATGTTTTTGTTCCATTAAAAACTTGGTTGTCATGACAAATCCACTTTTTCACCAAACTGGAAGTAATACCGTAAAAGATGTACTGTGTATTGGTACACAAGTAAATGTCAGAAAAAGGAAGAGTAAATTATAGCACCCACTGAAGAGTTGCCGTGTTGCTTTGTTTAGGGTGGAGTGCCACAAAATACATTTCCTGGGTTATAAAAGAAGAAATGCCGTTCAACAAAACCAAGGCTGAAGCAGCTGTTAAGAATTACGTAAAGGTATCAAAAAGCATTTACCATTTGTAAATGAACATAAAAGGTCCCATGAGTTTCACAATACTGAAAAATAAAATCCTTTCTGGGTACACACAGCAAAAGCAGTATTGATCATGAAAGAACAATTATGTAAACTCATTAACACAAGTAGACATAAAAAGTTGAACATGTCTATCATCTTTTTTGCAAAGGTAAATAAATGGGTTGATTTTTACAGCATAAGCTCAAACTTATATCAAGAAATATATTTACCCTTTCAAAGAAAGTGTGCAAAATCAGCTTCTATATTCTGCCCTTGCAAACTCAATCAAATATCCATCTCTATGACCTAGGGAAGGCAGAGGCCTTTTTCAGTAGCTTAAAATATAATATTTACCCCCAGCATCTTCAGAAGTAGACAATAACAACTTTGAGGAAATGTCACAGGGTGTTAAATGTCTTTCTTGAAAGCCAGGTTGAATCAGAATTGGAATCTCCTACAAGGTCTTCTGAATATAAAATAGTCTTTGAATTAGAGAACACCCCTCTTCTTCTAATTACAATGCTGTTGATTCAACATGTTTTCCCAGACTATGAGATGATTAACATCCATTTATGTCCCCCAAATATGTATCAAACACTGTCCCAATTTGAATGTATAAGACAGCAAAACTCAACACTAGAAGGTTAACCAACACAATTCTTCCTTCAGGACCTTAGATACGATGTCTGTGAATACTAGTCTATGAAACAATGAGAAATTTCCTTTTGGAGTTAAACTTCATACATAAATGTCCATTCAATGTCCCTGTATCTAGATTGCAACCAGTGTTCACAGTATGCCGTAAAGTAGCAAGTAACCAGGGTTTGAAAATCACTGGCAGCTCTTACAAGAACGTGGAATATGAGAGGATGCTCTGGTTAAAAGTCAGAACATGTTAAGAAGGCCAGCTCCACAAAAGTGTTACCTTTAATAAGTTTTCTCATCCATTCATCAGGGGTTAAATTTAGCTCATATTACACACACATGAGTTCCAGAAATAAGGCAATTAAATGAGTTTACTCTGGGGATTTTGGAGGGTTGTTTTGTTTTGTTTTGTTTTTGTTACAGGGATATTCCACACAACTACTAACAGTCAAGTTACTGCACTTTAAAGTCAGTTGGAACCATAAGGCTGCTGAGGCCCAGGGCCTGCCATCACATGGACACTCCAGAGATTCAGGTCTCCTGAGTAGATACCAACCCAAATGCCAACCACAGGTTCAGTAAAAATAACAGAAGAGGCATGTGTCGAAAGGTCATATCTGAGTCCAACTCTATCACACTCAGGAACACAGACTCCAAAGTAGGGCCAACTGACATGACCCTGAACTCCAGAGCCATCTGCCATGACCATAGAACCTGTGGGTCTCTGAAGCCCTCAGGAGAACCAGCAACTGGGTTTCCATCTACCTTGGCTGTCTCTGGTACCCTGCTGAGGCATGCATAAGCATCACCCCTCTGATGACTCCCAACTCTTTTTACGAGACTCTTGCACTTACCCTGGCCAGCTGACAGGGAGGTGAAGAGGGTCAACCACCACACCGGGGAGCCAAGAGTGCCTACAGCTGCAAGCAGGAGAATTACATCCATCATCCAGGTGGAATCTAAGCCCCTCTTGATGTAGAGGGGGACTGGACATAACCATCCCAGGGTCCACAGGATGGAGGAATAGAGTATAGATTAGAGTGGACTTACTATCCACTGAGGAATAGGTATGGATTAGAGTGCTCTGCTGGGGACCTACTGTGATTAATAAGGGAAGAAACTGTAGTAGTGATGTGGAGAGGGTGGTCACGGTGGCTGCTGATGGTAGAGAGACGGAAGAAGAGATATGGTGTGGGGGCATTTTCAGGATTTGGAATTGTCCTGGGTGATGCTGCAGGGATGGATATTGGACATTGTGTGTTCTGTTGTGGCCCACTGGGTACTGGGGGAGAGTGTGGACTACAATGTGGACCACTGTCCATGTGTTGCAGCAGTGCTCCAGAATGTATTTGCCAGGTGCAGGGAATGTGCCGCAATGATGGAAGAGGTTGTTGATGTGGGAGGGGTGGGGTGGATGGGGTGGGGGAGGTATATGGGGACCTCATATTTTTTGAGTGTAACATTTAAAAGAAAATAAAGAAGAAAAAAAAAGTAATTGACAAAAAAAAATCAAACTAAACAGGAAAAAATAAAATAATAAAGTCAGTTGGAATAGTCCCTCTCCATGTGATAATGTCACCAACTGGATACATGTTTAGATCTATTACTGTCTGAAGATTTTAATTTTGAGGGATTCCTCTAATTTAATTTTCTTAATTAAAATATTATAAATTATTTACAGGGAGCCAAAATAAATTATACAAGATAATGTATTTTCAGAAAAAGAATATACTTTTTTTCATCACTCCCCATATTGTTTCCCTCCTCTCCTTCCATATAATTATTTTTAAATGTTATATTTATCATTATAGTATTTTTTTCAATATTAAGCAGATAAGTGTGTGCATGCATGTGCATCCATTTTAGTATTGTCCATTTTTTTAAAAATTTGCATTATCAACTCTTGGAAAAATGGAAACATAAGGGCACACATCTCTGTACTTGGTGTTTGTCATGTATTTATCATAAAGCTCTAAGATAGTAATAAATAAATATATTCTTAATCATTTTTATAGTTGCAATGTACTACATTTTTATATAGGTTTTCATTCTTTTGCTATGAATATATTACTGTGTGTACTTTCGTTCATATTTTTGCCAAAGTATTTGTGAAATAGGTTTCTAAAAATGTGATCTCTGGGTTAAAAGGTAAACACATATCTTATTTTACTAGATATTGAAAAATTCTTTTCCATATGGAGCTATGCCATTTTGCATTTCCAACAGCAATTACCATAACCTCACTAATAGGGTAAGTTACCAAATTTTTGGATTACAGCCAATCCAAAAGGTGAGAAATGGTATAATGATATAGTTTAAATTTGTGTTTCTCTTTTTATGAACATGTGCATCTTTACATATGATTAGGGAACATTTCCATTTGTTTTCTACCCCATTTTCTATCATTAACCTTTCTTTAGGTTTCCTGTTCTTTTTATCACCTGTAAAGAATTTTCTGAAGAGACACTAAAGTACTGCCCTACATTCTTAATACATCTCTTTAGTAGTAGTGCCTCTTAGTTAAATGCAGTGAAAGCTTAACAACCATAATATAGTGTCTGAATATTTCCGCCAACTTTTCTCTACACAGAAAGATACAGATTCCTGACATTCTCCCATGACCTTGCCTCCTTAATTATCCTTTCTGCTATATCTCAATTTTAGTTTTAACATGTTGCCTACAACTTATAAACATCCTCCAATTCTTCTTATCCGAAAAAATAGGGACAAACATCTAGATAATATGAAATAAAATTTTAAAAAAAGAAAATCTTCCAAGTTCCATGTCTCCTCCACTCATATTAGTTTTACTCCTTCTTTAGTGTGGTAGTTTGAGAATATTTTATGAATCACAAAAAGAGAAAGATTATGTTTGCAATCTAATCTATTCCTCTGGATGTGATGCCCTTTGTATTAAATTCAACTGAGGGGCCCTTGATGACATTTCAAGTGATGTGAGACTGCTGTAGGGCTTTTCTTTGAACTATGTCAGTAAGGCATGGAGTTGTACCATTTTGCCTTTCCTTGCTGGGTCTGATATAAACACACTCAGACAAACAGACAGACATGAGAAGAGAGAGCTTTCCCATTTTTGTTCCTGCTATGTGACAGAAAGAACTCTTGAGCAGCTGAGGCCTGAGGGAGCGTTGAGCCATTTGCCTCATAGCTTACAGCTGAACTTGAGAGTGGATGCATCTAGACTGATATAAGAAGTCTGGTAAGAAAAAGCCCTCTGCCAGCTTGCAGCTGAAACTGGATAGAAAACAAAGCAATGGAGCCTGAGAAGGCAGGGCACAGACAGAGATCACCTGCCATCTTGCTTCAACATGTGTCAGCTGATTTTGGTGAGAAAGTACCTCTTATGGTGCCTTGAGTTGGACTTTTCATGGCCCTGGAACTATAAGATTTTACCCAAATAAATCCCCTGTATAAAAGCCAACAGATTTCGAGTACTTTGCATGGGCACCCCATTTACAGACTAAGACCCTTGTTCAGCAAAGCTCTTTTGAAGTTTTACTTCCTGCCTCTTCTCTCATGCTCCAACTCATTGCATTGGTTTTCACTCCTACTTCCTGAATGATAGACTTATTATTCTATTTCCAAGCCTGTCTACTGTCTTTAATATTGAGACTCTTTTCTTATTATTGATATCTAATGCTTCTTTAGGTTCCATGCTGCCCTTCTCCTGTTTCCTTCCCATTGCTCTGGCCATTTGAAGTTGCTGGTCCTCCTGGACTTTTTGTTTTCCCATCTGTCCCTTAGACTTTTTTTTCTCTAAGGCTCTATACTTGACCTACTGGTTTCCAAGCATGTAAACTAAGCAGGAAAATTCTATCCATTTTGAAAGCTTTCATGACTGTGTATATGCAGGTAGCTCCCAAATTTGTCTTCTTCCTGCTCCCCTTCAAGTTTAAGTCTCATACAAAAACTGTCTAAAAGTATTTCATACTTCATATATCAAGACCAAAATTCATTTCCCCAATATTTTTATATTCTACAAATCTTATCACCATCTCTGTAAGTCAATGGAACTAGAAGTCTGGAAGGCATCTGGACTCATTCTAGACCTTCAAAATAGTTCCAACCCTGCTTGCTGATGTATCACTATACTTGATTACCAAACCCTGAAGAATTGAAACTATATTTCAATGTTTATATTTCTCACTTACTATCTTAGTCCAGATCTTTCATTATCTCATCTGAATTATATTGGCTGCCTCTGGTTAGACTCTCTACCTCCCCAATTAGTATCATTTGAATCCATAGCACAGAAAGCAGCCAGAATGTAATCTCAAAAATCCCAACAGTATCACTCACCTGCTTAAACTTCCAGTTGCCTCCCCATCATCAAAGATAAAGTCTAAGCTCTTCTGAATGTCATATGAGGTTAATGATCTCCGTGACTTGACTCCTCCAGTCTCATCATGTACCAACCAATTCCCCAAACTTTACATGAAGGTCATATAAAATTGCTTGTAACTCTGCTACAATTTGGGTATAATGCTGCCTACTTCTGGAAATAACCACCTTCCATTCTTTCCCCCACCTTCTTTACCCTAACTCTTGTTCACGTATCAAGCCTAGGAATTCTTTGACTCTCCTTCACTGCCATTCCCTAGAATGCATTAAGGACAGCTCTTAAGGCAGCCACAGTATTCTGTATCTACTTTATTATATCCACCAAACCACTGTGCCGATCAGTGTCTGCCTATATGCTACTGTAGGCTCTGGGATCATTACTGGGTTCTTCAGCAATGAAAACCAAGAAATTAACCCAGTTTTTGGTGCATAATGTTCACTAAATAAATGTTTGCTGCTCCAAGCCTAGAAAACATACTGCTATTCTCCCTATGTAGCGAGACTTCCACATAAAAATGGGTTTACATATAAAATAGATCCAAGCAAAAGAACTAAAGAAGATAAAAATGGAGTTACTGTGTGGTGAGAGTAAGAGGATTGGAGAAGACATAAAAGAAACTAAAGGGACATGAAATGCCTCCTTCTCCCTCCCATTAGTCACTTCCGTAGATTGCTGGAAGGGGTGGGGTGGAATTGGCCAGAAATACATCCTGGGAGGTTCTGATGCAGTGCACACAGGACCTTAAGCATAGTAATCATTAACCTGTGTACACGCTGCCTCTCATTGTTCTGAAACACTGTGTGTACGTGTTGCCCCACACTGTTCTGAAACATTATGTGTCCGTGCTGCCTTCACTGTTCTGAAACGCTATAAAGCATTGTCTTCCCATGCTTTGACATGGGACAGGGTAGCAACCCCACTAGACATCATCAGGACTTGTGAGTAAATAAACGGCATGACTGCTGCTGGCCTTCCAAGTGGTTTCTTTGGAATATCAAAGATTTGCTAGGCTTTCCCAGGCTTAACCTTCCTGCATTACAATTGGCATAGTCAACAGGATATACCAGAGAATCCCACTGGGGATAAGGTGGTTGAAAGAATGGCAGCTATTCCAGATACTGTAGAGGAGACCCTGTAGTACAAGGGGAGTGGGTCTGTGGGGGGAGTCCTGGGGTGGCCATGCATATTGAGCTTGCCCAGCTGCTAAACACTTTGGGACCCCTGAGGAAGTTGGAGAATGCTCCATATAATCCTGATGGATTAGTGCACTTAGAGAAGAGAGTAAAAGGAACTTTCATTAAGAAGAGCAAGGAGCAATTCCTCCTTGCCTCGAGTGATAGCTCTAATAAGCAGTTAACAGCTGAAGCAAAGGCAAGGCAAGGCTACTGGAGGAGAAGGTAAGGTCGGGACAGGACATCCAACTAGTATAAGTAGATCAGAAGGAAGATGTAACTAAGAAAATGGAGCAAGCACAGGAACAGGCGCAAACAATGGCCTGTCAAAATGCTCAGGTTAAAGGAAAGAAGAATTACAACTAGAAAGGATTTGCAGACTGCTACCTCTGTCTTAGTGACAGGACTGTCTGTGCAACTAGATAAGAAGGAGATAGTGATTCAGATGTACAAACCATAGAAGAATCTTTAAATCATGTTAAACTGCTTGTGCAAAGGAAGGCTAAATCACAAATAAAACATCCACACAAGCAGAAGTGCTAAATAAGGAATTTGTGAGTGAAACCATGCTTGTAAGAAACCATGTTGCTAAAGAGTTAACTAAGAAAAGGAAAACATTCCAACAGCAACTCTGCAAAACCCTGCACTCTGAAGACTGTGGGCTAGTGAGGGCTGATAGAATTATACTGTTGGAAGAATAGAAAAACTTAGCAGCATTAATTTCACTGTTTTGTTTCCATGTTAATTCTAATTGGGCCAGGATAGCCACATTGATAAAATTAGTTAAAATTAGTAATAATTAGCTGTTAAAGTTTAGTAACTCTAAAAAAAAATTATTGATATGTATCACTCCTAAATAAACATAAATAAGTGTATAGTAATAGTTGTGAACTTACAAAACAAACATATATAACATCATACAGGACTCTCATAACTCACCCAACCACCAATACCTTGCATGGTTCTTAAACCTTTTTAACTAATGATTAAAGAGCATTGTCAAAATATTACTACTAACCAAATTATTTTCCCCCAACCCACACTATTATTTTCTTTATATCATTTACATATGAACATACATAAATAATAAGTATATAGTAAAAGCTGTTAACTTACAAAGTAAACATGCATAACATCATATAGGGGTCCCATACATCAAACCTCCACCAACACCTTGCATTGTCATGAGATGTTTGTTACAAATTATGAAAGAATATTGTCAAAATCTTACTACTAATTATAGTCCTTATCTTACACTTGGTATGTTTTTCCCCCAAAACACTTTATTATTAATTTTTAAATATATTTTTAATGACATAAATTGTAAACTTATAAAACAATCATGCATATATGCAGAATTCCCAGACAACACCCCTTTATCAACATACCACACTGTGGTGGAACATTTGTTACAGATAAGATAATATCACCTGATTTTTACCATGTCCATGTCCATAGTGTACATTTGGCTCACATTTTCATTTTTTTTAATGGATCAAGCCAATTTTTAAAATTTATTGAAATGTAAAATTAGCTCCCTATAATTCCTACTACAATGAATTATAGCAACATCTATCTATGCCCAAGTAGATAACATTAAAAACCTATATATTATTTGCCACTTGGTTCATTAAACTTAACTCTAAAATATCCATGCATTCTTAATCCATTATCTCTAGAAATCAACAAACTTATATTTTAATGTACTTTGATGTAAGTGAAAATATTTCTCAGTAATAATTTATCTACTTTTAAAATTTGAAATTATACATCATTCTCTTAGGCTACAGTGATATTTTTTCTGCATAATGGACTTGGTAAAATGGCTAATTAATATTCCATGTGTTTCTTTTTTAGCACAGACACTTCCACAATACTTTAAAACTTCTGTCACTGAATTTATTTATTTGTTGAACTGTTTTAAACATCTGTTAAAGGACCTTGAAAATGTAAATTCATGACTGTACCTTCTCCTTCAGTAATACAGTACATTTCAACCTTCAAAGTATGTAGAACAAGTCACAAGACTCCTATAATTCATCATATGCTTATACACCCAAAGTGAAAAAAAAAAAAATCCTATCTATAAAAGCAAGCCCTTGAAATAAGTGTTATAACCTGCTGTGAATTCTTATCATAGTATGCCTGCAACAATATCACTGTAGTTTTTATAAGAGTTGAGTATTCAAGAGTTATCTTTTAACTATAATTTTTATGGTCCTGATCAAATTCTTAAAACAATAATATCAAACAAGCTATTTTTCTATTATATTGTATTTTATAAATTGATTGACATAAGAACAATGATTGCTCTATAAAATTTATTTTTTCAAGCAGTGATGAAACCCTGTAATAAAGTATTCTTTAAAATTCTCTATGTTTCCTTTGACTTTCATATTACCCATTCCTAAAATCTGTTAATCATCAAGGTATAACAATATTGTGAACATACTTAATAGCACTGAATTATCTATTTGAATGTGGCTAAATGGGCATAATTTAGGTTGCATATATTACAAATATAGAGAATAAAAATTTTTTTAAAAAGGACTGTACAATACTAATAGTGAACCTGATCAAAGATTCCTGGACTGAAGTTAATAGTATGAATGTAAATGTTTTCATGTATTGTAACAAATGTACCACACTAAGGCAAGATATCAATAATAGGGTGGTATATGGGAACTTTGTGCTTTATACATGATTTCCTGTAAAATTGCAACTTCTCTAATAAAAAAAGAAAGACCTGCTAGTCATTTTTCTTAATTATATTTGGCAGAAAAATATTACTTGAGATAACAATAGCTTCTACTAGATTATTCTGTCTTATTGCAATTACTTAAGGCAACCTGCTGTCACCAGTCACAGTTCAGAGATTCCAACAATATGTGATGCTGCAAATGTTTACATTAGGATATCTATCTCTTGTACAAATGTTTGAAGGTGTGTTAGGTGAAGAGATAAATAGCTACCTTTCTTATCTAACATTTATTAATATCCGAATACTTCAAAGACCAGTATCAGCCTGGGTCATTAATTACAGCTGCTCTGCTCTGCCTGTTAGAGCTCTCCCATATACCACTTCTATAATGTTGTGATAAATGGGAACATTCCTCAAGGGCAACCTCCAAAAAGAATGTTAACTCTTGTCAAGTTCCCTAGTTGCTGCTGATATCATCTTGGAAAAGACCAGTATTCATTCTACTTGTCAAACTGTGATCACCCAGCCTTCATCAGCCTACCTTGCCTAGTACCAACCTTATAAACCTTATAACCTAGTACCAACTTAATAACGATTGCCATGGGCTGTCCCCTAAATGCCAGGCTTCTTTTCCTTAAGTTATTCCTAATGCAAGCACAAATTTACAATTTTTTTTAGAACCTCACTGAGGATTCAAAATTTAAAAAGCCCAGTACCTGCCCTCAAGAAATGTGCAGTTATTTGCTGAGAGACTAGCAAATAGGTAAATTCTATGTACAGCATAGGCAAGATAACAGTTCTGTGGGCAGTTTGATCCAAACTACCAACATACGGCACCTAACATGCCATGCATTGCTTTATTTCAATTTAGCACTAGTCAGAATCAGTTTGGAACAATGGAAAAAAAAAATTGTTTAACTTTAGAGTTGTAATGGAATAGCCCATCTCTAAAGAAATAAAAGACAAATCTTGCATGGTATTTTGGGTGGAAAAATACCACTTCCTAGTAATGCATAATTTTCTTCTATGTACTTTTCTGATTTAAGGAAGGGTGGAAGAAAGTGTAGTCACAACTAGTTCTACAGGACTTAAATGACCAAACCAGGGGAAGTTTTCAAGAAAATTATTTCTTTTTCTCAGTTCATATGTATATGTGTGCGTGTATATTTTTCATTTTCCAACAAGGTCTAGAAGCAGCCTGTTGTCCATGTGGTGTATATCACACTACTCTTTACAGATGGGAAAGAAAGATCCAGCACCTGGGACATCTTGGTTTCTCTGTTCCCATCTCTGTCCCATGAACCTAAATGAAGATGGAGGGATGAAGCAGTATGTTAAGCTGAACAGGAAGCATGGAGCGTGGGGAGCACAAGAAAGGCTCTCCCATCATTCAGGTTATGTAGAGTCTTCTTTCCTTTGGAGATAGCTCCCTGCCTTCCCCTATTAGTTAATCACTTTTGCCTGATACAAAGGGTTAATATAGGAAACCTTTTCCGTATATAGCAACACATTTCATGGACAGGAACATCTATACTTTTCATTGAAATACATTTTTAATAATTTTTTCCACAGAGACCAAGGTATTTTCATGCACAGTTGTGCTGGTTTGAGTCTTTTGTGGATGCCAGATAAGTCCTGTTCTTAAAGCAGACCCATTTCTGTGCCTGTAAACCAGGGGTTCTTAATTGGGGGTCCACAGATTTCAGGGGATTTGTGAGCTTGAATTTTACAAAATCAACTTATTATCTTTATTTTCTCTGACCCCTAACTGAAATCTACCATTTCCTTCACTTATGAATATTTGCAATAAATTACAATGGTATTCATTTCATTTCACATTGCAGTTTGTTGCATATCTCAAAAAATCACTTATACTCATCCATACTTCGAAATTATATTAGTTGTTAGACCCAGTGCTAGTTACATGTCATAAAACTATCTGCAGCTGCACTCTGAGAAGGGGTCTGTGGTTTTCACCTGACTGGCAAAGGAGTCTATGGAACAAAAAAGGTTAAGAACCCCTGCTGTCGACCCTTTGTAGATGGGACTTTTGATTAGATTGTGGGACTCAGGGTGGGTCTTAATCCTTTTACTGGAATCTTATACAGAGGAGAGGGGAGAGAAAATGAGCTGCCATTTCATCCTGCCATGTGGAAGGGGAGTCCAGCATCTCCTGCACCAAAAGCTGAGATGCTGAAGGCTGGAAGAGCACAGCAGTCCGAAGTTGAAGCAACAGGGCCCTGAGGAGAGGGAGAGATAAGCCATGTGGCTGATCACCCACACATCAGGAGAAAGTGAGCCTGGAGGGAAGGCAGAGACCTTGCCAGAGACCGGAGGTCAATTTGCCTTGCCATGTGGCAGGAGTCCAGGTTTGCCAACAGCTGACCTTTGGTGACACAGCATCTCTAATAATGACTTGATGTGGACTTTTTCATGGCCTTAGAAATGTAAGCTTTTAACTTAATAAATTCCCATTGTAAAAGCCAACCCATTTCTGGTATTTTGCATTGGCAGGCTTTAGCAAACTCAAATCACTGTTAGTGGCTACGGAGCAATTTACGAAGATATCCCATAGAGGTACCCCAAGAGCTTTCCCCAGATCATTTTCTCCCTATCTGAAAAAGCTGACTTTGTATGTAATTTTTGGAATGTAACCAATCCCAGCTTAGCTGCTTCTTCCAGCATGAAATGTGGCAATGTAAAATATTTCACAGTGGCTGAATTCATTAAAGCAATTATATCTCAGAGTTAAAATATCTTTATAACCCTAATGACCAACTGCAATGTACAATGCTATCCCTTCCTTTATAATGTACACCTTTCTCAGCAGTCTAGCTATATGTTTTACTTAATGGCACCTACTTATACTAGATGATCATACTTCCCCTGAAGTTAAAATTTATTTAAAATGTACTATCTTTTTCAGACAAGCAGATCATTAAATTTATTCCCACAATAAATAAATTTCATGCCAATGCCTAAGGGTGACTGTTGTATATTTATTTCTATTTTATAAAGGAAAAGCATCATTGTGTTTGAGGAACTATTTCCTAACAATTACAACTTCCCCTTATTTTATGTCCAAGAGGACATACATTGATGAATTATGGCTAAAGACAGCACCAGACACTATGGAAACTCTTTTATCCTTATAATATTTCCATAATCTAAACTCCCCCTAAATTTTCCACATGTTCATGTAGAGAATGTCTATACCCAGATACAGATCCCTTGTTGTGGCCAGTGATATTTGAGTCTTAGATAAAAGATGGTTGCACACTCTTTATCATGCTTCTTATAGAGACAAGGTATCTACTTTCCTTCCCCTTGAGTTTGTACTGGAGCCATGACCTACTTTGAACAATAGAGGGTGGATGATGTGACACTCTGGATCTTGTATGTTTTCACCGTAAGAGATCTGTAGCATTTTCCTCCACTGTTTGGAGAGATCTTTTTGGAAAGCAACTGCCTTGTGAGAAGTTTGGAGACCAATGCTGTGAAGAAGTCTAAGGTACTCTTACAGAGAGAGAGAAAGGCGACGGGAAGGAGTAGCAGGTTCCAAACATACGAGTAAAGTTTTCTTAGACCTTTCAGCCTTGCTTAATTACTAGCTGAACAGAGCTGACTTAACCTCATATGGAGCAGGAGAGCTGTCCACCAAGCCCTACCTGAGTCACTGACCAACAGAATCATAAACAAAGTTGTTGTTTTAAGCCACCAAGTGATGAAGTAGTATGTTGGGCAGTTAATAGATAATCAAAACAGAAACTGTCTAAATACCTGCAGGTTAGCACAATAATTCAACAGACCTTCTTTTGTGACTTCTTAAAAGCAATCAGAGTTGCTCATTTTCAGTATTTTTCCATCACAACTATTTTTCTAAAAATTATTTTTCAAGGCTCAGGATAAAAAGAACAGATGTACCTTGCATAGTTTTCACGTAAAGGAGATTTTTATGCTAGGAAATTGCTTTTAAATTATCCTTATTCATAAATAGAAACAGGATAGAGATGTTTTTTGTTAAATGATACACATTTTCAGGAAGAAGAGAGATTTTTATTCACTTCTTTATTTCCTCTTACCTCTTAAGAAAAAGACAGAAAGAAAGAAGAGAAAGAGCGATTATTATAATCACGAGTGCCTGGGGTTAGCTTCAGTCTTTACAATGTAAACATCTATCTCCATAGAGATTGAGATGAATAGGCAGAAAGGTCTAATTTTTTCCTCTGATTCGGAAGAGTTCTCCAGGAACACTTGTGTGTCTGTATACAAATGAACATTGCTAGTGATAGGATGTTAAAGTTAGATTTTTCCTGGGGCATAATTTATACCCATCTGTTGAGCATGTCCTGAGCAGCCCACAGTAGTAACGGGGAAGCAGCAGTTTTGGTGTGCTTCTAAATGCACTCCATATCCCACGGCCCAGGGGAACCTGAATTCCTGATCAACTGCCTTCTCTCACATTGATTCAATTATCTGACCTAGGATTTCCAGATTAATTCAGAAAAGCAATAGGCCCCATTTAAGACACTATGGCTTCAAACACACTAGCAGGCTGATTCCTAATAATAAAATGATGTGGTGCCAAAATGCAGCCTTTTGATAGGCATATTTAATTGGTGACCTAAGGTTTGTTTTAAGTTATGTTCATTCAGTATTTACAAAATGAAATTAGAAATGGTTCTCATACTGTGTTTTATATACCTTTTCTCTCTGGGCCATTTAAAGAAGTCAAGAAAAATGAATTACCAAAGTCCCACTTGATTTCTTCCATTTCTGGTCACTCATTACGATTGTCCTTCCTTTTCACTTAGAGGGTGACCAAATATGGCAGAGAGCAACATATAGCCTTTCTCAACTAAATTGTATATGAGTGTTGTATGTTATACTCCTTAAAAGAGATGCATTCCATTTCCCAAATGATGTTAACCCCACAGGATATAAAAAAAATTTAAGCATGCAATGCATTCATCATCACCTTTGACCTATTGGAAGTTTCTATATTCCCTAATACATTTACAAGACAGCATTGTTGCAATAGTGGATCCTGCCCATTGGCATGCTTTTGGCTTCACAGTACCATTCTTATGCCCAGATAGTGATATAACATCTCACTCATTTATACAGAAAATGTAGACCCTTGTTAAGTTAACATAGCTATACATATATATATAGCATTAACATATTAGTATACATAACACACACATATATATATTACATCAAAGTGAAGCCAGTAAACGAGCATATGTGCCCCTGCCCCAAGAACGGTAATCAATTTACATGACTTCTAAGGATACAATTCATCATCAATAAAAGGAGGATAATTTTAAAAAGAAACTGTTAGATGATCTATTTTGATAATGTCCAGATTTTTATCAAAAACAGCATAAAA
This sequence comes from Dasypus novemcinctus, assembly GCF_030445035.2. Lineage (NCBI taxonomy): Eukaryota > Metazoa > Chordata > Mammalia > Cingulata > Dasypodidae > Dasypus > Dasypus novemcinctus. The sequence goes on along the minus strand of NC_080679.1, from coordinate 119,785,452 downwards.
ATATTATGCACTTTAAAATAAATGCAGATGTTACCATTTATATAAAAAGGGAGGTAGAGAAAGAGTTTATATTTGGTTATATGTGCAAAGTTTTCTCTAGAATAAAAACCATAATAATAGTTACCAAGAGAATGAGAGAATGAGAAACTGAGTATATGGGGAACAAGTGTGGAAGGAGACTTTCCACTCTATACATTTGTGTGCTATTTGCCATATGAACTACGTGAATGTTATTCAGAAAGTAAAGAAAGTAAAAGACAGTATGCTTTCTTTAAAATCAAGAAGTAAGATAACAGGCTTGGATAGCATTGGCCTTTGGAGTAAATAAAATAATGAAGACCTCTGAAAAATAAGGATTGGATCTGACTCTTTGGTGACCAAATAACCAGGGCTGAAGAATTCCCCTCCTCATTTTCATTAAAATGATGGAGCCAGTTTGTCAGTCAAGTTGACAGTGAAAGGTAAGGAAGGCAATTTAAAACTATTCTAAACTGTAATGATCACACATACACAGATCCCACACTTCCCATCACATTTTCACTAATAACAAAGCAAGCCTAATTAAGATACTAAAATGAGGTGTCCATAATTAAAAAGTGGACATCATAGATCACAGCTGTACATTTGGGACAGGGAAGAGTGATTTTCTGTTTTAACGTATTATGCAAACTTAAATTTTTCAAATAGATTACATTTCCAATTTAACATGCAGAAGACAGGGTCCATTCTCCTAACACATTCCCTGACTCGCAACAGGTACTAAGTAGATCCCCGGGAAACTATGCTGGAGTAGACAAGACCATGAACTCTACAAGCAGATACCCAAGGTTCAAAGCCTGGTTGCAGTCATGTGATCATAGTCAAATTATTTTACCTCTCATTTCCTAAACTTTAAAATGAGGATAATATTAATACTAACTTGCACACTGGCGATAACTATACTGCAGCAACTACTATTATCTGTGGAAGAAAATAAAATATGCTCTGTTGACCTCCTGCACACAGCAAACCATTGGCCTCCCCTTTATAAAGGAATGCTTTGGATGGTTATTATAGTATGCATGATTGAATGCTTTCTGTGACCAAAAGAGAGTGTCACTCTTTCTTAGCTGTTACCTTGGAGATCTCTTAACCTCTATAAACCTCAGTTTCCTATTTTAAAAAATTAAAACAAAAGTCTACGTATTTTATAGAGTGTTAGGATTAAATGACATTGACATGTAAGCACTTGGCAATTGCATCACAATGTGAATGCTGGGGAAGTCAGAGACTCATGCTGGGGGGTTGGGCATTTCCATCCCCAGCCTACCTCCCTCCGCATCCCACCTCTTTTTCTATTGTGTGCAGATGTTTCAGTCTTTTTCCCTTCTACAATTCAGGGAAGATGTTAGGCTTAATGAAAGGACAGGAAACCAGTAAGAAGCAGCCCCAGATGCTTATCAAGGCAGTGACTTCCACTCAAGCAACACAGACTTTTCTCTCCTCTCTGACATGAAGTGGGCCACCGTCCCCAGTCCCTCACCTGAGCAGGTAGCCTCCCTGAGAGACCGGCCATGACAGGATCTTATCCTCTGCTCTTCTGGATCCTTTGTGCTGTATAACACGGTCATTTGCTGAAAGTTTCTGTTGTGCCTAAGCCTGTGTTCCCACAAGATGTGTAGTCACTTGCTCCACAGAATAGTACACACTCAAAATTTTAGTGACCAATTGTAAAAAAATTCACAAAATTTCATTACTAAAATCCTTTTCCTATTATAATTCTAAAGTGATACTTGGTAATTTTGCCACAGGCTCATCAGATTCATCTTCTATGTGGCATGTCAGCCTGGACAAAACAGAATTAGAAAATCCTTGCTGCTGAGAAATAAAGCCTTCTTTCTCGAAGTATGGCTTCCAGACTAGACATCATCTGGCACACTATAAATACAGAATCTTGGACCCCACCCCAGATTTACTGGATTAGAATCTACTTTTTAACAATATCTCCAAGTGATTCACGTGCATATTAAAATTTGAAAAGCAATGGTCTAGAGCCAACAGTCTAATACACAGGCACTTGCCACATGTGGCCACTTACATGTAAATTAGTTAAAATTAAATAAATGTAAAAGTAAGTTTCCCAGTGGCACTAGCTGTATTAGTCAGCCAAAGGGGTGCTGATGCAAAATACCAGAAATCAGTTGGTTTTTATAAAGGGTTTATTTGGGGTAGAAGCTTACAATTACCAGGTCAAGAAGCACAAGTTACTTTCCTAACCAAACTCTATTGCCACAGTTGAAGAAAGTTCGACATTTGCCAGGGTTCAGACTTTCTGGGGTTCCTCTCTTCCCAGAGCTCATTTCTCTTCAACTCAGCTCCTGTTTTCTCCACAAGGTCAGCTAGAGACTAGGAGGTGCTCTAGGCTTTGCCTCTCTCTACAAGGCCAGCTGTAAATTATCAGGCAACCAGCTCTGTCTTTCTCCCTGGGCTCATTTCTCTCCAGGCTCAGCTGCTCTGCTCCTCTGTGTACTTACTTCCCAGGCTCCAGCTCAAAACTTTGGCATCAAAACTCCAACTAACTCATCTGCTCTGCCATGTAGTTTTATCTGTGAGTCTCCGCCCCCTGGGAGGGGACTCAATAGGCTACTGATAGTGCTACTCAAAGCACTAATCATAATTTAATCACGCCCAGATACAGACAGGTTTACAAACATAATCTAATATCTATTTTTGGAATTCATAAACCATATCAAACTGCTGCACTAGCCATATTTCAAGTGTTCAAAAGCCACATGTGCTAGTGGCTACCATATTGGAAAGTGCAGCTATAGATCATTTCCATTTTACTAGAAAGTAATATTGGATAGTGCTGATCTAGAGTATCATTTCTTAAAATTTGGTGGAACAGTTTCTCTGAGATAGTAAAATATATTTCAGGAAAATAAGGTTCAATAGTGCAAAATGTATTTAAGCCCCAAACTACAAACAGAGCCCATTTTTCAGACAGAAAACAAATACTCATCTAAAATTATCCCTTTTCCTTTAACTCAGAAAAGAAAACTGGGGGCTGGTAAAAAGAAGTGGATTGCCCCAGGTACTGACCATGATATTCTCTCTCAGTTCCTAGCTCCATGTCTATGTTTATTTCCTTTTGCCCCTACCACCTGATTTTCATACTCATTTTCTCTGCCTCCCCAAAAACATTAGTTCTTAAGACTGGCTATACCGTGCAATCATGGAGAAACAAGTAAAAGCAAGTTAGACTTAAATTCTTTACACCCACTGCACAGTCTTACAGGTGCTAAAGAATTCATGGTAGAGTTCCAAATGAGAAGGGACATTTTTCTGTGTATGGCAGACAGTACTGTGAGGAGGGAAGGAAAATGTATGATCTATCTTAAATCAGAACCCATGGGTGGCCATGCAGTCTTTCTCTTCCTCAGGGCAGCTCTGAAAGCAGCTACCTGGAGGACAACTACTGCCAGGGAACTTGACCTGAACTTCATTTTGCTAAATCTTCAAGTATGATTTTTCCCCTCCTTCTATGCAATTATCTTACTTCATCTTCCCTACACAAGAGCTATTTAAGATAATCAAGTTGTTCTCTTCTATCCTTCACAAACACCTGGACCAATTAGTGGGATGAACCAGACTCGCAGTATTGGTGGATTGGCTGCATTCCAGGACATTGCTGCTGGTGAATCAGACCTGACATTCAAAGCTCCGTAGGGCTTGAAAAAGCTTTGATAAAACTGCTTGAAAAGTTGGTTGTGACATCAACTGCAGGTCCAGACTGGACCATTTTTGTGAACTCAGAATGTTAAGGAAAAAAAAAAAATTGAGTACTTGGAAATTAAATGTAAATATGACTGCATTTCCATCTTTACAATGCCAGACCAGGGCATTGTCCTAATCAGCTCACACAAGAATTTTATAATTTATGGAGGAAAAAACTTTATTTGACTTACTATTTACTATTGACATAGATCCAGAATCTGTATAGTTAGATGTTAAATGCAGAAGATAGGTAAGATGCAGAAAAAATGAAAAATAAAAAATAGATTTGCTATACAAGAAAAGGTAGTGGTTTAAATGCTTTGTAGATTATTAACTAGAGGATCTCTGTAGGATTTCCATTTTTCTCTATAGAGCATTATCTAATTTTGCAAACTTTGTAAGCCATTCCTTTCCCCACTGACTGTATAAGTTTCCAATCCTCAAATGCTCTTTGAACCAGCTTTACTATCTTGACGTCTCTTCATTAATTAGCTAAATCCTTGACAAATATTCACTATATATTATATGAAAACTATGTTTTTTACTTGTAAATTTACTCTTTGACAGGAATTAGTAATCCCTTCCAGACCATATCTGATGTGGAACAGGTCTGCCTCTTCTCTGCCACCTCATCTGGGAAATGAAAAACTTCAGAGAATTTAAGCCTTACACAAACCATAATATGTGTAATCACCTGCTCCCTTCTGCTTCTAGATAAAATCTGCAGAACAGATTTGGTCTTATTAGACCTATTACTGGGAAGAAAAACAAAAACATAACTTTTAATTCAACGGACAATACTCCAGTGCAATTCTTATCAACATTTTCTTCAACTGACTTCACTAGACTACCAAAATTATTTATATGATTTTGATCATGAGTGAGGCTCCTTCTACCAACTCCCAACCTAAAAGGGAGGAGCTGTGGTTTCTCATCTACTAAATTCATCGTGGCATGCTCTCGAGCAAGTCAGCCTTTATTATTCTCAGCTGCCTTAGCAGTAAACCAGTTGGCTAAATCACCATGCTTGGTTCTAAGATTTCTTTAGTGAGAATTGCATTTCTTAAAGGGGAAAGGGGTAAAATTGATGAAAAATTAGGTATGTTTTAAAACTCTCAGTCAGAAATAGAAGCACAGTGCATGTCACTCATAACCACCATCTGCACACTTCATACTGCAATTTGACTGTAACTTTCCATATTCATGTCATTTAATATGTGGCTATCTAAAGCATACCCACAAGAATGGATATTCCCCTTTAAAATATGGCTTTAAATGGAAGTCAGCAGATTGTACTGTACATCAGTTCCATATTATGATGTCTGCTTATTTTTTAATCCCCTGTACAACTGTTGTTGTTTTATGACCTCTCTGGAACATGCTTTCCTTGTATAGAGTGACTCATTCTGGGATTTATATAACAATTATGAGCTTGTTATGATGCACATCTCCAAATCAGCAATTTTCTATCATGATGCAACTGTCTTAGGTTTTCCCTTAACTAAAATTGGCTTGTGTGGCCAAAAAGCAATGTGGACCTGACATTTCTGAACCCAAGCAGCTAATCCTAGATTGTATTTACCTATTTTTGAATATTTGCACCATCTGTGATTCCATATTAGTTTTTTTTTAAGTTTTGTGTTACAGCCCAAGTACAGTAGCTCTGAGAAAAAAATGGATCAGAATTTCAAATCCAGGATGTATTATAAAGCATGAGATAGAATTTAACCAGAGGATGAAGAAAGATAAAAAAACAAACTTGGGAAAAGTAAATGCATACTCAATTTTTCACCTTCAAAATCAAACTTTGTTGACTCTTTTGCATTTATAAGGAATATTAAACTGGATGCCACATCTTTATCTTGACCAACCCCTAATGCAGGTTTGCTTTGTAATCTCCATGCCAACAAAATAGGAGGTCAGTATTAAATTGCTTGTAAAGTTTTGATTTGGTCAAAGTACAGAGAAAGGTGCTTTAATGTTGAGATTCTGAACTTCTGGGAACTGTAACATCCAGTGCAGCTTGCTTTCCAAGTCACTTTGCCTCTGTCTGTCAGAGCAACTCAATACATATAAATAATCAAATAATAAGCACCACCTAGGTAATAAGCTATTCCCAATCTCCACAATAATTCTTCAAGATAGGCACCATTCCATTCCATTTCCACATGAGGTATCAAATTCAAGGAAAGAATGGATAATTTTTTGAAACTATTGAGTCAAAGAGCTAGAATTTAAACTCAGGTTAATTAACTGTAAAGCCCCAGTTCTTTCCACTAAAAAGAAATTTTGAGTGACCCAGAAGTTCTTCTTATTTATTGATTTAGCATATTAACATTTCTCATATATGGTACTGGAATTAGGTACTCTGAAAAATCCTGCTAAGGAATAAAAATCACTGGAGGTCTTGGAAAAAACCTATTTACCAAGGGATTCAGGAATTCAGAAGTCTGTTGTTTTTATTAACCATGCAAAAATGCTTTCAAATGCACCTGCATGCTTCCCAGAGTTCCTAAGCACATCCCATCCTTCTTAATTTTTATCCAATCTCTTGTTCACCTACTACGGAATTGCCATTTCAGATGCTAAGTATAGAGATATAGGAGTGCTTATTCATACTGGGGGAGAAGAGAGGTGGCTTAAAAAGCCAGTATGTGAATGCGTGGGAGGTGCTGTCAATTCTTTGAAGCAATGGATCTCACAGTTCGGTTTTCAAATGGTTTGACTCTGGGAGTCACTTATTGCTGCGGCAAGTTGGAGAATATACTTATGTGGTTCTCTGAAGCCTTGTGGCTGGGTGCCAAAAGTCTAAGAGTCAATTCATCACAGAGGAAAAACGAATAAATGTCAAATGAGTTTGCCTATGAACTCAAATCTTGAAAAAACATAAGTTAAAGGAAAAAGAAAGTTTACTCCAATGTCAAGTGCTAAGGAAGGCAGATGCGCCACCAGGGTATCATCAAAGACTCTTTATCAGCAGCTGGATCCCTAAGCATCCATATACAAGGAATATGGCAAGAAGCCGAGAGACCCGGAAGCTAGTCCTTCTTCTAATTATAACCAACTGTGTGACCTTAAATAGATCACTTCACCTTTCCGTTGTATGTTTCCCAGTTTGAAAATGAAAGGGATGAATTCAGTAATCAAAACCGTCCCTCAAATGCTATAATCATTCATGGCTTTCATGGGAGTTTGGGAGGAAAAAGTTGGAAAGGCAAGGCCACTATTTGCGTCACGTTAGTCTAGACAACAGGGAATCACGTTTTTGGAGAGAGAGAAGCTCTGAGAAATGTAGAGACGTAGAAGGAACTGGATTGGGATTTGGAGATGGTACAGATACAAAGAGTGACAAATGAATCGAAATTACCATCCTCAAACACAGAGGTGCCAACTTTGGAGTGGACAGACCTTGGAAAGGTGGGGCAGATGCAAACACAGCCACGCATAGGGCCATCATGGTGCTAATGCTGCATGAGCCCCATATTAGAGCAATTGTAAGCAGCTGCCATAGATACTAAGGCAGGTGGGTCTCTTCCATTTTAATTCCTGGTTTGATTCCTTGTGCTTATCACTGCCAATGCGGTCTTTAGGAAAGTGGAATGCACATACTTTCTAGGATCAGAAAAAAGGGATAACTCTGGATATAGCTTCAAGATATAACCATTTTACTTCTTGGGACACATATTTTATAATCCTCTAAAAAGAAACAATGAAATATATAGGTTTATTTTTTAACCTTAAAATCCCCAAATGCCAATAATAGATAGAAAAATCTATTCACAGATTCATAGAGGCTTGGAAATTTAAAATGTATACTAACTTAACCAAATTACCTATTTCTAAGTTTGAGAAATTCTTCCAGAATTTCTTGTTTTTCCTCTCAAAAAGATCTATTTTTGACTTGTGTTCAATAGACTCTCAATTCCTAATCTTCAACTGTGGGTCTAAGAGAGAAAAATCATGATGTCAGTTTGTGAAACATTGATTGAAAAGATTGCTTTATGTAAAGACTTTCCAATACTTGTGAAATGAAAAATATAACTGGTCATGACTTGCATTCATTAACTTACATTGAAGCCTTTGCTGGAGGTGGGATGTGATTAACGGAAGCACAAGTATCTGAGTTTCCACTTACTTGATTCTACTTGCCTAAAGTATGCCCATGTAACAAGACCAGGAGAAACCCACTTCTCTCCTTGTTTGAGCATTACTAATGCAAACTCAAGTGGTCTCTATGGTCCATTATTTGAAAATGAATCGCAGGAGAGACTGCCATTCAAGTTCTCAATTATGTAATTCAAATTTGCCATATTTCTGTTTTGAGAACAGGGACTCCCAGATCGTATAAGAAATTGAATCGTCATTTAGAACTCAATAAAAGGGGTTGGTTATAGAGATAATAAAATGACTTTTTCCTCACTTTTCTTCATTTTACTAGCTTGGAATCTGATACATAGTCTTTTGTATTGACCTGAGAAAATCGATAAATATGATAAATTGCAATAATATTGAAGTCCGATAAAAATACAGCTTGGCTGGAAAATATTCCCAACAGTAAAGTCAAATTTGATTATGCTCAGCTAACTTTCCTTACATTTCAACTCAAAATATCATCAGTTCTCATATGCAAAGAAGTTCTAAGTCAGTCATTTCTAGGAACCAATCCTCTGGAAAGAAAATATTAAAAACCATGAACAGATCAAAAGAAGATCCTAAGTCTTTTGGGAAAACAGATACATTATCATCTCAATATTAGTAGTCAGTCAGCTGGTAGTAGGTTTGTTTTTATCTAATGCTTTATAACAATCTAACTGTAAAATGTCTATGGTTTAGACCAAAAGTATATATGTGTAAGTGGTGTGTATATTTTCAGCATGATGGGTATGTGCATACACACACAGACATGTATTTTCACATTTCCATTAGCATGAACACCAAATTACTCTTGCAAAATAAATAATCAGCAGTAGTCTAAGAGCATAGTAGTAATAAGAACAAAAAGTATTTATTAAGCTCCTACCTTGGGCCAAATGCTATATAATCCCATTCACATGGGCCAACTCTAACCCTAGCAAAGGTCCCAATGCCCTTTCCCTTTTAAAGAGGTAGGGATGGCTTTAGAGGAGGGGGGTAATTTGTCCTAGATTGCACGGTCAGTAAATGGTAGAGAAAGGATTCAGGCTGAAATCAGTTTGACTCCTTCTCAACATTTCACCAGGTTGCCTTCCAGAAGAAATAATTACAACTAAAAACCACCTGGTAATTCCAAAAACACTGTAGAATATGCTATTCTAGCTAATGAATAAGCACATTACCTGAAAGTTTGTTTTAAAGTTTATTAAAGTTTTGACCATTTTTAAGTAAACTATGGTACGAAAAACTTGAAAATGAAAGTCATTTTTTAAAAAATGATGTAAAAGACACTACAAAGAACACTGCCAACATCAATTACTGAACAGAACAGTTCAAAATAAAGCATCTGTTTTTATCAGTTTCGACTAAAACAGTTTTCTCAGGCCTGGCAGTGGTTACATACCATATATCTGAAATCCTGAGAATTCAGGACAGCTTTTCAAAACTTGGAATCTACCCTATGAAGGAATCTACAGTATAAAGAGCTTTCTCCTAAGGGCCCCATTCTCCCTACTTCCTACTTCCCAGCTTTCTCAACCATTCTGGAAATGACAAGCATTCTTTAAATTAATGTGTAACTGACTATTATACCAGGTAGGGGAAGGTAGGTGTTCAGGTTAAAAGTCTTGGAGAACTATGCTGTCTAGATAGAAAAAAGTAAGCACATACTGGTTATTGCCAAAAACCTTGTCGATCAGGTCAATATAAATTTCCGAAAGTAGTGTGCTAGGAATAATCAATACGAAGCTGTATGATTTCTCAAGAGGGAGGCAGCAGACACTCGGGCAGGAACGGTGAACCTCTCTAGCTTTACATATGTTGATAAAGAAGTTTGTATCTCCCCATCCCTGCCATTGCTTATTTGCGCCTATCTTGACCCTTTACAGGTTTTCAGATGGAAAGAGCTCCAAATTTTCCTAGTTGATATATGTCTTGGTGTGCATGTCCCCATTATAATGTTTCAGTAATACACGAGCTTGGTTGGAAGAGGACTCCATTGCTATGTCTACTCTCCTGCCACACTAATGGAAATCTCATTTTTTGAGCTGGTTCTATAAATTATACCTTTCTTTTCTTCAAACTTCTTTCTCATTCTAATATCTTTTGAAGTGCAATAAGTCATAAATGAAATTCCACGTATTTAGTAGCGCATTCACTTGTTAGTGAGAATTAGCTTATGTTTACTTTCAGCCAGTAGAGCAGTAAAGGAAGTAAGTTTTGATTGAATGGAAGCAGGGATATAACAGAATATTTTGAAGTCTTTATGTGTGTCCGAAGGATTAGTCCAGATATTCCAAGACAACATAAAATCTTCGTGCATGCACAAACTCATATAGTAATCAAACAAGTATGTATATTGAAATATGTGATATTTTGTAAAATGTTAAAATAATAGATCAGCTCTAAGTGGCTTAATGATTCTCTAAGCCTTTTTCTTCTACCTAGATTTCTATTCTCAGACCATTGAGGGAGAACTTAGTATATGGCAGGCATTATTCAAAAGCTTTTAAGCATTATCTCATTTAATCTTTTGCATGTAAAATGGAGGTCATCTGTGACTGGAGGTCACAGATGGAAGGGAGAAGTTGAGTTACCCTGGCCAAGAAAACAATGTACTCAGTGGTGGAACTGGGATATTAAACTGTATCTCTGATTCCTACTCTAAAACCCATAGACAATATAAAATAAACAGATATGTTGATGGCAAAAATGCTCACAGACTTAGCCACACTATTCTGGTACTGTGGATGGTATATGATATACTACATAAAAGTCACAAATATTCCTGTAAATACTAATGCTGGAAACATTCTATAATCATAAATGACTCAAGGGACCAAAATTTTGAAAGAACATTTTTACTTAGCCTGGGAGAAACTGAGTTTGCTTTTGGTTTTCAATGTAACACCCTTCATAAGATAATGCAGCATTAATATGTAACAATACAAATTTCTTTAATTTGTTTTTATGTACTTTAATCATTTTTAAATTTGAAATTTTCTCAGTCCCTGAAATAGATGCATGGATTAATAGATAACGAATAAAGGGCAAATTAAAAACTTATGAGCAAGGGATGTTTGTGGTATGTTCCCAACACAGTAGATAAAATGTCTTTCTCTATATGTATTAAGAAAGAAAGAATAGGATATTTATATTCTTTCTGCTAACACATAAAGACTTCCACATAATACCTTTATCTAACCTGAATTATTTTATAACCAAATCTCATAGTGGTCTTCCCCTAATTAGATGTTTTCCTTTATATGTTGAATAATTAGAAGGCAATAAATCTTCTATTAAATAAGTTTTTCAACATGATTTGTAAAAGCCATTTTCAAGGTTCTATGATAATAGCAATAGTCATAAGCTAAATTTTGGTGTGTGTGAATGTGTGTGTGTATAGGAACACATGGGGCATAACTTTATTTGCAAGATCCATTAGCATGAATTTGAAAATTTTAATCAGGTTTGTTAGCTCTAAGCTAAAATTAAAGCATTGAATCTCATTTTCTGTATTGAAACTGTTTAGGTCAATATTACCTAAAGTCTAAAAGGACATTTGATATTTTACAGAAGGCATTTTACACAGAACAGAATGAATTGGAACATTTGACCATGAATTGTTTCATCAAGCTGCCGCTGCAAGTGGAGTTGTAAGAAATTTAGTTTCCAAAAAAATGTGTTTTTAAAGAAAAATGCATAACTTAGTCTTATCAAACAGTTGTTTATAAAATTATGCTTTTTAGTCATGCTACAAAAATAGGGTTGTGTTTCTTGTTTTGTTTTTGTTTTTTATTGTTTGTTTTTGTTTTTGAAGCTGTAAGGAGAGCCAAGCAATTTAGAAGTATTTGCATCCATTGGATTCAGCAGAAGGGTGCCACCTGGTGGAAATGTAGGAAATTCCAAACTTTGCCTTCCTGCAAGAATGTGCTCATCCAACAAATTGTGAGGGCCTGATCATTACCAGGGACAAGTGATATGAAGATTAAATAAATAAATAAATAAATAATAGTATTCCTACATATCTAGCTCTTTTTATGTCAGATCAACAGCAGCGAAACGTTAAATTTAAAAATTTAAGAGCTATTATTTACATTTTTATTTGAAGTTTTAAAAGAAATTCTTCACCCATTTTACAGTTAAGGTAAATTTGATCACACAGATAATTTGCAATGATTTTGGATTATGCTAATAGGAACGGGTCCCATTGTGATTGTATAATATTTACAAGATGGGACTTCAGACTTTTTTGAGCTTATCCTAAATGTCAGAGACCAGGGCCAAGCCTTAGTTCCCTTCTGTATCCTGCTCTCTAAAATGGGAATATCAGGACCTGCCTCAAGAAGTTACTGTGAGAATCAAATAAGAAAATGTCACACAACTCTCAACCAATACTTACCAGTATCAGTTACTACCTTATCTGTCCTGAGAACAGTATTCCACACAGAGCCAGCACTTAGGCAACAAAGGGCATATATATGAATAAGGTACAACGGACACTCAAGATCTTGTATTCCTATTGACGCACTGGTAAAGTGGGATATTGGTCATATTAAATGGGAATGGCTGTATCTACCGGTGTGAAAGTATTGATTTTTAGACATTTCATAAATGTGGAGTGTTATTAAAACAACAAAAATAACTGTAAATATTTAATCAATGAAGCTTTAAAGGAAGGAGAATTAAGAAGATAAAAACATTTCCAATGATTTCAAATGTTAACAAGAGTACATGGTCCCTGCTATTCTAGTTGCTGCCCCATCCTAGAGAAGGAATTCCCCTGGTCATGGCCCTCTCCCCAGTGTCACAGGACAATCACAGCTAAGATGAAAAAGGGAGGTCGAGCTCCCGAAAGGATCATACCAGCTGCCAAATTATATGGTTCACAACCATTTTCATTCAGAGCAAAACCTAAGGCCTTCTACAGTACTGTAAGGGAAAATAGGCATTGGATGGCCTCAGGACAAGGTGTCTTTGAGGTTTCATAAAAATCTCTACCATGGAAAGTGAAAGACCTTTTTTGGCAGCATTCAAAAGCTTAAATCATCCAAAATCAATACACAGTGAGTGATTAGATGGAACATGCATCTATTTAACCATTAGGTAGGATTTATAAAGCTATGTTTTTCTTTAAATTTTGGTATCATTTATTTTATGAAATATCACAGAAACCAGAGTAATAAATCATGTCTATTATACCCAGTATCAGTTCAGAGTTGTGTGACAATTGCAGAATGAGACTACAATGCCAAATACTGTTAACAAAACTTAGTAGTCGTACAGCAAGTAGTTTGAGCATTCACAGCAGTCACCCATGTTATTTGGCCATCATTTCATATGGCAAGCTTTGGACAAAGAATATAGTAGACAAAGGTATTTTCTGAGAGTGCTTGGAAAACCTTCAGTGGGATGCTGGCATGCACATTTCAATCTGACTTTCTTTCTTGCAAAACCATTCCACTTCCTTTTAAACTCATGCCTGATATGCACACCATTGATATTTTCAAATCACATAAACGATCAGAAAGGCACTTAGAATTTACTCGATTAAAACAAGACTTCTGCAAATGGCCACTCCCTGAATATCTGAAGTGCCCCCTTTCCCCCAAAATATAGCACATTAACAAAAGAAAACTGGATCCAGCTGGACTCTATCTCCTTACAGGAATTTTAAATACCAGCTTAGTCCTGACTGGACGTTCATCTACAACTGGATGTTCATCTACAACTGGATCACTATTTACATATTCATTTTTCAGCTTCTGTGCACTGGGCTCTGCTTCTTCACCCCCACCCCAGCAGCACAGAACTGTATGCAGCACCTCAAGTAACCAGCTGGTGTCACAGGTTAGTGAGCAAAGATTCCATGTGGGGACTCTCACCTGACTAGTCATTCTTATTGGTAGCATCATTCCAAGAGCGAGAGAGAGACTCAGCGGCTTGTTAATGAAATTTAAGGGCTGTCAGCCTGAAAGAGGATGTTAAACCCACGCTCCCCTCCTGAAATCACTCCTATGCATCTGCTAACCAGTTGTCACACTATGATGTGGGGAGGGCAGGGGGGGAAGAAAAGGAAGTCAAAAAGAAGGGGGATATTAACGTTTCAACATGTTTACACTTATCTCAGGAAGGAAGCAAAGATGGTTTAAGAAAACGACTGCTCTGTTTTAAAAAATATTCACCCCAGTAAAAGGGAGGGCGTGTATGTGCTTTAAGGCATTGAGTAATCCCCACCACCTGTGTGAAACATATGTGAGGAAAATGAGAAGGGGAGGGCAGGGGAGGGCAGGGGAGAGGCGAGAGCTCACAAGTCAAGAGAGCTGACCAAGACTGGAATATTAATAACAGCGTCGCTGGCAGCGCCTCCTCCTCCCTCGCCATCACTCCCCGGCGATTTGGACAGCTCCCCTTTGCACGCACAGTGCTTAGAATACGCGAAGAGCTGAGCCGCTGCTGGAGCCCTGCTGCTCACACACCTTCACCCACTTTTAGCAATGTGCCCGGCGGGTCGGCCCCGCGCACATCCTGGCAGCCTTTGACAGCGCCTTTGGGGCAGAGAACCCCCATCTGCGGTACCCCCGGCACCTCCAGCTCCGTAGTTATCCGCTGACCTAAGAGCAGCCCTCTCTGCCCAGAGTGTCTAATTGGTGAAAACGTGACAGCACCTCGAGCCAGCTCATCACAGACTCCCTGTCCACCCCCACCCCCCACCCCCAGCCAGGGCGCCTCGGCGCTTCTGACCCTCCAACTTTGGGAAAAAGCGACAGCGAACTCCCGAGTCACCCCGATCCGGAGACACAGTCGAGGTGGGGCTCCACCGTATGGTTATGCTACAGACCCCTAGAGATGGAAACAAAAAGGGGTGGCAAGTGCGGAAGGACGACGGTGGGATGGGAATCACTCCCAGCCTTCCCAGGGCACCCCATCTTTGCAGACGCACATCTGGATCCCACAAATCACTAAAACCAATACCCTTCCAGCTGCCCTTACTGATCACACGTCCCCAGTTCTCCTTAATACCCCATGTCTTTCTGTTTCCTAAGCTCCTATCCATTCAGCAGACTCCAGACGCCGCCTGGTACTCCTTCTTCCCCCATGCACCCCCCGCCCGATTAGAAGGAAAAAGGAGAGCAAAGAAACAACTCTGCCGGCCTAAAGGTCATTTGCCTACTCGGTTCTCTTCGACCAGCGCGCTTCCCAGCTGCGGGAAGATGGGTCCCAAACCCTGCCAGGGGATGCCTCCCCGGCGCCCAGCAGACCCCAACAATGCGCACGGTAGGGAGCCTGGAGGCCTTACTGCCCTGGTCCCAGCCTCCCCTCTCTTCCTCCGTGGCCGGCCCGCCAGGGCTCCCCACGGCATCCCCAGCCTTTACCTCTCTACCCCCTTCCCCGTGGCTCTCCACCTTGCGCATCCTCTCGCCCAGCCCCAGAGCGCACTCAGATGCTCCAACTTCCTGCGGAGTCCACGGGTGAGGAGAGGAGAGCCTGGAACCGGGGCGGGGGGTGGAAGAGTCGTGGGAGCCGAGCGAGGAAGGCGAGGCGGAGGGTGGGGGGTGAGGAGCGCGGGCTGGCGCCTCTCCTCCGGGCGGGCCTGGCCCCCACTGCCAGCTCTCACCTGGTCCGCCGGCTGCGCCTGGCTCGCCCTGGCCCCCGGGGTGGGCTGCTGCTCCTGCTTCATGGCTGTCATCGCCCGCGGCCCGCGGTGGCGCTCACTTCCTAGCGGGCACTTCAGACTCGAGGACCGTCACTTGGCCGCGATCGCATGTCACAGGCTCCCGTCGCTCTCCGAATTGGCGGAAGAGAAGGCGGCAGCGACGGAGTGGGGGGAGGGGAGCGACGGGGAGGGGAAGGAGAAGAGAGGCACCAGCAGGCTCTCCCCCCTCACAGGATCCTTCCCTGGGCGATCGCAGACCCTCAAACTCCCCACTCCCCCCGCCCCCCACCACCCCAAAGCGTTAGAGAGCCTCGGAGACCAGGCGCGACCAAGTGGCAAGTTAGTGGAGCGGCCGGCGGCGGGCACCCGGCACCTGACTGCGCTCGGCCGACGTCTCCCAGGGCCGGAGGAGCCCAGCTCTCATTCTACCGCAGTCCGCGCCCTCCCGCGGTACGGCCGCTGGGCTGGAGCGGCTGCCCGCGCCGCGCTCTGCGCCCCAGGTGGAGCAGCGCCGCGCGGCGCCCCAGCAGCTGCCGAGCAGCCGCAGCGCCGTCCAGATCCCTGCGCGGCGCGCGCTGCCCCCTCGCGCGGCCACCGCTGCCGGGCGCCGCGGACCCCAAGCCCTCCGCCCCCCGCGGGCTCCGGCTAAAACCCGGAGAAGCGGAGCACGCCCGTGCAAAAAGCCCTCGGAGGCTCCCGCGCTGCCACTGGGCATGCTCCAGTGCCCCCGAAAAGGCAAGAGGTGGGGAGCTGGCGACCCCGAGACCCGCCGCGGGCGGGCAGCACCTGTCGGGATCCGAGGGCTTGTCCCAGATGTGGGCCTGGGGCTCTAAGCTTCTTGATTTGGGGCAGTGGACATCCCTTGGCCTCTAGCCTGGATTCCCCCGCTCGCTGCCTGGCTAATGACAGCGGAATTCCTAAAGGTTGGTTGAAAGCAGTGATAACTCTAATGGTGATTATCTGCACTCACTTTTTTTTCCCCCTTTCCCTGGACACTGGAAAAAAAAAATTCAAAACTGAAGTCCCTTTTCCAGCTTTCCATGACTCTACAAGCCCCATTCCCATTCAAATTGTGTTTATTGAGCACCTTTCTTTTGCCAAACACACTGTAAGACAAGGCAGGATTACTGAGGGGAGAAGCTAAATAATGAGCTACACCAGCCAAATTCCCGCCGGCAGGGAGTTTACATTATAGAAAGGAGATTGGGAGCCTGGAGCAGCGATACAAATGAAAGAGTCAATATAACCCTTTGGAAGTTGAATTCACGCAGGTGAAATAGACAAAGCCCATCAGCTTCATTAGGATGCAGCAGCACGCGGCAGTCCAAGGGTGCTGGGGAAGGACCTGTCCGAAGAGATGGGCCACAAGCAGTCCCCACATCCTTGGCACAAATTGTTGGGGACTGCTCAGCAGAGAAATGGCTGGGGGGAGTTAAACATGCAGATGCTACCGGCCTTAGCTCTCAGGCTGGGAGACGTTTTGGGGCAGAGGGCACAGAAGGTATGGGAGGGAGAGGGGAAGCCTTGAGCTGGGTTTATTAGCTAAGGGCTGGCTCCCTCCATCTCTGGGTTGCATTGTCCTACAAGTAGCCAATTCTCAGCTGTGGGGCTGTTGTAGGCTCTTGAGTGCTCTGCTCTGCCTCTTAACTCCTAAAACATGAATCCCCACGATTTCCCTAAACATTAATTGCAATAGTCCCTTTAAAATATTTTTTTAAAGGAAACACATCAGTGATCACCAATCTGTTTAATTAGATTAGAAAGTCAAATGTAGTGATTTTGTCTTTAGAAAGGGAGAGTTTAGGTGAAAGAAGAGCTTGCTTTATAAAAATATGTATTCAAGTGCATGCTGTCATGGGCCATTACAATATTTTGGTCCATTGCTATAGAATAACATTGCTAGTTGTAAAAGTATAAAACATATATAACCTGGTAACAAGCTTTTAGTCAGTTTACCCAGTAAATCTGAAAAATCTTGCTTTTCCCTCACAAGTAATTGTGGTGTGGGAGGTGTGTATGAAGATCCAAATTATTAAGAAAACATTTCCATCTTCATATTTTGATCTTTAGTTCATTATTTGAATACCTTCATCCTTCAAATGTGTTTGCATTTTAGACAAACCTATGAAGGACTTGAAGGAAGGTATTTAATGTGCAGAAAATTCTGTTGACACAGAATAAGTGTACAGTACACTAGAGGGGATTATCCTCACCCTGTTTTAAATTACTGATTTGATTCAATTCAACTGTTGAACTTGTAGCCATATCAGTATTCAGCATGTAGTCAGTTTGGTTAAAAATCAAGGCAGAAATTGGTTGTTTCAGGTATGGTGTGTGTGTGAATCATTTTTATTTTTAGGGAAGGCTTACTGACTTGTCTTGTATTCCTGTCTTTTTGGGTTGGTTGTTATTTCCTCAAGCTAGGAACATTCCTTTATAGCTCCTGGCATCTAGGTTAAGGGCACTAATTAAAATGTAATCACATGTAAACTGATTTTCCAAATTTAAATACTCTGCTTTTTGAAATGTGACTTATACTTGACTTACAATGTAGGCTATTCTACTTCATTTCCAACTCACTGAAGAAAATATTCTAATGACCCAGAAAATAAAACATAAGTAAATAACTTGCACCCTAAGAGAAAATGCCTGAAGCTCTGTTTTGTATAGTGTCTTATTATGCTAATCATAAAAACAATAATTTACAATCAAATGGCCACAGGTTTGTGACACTACTCAACAGCTCATTCATACTGAAGTCTCTGCAGCATAAACAAGAGGCACCCGAGCCAGCCTGGCTGTCAGGGGATGGGGTTCTTGCCCGAGATCCCTCAGGTCATGGCAGTATCTGCCTCTGCATACTTCTCTGCTAAAATTAGGGGAAAAAATTGTAAACTTGATATTTAAGATCCTGCCTCTGGTAAATTTCTATGATTATATATTTATTTTTAAAATTAAAAGACTATCCTCTGAGGATTATTTGTATACCTGTATTTAAGATTTAGTGGATGGGTCATTTAAATACTGAGAAAAAAAAACCCGTAACTCAATAAATGAGTTAGTTACCTCAGAATGAATATGTAGCATCCACCAAACTTTCCTGATGCTCCCTACTTGCATATAATTAATTGTTCTTGCCCTGATAACTTTTTTAGAATTCAGAAAATTAAAACTTTCTTTATAGAGCATCATTTCTGAAAGTTAAAGATCTATTTTGAGAGAGTTTTTTTTTTTAGCAGTTTACAGACTATTTTTTTGTGCTCGCTTCAGAAGCACATATACAGACAATTTTGGCATACTTTTCCTCATGATTTCTATGACATGCTCAGATTAGCTCAAGTTTTACTCATGCACAGCTACAAATGTTTTAACATTCTAATTCCAATAAAGTGATAAACGAGATTTCCTTATAGATTTCATGGAATGGAATCAGATGCTCATAACTTAAACAGAGACCAGGAGAGATTATCTAGAAAAATATCCTCTACCTTGAATTATAAATGTGTAAACCTTTCAACATATGGCTAATATACCCAGGAACACTTCCTGGGATTCAGACTATACCATTTTCTTCTGGGAAAAAAAAAGGGTTTCCTCAAATCCTATAATAGTTTCATATTCCCGAATAGACATAGCCTACAAGGCTGCTTCCTTAATATATTTATTTGAGTTTCTAAATTCACTCAGAAACTTTCTCACATAGAGCATCATGGACATCTCCAATGTCTTCTTTCCTAGATATTCCTTTCTTTAATAGTGAGATGCCAATGCAGGACATTTCATGTTACCAGAAAATATTAATGTGAATAGTTGAAGATAGGTTGCAAGATTTAGATAATTGAATTTACTCATGATCACCATTGAAATGTTCAAGCATTGGTGGCATATGTGGGCTGTTCCAGAAAAGCACAGAACATAGGACAAGAGTGTAGTATTCTATTGCCCACATCAAGTTACATATATAGAACCCAAGAACCCTGTGATAAGATGGAGAGAAAGAAGTGGCAACCTCCCCACATTTACTCTTACAACAACCACATAAATAAGATCTGGCTAAACTCAGATATGTCAGAGAAAGGTACAATGTCCCTTGGGATTCTGTGAAGAAGGGCAACCTTTAGAGAGAGACTGCTATGTTTCAGATAAATTAAGTAGGAATCAATAAACAGCTGCTAGAATTATTTCTTTTTCCTTCTTTTCTCCCTCCTTCTGAGATAAATCTGCTGTGTCATGGAAAGACCACCTTGCTGGGGAATTCCTGAGCATCAGCCAACCCTCTATTGAGTGTCTAAACGAGCACAGCATCAGGAAGACAGAGTTCACGAGCTGTGCCTTCAGAGACCTGGCCTGAAACATGCCCAATTAGCTCTTGAGGGATCAAGAAATAGCTTTAGTTCACATCTTCTGCTATCATTTGGTTTCGATTTATAAATCACCTCTACTCACCTCAATCGGCTTCTTGAATTCCCCAAAGTGCATATTATGTCATTGAGCAGAAAAGCAGTATGTGGAGCAATCCTTAGAAACAAGCTGTAATTTAGAAACTCTAGCCAGTACAGTGTAACAGAAATTTCATTTTAAAAAATGAAAGAAGTGAAGACACTGCATATTTAAGTAGTATTCACGTACACTGCTCATACTGTTCTGAGGTTCTTTAGGCATTCTTTTAAATAAACTTTTTGTTAATCTCGGTCTATCACAGGAAGATTTTTCTGTTGCAAAAATTCATAGCCCAATTATGATCTCTGGTGGAAGCAGACAGAGTTGCAGTATCCTGAGAGCCATTCTTGTTACTCTCTGGAGGTGTGAAGATGTAGACAAAATGCTCATTCATACAGAGGTCCAGTGTTGTGGAATCTCCCTGGTTATTATATTTACAAACCTCACTTCTCCACAGCTTTCTATGACATGTGTAAGGGCATAACGATGGGGGGAAAGTGCACATGATTTTTCCCAGGTATGTTTTCTTTTAGTATGTACAGCTGAATCTTAGCACCAAAACAACTTGAGAAAGTAGGACATTTAGCCAGATTATCATTCTTTTATTTTATTTACTAGAAGCCTGACAATTGGCTTAGGTTTATTTATCTGACCACTTTTTTAAGGGCCATCATTTAATTAATTGGTAATGTTGCCATGTTAAAAAAAAAAGACCATCTCTTTTGGCTGATATTAGTGATTATTTTTCCTGATCTTCACACTTCTTTAGAAAGAACATAAAGTTTTCCTGATCAGACTCAGTCTGCAAATGACAGAAGGGTTGTTGGATATGGAAGAGTATTTAGAAACATTGGCACAACATTTGTCTTTTTCAGATAATGAGTTTGCTTTTGATGAACAAATTTCTCTGTAACTAAAATTTCTTGTTTCCATTACCAAGACTAGATTTTCCAGTGATTCAAAATAATATCCTTCTCTTTGTCCTTGGCAAATACATTATTACTGAGCCTTCTGTTATATTCAGATTTCATAATAGTTACCTGCTTCCATTCTTTATTTAATTCCCAGAACAGCACAAAGCAGATTTCCCATTTAGGGAAATCTTTTATGAATTGATAGAGAAAACTTGAGAGTGAGCTCTTGATCAATTTTTGAGGGAAGGGGGGATTTCCATTTTTTAACCCTTATTCTTAAGGATTTACTATCAGATTCAGACTGCCCCATACATTTTCCTATTGAAAAGAATAGGTAAGTATAAGATTCTGGAGAAATGGACCCAAAGCATTTTTTGGCCTCAAGGGAACCTTGCCATTTTTCTCCAATTTACTTTCTCCCACTGAGAATTATTCTTCTATCATCTCCAGAGGAAATTGAGGCTGAGTTATTGGGTTCATAGCAGTCCTTTTACCACACAAAGTCATCTGTGTAGATTGTACAAATACAGTTTTAGGGCATCTTGGGATGCAACATCTATTGAAATATGGCAGACTACAAACATCTCACATTACTGAACACTGTTTAACTCTGCTAGCGCTTGAGACAGAATAATTCATATCTACTGTCAGTCTGTCACCTGTATTGTTTTCAGTGATGCTATTTCTATGCTACAAAACTATGTATTAAAATCATATCTTTATCCAAATTAAGGAGAAGGAAAATAGGAGGAAGAGGAAGCGATGAGGAGAGTATAAAAGCCGAGGGAATGCATCCTGATGAAGTTTGGATATATTACGTTTTTTCGATATTTATTATTGCACTCGTAAGGATTATGAAATGCCTTAATTCCTATTGATCAGATCCCAGATCTTGTCCCAGCTATTGGTTATATTCTTAGTATTTATATAATTGCAGAAAGCTGGTCCAAATTTTAATTTGCTTATTCCTCTCTAGATGATTTATATTTGACATTTTCAATCAATTCCCTGCTTACCTTTTCTTCTGATATTTAATCATTTGCTACCCTTAATTAGACAGTAAGAATCAGTGGAGGAAGCAAAAAGAGTTTATAACAAATATCACAGTTTATACAAATCATTGACTAGAAAAATGCCCATTAACTTGCTTTTTTTTTTTTTCCCACTCAGCAGGACTTATGTATGTGCCTCATCCTAGTTGATAAGGCATCAGAAAAAATCTCAAAGGGTGGATGAGCAGTTCTCTTTGGTGGTTTTACTCCCTTCCCATGGAGAAGCCATTCACTCACTTTCCTATCTTCCCAAATGTACTTGATCCATTAGGACCTAGCTCATCTTACATCTGTCCTTAACTCAAGTTCACAGGAACTTTCCTCCTTAACTTTCTTCTTGGAGCATATATCCCTCTACAAAATGTATGCTTATTCTGTACTAGCTTGTTCAGCAATTTAATTGTCACAAGTGAGGTCTTATTTTTCCTATTAAATTCCAAATTCCTCCAGGAGAGGAAACTTGGTGGGAACTGTGTACAGGGGGTGGGATTTGGGAGTCCTTAGTGTCTCCCTTTTTAATTCAGGGATGTCTTGGAGGAAATGTGCTTTGAAAAAAAAAATTATTCTCCCTGTTTCCTCAAAATTAAGCCCTGTCAGAACCTCTTAACAACTTTAAAAAAATTACTGAATAGGAACCTCAAGGAAAATCTCTTCTCTGTTGTCTAAGAATAATTCACTAACCGTTATTTGACATATAGAAATTATACAGTCATTTTATTCCTCTAATCTACTGCTGGTGGATACAGGTAAGGGCCTACCAGATACTGCGTTGGAAGAAAGCATCAAGTAAAAGCCAGTTTTGCTTGGAATTCTCCATTGCATATGAGCTGGGACTATATGTTTAAAATACTGAGCCTCCAATGCTGAGAGCTCACAGGGAGGAATGAATTGGGAGATAATGGTTATATTGGTAAGATCACGCCTATTTTATTCTATTTTCCCTAATTCATAAATTCTATATTGAATTTGAGGGACAAGATACTATAAACTGGGTAAAATGATTAGGAAATGTTAAAGTTCAGTAAGGTGTTGTGTTGACTTAATACAGCTGAAACTCCTATAGCCTGTGCATATGATGCCAAAGAGTATTGCATGGCCTAGGATTAGACCCTACCTCAGGTCATAGTTATTTTCCCCTTACACTCTCTGCAAACTTTTAAATAAGCTTGGTTATCTGATTTACTTGGGACACTTGAGACATATTCATACTAAAAACTTATTAGTTGTTTATATGAAATTCAAATTTAACTGTTTTAACTGTAGTTTTTTTGCTAACCCTGGCCACTTTAGCATTAATGAGAAGCCAGATTGAAGTTTGCAGCCAGATTGAAGTTTTAAAAGAAACTATAAGGGAGTAGATGCAACTCAAGCTGTTAAGTGCCTGCTTCCCACATGGGAGGACCCAGGTTCAGTCCTTAGTGCCTCCTAAAAACAAAAACAAAAAACAAGCAAACAAAAAAACAAAAAATAACTCAGGGGAACTGATACAGCTCAGTGGCTGAGCACCAGCTTCCCATGTATGAGGCCCTAGGTTCAATCCCTGGCCTCCAAACCTCAAAAAAAGAAACAAAAAAAAAAAAACCATGGCTTTCACCCCCCAAAAGGAAACCAATGCCCATCCCCAAAATGGAGAGTATCTGCAACTGCATGGAAGATAGTTCCATCCATCTGCCCAGTGAAGTCTTAGCCTCCTCTCAATTGGAAGCAGAGTGGACACCACCATCCCCAAATCCTCAAGATTGAGGAATGAACAAACATAAGGAGGGAAGGCAACTATGGACCAAAGTAGATTTACTATTACTCTAGTAACAGAAGAATTTGTAATACTGATATAAAGACAGCAGCCATCAGAGATTCTGAGGGGAAGGATAGGTAAGAATTGGTGTAACATGGGGCATTTTGGGGACATTGGAATTGTCCTGCCTGACATTGCAATGATGGGACAGGCTGTCATACATTTTGTCAAAACCTATAAAACTGCATGATAGATACAAAGTTTAAACCATAATGTAAACTAGAGACGATGCTTAGAAGCAATACTTCAATATGTGTTCATCAATTATAACAAACGTACCACACTAATGATAGATGTTGTTAGTGAGGTCTAGTGTGGGAGGGGGAGGGGGAGGTATATGGGAATCCCCTATATTTTTGATGTAACATTTATATAATCTAAAACTCCTTTAAAAATAAAGGAAAAAATAAAAAAGGTATAAGGTCCTTATGCAATAAAAAGACATAAGCATATTAGAGGAAAGGAGGAAGGAAGGGAGGAAAGAAAGGAGGGAGGGAGAAAGGAAGGGACAAAGGAAGGAACCATGGCTTCTTAGAAAAATTGCTGAATCCAGGTCTGGGATAGGAAATGCAGCAGATGAACCTGGAACATTTTAATATATCAAAAGCACAAGGAAGCTATCAAAGACTATTTGGGTGATGTTAAGAAGAATTAAAAGCAACCTTGAAAAGGCTTCCCCCAGCCAGAGAACGGAAAAGTAGAACCTCAGGAAGGTTAAGAATAACAATGGATTTGAATCCATCAGATATAGTTAAATCCCAGTTGAGCACCTTCTGTGGATGATTAAGGGCCAATTCATTATCTTGAAAAAGAATCAAACACTGTGCCTTTTGTGGGGGAACTGTAAATTTTATTTATGAACTGCATTTGTGTATCTAAATAGGAGATGGAAGAAGCATCTCCTTATAAAATTATTCAGGCTAATTTGTAAAAACTGTAGATAGAGTAGTGCCACTTTGGAACCCCAAATAAAACAATGGATCTAGGCATTAGCCATCATTGTGCCTCCTGCTGAAAGAACAGAGAGCTACCAATGGTTGTGCCAAAGATATCAATTCTGAGACTTATCACAGGTCCCGGTGCCTTATTGGTAGGAGATACAAAGAAGAGAACAAACAAAGCTACACTGTAAATGTACATTCAACAAACTCCACTCAGGGCCACGCTTCATCAGACAAATGGCTCAATTTCTTCAACAAACACATTCTGAGAAAAAGAAAGAGGTGGAGAGGCAAGTTGATTAAAATGGACCTAAAAGACATATTAATTTGAAACGCTGGGAATGGCTTAACTATAGGGCTTGAAATGCACACTTAACTAATAAGCCATAAACCATAAGGAAATGAGAAGGCAAGGCATTGGTTACTTTTGGAGGAAAAAGGGGATGGGGCATATTGAAGGGCTTCTGGGTAACCAGCAAAGTTGAATTCTTTGGCATGGGTAGTGGTAAAAATGGTATTTGACCTGTAATGCTTTTGTGTGGCTTTTCCTGTATCTGTGATTTACTTTAAAATAAAAGTTTAGAAACCCTTAATAGAGTCCCTGGCTCTTAGTAAGTACTCAGTAAAAAATAGCTATTAAAGAATATAAAGTAAAAGACAGGGGCATGTTTACTACATTTGGAACAACTCCTTCCAAACTGTTATTTTTCAAAGTGATGGTAAACCTTCAGCTCTCCAGGGTCAGGCTCTCTTTCCAATATATGTACAGCTATAAAATTACTCGTGACTTTCCAAACTATATTTATGGCATTGAAAACAGAACGTTAACCTTTGTTTATACTTCAGAACTCCTCAGATTTAGCGAACATCAAGAGAGACTAAAGAGGTTTTAAGGAGTGTGGGGCTTTATGTCATTCAGAGTCTTCATTGCAAGGCCATTAAATAATTTGCATACTGTTAAATATGGTATCAGCTTAGCCTGCATTCAACATCATGGGGGAAATTGTAAATTGTGGTCTATTTGTTCAATTCCAAATTCATCTGGAAAAAGTAATGAGTCCCAGTCCCAAACCATTCTTTCTTACTGATGGCAGAACTACACAGGCTATGATGTAGAGAAAATTTCTGCTCTTAGCAGGATTTGTGGCTTTGGGTAACTATGCTTCTTACCTTCCCAAACTCAGAGACGTACTTCTTTAAAGAGCTACAGTTCTCAGTCTGCAAGTTTTCAACTGTAAAAAGGTGTGTAACCTGCTGTTCAATCTGAGCTGTAATTAGTATTAAAAGCATACCTTTTCCTCACTGGGTCCAAGCCTCTTTCCTCTATAGCTCCTATGTTGGCACCATCTCCACTCACACTGCCAAGTTGTGGTACAGTGTGGATTATTTCTGAGGATTCAAATTGGGTTCTTCCATCTGCCAAGAGTTGCTAAAATCTATGAATTTGTACATCCGCGAAAAGAACCCCTTCCAAGTGCACATCCTCTCCACCTACAAAATTTTGCAGTTTTTTTAGTTCCCTTGATGAAGTCAGTCCTGCCCACTGCAGTGGAAAGTGAATCCTTTTTTAACATCCCTAGAGTGCTTAATTTCTGCATCATGCATTTGTCACATACCATTTATTTCCTTATACCATTAGCTATCAAACAACCATTTTAGCACCCTTTCCACTCTACCATTCTGTCATGTCCAATTCCATTTTTTAAACTTTTCCTGTGAATAATAATGAAAATAATACCTCACATTTATTGATTCCCTATGTGAATCAGTCACTGTCTAGTGCGTATATTGCAACAAAACTGCACAGTGCTGCTAACACTATCTCCATTTAGAATGATATAAACTAAGGTGTGAAGTACTGAAGCTTGTTCAAGATTACACTGCTATTTAGAGGCATAATAGGAATTTGAACATAAGCAATCCTGTTGCTAGTACCTTCAGTAATATCATGTCTTAGATGGAAAGCAACAGAAAATAGATGTCCATTTAATTTTATCCTAAAGGTTTCATAGAGTGTCTCCTATGTTGACTTTTTGCCTGACCCCACATTACTATATGTGTAATATGTATATATAAACACAGGTGCATAGTATATACTTTAAAAATATTTTTGCTATGCAATAAAAAGTCCATATATAAACATATACATAGATAAGTCTATCATAGCACTAGAAGAATTTTGTGTAATATTTGTCAAATTTATCTCACACAGAGAAATGGATGTATAGTAGATGTCATATAAAGTTCTTGTTTTATTTCCTATCAAAATTTTCTCTATGCTCCCCAAGATCTTTTAAATTATTATTTTTTACTCAGCCTTCCTCAACTAACTAGATTATTTTAAAATCCATATCTAAGAAATGGAACTGTGTTTACACCCAATAAGCGAATCTCTAGCAGACATTTTCAGATCCTAGCATGGAAGTCTATGGGGGAAAGATTTCATAATATTCTCTAATCAGGGGATACACATATATTTAAATATACTTTCATTGTCTCCTGTGTAATTTATTTTTATACAAATTATTGTACTTTTTGTAAATGTATTTTAAAGAGAAATATATAAAGCAAGATTAATACAAAATATAAAAACTTTTATTTGGACTTTGATATATTCTAGTATGATAGTATAGAGGTTCTCAATCTTGGGTATGATAAGATCACCCATTCTAGGACTTGATCACAAAGATAGTGTGGGGACCAGGAATCTGAATTTTTATCAACATCAGCCTTGGTTCTGGAGTAGGAGATTCAGGGATAACACTTTAAGAGAAAAAAAGAGAGATGGTATTTGAAAGATGATATTTGGAGACAGAATTCACAGAGTTAACATTTACTGGCAATGTACTTAACTTTTCTAAATTTTAGCTTCCTTTTCTGTAAAACCCCTGATAATAATAATATCTGACCCATAGTGTTATGAGAAAATACATGAAAAGTGCTTCACACAGTGACATATGTAGGAAGTGATAATTATGTGTAAACAAGTATTAGTAGTGGTGGTAGTAGCAATTGTACAAGTGTAGATCTTATTTGCCTGTACATGTTAACATGGCAACATTATATACAAGAAAGAACATTTCCTTTAAATACAGAATTGTGCCCAAATTTCAGCTTCTCTATATTCTATGTGAACTGGACAATTTTAATGATCCTTTTGAATCTCAGTCTTTTTCTCTGCAAAATGGTTTCCAAAACTACAGAAGGCTGTTGATAAGTGTGATAGATATCTATGCTTGTGCTATACAATGTGGTAGCCACTAGCTACATGTGGCTATTGCATACTTTAAAAGAGGCTAGTCTAAATTAAGAAGTGCTCTAGTTGAAAAATACACAAGTGGATTAAAGACTTAACACCAAAAGAAATGTTTTTATGCTTATTACTCATGGACATGATAATATGTTGGCTTTATGGGGTTAAATAAAATATATTACTAAATTAATTTCACATTTATTTTGACTTTTTTAATGTGACTACTAGAAAATTTAAAATTCTATATGAGGCTTGCATTAATTTCTTTGGATAGTGCTGATCTATGAAACCCCTAACAAAGTTTCTGGCTTATAATGGCTCCTCAGAATGTTAGCCCTGTCTCTTAGGTATTCATCAATGTTCTGATTTGTTTTTGTAATCCTCTTTCCTTATTTTTCTTAATTACAATCAAAGTTTCCTTTTGTAAAATTTTCACTTTTTCTCCCCTTTATAAGTTCTAATCAACAATTAAGACCAGTTCAGTCCTCAGATTCCCCTGTTAAACATTACAAATGTATCTTCCCAAATTCCACCTCACGACTGAAGTCACCTCAGTTCTCAGGCCATTCAGGGCTCTCCCAGAAGTGTCTCAGAGACCTGAACTGAGAACTTGCCAGTATAACCTTGAGCTTAGATTGCTGCTGCTCAGTCCCTCTAAGGCTTTAACCCTTCCCCGGGTATCATAATTGGATAGCCATTTCCCTGATTTGTTGAGGTGTTCAGACCTTACAAGAAGCATGTTTCTACCTTGTAATATTTGCTATTTTATATTACATAACAAATTACCATCAACCTAGGGACTTAAAACACATTTATCATCTCAGAATTTCCATGGAATAGGGGTTCAAGCATAGTTTAGGTGGGTCCTCTGCTTGGGATCAAACAGGGCTGCAATCCAGCCCTGGACAGTGCTCTCATCTGGAAACTTGACTAGTAATAATCTGCTTCCAGGATCAATCAGGTGGTGGTAGAGGTCATTTATTTGCTGCTGTATGACTGAGGATCCCAGCTACTTACTGGTTTTTGGCTGGGGGCTACCCTGATGTCCCAGAGGCCACCTACAGTTCTCTCCTCTGTGACTCTCTCTATAGGCAATTCACAACTTGGCTCTTTGTTTTTTTCAAGGCCAGGAGGAGTATCCCTCATTCCAGTCTACTAAGGAAGAGTCTAATAAAGTAACATAAACAAGGGAGTGACATCCATCACCTTTGCAGCATTCTATTGATTAGAAACAAGTCACTGGTCCTACAGGCAGACAAAGACAGTGGATTACACAAAGGCATGATTCATCGAGGCTGCTTTTCAGTATTTCTGTCATATAATTATTACTAGTGTATGGATTTCTGCCTTTCCCACTAACTCCTCTATTTCTCTCCAACTCAGGCTCATAAAAGACGGGTATTCTTTTTCTTATGTCAGTCACCCAGATGGGCTGGATTGTAGGCATCTACCCTTAGAACTCTCTAATGTGCTCATTGTGATCATTGTCTGTTTGGAATTCTCTCTTTTCCTTTCCTTGTCCTTTACTAATTTTACCCCTTTCTTTTATTTGTTTCTTTTCTTGTTTTACTTCTATGGTTTTCTTTCTTTTTTGTCATAGATTGACTGATTGATGGATTGATAAAATGTTCTGACTTTGTATCTACAATATCATTTATGAAGAAAATCAATAACCACAAATCTTTCCATCACAAGCTGGAAGGTTAGCCATTCAAAACCCCCTTCCTATTTTCCTCAGGAATGCTTCCGGAATGACTGAATAAGCTTCTAATGGACTGACCTTCCCAAAGATAACAACAGTAAACTATGAGCAATATAAGCAAACAAACAAAACCCCCAACTATCTGAAGGTGCTAAACAGTAACAAAAGCAAGCAAATTCTGAAGGGGAGTCAACATTGAAAGAAGGAAGTAGCACTGGAAAGATTTTACATTTTCATAGCATCTGGCCTAAGGTATAGCCTCAGCTTTGTACCCTGAAGAGCAGTTAAGATACAAACCCCATTTAATTTTATAGTTGATTCATGAATTACTCATATGTGGGGCATATTCTAAACAGTTAACCTAAAGATGTAGGATCTTAAATAAAATTTGGGTTTGCAGCTTGAGTTCAATCAAGTTACCTGCCTCCAAAACAAGACATCAACACATATAACAGAACCCAGAGCCTACATTCCATAATATTCAGAATATCCAGAATATAATTAAAAATATATTCAATATGTGTAAAAAATGGACTAATGAGACACTTTGAGAATAAAAGACCATCAATGGTGAAAGACAAATTAATGATTGCAATAGAAGTTAATGGTCTAAATATCCAATTTAAAAAACAGGAATTCTCAAAATTCATTAAAAATTACTTAATGAGATATGTCTGTAAGTGATTTACTTTAAAAATAAAGACAAAGAGAGAGTGAAAGTAAATATACAAAAAGGGATAGTTCGAGCAACAGTAAGCATAATAAAGCTGGAGTACTAGGATTGATAACATATTTAAAGACAAAAAAGTATCATCAGAGATAAAGTGGGACATTTCATGTCAATGAAGTATTCAATTTATCAGGTATATAATAATCATAAATTTTCATATGCATAAAACAAAGCTTCAAAATACATGAAGCAAAGGCTTTATGTTTACCTGATTAAATCAAGATTGGGGCTTTGATTCAATGTCATTACGGCATACAGAGCTGACTTCCTGTCCCAGTGGTGAGACAGACACTCAATCGAAAGAAGATACGTGAGAAAAGAGAGAGCGCTCCATAGATATGGAAGAAGAGAGAACTTGTCGGCTTTGATCCTGTGACCCCAGAAAGGGAGATAAGTCATTCACCTGATAGTTTACAGTTGACCTTGTTGAAAGAACAGAGCAGCTGAGCCCAGGAAGAAACAAGCCCTGGGAAGAGAGACAAGCCCTATGCCAGCCTACAGCTGAGATTGGAAGAAGCTGGACTTGGAGAGCTTTAAGAGGGAAGAAAAGGCTGAACCCTCGCAGACATCACCTGCCATCTTGCTTCAACATATGACAAAAGAGTTTGGTAAGGAAGTAACCTTGAGTTGGATTCTTTAGGGCCTTATAACTTTAAGTTTTTAACCCAAATAAGTACCCTTTATAAAACCAAACAGATTTCTGATACTTTGTACCGCACCCCCTTCGGCTGACTAATACAGAGAGGGAGCAGAATCTATCCATATGAGAATGGCCAAGTAATAAAACATAATTTGTAATAAAAAGAAATCATAAAGAGGGGGGAGATGGTCATACTGATACTAGAAGCAAGGGTAAAAGTGAGGATACTGGTTCCAAGGTAATAATACTTATTTTAGCCTACTTTTTTCCTTGCACTAGTGTTTCTAAGAAAATGTTTCAGTTACAAGTTCCCAGAATTGATGAGGAAGTGGGATACACAGTGACTCAGGAACTTTCCACCCTCCTGCAAGTAAGCATGCAAGCCAATAGAACAGTTTATGTTAAAAATGTTACTGTTGATCACTGAGGGGAGGTTCCATGAAGATGGCATCAGAGTAGGAAGACAGGGCTCAACTCTCTCACAAAAACAATGGAGAAAGGTCTGAGGGACCTACTTTGGGGGTCAGCAAACCAGGATGGTCTGCATAGCCCCCAGAAGGGCAAGGGACAGAGAGATAAGGAACCTGAAACAGCAAACATGAGTTACTAACCCCCTGCTGGGAACAGTCCCCATCCCCCAGCCTCAGCTCTTCAAGCACGGATAAAACCACTATCTCACTGCAGCTGAATAACAGTGGAGAATGGTTTCTCTTCAGTGAATTTGGCCAGCAGAGCCAGCTTTGAATCTTGGCTCTAGCCAGAGCAGAAACAAGAGAAAGAGAGGTTGAACAAAACATCTCTGTAGAAAGGTTCATTAACAAGTGCCATCTATTGACTGGCCAGGAAACTGCAAGGAGAAAAACAGGATTTAGGACTCTTTTTAGCCCAAACTCCTGGGAGAAAATCTGTGCCCCATTAGTGAGTCCCTGATCCAATTTTAATAACTTAGGCTGGAAAATTTTAAAGACTCAGAATAAGTTGAGTCAAAAATCAAAGAAGAGCTGTGGAAAAAAGAACATTAGGCAAGAGGGAAGAATTGTCCTTCAAAATAAATTCACCAATATATTTAGATGCCTAGGCATCAGCAAAAAATTACAAGCCATGCTAGGAAACAGGAAGAGATTACCCAGCCAAAGGAATAAACCAAATATTCTGAAGAGATAGAGGATTCTGAAGAGAGATAGGATTTAAGACAACTAATGAATGATAATCACAGAAGTCTCCTAAATCATTTCATTCATTATTGAATGAAAATAAGACTAAAGAGTTAAGAGATAATAAGAAGACACTGAGTGAGCATAGAAAACGATTTGAAAGCCTGCAAAGAAAAGTAACAGCTTATGGGAATGAAAGACATGATGGATGAGATTAAAAGTACATTAGAGGCACGTAAGAGCATATTTGAATTGTTCAAAGACAGAATTAGTGATTTCAAAGACAGAATATCTGAACTGGAAAAGACTGGAGGACAAAAAGAGAAGAGAATGGAAAAAATTGGACAAGGTGTCAGGGAATTTAATGACAACATGAAACTCACAAACATACACATTATTAATGTCCCCAAAGGAGAAGAAAATGGAAAAGGAACAGAAAGAATATTTGAGGAAATAATGACCAAAAACTTCCCAACCCTTATGAAAGACATAAATATCAGCATCCAAGAAGGACAACCCACAGAATAAATTCAAATAGACTTACCCCAAGACACCTACTATTCAGAATGACAAATACCAGAGATAAAGGGAGGATTTTGAAAGCAGCAAGATAAAAGCAAAGCATCACATACAAGGGAACCTCAATAGGGTTAAGTGCCAGCCTTTGATCAGAAACCATGGAGATGAGAAAAAAGTGGTATTGTGTATTTAAGATACTGAAAGAAAATAACTGCCAACCAAGAAGTCTGTATCTGGCAAAACTGTCCTTCAGAAATGAAGGTGAGTTTAAAGTCTTCACAGACAAACAAAACCTGAGAGAATATGTTGCAAAAGACCAGAATTACAAGAGAAACTAAAGGGAGTCCTGCAACCTGAAAGGAAAAAAACAAAAGGGGGTGGGAGGAAGAGACTTTGGGAAAAGTATAGAAATGAAGATTATTAGAAAGGGTAAATTGAAGGGTAAAAAGACAGACCCTAGTAATATATGACAACAAAAAGCCAAAAGGGTAAAATGGATGAAATAAGTAATGCCTTCATAGTAAAAACATGGAAATGTTAATGCCTTGAACTCCCCAATCAAAAGACATCGACAGATTAGGTTTAAAAAATAAGAGTCTATATGCTGTCCACAAGAGACTCACCTCAGACATAGGACACAACCTGGCTGAAGTGCTCATTGATCCTTCTCCAGTACAAGACAAGTCTCAATAAATGTAAAATTTTGAAATTAAGCAAAACACTTTCGCTGACCACAATGGAATGAAGCTGGAAATTAATAATGGGTAGAAAAAGAGAAAAGCAGGAAATTCATAAATATATGGAGAATAAACAACATACTCTTAAATCAAACTAGTGAATCAAAGAAGAAATTTCAAGAGAATTCAGTAAATATTTTGAGATGAATGAAAATGAGAACACAACATATGAAAGCCTATGGGACACTGCAAAGGCAGTGCTGAAAGGGAAATTTATAGCACCTAATACTTATATTAAAAAAAGGAAGAAAGAGCTAAAATTGAAGATCTAACTGGACACCTGGAAGAACTAGGAAAAGAACAGGAACATAATCCCACATCAAACCAAAGGATAGATATAGTAAAGTTCAGAGCAGCCATAAATGAAATCAAGAAACACACACACACACAATAGAAAGAATCAACAAACCCAAAAGTTGTTTCTTGGAGTAGATCAACAAAATCAGCAAACCCTTAGCTAGGCTGACAAAGAAAAAAAAAAAAGAAAGAAGACACAAATAAATAAAATAAAAAATGACAGGGGACACATTACCACTGACCCCAGAGATATGAGAGATCCTAAGAGGATACTATGAACAACAGTGCCGAAAGCTAGACAATGTAGACAAAATGGACAAATTCCTAGAAACATACAAACATCCTACACAGACCCTAGAAGAAATGGAAGACTTCAACAAACCAATCCCCAAGTAAAGAGATTGAAAGTCATCAAAACCTCCCATGATGGAAGTTTTCGGCAAGATGGTGGCTGCGTGAGCTTGCCTGGTAGTGTCTCTGTAGGGGGCGGCTGGGCAGCGTTGAAGGCTCTTTGAGACCGCGCTGTTTCGGGGATTTTTGCTGGTTGGAAGGTGTCTGGACGTCAATTCGGTGGGAAGGTAACAGAGAGGATACATCTATAATATATAAACGGAGGTCCCAGCTGGGCTCGGGAAGTTCCCTCCTTGGGTGGGCGGAGCCGCGGTAGCGGGTGCTCCTGAAGCTCCGGAGCCCCGGCGGCCAGGGTTTTTGGTTTTTTTTTCCTTTTACTAGAGGCTTTGCGGTGCTGAGAAATTCGCGGATACTGGGCTGGCTGGTGAGGGACTGTTGGGACAAGACTCCTTTGCAGATTGATTTGGGGAGACAGACGGTGTTTTCTTGTGAAGCGGGGGACGTTTTTGGTCGCCGGACAGGGGGGGCAGTGCTTCCGCCTGGAGCCCCATCCCCACAGGTCCGGCTGCCGATCTGCAACGGAATTGGATTTTGGACAATAAGGGGACACAATTGGGAGACTGTTGTAGGGTGCAGCGAGGGAGGAGGACACGTCTGGAAGCTGATTGGAGGATATTTTGCGAAGTTTGGGATTTTGGATCTTAGAGTCTGTTTTCGGCGTTTCCAGCTGAAGCCCACCCCACCCGGCAGGGCTTGGGATCTGGGTCATTGAACTGGCCGTGGTGTAGAGGCGCCCTCAAGTGGCCGTTGCGAGGGAGCACAGGGAGGGAGCTGTCCAAAGGCTGATACCCTGAGGAGTTAGGTGAATTTCAGGGATCAGAAATTCAATATAAAATTCGCGGATCTGGCTTCCCCCACAGGGCTGGCACCCAGCTACGGGGATCCCTGAGGGCTGTGTTGCACTGCGGGGCTCCTAAGCTTTCTGTGGACCAGATTTGAGCTTGCCAGGTCTGGGTCCCCTGAACTCTGGCGGTCCACACCCCAGACTCACACCTCTTGAGTCTTCAGTGTCTCAGACTTTCCACCCCTGAATCCATCATGCTCTGGGGTCTACCTGGGGTCCTTGAGTGCCCTGGACCTCAACGTTTGTGTTTTATCTTTAATGGTTCATATTGTTTTGTTTTTATTTTCACTTTATCTTATTTTTTACTCTTTTTGATGCCCTGATTGCTAATATTGCATTATCCCCTAGTCTTTTCTCCTAGCTTCTCCCCCAAAGTCCTTTTTTTTTATACAGATATTTAGGGGTATTTTTGGTTGTTGTTTTAGATAGTGTTGCAATTGTGACACGTGTATACCTGTATCTCTCTCCCCCCATCTGTTCCCCACCGCTTGCCTATCCTCTTTTTCTTTCTTCCTTTCTTCTTGTCTTTCTTTTTTTCTTTATTATAATTAGTGTTTTTTTTTTTTTTGGTTCTCTCTTTCCCTCTTGTCCCTCATTTTCCACTTATTTTATTTTAATTCAAGTACACAATACGTGCTACAGGGAACACTTCACATTTGCTGGGTTTTCCCATCCTCCACTGCCTCATTTCTGTGTGAACTGATTTAGGCTACCTACACTATCCCTCTTCCCCTGCATCTTGATAACCACTATCATCTACTGTCTCTCCTATATTCCACCCCCCACCTCCCATTCTTTGATCCACAAAGTGTCTAACTCTTAATTTCTAATACCTTTGTTCTGTTTTCTGTCTGTTATCCACTCTTGAAACTATTACCTTTCTTTTCTTTTTCCTTCTCTCATGAAAACAATAGCTTTGTAGTTCATACCATATTCCGCCTATATTCAGTCACCTACTTCATAAAAGATACTCTACCTACAGCTATAACTCTATACAATCTACATGAATCTAACCTCCATCCTCCCAGATCTCATATTCTTGCTTTGTTAACATACATTACCAATACCACTTTACACTTTACCCTTGCTGACACAATTGCCTTTTCCCAACACTAATACTTTCTTCTAAAGTGAACTTAACCAACAACAAGTAACTTGAGTAAGAAGAAAAAAGTGACAAAGAGAAGATATAACACCTATTCAAAAATAACAACTAATTAACCTCCAAAAGCAGACAAAGAAGCTAAGGAACTGATTAAATTCGTCAAAATAAAGAGATGACCAGAAAGCAACAAAAATCTACAAACCAAACCAATAATCAGGAGAACATGACTGAATCCAATCAACAAACCAATAAGCATGAAGGGGAGCAAAACTTGGCACAAGCAATGAAAGAACTCAGAACATTCATCACCGACAAATTTGATGCAGTAATGAAAGAGGTTAAAAACATGAAGACATCACTTGGAGGGGAAATTGCAGACATACGCAAAAACATAACAGATATGATGGGAATGAACACCACAGTTCAAGAAATCAAAAATACACTTGCAGCAAATATCAGCAGACTAAAAGAGACAGAGCAGAGAATTAGTGATGTGGAAGACAGTACCTCAGAAATCAAACAGATAGTAGAAGGGGTCAATAAGAAGATAGAAAAAATCCAATTAGGATTTAGGGACCTGAATGACAATGCAAAACGCTCAAACATACGTATTATAGGCATTCCAGAAAGTGAAGAGAAGGGAAAGGGGTCAGAAGGAGTGTTGCAGGAAATAATGGCTGAAAACTTCCCAAATCTACTGAAAGAGACAGATGTACATATCCAAGAAGCACAGCGCACTCCACAAGTCATAAACCCCAACAGGCCCACCCCAAGACATATACTTATCAAATTATCCAAGGCTCAAGACAAAGAGAAAATCCTAAAAGCAGCAAGAGAAAAGAAAACCATCACATACAAGGGAAGCTCAATTAGATTAAGTGCTGATTTCTCTTCTGAAACCATGGAGGCAAGAAGACAGTGGTATGATATAGTCAAGGTACTAAAGGAAAAAAACTTCCAACCAAGAATACTCTATCCAGCTAAACTAGCATTCAAACATGATGGAGAGTTCAAAATATTCACAGACAAACAGAAACTGAAAGAGTATACCAACAAGAAACCTCCCCTTCAAGATATTCTAAAGGGAGTTCTGCAGGAAGAAAGGAAAAAACAGGAAAGGCAAAGTTGGAGGAGAGTATAAGACCAACAACAACAACAAAAAAGACCAAAAAAATATACAAACAAAATATGACAAACACAAATCCAATCAAAATATGGCTAACACAAATAATTCCTTGATAGTAATAACACTGAATGTCAACGGATTAAACTCACCTATCAAAAGATTCAGACTGGGACATTGGATAAGGAAACATAACCCATCCATATGCTGTCTACAAGAGACACATCTTAGACCCAGAGACGCATGGAGATTGAAAGTGAATGGCTGGAAAACAATCATACAAGCTAACAATAACCAAAAAAAGGCAGGAGTAGCTATATTAATATCAGACAAAATAGACTTTAAATGTGAAACAACTGTGAGAGACAAAGAAGGATACTACATTTTAGTCCAAGGGAAAATCTGTCAAGAAGATCGAACAATCATAAATATCTATGCCCCTAACAAGGGTGCCTCTAAATACGTCAGGCAAACGCTGGAAAAACTAAGTGAAAGAATAGATACATCTACAATTATAGTGGGGGATTTTAATACACCACTATCAACTCTGGACAGAACATCTCAAAAGAGAATCACCAAAGAAACAAAACATCTGAATAGTATATTAGAGGAGCTCGATCTAATAGACATATATAGATTGCTACACCCAAACACAGCAGGATATACATTTTTCTCAAGCGCACATGGATCATTCTCCAAGATAGATCATATGCTAGGCCACAAAGAAAGGCTGAACGAATTCAGAAAGATTGAAATCATACAAAACATTATCTCTGACCACAGTGGAGTCAAGCTGGAGATTTGCAAGGGCCAGAAGCCCAGATTTCACACCACGATTTGGAAATTAAACAGCACACTCTTAGAAAAACAGTGGGTCAAAGAGGAAATCTCAAAAGAAATCAATGACTACCTTGAAACAAATGATAATGATAACACAACATACCAAAATTTATGGGATGCAGCAAAAGCAGTACTGAGAGGGAAGTTTATAGCCATAAATTCATATATCAAAAAAGAAGAAAGAGCAAAAATCGAAGAACTAACTGCACATTTGAAGGAATTAGAAAAACAACAACAAAGTAACCCAACAGGAAGAAGAAGGAAGGAAATAACAAAGATAAGAGCAAAACTAAATGAAATAGAAAATAAGAAAGCACTTGAACAGATAAACAAGACCAAGAGCTGGTTTTTTGAGAAGATTAACAAAATTGACAAACCTTTAGCAACTAACAAAGAAAAAAAGAGAGAAGATGCAAATACACAAAATAAGAAATGAGAAAGGCGATATCACCACTGACCCAACAGAAATAAAGACTATCATAAGAGGATATTTTGAAAAACTATATTCCAACAAAAATGACAATCTAGAGGAAATGGACAAATTCCTAGAAACACATAAGCAGGCCATATTGACAAAAGAAGAAATTGATGATCTTAACAAACCAATCACAAGCAGAGAGATAGAATCAGTTATCAAAAATCTCCCAACTAAGAAGAGCCCAGGGCCAGATGGCTTCACAGGTGAATTCTACAAAACATTCCGGAAAGAACTGACACCAATCCTGCTGAAACTACTCCAAAACATCGAAACGGAAAGAACATTACCCAACTCCTTCTATGATGCCAACATTACCCTAGTACCAAAGCCAAACAAAGACATCACAAGAAAGGAAAATTACAGACTAATTTCTCTGATGAACCTAGACGCAAAAATACTTAACAAAATACTTGCTAATCGTATTCAACAATACATTAAATGTATTATACACCACGACCAAGTGGGATTCATCCCAGGTATGCAAGGATGGTTCAACATAAGAAAATCAATCAACGTAATACACCATATAAACAGATTGAAGGAAAAAAATCACATGATTATATCTATTGATGCAGAAAAAGCATTTGACAAAATACAGCACCCTTTCTTGATAAAAACACTCCAAAAGATTGGAATACAAGGGAATTTTTTGAACATGATAAAGAGTATATATGAAAAACCTAAAGCCAATATTGTTTACAATGGAGAAATCCTAGACTCCTTCCCTCTAAACTCAGGAACAAGACAAGGATGCCCACTGTCTCCGCTCCTATTTAACATTGTCTTAGAAGTACTTGCACGAGCACTGAGGAAAGAACCAGAAATAAAAGGCATTCAAATTGGAAAGGAAGAAGTCAAAATTTCATTATTTGCAGATGACATGATCCTATACATAGAAAACCCTGAGAGATCTACAACGAAGATTCTAGAACACATAAATGAGTTTAGTAAAGTCGCAGGTTATAAGATCAATGCGCAAAAATCAGTAGCATTTCTGTACACCAATAATGAGCAAGATCAGGAGGAAATCAAGAAACAAATACCATTCACAATAGTAAATAAAAAAATCAAATACTTAGGAATAAATTTAACTAAAGAGGTAAAGAACTTATACAACGAGAATTATACAAGATTGTTCAAGGAAATCAAAGAAGACCTAAATAAATGGAAGACTATTCCTTGTTCATGGATAGGAAGACTGAACATTATTAAGATGTCTATCCTACCAAAATTGATCTACACATTCAATGCAATCCCAATAAAAATCAATGCAGCCTTCTTTAAGGAACTAGAAAAACTAACTATGAAATTTATTTGGAAAGGAAAGAGACCCTGAATAGCCAAAGACATACTGAAAAAGAAAAACGAAATTGGAGGAATCACACTACCTGACTTCAAAACATACTATAAAGCTACGGTGGTGAAAACAGCATGGTATTGGCATAAGGAAAGACACATAGACCAATGGAATCGAATTGAAAGCTCTGATATAGAACCTCACATATATAGCCACATAATATTTGATAAAGCCACCAAACCCTCTCAATTGGGAGACAGTGGCCTATTCAACAAATGGTGTCTGGAGAACTGGATAGCCATATGTAGAAAAATGAAAGAGGATTACCATCTCACACCTTATACAAAGATCAGCTCAAGATGGATCAAAGACCTAAATATAAGAGCCAAGACCATAAAAACCTTAGAAAGCAGTGTAGGGAAACATCTACAGGACCTTGTAATAGGAAATGGTTTTATGAATATCTCACCAAAAGCACGAGCAGCAAAAGAACTAATAGATAAATGGGACTTCCTCAAAATTAAAGCCTTCTGCACCTCAAAGGAGTTTGTCAAGAAAGTAAAAAGGGAGCCCACACAGTGGGAGAAAATATTTGGCAATCATATATCTGATAAGAAACTTATAACTTGCATATATAAAGAACTCCTATATCTTGAAAATAAAAAGATAAACAACCCATTTAAAAAATGGGAAAAAGACTTAAACAGACACTTCTCCGAAGAAGAAATACAAATGGCAAGAAAGCACATGAAAAAATGTTCCAAATCTCTAGCTATCAGGGAAATGCAAATCAAAACTACAATGAGATACCATCTTACACCCATAAGATTGGCAGCTATGAAAAAAACAGAAGAATACAAGTGCTGGAGAGGATGTGAAGGAAGGGGAACACTCATCCACTGCTGGTGGGAATGCAGAAGGATCCAACCATTCTGGAGGACAGTATGGCGGTTTCTCAAAAAACTAGCCATAGATTTGCCATATGACCCAGCAATACCACTGCTGGGTATATACCCAGCAGAACTGAAAACAAGGGCACAAACAGATATATGTACACCAATGTTCATAGCAGCATTGTTCACTATTGCCAAAAGTTGGAATCAACCCAAATGCCCATCAACAGATGAGTGGATCAATAAAATGTGGTATATACACACAATGGAATACTACTCGGTTGTAAGAACGAACACACTACAAACACATGTGATAACATGGATGAATCTTGAGAACCTTATGTTGAGTGAAGCAACCCAGACATTGAAGGACAAATACTACATGACCTCAATGATATGAAATAAACAAGCTGCCCTAGATAGCAAGAGACTGAACGATAGGCTTACAGGAAATCGGAGGGTGGAGGAAGGATATGAGCCGATGTCTGCAGGGGTGGAACTTAAGACGAGATGGTGGTAAGTATGAACACAAAGAAGAGATAAAATGGGGGCAAGGGGTTGCCTTTGGTTGGGGCTTTACGGGTTTGAGGGTGGCTGGGGAGGGACGGTTGGGTAATGTTGCCCAAAAGTGGGGGGAGGGAGGGGCAGCATACGAACACAGGAGAGGGTTAGGAGGTGGTGGAGAGTAAAATGCCGAGAAAATAATATCAAAATATAATAAAGAGGGTTACCTGTTTAGAATGCTCGGAGGGGAGGGTCTGATGCAGGACGGGCTCCTGGGGAATGTCTAAATGCTCATTCTGCCAGAGTGGGTGACACCATGGGGTAGAATCCCAAGTAGTGAGAGTGGGGGTGGACCCACATCCTGGGGAGGACTAATGCCACCAAATAGAGGGAACTCTATCCCTCGAGAGAAAGGGTGGCTCCCAGGGCATTCGGGCAGATGAGCAAGTTAGGCCCTAAACACTATTCCATCTATCTCTGGAAGTGGCTCCTCAGGAAACGGAGGTTGACTGTCACTGTGGGCACCAAGGTGGAAGG
The DNA here is from genome assembly GCF_030445035.2 of Dasypus novemcinctus. Lineage (NCBI taxonomy): Eukaryota > Metazoa > Chordata > Mammalia > Cingulata > Dasypodidae > Dasypus > Dasypus novemcinctus. The sequence continues at coordinate 119,743,702 of NC_080679.1, read as the reverse complement.
GAAAATGGACGTTAAATGTGTGGAACCAAAGTAAATGGGGGGCAAGGGAGGAGTTTCTTGAGAGTACACAAGGATGGATATAAAACATGTAATATTACACCATAACATATAGGAGACGACAGACTGATAATGTAAACCATAATGTAAAACATAGGAGAACTAAAAATGTAAAGAACTGTGTATCCTAAAGTATGCACCATAATGTAAGCACAGATATTACCATGTTAGAAAGCTAATATCTCAGACTCTGTACATCACCTTAAGTAAATATGATGTGAATAGGGTGTAAGAGTATCACTGTGGAAGGAAAAAGGTGTTGTGGTGGATGTATGGGAGTGCTGTATATTATATATATGCATTGCTGTGGTCTAGGACTCCTACGAAGAAACGCTGAATAATTAGGGGGGGGTGGAAAAGGATAGGATGTGGAATTTTTTCAAGTCAACATTCTTTATCTAAGTTCTTTATCTAACTTTATCCATGTTCTTTATCTATCCTTTAAACCCATCGCTATATGCCATTCCCTAGTAAGGGACCATGACATTATATTGGGCTTCAAATTTCGGGGAGTTCTGGATCACAGAGTGTTTCAACAATGGCAATGGAGGGATACTGGTATGGGATACCAATGACAGGTGATATATGGCTGACAGGGAGCTGTACAGAACATATGTCCAGGGTGCATGGTAATGATTGGATATACTCATAGTGGCAACAATTAAAAACCCATCAGGGGGGGTACTGGGTTCCTGGCCAGTGGTGCTCTGTCGTGGTCCCTAGGGGAGCAGCGATAGTCTCCCAGGTACAGCGGCGGGGACCGGGAGAGAGTGAGGGTTCAACAGTGAGCCCCTGATGCTAATGACTATGCTTGTGAGCTGATAAACCTAAAATAAGAACAAGGCCTAGAGCAACATTGTGCCTGGGAATTTCCTCCTGTCAGCCTTCATGTTACTCAAATTTGGCCAGTCTCGAAGCCAAACTCAGCATGTAAATGCAATGCCTTCCCTCCAGCGTGGGACATGACACCCGGGGATGAGCCTCCCTGGCAACGAGGGACCACTATCAAATACCAACTGATGATGCAACTGGAAAAGGACCTTATATGGAAGGTTCAATGCGGATCAGCAGAATATCCATGTCTACATAAAACAACATGACTTTAAAATGCTGTTTGACCTAAAGTAAGGGGGAAATGGAAAGGAGAAATGAGTTTATATGGCTATGAGTTTCTAAAAAAGAGTCTGGAGGCTGGCAGAAGGATTGCCCTCATGCACAACTGAGCAGAGTCAGAGAGACAGATAAAGCAGATACAACCCCCAGATATTGGTTCCTATGAAGGCTAAAGAGACCCATGAGAGTTATGGTCATGGCCGATGGGGTTTACTACCAGGGCAGATGGCCCCTCTCTGGAAATGGTGTTTATGTGTGATGAATCTGGACTCAGATGGGATCTCCCTTCATAAGATTTTCATACTAATCTGCTGGAGGTGCAGTTAACGTTGGGGTTTAAGATATAGTTAGGGAATTTGAATCTCTGGACTGATAATGTGATAGCCAGGTCCTGAGCCTCAACAGACTCCAGCACCTACAATCTGATTTATTGGACTTACCACACTCAGCTAAGATGGAGTTAAAGAAGGACAATCACCACACCATGGAGCCTAGAGTGATTACAACTGAAAATGGGAGGATGGCAGCCAGCATCCATGTGGAATCTGAGCCTCCTCTTGACATAGAGGTGCAATGGACACAACCAATCCAATGTCCACATAGAAGAGGTGGCATTGGATTGGGAAAAGTGGACATGGTGGACGATGGGTATGGGGAAGGGCAGGAAGAGATGAGAGGTGGGGGCGTATTTGGGATGTGGAGCTGCCCTGGATGGCGCCTCGGGGGTAATCACCGGACATCGTGGATCCTCACAGGGCCCACTGGATGGAATGGAGGAGAGTATGGGCCATGATGTGGACCATTGTCTATGAGGTGCAGAGGTGTCCAAAGATGTACTTACCAAATCCAATGGATGTGTCATGATGATGGGAACGAGTGTTGTTGGGGGGGGAGAGGGGGGGTGGGGGGGTGGGGTTGAATGGGACCTCACATATATATTTTTAATGTAATATTATTACAAAGTCAATAAAAAAAAAAAAAAAAAAAACTCCCATGATGAAAAGTATAGGACCAGAAGGCTGCACAGGTGAATTCTACCAATCATTCAAAAATGGTCTAATACTGATATTGTCCAAGCTTTCCAAAAGTATGCTACCAACCTCATTCTATGAAGCCAATATTATTTAAATACCAAAACCAGATAAAGATACTATGAAAAAAGAAAATTACAGACCAATATCTCTAATGAGTATTGATGTAAAAATCCTCAACTTACAAACTGAATCCAAAAGTACATTAAAAGAATTATACACAATGATCAAGTGGGTTTTATCCCAGATATGTAATCATGGTTCAACACAAGAAAATAAATTAGTGTAGTAAACCACATTAATAAATTGAGGAAGAAAAGTCATATGATCTTGATTGATGCAGAAAAGACACTTGGCAAAATACAGCATCCTTTCATGATCAAAACACTCCAAAAATAGGAATAGAAGGAAGCTTTCTCAATATGGTGCTTCCATATATGAAAAGCCTACAGATAGTATTGTATGCAATGGTGAGAGCCTGAAAGCTTTCCCACTGAGATCAGAAAGAAGACAAAGGATTTTCATTGTCACCACTGTTACTCATTATTGTACTAAAAGTTCTAGCCAGAGAAATTAGGCAAGAAAAAGAAATAAAAGGCACTCAAATAGAAAAGAAAGAAGTACAACTTTCTCTATTCACTGATGATATGATCCTATATCCAGAAAATCCTGAAAAATCCACAACAAAGCTACTAGAACTAATAGATGAGCTCAGCAAAGTGGCAAGATACTAAAATTAGTAGCATTTCTACACACTACTGATAAACAATCTTAGGAGGAAATCAGGAAAAATGGATTTAAAGTAGGTACTAAAAGATTAAATATGTAAGAATAAACTTAACCAAAGAAATAAAAGACCTGAAGACAAATAAATGAAGGGACATTCCATTTTCATGTATTGGAAGACTAAATATTACTTCTACTCAAACTGATTTGCAGATTCAATACAATTGCAATAAAAATTCAAACAGTATTTTTTGCATAAATGGAAAATCAAATTATCAAATTTATTTGGAAGGCTAAGAGACCCTGAATAGCCAAAAATTTCTTTAAAAAAATGATCTTGGAGGACTCTCACTTGCTGACTTTAAAGCATATTACTTAGCTACAGTGGTAAACAATAGCATATTACTGGCATAAAGACAGATTGACAACGGCAACCAGATCTAAAACTCAGAAATAGAACCTCACTTGTACAGTCAAATGATTTTTGACAAGGCTGTCAAACCCTCCCAGCTGAGCCAAAACCGTCTATTCAATAAATCATGCTGGGAGAACTGGATGCCATAGCCAAAAGAAATAGAGGACTCATATCTCACACCTTTTGCAAAAATTAACTCAAAATGGATCAAGGACCTAAATATAAAAGCAACAACATAAAACACCTAGAAGAAAATATAGGAAAACCTTTTCAAGATCTTGTGGTATGCAGTAGTTTCTTAAACTTTCCACCCAAAGTACTAGCAAAATAAAAATTGAAATAAATGGGACCTCTTCAAATTTAAGCACTTTGTACCTCAAAAGGCTTTATTAAAAGGGTGAAAAGACAACCAACTCAATGGGAGAACATATTTGGAAATCGCATAGCCAATAAGGATTTAATATCCATACTATATAAAGAGATACTACAATTCAACAATAAAAAGGCAAACTACCTGATTCAAAAACGAGCAACAAAATTTGAAAATACAATTGTCCAAAGAAAAAATACAAATGGCAAAGAAATACATGAAAAAATGTTCAACACCACAAGCCATTAGGGCAATGCAAATCAAAACTACAATAAGATCAGAGGAAATGGACAAATTCCTAGAAATACATAAGCAGCCTATATTGACAAAAGAAGAAATTGATGATCTCAACAAACCAATTACAAGTAAAGAGATAGAATCAGTCATTAAAAACTTCCCAACTAAGAAGAGCCCAGGGCCAGATGGCTTCACAGGTGAATTCTACAAAACATTCTGGAAAGAACTAACATCAATCCTGCTAAAACTCTTCCATAAAATCAAAACAGAAGGAATATTACCAAACTCATTCTATGATGCCAACATTACCCTAGTACCAAAGCCAAATAAGGACACCACAAGAAAGGAAAATTACAGACCAATTTCTCTAATGAACCTAGACGCAAAAATACTTAACAAAATACTTGCTAACCGTACTCAACAACACATTAAACGAATTACACACCACGAACAAGTGGGATTCATTCCAGATATGCAAGGATGGTTCAACATAAGAAAATCAATCAATGTAATACACCATATAAACTGATTGAAGGAAAAAAAATCACATGATTATATCTATAGATGCAGAAAAAGCATTTGACAAAATACAGCACTCTTTCTGATAAAAACACTCCTAAAGATTGGAATACAAGGACATTTTTTGAACATGATAAAGAGTATATATGAAAACCCCATAGCCAACATCATTTACAATGGAGAAATCCTAAAATCCTTCCCTCTAAGATCAGGAATAAGACAAGGATGCCACTCTCTCCCCTTCTATTTAACATTGTATTAGAAGTACTTGCTCGAGCACTGAGGCAAGAACCAGATATAAAAGGCATTCAAATTGGAAAGGAAGAAGTCAAAATTTCATTATTTGCAGATGACATGATCCTATACATAGAAAACACTGAGAGGTCTACAACAAAGCTTCTAGAACTCATAAATGAGTTTATTAAAGTTGCAGGTTATAAGATCAATGTGCAAAAATCAGTAGCATTTCTGTACACCAATAATGAGCAAGCTCAGGAGGAAATCAAGAAACAAATACCATTTACAATAGTAAATTAAAAAATCAAATATTTAGGAATAAATTTAACTAAAGAGGTAAAGAACTTATATGCAGAGAACTATACAAGACTGTTCAAGGAAATCAAAGAAGACCTAAATAAATGGAAGAATATTCCCCGTTCATGGAGAGGAAGAATACATATTATTAAGATTTCTATCCTACCAAAACTGATTTACACATTCAATGCAATCCCAATAAAAATCAACACAGCATTCTTTAAGGAACTAGAAAAACTAACTATGAAATTTATTTGGAAAGGAAAGAGGCCCCTAATAGCCAAAGACATATTGAAAAAGAAAAATGAAATTGGAGGAATCACACTACCTGACTTCAAAACATACTACAAAGCTACCGTAGTGAAAACAGGATGGTATTGGCATAAGGAGAGACACACAGACCAATGGAATCAAATTGAAAGTTCTGATATAGATCCTCATATATATAGCCATATAATATTCTATAAAGCCATCAAACCCTCTCAACTGGAAGAGAATGGCCTATTCAACAAATGGTGCCTGGAGAACTGGATATCCGTATGTAAAAGAATGAAAGAGGATTACCATCTCACACCTTATACAAAGATCAACTCAGGATGGATCAAAGACCTAAATATAAGAGCCAAGACCATAAATACTTTGGAAAGCAGTGTAGGGAAACATCTACAAGACCTTGTAACAGGAAATGGCTTCATGAACTTCACACCAAAAGCACGAGCAGCAAAAGAACAAATAGATAAATGGGACTTCCTCAAAATTAAAGACTTCTGCACCTCAAAGAAGTTTGTCAAGAAAGTAAAAAGGGATCCTACACAATGGGAGAAAATATTTGGTAACCATATATCAGATAAGAGACTTATAACTTGCATATATAAAGAACTCTTACATCTTGAAAATAAAAAGATAAACAACCCATTTAAAAAATGGGAAAAAGATTTAAACAGACACTTCTCCAAAGAAGAAATAGAAATGGCTAAAAAGCACAGGAAAAAATGCCCCAAATCTCTAGCTATCAGGGAAATGCAAATCAAAACTACAATGAGATACCATCTTATTCCCATAAGATTGGCAGCTATGAAAAAAACAGAAGAATACAAATGCTAGAGAGGATGTGGAGAAATGGGAACACTCATCCACTGCTGGTGGGAATGCAGAAGGTTCCAACCATTTTGGAGGACAGTTTGGCAGTTTCTCAAAAAACTAACCATAGATTTGCCATATGACCCAGCAATTCCACTGCTGGGTATATACCCAGCAAAACTGAAAACAAGGACACAAACCAATATATGCACACCAATGTTCATAGCAGCATTGTGCACTATCACCAAAAGTTGGAATCAACCCAAATGCCCATCAACAGATGAATGGATAAATAAAATGTGGTATATACTTACAATGGAATACTACTCGGCTTTAAGAACAAATACACTACAAACACACGTCATAACATGGATGAATCTTGAGAACCTTATGTTGAGTGAAGCAACCCAGGCATTGAAGGACAAATACTATATGACCTCAATGATATGAAATAAGTAAACCAAGCTGCCTCAGAGAGCTAGAGACTGGAAGATAGGCTTACAGGAAATCGGGGGGTAGAGGAAGGATGTAAGCTGACATCTACATGGGTGAAATCGATGATAAGCTAAAGGTAAGTATGTGTACAAGGAAAGGGTAAAATAGGGGCATAGGGTTACCTTTGGGTGGGGCTTTGCAGGCTTGAGGGGGGCTAGGGATGGGCAGATGGGTAATATTGCCCAAGAAATTGGGGGGAGGGTGGGGCAACATATGAACATAGGAGATTGTCTGGTGTTCATTGAGAGTATAATGCTGACAAAACCTTCTCAAAATATAGTAAGGAAAGTTACCTGTTTAAGATACTTAAAGGGGGTAACCTGATGTAGGACAGACTCCTAGGGAATATGTGAATGCTCATTTTGCCAGAGTGGGTCATATCATTGGGTAGAGACCCATATAATGAGAGTGAATGTATACCCACATCCTGGGGAGGACTGATGCCATCAAATAGAGGGAACTGTATCTCTCAAGAGAAATGGTGGCTCCCAGGGCATTAGGGCAGTTGAGCATGTCAAGCCCTCAACACTGTTGCAAGTATCTCTGAACATGGCTCTTCAAGAAATGAAGATTGACTGTCAATGTGAGCCCTAAGGGGTGGGGGAAATAGGTATTGAATAGATGGAACCAATGTAACTATGAGGGCAATAGATGTGCGCAAGGATGGATATAAAATATGTAATATTACACCAAAAATATATAGGGGCTGATAGACTAATAATGTAAATCATAATGTAAAACATAGGATATCTAAAAATTTAGAAAATTGTATAGCCTAAAGTTTAAACCACAATGTAAACACAAATGTTACCTTGTTTGAAAGCTATTGTCTCAATATCTGTACATCAGTTTCAGTAAATATAATATGAATATGTTAAAAGATTATTGCTGTGGAAGGGAAAAGGTTTTCTATTGGATATGTGGGAGTACTGTATATTGTGTATATGAATTACTGTGATCTAAAACTCTTGTGAAGATAAGCTTAATAATTAGAAAAAAGAAAAGAAAAAGATAAGATGTAGAATTTTTCCAAATTAATATGTATTCTATATCTAACCTTTAAACTCATTGCTATATTCCATTTTACTATTAAGGGAATGTGGCATTATATTGGGCTTCACTTTTCAGGAAGTTTTGGATCACAGAGTGGTTCAACAATGGCAGCAGAGGAATACTGGTGTGGGGTGTTATTGACAGGGGACATATGGTTGACAGGGAGTTATACAGGGGTGTCCGGGGTGCATGGAAATGTTTGGATATATTCATAGTGGAAACAATTAAAAGCAACAGCTGGGGGGGGTGCTGGGTTCCTGCCTGGGGGGCTCTTTCACAGTCCCTAGGGGAGCAACAGCAGTCCCCTGGGTGCAACAGCAAGGACCAGGAAGGAATGAGGGTCCAACAGTGAGTCCCTGATACTAATGACTATGCTTGTGAGCCTGTGCACCTGAAATAAGAACAAGGCCTAGAGCTGCAGTGTGCCTAAGAGTTCCCTCCTGAGAGCCTCCGTGTTGCTCAAATGTGACCAGTCTCGAAGCCAAACTCAGCATGTAAATGCATTGCCTTCCCCCCAGTGTGGGACATGACTCCCAGGGATGAGCCTCCCTGGTGCCAAGGGATCACTACCAAGTACCAGCTGATGACGTAACTAGAAAATGACCTTGAATAAAAGGTTCAACTCGGACCAGCAGAATATCCCTGTCTACATATAATAACAGGAGTTAAAAATGCTTTTTGACCTAAATCAAGGGGGAAATGGAAAGGACAAACAAGTTTATATGGCTATTAGTCTCTAAAAAAGAAACTGGAGGTTATCAGAGGGGTTGCCCTTATGTACACCTGAGCAGAGTCTCAGAGACAGATAAAGTAGACACAACCCCAGGTATTGGTTCTTCTGAGGGCTACAGAGACCCATAGGTTTTATGGTCATGGCAGATGGAGTTCAGTGCCATGTCAGTTGGCCCTTCTTTGGAGTCGGTGTTTCTGCATGATGGAGCTGGACTCTGATGTGATCTCTTTTCACAAGCCTTTCCTGTTACTTTACCAGAATTGTAGTTGGTGCTGGGGTTTAAGATATATCTAGGGGATCTGAATTTCTGGATTGATCATATGATAGCCAGGCTCTGAGCCTCAACAGACTTCAGCTCCTACACTCTGGTTTATTGGAGTTACCCCACTCAGCTAACATGGAGTTGAAGAATGTCAACCACCACACCATGGAGCCAAGAGTGGCTACAACTGAAAGCAGGAGGATTGCATCCAGCATCCATATGGAATCTAAGCCCCCTCTTGACATAGATGTGGAATGGACACAACCTATCCAAGGTCCACAGGATGGAGGAATAGAGTAAGGATTAGAGTGGACTTACTGATATTCTATTCATGAACTATTGCGGTTAGTAATCAAAGAAAATGTGGCATTGGTGTGGAAAAAGTGGCCATAGTGGCTGCTGGGTGTGCGGAATGGGGGGAAGAGATGAGATGTGGAGGCGTTTTCAGGACTTGGAGTTGTCCTGGGTGGTTATGCAGGGACAATTACTGGACATTGTAGATCCTCCCATGGCCCACTGGACGGAATGTGGGAGAGTGTGGGCTATGATGTGGACCATTGACCATGAGGTGCAGCGATGCTCAGAGATGTATTCACCAAATGCAATGGATGTGTCATGATGATGGGGGAGAGTGTTGCTGTGGGGGGAGTGGTGGGGTGGGGGGGGGTACGTGGGGACCTCATATTTTTTTAATGTAATATTTTTTTAAAAAATGAATTAAAAAATAAATAAACTACAATAAGATATCATTTCACACCTATTAGACTGGCTACTATTAAAAAGTCATAAAACTGTAAATGTTGGAGAGAATGTGGAGAGATAGGAATGCTTATTCACTGTTGGTGTGGATATAGATTGGTACAGCTATTATGATGGGCTCTTTGGCTGTTCCTAAGGAATAAAAGCAAATATAGACTTGCTGTGAGACCCAGGAATACAACTACTAGGTATATACCCAGAAAATCTGAGAGCAGTGACATGAACAGACATCTGCACACTGATGTTCAAAGTGATATTCACAATTGCCAAAAGTTAGAAACAACCCAGGTGTTCATTAACCAATGCATGAATAAATTAATTGTGGTGTATAGACATGATGGAATATTATGCAGCTGTAAGAAGAAATGAAGTCATGAAGCATATGACAACATGGATGTACCTGGCAGACATTATGTTGAATGAAGCAGCCAGATACCAAAGGACAAATACCGTATGATTGTGGTATTATGAACTAAATATATTGTGCAAACTCTTGGAGTTAATAATTCGAATATAGGTCTACCAGAAAATAGAATGAGGGTACAGAATGGAAAGTTGAGGGTTAATCTGTGCAGAATTGGTAAAATGGATGTTTGTAAATCTTTGAAATGAATAGAAATGGTGAAAGCACATCATAGTGTTTGTAACTAGCAGAGCTATTATATGGGTATGACAGTGGTTGAAAGAGAAAGTCTAATAAAAGCTACTTGAAGGAAAAGTATATTACTAGAAGGAAAGCTAAAAATGTGACATGGGACTGTATAACAGTGAAACCTCATGTGAAATATGAATATAAGTAATATTGCATGTATAATACTGTATTTACAAAATATAAATAAGTGAGAGAGGTAGAAACAATAGCAGCCATGTATGGCTGGGGAAGAATAGATTGGGAGGTGATAATTTTTGCTTGTTTGTCTCTTTTTTATTTTTTCCTTATTATTGGAATAATGAAAATGCTGTAATAGTGATTGAAGTGGTGTAGGCACAACTGTGTGATTATACCAAATACCATTGACTGCACACTTTGGATGGATTTGTGCTGTATTCATATGTACATGAAATTGATTAGTTTTAAAAATTTACTCTTTTAAATGTTGAAAATTCAAAAAGTGGATTTTACCCTGTTCTCTCCACAGCACGTATAATCCCTGATATAGTACAACATTAAGGGTCTCAGCCCAAAGGGAATCCCCCTTTTTTCCACCACTTGCTTGGTTCTTTCCCTATATTATAGAAGTGGATATTAAGTCAGGTTCTGAAGAAACAAATACCATCCCCTTTGACTTCATGGAGATCTGCTTGAAGAAATGTACAGAATAGCAGAAGCTGCATTTGAAAGACTCTCTGCCTTCTACTGACACTGGGACCAGAGAATAAAGTGAGATGTGCTGCAGGACCCTTGGGTCTCTAGGGAGGTTCCTCCAAATTGGTACCCAGCCCATTCCATGATGTCACACACATTTATGCTCTCAGGTCAAATAACTGATCTGAGGTCCAGAAGTCTAGATTCTACTGAGGTGTGCCATCCTCAACAGGATCAAGCCAGTTGGACTCAGCAATACATTTGGGATATTTAGAATCCTGGTACATTTAAAACCTACTGTGCTTTCCCTGGCAGTAACTGCTTATTACAAAATTCACAGCCTTGTAGAAATCATCCTGCATTTCAAATAGAGATTCATTTGTTGATCAGATCAGTTCATTCTCTGTCATTTATTTCATCTCATTTTTGTTAATCTTTCTGGTCTTTCTAACCCGGCATCCTATAATACCTTGAAGATCTCCATATCCTGGAGAGTATGGCTGTTTCAATAATCAGTATGAACTATCACTTCCAACTGCCTACATATTTTCTTCCCTATCATACCTAATGCTTCATCCTCCAGCCTCTGAAGGAGGTTATAGATGATCCAACCAGTCATCTGCTAGCAACATCCACTTGGAATAAATACACTTCCCTGCTTATTGTACTGTTGATTTATCCAGGACAACTCAAGCCAGCCTCACAGCACCACCCTCATTCACTGAAATCAGATATGGCCTACTGTTTCTTGCAGGGCCAGTAATATCCTGAGACAAGTGGATCCATGAGAGAGAAGAACTAGACCCAGTACCTCCATAAGTCTCAGGTCCAACTATGGAGAGACCAACACCTGGGTTTGGGCCAGGAGAAAGAGAGCCTGAAAAAAATCTGGGTCAAGAACTCTGCCCATTAATAAAAGCTCAAGTTCACCTCTAGAATCTAGTCTCCAAATGCAGGCATCAAGTTAGAAGTAGGTTGCCAAGACAAGGGTGCCAGTCCCCTCTTGGAAGGAGAAAACACTTTTCAGAGTGCCACAGCTTTAGAAGAGGAGCCTGAAATAGACCAAGAATGCTCAACTCTGAAGGAACTATGGATCTGTGGATTTGGGGGACTGGAGCCTTGTGCCTTCTTCCTGGTACAGCTCTCCTGAGAGTAATGGTTGTAGAGCCCACTCAGAAGGGTCTGGGACCTAACTGGGAAGAGAGGAGTTCCCTAGTAAACCCTCTCTTTCTGTGAGTTTCTGGGACCTTCTCTACCTTCCCATGACTTTGAGTTCAGATGTTTCAAAGTAGTGATAACACTCCTCTTTCAAGCAGTTGGACCTCTGGGCTTAAATATATAAACTTGGTCTCCTCCTGCTCAGGCCATCAGTATTGCCTTCCATCTGGTCTCCATCACTGGGGCTTGTTCCTGGATTCAGGCTACCTAGGGGTATACACTGATTTGTTCTCAGCCTATGACTTTATCTGTATTTAGAAGCTCAGGCTCTGGCTAGCAGAGGCTTTGCCTGAATTCCAGGATCCAATCTTCTGCCACTCCTGCTTGAGCCCCTTTGTGGTCTTGCTTGATTAACTGATCACTGCAGAAAGCAGTGAATGATTTCTGCAAAGCCCAGGATTATAGGCAGTTGATGAATATTAAACAGGCAAGAGGAGTACAGCCTTTTAAAGCAGAAACAGTGTGCTATTATCTGACTCCCTTGATAGCATAGGAAATCCTTGAGAACAAGAACTGTGTCTTATTTAGCTGTAGAGCACATAGCTCTTTGCTAATCATATGCACTAAATGAATATTGGATGAATGAAGGAATACAAGAATACACCGGTATCCAAGACAGCACAGAGTCTAGACTCATGAAGCTTACAATCCTGCAAGTGTTTCTTTCATAATTGAATATATTACTGTACAGATAATATGCAATCAAACATGTTATTAACTTAAGTGTTTGTGTACCCTTATCTTACACCAGCATGCTTGGAGGCATCTTTTTAACTTCTTCAGATAGATATGATTACAGGTAAGGCAAAATCCTAGCTCTTTCCCTGACTAGCTGTTTTACCTAGATGCAATTACTAAACCTTGCTTTACTCACTCCCAAAATGGAGGTAGTAGTCTCCATCTCAAAAGCTTATTGTGTAATAATATAAGATTTTGATAATATGTGTAAAGATACAAGTACAATATCTGGGACATAGCAGGTGTTCAGTGAATGTTCATCTTTCCTTCCTTTATAAATGGCCAATTTCTGGATGTTAGTTTGAGAATGCTCCTGAAAGAAGCTAAAAGAGAGATTTTCTCTCTTATATTTAGGTTAGTGATTTCCATGTTGGGAAGGAGGAATGAGAATCAACTAAAGAACTTTTCCCAGCCACACATTTTGCTGTACACCCCCACTTCCAAAGCTGCCACTAAAACCTATAGACTACAAAATATCTCCAAGTGATTTTGATAACCTCAGCCACTTCACAGGGTGACCACACCTTCTTGCCTAACTCAATCAGTTCCCATTCTTGACTAAATGCTAGAATCCTGGGGGGATAGAGGAAATCCACAATTTTTGGTGCATTTTTAGAACTATCTGGTAAACTGACTATAGTCCTCTAGACCTTTGTTTCTCCTACTTTCCAAGATATATACTTCACTTCTTCTCCTCTGACCTTGAATAATAAGCATCTCAAAATCATCATGCCCAAAATGTGAACTCCTGATTCACCCCACTCCTGTGAATTATCTATCTCATTTCAGTAAATGGCAAATCCATCCTTCTAATTACACAACCCGGAAGACTTGGAATCATTGATTATTCCTCTCTTCACTTCTGTTTCCTCTCTTGCACCACATCCAATGCATCAGCAAATCCTGTTAGTTCTCACCTCAAAACAGATCTGGGATTCAGCCACTTCTTACTGCTTCCACTGGTAGAACCCTGGCCCAGGCTATTAGCATTTTTTTTTTTTTTTTTGCCTGGATTGTGGCAAAAGCTTGCAGATATCTCATCCTACACCCCTTACTCCTTTCAATTTCCTCAGAGCAGTCACACTTAATCATTTAAAAGAGAAGCCAGGTCACATCAATTTTCTACTCAAAGTTCTCCAATAACCTCTTATGTCAGTGAAAGGAAAAGCCAGATTTCCTACAGTGGCCTCAAAAGTTCCCACCAATCTGTCACCTTTCCTGTCACTGTATCTGAGTCGCAGTTCCCACCCTTCTACCCTGCTCACCACCCTCTGGTCTCACTCACTGCCCTGTGGGTCTTTCAACAGGAACACACCAGTTGCCTCTGCTGTGCCCTCAGCTGGGAGTGGACTTTCTCCTGAAATCCATGGAACTTTTTGTTCACTTCCTCCAAGAATGTCAAATGCCACTGTGCCAGAAAGACCTCTCCTGACCACCCTCTCTAAAACAGCATCCCTCTTACTCTCTGTTCTCTTTTCCTCACTCATTATATTTTAAGCTTTCATTACAACCTGAATGTTTATGTATTTGTTGATTTGCTTGTTTTCTCTCTTCTCCTGGTGTAATATCAACTCCACAGCCTCATGGTCTTTGACTCTTTTGTTCACTTCCATGCTCTAAGCATGGAACAGAGTTGGCCACTTGGGAGCCATGTAATAGATATGTGTGTATCCTGATGCCCAAGCTGTGTCCTCTCCAGTGGGATCCAGTGGTTGAGAGCTTAGACTTTCTGGACTGGAACCCATTTGTCTGAGGCACAGAGGTCCTCACTGGAGCCAGTTCACTGCCAAGGTTACCGTATCGATATCAGAGTTTGATTCACATGTCATTAACAGAATCATCAAGTAATCTGATAACAAAATAATCTTGATTTTTCTTATCATTTTCAATTCTCAGATCAATCTTTAAATTTCAGCCTGTCCAGCTGCATCCCAGAGTGTGCCTAGAAGCTCTTTCCACACTTGTTTTCCACATCTGAATTGCTTAAAAACTCAGTTCTCTTTCCTGCCTGACAAGACCTTCTTTATTAACCTTTGATATTGAGCCCAAAATTTCCATTTTACAACCAATCTTTTTAGATGATTATGGCTAGAATTACAACAAGATGCTTCCTATATATTTCATTATATCAATAATATTAGTCTGGCTTTTTAAAAGGTGAAGATTTTAAGATACATGCATGTGTTTGTGTGTGTGTGAGAGAGAGAGAGTAAGAGAGAGAATATGTCTTCCCAGAGGCCTTTGAGGATTTACACCAATCAATAATTTTAAAATGAAAAACATTCTATGACTATCCCTAATATTTTTGTCTGTTCTATAACATGCAAATTCTCTAAAAGCAATATATTTTTCATTTATTTGATGAAAATTTTTGAAAATCAAGTCCCCTGAGTCACTTTTCAAAGACAATGCAGTATACCACAAATTAAATTATTTTTCTATTATTTTTGCCAATAGTTCCCAGTTCCCTATTATAATAACTTGTATAGTTGTTATCTTAGTCACCACTATACAATCTTTAAAAATCTTATGAAAGAAAAAATGAATTTTCTGTAAAAAATGTGACTTTCAGACATATTTGCCGGAGGAATGGAGACTTATCCAGATAATAAATCTCTATATATCATGTGTAGCAGTTTGTTTTCCTTCACCATCAATATAGAATTCACTTTTCTACTACCTGGAAGGTATTGATACTTTTAAAGACATTTTTCCCAGATTTAGGCAATAAGAATTTACTATAGATTGTGAATTAAGGGCCTTCTCATAAATTAAACATAAATGCAATAAAGTGATGGAACTTAAATCTTAATAAACAGATATTGATCAAGGATTCTAAGAGCATCTACAAATGCAACTCTAGAAGCAAAAGTTAATAATACATAATGTTTCCCAATGTTTTCTTTAAACTATCAATTAAAAATTAAACCACCTTGCTGTATTTCCTGTATTAGATGGACTCTAATTCATAAGAAAATACACCTGTGTTTTATTTTCTCATATGCAATATATAGCAATCATTCTCATAAGTTAGTTTTCTTGTGCGTAATTAAAGCCATGTTTATCTTATGTTCTTAAGCATTGTTGAGTAAAAACATCAAGCTAATATAAATTAATGCAAACTGTGGATGTGTTTGGAAAGAAAAAAACAGTATTCTTATTAAATGCATGTGCAGTGATTTCCACACAAATGCAAATCAGGTCTAATTTTATTTTCAAAATGACACTCTTTAACCAATATAATGCACAATCAATTTTAAGCACCAGGCAGGATGTTTTATAATGCTACTCTAGGGAAGACACACAACTTCTCATTTCATCTTCAACAAGTTGTATCCTCAAATAATCAATGAACCCCTGATTAACCAGATTCCGTTTTCCATCCTCTGTCCCAGATTAAAATGCAATAAGGTATTGAAAAAAATTATAAGGTTTTTTCTTTCTTCTCTAGATAGTCATCTGCAAACCCCATCCCGGCCCCCGTAAAGGGGAAATAAAATAGTGCAAGTATTTATGCACATAACTTTTGGACAAACAAATTAGAATAAAATATATTTGTTCCAGTTTTGTGGGGCTCATCTTAATGCCATGTAATCCAGACCAGTGCTTCCGACAGTCTCTATTTCATATCCTCTCAAAATTTCCTTTTCTTCTTAAGGTCTGAATACCTGTATTTCTACAGTGGTAACTGTCATTTTTCCATGTAAGCCTAGCCCAGCCATTATGACGTGGTAGGAAGTATGAGCAGCCTGAAGTTTCAGTGGCTGTTAGAACTTTCAAATAAGGTGTTACTCTAATAGCCTAAAAGCCCAGAATGTGTTGGCTGTAAAACCTTTGAATTATAACATTTTCATATTATTAAAATATTCATGTTATTTTATGAATTTTATCATTTCATATTAAAATATTTTCATTAATAGTACATATTAATATACTGCCATATTTCTGCATCTATCTTCACTCTTCCTTGATAGACCTACTTAGTTGGAGTACAGACTACCTCTTAACTCTTTCTCCCACTGGGGAACATTTTGTGCCTCGTATAGCCCTGTTGTGAATGGATAGCACTTTCCAAACCATAGCAGCAGTTAGTGTATTCATAACTACAGACCTCTTCTTTTGCTTAGACCACCTGCTGTCAGACATTCTTTGGTATTGAATCAGGACCCCAGTCACACCTGGCCTGGCTAAACTGTCAGGACAAAATGGTGAAGGCTGCTCAGTTGCTCAGTTCTCTTCCTGAATTGTTAGCTTCTGCACCTGGGGTAGCTGTCCTGCTGAGTTCTTCCTACTCTACTTCACAGTTCCCACCAGTCTGTTTGCTAAGGGGTCAGCTTGCATAGCTACCTCCATTGCTGCTCTCATATACTGGTTTCCTGCTAGATTGCTCAGCCAGATAGATGAGTTAGAGCAAATCAAATCACTGCCCTTGGTTGGCATCCTTTGGTTGTACTCCCTAAATCTCTATTTATTTATTACATTAGCTGTAATTCTATCACTCCTTATCAGAAAATGAAAACCCTAAATAAATGTCCTTCACATGTGAAGGTGATGCTGGGATATGCCCTTTGAGTTTATTTTCCATTAGCACAAATGACCTCCCTTTCCCAACCACTCTTCCCTCCCTCACACCCCCTCCTGCACATGGTTTGCATGATAACTGCTATAGGGATGCCTTATTGAAAGAAAGGAAAGTCATTTGGACCATTTAAGGGAGTAGCCATCCCTTCCACCTAGTGCGAAAGCAAATTGAGCTAAGACCTAAATGGAATTACAACAAATTTAATCCACCTTGTTGGTGAAGGAAATGCTCCCTTTAAATGAAAATAATGTAAAATCTATTTCAGATGGACATTTTCCCCCACAATTATTACTGCTCTCTGCTTTCTTTAACTGGGTATTTTAAATATAATGACTCGGATCAACATTTGGAACATAAATTTTTGTGCAATGCACCAAAGATTATTAGTGTAGGTAGAATTGTTGGCTGAAAAAAAATAGGTGTCCTTGGACTGCTTGGCATTGCAAATCTGTTTTCTTTATGGTATTTCCATCTATTCTTTTGCTTTTTTTGCCTTTGCTGATCTCTAGCAGCATTTCCGTTTTTATATGTTTTGACCTCAGAGACCAAGTAGTCATGTTTAGTAGACTATTGCATAACATATAAAGATATTGGTTCAGATTCAGTGCCTGAGTACATTCTTTGAGTGTGTGTGTAAACACATATATACTTTTGGGGAGATAATTTTTTAACCTATTATGACCTTGCTTGTTCATAGCTGCATCCCTGCCCAGGTTTTGTGTCCTTCCAAATACTATGAGAATAACATTAAAGCTAGAAAAATACTGTCTTTTGTTTAAAATGTTTTATGGCACATCCACATCATCACAGAAATTCTGAGACAGAATTCACATATGTTCACACTCTGTCCATAGGCTCCAACACATATTCTCTAATGGAGAATCTATGACACTTAGATATGCATAGATGTCAATTTGGTGAAGAGCTCCTACATATCTGGGTGTGTATAAAATCCTACTCAGAGATGTTACTGTGTCTTGATTTCTATTCAGAGATTTTGTTCAGGATAAACCAGGTACCTGCTGCTTGGTACCCTGGAGTTGCATCTATGACAGACTCCTCAGAGACCCAAAACATCTCCTTTTCCTCTCCAGTTCCTTCCAGTCATTAAAAATAAATAATTAAAACAATCTCCTTGCCTAGGTGCTCTGCAGATTCTTATAAAACTCTCCTGGTAGAAGAGTCTGACTATCAGTATGGGGTCAAATTAGCAGGTCTGACTACTAAAGCTAAAAACAGGTGGAGAGATATTTTGCTATTGTTTGCAACCTTCCTGTTCATTCACTCAGAGCAATAAAATTCACAAATAATAAGAAAGCATGCCCTTGATTTTTTGGATGTAAACCAAGAAAACTTTTTGCAGAATGGTCTTGGATTATGTGTAAAGCATTTAGGATTGAATATCCAGCATCAAAAACACACAGGAATATATCTCCTGGACTAGCATGGTGGTTTAGAGCTGTTTGAACCCCAGAAGGACATGTTCTTAAGCTTAATCCATTCCTGTGAGTGTGAACCTATTGTAAGTAGGAGTTTTTGATAAACTTACTTCAGTTAAGATATGGCCCAACCCAATCAGGATGGTCTTAAATTTTATTACTGAGGTCCCTTATTGGTGGAATAAAGTTCAGTCAGAGAGAAAGAAAACCAAAAAGGGAGCTGCCAGAAGCTGAAACATCTATGGACAGTAGAAGAGAAAGGAGAGACCAGGAGATGCCACCATTTGCCTTGCCATATGACAAGCTAAGGACCAAGGATAGCCAGCAGCCACCTCCAGAAGGCCACAGTTCTTAGGGAGAAAGCATTGCCTTGTTGATGCCTTGATTTAGACATATTCCTAACTTCGAAATCATGTGCCCTTAAATTCTCTTTGTTTAAGTCATCCCTTTGCATGATATTTGTTTGAGCAGCCTATGAGACTAAAACAGCTAGGTTGGTGGTTTGACACACCACTCACATACATTAGTAGAACCAAAATGCCGCCATATTGCAGTGTTCAGGTCAACCTCTCCAGGAGATATGGTAGTAAAAGTTCATTGTACTGGGGATGAGAAATGATTTCACAGTACTCGAAATGTTCCAGTTTTAATCATGTACAGTGTTTTAAGTGTGAACCATTCTATCTTGCGCCTTATAAGATAGAACTCTCCTAATGTGGAGGCTTCCTCATCTTGTCTGTCAGGTAAAATGGAATAAAAAACATGGGTTGTATGCCTAAAACAGCTGCACTTGGTGATGTGTACATGGAAAACTATAATCAATGTATTCTTTTAAAAGACAGATAAGTGGGAAATTGATGCAGGATACATATATTTGGAAAGAAAGAAGGAAGGAGAAAAAGGTGGAGGAAGAATAAAATAAAAGTGCCATCCATTTACTTTCTTTACCACTCTATTCTCTTCACAGTCCCTAAATTGTACTGTTATAATAATTGTGGCAAGAAGACATACAGGTTTGCTGAGATGTAGCACAAGTGCCCCTCACCAATGGAGCCACCCCTCCTCCTAAAGGAGCACGATCACCTGCCCCTACAGCATGCTGGACTTACCTCCATTACTGCAGTCAACTTTCTCTCTCCACCATCGAGCCCACTACTTCTGGATCACTTTAGCTCTTATCTGCCTGTTGAAGATAATAGGTGGAAGGCCTCACCATCATTACCTGCTTCAGCATTCTCACCTAGCCATCAGAAGTGTGTGGTTGGTGCGCCTAACCTAGGTTTGAGATGCATGTGTAATTTCACAAACTAGTGATAGATGCTATAATTTGTGTCACAGCAGCAGTGTGAATGTTCCCTCCCTCTGCCCAGGCTGGATGATGGTATCTCTCAGATACTCGCCCAGCATTCCTCTTTAATTTGATATAAAAGCTTGCCCTGAAATGCACTTATCCTTCTGTAATATGAGTTTAAATTTTCCATTACTAAAATAACAAAATGTAATGTAATGCGATGTAACCACATTGCAGTGTAGTGTTTCCTTCCAGTCATTTTTTTCCCCCAAAAATGCACTTATCCTTGACCCTGTATATATTGTAAATATTTTATTATCCATTATTCTATTACACCAATCCTTTTGGGTGAAGGCCCTATGTAACAGTTTGGTATTATTTATGAATTCAAAAAAATAGATATTGGATTATGTTTGTAAACTGTTCTGTTCCTCTGGGCATATTAGATTGTATTGTATTCAGAAGTTTTACTTTTACTTGATTAAATTATGATTAAGGCTTTGATTTGGCCACATCAGTAGGATGTTGTGACACAAAAGCAACATGGCAGGGAAGCTGATTTGGCTCAATGGATAGAGCATCTGCCTACCACATGGGAGGTCCATGATTCAAACCCAGGGCTTCCTGACCCATGTGGTGAGCTGGCCCATGTGCAGTGATGATGTGCACAAGGAGCGCCGTGCCATGCAGGGGTGTCACCTGCATAGGGGAGCTCCACGTGCAATGAGTGCATCCCATATGGAGAGCCACCTCATGCAAAAAAAGTGCAGCCTGCCCAGGAATGCCACTGCACACAGGGAAAGCTGTAGCAAAATGATGCAACAAAAAGAGACACAGATCCCCGAGGCCACTGACAAGAATACAAGCAGACACAGAAGAACACACTCAAATGGACACAGAGAGCAGACAACCAGGGGTGGGGGAAGGGGAGAGAAATAATTTTTTAAAAATCTTTAAAATGAAAAAAAATGGCAGAGGAGAGAGAGTGAGTTTTGATGTTGGAGCTCTGGGAAGTAAATACACAGAGGAGATGACAGAGGAGTAGAGACAACTCTGTAGACATGGCAAAGGTCCCAGGAAGAGAATGAGCCTGATAGCCTACAGGTGCAGTTTAACCCAGAGAGAAACAAGCCCCAGAGAGAGATGAGACTTATCCCAGCCTACAGCTGAGATTGGAAGAAGCTGGGGCCACAGAGCCTTAAGAGGAAGAGGAAGGCTGAAACCTCACAGACATTGCCTGCCATCTTGCTCAACATGTGACAAATGACTTTGGGTGAAAAAGCACCTCTTATGGTACCTTGGGTTGGATCCTTTAGGGCCTGGTAACTGTAAACTTCTACCCCAAATAAATACCTTTATAAAAGCCAACAGATTTCTGGTATTTTGCATCAGCATCCCTTTGGCTGACTAATATACCTGATTTGCATCCATGTGCCTTTCTTATATTTTGAGCTGTTGGAGGTAGCATGGTATAACCAGAATAGACAAAGACATTGAAGTCAAACAGGTGGTTTAAATTCTGGATTTGCCATGTACAAAGCGTGTTAACTGGGGAACTTACATAATCTATCCCCATTTATATGTGACTAACACATATATCATATGATTGTTTTGAATGTCAACATTCAGCATTAGCCAACCGCCTAATGCAGAGTACGCACATAACAAACACCATCATCTTTCTCCTCCTTTAGAGGATTGGGCCCAGATTGTTATACTCATTTGGAGTATAGTGACAAGTAGCATATTTGTGAAAGGATCAATTAAAAGGTTTTTAATGATACTGAACATAGAACAATAAATTGTTTCTTTATAAAGATTTATGTGTATATTTAATCTGCATATCGAAAAATTATATTCTTTGTCATTTCTCATAAAGGAATGCTTTTCTAATCCTTTCCCCATTCTACTAGCTATTTAATTAAATTTAAGGATCAAAAACCTCAAAAACAACCCAAATTATAATAGAATTCTAATTTTTGCTTGATGTGTTCAGAGTATAATAATTTTAATTTCTTTAAAAGGTTCATCCTAACCAGTTGTTTATTAACATAGGGACAAAGCAATTCTAAGAGTTTGATGAGTATTCCTTACTAGCACACTAAAGCCTATCCATCAAATCAGAAAGGATTTATTGATTGTTGAGTCTGGTAGAACACAGTGCTAGGCATTGTAGGGTGAATACAAAATAGCTGGAAGAAACCTTTGCAGACATGATTGAAAAACAAATAGATAAGCAGTTTAGTTTACTTGCATCCAAAGTGATCTTTACCTAACTTAAAGATTTTAAGTGGTTATAATGAAAACAGCTTAGGCCTTGAAGTCCAGAAAAAAAAAAAAACACTTCATATCCCCCCTTTGCTACCTAAGAGCTCATTTTCCTGAGCAAGTCATAGATCATCGCCAAGCTGTATCGCTCATCTACAAAATGAGTTTCATGTAATAGATACCCCAGCATACCTGATACAGTCTTAGCATTTAGTAAATACTCAGTTCCTGTTATCTTCATGTACTTTCCATCATTTTCCTCTGTTGATAACACCTAACTATAAAGTTTTATAAAGATTAAATGAGAAAACCTACCTATCTGCCCATGAATAACAGATCTTGGCGTCTATAAAGTACTTAATGTTAGTTCAGGCGACGGACTTGGCCCGGTGGTTAGGGTGTCCGTCTACCACATGGGAGGTCCGCGGTTCAAACCCCAGGCCTCCTTGACCCATGTGGAGCTGGCCCATGTGCAGTGCTGATGCTTGCAAGGAGTGCCCTGCCACACAGGGGTGTCCCCCGCGTAGGGGAGCCCCATGCACAAGAAGTGCGCCCCGTAAGGAGAGCCGCCCAGCACGAAAGAAAGTGCAGCCTGCCCAGGAATGGTGCCGCACACACAGAAAGCTGACACAACAAAAAGAAACACAGATTCCCTTGCCGCTGATGACAACAGAAGCGGACAAAGAAGACGCAGCAAATAGACACAGAGAACAGACAACCGGAGTGGGGGGTGGAGGGGAGAGAAATAAATAAATAAATCTTTTAAAAAAATTGTTAGTTCAGTTCCTTGATCTTTAAATTCCCAAAAAGAAATGCCACTGGTTCATCTGTGCTTTTAAGGCAATTTTGAATGTATGGACTTACGTTTACATGTTTGGACTGAGGATAGCAAAATAAAGCATTAATGGATTGTGCACTAGTCTCCGTATTTGAAGGCAAAAGAAACTAATGCACTGTACATTTAGTCTTGTAAAAATGATACTGAGATTCTTTAATAAGGCTACTGGTTCTCCTGACTCTCAATATATTCCCAAAGCTGTTCCCATGGGAGGGTTGAATATGGGGCATATAGAACATCTCTGATTGTCTACTGGTTTGAGTAGATGGAATGTTTCTGAAAGTTCAAAGCATCAAGTAGTGAAATTTCAAGTTTGCATACTAATTTTCCTATTGGTCATGTAATACACAGTTACATTTAAAATTTTCCCATTTAACAAATGGCATCCAGTGAAGCAGTATCTTCGATCTGTGGAAGCTCTGCTAACCAGATGAGCGTCAGACCAGTGGACTGTAGCTAAATCTGCATGCAGTCATCCTTGCTCTATTTATTTCAACTATACGGTCATTCATATTAGTTTCGGCATCTCTACCACATTAGTGCTTTGCAAATTACAGGGAAATAGAATAAGTCATTACAAATAATAGACTCAGACATTAATAAATGTAGAGGGTCTGCTCCATGGCAGGCTCTGGAAACAGAGATTTGAATAGGATAGTTCCTCACCTCAGGAACCTGCCAAGTCCTTTGCCTGGAATTGACAGCACTCCTCCTATTCATCTAAAGAAACCCCACATGTCCTCGTTAGGTAGGGTATCCTGACATAATCATGCATGGCTAATGGAGAATAAACAAAAATGAAAATAAGAGGTCTTTGCCCCACATAAGAGAGTCCCAGTCTAGGTCCTGTAGACAAGGCAGGCTTAACCCTACACCCACAAAGTGTTTAAACACTCCTGCCGGCCCCCCAGTAACCCATTCCTAGACTATACTTCCCAGCAATTGCAAAGAATATCTGCAGATTTGCCTCTTTGTTTATGCTCTTGTCTACTGCCACCTTGGATTGCTAGTTTCATAGAGTTTAGCACTGATAAAGAATTTGTTGATGGGTCCCATCAGTAATTATTTCCCTGTCTTTGGGTTAAAATGGTGATTTTTGAGATTACACTCTATTCAGATTTTGGAATCCCTCCCAAGCTCCTGGAATAATTCCCTTTTCGTGACTCTTGTCCAGGGCTCCAAATTACAAGACTATTATCCAGACTCGCCTTTGGAAGAGGCAGGTTTGAGATCTCTCCTTTGGGGTGGAGAAATCAGGAATTAGGCAAGATAATCCCAGAGCAGGATTTTTAGATATAAGTCAAAGATGTAAAAGTGGAGGAAGTTTCATATATATGAATGAACCATACTTCAAATGGATGAGAAACTAATGTGTTTTATTTTAAGAACTGGTAGCTAGGGTGAAAACTCTCAAGTGCAACTTGAAAATACCTAGTTTTGCACCTTTGCTTTCTTTTACTTTATACACAGATGTTGGAAGGGAGAGTTACTTGAGAAATTATGTTTCATTTGGGTTCTTTACCTTCTTGTCCCTTTCATATTGGTATGACCTCAGGAAACCTCCCTTCCTTTCATGGACCTACACAGAGAACACTGTGGAGGTGGCTATAGTATGGGAAGGAAGCTTTTCACTCTAGAGAAAGTGAGGAGCAAGAAGACCTCGTAGGAGATAATTATTACCCTGTAGGTAGGATATAATGAAGAAATGCTGAACTAAGCCGGTAACAATGTGAGAAGAAGTCAGATAGATCTGAGAATTGTTGAGGCAGTAGAATTTGTAGAAATCAGTGAACAATTGGTTGTGAAGGATAAAGAGAAGCAGGAGTTAAGAAAGGCTCTTCAGTTTGGCTGGGTGACTATATAAATTATAATTTTACCAGCCTCACTAGGGAATGTAGGATGGAAGAAGGAGGAGAAATCAGTTTAGTTTGGGGCATACTGCAAGGGAGAGATGTCTAACATGCAGAGGGAGATATGAGTCTCGAGCTTAAGAGAAAAGAAATAGATAAAAGGAATTATTAGCACACAACTTTGTCTTACCTTAGGAGTAGGAGACACACTTATAGAAAATGTGTCAAGAAATAAAAAGAGAAACTAAGGATAGAAGGCTGGAGACTATGATATTTAAGGGCAAGCAGAGGTGGGGAAATGAAAAAGAACAATCTAAATCTCTGTAGAAGCAGAAAAGGGTTCCGCCAAGGAGTGAGGGAAAAGAGAAGTTTAAGTATCAAATGCCACAGAAGTCTGAAAAACTCTTAATGTGTTCAGTGATTTTGAGAAATATAGTTTCAGGAGAATGGTGGAGCAGAAAGGCAGTCAATGGGCTGAAAAAATTGCCTGAGAAGAGGAGTAAGTTTCTCTTAAGAGAATCCGGAAGGAGAATGGAATTCTATTGGAGCTAAGCTAGACAGGGGAAAGAGAGAGAAAAAAGGTGACGAAATCTCCCAGAACAGAAACCTATGGAGTAGAGAGAGGTCTATAAGCCACGTGCCCAAGCCCATAATGAAAATCCAGAGGAGCATTAGAACAGAACTTCTTAAACTTCAGTGTGCCTAAGAATTGCCAAAGGATTCGTTTAAATGCAGATCTGATTCACTACATCTGATGTGGGACACATGATCCTGGATTCTTAGGAAGCTACCAAGTGCTGCCCATGCTTGAGAAGTAAGGACATAGAGGACAATAGATGAGTGAGGCAAAATGAGTTATCCAATGTAATCAGCATTAAGTGCAAAACAAGAACATAGTTTGGTGAAAGGCAGAAAGAGCATGATGGTTAGACATAGCAAGGAGGAAACAACAAAAATGCATTCTACAAATGATTCTTGTACCCATTAACTGTACACTAAATTCTTATTTAACCTACATATAGCAATACTTTGCAGCGCATATTGAATCCTGCTTTCTGGGAGTTTAAAGATAAAAATAACATATACAAGAAAAAATGAAAATTATGGTAATAATAAATGTATAAGTACTTCAGAAATAAACAAAGGCCAAAGCATGTTAGAGCATCTTGGTAGACAGAACAGATATTTCTTTGGATCAATTTCTTTGGATCAAGACTTTCTGCGGATTTTCAATGGGCCATTCATTTCAAAATTAAATAAATATTGTAGTGCATTATCATCCACCCTCTTTACATTCAACTTTAAAAGAAGACATGACAGACATAAAGTTCCTATCAATTTGCAAATGGTAAAGGAAAAATGAGAAATGAGTCTGTATCATGAATCAAAGTGATCCCATCTCTTTAAGCCTCTTACGTAGTGAAGAGCTACATGAAGCATGAATACGAGATTATTTGATCCAGATAGAAGAGGATAAGCAGACAGCAAGTATCAGGAAGAGAGAAACATCGTTAGACAATCAGTGATTATCTAGTATCCTTTTAGACATGTCTCCTGACACTTCTTTTCTGCTCTTTTATTTTCTTAGCCAATGGACAATGCATTGCTAGTCCCATTTTTAATTCTACATGATAAGAAACATAAGTCTGGAATTTAAGAGAAAAAAATAGATAAAAGGAGCCATCAGCACAGTACCACATGTTCATAGCTGTTCAAGGAATTGGGGGCACAAAAAGATGAGGAAGATCAAGGCCAATGTCTTTAGCAAATTGCTAGCTAGTTTGGAAAAGAGGAATAAACAGAAAGAAATGTATCTTGAACTAGCGTTGCCCAAATAGTCTTCTGTAGAATAATATTCTGTGAAATTCCATGACAACATATGGACAAAAAAGGAGACTCATGCTCTTGGAGATTGAATCATGTCCCACATGACTGGCATGTTCAGGTCCCAATCTCGAGGAGCCCTGTGGGTGTGAACCAAATTGTGATAGGAACTTTGAAGTTATTGGTTAATGTATGCAAAATCTGAATGAGGATGGGCCTTGACCAGTATTGTTGAAGTCCTTATAAGCAAAGGCAATTGGATACAGAGAGAGGAGCCACAGAGAGCAGCCGGAAGCTGGATGTCAATTGAACCCAGAAGAGAAAGGAGCAGATGCCATCATGTGCATTGCCATGTGACAGAAAAGCCAAGGAACAAGAATCACAAGGAGCCAGCTCCGGAATGTCAGCCTTAGAGGAGAAAGCATGACTTTGCTAACACCTGCATTTTGGATTTCTACTGGTCTCAAAACCATGAGCCCATAAATTCCCATTGTATCAGTCACCCCATTGTATGGTATTTGTTTTAGCAGCCAGACAACTAATGCAGATACTGACAACAGCTTGTGAAACACCATGTATGAAAACTCCTCTTCTTTGATCGTAATAGAGGAGCATGCATTTTTAAATGATTTTGGAAAGTATTGCAGTCATTAAGTCTGATTAACTTTGCTTAAAGTAAAGTTTTGTGAAGGTCTTTTTTTGTTGTCTTTGTGTTTTAGTAACTTTTTATTTTGATAATATATGTACCAAGTCAAAGTTTCCCTCTTTAACTGCTTTCAAGTGTACAATTCATTGGTAATACTTATATTCCTAATGCTTTGCTACCATTCATTACTGAAACTTTTTCATCATCCCCAAGAGAAACTCTGTACTCATTAAGCAATAACTCTTCATTCTCTCCCTATCTGGTTCCTGGTAACCTATAATCTACTTTCTGTCCCTGTCTCTAAAATTTTTCATATTCTAGATATTTCACATGAGTGGGATCATACAATATTTGTCATTTTGTGGCTGTTTTATTTCACTTGAAATGCTCATTCATGTTGTACTATGTGTCAGAATTCCATTCCTCTTTATGATTGAATAATATTTCACTTTGTGTACATACCACATTTTGTTTATCTATTTATCTAATGATGGGCCCTTGGAATTTTTCCACCTAATTTATGGCTATTTTGTACTTTGTTTTTAAACCACAGAAAACTTTATCATAAAAACTATTAATATCTCAGGGACTTAGTGTTCCTCATAGGACAAAAAAAAAAACTGTTGTAAAGATTAGACTGTTTGTTACAGTCAATTTAGTACAATTGCAATTAGGAAGGGCAATAATCCTTTCAGGAATCCAGGAAAGGCATTAATGAGGAGTTATATTTTGACCTGGACTTGAACGATGTGAATATTTTGATGTATTGACAAAATAACATATTCTGGGCTGGGATGGAAATTGGGAGGGTTAACAGAATAAATAAAAATATGGGAGGAAATGGTTCAGGCATGTTTAAGGAACAATGAGAAAATCAATGTGCCTGGAGAACAGAGTTTGAATGAGTGAAAATCAATTGGTAAAGGCTGATTATAAAGACTCTTGCATTTTAGTTAGGTTCTGTGAAGATTGAGAATGCATTAAATGGATCCAGAGGTAAACAAACAGGGATATGTCTTTAGCATTCCCACCAAATCATTTCTTTATTTTCTGTTGTTGCTGTTGGTTCTGTTTATAAAAATAACACAAGTATATGGTGAAAAAGTCATAACATTAAAAAGTAAACAGTGGAAAGTTAAAATCACCTGAAACCCCACTGTGGTACATAGAATCATTTTCCCCACAAAGTCATATTCAAGTCTTATCCCTCACACCCTGTGGGTGTGAACCCATTTGTAAATAAGATCTTAGAAGATTCTATTAAGTTGAAGCCAAGTTGATTCAAATTGGAGATTAATATGGCATGAATGAGGTCCTTATAAGCAAAGGAAATTGAGACAAGGAAATCAAACCACAGGAGGAGACAGAAAATGGCAGACCTTTATATGAAATAGTCAGAAATTTACTGCCAACTTGACTGACTCTGAGTACAAGCTGTCACCAGAATGCTACGGATTTCTGAGAAGGCATAGCTACTGATATCTTAATTGTAGACTTCTGGCCTCCAGTGAGCCAATAAATTTTTGTTG
Organism: Dasypus novemcinctus; assembly: GCF_030445035.2. NCBI lineage: Eukaryota > Metazoa > Chordata > Mammalia > Cingulata > Dasypodidae > Dasypus > Dasypus novemcinctus. The sequence goes on along the minus strand of NC_080679.1, from coordinate 119,714,789 downwards.
TTTAGGCCAACCAGTGTGTGGTATTTGTCATAATAGCCCTGACAAACTCTGACACTTACCAGCGAGATATAGTGCAGTTGACATTGGAATATAGCCTTTCCCACATTTTCTTAAGCATACACATATTCATGCATAAGTTAACTCACATTATATCACAGCGGCTGTAAATCAAACTCCTATAGAGGTCAAGTAAGTTTATATGAGTATAGCAAAGTAGATGGAGTGCCTGAAAATGCCAACTTTCATACTGATACCATTATAAACAAACATATGGAACATTCTTTCATTCCACAAATAATTATATTTTTCCCATCTACTATCCTCCTTTTACTTGAAACATTCAGCCATCTAGGTCCATTTTTGATTTTCCCACTCTTTTTGGAAATTCAAGTAGAAGAACAATTCTATGTCTTTAGTTTTGTCATTATGAAAACAATAGGTAAAGGGAAACTGTGCCAGTCCTCAGCGTGTGGGAGGCAAGGGCAGTGACTGGGATCTTCTGGATTGGGAAGCCCAACCCCCCATACTCCTAGCAGGCATGAGGCTTAGAGAAGGCAGATTTGCACACTTTTCAAGAAAAGAAATGAATCCAGAACTAATATGATCTTTTTAAAATAAGAATTAACCAATCATTTAAACATAAATCTGGTCAGAATTCTGTAAGTCAAGCAAAACACACCTGTGATTTCACAATTTCACCCAACAGCAACAAGTCTTACTGTCATTTCAATTAGGGAATGATACTACCCTGCCTCCTCTCTGGCAGAAAAATTTGAAATCCTAGTGTAATGGTCATTTTCACTTAATAAAGTTTTCCAACCTTAGATGTGACCTGGTACAATATTTACATGGTGTTTTCATATTAAGAATATTTCATGGTAAAGTCTCATTTGGAATGTGTGCAACATTCTACAAAATGCTTATTGAGTGTATATTTTTATTTGAATAGATATTTATCTACTAGAGAAAGCTCTATTCCTAAATACCACTTAGGCTATTTTCAAAAACTCCCTACTGAATATTGATGTAACTGTGTGCCTTTGCAGAAGTGGGAACAAAACCAGCTGTGTGAACCTTAGAATCTGAGTGAGTAATTAGCACAATGTCTGTAATCAGGGAAAGGTTAGTCTTAGCAAAGGAGGAATATAAATATCTGTGACACCCAAAAAAGGAATAGGAGAGAGATCATCTGAATAGCAACAATAAAAGAAAAATCAGACTCCATGTACAACAAACAACTGATACACAAACACAACAATCACCCACACACATACATATAGACACAATACATCCTCTCCATTTCCAATGTAAATGTTTCTATCGCAGTGATACTATACTTTAAAAAAAAAATCTATGAAATCATTAGAATCTATTTAAATAATGTGTTTCAACTGATCCAGGTTGACTAAAAGTAATCATTTATATTCAGTCAAGTTTGCTTAAGTACAGAAAACACAAAATATCTTAAAATGTTTGAAGGGTTATGTAATTTTTGTGAGTACAATAATTTTATAAGGTAAAAATATACAACAAATGCAGCTCTTTCAAAAAAATTTCCTATTTGGTCATTGAGAAAATGTAGACTCAAATCCAGTATCAAAACAGGTACATTTTATGTAACCTAATAGCTGCCTAAAGATCTAAGTGAAATGTTCGGTTTTAATCAAATGATGGATCTATTGCACTTGGATGGCTCACTATTCGAGTAAACAAATAAAATAAATATTTTTAAAACCTACAATTGGCTTCCAAAGTTTTAATTTTCAAAGTTTGTCTTTCATACATTTGGTTTGCTTAGAAGTAGGGATGCAAGTTTTTCCCTACAACAGCTAGGACAAGAATTGCCCAGGTTTTTAGGTACTCGTCAAGATTCATGTTCCTATCTTTTATCTTTCCTTTTTTGTTTAGAAATAGCTTGAGGAATCTCTTACAATATTTATCTCAATTTGTATTCCACAACCAAGGATGATTTTATTCATGTGAGGTAGGAGAAATATGTGTTTATGGTCCCAAGACTGTTTTCCTCCTGGTATTTCACTGATAACATTATTTCTACCATACGAATTTTGGACCTTTAGATTAATACCCTTAGCAAGGCACAGTTTATGAAGTGGTGAACTAATTGCCATCGATAGCTGGGCTAAAGCATGGAATTCCTTCCACAGTGATAGTGGGTAGGGGAACAATTGAACTTTTACAAGAGGAAAGTGGAAAGCACCTCTTGATATTGCTGTATGTGACTATCTGGGTTTATCTGGAAAATAGAGGTTTAGGATGAATCGTTTCTAAGATGTTCCCGGCTCTCTTCCTGATGAGTGATCCAGGCTGAAGCCTCCAGAATGTCAAAACAGAATCAGAATAACTCCACCATTATTTGTCTAATCCATTTGTTTATTGATTTATCCAATAACTGTCTATTAAGCACTAATTATGGAAGGCACTCTCCTGGAAGCTACTGGTATTTTCCCTGACAATTTCATTACAACTTTAATAATGTAATAAAATTTACATGATAGAAAGGAACAAAGACATATCAGTGCAAAGGTAATTAATTGGCTATTATCCTAAGTATTATGAAATCACATAAAAAGGGGGACTTGATCTGGTTTTGAGTAGTTGCATAACCCTTGCCTGCAGAAATGGTCTTTAATTTGTGTTCTGAAAGACCAGCAGAAGACCAGCAGGGGAGAGGAGTGGGAGTCCAGCCCAAGGAAGCTGCATATCATTTTAGCTTAAACCAAAATGAGTCCTGCCTGCCTTAGAAATGTGAATTAAACCAGTAGTGCTGGATATCAGATAATGAGGGTGTAAATGGCACAGATGGGGCCAAAGAGGTGGGTAGGGGTGGATCAAGCAAGCGTATTTAGAGCTCTGTTAAAAAAATTTGCAATTTATTTCAAAAATAATGGGGCATGATTGAATGGTTTTAAGCTAGAAAAGGGCACGATCAGATACTTACTTCTGAGCTTGCTGTGAGTAATAATAACAGCTAATATTTCCTGAGTACCTCCTGTGCACCCAGCCTCTTAAGGGGTGTTACGTGTATTTACACCTTAATTTTCATAAGAATTCAGTGAGGTAGATATCAGTATTTTCATTTTACAAAAACTTAAGTCATTTGGCCAATGCCATATAGCTAATCAGAGAGCAATCAGACCTGCAAGCTGGCAATCATAACCACTACACTGACTTAATGGTAGAGGGGAATAGAAATTAGTTTGAAGGACAGTGTGGTCTAGGTAAGAGATAAATTTGGTTCAGACTATGGTGAAAGCAGGAGACTGGAGAGAAGTGGAAGATTCAAGAGATATTTAAGAGAGAGAATCAACAGAAATTGATGATTCAATGGAAATAGAAGGTGATGGAAAGAAAGTTGTCAAGAGTAACACCTAGCTTTGGGACTTAGCCACTGGGTGAATGGTGGTGCCATTTATCAAGCTTGGAATCTAATCTATAGTAGTGATTGGTTTGCTAAGGTAAAAGTTATTGTCATGCAAATATAAAACAGGAACTGAGGATCCTTGCGCTTGGAAACCTGGGTTTAGTTAATATTCCAGTATTTCCTTTCCTTTGGATGTCCTTCCCCTCCTTTATCCTCCAACATAGTTACTCTGAAGGTGTGTGAGGCAAGCAATAAGAAAGGAGGATGAAAGGGCATCTGTTTCTTTTTCCCTCTCCTAAGCTCCCTTGTCCAGTTGCATTTATTTATTTCTGTACCTCAATAAATAATGATTTCAGCAAAATCAGGCCAGTATTTATCATCATCTTTTCCATCATATGTTGAGCTTGCGAAGCCTTTTCAGGAATCTAGGCACATGTCAGCGCTCCAAAGGTGTGAAAACAATATGTGAAATACAGATACATTTTGAAATATAAACACTAGCAGCTCTTTTCAGGCAATTCATGTTCATACACTGAGCTTGCTGGCTGAGAAGCACACCACAGGACAAAGCTAGCTGGTAGAATTGGCTGTTTTGGCTTTCTACCTGCATGGTAGCAGACAGAACACTGCAATACATATCCAGCCTCTGTAGTTCTTCTTTCCCTTCTTAGTGATAAAAGCTCATATTCAACTTGCTGCACCTTGTAAAAGAAATAAACTAAACAATTCACTCTCTCTCATGGCCAAACATTGATCAATTGACCAACAAATACTGACTGAGCTCTACTTTGTCTTTGGCAGAGGCAATATCCTGGGTCAAGTGAGGAGCTACAAAGAAGTGAATGAGTTTTTCTCATGGAAGTTTTAGGCTAGCTGGTGGGACAGGGTAAGAACATGCTTAAGAAATGATGAGTAACTACAAGAAGGGATCAATACAAAGATAAAACATTAATTGCATCATGGGTGGCATATGATCTGTTGCTTCCAAAAAAAGAGAAATTATTTTGCATTTCAAATATGCTAAGGATTTGTGTAAGATGAAAGGAGAGGACATGAAAGAGGAAAGGATGGTATAATATTCCAATTTCATACAGCTCATGGGGAAAGCATGGTGTTGCAGGAAACACATCAATAAGATTAAACAGTCAACTTATGTTTTAACTCAGCTTTAACAGTGACTAACAATGCATAAAGCAGTAACTTCCTCTGGACCTCAGTTTCTCACTTTTTTTTTCTGGGGGGAGGGGTGGGTACTGGATTGAACCTGGGACCTCAACCATGGTTTTTAAAAATTTGTTTGCTTGTTGTTTTGTTTCTATTTTCAGGAGGTACTGGGGACGGAACCTGGAACCTGCCATGTGGGAAGCAGGCATTCAATGGCTGAGTCACATCTGTTCCTCGAGTTTCTCATCTTTAAAATGAAGGAATTGTATTAGGTGTTCTCTATTAAATCTTTGAATTTTAAAATTTTAACATTAACTTTTATTATAAAGGAAGGGTAAGTTTCCCTTACCTTCCAAGAATGATTTGAAACTAACAAAAGGCAGAGTGGTTGGAAAGGTGCACATGATAGTTTGAATCTGGCAGTTGATGATCCAAATCTTAGCAGACCCATTTGTTTCCTAGGAAACTTGGGCAAGATACTTATCACTGAAGAGCCTTGATTTCTTCATCTATAAATAAAAATATAGATATATAACTGTAGGTCATAGATGTGGGTACAAATAAAGATAAATGATTAGCCTTTTCCACAGTCCTGTGAAAATGGTATGTAATGGCACCATGCATAATAACTGGTTATGCAGGAGGCACAAAATGGATTTTGATTCTAACCCTCACCATGCATGAATGAAAAGACCCTGGGTTTGCTGTCATGAGATCTCAGTGCAAATGTCTGTTATGCTATAGACTCTTTAAGTGGGAAAAGCATGGGGTTTGAAATTAATTATCATTTATATCTACTTCTTTTTTTAAAAAAAAGATTTATTTATTTGTTTGTTTATTTATTTTGGAGGAAAATGAAAGATCATAATACATATGGAGCAATATGAATTGTGTAGAATGCAGTAGTGGAGGGTATGCTATAGTTACTATATGTTTCATGGGACACTGATCATTTCACTAGCCTAATTTCTCTCATATCACTTTCCACCTGAAGTTTTTGATAACCATTTTTTTTTTTTCAAAGTACTTTGAGATCCTTGGATACTGTTTAAGCTTGGCACCATTATCACTCCACTCTGCTAATTAACATAATGATGAATAATTATCAACAACTTCATAATTGTCTCTAGCATAATGTTTTTATTTTATTATTATTTACAGATTAGAAGAATGACATGAAACACACTACCAGTTTTCATGCCACGTGATACATTTTAGGGATAAATGTCACTTATAAACATGTTATTTTAATGTGTATTGAAGTTTCCTGTAGAGAAGATTGAAGTAGCTATTGGTAGTCGATGAATAATGGATAGGAATGATTAATGACTTTGTGTGAAAAGGGATAATTAGATTTGGCATGTGCATCCACCATTTAAGCAAATTGGTATGTGGAATGCATGCTTGAAAGAGATGCAGACAAATGGCATTAAGCTTCGATGATTCAAATGGGTCTCCTGAGAATGGATGATCCAAATTTTTTCTAATTTTTCCCCAACAACTCAACACAACCCTAAAGGTAACCATGGCTCTGTTTTTATGCTGGCAATGGTTGCTGCAGCAACAGAGTGACAGACACAGAAGCCTTGGCAAGCCATTCCTCACCTTCCTGGCTTCTGTTGATTTACCCTTTTCCCAGTTCTTGATCATTTACTCAAATAATGCTCTACAGTTCCATAACTTATATACATAGTGATTTTGGTGGACAAAAAGGGCTCTTGGCAAAATTGTGAAGAAGTTACCATTTTTTATAGCATCCCTAGGAACCTCTCCCCCACCACTCACACACACACACACACAGGCACACACACACAGGCAAGCATAACATCTTAGGTACAAAATCCATATGACGCTCTGTGGCAGCTCACCCCTCCACAAAATGATACCTTAATAGAGCCTACCCGCCCCAGTTAATGAAATGTTTTGAGTCATCTTTATTATTACCAAACCATTTATGTACCACTGCTCTTATTTACAGTTTTCTTATTACATCAGGGACCTAATCTCTACCTGTGTATTACTAAACTACACTCAAAGTAGAAACACACTGATATGTCACAGTCAGGTGCAATTTTATAAAGGAAACTACCAGAAGAAGCAAAACTCAGAAACTATTAAAAAAGATTAACTATTTGGAGTAGAAATGGGAGGACTTGTGGACTCTTAATTTGAGACTCATCCAATATATATATATTTTAAATGTTGTAGTTATTTCTTTAGTTTAAATAAAAACAACTTAAAAATTAAAGAGTACCCTTATCAATAAAAAGACGGGGTAATAAATTATAGGAAAATAAATTTTAGTAGCACTGAAATCCTACAAATTAGATAATGCTTATAATTTCTGAAAGTGCTTCCCTATGTTGTTGAAGTAAAAATTATTGATCCCATTGCAATAATTATGTATTTTTTGTACCTTGCCTCAGCATTTGTCTTCCTTTGACTAACCTACTTACTTCAACAATTCTCTTTGGCCTGGTTAATAAATAGTCCACCCTTGGGCCTAGGCTCCCCAGAGCTCAAACTCCATCTTTGGCCACCACCAGTATCACCTGCATGCCTCACCCAGAGCCCACAGCTGGCCCTAAATGATAAGCTAATTGTGGTGGTTTGAAGCACTAAGTACTCCAGAAAAAAACACATTCTTAAACCAATCCATTCCCATGGGTGTGAACCAATAGTAAGTAGGACCGTTTGATGAGATTACTTCAGGTCAGGTGTGGTCCAACTCATGCAGGTTGAGCCTTAATCCCATTTACTGGAGTCTATTATAAACCCACTGAAATTCAGACAGAGAGAGAAAGCCTGAGGGAGCAGCCAGAAGCTGACTATCAAGGGAACCTAGAGACGACGGCAGAGAGCAGAGAGGCTGCCCTGTGCCTTGCCCGCTGACAAGTGAGGGTCAAGGATCCCCGCCAGCCAGTGCCAGAATGCCACAGGCTTTAAGGAAAAAGCATCGCCTTACTGATGCCTTGATTTGGACTTTTTCCTAACCTCAAAACCATGAGCAAATAAATTTCCATTGCTTAACTTGACTCTTTTGACGTTATTTGCTTGCGCAGCCCAGTAAAACCAAACCACTAACCATCACCACTGCCCTCAGGCTCCCAGTCCCTTCATCTTTTTTACACATGCTGCTTTAAACTAACCAATTCTTGACTCCCATGGGAAACCAACTAACCTGCACCCCTGGACCACAATAAAGGCATGAGCCCATGGGTTCCTCTTGCTCTGCTTGTGGGCTCCCTACCTTGAGTTGATCTCACTCCCCATCGCCTCCTTTCTCTCTCTGGGACCGGTAACAAGCTATCTTTTCTCATGCATTATTGCCTCCATTTCCTATTGTGAAATGACCTCCACCAGGACCTACATTTAAAATCCAACTTAACTAATTCAAAACACACCTCTTCTGGTAAAACAATTGCTTAACTGATTAACTCAAATATTTTCATCTCAGAAGCAGATGAGGGAAAATATCTTTTCATCCTTTGAATAATGAAGAAAACCAAAACAGAATAATTCAGTTGATTTTCCTAAGGTCACAAAGCTAATCCTGATGGTACTAAAGATCTCTTCTTCCTCCCAACCCCAGATTCTGGGTAGCCTCTTTTTTCTAATCACCAGGAATTGGGTGACCAAAAATATTAGTCTGGGGGAACCAAAGTGAGAAATGGGTAGGAGTGGGATTAGAATATGGATAAATATTAGTATTTTCCACCTGGCTTTCATTTGTCAGGTATTATGACAGGTGCTTTTACACATTTTCTCTCATTCCTCACAATAATCCCTATTCAATATTATTGTCCCCAATCAACATATAAGGACGCTGAGGCTCAAACTGGCTAAGTTACTAGCAGGATTTCACACAGATAGAAAATGGCACAGATTTATGAAGTTCGCAGACTTGTGTTTTTTCTTCCTACAACAGTATTTCTCCACCTCAGCACAACTGACAATTTGGACCAGAAATTATTTTTTGTGGAAGGATGTCTTGTGCATTGTATAACGTTTAGGACCATCCCAGGCCTCTACCCACTAATAGCTTCCTCCCAATTATGACAAACAGATGTCTCCAGATGTCCCCAGGGTGACAGGGTTTACCCCCAGTTGAGAACTGTTGCTCTACTGGTCTGGACTATCTTGTTGAGCTATATTAGGGACCATCCCTCCAATGGAAGTGTTGTTCCTTGGACATATATACTGTGCTTTACTTTTGTGCCTCCCTGCCATCTCTGTCATTAGAATAGAATCAAAATGATGTACATAACCTAAAATAGAGATTTAATTTAAAAAAAAATAGAGAAACACTAAAAAATCTTTCCAGAATTTCGTGGAAATACGTAGCTAGTAGAAAAAAAAATGAAGGCACTGAATTAAAAGACGTCAAAGGTAACTAATATTTGTAGCCTTCTAAGTAGACTTGTTTGGAGTTCTTAGATAAGAAGGAGGAGAAATAGCTGTCCATGAAGTAACACCCATGTATTTGTCATCATAGGACACAATTGATGTGTCAGTTGAGTATTAAAATGACCAAGGCAGGGCTGCTGGAGTGAATGATTCTAAATGGGAAATCGGTGGGATGGGATTCATTGCCTGAGGTAGAATCTTTCCTTAAACTGCCCTCCAAAGGTTTGGATTTATGAGAAACCACGTTGTCTCCTAGAACAGCCTTGGTGACTGAGAAATAGCTTTTCATTGGCAAGGGAGAAGAGGTGGAACAGAAGTATGGGCAACACTTGATCCGTTGTGGAGAGGTAATCCTTTGTAGCCATGTTAGGATTATTCTCTGGATGTGTTTTTCCCATCCTGAAAGCATTTTATATTGTTCCACAACTTACTGGGGAACAGAGCAGGTAGAGGTGAGTGGAGATGTGGGGGAGCAAAAAGTTCCACCAGATCTGTTTTGGTCTATATAATATTTCTAGCCATTTTTCATTTGTCTCCTCTACTAATTATTGCTTTCACTATTTTTGGTTTCTCAACCCAAATTCTGGACTTAAATTCAATTCTATTTCCTAGGACCAATATTCTGGATTCAAATCTTTAATTACAATTTTAATATCTATTTTATTACTATATTACTATTACACGTATTAATGATATGAATTCAGGGAGATTGCTGAAGTTTCTTGGTACAGCCTGACAACCCATCTCCTAGATGTCTCCTCCTCATTTCTGAACCATACACCCTCTCTTCCACTGAAGAGTGGCCATACTAACATTGCCATTGAAATTTTTTTGATCTATAATTATTCCAATTCCAAGGGCATTCAGAGACATGCAAGCAAGTGAATAAAGTTGACAGGTGTAAAAAATACAAAATGGTGGGACCCATGGTTGAGCTAAATAGTGTTGAAAAACATTGAGATATACTTTTAAATAATTGCACACTTCTATATTATATATAGCAAGTTTGTGATTCCTACATTAGAGTTATACATAGGCTAAATACTGGATACCATTGGGCCAGATTTCTCCCCAAAATGTGTTTTGTGTGGTCTGCATATTTTTCAAGAATTTGAACTAGTTACCTCCTTTTAACTGGGAGTCAATATTAAAAATTGTTCTGATTTTTTTTCTCAAGTTGGTAAGACCCAGTCCACACTTTGGCAAGAAAACAATTTGCTTGACTTTTGCTACATCTTTTGAGGGGGCATAATTTTTCAAATCCACAACTCTTTATTGGATTATACCTGGTTGTTCAACCCATTTATATTATGTGCTATTATTATACTATGGCATCTGAGTTTGCAAACTTTGATCTATAAATGTTACACATCTTTGATCCCACCCTAAATCCACAAATCCACAAACTCCTTTATGAACACATTTCATGTATATACATTAAGAATCACACATATTGAGGCGGATAGATTTTCCTCCCAGGAAGGAATATCCAAATGGGGTTTTGTGTCATCCTTGAAAACAGCCTGCTGAAAGAGAAAACAACGACAAAAAAAAAAAAAAAGGATGAACGAAAATCCTGCTTGAGGAGATTAACAAATATAATTACCAAAGGATTAATCTGACATGACATATGAAAATCTTATGTGAAGTACATTCAATATTTTGGAATAAGATACATGTTCAATTTCTTTCCCCCTCCAAACAAATTCTTTTCAAAAAGAGAATGTCTTGTTTTAAATTTTGCATGTTCAGGTTTTCTTAAAAGGATTGACTAGAAATATTCTATAACTCTTTTGAAATTATAACAAGTAGGATAGTGACGGCTCAAATCACAAGTATTTAAAAATTGCCCAGGGCATTATATTTTCTGAAAATTAGCATTTTAGAGTATATTTTGAGCTTATAATCAGATGATAATGCTTAACAACATCATAATTTAACTGAAAAAGATGTTGCCTTTTCTACTTGCACATATCTGTATCTATCTCTAGCTATGCATCTATCTATCTATCTATCATCTATCTATCTATTTCATTTTTAAAACAGTATTTCTCCAGATGTATCAGGCTGACTTTTAAAATATAGTTTTTGGGTTTCCAGCTATTTGACACAGCTAGACATAGTCAACCTTATGATGAGCCCCTAAAAATAATTTTAAAAAATCAGTAAAGCTGTAAACAATCCAAAAACCTTTTATTTTATTGCTTCTTTACTGTATTCCCCATCATCTCCCTTGTTTCCACTTTTTCTTAATAAAAATTTTACTTTTAACTCTTGAGTTTTAATATTTTAAGGAAATTTTTCATGTAATTACCTAATTAGCCCAAGAAATAGACTGTCAAATTGATGCTCTCTATCCCCTTCAATTTATCATACACAAATAAAGTAATATATTTATTATCAAGACAATAGGTTTTTCAATGCCTGTTACACCAAATATTCTGTGTTTGGAGTTACTATAATTGTTAATTAGAGATGATAGAATATTATAGGTTTAGGAATTCATTAAGAGAAGATGCATCTTCCAAATCAGATCTATTTTAAGAAATTTTTTCATCCATTTCTAATTTGGTCATAGTTTTCCCTTGGGACGAGAGTCATTGCATTGGATGCCAAGAAAGCCATCTTGTAGGAAATCAGTTACTTGTAAGACACTTGTGCAGAATGGAAAAATATTCCCTAACCACTTCCCTCCAAGATGCTGGCTGTGGAAATTATCAGTAATTCTAAGCATTTGTGCAATCACTGTTCAAAGTGACATTATCAGAGACATGGCATTGACAAGAAGAATCGTAAAGCAGCAAGGAAGATAAAGTAATTTGCAAAAGTACAGTAGGCCATCACAGTGATGCCAAAATAGCTTTAGGTGATGGAAATTATATATGTAGATCATGTCTATAGAGATAGCATACAAAGTTAAAGTATCTGGGTTATGTCAGGAGTTAATCTGACCTGTGCTTTAAAGCATCTAATGACATTGAAAAAAAAAAAGCTTTGCATTGCCATCAGGATGTAATATTCCCTTCAAGATCTTTTACTTGTTTATTTGGAGACTTTGCCTGTGTATTTTTCAATATTATCATTGAAAATTGGTATAATTAAAAAGATGCAGCAAACAGAACAGTGAATGATTTATCAGATGTGCATTCTTAGTTTCAGGACGTATTGTGTTAGAAAATATAAATATTTTACTTGCTTAGGTTTCATATTAACTTAATAGACTTTGGAGCATAGTCAATGATCTATAACTGTGCTAAACCATTTTTACATATAGAATTATATGGATTTTTAGAATTATGAAGTAGTTGTCTAAGAGAACAAATTTTAAGGATACATAATCAATAGGAAAGATCAGACCTGTATAGATGCTCAGGACAAATGGTAAATTGTAAAATCAATTCTAAATTATTTTTGACAAAAAGGAATCTTTCTTTGCAAGCATGGGGGAATTTAATCAGTTTAGCCAAATTCTCATTCTATGAAACAGTTTTTCTACATAGTGTAAAAGACATGATTTAGTAAATATTTATTTAGCTGATACGACATTTTTGGTGTTATATAAAAACACTGGAGATCGATGGACTTTCAATAAGTCATTGGGAAAAAGTTATAGAAAGACTACTTCTTAATCAAACACTGATGAGACCTCAAAAAGTATCAGAGGCATCTAAATACTGTCCTCAAGAAGGCTGGCACAAAGGTTGTTATTGCTTTTAAACGATAGAGAGAGAGAGAGAGAGATAGATAGATAGATAGATAGATAGATAGATAGATAGATAGATAGATAGAGAGACAGATGAAGAGATGATGGAGGGAGGGAGAGAGAAATGAAATCATGAATCCATCCATAATAGACCACCCTTAATTTGATTCCCTAGGACTCAGAGAATTTGCATGGATATACCCAAGGTATTAGTCTATGGTCATCTACAACATTTGAAAGTCAGGTATTTAAGACTAGAAATACAACAGAGCTTATTCGTTCATTTATTAAACACAAATATGTTAAGTTTATGCTATGAGTTGGATACTGTTCTATGTACTGGGAAAGATGGTGAAAGAGACAATATCATTGCTCTCATACAATTTGTATGTGTGTGTGTGTGTCAGTAGAGAGAAAAGATAGCATGTCGAAATGTAGAGTTTATAGCAATCCCTAATAGGATAATCAAAACATCAAAACATAGACTTTTAGGTTTCTAATAGAAAAAAAAAAAAGCAGTTCCTAGGAGATCTGGGACAGCTCACTATGGGATATCAAGGAACCATTCAGCCAGAACTGTCCATCATGAACTGATTTCCAAGAGACCCAGCCAGTCATAAATTAAAATAGACTCAGAATAAATCTCTCATAATATGAATTGCACATCTGGGAGTAACCAAGTGTGGTACACAAGTAGGTGGCCCAGACACCATGTCATCCATTAATATTAAACACATTTCTCTCTCAACTCGCATATATGGCTGCATGAGAAGGATCCTTATGACTACTTGACAGAGGAAGAAAATTGCTGAGCTCAGTTCTCAGGGAGATTGGCTTAGTATGTTGTGACCCAGAAAAACAGTTAGCTGTAAGAGTAAATCCTCCTAGGGTGTTGAACTTCAGGTCACACCTGGTTTTCCACTTGGTATGGAAAAATAAGTGGCACAAGGTAAGAATATAGATAGATGCTTGTGAAAGTCCATACTGACTGCTCAGGGCCTTTCAGGAGAGAGATGAAATGACTGAGAAATAGGAGTTCTGAGGTGTAGGTAAGGGGCTGACTGTATGGGTGTAGTCACATCTTTGTGTCACAGGTTAATATTCACCAGAGAGCTTCCAACATAGAAGAGGCACTGAACAATCAAGTTCGATTTAGCCATGTCATGTTGGTCAGCCTCTCTCATCTGTTGGCATAATAGGCAGATCAAGAGTTCAGCCATTGTAGCAGGGACGGAATCTATGTGTAGACCCCTGTACCAGGTTTGATCTGGTAGTTTTGAATACCCAACCTGCCAACATGATACCATCCTTTGAGGGAGACCAACCACCATGTACTGAGAGTGGATTTGCCTTCTCTGCCCATTGGGCCTCAGTCGGCATCTCTCTATATATTTATAGTAACTAGCAAAGTGCAACAAACAAGGCCTCAAAAGCTTATGGTGGATAAGTACAGGCCCATCAAGTATGATACTCTGAAACACTCTGCTAAGTAAGCTACCTAGATTAGCAGAGGAGCTAGCTAAAGGTGAGGGGAATCTAGAAATGATCATAGAGAAGGACTATAATAAGTATCAAATATGGCTTCAGACTAGTGCATGGGCTATATTTCATCTCACGTACCTTCCATTTGTGCAATTTTCCAGGAACATTGGAGGATTTATTTCCAGAACTTAATAAATGAAGCATGAGGATTTGAGTATTGCAAGTAGTGGAATTTAAGGATGGTACTGTACACCACCCATATTTCCTTATGGAGACTGACGCCCTTATTCCCACAGGTTCTGGGAGTAATTTTGACTGACAGTCCTTAGCCAGGGCCTCCTTCTGGGAATTTTGCTCAACTAGGGAGAGCTGACATGCCCATAACCATGCTCCTCACCTCATCCAATATTGATTGAAGAGGGGTATACATGCCTATCCCTTTTCCTCAAATTGAGATAATTCTATGAAACCTCCCAGCACCAGAGCTCCTGGTGGGATAGAGGGGTTTTCTAAGGCCTTTATTTGGACTCAATTTCCTTCATTACCTGCCACTCTCCCCCCACCCCCATGTGTTAATTCCAAAGACATTCCCCAGGAAACTTCCTACATGGAAATCTCTGTCTCAAAGTCCATTTTCTGGAGAACATGGTAAAGCACTGATCAAAAATGGCATCTCTACAAAGATATTGGGACTGAGATGGAGTGACAAGAAGGAATCAGTCTAAGAAGAACTATTTTAAAAACTATTCAGATAGCAGGATAAACTTTATTTCCTACTCTCTGTCCCAATCAAATTTCTATTTAGTGTCCTAAGAAATAAAGTTTCTAAGAAATTTGGAAGCTTATCTTGCCTACAATATTATACCCATATGAACTTGAGGCTAGAAGTAGATATTTCATTACTGCCCTACTTTAATCAATTTGAAGCAGAAAGTAAAGTGATAATTTTATCATTTAGGGATTTCAGATCATGTTTATAGAAGGATTAATCTCTTACAGGTTTATGATATATTTTGCTAAGTAGCCAATAGGAGTTATTATCTGAAGAATTTCTTCATTAGAGAGATTTTGGTGATCTAAGAGTACTTAAATGAAAATCAATATTTCTAATCTCTTTCAGAGCATTCCAGCAAAGATTCTCATAATAGAATTCAATGCAGACACATATCTGAAGTATCCACATTTTTTACAATTTGATCTTTAACTGGACACAGAGACAAAATTTTAACATAAAGTTAGGAGAACATTTATTGAGTAGAAATGATTTTATTAATATTTTTGTGTCTCTGCTAGCTATATTACAACAGCCTTATTACTGTTATCACCTTTAATTTTAGTACAGAAATTGCTATAACATCTTGGGTCTTGATAATGTGTCTACCTGAATATTAGCTACATGGGCACATAGCTGTCTTGTTTTAATCTCTACCAAACTGGCTATCTTCTTCCTATCAAAGTGGTTGTTCTCACAAGATTTTAATGTCTAGATTAGACAGACATTCTGCCTGAGCAAAACCTTTTATTACTATTTTTAAGAGATAGCACCAAGGGAATGAGTTTACACTTGAGAAGTATCAGGTTCAAAATGGATGGTTATCGATTTATTTATCTTTAAGCCTTTTTACAATTTCAGAATAATATAAACTGGGTATCACATCTGAAATGAGCTTTTGCCATAAATTGCTAGCTTTTGCTAGCAAGGTTTCATGACATAGAGAAACTGACAATATGTGTAATATGAAGCTGGTTTCCTGAATAGTGGCCTTCATTCCTTTTGACACAGACTATCTATAACTTATTATCTTCCTTCTCTCCATTCTTCATCTAAGATTTTACTTATTCCTTATTAGCAATGCTGTTCAAGGGTTATTAAGGAGTATAGCTTTATGGAAGAGTTGTCCCTAAACCAAGTGGTCACATACATTTTTTAAAAATCTAAAATTGTCTTTAATTTTAAGATAATGTAACATCAGCCAACAGTTCTTGTTCTATGAGCCCTCCTCTAGCAAAATACTCAGATTTTATTCGTTCTTTCTAATTTTCAGTTTCCAGCTATTGCCTGGAAAATTGCATTTAAAATAATGTGAAGATTATGTCTAAAGTCAAAATATATGGTTTCTTTCTGAAAGTCTTCCACAAATACTGTTCAATTTTAAAATAGCATAATACAGTTCAATTTAGTTAAGTTGCTGAGACATCTCAGACAAAAGTTGGTCTAGGTTCAGAGGCCAGCTATGAAACTCTTATCTAATCTAACAGGTAGGTAAAAATAATCAAACTCCGAGGATTCTTATATTACCTGATTCTCATGAAATGCAGTATTTCTGATTTAGAATAGCTGAATAAAACTTCTTCTTCAAAGTTTTTCAAATTAAAGACATTTGGAAACAACCAAAATTTAGTTAAGTATTATGATTAACTAATGAGTTATTCTCTCTCTTACTTCCTATCTTTCTCTTCCCCATACACACATTCTCTCTCTCTTACACACACACATGCACATACATACACTCTATATTTTTTATATAAAAACCTGCTTCTCAAATAGCAACTAATCTTTGCATACTAGGATTGGTGAAATCTTTTAGAAATAAATATACAAAAATAAAATTAATTTTGGCCTTCATGAGTGTTTGGTCTCTATTGTACTAAAAAACAATTATTTTTAATTAATTGTTAATATATTAAGATTAGTAGACTGCATATAAAATTTCAGTTTTTTGGTTCATCTAAAATACTAGATGGCTTCACAACACTGGTACATCTTTCCCACTTGGAAATCATCCAAAAGGTTGGGAATTACTGACACATTTAGACGAGGGAACATTCTCTAGATCACAGTGCTTTCATAGAACATGTGTCTCATTCTTGTTGTCCATCATGCCTATGTGGCATTTGAATTTAGGAGCCCACATGTAGATTAACCTTTCCTTGGATTTGCATCTGTCCTCAATGGACTGGATGCATTATTACATTAATTCCTTGGTCAGTGAGCCTCTTTGGAGTTTCTTCTGCTCTTTCTTCAAGAACTTAAGATGAATTCTTAAATTTCTGGCCAATTTCCTTAACCATTGCTACTGATTTTTGTTTCTTTGATTTTATAGACTAAAATCTCTTCCTACATACCTATACTTTGCATTGCATCATGCTGCTGAAAAAAAGATATTTTTATCTGTTACTTAGGAAAGCAACATTTCTTCTTTTTATATAGTTTCTTATATTTGTTACTTTGGCAGGTATTTTTATTTTATTTTATTTTTATTTATCAGTTTCCCCATTTATAATGGCTCCAGCTACTTATGATGCTGTATTTTCCTTTTGTGGCAAGCTAAATCTTCACATTGACAATTGGTAAATGATACAAGTTTGAATTTTTCCAGTCCTTCAAAGGATGGGATAACCCACAACTTCACGTTCAAAACCAATTTCTTTCCTGGTCATATCTACTTTCAATTTTTAATGTTCACTTAACCAGGAACAATACTCCTTAATAAGACCTCTCACTCATCCAATACTTTTTTTTTAATTTTTAAAAATTTTATTAATTTAACATATATACATTCTAACATTTCCCCTTTTAATCATATATTTTTAAATTCTCTTCATGTGTATAGGAATATATAGGAATACAGTATAAAATTAAAGAGATTATAATGAATTTAATGTCTCTTGAGTATGACCCAAATTTCCTCATCTTCCTGCCCCACTATTACCATACTTTATGTGAAAATAGTTTGTGTTTTAGGTTTCCACATTTTTAAAATTTTATTTATTTAGTTAGTTCATTTTTTTTCCTCATGGTTTTTAAATAAACCTTCCCTGTCATGGGTCAAGTCATACTTTTTCTGTCTGTGTGGGTTTGTATTGAGAATACAGAGAACAAACATGATTGAGTTTTATGAACCACAATTTCTATGACAGATATGTTTAATATTTTAGATAACGAGCTTTAGGGGAATCAAAGGTACTGAAAAACATGATCCAGAAATGATTTACAGATATTCTCAAATTCCAAAATTTTCTTGGTTCACAGTACCCATAGTCTTAGCAATATTTTAACAATATTTTCACAGTGCTACCAGGACAAATATACATATATTTGTTTGTTTTATTTAAGTAAAATCCAAGATACATATTAAGTATTTGTGCCCTAACAACCTATTGGTCAGTGTGTACCTTGGACCAGATTAGACACTGCCACTTTCATTTCTTGTCCCACTTTGATTTTTGCACGGTCCTTGGTTTTTGTCACAGCAACTGCCAAAAAAGCAAGGGTAGCTACATGTGTGGGTGCACGGTAGTGGGGGAGATTATATGGTAATTCAATATACTTTCAGTGTAAATTTTCTATAAATGTAAATTTAAACTTCTCTAAAAATAAAGTTTCAAAGAAAAAGCAGCTTCAAAAGATAGAATATGTTTTAATTTCATGCATTTATTCTTTGTATTTAGTTCATATCAGTGAGACCATGCAATATTTGTCCTTTTGTGTCTGGCTTATTTCACTTAGCATAATGCCTTCAAGATTCATCCATGTTATTATATGCTTCCCAATTTCTTTCTTCTTGTAGCAGTATAGTTTTGCATCATTTGTATATACCACATTTTGTTTATCTATTCATCAGTTGGACACTTGGGTTGTTTCCATCTTTTGGCATTTGTGAACAATGCTGCTATAAACATCAGTGTGCAAATATCTGTTCATATTACAGTTTTCAGTTCTTCTGGATATATTCCTAGTAGAGAAACTACTTGATCATATGGCAGTTCTATATTTAACTTCCTGAGTATAGATCATTAGGAGATAAGAGAAAGGCTGAGAAGGAGTACTGATGCTTAACATATGGAGAAGTTTTAATTAACTTGACTATAAAAGTGTGGCATGAATAGAGTTCATGGTAACGCTTATAGAGAGTAGCAGCTAGCTTATAAGTGGGATTGTGGCTTAAAAGGGTACTCTAGGGATGTAAATGTCAATTGAAAGAAAGCTAGAGAGTAAGCTAGGGACTGAATAACATAGTGACTCCAGAGGTGGATGAAAATTGTGGTTAATAGTACAAATGCAAGAACACAATAATCCACACTTGCCAATGCTCCAACATGTGTTCATCAATTACAACAAATGTACCACACTAATGAAGGATGTTGTTAATGTAGGAAAGTGTGGGGAGGGAGTGGACATATGGGGATCCCTACATTTTTTCTGTAACATTTAGATAATCTAAGTATCTTGAAAAAAAAAAAAAGATAGAGCATGGTTGAAAGGAGTGTAGTGATGCAATGTTGACACTTAACAAGCTCCAGTAGGTAGCTTGTGAAGCATCTGTCAGATGTCACTGTGATTTTACTGTGGCACTGCAGGACACTTGAACACACAGTTTGGGAACTATGGTTCTACATATTAAATGAGTACATAGTGCACATCAGGGTATCCTGTGTGGTTCTGTGAGTAATTTTGCATTTTAGATGTTTAATGAATAGAAATGTCATGACTTCTCAGCATTTTAAAGATAGATGGGCCATTAGCTATCATTAGGTAAAACCACTTCACTTGACCCATGAGGAAGCTCAGGCTCAGAGAGGGTAAAGTCTTGCCTGTCTTCATGTTTTCACTCAGATTTTCCTTTGCATTTTACTGTTATACCACTCAATGCTATTACATATAAATTGCTTTACAGTTTGGAAAATGGCATGCAGTTCCTTGGATAATGTAACTCTAATCTACTTGAGTCTAATCTCATTTCAAACATAAAAATGGATTGACTAATTAATTCCCATTGCTCATGTGTATTTTATTGAATATTTTGTTCAGTGAGAAGCACAGAATTTGCTTTAGCAAACGGTGGCACAGTTTCCCGACTACTAGATGTGCCTTGTTTCTAACATCTCCCAGTGCTAGATGTGCTGCTATGGGGCCAAGAGGACAAAACTGGTCTGGCATGTCAGGAGAGCCAGCAGCTGCTCCAGCTAACTCACCCTCACACTGTTTCCAAAGACTATTTGCTTATGACTTTCCACCTATTGCCAGGAATGATATTTTCCCTTAATCTAAATCTATCTTTTCTCTAAGGTGCACTTGAAACAATATTGATTTCATTTCCCCTCTTATGATATCATTCTCAACAGAATCTCCAGACTTTTTTAACCCCTATTATCGACATTACACACTTGGCTCCCAGAATTTGCTTAACTGATATGGTGAAACAAAGGCATAACTAAATAATTCATTTCAATTTCTTACTCTAAATTTGCAAGAAATTGATTTCAATCCACCTCCTGACTACCATTTTGTCTATGTCAATTTGCAACTCAGAGGACCATAGGGTTAGGGCTAGGGTTAGGGTTAGGGTTAGGGTTAGGGTTAGGGTTAGGATAACATACATGTTGAACTCAAATATGTGAACAAGGTTTTCAAATTCATTGCACAAAAGTCTACTTTGGGGTTGACAAACTACAGCCCTAAGGCTAAAAGAGGCCCACTGCCTGTTTTTGTATGGGCTGTAAGTTAAGAATGGTTTTATATTTTAAAATTATTACATTTTAAATAGTAATATACATATAAAGAGTAATATATTCAATTTTGCTTTTTGGTCCCCTCAGCTTAAAACATTTGTTATCTGGCCCTTTACAAAAAAAGTTTGCAAAGTTCTCCTATATTTATTCCTGCACCCATGTAATGCTGTATTTATCACTGTCGACTAAGTAAAACTACCTAAGTTAAATTAATTGCTTCAGTAATTCAACTACATTTAAATTCAGATAATCAAATTCTGTTCACTTCAAAAATATACTCATGGAGATTCTATTTCAAAACAGGTATTATGCTTTAGGTCCTGGGGTTGTAAAAATTAATAAAAGGCTCCCAATTCAATAGAATCTCCTCATTTTACTTGTAAAGTATTGCTATTATATTTCATTGTACATGTAACATTTGAACAAGTTTAGCACCTGTGGAGGATTAGAATGATTGAGGATTATTTATTGACTCTTTTTTAATATATATATTTTAAAAATTTTAAATATGTTTTAGATTACATAAATGCTACATCAAAAATATAGGGATGTAGCTCAGTGGTTGAGCACATGCTTCCCATATATATGAGGCCCTGGGTTCTTTTGTGATCAATGAGAAAGTTAGCTAAAGGCAAGAAAGTAATTTTTCTATGTCCTCAAATGTATATTCCAGTGCATATATTTGACTTCTTTTATTGCCTCCAATCAATTCACTCTAGAAATTGAACAACACCCATAGAACTTGTGTTGTAGAAAAGTATAACAATTAAGGTCAGCTGCTGTCATATTTCTAACTCTGAATACAGTAAGCCTTTTTAATGACATGTATCCAATTTTAATTTGCACATCACAGTGTAAAGTGACAAGGATGACACCTGCTAGATGAATGTCTTTATCCTTACATAACAGAAACTTGAATTCTATCATTCACAATGTAATACATAATACCTAAAGTCACTTGATGCCCTTGGTAAACAATAGGCATGCCTTAATGCTTCCCATTCAGTATTAAAAGAAGTCACCTTGTGAAATTTATGACTTTTTAAAATTCCCAAAGTATCCATTCAATTCCATAAAATAATTTTGAAAGTGTATATTTCATGGACACAAAGAAGAGTTTTGCCACTGTTAGAATGTTAGAGAGGAAAAGATTATTTAAAGAGATCCAAAAGTGTACCTAAACAGAAACATGATGCAATAATTATACTCATAAATGATTTAAAAAATTTCATTTAGTAGAACAAGGAAAATGTTAGGTGACATTTTATTGAATTCCCTTAAACTTAAATTATTTTAGATTTCTATTTCATATAATAAATGCCCCGGTATTTATGAGTCAATAGAATCATTGCTTTAGCCTTGCCTTTTACCCACAAAGGTTTTTCATCGTATGCCTGGGTCTGCCATTTCCCAGATTTGGTTTCCCTACACAGCAAAACAAACAAACAAACAACCATCCACTTTTAAATGTAAATAAAAAATAGAAAATTTCTTTTAAAATTTAATATATTCTATGATAGGTAAGTTATAATAATATCAAGTGATAATGTAGTATAGTCCTTCACAATAGCATATTCTTGATATTAACCAAATTAATTTTTAAAAATTTTATTTGGGCAACAAAAGATTCAGAATAGTAAAGCAGGGAACTAAAAATGATAAGGAGCTCATCTGTGGGAGTAGAAAGTGGAAGCTTGTAAAGGCAAATGTGGAAACAAAAAGGAAATGTTCTGATTGGCCTACATTAAGTTTTCATTTTACAGAGGGAGATCTGACACAGTGGGGAGCAGATATACATTGATCAGTATAATAGGCTTGTCCATGTTGATAAGCTGTCTCTCTTGGACCTAAACTGGTTTATCACCACAAGATGCTTATTTTCAATTCTGTTGAGTTTGTTCTATTCCTCAGAAAGCCCTTGTACCTCAGTTGTTTTTATCTTCTGGGCAATCCTTTCCCAGAAAGGGTTCCCTCTCAGCAACACCCTGTAGAGCAGTCATTTTGTATTACTTAGCACTGCATATCTTTTAAGCAACTTTATTTCTCTGGACGGCCACTTTAAACAGTTTCCACAGTTCCCTACCCCACCGCTAAGGTGGGTCTTTGCTTATCTCAAATTCTAGCTACATTTTCACTTTGTTTCTAGACTTTTTTCCTGTTTTTATCTTTTCTCTTTTAATTTAATAAGTGGTAGAAAAGCCCAAGGCCCTGTGGAGCCTGGTCACTTCAGGGGAAAGACAGACTCACAACTTCTTCTAAGGCTCACAGTCTCAGCTTTGAATTTCTTCTACGGCTCACTCTTTTTACTTTATCTGTCTTAAAATGTTAATTAACCAATCTATCAACCAGTGTTTATTAGCAATGACAAAATAGAGCTACAAACTGCTTTAAAAGAAATAAAATACTTCTATGCCCATTATTGCATTTGATTCTCTCTTAAATCTCAATGAAATATGTTAAGCATGTAATTTCACTATTATTAGCATTTTTACAGCTGGCAATATTGAAATTCAGTGGCCCCTGTCACGTAAATATTACCCTGCTAGTAAATACTTGAATTGCCACTTTGGTTTAGTTCTTATTTCAAACGCCACATCTTTTTGTTGTATTTTTCTCATTTAAATGTGCCCCCTTTTTTTATCCTCATAAATTATTTATTGAAATAAATGCCTAAAAAAACAAAAAACAAAAAATACACCACCAACAAAAGCATAGTACTCTACCAGACATTGTGGGAGAAGAAAATAAGGACAACTCTGAGACCTAGAGGTGACAAATTTATTTCTATCATGAACTAACACATTAAAAATAAGTGTTAAAAACAGATAGAACTTAGGCCTTTAAAGGAAGACACATTAGTTCATTCTGGGCTAAACAGGGGAAGGACAAGATGGGACAAAACTGGCTTTTCAATAATGGATGGGGTGTTTTATAAAAGGAGTGACAAGACCATTCTGGAAATGAGCAATAAAATGAAGAAAATAATGAGGTGATAACATGGGAACCACATGATAATGGACACAAAATGACTGGAAAGTGAGTTATCTGGTCTTAGTTTGGACAGTGTTCAAGAATTGAGCATTTGGAGTCAAATTGAACAGACTTCACTGCTTCCTAGCTTGATGAAGTAGCACAAATTATTTAAGGTTTCTGAGGTTCAGTTCCTTTATTTTAACAATGTGGGTATAGCAGACAAGCCCCAGGCTGCTGAAATGATTAAAGAAGTCATGTATGAAAGCACTTAGCAGCAAGCCTGGCAGGACAGACACACTCAGGGGGCAGCTGGAGTTAGTAGCAGTGTCCCTAGGTGTCTGGAGCCAGGATGACGATCTAATGGCATTGCTTAGAAAACATCAAAGCACCATTGTGACTATTTTCAGCTTGTGTTCCTAACAGGATGTTACTCTCTGCGTTAAAGAACAAACAAGCCGTAACAGCCGACAACACAATGCAGAGGCAGGTGGGCAGAATGTGTACTGCCCAGGGAGGAGAGAAAGAGAGCCGAGCTGCAGGTCGAAAGAAAATAAAATGAAGCCTCTCCCAGAGCAAAGAGAAACCAGAAAATATTTTTGTTAATTTTTTCCACTTTAGTATATGTTTTCATCAAGACAATTTTCAGATCTTGGACCACGACACTATTCCCTAACACAGAGCGGCACGGTCCTGAAAAGGCCAGTGACCCATGTGAGGAGAGCATCGAGCAGTTTGAGCAGTGTAGACGATTGGGGGAGAAAGGAAGAGGGACCCTGTGGAGACTCAAATCCACTAGGCCAGTCAGGGGAGGGCGTCCTGGAGCAAATCCCCGCTGGCCTGCCACTGGTCTTGTTTCAGTCCTGCTTCTCAGCACAGGAGGTGGGGAGAGGTAAGACAGCCATGAGGGACAGCCAACAATAATCATGTGATCCTATCCCAGGCGGACTTCACCGTGAGCCACGGTTTCCCTGAAAGCCAAACTCTGAACAGAACGCTGTTCCTAAGTCCAAGACATGAGGACAAAACAGACTTTGTCAGACAGTATTTGGTATTTGAGACAATAAACCCGAACCAATGTTTCAGGTTGTTCCAAGGCAAGTGACCCCAGCTGCTTATTTCCTGCTCTCTATATAGCTACTCCAGATAGACTCCAATCACCCTTCCACCCAACACAGGCACCTATATTGAGCCAAAGGTAATAACAGAGAGAAACCAGAATCCGATCAAGGGACCGCACATTTCAAACATGCACATACCTGTGTGCAGAATATTTTTTAACAAATGCCAGCAGTGGTTACTTCTGGTTGAGTGGAAATCTTTTCTGTTCATTTATGTATTACTTATGTATTTTTACAAAATGGGAAGTAGCTTTAAAGAATAAAACAGTAATTTTAGAGTGAACGTTTGGCAATTGGATTTGCAAATAAATCATACAACAAGAAAGCAATATCCAAGAGGAGAAAACTAGGGGGAAATAACAATAGGAGTCACAGTGAGAAAAAGAATGATCAGTGATTCATTTACTCAGCAGCACCTGGTATGTATCAAGTACCAAGTCAGCTGCTGGAGACACAGAAATGGAAGGCAAGAGTCACAGTAAACAAGAACCTCAGAGAGCCAGATTGAGGGAGACAAACCAGGAAAGAAATTAGTTCTACTGGGTGTATTTTTCATGGGAGATGAAAGGGCAAATGGCTAGGGGCTGACTTTGTTTCTAAATATTTAAATGGTGCCTGCTCTCCCAGGCACTGCTCTGGTGATAATACGTATACATTGAAATGGGGTGCATAGGCAACACTACCATGTACTGCTTCTTGCTTCTACTCTTGTTTGCTTCTGAAGCAGGAAGCAAAGAGGCATAAATTAGTGCAAACTCAAGTACTAGTGAAGCAAAGTGTGGTGTCTTGAACCGGCGAACCCAAAATGTACGATCATGACCTAATCCCAGAATGCTGTGACTGTGACCTCATTTGGGGAGAAAAAGAAAAAGAAAAAGTCTCTGTGGATGTAATTAAGTTAAGGATGCTGAGGTGAGGAGATCATCCTGGATTATCAGGATGGGCTCTGAATCCAATGGTGTGTCCCTATAAGAGAAAGGGGAGGCAAAATTGGGACAGATGGAAGAGAAGAAGGCAATGGGAAGATGGAGGCAGGGACCGAAGGGAAGCGGCTACAAGCCAAGGAAGGCCAAGAATTGTGGGCAACCGCCAGAAGTTGGGAAAGACATGGAAGAAATTCTCCCTCAGAGCCTCTGGAGGGAAAGTGGCCCAACTGACTCCTTGATTTTGGAACTCTGGGTGCCATAACTCTGAGAAAATACATTTCTCTTTTGTTAAGCTAAGAAGTTTGTGATAAATCTGTTAGAGCAGCCACTGGAAACCAGTGCAGGAAGAATGAAGGAAGTTTGTGGAAAAAAAATGGGCTTTGGTCTTTTGATATCATTATTTTTATCATTTTATGTGTGTTGAATGGAAAGAAAGATCTTTTTTCCCCAGAGGGTGATGGAGAAAGTAGTAAGGAAGAGACTTTATTGGCAAGAATATAATATAAAGAGAATGCTAAAGAGGGACATGTATGATTCAGTGCCGAGCTAATATTGGAGATCATAACTTTCCAGTTGCAAATCCATATGGTGGTCTTAATTTTTTCTGGCAGTTATTAGCAGTATGGGAGTCAGAGAGAAAAAAAATGTTAGGATTTCTTTGTCCTTGTGGGACAAGAATGGCAAGAAATCGAGTATGTTACTAATATGGGGTGGGGGGGGAGAAGATCACTGATGATTAACCATGAGGTCCATGTCTGTCAAGAAAAACAATGGAGGCAGAAGAGAAGCAATCGAGAAACTGAGAAAAGAGGGGAAAAAGAAATGGAGGATATCTGATGTTGGAGGGTTCAAGGAGGTTGTGGACAGAAGTGGTATCCTAGAATTTATGATATAAGAGGGAGAGCAGGTTTAGACATAGACAATTCTTCCGGGTGTTACTCAGAGTGAGTGGTGAACTTGGGAGGGGCAGTGAAGGGTGTGAACATCAGAGATGAGTCAGTCAACTGGGTTCAGGAATCAAGATCATGCCAGATTTGAAGCTTTGCTCTCTCTTAATTAAATTTGCCTGGATGTTCACTAAACATTGCACTAATTGCTCAAGGGGAAAGAAATGATATAGTAATATAAATCCCACTATATATTCAAAAAAGGATGGATTTTATTCCTTGTGTGGAAGTTAGCTAAGTAGTACCCACTTTCGTCATTCTCAAAGAGTATTTTAATGATCTATGTAAAATCCAGGTTGGAGAGCCGTCTAGGTATTGCTCTACAAGTATGGTCCCTAACCAGAGGTATCAGCATCACCTGGGGATCTGTTAGAGATGCAAATTGTTAGTCTAGACCCAAGACTTACTGAACAGAAACTGAGGGTGGGACCCAGCAATCTGTGGCTTAACGGCCTACCACGGGATCCTAATGCATGTTTGAGTCTGAGGACCACTGTTGTAGGAGTTAATTTTACTAATTCATCTAGTGCTTTTTATTTTTAATGTGTATAAAAGCACTGAAGGATTTCTCCCACTCTCTAATATCCATCTCTACCTTCAACATTTCTTTGAAGGCATCAACAGCCATTCTAACACTACTATTTTAACATCCTGCATTTCCAGCTGAGTGCTTCCATATGACAGATTCAGTTTCTCTTAACTTTTATGGATTGAACTGTTTACTATAAGATAAATGGAGCAAGAGAGAGTGAGGCAAAATAAATAAAACACATTAAAGAATGCACTCAACTTGGAATACGCAAAATGCTTTTTGGGTGAGCATGTTTGCACTGCAGCCTGCTAACATTCATGGGGATAGAAGATGCTATGCACTCCGCATGCAGTGCTTGCTAAGTGTACATGTTGGAAGTAGTATCCTCTGGTAGGGGAAATACATATGTGTGTGATGGATGTGCAGTATATAGTGTAAGGTAATATATTTTAATATAAACCTATCTTTAAAATATTTTGGATACAAACGGCATAATGATGAGCCAGGGCTAGGAATTCTGAGTTAAACAGGATACTTTATTTGAATATTTATTGTTTGACCTGGGTGGGGGCAGAAATGCACTTGTGATTTCCTAACCCATATCTTAATGGCAAGAACCAAATATTCAGGTTACCTCTACCTCTGAATTTTCAGTTTGAAATTTTGCCTTTTGAGCATTAACTAGTATTATTTTCCTGTTACCTATGCATGCTCTATATCTAATACTGCAAACTCATTGATTAGAAAAATTTATTATAATTTGAAAAGGAACATACTGAAATTATCACTGTTATTCTGTATGAAGAAAGGCTTTCTAAATGTATTAATATTTAAGGGGAAATCTCTAACCAGCTCCAGAAAATACTGTGCTTTCAGTTATTATAATAGCCTGAGTCTGAGTGTATAGATACACACACACACTCTCAAATTGCATTCTAGAGATAGAAAATCAGGATGCCTTCTATCTAGAACATGCAACCTCTGACAAGCTAATTAATATTATGAATATATTAAAACTAGACTTTACTGTCCATTTTTTTCTTTTAAGTATGATTTATCTATATTATCATAAAACTACATTTCCTGTTAAAATCATTTAATAATCAGAATGCTTTCTCATTCCAACCATTCTCCTTTGTTATTCTGTTATTATAACTAAAGAAGCAATATTCATATTACACATTTCCTTTTAATAGAAATGTTGCAAAAGCTGTTTGTTTTTTTAGAATTTGGTGCTCTTCCCACCTCCATATATGCCTTTTACTATTTGCCAATATTTTCTTAAAACTTCCTCTCTTAGAACATAACATTCACTTGTTTACTAATCTTTCTTTTTCTGCTAAATGCTTGAAAAATAACCTTTATTCTTATGCCTGGGAGGAATCTGAGTGTATAAAATTTTCTTTTAAAAAGATTTAATTTTTATTTATCCACCCTCCCCCCACTCACCACTTGCTTGCTTTCTGCTCTCTGTCCATTTGCTGCACGTTCTTCTGTGTCTGCTTGTCTCCCTTTGTTGGGTCATCTTGTTGTGCCAGCTCTCTGTGGGCACGGCCAGCTTGCCTTCATAAGGAGGCCCTGGGAAGAGAACCCAGGGCCTCCCATGTAGTAGACGGGAGCCCAATTGGTTGAGCCACATCCGCTTCCATATAAAATTTGTTATAAGGACTACTGTATTCATTCAGTCAGAAATGAGACCTTGTGATTTATTTTGAGTACTTAAAGTATGAATATAAGTAAACATTATGTGTTTATGCATGTGCTTGTGTTTATATGAGGGAGGCAAGGGGAGACAAAGGAGGGGAAGGAAAAGTAGCTTGCATTTTTTATTTTTGGTATTGCCTAAGAGAATAAAACATATTTCAAAAGATCATATAAAAAATAAGAATTTTTAAATTTGGTCTATTATCATGAAATAATAAATCTCAGAGTCAAACACAGAGTCAAATTTCATGACGTTATGCATTTCAGGTGGTCCTAGGCCCATGGTAAACTATTCTACAAGTGAGAAGCCAGGAGACAGTTGGCATTTTCTGTATGGACATATTCCATGCTGCATGCTTTCCCCAGGAAAAAATGTTGCACCCAGCTGAACATCCTTGTGGTGAAAAGTTGATTGTTTCTGAACAAGTCAATTTGCAAATCTGTAACCAGGCAGAATAAAAATAAACCCTTTTCTCAAATGTGTGAATCCTTAATAGTGAGGGTTGTGTTTTCTAAAGATATGGTTGACATTGTCAGCACCCTGGGAGAATCCCAGCCCTAGGAAATTTGAGGCAGTCATTATTAGACTGGGTTCAGCCTACGGATCACAAACTGGCAGAGAGCCTGAGCTCTCTGAGGAGGGACACCAGTGTCCCTCCGTTATTTCCTTAAGCTGGTGGGAAAGATTTCAGCTCTTCAGCAATTTCTCTTCCAGACCAGCTTTTCCCAAGATAAATCTGAGCTAGCACCATATGCTTCAAGCACCCAAAAACGGTTTCTGAATTATTACAGCATGGGGTACTCTAGCCCAGAAAAGTCAAGCCACTTAGACACTGTAATTATAATAGCAGACGGAATTTGTGAAAGCAGTGGTTGGGATTTCACAATCCTTTGTCAGACAACCCTTGTCCACAGAGAGAAGGAATCCTTGGGAATTTCCCTGACACAGGAGAAAATGTTGCCTATGTCCTTCAGTTACTTTGAAATCCTAATCCTGGTTGAGTGACTGGTTCTGAGATGATGTTGTGCATGCTTGGGGTGTAGAGAAGTCATGTTTCCTTAAAGTATTTTTCATTCTAAAACCACAGTGTGACTATAATTGACAGCTACTCTGTGAGATGCTGGTCATATAAAGGTGTTTAAGATACAGTACTTGACCTTGGAGAGTTCTAATGAGTTAAGTAGACATCCCATCAAAAGAAAAAGTAAAAGAAAACAACTATACAATCGTACACAGGTATAGTTACAGAGATTCATATAGGGTTAGACAGGATCACAAAAGAGGAACATCTAACTCACTCTAGATTTTCATGAAAGAATACCTGAAAGAAAATTGATTTGAATCTTACAAGTGGTGTAGCACTTCAGAAAATGAAGAATAGGAAAATGGATGGACACTCTTAGGAGAGAGCACAGTATAAAAACAGAGGCATAGAAGTGAAAGGAAAAGAACCTGATATATGAAGAGGATGGTAAATGGTTAGATTTCTATTTATTTACTTTTGCATAAAATATTCAGGAAGGAATGGGAAAAATAATTCAGAATATGCAGACAAGAGATAGCTAAAAGAGCCTTTTATTTGCTTATTATTCCATTCATTCATTGTGGTGGATTAACAATGGCGACATGTTCTTCAATATTCCTCTCCTCGAGAAGCAGAATCCCCTCCCCTTGAGTCTGGGTTGGTGCTTACACTTATGTGATCAATAAAATGTGGTGAGAGTGACCTTCTTGGGCCTGGGGCTGAGGTGAGCCTTCCCCACAGAGCCCTGCTCAAATTACAGTTTGTGAGTGAACTAAGTTAAGTTTTAAGCCACCAAACTTTGAGGTTATTTGTTATGCACCAATATAATTAACTGGAACAACCAGTAAGTATTTATTGGGTGCTTACCCTAAGCTTAACAGTTTTATGTTGTGGTGGTTAGACTTTAATCTTAAGGCAAATATACCAAAAGGATTTCAGCTGTGGAGCTATCTCCTATCCAGTAGTAATGGCTGTCTGTGTTGGTGTTGGGTTCGAGACTGAACATGAAAATAATACAGAGATCAATTAATGAGAACTATCAGAGGGAGGCAAAATAATTGTGGTAGCATATGTAGTTATTATTTTCCAAGTCTGCTGCAGTAAATAATAAGCTATGACAGGTGTTTTTTTTAATAACTTATTTTGGCAGCTAAATTTAGGATGGAAAAGGGAAGTAAAACTAGTGTTTGGGAGGCCAGCCAAGAAGCTATTACCAGGTTCCAGAACAAAGAAAAAGAGGGACAGAACACGGACACTGGGGAAAGAACAGAAAGGACACAAATCTTATGAAGAGGGTGATGTTGAGTGTTATACCTATGAATCTTTAGCAGGCTGCTGTGTGGTTTGTCATGACTTTTTGTGAAACTGAGGCACAGTCAGCCAGATGGCAGATGATAAAGAAATATACAATTTGGGATCTAAGGGTCTAGGGGCATACAGCTAAATGTCAGATGACATGTTCAAGCCTGATGTGCAGGATGAGGTTTCGTCTAAAGAGGTAGAATAGGTTATCACAGCCTATGAATAAAGGAAAGTCACCAGAAAGAGACTATGGATGGAAAAGAGGTGAGAAGAAGATCAGGACCTGGTAAATGCTAACACTTATAGGAAGAATCAGAAGAACTAAATTTAAATGGAGAAAGAATGGTTTCCTATGAATGATTCTTCTAGTCTGGGCCAGACTTGGCTGATCTCAATGGATCTCACTCAGGTGATACTGCTCATGGGTCTTTGGCAACCAGTGGTTAGGGCATCTTTCCATGTCATCTCACATCATCCAACTACCCATTACTGGCTTGTTTATGTGAAATTCATAGGAAAGTAAATGCAGGCATGCCCAAAGACTCTTTAAACCCTATCTCAGGGCATGTGCAACATCCTTTCTGTAGAATTGTATTAACCAAAGTAAGATACTGCCCCAATTAAAGGGCTGGAGAAAGAGAACCACCACTTGATGGGAGGCAATGTACCGTTGTTGCAATGTACCATGCAACCAGCAGAGTTCTTAGAATTCTGGTTACCTGCCCTTTATGGACAAAAAGGCCTTAAGTAATTATTCCAGCACAGGCCTTGTATCATGTTGGGAAAAAAGGGCATGAAGCATGGTGACAACTGCCCTTTAAATCTACAGGACTGTAAAGTGAAAACTTCTCTTTCCTCTTTCCAGAAGGCAGCAGAAGAAGCATGGTCCTTAGTAGAAATCTAAGCCTTTTTTTAGGGCCTCATTTGACTCAATATATTCACCTTTAAAATACATCTTCAGAAAACTTCCTGTTTCAAGTAATGGCAGGGCTAGATTATTGGGATAATCCTTCTTGTTGAAAACAACTTGAAAAAGCTGGATAAAATTTTACAAAACATCACACAGACAGCAAAGAAGTATGGAATTACTAGGCCCAAAGTGAAGGAATAATGAAAACACAATTTTCTCCTAAAGGGATTTGAATTCCTGGAAGAGGCCTCCTGAGAAGGACCAAAAGGAAAGTCCAGAACTGACCTAATTGGGAAAGTCTAATAGGATTCCTTCTCCTTCATAAACCAAGACCCTGAAGAGTTTACCCTTAAGGAAAGGGTGAAGGGGAAGTGGCAGAGCCTGGATAGAATTACAGCCTTATATTGAATTGTCTGTATCAAGCCTTGAAGTTAATGTAGTAATGGGCATTCTCTTTGAAAAACTGTCAAATTAGTCTTAAATGCAGTTGTTCTGTTTTTGTTTTTTTTCAAATAGAGTTCCATTGCATTATTAATGATAACAAGGTACTTATGCAAGCTAGATTCTATGAGGGAGAACAAGCAAAAAAGGCAGAAAACAAAACCAGAAATACAGCAAAAGGCAAAGACGTCACATATCAGAGTAATCAGAGTCTCACTATACAATGAGTGTGCTAATGATAGTTTAGTAACTGAACGAACAACTTGAAGATTTCTGCTGAGGGGAGGGAACTGTAAAAAGTGACATAGCAGCCTTGAGAAGAGGAAAACAAATAACTTTTTTGGAAATACAAGGTACATAACAGAAAATAAAAACTCAGTGAATGGACTTAACAAAATACGAAGGGCAGCTAAAGAGATAACATAATATATCGTTAAGGTAGGTTTGACAGGGTTATCTAGTGCTCAGTCCAGAACCCAAAGGAAGAACATACATGAGAGAGATCAGTAACTACGGCAGATATTGTGTTAAGGTCTAGCAAAATATAATTAGAGCTTCACTAGGAGAGGAGAGACTATGGCATAGGGGATATAGCTGAAGAGAGAGTGGTTGAGAATTTTTCAGGACTGGAAGACACTGATTTTTTGGATTCAAGAAGATCATGAATCCCATGCAGGAGAATCAGAAAAGAAATCCACAACCAAATGCATTACACTGAAACCTCAGAAAAATAAAGAGTAAGGGAACAATCTTAAAAGAGGCCCATAAAGGTGGTGGGGAAAAGAAATGTTATCTTCATAGGAACAAGAGTTAGTCATCTAACACTTAGATGACTTTTTAACAGCAACAAAGTAAGAGGCAATAAAGGAATAATCTCTTTAATGTCCTGAAAGTGAATGGTTACAACCTGGAGAACATTTCATGAGTGATGGTGAAAAAAGGACATTTTCAGACAAAGTGTGAGAGAAGGTCATCATGGCAGACTTCAACTAAATAAATTCTAAAGAATGTACTTCAGACAAAAGGAAAGTGACCCCCGTCTTGTCTGAGGTGTAAGAAGAAATAAAGAGCAAAAAAAAATTGGGAAAATGTGGAAAAAATATATGTTCTGGACTTGGTGATCTCCTGTCAGACTTCGATCAACTTTTTGTAAATAAAGAGATAGTAAATATTTCAGGCTTTTGTGGCAGTTTGAGCTGATTTTATGAATCCCAAAAAGAAAAGGATTATGTTTGTAAAGTAATCTATTCTTCTGGGTATAATACTCTTCAATTTCACTGAATTCAGTTGAGGGGCCTTTGATTAGATTACCTGATAAGATTGCTTTAGGACTTTTGATTAGACTACATCAGCAAGGCAAGACTCAGTTTGAGCTCAGCTCAAATGCTGTTCAACTCAACTCTTCTCAACTCAGGTTAAGCACAGCACACTGAAAGAAACAGGGGAAAAACCCCAACATATATGATTCTGTAATTTGAGAGAGAGGACTATAGGAAACAGAAGCCCCTGAGAGGCTCAAAAACCTATGGCACAAAAAGAAACAAGCCCTGTGCCTGACTGCTCATAGCTGAGCTCCAAGAGATGGTAGATTCTGGAGGAGAAGGCAGAGACCTCCACTGAGATTGGCTGCCATCTTGCTTCCCCATGTGGCAACAATGCCAGGATCAGCAGGAACTGACTTTGGTGAGAAAACACCTCTGCTGATAACTCAGTTTGGACATTTCATGACCTTGTAACTGTAAACTTTTACCCACAAACCTATTATAAAAGCCAGCAGATTTCTGGTCGTTTGCATTGGCAGCACTTCTGGCAAACTAAAACAGTTTTGCAGGCCTTATGGATTTTTTTTTTGTTGAAAATTCTGTTTGTGGTATAAAAATAGCCATGGACAATATGTAAAAGAAGACAGCCTGGCTGTGTTCCAATAAAACTTTACTTACAGAAACGGAATTTAACTTGATTTGGACTGTGGGCCCTAGTTTGCACATCTCTTACTTAAGTGGACTTCTAGCACTGTCAGGGAGCTCATGTGGATAGCCTCCGTACTTAAGAATAGGAAACAAAGGACTAAACAAGCTCACTTGTTTTCTACTGTCATAGGTTAACGTATGCAGATATGCAGAATATCCATATATTAAGCCCATACACTGTCCCCTCCCTCTACAATCTCAAGACCTGGGCCTTCTTCAGTCATCAAAAAAAGCCTCCATTTATGTGCAATCAACTCTTCTGATTGCAGGAAATATTCAACAACTGGGACACAACTAGAATGTGCTTTCGGAAACACAAATCCAACAGTTCCATTTCTGTGTTTGCCTTTTCAAGTGCTCCTCAGCCTGATAATAAAGCCTTAATTCCTCACAGTAACTTGAGGGCCCTTTGGATCTGACTTTTGCCCTTCCTCTCTAGCCACTAACTCATCTGAGCTCATCTTACATCTTACAACTTACAGCAAGGTCTCCTGAGCGCCTTGTGCTGGTCGCTGTGGCTGTGTGGTTTTTACACGTCTGTTTTTCTGTTCCACTGCCTTTCTAGTTGGTAAGTCCTAGTCTTTCCACACTCAGCGTAGGCAAGCTTCTTTCAGTTCTCTGCTGGTCTGCAGCAGAGCTAACTCCTCAGGTTGTCCTTGTTTGACTTTCTTCCACATGAAACTGTCGTTTCCTTGAGGAGGTCTTATCTCTGGGTCTCAAAATGGTGCACAATGGACACTCAAGCGTCTGCAAGGGTGTGTGTGTTTAAATGGAGTATTGGATGAAGAAAAAAATTTGGGTAACCTGTAGTTTATCATAGCCTCAATCTTAATCAAAATCATCTATTAATCAAGTAATTCATAAATATCTATTGTGCATGATTATAAAGAGGTCAAATTAATCAAAACATTATTGTATGGTAATTATGGTGTTACTCTTTTAGCAATTTAACTGATCACTGGAGTAATTTAAGTTATCTGTAATACTTAAATAGTTTTTAATTTGGATGAATGTGTGGAAATAATGGCAATGGATAAAAAGAAAATATGTATGTGTATATATTTTTTCTACCAAGCCCATAATCTGAAGCAATTTCAATATTTCAGTAGATGACAAGTAATATCCGTATATTACTAATTTGTGACTGCTTAGGTTAGCAGTTCTTTTAGTTAAAATAGTTTGACTTTTAATTTTGAAACATAATACTAAAAGTTAGCATTTACACATTCTACATCTTACTTAGATTTTCAGTGTACCACCTAAGTAACCTTTAATAAGTCTTGCATTGGGCAAATAGCAATTTATTTATGCTGCTTGCATTTTTAGTGCTTCATTTGCTCATTGATTTAAAGAACACTATAGAACTGCTGGTAAGATGGTATTTTCCCTTAATTCTTTTAAAAATAATTGGTTTTAAAACAGTTTTAAAATATTTTTCCTTAATCTTTTTGTTAATAACTGATTTTCAACTATAATGTGTTTGTAAGATTACTGCATCATTTTCTTTTATTGCTTATTTCAGTAATGCCTAACATTTTCATGTAATATGGACTTAATTTAATATTGACTAGTGTGAAATGAAATCATTTGCTGTTCATGTGAATGTCACCTATATTTTCTTAAATGTTTCATTAGAATTTAACAATATTTAATAGGCATTTAAAAACAAACTGGGGGAAGCAAATGTGGCTCAGGTGACTGGGCTCCTGCCTACCACATGGGAGGTCACTGGTTTGGATCCCAGTGCCTCCTAAAGAAGACAGTGAGCTGACTTGATGGGTAGGTGGGGCAAGCTGATGCAACGGGATGATGCAACAAGAGATGTGAGGAGGAAAAACATGAGAGACACAACAAAGCAGGGAGCAGAGGTGGTTCAAGTGATTAGGCACCTCCCTCCCACATCAGAGGTCCAGGGTTCAGCTCCTGGTACCTCCTAAAAGGAAACAAGATGATGAATAGACACAGCAAGTGCAAACAACAAGAGGGGTGGAGAGAAGTAAATAAATAAAGTAAATCTTTAAAAAACAAAACTACAAACTGGTACCATCTTAGCTCCCTTAGTTCCATTAGAATTCTATGCTTATGTTTCTGAATTACAATGATGAGCCTGACTTTCTCACCACCACCTATGGTGGAAAAGTTCTTTTAAGTACACCTATGATGTTTAGGCTAATGTGTCAACTTGGCCAGGTAACTGTACCCAGTCAATTGGTCAAGCAAGCACTGGGCTAACTATAATACAAAGGCATTTGTGAGTTTACTGCATAGATAGCTGATAACATCTACATCAATCAGGAAGATTGCCATCAACAATGAGTGATGCTTTATCTAATCAGTTGAATGCCTTAAAAGGGGAAGTGATTTCAGCATTTAAAGAGAGTTTCCCAGCTCTTCATTGGACAGCGAAGGTCTCCTGAGAACACATCAAAGATCTTCACTGGGGTCCCTGGTTTGCAGCCTGCCTGTGGAATCTGGACTTATGCATCCCCACAGTCATGTGAGAGACTTACATAAAATCTCATACTATTTACAGATATCATCTGTTGATTCTGTTTCCCTAGAGAACCCTGACTAATACAATATCCAAGGAAATTAAAATAAAAAAACTCTAAAATTATTTGTTTTTACCCCTGATATTTAAGATGATACAATTGATGCTTAGACTATAACATATTGAGAGAATTTTTAAAAAATCTTGCTGAAAGATTTTTCCCCTTTTGGGCAAATGTTTTTGAGGATGGATAGGATATCAAGTCACTGTTAATACTGGTTTAATCAGTTTACCTGATTAGTTAGAAGGGAGGAGAGCCCTGAAACAATAGATAAGAAAATAAGTGAGATTTTATAGTTAGGGAAATTTTGATTGCATGAGATGTTGTTAAGGGCAACGGGCTCAGCAAAGTTTTGGTAAGACACTGCACTGCAGAACCATGAGTTGTGAAAAAAAAAACCTCAAAAAAAAAAACCTTAAAAAGTCAGGTGAAAGAGGTTAAAGGTCTTTAAATAGTCATTTTATGTGGTTTTATTAAGGAACTCACTTATCTGAGCCTTATAATTAAATAAGAAAGGTTGGCAAGATTGTTAGTTAATTTTTAATTTTAAAATCTTGTGTAATTAAGGGATATCAAGGAGGGTATATAAAGGGCTAATGTTCAGTATTTTGACTGATTTCCTACTTTATCAGTGCAGTCAGATGCCAGATATATAAAAGACCAGGACTTTTTGTGACTTGCCTTGAGGTACATGGTAAATGCAGCATGCTCCCATGAAAAATCACATTTTGTTTTTCATTGTTGAATCAGAATTATCATTCTCATCATTTAATGAATGAAATGTATGTTCTACTCATCTTATTCTGATTATGCAGAGTTATACATTAGACTATATTGTTGGAGTTAATTAACATAGTTTTTGGCCCATATCATAGTACAGGGATGTCCTTAGTAAATGCTTATATGGAAAGAATCAAGGAGTTACTGGTAATTAGGAGATGATGGCATTGATATTGGTGGTTACCCCAAAGACTTAGCTGTGAATGTCTGAGATAAAATTGAGCCAACACAAAAATGAAAATACTAATAGTTGGCAAATACATTGAAAAAATGAAGACTCTCAGTTCTTGCTATATTTTTGTACAAATATATACAAGTATATATTTTGTACAAATATATACAAGCATATATTTAACAATTTAACACCATGAGAGAAAAGCTTAACATTTTTATAATCTATGTGAAGAAATAAATATCCTATATAAAATTCTGTCATATGTGTACCAGAAAACATAAACAAGAACAAAGGCATCATTGCTTCATTATTCATAATAACATAATCATAAAAACCTAACGTACATCCATTGGAACATTGGATGAATCCATTGTGGTATGTTGGCAAATGGAATACAATATAGCAGTCAGAATGAATTGTTTACTTCTAAAATGTAGATAATTTCAAAAACAAAATGTTGTGTAAAAGCAAGGTGTATATTGTTACATATAGAAAAACAATATTTAAATAAAAGTAAAAAAAAAAATCCTGAAAACACAACTGCATTTTTTTTGATATATAGCAATGTAATAAAAGTATAAAATACTTATTTGAGATTGTTAGAGTTTTAATATATACAGGAACAGTACCTGTAGATTTTGACATACTCTCTGGCACCACACTCTACAGTCAAAAGTAAGGCCCTGGGGATTCTTCAGGCATTAAAACAACATCCCTTTATGTGCAATGAGTTCCTAGTAGTGGTTA
This sequence comes from Dasypus novemcinctus, assembly GCF_030445035.2. Classification (NCBI taxonomy): domain Eukaryota; kingdom Metazoa; phylum Chordata; class Mammalia; order Cingulata; family Dasypodidae; genus Dasypus; species Dasypus novemcinctus. Next base: position 119,676,036 of record NC_080679.1, on the reverse strand, counting down.
TATATGAAGAGGGAATTTAGGGAATGGTATTGGGGGGTAGAAGAAAAGGGACTTTGTACCTATAATGTTTAATTTCTTTAAAAAAACATGACAACACAATTATTCCCTGGTTTTAAGACATAATGAAACTAGATGTTCATTATAATACTTTATTTTTGCCTGTAAGTCTGAAATATTGCACAATAAGATTTAAAACCTCAACCTCAACAACGACAACAATGAAGTCTTTAAAGAAAGGTATGGAATTAGAGAAGATAAGGGATTTATCCTTTCCTGCAGAGGTCAGTTCACAAAACACAAACTGTAGCCTGGGTGGGGTGAATGGAAACCGGTGGTGCACAATTCACAGCAACATCTCTCCTTAATTGCTTCCTGCAGTGTATTTGGAACCCATATTATTAAAATACTCTTGAACTGAAGGCTGAGATTCAGTTTGAGAAATGGCAGACTAAATTTTACTTGTTAGAGTTTTAAATTGACTTGCTCTCCCTGAATAGTAAGGATTCAACTACTCTTCCTAATGTGGATAGAAATAGAATTTTAACAAAAGGGTAGGCATTTTCTGCATTACAGAGTAGAGAGAAGTTGATTAATAGGAAAAAATCCTTCCTTCACCATTGCTTTATGACTCTTTCCACGGCAGTTAGATGGGCAGAACTGGTAAGCCTCAAATATCTTTAAAATTACTAAGATTATGAGAGATTCAAGAACAATGTAGAATCCCTAATTACATTTTAATTAAAAATGTAGGTGATACACATGCAAATATGATAGATAGATAGATAGATAGATAGATAGATAGATAGATAGATAGATAGATAGATAGATAGATAGATAGATAGATATGGAGGACAACCAGCAAGATGGTAGCAGAGTAAGGAGCTCCTAGAGTCAGCTCCTGCTACAGGGCAGTTAGTAAGCACCCAGAGCTTTCAGAAGCTAGCTGAAGTACCTGATTGGGGGCTCCAGCAGACCAGAAGTGCATCCTGCAACATCCTTGAAGGAATGGAAGGAGGAGACTGCCTGTCTGCAGCGAAGACTCGTAAGTAGAGTGCTCCATGCCACGGAGGTTGGTGCTCATCCTCCATTGGTGGCATAAGCTGCCTTGGGAGCTGTTCTGTGGCTGGAATTGAAAGCTCCACTTCCCAAAACCAAGGGAGGAAGAGAGGGTTGGGCACCGACTTCAGCTACTGATGAGTAAATTCAGCAGGCTAAAGTATAATCCTGAGAATAGCTAAAGTTCAAGCCTGTCCAAGCCAGAAAGAGGTCAGTAGCCACCATCTTAACTCTGAACCCGGCACAAGGGGAAGTGGGGTGGACTGAAAATCACAGTGCTGGTGGGGACCAGCTTCTTTCCATCCAGGCCAGAAGACAGCTCTAGCCTAGGCCCCAGCCCCACCTCCAGCAGGGAGGAAGCTGAGGAGACCTGTGCCAGCCTTTCTGGGATAATACTGGCCAAACTGCAGAGGCTGGTGATTACCCTACTTTGGATATTATTCTGTGACTGAAGTTGGAAGCTCCATTTCCCAAAAACAGGGGAGGAAGAGATGATTGGCCACAGACTTCAGCTACTGACTACTAAATTTGGCTGCCTAAAGTATAACCCTAAGAAAAGTTTGAACCTGTCCAAGTCAAAGATGCCAGTAGCTGCCATTTTGACTCCACCCCCAGCCTGAGGAGAAGCTGGACTGACCGAAAATCACAGTGACAGTAGGAACTGGTTTCTTTCACCAAGATCAGCCTGCAGCTCTAGCCTAGGCCGCAGCCCCTCCTCTGGCGAGGAGGAGGCTGGCAGGCCCTGCACCGGCCTATACAGGTGACTGCAGGTACTTTTGACTGGCACAGACTGAACATTTGCAAGTCTACAGGGGCAGCAGTGCTAATCTTGGACCCACACTGCATATATTGCTGCCCACACCTGCAGCTCCATCTCTGCCCCAGGCAGGGGAGAGAGGGGTGTGAAGCTTCATCAGTCTCTCTGGGCAACTACAGTCTAGGCATGCATGACTTGAATTATTCCACACAGATTTGATTCTGTCCCTACCCTTGGCAAAGGAGAAAGTTGGGAGAAGCTTCATTGGTCCCTGGGGCAATGAGAGCAACTTGAGCCTCTACAGCTTATAGCACCAACTACATCCTTGGCTTTTACTGCACAACTAGCAAGGGAGAAAGGGCAGAAAGTTTTAATTAACTTTACTTTCAAACTGTGGAAATGTATAGAATGAGTGGTAACATACAGTGAGTAACAACTAGTTTATAAATGGGTATGTGGCTGAAAATGGTAGTCTAGGTATGTAAATGCCAATTGATAGAATGCTAAAGAATAATCTAGGACATGAATAGCATGGTGAACCAAGAGGTGGATGAGAATTGTGTTTGATGGTACAGATGCAAGAGTGTCCTTTGTGAGCTAGAGCAAATGTACATCACTATTGCAGGATGGTGGGAATGTGGAGAAGCATGGAAAAAATACAGCTGGCATGGCCTATGGACTGTGGTTAGCAGTAATAAGAAAATATACTTGCATCTATGCCAAAGATGGACTGTGTTGATAATGGGGCTGTATTGAAAATGTGTGCCAAATGTACACTATGGATGTGGTAACCATCAGATGATATTATCTTATCTGTAACAAATGTTCCACCACAGTGTCATATGTTGACAGAGGGGTGTTGTTTGGGAATTCTGCAATGTGCATGATTGCTTTATAAATTTACAGCTTCTGTCAAAAAATATATTTTAAAAATAATAATAGTGTGAATTGAGGCAATATACACCATATGTAAGGACTATAATTAGTAGTAAGATTTTGACAATATTCTTTCAGAATTTGTAACAAACGTTTCACAACAATGCAAAGTATTGGAGGGTTGATGTATGGGACCCCTGTATGGTGTTATGCCTGTTTGCTTTGTAAGTTCACAAGTTTTACTATACACTAAACAGGTCACATAAAGTGACTTCTCTCCATCTCCATTATCCCCACCCTAATCCAAGGCACAATCATCTCCCTCACTTGGACAAATTCCATCACCTCCTAAATGATCTACAAGTGTCCACTCTTGCTTCCCACCTATCTGTAACCATTTTTTATGTCCCAGCTACCTATATGATAATTAAATCAAAATTTGTCTTGCTTTACAAGGTGAATTCTATGGAGTAGGGGACATTTTTTTTTTTCCTTCCTCAGAGCCTTGCAATTGCCATCCTCCCTCACATGTCCTAAATTCTGGGAAGTGATTTTACATATATGGTTATGTAACTATTTTCAACATCAGCAACACCTTTGGAATAACCTCATAGCTCTCAAATGTATCTATTTTAATTTGGGCAGCACTGTTTTAGACAAAATTGTTCTGTTATGTGTGTTTAAAGAATTGCATTCCTTGAGGCTTAAAGGCACTGACCTTCTCTCCAGTCTTTATGGAGATATTGCCAAAGTATAAATATGCACTAACTTGATTTTGACCCCTTTCCCTTGATTTTACCTGTTTTATAGTGAAGGAACACCAGCAAGTATGAAAAAAGCTGCATTTCAGCAGTAAAGGGGAAGGAAATTACTACATACTGAATAACTCCTGTGTGCTGCACCTATTAGTTTTCATTTAATTTGAACATAATCTGTGTTGTTAAATATATTTTTGAATCACTCTACTTCATAGATGAAACTGATGTTACAAGAGATTCAATAATTTTCCAAGACATCACAGCAGGTTAAAAGATCCAATACTCCAGTTTAAATCTCTGATTCCAAACTCCCTGCCCCCTCTTTATAGGCTATGCTCTCTCAAATTGGGGGAGGCCAAGATTTATTCATTATCAGACTTATTCAATGCCAGGACTGTAAACTGAATGAGGTTGACTTCCCTCCAACATCCTACTTTATTGTTGGTGGGATTAGAGAAACAGTTTCGTCCAACTTCAAGCAGGCCCTAACATGGTGATTCTATACCATATCAATGCATGAAAATGGACAAGGAAATTTTGAAATCACAACTTCTCAGTGTAGAATTCAGGTTTCAGCACTTTTAAAGCTCTTCAGGGGATTCCATAGTATAGCTAAGTTCGCAAAGCCTGGCTCAGATGCCTTCTTGGGGGATGGATCGCTAAATCTATAAATTTGATGTACAAATGAATGTTAAATTTTGGACAAACAATAATTATTCTTTAATGTGGGAGACAGAATCAGGAAGTTTGCACTATTTCTATCAAAAGCTGTAAAAAATATATAAAAATTAGAATTAGAATTTCTCTTTTATGTGTTTCATGCCCATTCATTATTAATAAATCCCTGTACCACCCCCACCAGGATAACTAGAAAATGTTAGACACTTTAAAGGCTGTTCATAGGAGAGTATGCCTTTTTGTTGTTCTTGTGTAATTCCCACATTCCCTCTGAGGTGTGTGGTGTGTATACATTTAAGCAAAGTGTTAATTCAATAATAGCACCAGAATACAATTTTCTGAAAAGAAGAGATCCCTAATATGCTAACAAAGAAGTCAGACTAGCAGCAGTCAGTGTAACAGGGGTGAATGTACTACAGGCTGCTGTTTCAAGGGCACAGGTGAATTTAAAGCTGCTATACTCATATCTACACAGAGCCCAAATCACTCAAGGCAACAGAGTAAAGAATGGCTTCTATGAATAAAATATAAGCCCAGATTGTTTCTTTTAAGAAAAAAGACATATCTATGCTAAATCATAAAATCTCTTTCCAGGACTGTTCCCAATAGCGATGCTACTTGTCTGCTTGGCTTAGTCTGATTGTCATCCTCTTCACTGGGGCTCTCATTCAGATAACTATCAGTTGATATATGTGCTTAAAAAACAGCTGAGAAAGGAGGCATGGATGTGTGCTTATTCCTTTTCCAATCTGTGACTCATTTCTGTCCTTTCTTCAACCTACTACTAAATTCTACATTTTTCTCTATTCTCAGTATTTCCTCTCTCTTTCCTCTCTCTTCCATGTCCACTATTGTTACTCACCTTTGGGCTGCACATCTCTCAGGTGCACAACCAGACAATTCTTCCTTGCTCTTCTGGTTCCTTCTAGGACTTCACTCTCTGGTCCCTGTATCAGTGTCACTGCCAGTGACAAGTCATCCTCTGTCCATTGGAGAAAATCTTATGGAACCTTCTGCAGATTCTTAGCTTATGGGCCAGGGATCATCCTCCCTTCTCAATGTCTCAATGTTTAAACAAAGGTGACCAGACCTTAGGAACCATGCTACTTCTCACAGATGCCTCAAGCATCCCCACACCCCCTGCTTATCTTAACAGAACTGGGCGCTAACTGGATGGGAGGCTGAGGAGGATGAAGAAGGAAGGAGCAAGGAGTATTGATGAAAAAGGACTTGAACAATAGTTAAAGAGGAAGAATAAGGGAAATGTAGGCAGAAGCAAAGAAGATTAAAATTTAAAAAAAAGAAAAATGAGAAAAGAATTTTCTGTTGCTGACTCTAAAGGCAAGGACATTTATGAATTCCTAAGATAAGTGTTTAATTGGCAAGCAGACAATTGCATAAACATTGATTCATTAATTTCTATTTAAGAAGAGAAAATAGACATTTAATTGCAAAGTGAGAAGAGTAACCCTTTGTCCTTTATAAATATTAATCTCCAAAATACTTAGGAAATTATTCCCATTGATTTGGCAGATTTGTTCTTGAATATGTGGAAAATTTTATGCCTGAAGCCAAATAAACATTTTTATTAGGTGAAGGCTAACTGCAATGATAAATGAATTTAAGAAAATTCTAAGTTATTTAATATGATTTTTAAAAATTTATAACTGAGGGAAGCAAAAGAGAGGCATCCAGTAAGTATCAACAACTGTGAATGCAAAACACATTCAGGTAACAAATTAGTATTTCTAGTCTTATCTTTATAGTTATGATTTCTGGAGTAAATGAAACCATATGTTGTAAAAAAGGTCTATATATTTTCCTTTAAATAATTGTATACCGTTCCCTGTTTGATAGCCAGTACAATGTTAATTGGTGGGTTAGCATAATAAACATGTGCCATCAATGATCATTAACATTATTTTACCCCATTGTTAGAATTCAGGGACAAAACATCAGCATGATGTTTTATTGTAATTTATCATATCCGACTTAGCTTATATGACTCAACATGGTAGTAAATAATTTATTACTCTCTGGAAAGAGTGTGCATGAGTACCGGGTACTAATTCTTGACCATGTATTTGCTCTGAACTTTGATAGAAAATTGTAGTGTCATCTAGTTCTTGTTAGTTTAGTTTAAAAATTACAATACAGGAATGTACTTAATGACTGAAATATACAATTGACTTCTGCATGCTTTTTAAGGACCAGGGTATATTAGAAATAAGAACTAACGTTTGCATAACTGACAAACATAGTCCTAAACAAAAAGAGATGTGTAATGCCACATTTACATGAAGTATGATCTCTTATCACCACATTATGTATTTCTCATTACACCTCTTATAGCCTGTGGGGTTTCATTGTTTTTGTTTTAGAGCATCCATATTTTAACACAATTGATTGCTGGGATAAAAAAATCTACCTACCATGGCTTTAAGTTCATATCTATTCCATTTAAATCTGGACACTATATAAGTATATAGACTAGCTTTTTAATAAACATTGCATTAAATACAGGGAAGGGGTTTAATAAGTTGAAGGTTGGCTGCCTATTTTCTGCTAAATATTTTATATCCTATTTTCATTAGATTCACAAAATAATATTAGGTTAGTGTGATTGTTATGCTCACTTATGAAATGAGAAGGAAAGAATTGAGCCTAAGTAATGTGCCTGAGTTCACCAACATGCAATTTAAGAGACCACAGTTAGAACTTGGATCTGTTTAATGTCTAAGCCTGCATATCCAGCCACTATGGTAAACTGAAAAGAGGCAGAGTTGATCTATTTCCAACAAAAGCCCAGAAATAATGATCTTTTACTTAGCCTTTGCAAGGGTAGTGAAGATAAAATTGTGATTTCTGTAAGGGAAATACTAAACAGTCTGGGGGATACCCATTACTATCTTCACAGATCCCCTAGATTTCCAGACCTAATGGGAAACCCTGTTTTAAACATCCCTTAATTGCTGGGATAGTTTATTTTCTTTGGATTCAAATACCAAATGTTAAATCACAAAATAAGAATACTATTATTATTGTCCCTTATTTGCTAAATTTTTGAGAAATGCAAAAAGCCATCTCGAGAAAGAAGAATGAATTTGGAGTACAAACACATCCTGGTCTTGAAACTTATATAAAGGTACAGTAATCAAACAGCATGGCATTGGCCTAAGGGCAGACATATAGACCAATGTAATCAAACTGAGAGTCCAGAAATCAACCCTCACTTTTATGGCCAATTGGTTTTGGCCAAGTGCACAAAGACCACTCAATTGGGAAAGATAGTTCCTTCAACAAATGGTGCTGGGAAAACTGGATCCATTTTCAAAAAGAAGGAGGACTCCTATACCACACAATATACAAAAATCAACTCAAAATGGAGTTCAAAGGTCTAAATATAAGAGCCAGAACTATCAAACTCCTAGATGAAAATGTGGGAAAGCATCTTCAGGACCTTGTGTTAGGTGATGGTTTCTTTGACTTTTCACCCAAAGCACAAGGAACAAAAGGAACAACAACAACAACAAAAAAAGATAAATGGGACTTCATCAAAATTTAAAAAAATGTTGTGCCTCATAGTACTTTATCATGAAAGTAATGCAACAACCTACATAATGAGAGAAAATATTTGATACCATAGACCTAGTAAAGGATTAATATACAGAATATATAAATAAATCCATCAAATTAACAACAAAAAGACAAGCACTCCAATTTTTAAAATGTACAAAATGCTTGAGTGGATGTCTCTTCAGAGAAGATATACAAATGGCCAGAAAGTACATGAAAAGATGTTAAAAATCATTAGCCATCAGGAAAATGCAAATCAAAACCACAAAGAGGGAAGCAGATGTGGCTCAAGCTATTGGGCTCCCGTCTACCATATGGAAGTTCCAGGGTTCAATTCATGGGACCTCCTGGTGAAGACAAACTGGCCTGCATGGTGAGCTGGCCTGAGTAGAGTGCTGACCCACACAGGAGTGCTGGCCTGTGCAGGAGTGCTGGCCCATGTGGCAAGCTGGCCCAAGCGGAGAGCTAGCTCAGCAAGTTGATACAACAAAAAGAGGCACAGAGGAGAGACAATAAGAGATGCAATAGACCAGGGAGCTGAGTTGGCACAAAAGATTGAGGACCTCTCTCCCACTCTGGAAGGTCCCAAGTGCCACCTAAAAAAAGGAAAAAACAAAACCACAAAGACAAAGAGAAATCCATTAGAATAGCTACTGTTTTTTTTAAAAAGCAGAAAATAGCTGGTTTTGGAGAGGATGCTGATAAAGAGGACCATTCATTCATTGCTGGTGGTAATTTAAGACGGAATAGCCACTGTGGAAGACAGTTTGGTGGTTCCTGAGGAAGCTAAGTTTAGAGCTACCATATGACCCTGGAATTCCAATACTAGACAAATATCCGAAAGAATTGAAAGCAGGGACTTGAACAGATATTTCTGCACCTATGTTTATAGTGGCATTATTCACAATTGCCAAAAGATGGAAGCAACTGAATTGTTCATCAACAGATAATGGATAAACAAAATGTGGTATATACATACAGTGGGATATTATTCAGCCATAAAAAAGAATAAAATCCTGATACATGAGACATCATGGATGAAACTTGCAGACATCATGTTGAATGAAATAAGCCAGACACAAAAGGACAGATATTACAGAATCTCACTGATTTTAAATAATTAGGCAAAATCTTAGCATCAGAACCTAAACAATAGATTAGCAGGGGATGCAGCAGAGATAGGGAATGGGCAATTAAGGCTTAAAATTACAGGATTCCTATTTGAAATGATAGAAATATTGTGGCAATGGATAGTGGTGATGATAGAACAACATCGTGAATGTAATTAACAGCACTGAAATATGTATCTGGAAGTGAGTAAGAGGGGAACTCTGAGATTGCATATATGAGCACCAAACAAAAATCTTTTAAAAAATCCATGGAAAAACATTGTACAAACAGTGAAACTTAAGTTAAAAATGGACTCTAGTTAATGGCACACTTATAAATATGTGCTATCATCGATTGTAATAAATGTTTCCCACCAATGCAAGGTGCTAATAACAGGATGGCATATGAGAATCCTGGCTTTTTTGGATGATTTTTCTGTAAACCTACAACTTCTCTAATAAAAAAGAAGAAAAGAATCATTCAGCATTGTTATTTTGTTCCTTTATTCATTTTCATATTTCTAGTGCCTAACAGCACTGAGCAGACAGTATCCAGTAATTACCTGTTGAGGAAATCACAGACATTAGGAACAGGTGGCCATTTGGAAACCATTTGGTTAGTGCCATATGCTATTCACTTTAAGTTCGTCACAATCTTGTTGTTACTGTTTGTTTTAAGTTTCCTGTAACTTTTAATTTTCAAAATTTGACAGACAGTATTATAATTTTAAACCAATTGTGCCATCTAATGGGCCTCCAAAACCACATTAGATCCCAGACATATTTCTTATTTGATAATTATATGGTTTTAATAAGTGCTTTAGTCCTTTTAATGATTTTATTTGCATTTTCCTCATAATTTGCATGTCCTTGACTGCAACCTCTAGCAATGAAACAATATATAAATATGGAGAAATAAATGCATGTATCATTATGTATAAAGTGTATACATTTACTTGCATGAGTGGGGCAAAAAATTGCAACTGGTATATATATTAAACATGTGTTCAGTCCTAATATGCATGTATTCTCTAACATGATTGACAAATATAAGACATTTATATACACAAATTAATGGATTCTTATTTGTGATGTATTCAATAGAATAGATTAATGTAAAGAATTTATGTCTTAAGTGCTAATTATTTAATGTTTACCTTAGGCAATAATATGCAACTTGCCAAGTCACATAATTTAGAATGATGGTACATGTAAGTGCTTTCTTGTTTGTTAATGTACCATTGCAATTAAGTAATACTCTGAGTTAGATACTGAGTCCTCTGCAAGTTAACAGGCAATACCTGTGCAAATTTGATGTTAACATGACCTAAGATTGAAAGTTTATTCCTTAAAAATCTCAGCTATATTAATTTGATTAGTGTAATGTTTTTTCTTTTGGTGACTATGTTTTAAAGAAATGAGGTATAACCAGATGGTGTAATTAGAAAGTATACTGAAGAGCCGAACAAAAAGGAAAATGAGTACACATTTTTACTCTGCCAATTTTCAAATTCCAATAAAATCAGAAAAAAAAAGGAGCACAAAGTGTGGTGGGTATAAACAAGAGGGAAAAGGGGAGGGAGGGAGAGAAAGTGGGAAGGAGGCAGGAGGAGAAGAGAGGGAGACAGAATTGGAAGGAGGCAGGAGGAGAAGAGAGACAAAAAGAGGTACAACTGGAAAGAGAGGCGATGCAAAACACATGTTTTCAAAATGAGAAATGGAAAAATGAAAAGAGTATTATCTTGTGAGGAATCCCTGAAACTTAGAAAGAGGATGAAAAAGAACTCTGAGAAAAAATTGAACATAAAATAACCAGAAACCAAACATTTTGTGGTGTAAGATGCCCTGTTAAGGTTGTAGCCGACAAGAAGGCCTCCACCAGCAGAGTAGATGGCTACTAAACATGAGAAAGGCCATTGGGTTATTCATCAGGACGACTATTGGAGCAGATGGCCCCTCCTCCCTCATTCTTTCCCATTTTATATGCAGCCACTGTTAGTAGAGAGAGCTTGAGTTAAATTTTTAATTTCCAATTGAAATAAGATAATTAGAAAACTCAACTGATGGGTTGAATGGATACAACTGTAAGGAAGCTAGTGACCTCAAAAATGAAATTTTTTCCTGGAATTCAGCAAGGAAATATGTAACATAGTTATGTGCAATTAATGTTGCAAAAATATTATTAATATTAAATTAAACCAGAGAATGTCAACATGGGGAGTAACTGGTGAAAGTGGGGAAGGTAGGGTACAAGGAAGGTGAACATACACAATTGCTGTTTTCTAAAGAGATACTTACTGAAATTATCCTAAAAAATATATAGTACAAACATTTATGTTAAACATTTGTAGGTAAGTTAGACATATAGTTATAGTGCTTCAAGTTAGAAAAATAATAGAAAAGAGAAAAAGTCAGGAAAATACAACAAAAGAAAGCCAAAGTAGGTAGGAAATATAAAATCAGACATCAGGAAAAAGAGTATATTAATAACCTCTTTTGCACCAGTTATTTACCTTCTCAGACCTACCTGTCCTTCTCTCAGTGACTTGTGTGATGAACTGCACTTCATGAACTCTGACCATCATGTGCAGGTGTGACCTTACAGCACCTCACCTCAATGCCCTTGCCTTGTGCCTTACTAGACATTCTGTACCCAGTGCTTTGCCTCTCACATAAAGTGTGGGAAACAAAGATTCTTTGTTCAGTGCCCACCTATGTGCAACCAAAATGTGTATGTGGAGGGAGGGGTGGGAATTAACTCCCCATTAGCCATATTCTTGATTAGTGAGCAACGGAAGTTGGTGAATAATGTGTCACCCCTTCTCCTTGAGCATAATTGTTCTGAGACACAGTTATACAGCTTCTGGGGAACTGGTACTGGGAGAATAATAACAGGTCTACTCTGTGATGACCCCTTTTCATTTCTGATTCTGTATATTTTTTAAAACATTTTTTTTTTATTATCCTGGATTTATATCACTCAACTTAAATCTATAACCTCATGTTTTAAAATGATACCAACTGTGATAGTTAGGCTAATGTGTCAATTTGGCCAGGCAATGTTGTACAGTTGTTTGGTCAAGCAAGCACTGGGCTAATAGTAATATAAAGCATTTCATGGACTTTAATAATCTGTGAGTTAATTGCATAGATGACTGGTTACATCTACAATCAACTAAGGAGATTGCCATCAGCAATGAGTGACATTTCATCCAACCAGTTGAAGGCCTTAAAAGGAAAAGTGATTTTGGCATTCAGGAAGAGAATTCCCATCTCTATTTCAGACAGTCAGCATCTCCTGGGAACTCATAGAGGACCTTCATCTTGGTACCTGGTTTGCAATCTGTCCTATGAAATTTGGATTTGTGCATCCCCACAGTCATGTGAGACAATTTTACAAAATCTCATACTATTTACAGATAGCCCCTGCCCATTCTGTTTCCTTACAAAACATTGACTAATGTACCAACTTAGCTTCAATACCATATATGTTCTCTGCTCCCCATTTCTCTCTCTTTTCCCTCTTTCTGTTGTTTTTGTCCAATTTATCTCTTTATATTTCATATCCATTATTAGGGAAATATGCCTTTTTCTTGTTCAATTGTATTCTGATTCTTACAGGAATTAAATAGAAGAGTTGTATATTGAGGATACAGTAATAATGGGTTTTGTATTTACCATTTTAGTTGCCCTTACTAAAGATCTTAATTTCTTCAAACACTCTAAGCCATTCTCTCCTGTCTTTTACTTTCACCCTGCAGAACTCCTTTTGGTAATTCTTGTAAAGCAGGTCTTTTGTTGACAAACTTTCTCAGTTTCTGTTTATCTGTGACTATTTTGGAGTTTTTGGAGTTTTGCAAGATAAAGAATTTTTTGACTGGCAGTTTTTCTCCTTTGGTATGTTAAATATATCATACCATTGCCTTCTATCTTCCATGGTTTCTAATGAGAAATCAGCTCTTAGTCTTATTGAGGATCTCTTATATGTGACAAATCACTTTTCTCATGCTGCTTTCAGAATCCTCTCTTTATCTTTGTCATTTGACATTCTGATTAGTATGTATCTCAGATTAGATCTATTAGGATTTAGTATGTTCAGAGTTATGTTGAGCTTGGGCATATATTTATATCTTTCATAAGAGTTGGGAATTTTTTGACCATTATTTCTTCAAATATTTTTTCTGCCCCTTTTCCCTTCTTTCTCCTTCTGGACACCCCCTGGTATGTTTGTTTTGTGTTTCATGCTGCCACTGCACTCAAATCCCTGAGACAAATTCTTCTTTCTGGTCATGTATTGGCTTCTTAATATCCTTCAGTTTTACATGCACATATAATTTTTTCATCTCCCTGAATTGATTCAGGGTTGAATTGATTTCAACTTCTTTGATTAGTTGTTCCAAGTTCAGTGTTTACTTTGACGTTGTAATTTGTTCCCTCAAGTGAGCTATATATTCCTTTTTCTTAGTATGGCTTGTAGTTTGTTGCTGAGGGACATCTGATTACCTTCATGAGTTAACTCTGAAGCTCAGTTTTTCCCACTTGAGTAAGGTTTTATTATTGATTGTCTTTGTAGTCAGGCTCTTCTTTGACACTTGGTCCAACTATTATTTAGAGTAGCCCATGTTTCACTGTCCAGATTTTCTCAGCTCTTCTTCATCTTATTCGTGGCTTGGGTATGCAGGAAAATTTTGAAGATTGCAGTTTTTGTGCAATTGTTTCACCTCCAGTAGAGAGCTTCCTTTCCTGTGCTCCTTTTCTTGGAATCTTGATCGGATCTGTTTGTTTCTGTGAAGCATTTTCTCCTCAGTTCATATGATTTGTTTAAATTCTCTCCCTCAGTCATTCTTTCCTTTGCCTTACACCGTTCAGTTCTGGGGGATCTATCCTCTTCTAGGAGTTCATTTTACCACCACCAGCCCTTTTTTTTTTTCTGTGAGGCCTTTCTGCCTCCACCCAGGGGATCCAGATGGGGGTCAATCAAGAAGGGTGGGGAGATCCAGAAATGTCCATTTTGCTGTTAGGTCATCCAGCCAATAGGAACTGGGTTGAGTGCTTCTTGCCAGCAATTCTGCTGTGGTCTGTCTCTTTCTCTTTTTATTCACCCCCATCCCCTGGGGGCCCTTTTGTATGCAGAATGAAGCACAGCTCAGCAGCATGTGCTCCACCCTGGTTGTCTGAGGACTTGGGCCCTTGCGCCTGAAATGTGTCGGCTTCCATCTTGCTGCTCAGAGGGGGTCTAGAGTCTGCACCCACGGCTGGAGACATCGAGCTGTATTTTCTCAGTGCACGACCAAAATGGGGGGTGTTCAGACTGGAAATTTCCTACCTGTTTTTGGAGATAGTTTTTCTTTTCTTTAATTCAACATTCATAGAGTCCTTCTCCAATTTCTATCATCCACCAAAGTTCTGAGCAAGTGGGATATGTCCTTTTATTAGCTGATTCTAGGGGGAGATTTTTCCAGGGGGATATCTTATTTTGCCATATTGATGACATCCCCTCATAAATATGGGAAAGAAATAATTATCAAATCTGACCTTTCTATTCCTCTAACATGCTGTTTTCATTATTATCACAGGCACGCTGGTAGGTTGAATAATGCACCTCAATTTACATATTTTCTTAATATTAATCCACATCCCATGGTGGGAACCTATTATAGATAGGCTCTCTTGAAGATATTATTTTTGTTTAAGGTGTGGCTTAACTGAATCTTGGTGGGCCTTGATCCAGATTATCAGAAACTTTATAAAGTTACAGGGAGGAAAGTGAAACTGGAAGTCAGCAGACCTGGAAGAAAGGAAAGGCCATCTGCATGTAATGTGTGGCAGGACATAAGTCAAAGAAGGCTAAGGATCAGTGAGTACCAGAAAGCATTGCCGTGCTGATGCCTTGATTTTGCACTTCTCTTCATCTCAAAACTGTGATGCAATAAATTCCCATTGTTCAAGTCAATCTATCATCTGGTATTTGTCATAACAGCCTGGAAAAGTAAGATAGGCTCTTGGCACTTTATTTATCACTAATATTTTTCCCAGCTCTCAACTGGGATTATCACAGTACTTATTCAAGTGGTCACTGGAAAGATTAATTTATGTAAAGTACTTGTAAGAGTGCCTGGCACGTTTTTAGAACTACATATTATCTGTGTGTAAAATACTGCTTAAAATTCATTATTGGATACCATTTTAACCTTGCCCCTCTCCATTAATGGGTAACAGTTTGCCTCTGCAAAGAAAAACTCGAAATTATCAGTTGCAAAAGCCATTTGGATTATTTTGGCATGATCAAAAAAGGGAGTCATTTTCATGTGCACTTATTTATGAATTTTTAATATAAAATAGACAAAATACAAATGTATTCCCAGAAGCTCCTGCAGAAGCCATATGCTTCATAATTATTAATGCCTAAAAAGGAGGAAAGGGGGAAATCTCTATGTTTATTTTTCCATTATTTTCAATGAGGTTATATTAATGATTTTTGATATATGTCAATATTATTAATTGTGGTAATTAATAGCCTTGTATCTGCCATGGTTGGTGATAAGCCAAATTGAATTTTAAGATTCTTGAAAGAGTCTCTAAAGTAACCAAAAAGCCCCTGGTTGGTTGTTTTAAGGAAAGAGGTCACAAGGAATTTTTCATTAATTTTGATATGCAACAAGATCAATTGTGTCCTAAAAAAGACAATGGAATTTCTTATTATGAATAGATTACATCTGTTCTCACAAATGAGGTGGACATCAACTCCATACATTATGGGACATTTTTCTAATGTTAAAGAGTTTGAGGACTCTATCACTCTTTTCTCAGATTGTTATTAGTAGAAGATGAACATTCCTATACAGGACTAATAATAATCCAGGATTAAGTCAGGAGAAAGAGATTCCAGGAGAGCATGAGAGAAGATGAATCCTGTTAGAATAATGCAAAGAACTGTGAATGATTTCCCAAAGACTGATATGCTATTAAACTCTGAGGAATTGTAGAGATGGGGGTGTTGCCAGAAAGCTCATAAATTCTATTTATTTATCTATCTATCTATTGGTTAGTAGCTAGCAATGTGCTAGACATATAGGAGTTGACAAAACAAATAATGCTTCTTGCCTTTGTGTAACTTACAACTAAATTTAGGATAAGGATTACAAAAATAAAGTATGCTCATATCATTCCCATGCTTTAAAGAGGAAACCACTGATTTTAGAAACTCTAGTGAAATAATATCTACTTTGGGAAATTAAATGTATATTAGTCATATCTCTTTTGGTTACAAGTATAAGAAACCCAGCTCAAAAAAATGGCTTAAGCAGGATCAGTAACTGAAAACATTCACTGATAGAACTGACTTCTGGCATGTGGGGCTCCCTACATTTTCAGTTTCTCAGGAAACTTTTCCATCTCCTGGCTCCTTTTTTATGGTTTGACTTTTTTTTTTTTCTTCTCAGATCTCTAACAGACTCAACTTTTCTCCAAATTCAATTGAAATTGAATCTATTTCTCTTTTTTTTTTCCAATAAATTTCTGAGGTTACTTCTGATTGGCTCTGAATGGCATGTTAATCTATGAACCATTATCATAGATGGTGGATAGAAAGTTTGGTCCATCAGACCAGAATCTCATGCATTCTACTGAAGTTGGCAATAAGCCGAGCTCTCCCTAGACTACACACGCTGATGGTGATGGAGCCTAAGTCCATTAGGAAATTAGGAAACTCTTATTAGAGAAAGGGAGAGTGGATGCTACATATGCAAACAACAAATGTCCATTATAATATTTACCAAATTGTTTGTGAGAATACAGAAGACAAAAGAAGGAAATTCCCTTATATTTGCATGATTTTAAGAACATGACACCTCAAGTAGACTTTTCTTTTTTCTTCTTCCTTTCCTTTACTAATTTCTTTCCTGCTTTTTCTTTTCCTCCCTCCTTCCCTTCCTACCTTCCTCACTCCCTCCCTCTCTCCCTTCCTTCCCCTTCCCTCCCTACCTGCCTTTCCCCTTTCCTCCTCCCTCTCCTCCTACCTCCCTTCCTCTCTCTCTCCCCCTTCCCCCATCCCTTCTTCCCTTCCTTCCTTCCTTCCTTCTCCCTCTTTTTCCTGTTGTTACCACTGTAGATATAGCAATCAGTGGAATAACTGACAATACAAGATCTCCTCTCTACATATCAATGAATTTCTGCTAGAAATATAATGCACTGGGAGAATATTTGGGAATCATGAGTCTGAGGCAATGTGCCTGCAGAATTTCCTACATGAATCCAAGGGCACAGCTAAGGTTTCTAAAATGTGGAGAGTGTAGGACAGCATAGAGGTTCATGACTAGAGAGGCTAGGGCTTCAAATATTTCTAGTTAGGTGACCTTAAAACATTTACCTACTTACCAAATCCTCAGTTTCCCCATCTGAAAAAAATGACGATGCCAGTAGAACCAATCTCATCGGTGGCTCTTATTTAATTGAGATAATAAATGAAAATTGCTTAGCTCAGTGCTTAGCATGTATCAAACACTCAGTAAAGGTTAGGTTATTCAAACAAATACTTGGAAAGGACAGAAAAGAGAGTGAGAATTCATTTGCAAAGCAAAGGGAAAGCTACTGAAGGGATAAAATGAAACCTGAGGATTGAAGCAGAGTGTGAGACCGCCACTTTTACTAGCAGACAACTGCAAAAGCAGCTACAGCTGTAGCAGAATTTTTATGACTCCTGGGACTGATCTGCAGAGCTTTGTCCTGAGGCTTAAAGTGGCAGCTTGTGTTAAGATGGATATTGTGCTTACTTACTCATTCATCAAATGTTTATTGAGCACCTACAACAAGTGCTGGGAATGAGGAGTGAACAAGACAGACAAAATCCCTGCTCTCAAAACTAAGGCACACAGCAAACATCTCAAGGTAACATCTTGAACAAAAATGGCTATATGAAATATGAGCTGAGTGATAATACCATTGGGTAGATTTATATTTTGTAAAGCATGAGTTTATGCTCTTACTTTAAACAAATAGATGCTGACAGATTAAGGAAAGACTGTGATTAACAGAATTTTAGGTGAGTGAAAGTTCAACATGAACCAAAAATGTGACCGGGCTACTAAACGAGTTGGTTCTATCTTCAGATGATTACACAGGTATTTATGTTCATCAGGAAGTATTCTCTGTGCATCAAGACAGTTAAATTCTGTAAGAGAGCTGCATTTTGAAACTGGCAGTGACACATCAGAGAATGTTCTGGTGAGGACACAAAATGGCAAAGGAATTTGAACTGTGGGAGGAAAAGTATCAGGATTTGTGGATATTTAAACTAGTAAAGCAAAAATTAAGACCCAGGATGGGAATAGTTGTAGAAGGGAGGTACTTCATTTAAATATTTGAAGAACTGTCTTGTAGAAAATACTGCTGACTTTTTCTGTGCTGCTCCAGATGACAGACATCAGACAAGGAAGATTTCAGAGGTGACTTCTTTGCTTACATAATGGAAGAGGCTACTACCTGAGCAGTGGATGCTGGGAAGTATGTTTCCTACTATTGTAAGACCCCAAATCAGTCTTGATTTCAACTCAAAACCTGTAGAAGAAAGGTTGATAATTAGCATTTCCCAAAAAGGAAGAGAGTGTTCTCTGATGTTGTCACCTCTGGCTACGGGGATTTTTCAAGGTCTGAGTTATTTCTTGTGGCACGTCATGGAGAAGTCTGCCCACACAAAGCCCTGACGAGACAAAATGGGAAATAGCCTAAGCCATCTAGAACAGGTAGAGATTAGAGGGAATTGCAGCAGTGTGAAGAGCCAGAATTTCAAGACCAAATCATTCTTAGCCCCTTCTCCTCTTTGCACTGCTTATTTGCTGCTTTGTTAAAAAAAAAAAAGAGAGAAAGAGAAAGAAAAAACAAGATTATGAGTCCAAGTAATAATTTTCACCCAAACCCAGACCCATACTAGACATGGCAGTAGGGTCTAGTTCACATTTTCTCAGAGATGTTGGGACATGGTGGCACTTTATGAGGGATTGGCCTGAATGAACTTAAAATTCCTGTTCAACACCTAAATTCTGTGACTCAATTTATATCCATTATCTATTGATCAATGAAATTGCTCTCCGTAAAGGAGAAGTTCTTTAAAGTCATATAGTGAATAATTTGCCATATCCTTGCTGCTTTGTTGTTCCCCATCATATTAAAATTTAAAAGCTCTATCCCTTCCATAGACAGATAAATTCACCTAGTAAAAAGGGCAACCCATACCTTCTTAGCAAGTCACTGAGCTCCAATTGCCTCATCTGATAACTGGACCTGCTACATCTGCCTTACAGACATTCGTAGGTTTGCTAGGATGGTTATTTGAATTATTGATTATGGAAAAGCAAGAAAATTGAAAATACTTAGTCAAATGCAAATTTTTATTTTTATAATCCCTCCTTTCCACCATTGAAATGTATTTTCCTTCTCATGTATAATAAATAAAAGTTTAGCCTTTTTGCTCCTGAAACTATTCCCATCGCAGGCATGCTTTGTGTCAATGAGTAAATTCACACTTAACAAGGATGAAGAGGTTGAGGTTATACTGCTGGTAGCAGAGGGATTCTGGGCATGTTTTCTTTTAGCAGGTCATGCCTAAGGGAGTCAAGAAAGGGGTGAGAAGCTCCATCAGCTTCAATTCTAAATCTCTTTCCAGAAATCAGTGTTGGTAGAAAAAGTTTAAAGAAACAAAAACTTAAAAAAACAAAACAAAACTTGATAGTTGATGATGGGGTTATTCTCTTTTAGACTTAAATTGGAAAAATGAAACTTGTGAGCAAAACGATGCTTATTTCCAACAGGTTTTCATTTGTGGACACACTATTAGATGCAGTAGTGGTTCCATACAAGTTGTTGGATACAAGTTGTTTTAGGCAATTTGGTTGCTGATTAAAAGGACCAAGGCTAATTTAATAATGAGCAGGCCACAAATCTGGCATGACTACGAGTTGATGTCCCGATTTTGGCTACTTCTGTTCTGTCTCCTGCTCAGCCTCCTTTTACATCTCAGTCTCCCACATTTTTGGTATTTTGAGGGGAGAGGATTTGTAGCATTGAACTCAACGTTGCCCTTGTCCTTAAAATCCATTGGCTGATGATTACCGTGGTCACTCAGAGATACATATTTTTCAGACCATGGATGCAAAAGTATCTCAGTGACAACCTGGGTCTGCTCTACTCATTCAGTTCCCCCACGCTACAGTGTCCTTGACTTGCATGTCCTTTCTCTGGATTGTAGCCTCTGCCTTCTCCCCTCCAGTTCCTGCTGCTTTATCATCTTCAACTCTGGGGATCTTTAACTTTTGCTTATGTTAATAGCTGCCAGGTTCTTTCTCATTATATTTTAGTTCAGAATCCAGAAAGAATCTTAGAGACAAGTATATAATTTTATATTTTATTTAATTAATTTCGAAATTAGTTAATTTGATGATATTTTATCATGCAAAATTGATTTCATCACAAAGTAAATGCAGGCACTGTTGATTTATAAAATGATACAATGGTCTAAAAATGATGGCACAGTTAATGATCATGTTGAGTAAAAAAAGTTCACGTAAAAATACATAGAGTATGACATTAACTCTATCTCTATCTGTATTTATTTACATGTAGATGGATTTTTAAAAAATGAAGAACAGTACTATATACTGCCTAGGGATTCATCCTTATTCAGTAAAAAAATAAAGAAATTCAAGGGGAATGACATGTAGGATCATAATGAGGAATTAAGAAGCAAGAGAAATTTGACTTTTGGCAATAATTTATTTATTAAGCTGGGTAGGAGATATGGCCATTTATTGTAGAATTCCTTATAGTTTCCACATGTCTTAACTGTTGCTTGATGAATTAATTTTTAAAAGAGCGAGTCTGATATGCCACATTTTTAGTATTATAGTAACACCACCCTACATTTCTTATATGACAGGAAAGGACAAACAAAAGCAAATATGTATGAGTAAAAATTAAACATTAAAATATTATATTTTGAGCAAATTTTCCCTTCTGCACTTTTGTTGCAGCAAGATGCAGTTAGGCCACTAGTCTAGAGATGGTGTTGCGGGGGAGGGCAAATTATACCAGTTGTACTAATAATTACAAAGAAATACCTTTAAACAACTATTGGACAACTGTCTGAAAATATATATATTTAGACAATTTCCTCCTCAAATATCCATTTTATTTTTCAGGTTGACTATCAAAATATAAACCTGAGAGAATAGTAGAACTTCAAGTTTGAAAGGTAGCCTAAAGTTACCTGTTCAAGTGGTTAATTATTTTCTACAAAACACTTTGTCAAAGAAATTGAGTTCATCCATCACTGAAAAAATAAGTCACTTTCTTCCCAAAAGTCATTGGTAAGTTATTTGGAATCCTGTTATACGTATTAGTTTTAGTAAGTATCAAAAACAAGAAAAAATTTTCCAATGATAGTCCTTGGAGTATGTTTTATTCGTTTTACTTCTGTGCTGAGTCGCACAGCTCTACAGCATATGAAAAATAGATTAAAACCAGGAAAGGCCTATGGAAATCAAGAGAATAATGGAAAACTCAGGCTTCAGGGGTCTGAAGTATTCAAGGCATTAGTATTTCGAATGATCGTTCTGTTTTAGTTAAAGCTAGAGTCATTCAAAGAAAACAAGCTGAATGAGAAATGGCAGACAAAGCAGACCAATAGCATGGTTTTATTTCAAACATCACAAAAATAAATAGCAGTATTATTGTTAAAGGAGAATGGACAATTCAGAAGGAATGCTGAAATAAAACAAGATAATGTGAGCGAAGAAATACATTAAATAGTTGGAAGATAAACCCATCACATTTTGAAAAGAAATTATATATAGCAGGTATGATACATATTTCTAAAAAAGATGAGACATGAAACTATTATAGATGAAATTTCAAATCAAGGAAGTGAATTTTAACTTCAATCACATGGTTAAACCTTCAGTTTAACTTTAGGTGCTACAAAGCACTATCACAAAAAACCAATAGTGCATTTTTCTAAGAATATTATTTAAGAGACAATCCACTTTGACCTGGTATCAATGAAGCACTAATACAAAAATGATGTTACAGTTCAGTTCTACAGAGAACTGAGATAAGTCACAAGAGACCAATATGAAGTCCTTCAGTGCCAACTACATAAGGACTTGAATTTCTCAAATACTTGAAAATGGACCTGTTCTCTCTCTTCTTTTACACTATTCTAGGACACTAAGGAGTCACAAATAACTTTTTACTGAAACCAAATATGATAATAATTGATCCAAATGTAAAGTTCAAATTTACACTAATTGAGTCATTCAACAACTATGTATTGCTATGTCCATCATTTGTAAGTCTCGGTGGCAGTTACAAACAGTAAATTAAATTCAACAACAACAAAAATGGTTCTACGCTAATAGTGTTTTTGTAGCCTAGTAGGACAAAATAATACATTCTACCATATTCTACAAACAGATACTTGGAAACCCTAATTTAACACGCTGCAACCTTAAGAGCAAAACTCTAAAACAATGGAATTGTCATTCAGACAAACCATATAAAGAATGCACAAGAGCCCATGAGATATATCTTTATTGGTTGTTATTGTTTGGATCTTCTTTTGAAATTTTCTACTGAAAATTACTTCTAAATTTTTAAAATTATGGTAAAATTCAAGTTACATAAAATTCAACATTTTAAAGTGTAAATAGTGACAGTTTTTGGTATATTCACAATGCCACTCAACCATCACCACTGTCTAATTCCAGAATATTTTCCTCATACCAAAAAGAAGCAGTCTGTTAAGCAGTCTATGTCTACCCTGCCCCCTCCCAGTCCTTGGTAACTCTTATCTATTTTTTGTATCTATAGATTTGTATATTGTGGACTTTTCATATAAGTGCATTCATATAATATGCAGCCTTTTGTGCACAGCATCTTTAATTTAGCACATGTTTAACTTGTAGCATGTATCAGTACTTAATTTGTTTTATGGCTAAATAATATTCCATCGTATGGACACACCATATCTTGTTTCTCTATTCATCAATTGATGGGCATTTGCATTGTTTCTACTTTTTGAATATTGTGAATAATGCTGCTATGAATATTCATGTACAAGTGTTCATGTGAATACATGTTTTTAATTCTCTTAAGTACATACCTAGGATGGAACAGCTGGACCATATGGTGAGTCTATGATTACATTTTAGAGGAACTGCCAGAATGTTTTCTACAGTGACTATACCATTTTACTTTCCCACCAGCAATGTATGAGTGTTCCATTTTCTCCACAGCTGCTCAAATATTTGTTATTTTCTGTTTTGGGTTTTTAATTGTTGTAGCCATCCTACTGGCTTATTGTGGTTTTGATTTGTACTCCTCTAATGATTAATGATATTGAACATCTTTTCATGTGCTTATTGGCCATTTGTATATCATCTTTGGAGAAAGTTCTTTGCCTATTTTCAAATTGGTTTGTTTATCTTTTTGTTGAATTGGGAGATATATCACACCTAAAAGAAACTCTGAAACCATGAAGCAGTCACTCCTCATTCTCTCCTCTTCCCACTCTCTGGCAACCATTAATCTACTTTCTGTATCTATGAATTTGCCTATTCTGGACATTTTCTTTCCATTTGTCTTCTTTAATGTCTTTAAAAATATTTTGAAGTTTTCAGTGTGCAAGTCTTGCACATCCAAGGTTAAATTTATTTCTAATTATTTTATATTTTGAGGCTGCTGTAAATGGAATTGTATGTATTTTATTTTTGGCTTACAAGTGTAGAGAAATGTAACTGATCTTGTATATTAGTATTTTATCCTGCAAACTTACTAAACTTGTTCTAAGCGCCAATTCTGTTTGCGTATGTATATGTGAATACTTGACTGTTTTATACATAGACGATCATATCATCTCTGAATAGGTATAGTTTTATTTTTGCCTTTCCATTTTGGAAACATTTTATATATTTTTCTTGCCTAATTGTCCTGACAAATAGATCCAGTACAGTCAAATAGACCTAATAAGGGAAGACATCTTTGTCCTGTCCCTGACTTAGAGGGAAAACTTTCAATCTTTCACTAGTAAGTTTGCTATTTGCTACAGGTTTGTCATGGACGACCTTTATCAGGTTGAAGAAGATTCCTTTTATTCTTACTTGTTAAGGGTGTTTTTTTATGAAGGAGTATTAGATTTTGTCAAATGATTTTTTTTTTTGCAGCTATTGAGATGATGAATGGTTTTCATCAAATTGGGAGTTTTCAAGCATTATTTCCTCTAGTATATTTTCTGCCTCTTTCTTTCCCCTTCTTAGGCACTCCCATTATGTGCATGTTAGTATACTTCATGGCTTCTCACAGGTCTCTTAATCTTTGTTCATTTTTGTTTCTTTCTTTTCACTCAGAGTGGATAATCTCAATTGACATATCTTCGAGTTTGCCAATTTTTTTTTCCCGTCTGCTAAAATCTGCTGTTGAGCTGCAATCGTGAATTATTAATTTCAGCCATTATACTTTACAATTTCATAATTTATTTGAATCGTTTCTATCATTTCTATCTCTATTGATATTTTCTATTGGGTGTGACATTGTTCTAATTGTTTCCATTAGTTTAGACATTGTTTCACTGTACTCTGAACAAATTTAATACAGTTGTTTTAAAGTCTTTGTCTAGTAAGTTCAATATTTGCATTTATTCATGGGCAGTTTCTGTTAATTTCTTTGTTCCTTTATACGGGCTATACAGTCTTGTGTCTTTGAATATCTCATGCTTTTTGTTGAAAGCAGAACATTTTGATTATCATCATGTGGCAACTCTAGTTTGCTGTTGCTTTTTGATGCAGTTGATGTTTGTTCGTTCAATGACCTTCCTGCACAAATTTTTAAAGCCTATATTTTTTGTCTTGTGTGTCTACTGAAATCTGAGTTCACATAGCTTCATGGTCAGCTGATAGTTAGACAGCAATTTCCTTAAATAGTTGGATCAATTTTTAAAAACCTGAAACAGTCGTTGTAGATAGGCTCGACATAACTGTTGGAAGAACTCCTTTGAAATCTGCTAGGCAGTTTAGAACTTTGTTTTCACCTTCACTTCCTACTTGCACAGAGCTTGAAATTTACAGTTGCCTGATAACTGAGGCAATCATCATTCCCTTCTTGCCATGATTATGTAAAATAAAGAAAGGATATCATATTGGCTAGAATGAAATATTCATATGTGGAGTATTTTCACTATGAACAAGGATAAGATTCCTCTGGTATTAGAGGAATGTGAGTTACAGTTGTGAAAAAGAATGGCTTTATATCATATTTCTATAACATGAGTTTAAAATCACTTTGATTTCTTTTTTTCCTTCTTTCTTTATTTTTTAAATGTTACATTAAAAAAATATGAGAGGTCCCCGTATATCCCCCACCCCCCCCTCACCCCACTTCTCCCACATCAACAACCTCTTTCATCATTGTGGGACATTCATTGCATTTGGCGAATACATTTTGGAGCACTGCTGCATCACATGGATAATGGTTTACATTATACTTTACACTCTCCCCCAGTACACCCAGTGGACCATGGCAGGGCATACAATGTCCAGCAACTGTCCCTGTAGTACCACCCAGGAAACTCCAAGTCCTGAAAATGTCCCCACATTATATCTCTCTTTCCCTCTCCCTAACTTCAGCAGCTACCATGGCCACTTTCTCTACATCAATGCTACAGTTTCTTCCACTACTAATCACAATAGTTTCATAGTAGAATATCAGTAAGTCCACTCTAATCCATACTCTATTCCTCCATTCTGTGGACCCTGGGATGGTTATGCCCACTCCACCTCTGTATTGAGAGAGGGCTTAGATTCCACATGAATGATGGAAGCAACACTTTTTTTAACAATATTTTTTTATAAAATCAGAATGTATTATCTCCACTGCCTAGAAAAGTTCAAAGAATGAAAAACCTTTAAGTAGAGGATTTTCTTGATGAAATAGAAACCAAAATTAGGTTTGTATATTATGATTTACTAGTCCCTTATCCAAAAGCTTCGAAAGAAAGTCACCAATTAAGAGTTTCATACACATAGATTTGAAATACTTTTTATTAAAGAAAATTATATACCTCTGTATCTTGGCTATATAAATGTCCTTACTATTCATTCAGCACAGAATTTAATATGGATTATGAATTGTTTCTCTAACCCTCTGACTATCAAACCATCCATTTGCTCATTAAAGAAATATTTATTAAACATCTTCCTATTAAATGGTGTCTTTAAAACTATGGACAAGATACAGCCTTCTGCATTGAATTTACTTACAAATAACTGGGTGCTGAGTGTTAAAATAATGAGGAGCACAAGGCATTATGCAAGAAAGTTGGAAGGAATTATGCAAGTAAATTCTAAGATCCATAAAAAATAGGAAAATGAATGAAGGCTTTTTGTGAAGATAATGTCTTATCTAAGACTGAAAGGCCTTGATAAAATGAAGTGTGTAGAGCACACTATGAAGAGGAACCCATGTAGAAAAGCCTAGGTTTACAAGAAATGGTAACGCATTTCTTGTAATTCAGTATGACAAGTCATTGAGAGTAATGAAGGGTGCTGATAAAGTTGAGGCTGTCAAGCTGGGCAGAGCCCAGATAATAAAGGATGTTTTCTCTCCTGCTCAGTTTGGACTTTATCACAAGTGAAATGAAAAGCCACTTATAATTTTAAGTAGGGGATTATCTTATTTCAGTGTCTGTCTTAAAATATCACCATGGATACAGAATAAACAACAGTTTGGAGGAAAAGCAATTTTGAATAGGGAGACTAGTTGGGAGGTAATTGCAATCTAAATTACAGATGATAGTGGTTTGAACTAGGAGAGGGTGTCATTGGTAGAGATTTTAAATTCAAAAAAACTTAGGAGGTACACCAGATAGGATGTATGGTTCTTTGAATTGTGGAAGACTCCTTGGTTTGGCAAGACTGCTGGAACTATTCAGCTGAGATTAGACACAGGAGAAAAAGGTAAGAAAGGCGGATGGTGAGTGGACTTTTCTATACGTTGAAGATTATCAAGGACAGATATATTTTAGGTCTTTAGCCATGACACTGTCTCAGATGTTATGGCAATACAAGAGATAAAATATGTCCCCAGTATTCAGTGGCTTTATGCTTCCATTAAGAGCATAAGACATTCATACATAAAAGTAAATTAAAAATATGTGACAACACTAGGGAGTTAGAAAGAAATGCAAGTGAGTTATATATATATTTGCTGATGAAGCTCATAGAGTAAAAACAAAACTAAAACTACCAAATATAACCAAAATTTCAATCTATAATGATATTAAGAAAATGGCAATTCTGATTAAATAAAACAAAGATCTCATGAGCCAAAGAACAGAAGAATTTTAACAAAAATATTAAAATTAATATGTAGAATAAAAAACTAACTAACAATAATAAATTCTTCAATTAATAGAGTGCTATCTTTATGTTTAATTAATTATGTTTAGATATGTCTTTCTCCATAATTTTTTTGAAAACCTAAAGGATGTTTTGGTCTTCAGCCTTATAAGGTATTTGCCAGATGTACCCTATATTTCACTTGTTAACTATTTAAGCTCCAAATTAAGATGGATTCTCTGGTTGGAATTTACAATTTGTGCTTCCCACTCTAATTTAGGATGACTTCACAAAGTCAGTGCACATCAGTTGGATGTAATATACATAAGAGTCCTCTAGAGAGAGTTTTATATTTTATTACCTCACATAACCTAAGAATTATACTATGTGGCTTAATAAAAATACTCATGGGGTATAACGGGTAGGACTCTATTTAAGCTTTAAAACTTCCAAGAATTCAAATTGTATGGTTTTGAGTAATCTTTACTTTCATAAAATAAGAATTTATATATATTGTAACTAGAGTAGGATTCTACTTTAAAATGACATAATTTACAAAAATGATGGTTTGCAAATGGGGACAAATTTAAGTTGCTCACACCGTTACTAACTGCTAGAACCATATTTGCTCTCTTTATGTCACAACGATGTCTATTTCCATTGCTTTATGTGAAATCAGCTGATCAATTCAAAATTACCAATGGTTTAAATCTATTTGACATTAAGCAAAATACACACATGTACACACATATAACACACACACACACACACACACAAGCAACCACCCAATGCATACCATATGCAAACACAAACTTGGGAAAATTACTCATCAAATAGTAAAACAAAATAAAACAAAAACATGACTAACAGAATTAATGCATCAAAATGATCATCCATATCATGTATCTGACCAAAATTTATCTCTGATTACCATAGTATTTTGTAGTGACAGTGGAGAGGAAAGAACTTGATATACTAACTATACCGAGAGTCTCAAAATTTCAAATAAACACCAATTTTTCAAGCATTTCCTCCATAATCTATTAATAAAATTAAATATATATATATATTTACTAATAAAAAGCTTAATTCAATGTGGATTTTCTTAGTTTCTTCTCTTCATTCTTTAGTTCCTAATGAGTACTGATATGACCAGAAGGCATGCAGTAAGGATAGATGAGGAAAAATGAAAAACCCAATTATGAACCTACTGATAAATCTTTGAAAAATTGAGAGTTCATGCTATTATCTTTTGGTGGTCATATAAGATTGGTGTTAGTCACTGAAAGTTATGAAGCTGCTGTGGTTTCCAAAAAAGAATGCTTAAATGAATATTTAAATAAGTTGTTAATATTTTTATGTTTACATATTGTGATAATGGTGCATATAGATAAAAGCTTAGAGGGGAGCAGATGTAGCTCAAGTAGTTGAGCACCTGCTTCCCATGTACGAGGTCCTGGGTTCAATCTCTGGTCCCTCCTAAAAGAAAAGCTTAGCAGAACCAAGTGGATTGCAGTCTAGGAAAGTGAGTTCATTTACAGCCAATCAACTGACTTTTCAAATAAATCTGGAGTTTTCAAGATTTATTTGATTATGCATCATTTGTAAGTTTTCAATACTGGTTAGATAAAGAGAAAAAAATTAGGCGATATATTTTTCCGTATTGCATGTTAACTGGCTGTTAGAGAATCTGGAAAAAACAGTATGATCCTTGGAACATCTTAAATGAAATATTTTAATTAATTTTGCTAGCAATGTTTAAATATATTTCAGCACCACTGAGCTAGGGAAATCTGCTATATCTCTGTGTTGTAGAGGGTCAAACGACTTCTCCTCAGTGAAGTAAATTTGCATATATCATTACTGAAATAAACTATCAAATTCTGAAATTATTTAACATGCAGAAATTGATAAAATTCAAGGGTTTCACATGAAACATCAATTCAAAATCTAATGAATTAGACAGAGTCCCTGATTATTAGATTCAAATTAAAAAAAATGGTACACAGGCACATTCCATGAAGTAAGACAAGAAATATTGCTCTCTGTTAGGAAAATATCAATATAAGACATAGATTATAGCATGAGCTGAAATTGGAACATCAAAATGGTTTGGAGAGAACTAGTTCTATTTGCTCCCCCTGCTCTTTGAGCAATTCATTTATCCCCTCTTAATGACTTACATGCATTATTTTCTTAGTCTGCAACATGAGGGGCCCAAATTAAAAAATATATCAAGTTTAATATTCTATCAGTCAACAACCAAACGTGAAATGTGTTCAAAGTATGAAGTATCAATAACAACTTCTAGTCATGGGAAATGATTACATGCCAGACAAAATGCTAGTTTAATACATATATTACACAACTTAAAATTTATAACAATCCTGTCGAGTTGTCTTTATTTTTATTTATACCCATTTTATAGATGTTGGAACTGAGAACCATAGCATGTAGGTAACTAAGCCAGAATCCAAAACTGCTTATTCTTGTTTTCAAATAATGTTTCCCCTAAAACATAGGCTCTTGATTGAAAGAAAAGAGTAGGAGCTAGAAAATACAAATTAATGTGAGAAAAGAAGGTAAGTGTTTCAAAACCATATCTCCACTGCTAGAAATCCAACAATTCACTAGCAGGAAGCGCCTACTGAGAGAATGCTAGAGGCTCAGGGCATCCAGTCTATGTAACAAAACATACCACCTATTTCTATAATCTGTTTCCAAAAGCAGACCATTCCTCAGTCATATCAAATTCTCATGCAGAAAAAGGCCAAGAAGAGACTTTTTTTGTATCTGGACATTGTAGATTTATAATTCTCATTGAAATTATCGAAGCAGCAGAGGTGTAACCTAGAAAAATACGCTGCATTGATGAAAAGAGTGAGGGTGCTCTAACATGATACAAAAAGGAAGAAGAAGAATAATACACCTTAAAACCAGTGTGGTTACTGTGAAAAGTGCACAAAGAACCAAGATTACCAATGTTTACAGGTATGGATGGCTAAATTCATATCCTGACATGGGTCAGGAGCTGGAGAGCTCTTGGGTCAGAAGGAGATGATACATAAGCAACATCTCATGATTAAGGACAAAAATGAACAACCATTTTTTTTCTCCTGGGTTAATGCCAGGTCAAGCTCAAAGTAGCAAACCAATTATTTTTTGTTTAAGATGATACAGGTGCTAGATTCTGGAAGTTATATCACTTGAAGTTTAGTTGTACTTAGTAATGATTACAGATTGGATCAATTAATAATTTTATTAAATTGACCAGGTGATCACAGAATACCAACAAAATGTATTAGTTTGGTGCAAAGTACTGTGGTTTTGCGTTGTTGAAATTTGCCTTTTGATATTGGCTTACATTCTTAAATAAATGTGGTTTTGTTATATATTACTTTAATGTGCATTTCTTGCTTTATGTTTTTTGCTAATCATTTATTACTTGCTGTTTATTTTATATTATTTTAGACTATGGAAATGATATTAAACAAGAAGCAAATTTGAGCTATTTTCTTGTTCGAGTTCAAAATGGGTCATAAAAGCAGTAGAGACAACTTGCAACATCAACAATGCATTTGGTCGGGAACCACTAACAAATCTACAGTGCAGCGGTGGTTCAAGAAGTTTTGCAAAGGAGATGAGAGCCTTAAAGATAAGGAGCGTAGTGGTTGGTCATCGGAAGTTGACAATGGCCTATTGAGAGCAATCTTCAAAGCTGATTCTCTTACAACTACACGAGAAGTTGCCAAAGAAATCAACGTTGACCATTCTATGGTCATTTGGCATTTGAAGCTAATTGGGAAGCTGAAAAAGCTCGATTCCTGGGTTCCTCATGAGCTGACAGAATATCAAAAAAATCGTTTTGAAGCGTCGTCTTCTCTTGTTCTATTATTCTATGCAACAACAATGAACCACTTCTCGAATGGATTGTGATGTGCTATGAAAAATGAATTTTATATGACAACCGACAATGACCAGCTCAGTGGTCATTTGGAGAAGAAGCTCCAAAGCAGTCCCGAAAGACAAACTTGCACCAAAATAAAGGCCATGGTCACTGTTTGGTGATCTGCTGCCAGTCTGATCCACTATGGCTTTCTGAATCCTGGAGAAACCATTACATCTGAGAGGTATGTTCAGCAAATCAATGAGGTGCACTGAAAAACTGCAATGCCTGCAGCCAGCATTGGTCAATAGAAAGGGCCCAATTCTCCACAACTCCCGACTGTATGCTGCACAGCCAACGCTTCAAAAGTTGAATGAATTAGGCTAGGAAATTTTGCCTCAGCTGCCATATTCATGTGACCTCTCGCCAAAAGACTACCACTTCTTCAAGCATCTTGACAACTTTTTGCAGGGAAAACGCTTCCATAACCAGGAGGATACAGAAAATGTTTTCCAAGAGTTCGTCAAATCCTGAAGCATGGATTTTTACGCTACAGGAATAAACAAACTTATTTCTCATTGGCAAAAGTGTTATTTGTAATGGGCCTATTTTGATTAATAAAGATGTGTTTGAGCCTGGTTATAATTATTTAAAATTTGTGGTCCAATTTGCAATTTCTTTTGCACCAACTTAATATAAGTAACGGCAATAGACATGACCAATTGTTGGTAAAGTCTTTCCCCTTTCTCTTCTTAAACTTGCTTGTATGTGTCTACTATTGTGACTCTTTTTACTCCATTTTCTGTTGGTTAAGTACGTTAGTTCAATTTTAAACCAAGTTGGAATTGGAACTTATAAAAATTATTTCTTTATTTTTCTAGGAGAGGATAACTTGTCTGTCTGGCTTGAATTGGCTTAATTGAATTGAATTGAACTTAATTGAATTGAATTGAATTAAACTAGTAAAATTCTAGCATCGTCTATGTTTGTGCTTACATGGCATTTGAATGGTTAGTTGGAATGGCTTCATCTGATGAGGTTTTTAAATGCCGTGTTGTTAAGTACTTGAAGGTGGTGGTGTTATTAAGGCACTCTTAAAAATAGCCCTATAGAAATTTGCTGTCCGATATGTACATTTCTACATCAGTAGAGTTGTTGTGCCCAAGATGTAGTCTCTAGAACCCCAAAGTACCATGCAAACTAGGCCTTATAAAAACAATGGCTAAAATATCAGTAATGCTCATGGATGTAAACACAAAATAAATTTTGTTGACTGAAGCTGCCTAATAAGGATAACAAAATTCAGTGACTCATGGGATAAAAGGTGTGCACACATAGTTTCTCAAGTCTAACCGTCTGGAATAAGAAATCTTGTCACGCTTCCCCTGTCCTTGGAGCCAGAATGCCCACAAACTCTCTCAGAATCGCCATTCTCTTCTTTAGATATTCCCCAGAAGACAAAAATTTCCAATAGCAAACCATTTGGATTTATTTTTATGTAACAGTCTATTCTATTGTCATTCCTTGAACAATAACGTTTCTAAAGGAAACTCAAATCATTTCTCTGTTCAACATTAGTCAATGGGCTTTATCATCTATAGTATAAGCCTGAGATTTCTGGGATGGCATAAAATAATCTTTAATAGCTTGCCCCTTCTTTCCTGTCCACCATTGCCCACTCCGCCTCAAAATTTACGTTTCAACAAAACCAAGTAATTTGGCATATTCTCACATTTTTTGCTGTTGCACAGGCTGGTGCCATCTGCCTAGCATACATGCCTTCCATCAGTGGACACATACCAGGAAAACACCTACCAGCCTTCTCTGACACCTCCAAGAAGGTTTATGAATTCCTGCTTCCTCCAGTGCTTCCTCTGAGCCTCCTTTATGTCTAAATGGTAGTATTTTGTCACACTACTTTTTTTGCCTATCTCTCTAATTGAGAACTTTGATGAACTCATTCTTAGCACATTGTGCTGTAGGATAGCATATTGAAAGGAAAAGTCTGTGATGGAAGGGATGTGGGTTCAAGCTCCAAATATAACTCATTACAGCTGGATAATATTAAGCAAGTTCCCCTACTTCTCTGGACCTCTGCTTCCTCACTTGTAAGACAAGATTAATATCCCTCCTTTAAAGAGTTGTGATGATAAAATGCAGTCAACCATATGACAATTAAGGTGCATCACTGATACATAGTAAAAAAAATCAATAAATGTTTATATTTATCAATATTTTAAAACATAATTTAAATCTCTGGTTCATAGAAATTTAATAAATATTTGATAATAAAATGAATGCATGGATGAATGAAGACAAATTGAGCTAGCTCTGACTTCTGCTGTATTTGTTGATTTTCATTTTTTTGTAACAAAGAGCTTCTACCTATATTTATTAGTCTACACGTCCCTCTGCCAGGGTGGTAACTGGTATCCAGACATTAATCACGCAGTTTAAGCAGCATATCACTTCTCTTAAAATTTCATTGTCCATAAGAAACTAAACAAACAAGGAAGTCAAGTAAATTGTAGTAGTTTAAGCAGATTCTCATGAGCATTGCGCCAAGGGGTAACAGTGGAATTCAAGTAAAGCAGAACACTATCAGGGGGTATCTTCTAAATCACTCCTCAAATCATACTGAATAGCATATCATTTGTAACTCCAGAAATCTTATAAACTAAACCAGTGCTTCTCAGAATTTAAAGAACATATGAATCACCTGATGAGCAATTAAAAATGCAGACTCCAATTCAGAAGGTATTGGGATGAGGAATGCTGATACCTTTGTGGTTCCTCAAAACACACTTTAAATACCAATGCAGTGTCAGGGTGCAAGGTGTGCGAATTTTAAGGAGCAAAAGAGTCAAATGGGGTGTTTGTTCAAA
This sequence comes from Dasypus novemcinctus, assembly GCF_030445035.2. Classification (NCBI taxonomy): domain Eukaryota; kingdom Metazoa; phylum Chordata; class Mammalia; order Cingulata; family Dasypodidae; genus Dasypus; species Dasypus novemcinctus. Next base: position 119,642,075 of record NC_080679.1, on the reverse strand, counting down.
AATATAGTCATTAGGATTGCACCCACACTAATTCTAATTTGGAGTAGGGTCAGGAATCTGCAATTTTAGCAAATACCCCAGGTGCTTTTGATATAGAACTAAGCACTACACTTACCACTATGCTTCTGTAGCATAAGGACTATGTGTTTCAAAATCAGGGCACAATAGACCAACTAGCAATGAAACTGGAAAAAGACCTTGACCAATAGGGGGAAAGGGTAAAGATAAATGAGTTTATATGGCTAAGAGACTTCAAAGTGACTGGTAGGTCATTCCAGAGGTTACATTTATGCACGTCTTTGCAGAATCTCATTGACTGCCAAAGAAAATATTGCCTGGATGTCTGAGGGCTTTGCAGACATCCAGACACTATAGGCAGGACTGTTAGTTCAGGAGATTGGCACCCTGTCAGTAGGCCCTACTTTGGAATTTATGCTCCCCAGTGTGACAGAGCTGGACTCAGTAGTGCTTTCCTTATACATGGTTCTTCTGCCCCTTCTATTTGAACCAATGGTTAGTGCTAGAGTTGATAGGTGTATGTCCAAGAGACTTAAATCTTTAGGCTGTCCATGTACCAGCTAGGCCCTGCATCTCAACAGAGTTGCAGCACCTACTCTCCAGTTCATTGGACTCACCCAAGATAACTAACAAGAAGGTGATGGTGGACAACGACCATCTCAAGGAACAGAGAGAGTCTGCAACTTTAGGGAAGATAGTCCCATCCATCTGCCCTATGGGATCTAAGCCCCTTCTCTATTAGAGGTGTACTGGGCATCACCATCCCATAATCCTCAGGATTGGAGAATGAATGATGGATTAGAGTAGACTTCCTGGTAGTCTAGTATAGACTTACTGTGATTCTAGCAATGGAAGAACTTGTATCACTGGTGTGGAAGCAGTGGCCACTGGAGGTTCTGAGGGGAGGGAGAGGGAAGAATTGGTATAATTTGGGAGCATTTTCGGGATTTGGAAATTGTCCTGAATGACACTGCAATGACAGATGCAGGCAACTGTATATCTTTTAATGGCTTATAGAAATGTGCAGGAGAGAGTATAAACTGCAATGTAAACTATAATCCATACTTATTGGCAAGGCCTCAAGATCTGTTCATCAATTGTAGCAAATGTACCGCACTAATGAAGATGTTGTTGGTGTAGGAAAGTGTGGGAGGGGTGGGGAGTGGGGTGTATGAGAGTCCCCTATATTTTTTATGTGACATTGTGTGGTCTAGGTGTCTTTAAAAAAATTTTAAAGTGTATTAAATATATATTTTTAAATGTTTTTTACAAAATCACTGCACAATAAATGCAAGCCTTTTGAGGGTACTGTTATTTTCTTTTGGTTTCTCCTGCTCAGCAATGCTCCTGCAACTTAGTGACCTTAGAGACGGTGGTACATATTTGTTTAATAAAAGCAAGAAAAAAAAAAAGAATGACTGAATGAGGATCTCACTTGAGATTTTGGGAAGAATGTGCACAGAAATAAAAAAGTACTTTTGTCATATGCATGGGTGTGTAATATATGCAAGCCTAAGCACATTTCCCATAGCAACTTTAAGATATTCACTATGCACCTTTCTTTCATAAGCAAACAAGACTGTTTTTGGGTTAATCAACATCTTTCATGTGCTGCTTCTGGCATCTCACATGAAATATACTTAGCTAATGTGTTTGGGTCTGTGTTTGGTAGTCAAGTGACTGTCCTGGCAGTTTAATCCACCTATAAAATGAGGAAAAGAATAACAGTGAATACCATTGCTTCTTTCTTTCATTAAAAGATTGTATTGTCTTATTTTGAAGCTTATTTGAACCTAAGGCCTAAAAAAGAGGAAGTTTCAGTCTTGCAGATTTTATGCAGCTCACAGATATCTATATATATATGTTCTCATTTTTTTGTGTTCCATTGTAAAAGGACTATTAAATTTTAAATTCATCAAAAGTAAGTTTGCAACAAGAAAACTGTATGTCCAGATATTTACTTATAATGCATATATGGATAACAGGTGCTTGAGCAGAAAATATTTGAAAAATAAAACAGTGATATAAAAAAAAACTGTGGTCTCATACAGTATTACCTGAGGAGAATCTAAAAATGGAAAGTAGTTTATACATTTAGGTGCTGAGATGGACAATAAAAACGAGCATCTCAATGCTTCCTCCTCACCTATTCTTTGTTATCCCTTTTGAGTTACGTGATAATTAAAAGCTATTTCTTTTTTTAAAAAATTCTTAACATGAGTCTGTAACAACTTGATGTATGTTCTCTGCTCTAGTAATGTTAATGATAAAATAATAACAATAATAATCTTTAGTACTGTTATAGCTACAGTCCTCAACACTTTTCACCACAGAGTATTTTAAGGCTGAATTACATTTATCTCCTCTCTTTAAAGGGAATCACTGATCTCTCCCTTTAGAAGGAAAAACATAAAACAGCATTAATAGTCATTTTTGGGTAGCATTGCACACAAAGATAGCAGAGGAAAAAAGAACAGGGAAATAAATGAGTAACAACGGTAACAGCAAATTTTATTAGGTGCTAATTATGTACTGGTTAATATTTTAAACATTTTATGCAGGTAAACTTAACCAAATCATGGCAATATTAGAAAGTATTTTCATTATTTTTATGGTTGAGGAAATAGAGACATAACATGGTTTAAAGCCTTTATACTAATCCATAATCCAGGTATTTAGATTTTAAAGGATGTCATGGAAGAATGTGGTTATTAAGGCAGTAACTATTATAGTTACAGTCCCACATTGTCTAGACAGGGCAGATGAAATCTACAAATTGTATAATTTCATTCATTCAAGAAACATTTTTTTGAGAAACTTCTATGTTCAGAATATATGAATGGGTCACAAAATGATAAATAAAATATATTGCAATTATAATTAATTATTGCACAATTTGGATATAAATAAAATAATATGATATGAAAATATACTATTATACATGTAATTATAAAGATGTTTAAGTAACTGTAATTGTTTTCTAATAACTTGTATAGAAACCCTGAGATGATATTACCAGTTCTGCAGAAGGATGTAGAGGTAGATGTGGTTAAGGAGATGGATAGGGAAGGAATAGTGTTTAGGCTTATAACTAAAGTTTAAGTAGGAGTTTTTCAGACAGAAATAAAAAAGGGATAAAGATATAAAAAGAGCATTGTATTATTCAGCCAAAGGGGTGCTGATGTAAAATATCAGAAATCTCTTAGTTTTTATAAAGGTATTTATTGGGGGTAGAAGCTCAAAGTTACCAGGTCATAAAGCATAAGCTACTTGCCTCACCAAAGTCTGTTGCCAGTGTTGGCGCAAGATGGCTGCCAATGTTCAGCCTTTTTCTTCCTCTTAAGGCTGCAGCTTCTTCCAATATCAGCGGTAGGCCATCAGGCTTTCTAGGCTTTGTCTTTCTCACCAGGGCTCAATTCTCTGTGGGATCACTCTTGTTTCTCTCCACAAGGACAGTTTTAGACTATCAGGTAAATGGCTCATCTCTCTGCCTGGGGTCTCTGCTGTGTCTGTGGAGCCGTCTCTGTTTCTCTGTGTTCTTCTCCTGTATGTTTACTTCCCAGGCTCCAGCTGAAAACTCCAACCGCGCTTCTCTGTGGCGCAGTTTCTCTGTGAGTGCCCACCCACCAAGGGCAGGCCCAATAGGAGCCTTAATCATTATTTAATCAAGTATAAGTGAAACCTCTGAATCCAATATAATCTAATATGCCCAGAGAGCCAGACCAGTTTACAAACATAATCCAATATCTATTTTTGGAATTCATAAACAAAATGAAACTGCTAAAAACATGGTGTTTTGGGAATAGAAATGTTAGTCTCAAAGTTGAGAATCAGTTCTAACTAGAGAAAAGCATGGAATATGTTATGGGATAAATGGTGACTGGTGTGATTGGCCCAATAGTTTGCATTTAAATTGGGAAACACCCTACATGGTATGCTTAGATGAACTTATTACACAGAGTGCCAGATCCTGCTTTGTTTTAGCAGGACAACTCTGTAGGCAGTGGTAAAGTATAATGGGAAAGGTTAGACTCTAAAGTCCAGCAGACCAATTCTTTTCTCACTTGAAAAGACCTCCCTCTATTTCTAAGAAAAATAGATTCCAGTCTACTTCCTTCTATCATTCACAAGTGCTTCCTACTAGCTTTAATTTGAAATCACTTTATTCTCAGTTTCTTGCAGACTACATTGATACCAAAGCTTTTCTTTTTCTATTTTGACTTCTCTTTTAGATGATTTTATAAGAAAAATATATATGTTAGACTAAAGTTTTGCTTTCTACTATCATAGATAAGTACACTTTCAAAATGGGATAATTCAGCTATAACACATATCATTATGGTAGTGTCCTATGTGTGTATTGGGTTGTTTGTATTTCAAAGTGATTTTTGCAATTATTATTTTATGTAATCCATGCAAGAGCATTTTTTTTTCAGGTGAGAAATTTGAGATGAAGACAGCAAAGCGATTTTCCTCTGAGTCAGATAGCAAGGTTAGAACTGAAATCTGATAAAAGCTGCATTGTTTGTATTGTAACAGACTAGACCTAAAAGCTTTTATAAAGGTTTACCCTCCCATGAAGTCACTGGAAAAAAAAAGATAAACAGAACAAATCTTCACCTTTTCTATTTTATTTGTTTGATTCATCAGCACTTGGAATAAAGACTTTGAATAAAGACTTTTAAAATTGCTAATATTTAATATGCAATTTGAATGCTGAAGAATTACTCCAATTTAGAGTAAACAATTATTCGATTATGTAGGAAGTTGCTTATGTTTATTTCCTTGAAAGTCAATGGAAGTAAGGAAAAATATTAATTAGTTTGGAAAGGAATCCTGATTGGGCACAATTGAACCAAGAAAACTATAGCTATCTTTACTGATGATCCAATTAGACATCATTTAAGACTCACTCACTGTCAATAAAGGGTCAAAAATATGGATCATTAGGAGATAAAATGTGGGTTGAGAAAGGGAGTTGATGCTTAATGTATGCAGAATTTTTAATAACGTTTATTGTAAAAAATGTAGAAAGGGTAACATATTATAGTGAATATAACTAACACTGCTGATCTATGAATGTGATTGTGGCTGAAAGGATCATCAGTGGACATAAATGTCAATTGAAAGGAAACTAGAGAATAATCTAGGGAATGTATAACATAGTGATTTTAGTGGTGGATGAAGATTGTGGTTAATCATATAATTATAACAATTTTTTTTACAAAGTGTTAAGAATATCATGATACACAGGAAATTACAACTAATTTAACTTATGGATGAAAATTAACATAAGTTTGTAATATTTTTACATCATTTGCAAAGAATGTATTATATCAGTTCCAAGGGACAACAATAGAGGGTATAAGGGAGTATGGCACTTTTCCTTTTGGAGTAATGAAAATGTTCTAAAAGTGATTGAGGTGATGACAGTACAACTCTGTGACGAAAATGTGAGGCACTTAGTATGCACTTTGACTGGATTGTGCAAAGTATGTGACTGTGTAAAACAAGAAATTCAGTAGTGGAAGATGAACTGTGGTAAAGAAATATGAAACCATTCTCTTGTGAACTATAACAAATTTACACTACTAATACAGGGTGTTAATAATCAGTTGGGTTGGGAAAAAATACACCAAATATAAGATATGGGCTACAGTTAGTAGATGTATGGGAGCTTTGGATGATGATATGCATAATTGTTTTGTAAATTCACAACATTCACTATACACTTATTTTTTATGTATATGCATGTACGAATGATATACTTCAATAAAATTTTATTTAAATGAATATTAAGTATAGACTTTTCCAGACATATGAGCCAAATTTCATAACCAGAAGACGTACTACTGATGTGGGCTATGGGTGGAAGGCTCTTTGTCTCTTCAGAGAGAACTAAGTTGTTTGGCTTGTGGGTGTGGAACGGTAAGAGGCTGCAGTCCTGCCCTTAGGAACAGTGGAAGCGGCTCCAGTCCCAGGAAATGTTTAACAATGCAAGGGCTATAAACTTTAAGTATTTAGGGGAAATGCAAAAAGTAAATAGCTAAAAGCTTATCTAGAAGGTCTGGAGTCCATGCTAAAAGCTTACCTAAGATGTGGAAGAGATATATGCTAATTGAAGCCTATTGAGAACTGAAACAAAGGGACCATTTGGCCTTTCCTCTCTGTATAAAAGACGTTTGAAAATCTTGTTCGGGGCTCGGGATTCACACTGAAAGCTCCCGAGTCCGGCCGGCCGTCAATAAACCATTTTTCCTTCTCAAAATCATTCCTGAGTCCTGGCCTCTCTATACTCAAATAATTGAACTTCTCTTAAATTCCACAACACTACAGGAAATATTAAAGGAAGTCCTTCAAGCTGAAGGAAAATCATGTCAGACAGAAACCAGGATCTGCACAAAGGAGTGAAGTACACCAGAAATGATCATTATATGGACAAATATAAAGATTTTGTCCTTATTAGTTAAATCTCTGTAAAAACATTGTACTGTCTAAACAAGAGTAGCAACTGTTTATAATGTGCATAGAAATGAAATTTATGACAATAGCACAAAGACTAGAGGGGTAAGATAGAAGGATACTTTTGGAAGGTTCTTGTGATATATGTGAAGAGGTATGATTAAATTAAATTAATGATGTATATGTACTATAAATACCAAAGCACTCACTTAGAAATAGGAGTTATATTTTATAAGCTGAGAAAGGAGATAAACTGGAATGAGTAAAAGGAGAACCTCATTTAATCCAAAAAAGAAAAGGCAGAAAAAAAGGGGAGCAGGAACAAAGAAAACATGGTGCAAATAGGAAACAAATAACCATATCAATATCCATATTATATGTGAATGGTCTAAAAAACGTGATTATAGAGATTATCAGATTGGAAAAAACCAAGACCCAACTATATACTTTCTACAAGAAACCCACTTGAAACATAAATATGCAAACTGGTTAAAAGTAAGGAAATGTAAAAAGACATACCATGCTAACATTAAAAGGAAGAAAGATGAATGGGTTATATTAATGTCAGACAACACAGATCACAGAGCAAAGATAATTACCAAGGATAAAGGGGGTGAAGTCATTAGGAGGATATAACGATCATAAACATTGTGCAGCCTAGTAATAGAGCTTCAAAATAAATGAAGAAAAAATGATAGAAATACAATGAGAAATAGATATATCAACAATCATAGCTGAAGAATTCTAAGACTCTTCTCTTCGTAATTAACAAAACAAGAGAAAATCAGTAAGGATATAAAAGACATGAACAACACTATCAATCAACTTGACCTAATTGACATTTACAGACTACTCTGTTCTTTAACAGCCAGAATGTACGTTCTTTTCAAGTACACACAAAACATTTCCCAAAATAGACCATATTCCAAATAATAAAACAAGTCTCAATAAATCAAAAATGATTAAAAGCATGCAAAGCATGTTCTATGACCACAATAACATTAAATTAGAAGTGAGTGACAGAAAGCTATCTGGAAAACCCCCAGGTATTTGAAACTAATAAAATAGTATTGTGAACTGAAGGAAAATGAAAACACAATATATCAATGAATTTAGGTCCATACTTCCAGAGACACTGCCTTAATTATCTGCCCTGTTATGGCCATCTCTACATTTCCCCCTTTACTCACTCTGCTTGTTCTCCCTCACTTTTTCAGGTGATACCTTCTGGTTTGTCCACTAATTGCTTGCAATAGTAGAAGAAACATAGAACATTGATGAGCTGAGTAAAATAAAAGTATTCAAGCATGCCAAGTTTATTGTCACAAACTCACTAAACATGTAATAATGGATTTTCCATTGAGTAAATGATGAAATTTTGAAGCTTCGGCTGCAAAAGTCTTCCAAAGCAAATTATAGAAGTGATATGCATCTCATTTTTTATTCTCATCACAATATTTGAGCCTTTTAGCCTTATTTTAATGATGTAGAAACCTTTGTATAGTTTATTATGTTCTACAGATAAGAGTATATATCAATCTGTCCTTTTAATTTTTTATTTTATCATATTAGATACTAAAGAATGATAATTTTTTTGTTACTGACACCTGGGCATAGCCACATCTGCTTACATTATTTTATTTTTAAATATTGAACCTCTTTTTAGGAGAACTTTCAATCCTATAGGAGGGTTACAAAACTAATACAAACCACAAAAAGAGAATGCCAATACATCCTTATCCCTCCAGATACCCAGATCCACTAATTTTAACATTTTACCACATTTGTCATATTGTTTAATGTACTATTCATCAATTCATCTATCTATCCTTCTATGTCTTTCTGTTTGCCTAGAAATCAATCCATTTTCTGAAAACTTAATGTAAATTGCATACATCATGTTCCTTAAACACTTAATACCGCCATGTACATTTCCTAAGGGCAAGGATATTCACTTATGTATCCACCTTAAGTGCAGTTATCAAGTTCAAAACAGTTAACACTGATGTAATGATTAAAGTTTCTATACCATTTTTTCATATGTCACAATAATGTCTTTTGAAGCTTCTCTCCACCTTTGTTAGATTGCATCCAGGATCATGTTTGCCTTTAATTATCATTATCTCTTTAGTTCTTCTTTTTTTAAATTGTAGTAGCATATATTTAGCATAAACTTTCCCATCTTAACCACTCCCAAGCATACCATTCAGTGGGATTAATCACATTACTATGCAGTGATGCCTCAATGTCTTTCCCATTTCCCCAAAGAAAAACCCAATACCCATTGGGAATTACCTTTCCCTTCACCCTGCCTCCCTCTCCTGTGAAGCTGTACTCTATTTCTGTCTCTATGAGCTTGCATATTCTCTGATATTTTCTTTGTAGCTACCATGGGGCTTTAATTTAACATCCTAAATCTGTAAAAATCATGATTGTGTACCATCTTAACATCAACAGTATATGCAATATCTCTCCATCCTTCCACCTCCACGTTGTTCTTGCCATGAACTGCTTGTTTATACATTATGTATAAACGTTAGGAATCTTTTCTTTTCTTTTTTAGGAGGTACAGGGGATTGAACCCAGGACCTCAAACATGGGAAGCAAACATTCAACCACTGAGCTATCTCCGCTCCCCATATTATGAGTCTTAAGACTGCTGTTTTCTCATTTTATACATTTGACTTTTATATACTGCAAGGAAAAAAAAAGTGGAGTTACAGATGAAAAAAGGAAAAGTACTTGTTTTCCTATTTATGCCTGTTTTCACCTTACCAGAGAACTTTATCTCTTTTTACTGCTTCGATGTATTTCTATTGTCATTTCCTTTAAATATGGAATCTCTTCTAGGGCTGGTCTAATGGTATGAGCTTCTTCAGCTTTTGTTTATATGAGAATGTCAATTTCTCCCTCAGTTTGGAAAGACAGTTTTGTCAGATAAAGAATTCTCGGTTGACAGCTTTTTTGCCTTCAGCACCTTAAATATATCACGCCACTTCATTCTTGCCTCCATGGTTGCTAGAAATGAGCACTTAATCTTATTGAGGCTCCCTTGTGTGTGACATGTTGCCTATCTTTTCTCTTATGGCACTCAATATTCTCTATCATTGGCATTCAACAGTTTGATTATAATATGCCATAGCATGGATCACTTAAGTCCTGTTTGGAGTTAATTGTGTATTTGGAGTTAATATGAATATATATAATATTATATATTCATATTTTATATATATATACATGTATACATACATATATTCATGTCTTTCATTAAATTTGGCAAGCTTTCCACCATCTTTTCTTTGAATAGTCTCTCTGGCCCCTCTCTCTCTCTGTCTTCTCTTTCTGGGACTCACACAATGTGTTTATTGTAATGCTTGATGATGTCCTACAGGTTCCTAATGTTCTGTTTATTTTTCTTCATTCATTCTTATTTCTGCTTCTCCTACGGAATGATTTCAATTATCTTATCTTCAAGTTTACTAATTCTTTCTTCTGTCAGTTCCAATCTGCTTCTAAAACTCTCTAAGGAGCTTTTAATTTCTGGTACTGTGGTCTTCAGCTCTATTTGGTTCCTTTTCATAATTCCCATCCCTCTATTGCTATTCTCTTTGCTTTATTCTATCATTTATTCCTTTAGTAATTTGTCCACATTTTCCTAAGCCTCTTTGAACATATTTAGGACCAATTTTTAAAAGTCTTTTTAAGGTATGTCCCAGGTTTTGCCCTCTTCATTGTGATTTCTAAAGCTTTCATATACTTCTTTCTCTGGTTCATCACTTCCTGTGTCTTTTGTTTTTGGTTTGTTTTTTGGGGGATATAGTTTGTAACCCTTGGTTGAAACGTGAACATTTTGATTTTAAATGTGTTATTGCTGAACTTCAGACTCTGAGGCATCTGCTCCTTAAGCTTGTATCCAACTAGTGTTATGACAGAGATTAAAAAGGAAAAAACTACATTTTTCCCCAGTCTTTGCATATTATACTGTCTGAGTGCTTGCCTTCGGGGCTTATCCATCCAACGAATTTAAATATAGCCCAAGATGAGAGTGTGGGCTTCCTTCTGTGATCCTTTCTCTATGTATGCATTGTGTCTTGGCCATGTACATATGGCAATAAGAATTCTCCCTTTACATGAATACAAATGTCCCCTCTTCCATAGGAAAGTTTCCTCAAAGTCTTAGGCACTACATTATATATCCTGTGGCAAGCTATCTTAATGCCTGTAGTCCCTTTCCCAGCAGCCACTTGACTGCTCTGCCACAGCATTTTGAGGAAGAGCTTGGTGAAAGGCCTTATACGTGCAGGGCAAGTTCTGGGACTGCAAGCCCCTCAGGTCACCCCAGACAGATAGAGCAGATATATATGCTCCCAGTAAATGCACAAGGATTACTCTGCTCACTCCTATACTGGGACCAGGGATCTGCACTGGGAACGTGGGCCAGCCCCATGCAGAGCAGCTGAGAGGTGGGGAAATGGCCAGCCAGGGAATTTCTGTTTCTGCTGCTTTTACATAGCATTTTTCTTGTTTTGGCATATACTCCAATTACTGCAGTACTTTAATTGATTTCTGGAGCTTTGAAAAAAAATATTTCTGCCAATTTTGCTGGTTGGTCAAAGCTTCTGTAGGGGACAGAGGCCTGAAGCTCCCACTTCACCATCTTAATAGGGGAGGAACCACCACATCTGCTTTTATTCTCAGTAATGAAGAATGCATCGTTCTTGTTACATTGTACACTATTCTCTAAAATTGTGCCTCTGATTCATATGATTAACTTATTTAACGAGGCAGATGGAAGGTCTTGGGCATGGTGCTTAGTCACAAACAAGGTGTGGATGGTAAAATAACAACTATACATCCATCCCCAGATTTCCTGTTATTATCTATGAGCAGAAATAAATTAAAAATGATTCTATTGTAACATTCGTGTGTGCACATTTTCACAGGGTGCTACCATTTATTATGAGCTTGGTACTTAGATCTGGATTACATTTCCTGATTTATTATAGAAGTTTTAAAAGAAATTTTTATCAAAATCATGAAGTTGTGTAATTGAAGAAATCAACCATGAATGGGAAAATCACCAAGAAAAACACAAAATATTCACCTACCTTCTATTTTTAAAATAAAAAGAAGTATACTTTAATTGTGCAATGTAGATATTGCAATTTTGACAACTTTTTCAATATTATTGCATCTGTTGTGATGATCTGTGATCAGTGATCTTTAATTCTAATTATTTTGGAATGTTATGAACTGCATCCTTGTAAAATAGCAAACAATTTATAAAATTTGTATATGTTCCGAATGCTCCACCAATCAGCTATTCCCTCATCTCGTTCCCTCTCCTCAGGTCTCCCTATCCCCTATGACATAATATAACACTGAAATTATGCCATTTAATAATCGCACAATGGCCTCTAAGTTTTCAAGCAAAAGGAAGAGTTGCACATCTGTAATTTTCAATAAAACGTTGGAAATGATTAAACTTATTGAGGAAGGCATATCAAAAGCTGAGAGAGGCTGAAAGTCAGGCCTCTTGTGCCAAGAAATTAGCCAAATTGTGAATGCAAAGGAAAAGTTCTTGAAGGGAATTAAAAGTGCTATTTCAGTGAACTCATGAACAACAAAAAAGTGTAAGTCTTATTGTTGAGATCGAGAAAGTGTTAGTGGTATGGGTAGAAGATCAAACCAGTGACAAGATTCCCTTAAAACAAAGCCTAATGCAGAACAAGGCCCTAACACTCTACAATTCTATGAAGGCTGAGAAAGGTGAGGAAGCTGCAGAAGTAAAGTTTGAAACTAGCAGAGGTTGGGCATGAAGTTTAAGGGAAAGAGCCATCTCCATAATATCAAAGTGCAAGGTGAAGCGGCCAGTGCTGGTGTAGAAGCTGCAGCAAGTTACACAGAAGTTCTGGCCAAGATAACTGATGAAGGCGGCTACACTAAACAACATATATTCAATGTTACAGAACAGTCTTCTATTGGAAGATGATGCCATCTAAGACTTTCGTAGCTAGAAATGAGAAGTCAATGCCTGGTTTAAAAGCTTCAAAAGACAGACTGGGTTTCTTGTTAGGGACTAATGCAGTTGGTGACTTTGAATTTAAGCCAATGCTCATTTCCATTCCAAAAATCCTAGGGCCTTTAAGAATTATGCCAAGTTTTCTCTACCTGCACTCTATAAACGGAACAACAAAGCCTGGATGACAACACATCTGCTTACAACATGGTTTGCTGATATATTAACTCCACTGTTGAGACCTATTGCTCAGAAAAAAAAAGATTCATTTCAAAATATTACCACTCATTGACAATGCATTTGGTCAGTCAAGAGTTCTGATAGAGATGTACAATGAGATTAATGTTGTTTTCATGCCTGCTAACACAACATCCATTCTGTAGCCCATTGATCAAAGTGTCATTTGAACTTTCAAGTCTTATTATTTAAGAAAGATATTTTGTAAGGCTATAGCTGCCCTAGACACAGATTACTCTGATGTATGTGAGCAACCAGTTGAAAACTTTCTGGAAAGTATTCACCATTCTAGGTGCTATTAAGAATATTCATGATTCATGGGTGGGAATCAAAATATTATACATTAATGAGAGTTTGTAAGAAGTTGATCCAACCCTCATGGATGACTTTGAGAGGCTCAAGACTTCAGTGGAGGAAGTAGATGTTGTGGAAATAGCAAGAGTACTAGAATTACAAGTGGAACCTGAAGATGTGACTGAATTGCTGCAATCCCTCATGATAAAACTTCAGTGAATGAGAAGTTGCATCTTATGAACTGCACCTGTTGAAAGTGCTATGAACTTTATTAAAATGACAACAAAGAATTTAGAATATTACATCAATTTAGTTGATAAATTAGTGGTAGCATTTGAAAGGATTGACTCCAATTCTGAAAGAAGTTCTATTATGGTAAAATGCTATCAAACAGCATCATATGCTACAGAGTAATCTTTTGTGAAAAGAAGAATAAATTGCTGCAGTCAAACCTCATTGTTGTCTGACTTTTAGAGATTGCTGGAGCCACCCCAAACTTCAGCAGCCACCACCCTGATCAGTCAGCAACCATCAACACCCAGGCAAGACTCTCCACCAGCAAAACAAATACAACTCACTGAAGCCTAGATAATGGCTAGCATTTTTTATCAATAAAATATTTTTCAGACATAATGCTATTGTACACTTAATAGTCTACAGTATACTGTAAGCACAATTTTATATGTACCAGGAATAAAAAATTATGACTCACTTTACTGTGACATTCGATTTATTGTGATGATCTAGAGCCAATCCCACAATATCTCCAAAATATACCTGTAGATGGCAAACTGAAGATAGTTTGGAAAGTTTTAGAAGACATACTATCCCCCATTAGAGTACTTATCATGCTACATTTTAAATATCTGTTTCATTTTCTGTAGACTGTAAGGGCAAAAACTGGACTTGTTAAGTTCTGTGCTTTCAGTTCATGTATCACTATAGATATCAGTAAGGGCTAAACGAACATTTGTTGACTTGATGAATAAATCAGTCTTAAGAGATCAAGACTGTGCCTTTGCTAAATTTATAGATTGCTATTAATGTTCATTTTAGGACCATTAATCAGTACATATCTATATAAGAAAGTATTGGCAGATATCTACAGGTATATACAATATTTTTTCAATAATCTGTAGCTGTTTTGAGAATATGCATACTTTGAAATGTATTTGTAAGCAAATTGTGTTACATAGGGGTACAATTGTTAAACAACTCTGCATTTCCTTATGTATTTTTAGTATATTTACTTTACAGATTGAAGATTTTTAAAAATTCACTACATAATGACATTTAAAATATTAAAATCTGACATTATTTATTAAGTATTGATGGTTTGATGGTTGGAATCGACGATGAGGAAAAGGCAGATATTGAATGCAAAAAGAAGTAACATTAATTATTCTCAAAGTTTATTTGCTGCATTCTAATCATTTTTTTGCATGCAAAAAGTCATAAAGATGTTTTTAAGTGTCACAAAGATCTGAAATATGTTTAAATTTTTTTCAGCTCTAAAATAATTGTTAGTAGAGAAAGCTAACTTTCATTAACTCTTTTCTTTTTGTATAATTGCAATGATTTGATTTATTTTAAAATTACTCATAAGCCTGAAAGAAGTTTAGAAAAATTTGGATATCAGGTGTGAGGCTTAATTTTATTAATGTTTTGATGAAATTTCAACTTACAAGAACAGGTAATTGAATAATTTGTCTCAACAATAAAATCATTTAAATATCCACTAAAGATAATGATTTATTATGATATGTTGTGTTTAAGAACTATCAGAGTAGTATATTTTATTACCATGGTAGCCACAAACAGAAATGAAGAGCTACTTATAGAGCAAGTGATAAACACAGATCAAGCAGGTTTTCTGAGAACAAGCATAGGTTATTACCATTAGGCTCTTTACTGTAATGACTAAAAGAAACAACAAAAAAGATACAAATTTATTTTTAACTACAGATGTATAAAAAAAACAACTCCTGAAACCATTAACTAGATTGTTTTTTTCTTTTCCACATTACAACAGACAGTCCTTCTGGACTATTGTCTCCTAAATTGTTTTTTTGTTTGTTTGTTTGTTTATTTATTTTTACATCCCAGTCAGTCCTAAAAGTACAAGAAGCACTAACTTAAAGCTCAATGGATTAGTTTTTTAAATTGTATGCCTTTGTTTTGTCAACAAAGCCCTTGGGGCATGTGTAAGTGTGGAGGATGGGGATAAAAATAACAAAAGATACTAGAATATATTTTTCTTCTTTTGTCATTTCTCCCATTTTTTTAAACATTTAAAATCTATGTCATTGAGTTATAATATTCATACCATAAAATACACCCTATTTAAATGTACAATTGGATAATTTTTTTTATATAACTTCAATCACAATCAAGATCAAACTGTCCATCAACATTTCTATCATCTCAAGGTACAGCAGAGAACAAAACAGAGCCTTTCTTCTCGTGGAACTATTATCCATATAGTACAACTTGCCCATATATTATAAAAGCATCTGCTTAAATGCTCAGCTAGCCCAGGCTGATTTGCATTTTTCATTCACCCAAAGGAAAACATGATTTAATGTGCTATTTCAAGTGGTAAGGCTGAGGGTGAGGTATCTTTGATCAAAGAAAGCTTCTTCCCTTTCTTGAAATCATACCACACAGCTAACTACTACATGTTTTTCTACTCATAACACTCCTCATACTAACAATCTATTTTCTACAAGAATCCATCCTGAATACTTTACATATATTATCTCATTTAATCCTTTTCATACCATAATATATTCAGAATTGTGGCAGGCAGAATAATGATCCTTCAAGGATGTCCATGCTCTAATCCCTGGAACCAGTGAATATGTTACCCTATGTGACAAAAAGGGACTCTGCAGGTGTATTAAGGGTGTGGATCCTGAGATTGGGGTGGGGGGGTGGGGTGGGTAATCCTAGATTACACGTGTGAAACTCTTCTACACTCAAAAGCCCTTAAAAGTGGAGACTTTTTCTCAGCTGTGGTCAGAGAGAGCGAGAGAGAGCAATGTGCTGATAGAAGAAACATCCAAGACACAGTGGCTTGAAAAGGATCGCAAGGATCCCTGCTACTAGTTCTGAGATATATCTAGGGCTACGTGCAAGGACTGGACAGAGGACTGTGGGAACTAAGGGGACCCCCACCCCCAACAACCAGCAAGAATTTGGAGACCTTAGTCCTAACACGTGGAACTAAATTCATCCAAACAATCTGAGTGATCAGAAAATGATGAGAAAATGGATTCTCCCTCAGAGTCTCTAGAAAAGGCCTGAGGCCATGCTGATATCTTGGTTTTAGCCTGACAAGACTCATACTAAACTTCGACCTACAGAACTATAAGATAATGCATTTGTATTCTTTAGCCCACTGAAGTTGTGGTATATTTTACAGGAGCAATAGAAAATTAATACAGTATGGTAGATTAAATTATGTACCCTAGTTTAGACATGTCCTTATTCTTAATCCACATTCCTGTGGGTGTGAAACCATTGTGAATAGAATCTCTTGAAGATATTATTTTTAGTTACAGTGCAGTCCACTGAATGAGGCTGGGTCTTAATACAGATAACTAAATAAACTGAAGAAATTCAGACATAGTAAGAGAAAGACACAAGGAGGAGCTGGAAGCCAGAAGTAAACATCCAGAAAAGAAAGGAGAGGACATTGCCATCTAACATGAGGAAGGGATACAGGCCAAGGAACCCCAAAGCTTGCCAGCAGCCAGCACCAAAATATTATAGACTTGTGGAAGAAAGTATCACCTTGCTGATGCCTCTATTTTGGAGTCCTCCCAGCTTTAAAACTGTGAGTTAAAAAATTCCTGTTGTTTAATCAATCCATTGTGTGGTATTTGTCATAGCAGCAAGGAACACTAGGAAACCAACAAGCATTGGGATGATTTTTTTATAGATGAAGAAACAGACTCAATGATTTTTATTTTGTGTCCATTTGACACAGTATAGAGACTGAGCCAGGATTTAAACCCAAGGTCTCCTTCCTTTAGTATAGATTTTATGTAAGTTTAGGGAATTAAGAAAGTTGCATTAAATAGCTGGTATCTTAGAAAGTGTGTTTTACTTGAGAAGTTAATTTGTAGACATTGTGCTCTGTGAAACGATGAGATTGCTGTGTTTCATAGAAATAGGACCATTTTGAAATCAAAGATAATTTCCAGAGCCCTAGTGCAGAAACCATAAACTATAATGCAGTGTCTGAAAAAAAAAAAAAAAGTTAGAGGGAGATTGGTTCATTAAAAATTTTACCAAAATGAGAGAAGATTTCTTTTTGAACAATAGAGGAAATTGAAGCCTGGAGAGGGTTTAAGAGACTTGTTGATGATCACTGAACAATTCTGCGGAACTGGAACTAGACTGCAAGTCTACTTAATGCAGAATAATTGTTCCTTAAGAAAATACAAGAAGAGGAGGAATGTGTGTGACGGGGTTGGGGGACAGGGATTGAGGGAGCTGGTAGAGGAGGGGAAGGTGTGAAGTTCAGCATGTCTACATGTACGCATGCACGTGCCCACACCTATGCTAGGATCATTCAAAAGCGGTTTTTTTCCTAGTTATAAAAATGAATACCTATTAATATAGAACTGTTGGGAAATATGAATTATTATAAAATATATGAAGTATAAAATAGGAAAATAAAGAGTATGAGCTATAACATATTGAATTTTTCCATTTGCCCATCTACACCACTCTCTACCCTTCCCTCCTTTACACTGTGACCCAAGGGGCTGATCCTTACAAATGAATGATCAGGCTCTCTGGCCCACTGGCTTCTGATGGGTTTCAGCCTGTGGGAGGAATAGGCAGCTAATAGGAGGATGGGAGGAGAATGAAGCCATCAAGGGTGGATCCCGCTACCTTTAAGGGGTACAATCAATTCAGCTACGCTCCGGATGCTCCCTGCTTTGCCCCTGCTCCTTCAGGCCTGGGTATGCTCATGTCTCTCTGCTTTTACTGAGCCCTTATTGGTACTGCAAATTTTGTCCATATCTTTGGAAGTAGTCCCTTCATTAAACTCTACTCAGATTAACCAGTTCAAGTACTTCTTAGGTCCTGCAGGTAGACCAGCCCCTCTCCCATGTCATTCCAGAGGCCTGGTGCCTTGCTGCCCAGTGTGAATGTATTCCTATAAGAAACTGCCTTTTTGGATCAAATTAGCTTATTTAATTATATCCCTTGCGACTAAAAGCATGTTGTGTAATACAGCAAAAAATTCTCTTAAATTCAGGGACTGATATGTTCTTGATGTAAGCATTTGAAGGAGTGTCAAAAAGTACTTTGAAGAATCAGGAAATGGTGTCAGCAGAATTCAGAGAAATGAACCCTCAAAACTGCAAACAGAATTCTTTTGAAAGTCCTAGACCCTGTCACATATTTATTCATTTTTTGATCTATAAAACATAAATTTTAGGACAGAATTTAGATGAGAGTAAAGTACTGTTAGAAAACAACCTAAAAATACCATGGATTCTCCATTGGGGCAGAATGAATTATTATATTCTAGTATATGCCCTGTCGACTAGTCCTTTGCTCGAGTTAAATGCTGTCTTGTTTCCAAGAAAACTGGAAGCTATGTTTCTTGCTGATCATTAGTTCAGAATTCTCTTGAAATCCACCATATAAATATTGGCAAACGATGTTCTTCATGTTCTATCCAATTAGAGGATGATTGCTGGAATTCAACAGAACCTTGGCAATAGATTGGAAGCAACTTTCTAACTTGACCAAGTCAACTGACAACTCTTAGCTTTAGTTTTTCTCACCAGTATAAAAAGTATAATTTTATGTACCCAACCACTGCCTTGTATAATTATTATGAATCTGAAATGATAAAACCATATGAGGAGGCCTTATGACACTACACTGGTAGGTATTAAGGGTAAGACACCTCTGGAAGATAACAGATTTTGGTTTAACTATGAATCTACCAATTGCTTTTTTGATCACCATAAGGCTGCATCTCTAAACTTTAGAGGCCAAGATTTGAATCAAAGTTGTTTTCAAATTATGGGCCTGCAAACAAATGCTGCTTAGGCTGTGGCAGCCTTGGGCTATCAGGCTCTCAGTTACATTCCATGGAAAGAGGAGAGACAATGAGATGTCAGACTGAATCTTATTTGTGATTGGTAGAGTAGGTGCTGTCAATCCATGCAAGTCATTAATAGAAATTTTCTGGTGAGGACTTTATAGGTACATTATTGTGTTTGTTTTTCAAAAAGCGAATTTTTGAACAAATTGGTCAATGTGGTGAACCCATAGTAAATACAAATAGTTTCAGCTTGATTGCGCTGAATATCAGAATTTAATAAAGTTGCTTCCCTTTACCTTGCCTATATATTATTGTTGCTTTGGGTCAGTTATTGTGCTTCTTTTCTATAATCTCATGTAAATAGTCTTTCTGAACGCATTGAAAACTTAGAGTTCTCTGAGTCAGCCATTATTGCTCCTATTTGGAAGAAAAAGCAAGCCTTGACTCTCTAAAGAAGTCCACCATCTTAGAATCACTCATGACTCATCTGAGTGATACCAAATTCAAGAATTTTTTGCTCCAACATTATAGAAGCAGAAACAAATTTTAAATATATATAATGCATTCCTTTCCCTTTCCTCTCCAGATCTTCCCCCTCACTTAAACAGAAGGCCTTCCTTCTGCCTTATCCATCTTTATTGCCAGATCTTATGAATTTATGCAGCCAAGGCTATTGCCATTTTGACTACTTTCAATTGCCATTTCAGCAGTTCTTGTTTCTTTGGAAAACTTACATAATTTCAGGGACTGTCATAAAATTATAATGTTACAATTTTTCAAAGGTAGTTTCCTTTCATTCATTTCCAAAATATGTTCCATATATGTCCTTTGTGCATGTGTCTTGGTATCTTCTTGTAATAGTTATTTTTTAAAATAAATTATTTATTATTAGATAGACTAGGGGACACATGGGTGCTTTTATATACTGGAGAAACCAAAATTAGTGCTTTCCCTATAATTTTATCATTTTTCTAACATAAACTAGTAACCAGTGACCTCATAGAGAATTTGTTTTGAACTAAGACTTGTTATTGCAAATCAAAACATTAATAATGGTGCATATTTGGCAAATGTTAGCTTGTACTATGAATCTACCCAATGGATAATCCAAGCCTTTAAACTTGTTTATTCAAAACCACAGAGCCAAAAATTTAAGGTATCAACACTACCTAAAATATAGCACCAGTATAACACCAGAAAACGGTCAGTGTCTTGTAAATTAAAGAGATTAAAAATTGTCTTCAACTTATATTTCATATAATTTCTATTTCCTGGGAACTGAAGTCAGAAAAGAAGAACAAACATTAAAAAGGGAGTATCTGGGTTAATATTTGCATGTGTTTTGTTTCTCAATCTTCTTTTAAATGCTTATAATCCCCACCCTCTAGGGCAATTTTTAATGTCACTATTATATCTATATCCTATAGTCTATGACAAAGAAAATAAAATGCGATATACAGGTTGGGAGAGTAAACAAATATTTCAGAATTGAGGGTATACAACTTAACTGAAAAGTGAGAGATGATTACTTTGTGCCGCAAGCCACCCATTTGATTAAAAATAAATTAAATCCCTCAGAAGTAAGCAAAGTCATTCACTTCCACACCCATATGTAAGCTTAATATTTACTACTTTTGAACCAGCAGCTTAGTGAAATATCCTAACATAAATTGAGAATTTTAATGCTTGAAAGAAATGTCTTTTGCGAGGGGTTCAGTACAATCTTTCCAAATACACCAAATCCTGGAATTCCAAATTTTTCCACATCTATAGCTAAGTGTGTGGTTTTCATTATTTACACAGAAGTAAGAACATTCTTTATTTGATTACAACTGCTACCTTGCAAATTTACAGTGATTTTTATTCTAAAAATGTATATAATTAATAGTTTCTTATCAAGTGCATGAAAAAGGAGAGATAACCAATGTATGCAATATACATTAAAAGTGTACAGAGGGAAGTGGCTGTGGCTTAATCAGGTGGGCTCCCATCTACCATATGGGAGGTCCTGGGTTCACGTCTCAGGGTCTCCTAATGAAGTCAGGTTGGCCCACATGCTGCAGAGCACTGCCCAGCCTGCAGGTGCCAGGGAGAGCCGACTCAGCAAGGTAACACAACAAAAAAGGCAGACAAGAAAAACACAGAAGAGCACCCAGTGAATGGACACAGAGAGCAGACAGCATGCAAAAAAGAAATCCACAAGGGCGGGGAGGATTTTTTAAAAAGTAAATGGACAACTATTAAAAAAAAAGTGTACAGAGCCAAAATATGTTCATTAGAGGAAGGATATTTCTGATAAAAAATAAAAAGATTGATGATGTTTTCAAAGTTTGCTTGTTTTCCTAGCTACTCTTTTCACAATCACTTTTAGAGAAACACAACACATTATACAAAGACCAATGAGAAAAAAAAATTGTTTTTTGACAAGTTTAAGATTGAGAGTAGAAGTAATTAGTTTTCTGCACCTGTTTATTAATTTAGGGAGATTATAAATCCTCTTCCCAATATGTTTATTTTTGTGTAGAATTCCTTGAAGCAGGAGATCAAATTTTCCCTTTACCTATTACATATAAAATGTAGAATGCAACTTTGTTTGGGAAAGGAAAAAAAATGGTTTACAACAAGTCCAAGTCAACCCAAACATTTTAGGCTAATTATTGTTTTAAGCATGGGGGAAAAAGTTAAAAGGTTGTTGTTCCCAACTAGCTCACAGAGTAAAGGCAAAGCAATTGTATTAATTTTCTATTGCCACAATGATGTATAACAAACATCCATGATCAAGGATGGTCATAGCTCAGTGACTCGGGCAGGTTGGCTGTTCCATATGTCTGGCATCCTCCAGTGGGTTAGTCTGGGCAATTTCTCATGGTGCTGGCAAAAGGCAAGAGCAAACAATCCTCTGCTGCCATCACATTTGCCATATTGAGCCATACGAGTGACCTCAGGGTCTCAGCGGGCAGATACCACAAATTCACACCGCAAAAGGATAAAGAGAGGGATAATAAACTGGGGTCATTTTCCCCCCACATGACACAACAATTGTATAAAGAAATAAATTCAGTGTGCTAAACACAATATTTGTGTTGATAAGGTGGATAGAGGTCATCCAATTTATGGAAGTGTTAATGCAGTTAGAAAGATCTTTCTGGAGCGAGTGCTCTTGGAACTGAGATATAAAGAAGAATATACACTCCCAAAGGATATATGGGGATTTCAGATATTGTAAAATAGTTGAAAATGAGTATAGGGAAAGGAAAGAATTTGTTAATGGAACTAGAGAGAGATTATTTGACAATATGCCAAGTGTAGGTGAAGGTGGCAGGGATAGGGTGAATTCTAGAGAATAGCAACTGAAGCCTCTAGAAACAAGGAATTTGGATGTCCCACCTTGGAAAGCCTGCACGCCTTGGTGGAGAGTTCTCATTAGAGAAGTTTTTAATACATGGGAGATGAGGAAGAGTGAGACCCAGAAGACACTAGTTTCATGAAAGGGGAGGACTGGATGTAAAAAGACAATCCTGGAAATGTCACATACATATTCTATTGCTTCACAGTATTTTTGAGGCTCAGTCCTGATCATGGCCATTTTAAATAAAAATAAAAATAATTAAAGGATCTATCCCTAGATAATTTTCTCACATGATTGAGATTTACTCTGCTATTCTACATAGTAGTTATATTTACTCCACATCATCTACCCAGAGGTTTAATACGGTTTTTCAATTACATTTTAAAAAGTTTTTTCTTAATTTCCCACATATATAACTAACCACTAGATTGTGCAAAGTCAAATAAAAAAACATAAGATGAATTAAAATACTAACAATAATAACAAAAAAAAAACCACCTTAGTATTTATAGAATTGGGTTTTCTAGCCTTCTTTAATGAAAATTAAATCCCTGTCCTAAAATAGAGCCTAAGTAAATTCCATGAAGAGTAAATTTTAATGGAGACAAGGAGGGGATCGAAAGTAGGCATAGTTCCAGAACATGGAGAAATACTTGAAAAAATAGGGGTCTAGGATAAAGCTAATCAAGGAGGTAATGGTAAAAGCAGTGATTCAGCTATCATTGAAATATTTTCAGGGTTCAAAAGTGGCACTTCACTCAAAAACTCTGCAATTGCTTCCCAAAGTCTATTCACATGTGTATATACATTTGCACACATGCCTGTGTACACACAGACACACACACAAATATATGCACAAGGATTTAGCCATGCATGATTCCCTCTCTTGGTTCAGAATTTCATACACCTTGTGAGTGAATTAAAGGACTAATAACAAGAATTAATTGCAAGTACACAAATGCTATGCTAATTGTGTGCACAGTATAAAATTATCCATTGTGTACAAAGGAAAGGATGTTTACATCAAAGCATTTCTTGCCTTGCACAGGTAGATAATAGAAATCCATTCAATACTTACACATAATTTAAAGTCTATATAAAATTGGACTAGGAGTTTTCAATTAATTGATTTTACCTAAATCTGATTCTTTATTTAAAGGTTGAAATATCTGTGTGTGCTGGTCATCAAGATTTTGATGTGGAAGGAAATTGAATGTGGATCACTCACTTATTCATTCATCTAATTAAGGGGAAAAAAGTCTTATTGACTCTGCTTGTACTATGTTCCAGAGATGCAAAAAGCTCCTATTTTTGGAACTCATTGTGGAGTAGAGAGAATAGATGCAACTAGATGGTGGAAAATCATTTGACAAATGGAATATTAGGAGTAAGTTCTGGAAACAGTATGAAGAGTGAGATACTGTTTTTACGGTTGTTCTTGCTGATTCTGAGCAAGATTCAGGCTTCAGAAAGGCTTCATCTAAGAGGTGACATACAGATAAGGGAGCAAAATGCACTCCAAAAGGGAAGAAAGAGCTTGGGCAAAAATGAGACAGACCAGAAAGTATGAAATATTCAGAGAACTACAAATAACTGGGTTTGGTTGGGGTAGTGATCTTGAGGAAGAGCAACGTGAGAGGGGAGAAGGCATCAGGTACCTCTTCTTCCTCATGGAAGGACTGAAATAGTAACTGTTTCAGTGTGCTGAGCTGCTGAAAGCAACATACCAGAAATGGTTGGCTTTTGCAGTGCAGATTTATTATCTTACAAGCTTACAGTTTAGAGGCTGAGACAAAAATGTCCTAACCAAGCATCATCAGGCAATGCTTTCTCCCAGAAGATTGGCGCCTGTGATCCTGGACTCCTTTGCCACATGTCAAAGCATATGGTGGTCTGCTGGTCTCTCCCATCTCTTCTGGGTTTCATTGCTTTCAGCTTCTGACTTCTGTGGCTTTCCCTCTCTTTCTCTCTCTCTGAATTTCATTCTCTTGAAAAGGACTCATATAAGAGAATTAAGACCCACCTCGTGCCATCCCTTACAGAAGTAACGTAATCAACAGGTCCCACTTACACAGGTCCACACCCACAGGAATGGATTAACTCTAAGAATACTTTTTTGGGATCCATAAAGCCTCAAATCATCATAGTAACAAACATGTTTAAGGAACAAATAAGTTATGTATATGTGGATATCAATGACTGTCTAGAAATAGTTGACAGTCTAACTCTCTGTAATTATGAATGTTGCCACATCCTTATGATGACTTCAATTTTAAAATAATTTTGTTAGTTTGCTTCTCTGTTTTTACTGTTTTCTTCACTAAAACAATTCAGTCATCAAACCCTGTTCATTCTTCCTTTAAATCTCTCTTTTATTTGTTTTCTAGACCAGGATCTTAAACCTACTATTTATTGTTAGAAGCTTCTCAGATACCATGGATGCAGAAATCTCAGCTGGTTGGTGGAGGGAGGCCACAATATTAATTATAGTTCTTTGGTTGCAAGCAACAGAGACTGATTCTAACTAACATATTCCAAGAAAAGATTTATTGAAAGAAAAATATCCCAGAGTAAGAATTCAACAACTTGGTACAAGTCCGTAGCTAGGGAAGATCCAGGAGCCACAGCATTAAGAGTTTGTGGAAGTTCTCTGTATGAGGCAGATATTAATAAATCTGAAACTCAACACCTTTCCACTTGGGAGCTCAAAACTGTGTGCTAGGGTATAGGGCAGGCAGAAGCCTAAAATTTTATTGACTATCAATGACAAATAAAGCTGGCTGAAACTGTGAGCCGATGTGAGAAGAATGTTTCCCCCCATTAGGACCATAGATTTTCTTTTCTTTTTATCACTTCTTTACTTCCTCAACCAAGATTCCATATCCACCTCTATTTCCACAGTAACTCATTGGGGCATGGGTTTGCTTTCTGGCTATTGAATTTTGACTCATATTTGTTATTCTTGACCTCATTTTCTCTCTATCCTGGTGCTGATGATCTGTTTATGATTTCCACAGTGGAATTCTTCTTTCTACTTCAGCTGAGTTCCTTTCCATCTGTGGACTTGCTGAACATAAGTATATTTAGAAATCATCTTTTGGAGCTTTCAAAAGTTATCACTTCTCAGCCTCTATACAATCTCTCCCATCTGCTACCTTTTTCTCTAGTCTTCCTAAGTTTTGCTCCAAAAAGTTCTCAAAATGACTACTGTTCTCAAGTTGATATATGGTATTTTTTCACTTTGTATTTACATTATCTATTCTAGTCCCAGGAACTTTATGTATATTTATCGAGTCTGGAATGCCTCTTCCAAACCAAATCATATCCCTTTCTTCTTTTAATACTTGTTAATAACTCAACACCTATTTCTTAGGAGTTATAGCTATGGAATCAAACAAAGCTAATATGCCATTAGCTCTAAAATAGAAGTCCATTGTGTAAAGCTATGTTAGAAATTTCTAGTCCTCACCCATACCTACTTCTGTATTTACTCAAGAAAATTACTCTTCCTTGCATCCCTTTGGAGGACAAATGTGAGCATTTTTGGTTGATGGATTTTCAAAGGAAGTGGCTTTAAGTATTTCTAGGCCAAAACTCAAATTACTGGCATGGAATGCTCCAGAAATCTCTACTTCTTTCTTAATGATGGTGGAATCTAGACTATAGAGCCATAACTGGGAAAGCAACTGAGGATAAGACCTGTGGCTAACTTTGTGACAAAAGTAAACATGTATCTGGTAAGACATTGATATTTCCAGATTGTTTTTTACTGTAGCATAACCAAGCCTACATTTACTGATAAAGATATGAAAGATAATCCACAAGGTTTCTAAATAATCTCAGTTTGTATAATTATACTTCAATCTTACTATCTGCTATTCACTATAGTAGCATCATATATGCTTTCCCTTTAACAATTGTATTTTTCAAAGAATAGAAAGTTTACTCATTTTGTACATCAAACAGAAGTGCCATAGGTTCTTTGCTATTTATATATGTTAAGTGCTAATAAAAGCCTACTAAAATGTTTTGAAAATAACTGAGAATTTGAGTCTTTACACAGCAAAAGAAACAACAATGGAAATACATCTTAACAAGTATTAGAGCAGAAACCTCAATGCATTACTGAAGTCTGGTCTAAGGTCAAGGAAAATGAAGAAGGAATAGAAATTGTGTCCAGAGTTTGTTATGCTACTAACAGAAAGATTCCCAAATCGAAAGCAGTCAAGACTCATTCATAGAGCAAGTCCAGGAGAAGAGAGAAAAAGCATATTTATTTAAAGTCTTCAATGGGGAAAGGGATATTGTACTGGTCAGCCAAAGGGGTGCTGATGCAAAATACCAGAAATCTGCTGGCTTTTATAAAGGGTACTTATTTGGGGTAGAAGCTTACAGTTGCCAGGCCATAAGGTATAAGTTACTTCCCTCACAAAAATCTATTGCCATGTGTTGGAGCAAGATGGCTGTCAATGTCTGCAAGGGTTCAGGCTTCCTCTTCCTCTTAAGGTTCTGTGGTCACAATTTCTTCCAATACCAACTGTAGGCTGGGATAAGTCGTATCTCTCTGCCAGGGCTCATTTCTCTCCAGTCTCAGCTGCTTTTCTCTCTCCACAAGGTCAGCTGTAGACTATCAGGCTAAAGACTTGTCTTGCTCTTCCTGGTGCCTCTGCCATGTCTAGTGGAGGCTTCTTTCCTTCCACACATATCTGCTTCTCTGTGTGTTTACTTCCCAGGGCTCCAGCATTAAAAATTCTGTCTCCTCTGCCTTGTCATTTTCTCTATGAGTCCCTGCCCAACAAGGAGACTGGACATCCTATTGACATAGCCCAATCAAAGCCCAAATCATAATTTAATCAAGTGAAAGTATAACCCTTCAACTAAGGGTTTCACTAGCCCAGAGGAGCAGACCAGTTTACAAACATAATCAGTAAGTATTTCTTTCCAGAATTCATCAATAGTATCAAACTGCCACAAATATGAAATGAAAAGAGGTCTTCGGTTTTACTGTTGGGCATAAAAATAAATGTAATATTAATAAATGTAAAATTAATGTAAAATAAATAAATGTAAAATTAATAAAGAAATCAGCAAATTCAATTCTGAACTGTTGAAAATATAACAGATGGAAGAGTGGGAATTGGAGAGTAATAAGTTTAATTGAGAAGACAGTTTTAGTTAGATAGACACACACACACACACACACACACATTGAAGTATTTTTCCATACGTTTCAATTTGGATTTTAAGACAACACGTCAGCACAGAAAATTTAGCATCTCCCTGATCCCTGATTCTCTGTAATTGTGTTGAAAATTGCATTGTTAATATGTTCAAATGATGATTATGTGTTTATACACATGTTAGTTTTACAAAGAAAGAATTTGTCTTTCTATAAGACTTCAGTTGATTTAATTGCATCAAAAGACTAAATACAATGAATGTCTCATGATGATGGAGGAGGTTGTTGTTATGGGGGGAGGAGTGGGGTGAGGGGTTGGGGGGTATATGGGACTTCATATTGTTTTAATGTAACATTAAAAAAACAAATAATGACAAAAAAGACTAAATAATTTTAGCACAGAGAGTATTAGTCATTAACCCGGGTTTATTTATGCACTCACTTTTATAGTAGCTCATTCTTAGAAAGGAAGGGGAAGGAGAGTTTGTAAGGAAATAAACAACAGGGAAATACATGGCTAGTGATGATGGGAATGATTTTGATGAGATAAAGAAGCAGGAGGAGGAGAAGAGGAAGAGGTGGTAGAAGAAGCAGGATAAGAATGACAAGAAGAATAAGAAAAAGAAAGGGAAGATGAGGGGACACAAGCCATAAAAGACAAATCATGAGTTTAAGGAAGTTGAATCTTCTACCCTGAAATTTGAGCTATTACGGTTTAGCACAAAGACTGAATAGACTGATAAACCCTGTTCTAATACTTCTGAAGGCAAACAAACTCCTGTGGAGGTAAATATTTATAGGTAAATATTAATAACCAAAAAGAACTTTAGTACAAATGTCTCATGATCAGAATGTGAGAAAAGATAAGTTGCAAGTAGACTTCTGTTGTTTTGTAAACTACTATACCAATGAGAAATATTACTTTTAAACTGCATTGTGATTGTGGTTTAAGTAATTGACAACCTCTAAAGTAATCTCCCTAAGAGTAGTTTCTTAAATAGATTCCGTGTACCTCTGTTAGAATGATCTTACGTAAATGTGACCTAGAAGCTCATGGCTGAAAATTCTTTGAAGTTGCTATTAGTTGTATTACCACAAGACATCTTGTAACAATCTTCCCAACGTAGATCCATCCCCTAACCCCAGACTTAAGGAAAACTCATTCATAGTCCCTGTGTTTGCCGTTTTCCCTCCTTCTGGAGTATTCTTGACTTTCTCTAACAGTAGACTTCCATTTCATCTACTCAGGTCCAATTCCTTTAGGATCTCCTTTATAAAAATTTAACTCACTGAGCAGTGAGTTTATGGGAAGTAAATAAATACATAAATTATAAGAGGATCTTACATCACCCCATAATGACAATGTTCCATAAACTTAGAAGTGTGATTATCTCAAATCTCAAAAGCAGAAAAAAGGAGGAAAAAAGAAAGGAAAAGCCTCCCCATCATCCCTACCCCAGTCCGACCAGTTAGAATAACTCTTCTCTCTGACACATACAAATTTGCTTCCATCATCACAGTCTGGTTTATAATATACTTCAGTTATATTTGTTTTTATCACTATTAAGTAGTCTTCTTAGGGGAAAATACTGTTTACATTATGGGTTTATTGCTGTATTCCCCTTATGCTTTTTTCCACTTAATTTTTTAATTGAAGTTTATCATTCATATATGAGCATACATAAAAAATAAGTGAATAGCAAAAGTTGTGAAGTTACAAAACAAACATGCATAACATCATACATGGATCCCAAACATCATCCTGCCACAAACACCTTTCATTATTGTGAAACATTTGCTACAAACTATGAAAGAGCATCGTTAAACTGTTATTACTAACTGTAGCCCATATCTTACATTTGGTGTATTTTTCCCCCAACCCATCTGATTAACACCTTGTATTGTTATTATACATTTGTGGTAGTTTATGTTAATCATGGTCCATCTTCCACTACAGGATTTACTATGTTATACAGTTTCATGCTTTGTATAAGCCATTCAAAGTGTACACTCAGTACCTCTCATTTCCATCACAGAGTTGTGCTGTCATCACCTCAATCAATTTTAGAACATTTTCATTACTCCGAAAGTAAAAGTCCCATACCCTGTTACACCCCCTTATTGTTGTCCCTGGAATTGAGATAAAATCTTCTTTGCCATTGATGCAAAAATATTACAGTATTACTTTATACTACTGTCCATAATTTAGATTAGTTGTAATTTTCCTGTGTATCACCATATTCTTAACACTTTGTGAAAGAACATTCTTACATTTATACAATTAACCACAATCTTCATTCACCACAAAAATCATTATTATACATTCCCTAGATTATTCTCTAGCTTCCTTTCAATTGACATTTATGTTCACAGACTACCCCTTTTAGCCACAATCACATTTATAGATCAGCAGTGTTAATTATGCTCACTATAATATGTTACCATCAACTATATTCATTTCCACACTTCTGCAATAGACCTTGCAATGACGGATACAGGCTATTATACATTTTGTCAAAGTCTATAAAATTGCGTGGGACAAAGTGTAAACTATAATGTAAACTATAGTCCAAGGTTAGTAGCAATGCTTCAATATGTGTTTATCAATTGTAACACAGGTACCACACTAATGAAAGATGTTGTTGATGTGTGAAATTATGGGTGAGGAGAGGGGGT
This sequence comes from Dasypus novemcinctus, assembly GCF_030445035.2. Taxonomy (NCBI): domain Eukaryota; kingdom Metazoa; phylum Chordata; class Mammalia; order Cingulata; family Dasypodidae; genus Dasypus; species Dasypus novemcinctus. The sequence goes on along the minus strand of NC_080679.1, from coordinate 119,611,765 downwards.
ATATGGGAATCCCTTATATTTTTTATGTAACATTTATGTAATCTAAAGCTTCTTTTAAAAAGATTCTTTTAAAAAGATTCTACACACATTAATCATCAGCTCCCATTCTCAACCCACTCTACTACACTTTTTATAAAGCAACTGGTTAATAAATATCTTTGAATTTGAATTGACCAATTCAACTGTCAACTCAGGCTGTGTTTGCTTGCCATTGAAAAGGAGTAAGTATGAAAATACCACAGTGATTTTAGTTCTATCTTTATTATTACAAATTCTAAATATTTCCAATTCAAACAAAATGCAAGAAAACATATTTTGATAGAAGGAAGGGCTTATTATAAATTATATAATTTGACTATCAAGATATTACATGTGACCTTTTCAAAACAAGTTTCAGAAGATTGTTATAGAAAAGAGCCAGATGGAAGCTTTTGGATGAGAAAGTATAGATATCATTGGTGCTAAAGATGAGAAAAGTCACTGTATCACAAGGAAAAGGGTTAAAGAAATAAGTTTTTATTAAGAAGAGTGTTTTGAGTGTGCTTTTATGCTTATAAGATGGGCAAAGTATAGATATATGGGGAAAAAATGAAAAGTTGGTATAATCCTGAAGAATCTGGCACTAGAAGAGGGCATAGACTTGGCTTTTACCTTCCCCTCCTTCTCACAAATTTATGATCAGCTTATTTACCTCCCTCTAAAATGATTTCCCAAACTGCAGCCATTGATCAGAGTTTCTAAATTCCAGCCTGGAGTGGTTGAGGGATGAAGACGCTAGTATTATATACAAAATGGCCACTTGGTACTATACAAGTGTGTGCCTCATTAGTGGGAAAACTGAATAAGAAATAAGGTCATATGTTGCCATTAGGAATGATTGTTTCAATGAACACCCACAGGAATAAAAACAAGAAACTTCTCTGGAACTATTTAGTTCATAAAATAAGTTGACTACTAACTTTTCTGGGTAATCTGTAAGGCAATCAATTGTGGGAGATAGATGTGATGTGAAGATAAATTTAAGACCTGTGTCGTCCTTTAGGTAGCTGTGCCTTGCTCTGGTAGTGAAAGTTAACACTCCACTGAGATATTTCTGGCTCTTCCACATAAGCAAAATTAATGGTGATTCCCATTAATGACAGCTGTAGCAAAGGGCTTAAAAACTGTAATTTCCATTCAAAGGTGGGGGAATCTTCAATGAAGTCTCAGTCCTTCACAGGATCCTGTTCAGAAAGAAGAATACAATTTTGAAGGAATGGATTACATACAGTGCAAGAAATAAAATAATGGAACAAAGGGAAGAAGAAGAAAGAGGGAGAGAGAGGAAGAGACAGATTAAATCAAGAGGCATATTTATGATTATAAAAAAATCAGGTCAATAGAAGAGAGGTTATATTGAGTGTCAGGGCCTAGTAGAGAATTAATGACTAATGGGTGGCATAATTTGGGTTCAAGAAGTTGGGAAGTGAAGTACAAGGTAAATATAGGAGAAAGAGTCTAGCTAGACTGATCAAAGTTGAAAATGTAGAGTGGCAGTAGAGTTGGAAAAAAATTCTGATAACAAATTTTCAACAACCTTACTAGGGTGTGGTTTACATACAATAAAATTCATCCAGAAAGTGTCCATTTCAATGTAATTTTGACATATATTTATAAATAGTCTTTAAAGGCAATTAGGAAAATTTTCCTATAAGAATGCATTTGAAAAAGTCATCTTTAGCCTTTGACAAATTCTCTTAGATGCCCATATTCTCATGAGCTCTCCCTATTTAATTATACTATTTATTTCTATTATGTAGCTTTTCGATGTTAAATAACAACTTCAATAATTTTGTCATTGTTTTTATAAGTCATTTAAATAAGTTGTTCTTCAAATCTGATTGTTTCTGGCAGTTGCAAATACAATTATGATCACCCATTTGGAGCAATTTGCAAGTATTCTTGTACTCCCTATGTAATTATATCTACAAGGGTTTATGAAATGGAACCTCAGACAGGGGGTTTAATTGATATTGTTGAGAATTCTGGAAAGAACCTGAATACAATGACTTCTTCCTTAAAAGCTTTCTAAGCCTTAGTTATGCTTTGTGGTAATTACTGTCTACACAAGACCTGGGCAAAATTGAAAGGAAATCCTAAACCTACAAACAATATCCATTTCATTTTCAGTTTAACTCATATATCTGTTTTCTTAGAGGTTTCTAGAATAGATTTACTGGAATATAAATGAAAGGAAAATAAATATTTAATTTAAAGTATTTAATTTTTAAAAATATGTGATTTTAATTATTGCATTTTATGAGTATAATTCAAAACTGCCAAATACAACATGCATTTTATATAAGGAAAAAATTGTATATGAAACTCAAACTATATATATATACACACATATGTTGAATATATTATTTATATAGTACATATTCTATATATAATGTATTTGCATATAGGAAACAGTCATTATTCTACTATGTCCTCATCATTTTATTAGTCTGGATTTAATTAATTTTGGGGGTGTTCAGCACAGAGTTACTTCCTTCTGCCTATCTTTCTTTATTTAATAATATATTTTTATTTATTTTTAAAAGATACATAGAATACACAAAATGTTACATTAAAAAATATAGGAGATTCTCATATGCCCCACTCCCCACATGCCTCACTTTTCCCACATCTACAGCTTCTTTCATTAGTGTGGTACATTCATTTTATTTGATGAATACATTTTGGAGCACTGCTACACAGCATGGATTATAGTTTACACTGTAGTTTACACTCTCTCCTAGTCCAGTCACTGAGTTATGGCAGGATATATAGTCTCCTACGTCTGTTCCTGAAATATCATTCAGGACAACTCCAACTCTCAAAAATGCCCCATATTACACCTCTTTTTCCCTCTCTCTGTCTTTAGCAAATCCAGTGGCCACTGTCTCTGCATCAATGATATAATTTCTTTCATTGCTAGTGTCACAATAATTATATAGTAGAATACCAGTAGGTCCACTCTAGTCCATATTTTATTCCCTAATCCTGAGGACTCTGGGATGATGATGCCCACTCCACCTCTTAAATGAGAGAAGGCTTTGATCCACATGGCTGATGGATGAGACTCTCCTGTTTACAGTTGTAGACTCTCTCAGTTCCTTGGTGTGGTGGTTGCCCATCCTCACCTCCTTGTTAGCTGACCTGGGAAGTCCAACAAACTGGGGAGAAGGTGTTGCAACTCTGCTGAGACTTAGGGCCCAGTTGGCACACGGACAGCCCAGAGATTTAAGTCTCCTGGGCATACACCAACCCAGCACCAACTACAGGTTTAATAAAAGGGGCAGAAGAGCATGTACAGAGAGGTCACATATGAGTCCAACTCTGTCACATTCAGGAGCACAGATTCCAAAGTAGGGCCCACTGGCAAGGCACCAAATTCTGGAGCCATCTACCATGACTGTATACCTAACATCCTCCCTCTCTTCCTCCTTCCCTGTTAATGATCTTTTTACATGTGAATGTTACATTTGTTTCAGTTGTTGTACAAATATTGAAATGTAGCTACTAATCATGTCAATAGTTTACATTATGGTTTACATTTTAGACCATATACTTTCATAAAATTTTGGTGGGATTTAACATGATCTGTATCCATCATTGCACAATCATGCGGAACACTTCCATTGCCCCCTTACTGCCAATCTTCCATCTATTCTATTCTTCCCTCCCCAATCCCACGGGCCCACAGTGACAACCAAGCTTCACTGCTTGAAGAACAGGATTCATAGATACTTGCAACAATGCTGAGGGCTTGACACATTAGTTTGTGCTCCCTTCTTAGGAGCCACTCATGCTCTCGAGAGACACCCTCCCCTCCATTTGAGAATATCGGGCCTCCCCAAGATGGGAATACAACACCTTCCCGCTCATTGTGTGGGTCTTCACCCACTGATATAACACACTATGACAAGATGAGCACTCAACACTCCCTAGAAGCCTGCCCCAGGTGCACCCTGTTCCAAATGCACCCCCATCCAACACCCTAAACCAGCAATCCTTCCTTATCATATTGCGAAAAAGAATTTTCTCAACATTATAGTTTCAACCACATACCAGCCAATCCCCCGTGTTTACCTGCTCCCTCCTCCAGCCCTTCCCTCAGTTACATGGACCAACAGGCCATCCTTTCATCCCTAACCCCCATCTACTATGTCCTCATCATTTTATTAGTCTGGACTTAATTAATTTTGGGGGTGTTCAGCACAGAGTTGCTTCCTTTTGCCTATCTTTCTGTTTTTATAACTGATCTCAGCAAAAGAGGATTCCATCCTCCCTATCCATGTATCTCACTATCTGTGTAGTGCAGCAGTGCCCCAAAATGTGTTTACTGAGTGCGATGGGTGTGCCACAATGATGAGGGAGGTTGTTGGTGTGGGAGAAGTGGGGTGGGGGTATACAGGAACCTCTTGTATTTTTTAATGTAACATTTTTTCTGTAATGTGTATATCTTCAAAAAATACAATTTAAAAAAATGATGTGGTGGGGGTGGGGAGTGGGTTATATGGGGACCTCTTACATTTTTTGTTTTTTAATGTAATATTCCTTGTGACCTATTAACTTTAACTAAAAAACAAACAAACAAACAAAAAACAAACAATTAAAAAACATCTACAGCAAAAAAACACCCACATAAAACCAATTCCTGAGACACTGGGGTTTCAAAAAGAGAAAGAGTTTTATTGCTTGTGCAAGCCATGGAGTACAGCGACCTCATAGCCCAGAACTGCATGCCTGATCTGCAGAAATTCTAATATTTTCATAACATCTGGATGCTAATGAATAATTAGGGTGGAGCTGAACACAAGTTCCTTCATTATACATCAAGGAGCTAAACAGGACTGACAGAGCAGCAAACCAGGGTCAGCACAAGGATTTGGTTTGGGGGCATGCAGAACAAAGATCTATTACAAGGCCTGTCATATGGATATTAAACAGAGGTGGGTGCAGTGGTTATTACCCCAATAGTAAGTATAGGAAGGGACGAGTTCAATCTAGAATTACCAGCCCAAGAGTAAGCATATAGAAAGGTGAAGTTAAGTCTAGAGGAACCATAAACAGGGGTGGGGCCATTCTAGCTAGCTTCAGTAACTTCAGGTATTAACCTTTTGCTATTTATAATTTTTTAAAAAGGCATTTATATAATGATTTAGTAACCATAATTATTTGTTAATAATTCTTAACTCTCAGTTATACAACCAGTCCAAAGAAAATATTCATCATCCATGGTCTCAGGGTCCAGAGAAATGGCTCAGGACTATTTTGGATACTTGCTTCACCAACAATTTCCTTCATTCATAAGACATTTCCTGCCTACTTGCTGTAAGTCAAGTATTTCAATCAGCATTGGGGACACAACCCAAACGAGGCAGAACGTGTCTCCGCTCTGGTAAAGTCTGCAATCTAGAACAGACCGTACAGACAACACACAGATTAACAAATAAGTAAGCAAGGTAATGTATACTGTTCTGTAAAGAGAACAAACAGGGGAAGGCGATAGGGGATAATTTAAATAGCTGGCCAGCCAAACTTTCTCTGAGGAAGTGAAACTGAGTCAAGACCTGAATGAGATTGGGCCAGGCATTAGAGGGGATTGGGGTAGAGTATTTCCAGACACCAGAGAAAGCAGAAAGAGCCTGAGACAAGACACCGCAAGCTAATTAGAGTTGTAAAAGGAGAAAAGGAGAGCTGAAAAATAAGAACAGCAGAGAAAAATAAGAGGTGAGGTTAGAGAGAGGCAAGTTTATTCAGTCTTTGGGACTTGCCAAGGAATTTGAGTTTTAGTCTAAGATCATTGGGAATGCACTGATATGTCTTTGTTGTTTGTTTGTTTCACCGGATGAGTTGTGAGCATGGGAATGATATGATATGATTTCAAACTTAAAAATCTCTGTTGTGTGTCACAGACCATGACTTGCGGAAGGCAAGAATTGGAGCCAGAGGATCTACACAGTGGGTTCCAGGTAAGTGATGGAAACTTGGAGAAGTGGTCACATTCACGCTTAATTTTAGAAGTGGAACCTCAGGGTTTCCTAAACGCTCTGATGTCGGGGTAGAGAGAGGGGGAAACAGAAGAAACTTGGGTAGTACAAGTTTTCTGGCTAGAAAAAAGGGTGCCTGATGGATTATTACCTGGTGATTTTCCTGTTGTCATTCCCAGCATGCCCTTGGGATGGACATACCCCACTGACTTGCAGCTCTGACCATTTTTTTTTTTTTTCTTTTTCTTCTTCCTTTCTGTGCAAATGTTTTAAAATTACAGTCTCCTCTGGTGATATTGAGCCTGGTTACATCCTGGCCTTTGGAACGCAGAGACAGCAGTCACAAATATGCCCCAGCCTCAGTCCACCCGGAAAACAGGGTTTGTAGTTTAATGGGAAAAAAAAATGCATATTCTAGCAAAATGTGAGTAAAATGAGGCTTTAAAAGGAGATTAAGCATCACTGATTTTGATGAGAAAGCTTATCCTTTTCTACATTAATTGTCTGGCAGGAGATTAGAAGCAACCAACTACATCTCTTTAGAGTTTAACACTCAGTGGCAGAAAATCAGACCAAATCAGCGTTACTGGTGTAGCCTAATATGATGGTTAAATGCATAGGGAAACCAGAACTTCCAAGTTCTGGGAAATGGGTTTGTGATAGCATATTAAAGTCATAAAAACTTGGGTCCATCTGTGTCTGTAGCTTTATATGAATTAATTCCAAGTACCTATTCCAGTCACCCCAAGCTGAATGGTTAAATCAGAGCATGGACTGTGGAGGCCAGATAATGAGGGCTCAACTCTAGTTTAACTCCTTACTTTCTGTGTGGCATTGGGTAAATTATTTTACCTCTTTGGGCCTTGGTTTCTTCAACTTTAACTTGGGGTTGATAATAGGATCTATCTTTTTAGTTTTTATGAGAATTGAATGAGTTAATATAGGTGAGGTGATAAGGAAAAGTTCATGACTCCTGGTAATCTCTATATAATTGTCATCTATTTTTATCATTATTTTCCTTCATCTCCATTTTTTTGATTATTCAATCTACTGGGCAATCTGCTAATAAACAGTAAAATTCATTGACAGTACTCAATTTTATATAGCTGATGAAAGCCTTTAACCATGTGTAAAGGCTAAAATGACCTTAGGGGAATGCAATTTGTATTATAATGGTTTAATGGAACCAATTATATTATATCAGCATAAAAACTTTTAAATGGAAAAGTGTATTTGCCAGTAAAAATGTCCTATATTTCAACAAGAATGTCCATATGTCAACTGTTTATTAGTCAAGATTCAAGAAATATTCACCAGTTAGTATTAATTAAGTTTTATGATTTTTAATTCAATATCCATTAATAAGTTAATGCAGTAGCAAGAAGAATTTTTATAATATGACATTTAATTATAAAATAGTCTTAAATATAAAACATGCAGAAACTCTGTCAAACTTTTCAACAAATGCAGCCAATTAAACACTGCAAGAGAGAAATTAGATCATCTGGTAACTCTGATTTACAACCATGCAAACCAACCTATGTAGCAATGAAGATCACTAGCATTCTCTACATATTCTATTTTCCTATTCACATAAAAGACTGCAAAATTAATAATCAAATTTAAAATACACGATTAGCTCTGAATAGTGCCATTAATATTGGATCAAAGAAAATGTGTTTGATCTCAAATCATTTGGACATAGATAACGTATAGAAATAATATTTTAGTGGTACAATAATGCTTAGGTAATACAAATAATATTTTATATCTGCAAAGCTCAAACTGATACACTGAATTTTATTTGACATAAAAAAATTATTTCCCTTAGTAGTTTGCTATTTTGCTTTTAGCCTCAATAATTTAAAAAGAAGGTCTGTGTTTACTATAATTTGTCTCTGTCGATTGCAGTGGTGTCCATCCCTACAACAATAAAATGTGTGGAATTACTAGAACAGGAACATTATAAAAGGTTTTATTTCAATTAACTATCTCTGTTGCTGTGGGATTTTTGTGGATCATTATAAAGTTTGTGATAAGAAGGAACAGTTCAAGAATCTTTAAAATAAATTAATACAGCTGGCTGGAATAGAGCAATAAAAAATCTTAATGGCTTACATTGATATAAATTAAAATCTATTTCAGATATAATACTTAAAATTAATATTTTTTTGATATGATATATATTTATTTTTACTGATTATAGTTTTCAGTTTGGGAGAAAAAAATGACATTACATGTTTGGATAAAACTCAATTTATTTAAATCATATTTCTTAACAAAACAATATAAATGATACATTGTTCTGTATTATATAATACAAAATGTTTCTGACATTAATTTAAATTAAGAATTACAACTATAGTACATGTTCAATGTAAAATACATCAAACAAAAGAAATAAATAAATAGAAAGTGAAAGTCCCTCACTTAGCCAAACAGTCTCAATTTCCAGAGATAATCATTGTTGTCAATTTGAAGTATATGACTTTGGAATTTTTTCTCACACTTATAAAGTTATATGAGCTCATATATTTACACATGCACATATATATTCATGCACATACTATATCTTTTCTGTGTAGAAATAAGAGCATTTTAACTAGATCTCCTAATTGCTTTTTTTAATTTTTTTTTGTAAAATATCGGTTACCACATATATTTTCTTATTCTTTTAATGGCTTCAAGTAATCCGTTCTATTGATTCAGTATAATTTATATTTACCAAAGATGGACAATGAGACTGTTTCCAATATTTTACTGTTATATGCAGTGTGTCAGGGGTCATTTGCACAGACAACTTTGAACATCAGTGGATGGTCTTTGCAAGATTGCTTCTTAGAAGTGGAATTAAACAGATAGTAGATTTGAGCATTTGCATTGTCAAGAAATATGAACACATTTCTCTCTGAGAAGAGCTGGGCCAATTTAATCTCTTATCAATTGAATATGATAGTGTTAGTCTCTTCCTACTATCTGAAATGCTAGGTATTAATAATTTTCACTTTTTGTCAATGTGATTGATTAATAGCTGCTGGGTCATAATTTTGGGGTATATATTTATTTGATTAAGACTGGCATTGCATATCTTTTCACTTGCTTTTTGGCCATTTGGATTTTTATTTCATAGAATTCCCTAAAAGTAATATTTTTTTCATATTTCTATAGCATCACTTTGCTTCATCTAAATTCTAGGAGCTCTTTTATAAAGAGCAGTTTTTCTCTTTTGTATGCCATATAGGTTACAAATATTTTTCCAATTTGCTACTTGTCCTTTAAATTTGTTCAAGGCTTGTTGATAACTCTATAGAGTATTACCTTTTGATCATATTCTTAAATGCTGTTGTAATCTAACAGCGATATTAAAAAGAGGTCCCCATTTACAGATATTATTATAAGGCAGAAGATTGTGACTATACTAATTAAAAAATAATAAATAAGAGAAAATTAGAGTTACTTGAAAATTACTCTTTCTCACTTGCTTCCCTATAAACTCTCCTAAACAGTAGGGATAAAGCAGCAAAACATATATATATATATATATATATATATATATATACACACACACACACATATAGCCTACACAACATTCATATCGCTACTCTCAGGGAGGGACAGTTTGATGGAGACATCAGAAGAAAAATGATGGGAGATAAAGGGAAATTTTTTTTTAAGTCTAAGAGAGACTCTTCTCATTAGAGTTAATTATCGGAGACATAACAAGAAATGGGCACAATTCTTATTAAGATACTTTGGCATTTTGATTTTTTTTATGAATCCTAAGAAGAGAAAGATGATGTTTGTGGATTAGTCTCTTCCTCTGGGTGTGATATTGTTTGATTGCATTACATTCATTTGAGGGGCCTTTGATTACATTACCTGTTAAGAATGATGTAGGCTTTTCATTGGACTATGTCAGTGAGTTGTGACTCAGGTTGAGTCCCTACCCCCTTGTTGGGTCAGATATAAATGGTCGTAGACAGACAGACACAGGAAGAGAGAACTTTGCCATTTTTGCCTCTCTTTTCCAGTCTTTTCAGGAAAAAGTCAACACGCTTTTTTCTGTCATGAAAGATTTAAACACCTGGGGCCCCTGGGGAGAGATGAGCCATTTGCCTGATAGCTTATAGCTGAACGAAGGAAGAGAGCAAACCAGCCCAGACACATATAGGAACCCCAGAAAGAAAGAAGCCCTAGGCCAGGAGATAGAGTACTATAGAGTCATTTAAGAATGAAGTCCCAAGAGACTGGACCCATGGAGCACTCAAGAGGAAAAGGTGAGCCTGGAGGGAAAGCCTGAAATCTGGGCAGAGATGGGTGGCCATGTGGCAACACACCATGAATAACAGTAGGTGACTTTGGTGAGAAAGCATCTCTGATGGTGCCTTGGTTTGGACTCTTCATGACCTTGGAACTGTAAGTTTTCACCTCAGATTTTAAATCCCCATTATAAAAGCCAACAGATTTCTGGTACTTTGCATTGGCAGCTCTTTAGCAAACTAAAGCAGAAATTGGTGCCAGTGGAGTGGGGTCATGATGCTTGCAATTACCAAAAATGCTGGAATGATTTTGTAAATGGGTCAGGGATATTTTTTGGAGTAATTGTGAGATGCCTGATGGAATAGACTTAGATTGCTTTGAAGATACTGTTGGTAGGAATATGGACCTTAAAGTTGTTTCCAGTGAGGTCTTAGAAGGAAATGATGAAACTATTACTGGAAACTGGAGGCAAGTGATCCTTGTTTTGATGTTGCAGAGAACTTAGCAAAATTGACTCCTGATGTTACATGGAAGGCAGAATTTGAAAATGGTGAGCCTGGACATTTAGCCAAGGAGATTTCCAAAATACATTTGGAGACTGTGGACTGGCTTCTTCTTCCATCTTATAGAAACATGTGAGAGGAAGGAGGTATGCTGACAACTATACTGCTGGGCACAAAGAAACTAGAGAACGGTGATTTGGGAAATATCAAGCTTCTAAAAATCAAGTCCCCAAAGGATAGTGCACCATTTAAGGAATTAACCAAACTCAAAATTTGTAAGTCTGGTTTGAAAATCTATGAATAAGTTATTGAAAGTCTTACTGCCTGATGGATTTTGCTCCTGTTTCCTGCATGCTAAACCAACAAGCTTTTTGCAAGCTCTGTATGAATGACACTAATGTCAGCCTGGGCTAAAAAGGACAAGGAGGGGAGAGATTGAAGGGAAAATGGCGTCAAAAGGAAAACCATGGAAGCTGACATCTGGAATTAAGGTATCTCCTCAGACCAAGAGAGGGGGGCACACCCATGTTTATGGAGAGGACATTTGTCCCAGTATTTGAAGAAGGTGGATGTTACAGCCCATTATGCAGGGAGAGTTTGGCTGTCCCAGGCTACAGAGAGGATGGAGCATATTCCTTGGTGGTTGGGGAGAGTTAGGTCAGCACCCCACTTCTCTGGGGGGTTGAGCCTGTTTCCCAAAGATTAGGGAAAGTCAGTGCACCATTTCTTTGCTCTGAGGTGTTGTGCTTGCATGCCAGATATTAGGGGAAATGCTGTCACCACTTCCCTGTACTAAAGGGATTGAAATTGTACTTCAGGGATTGGGAAAAATGTGGCCATCAGCCCAATATTTTTGGAGTGTGAGGTCTGGCACTCAGTCATCACCCACATGCTTGAAGAGGGTTGAACTGAAAGTATGACCATTGGGCAAGCCCATGGAAAGTGTGGGCCATCATGAGGCCCCAAGGAGAAGAAGAAACCATTGTTTTAAGGATGACTCTCAGCCTTCGAAATTTTACCGTGCTTTGAGTTGGACTTTTCATGGCCTTGGAACTGTAAGCCTTACGTCAAATAAATCCTCTTTATAAAACCCAACAGATTTCTGATACTTTGCATCAGCAGCCCTTTGGTAAACTAAAACAGATAACAATTGACAACTGTGTGAGGAGGCAGAAAATTAATGTTTGATTGTGCTTGCTGATATTTTATAGAAATACATCTAAAAACATGAATTCATAATCAAAATTGTATTTTATAAGTAAATCTTTCTTATTTTTAAGTGGATTTCCTATACTTTTTCTGGTTTATTTACTAATATAACTAGTTAATTTTATTGTTCGTAATTTTATCTTCAAAGCAGTTCATGAATGCATGCTACAAAAATTTAAAGAGAGCTCTAGTCAAATCTCACTTGATGATTCAATCCCAGGGTAAAACTGTATCTTTGGTAATACATTTTCAAAATTTGAGATGATATCGCAATATTACTTACACATTATAAAGTATGACAAACTCTTCACCAAATATTAAGTACCTCCACTCAACTACTGATACAAATATAAAATATCTGAGTACAAATCCATGGCTAGAATAGAGAAAGCCTACTAAACAATAAATTCAAACTATCTAACAATAATAACAGATGATAGGAAACAAAGCAATAATAATGAAACTAGATGATAAGATTATGCAATAGGAGAAAATCCTGCTAATTTTGCTTCTCTAGAAAATTCTATCTGCTGTCTTTCTCTGTAAAGGAACATGACAAGTGCCCTAATTTGCAGATGAGCCATACTGAATATTATGGTCCAGCAACATGGAAATTGTCAACAGTGTTAAGGTAATTAAGAAGGAATTAAATAATAGGAACACTTATGCTGTTTATGGTGACAGCATGTATGAAATAAAAGATTCCCTTTTATTTGAAATATTTGCCCTAAGTGAGTTTTTGATAAAATGATCTAGCAATGTCATGGAGGAATCAGATGAATAAATGTCTATAATAAAACATTAATATTCTAAAATATAACCATAATGTAAACTACTGACCATGATTGGTAGCTATGTTTCAATATTTGTACATCAGTTGTAGAAAATGTAACATGCACACGTAAAAAAATTATTGGTGGAGGAGGGGGAAAAGGGGAAGGATGTTGCGTATAAGGGAGTCCCCTATTCTGTTTGTGACTTTACTGTGACCTAAAACTTCTTTGAAGACATAATGAAAAAAAAATAGGTAAGACACTGAGGAAAAAATGGAAGAGATTGCCACTATACCTACAGGACAGCATGTATTAGAGTGATGAAAGGCAAAATATCAAAAAAAATTTTTTTGAATTTTATAATAGTTTTCATTTTTTAATACTCCAATTTTTTACTTTATTTCTAAATTACTGTATATTTTATTTCTAATGTTTAAACCTATCATTGTTATTTCATTTTCCTATTAATTGAATTTGGCAATATATCAGGCTTCATTTTCTAAGAAGTTTTGGTTCAAAGAGGGGTTCAACCATGGCAGGGGAGGAGCGTTGGTGTGGGATGACATTGATGGGAGATGCATGGGAGGGAGTTCACCTGGGCATGCATATAGGGTATATAGATATGTCCAGATGTTTGTTGGGTATTGACACAGTGGGTAGAGATTCTCACGACAATTGAGGGAGTGCTGGGTTCTCATCATGGGGAGCTCTGACACATTCTCTAATGGAACAGCAACAATCCCCCAAGTGCAGGGGCAATGACCAGTAAAGAAGGATGGTCCAACGATACTTAATACTGAAAACTATGCTTATGATCCTGTTGTGCTTGAAATTTCAACTTGACCTAGTATTGCAGGGTGCCTTAGAGTTACGTCCTGAGAGCCTCCATGTTGCTCAAATGTAGCCAATCTCTAAGCTAAAGTCAGCATTAAATGCATTACCTTCTCCCCAGCATGGGACTCTAGTCCCGGAGATGAGCCTCCCTGGCACAGAGGGGTTACTACCAAGCACCAGCTGATGATGCAACTGGAAAAGACCTTAAATAAAAGGAGAAATGGTAAAGACAAATGAGTTTATACGGCTAAGAGACTTCAAAATGAGTTGGGAGGTCATCAGAGGGGTGGCACTTATTCATGCCTCAGCTGGATCTCATAGCCAAAGTAGATACAACCCCAGGTAGTGGTGCTCCTGAAGGCTACAGAGACACCCAGGTCCTAGAGTCATGGCTGATGGCTCCAGAGTTTGATGCCTTGCCAGTGGGCCCTACTTTGGAATTTGTGCTCCTGAGTGTGACAAAAATGGACTCAGATGTGACTTCTCTACACATGCCTCTTCTGTCCCTTTTATTGAACATGTGATTGGTGCTGGGTTTGGTATATGCCCAGGAGACTTGAAACTCTGGGCTGTCCATGTGCCAGCTGGGCCCTAAACCTCAGCAGAGTTGCAATACTTACTCTCCAGTTCATTGGACTCACCCAGGTCAGTTGACAGGGAGGTGAAGATGGACAACCACCACACCAAGGAACCAAGAGGGTCTACAAGTGCAAACAGGAGAGTCCCATTCATCAGCCATGTGGATCAAAGCTCCCTCCCAATTCAGAGTTGGAGTGGGCATTGCCATCCCAGGATCCTCAGGATTGGGGGATAAAATATGGACTAGGGTGGACTTAATGGTATTCTATTATATAATTATTGTGACTCTAGCAATGAAAGAAATTATGTCATTGATATGGAGACAGTGGCCACTGGAGCTGCTGAAGGTGGGGAGAGGGAAAAGGAGCTATGATATTGGGGTCATTTTGGGGACTTTGAGTTGTCCTGAATGATATTGCAGATGCAGGACATTTTATATCCTGTCATAAGCCCCTGAATGGACTGGGGGAGAGTGTAAACTACAATGTAAACTATAATCTATGCTGTATAGCAGTGCTCCAAAATGTATTCATCAGAGGGGATCTCTTTTCACAAGACTTGCATGCTACTTTATTGGAATTGTAGTTGGTGCTGGGTTTAAGATATATGTAGGGGATTTGAATCTCTGGACTGATAATATGACACCCAGGCCCAGAGCCTCAACAGACTTCAGCTCCTACACTTTGACTTATTGGACTTACTCCACTCAGCTAACATGGAGTTGAAGAAGGTCAACCACCACAACATGGAGCCTAGAGTGTCTACAACTAGAAGCAGGAAGAGTGCATCCAGTACCCATGTGCAATCTAAGCCCTCACTTGACATAGGTGTGCAATGGACACAACCAATCCAATGTCCACAGAGAAAATGTGGAATGGGTGTGGGAACGGTAGCCATGGGGGCTGCTGGGTGTGGGGAACGGGAGGAAGAGATGAGATGTGGAGGCGTTTTCAGGACGTGGAGTTGTCCTGGATAGTGCTTCACGGACAATTACGGGACACTGTAGATCCCCCCAGGGCCCACTGGATGGAACGTGAGAGAGTCTGGGCTATGATGTGGACCATTGACTATGGGGTGCAGAGATGCTCAGAGATGAACTTACCAGGTGCAATGGATGTATCACGATGATGGGAGAGAGTGTTGCTGTGGGGGGAGTGGGGGGCGGGGGCGGTGGGGTTGAATGGGACCTCATATATTTTTTTTTATTGTAATTAAAAAAAATAATAATAAATAAATATTAAAAAAAAAAAAAGAACAGAATAGGCAATAAAGATTAGGAAAACACCAAAAAAAAAAAAAACAAAAAAAACAAAATGTATTCATCAAATGCAATGAATGTACCACACTAATGAAAAAAGTTGTTGATGTGGAAAAAGTGGGGGTATGGGGAGTGGGGCATATTGGAATCTCCTATATATATTTTTTTAATTTATTTTTTTTATTGACTTTGTAATAATATTACATTAAAAATATATATGTGAGGTCCCATTTACCCCACCCCCCCACCCCCCTCCCCCCCCCCCAACAACACTCGTTCCCATCATCATGACACATCCATTGGATTTGGTAAGTACATCTTTGGGCACCTCTGCACCTCATAGACAATGGTCCACATCATGGCCCATACTCTCCTCCATTCCATCCAGTGGGCCCTGTGAGGATTTACAATGTCCGGTGATTACCTCTGAAGCACCATCCAGGGCAGCTCCATGTCCCAAAGATGCCTCCACCTCTCATCTCTTCCTCCCATTCCCCATATATTTTTTAAAGTAACATTTTGTGTGATCTATGTGTTTTTTCAAAATAAAAAAATACATATTAAAAAATACATTAATATCACTAATTTTCTTTTTTCAAAATGAACCCATTAATTGAGCTCTCCAATATGATAACCACTAGCCACATGGATTATTTAGATGAAAATTTAGATTAATTAAAATAAAATAGATAATTTCCTCAGTTACACTAGGCATAGTTCAAGTGCTCAAAAGCCACATTTGGTAGTGACTACAATTTTAGGCAGTGCAGATAGAGAACATTTCCACCATCATATAAAGTTCTGTTGGCTGACGCTGCCTAGGTCATAGTAATGGTCCACACCACTGCTGAACTCATTGTGCTATCTTTAATAATTTCAAGACTTCCAAGACCCTTACTTTCTTAAACTTCTTCCTTTTACTTCTTTTCTCTGATAACCATTATTATTTTAGGTACCAGGGAATTGGGGGGTTAGGAGGTAGAGAGAGGCAGTATTGCCGAATCTCTCTCTCCCAAATTTGCAAAAGTTACAAAAGCAGTCAAAATTTTTTCCTAAGATTCACCAATAGTAAATAATCACAAATATCTAAAAGGGCAAACAAGGAAAGAAAGGAAGTTTCTTCCCCTGGTTATAGCACTAATGAGGAAAGAAGGGAGTTGATTAAGCACTGATATCTTTACTAATGTTTTCCAATTTTGCAAGAAATATATTAAAATGGCAAGTCATTGACTGGGGGCTGTTTCAAAAAAGAAGACTGTTCTTGTGGTTGGAAAATTTCACACAACAATGTAGGACCTTGAAATAGATAGGAAATACCTAAGGGCTTGCTGTCTCCTGGGGAGTTTTGTTGACTTATAGGATACCCACCTTGCCAGAAGAATTGACCCTGGTCCGAAACATTGAGAATTTCAAAGAAGAAAATATATCCTATGTGATCTAGCAGGGAATGGTCTCAGTCTCACTGAAGATCTCCTCCTGCTTGCTACCATATATCCAGAAAAGTACACTAAATTCAACAACCTGAATTCGAATTATTGTTCCAAGGGAAAAACCCATGTACTAGATAAGATGGTAAAATTGTGAAGGAGAATTGATTCATATTAAGTCAAAGTAAATAGAAGGTGTAGACAACTGCCCAACTTAAAGAACATTTTTTAAAAGGGTTATATTTGAGCACCGATGGGATGTATATTGAGGGGCACATAATAAACAAAAGACATAGAACAGAGGCAACTGCATAATTTAATGTAAATATGAACTGATTAGAATAGGGAAATGCTAGTATAATAAACAACAGAATGAAAATTATCAAAAAACATTGAATATCAAAACAATTCCAGTTTAGATCTAATAAATGATGTAAGCCACAATGAATGAAGAGGGCCCTGAATATCAAACTACTGACAAGGACAGAAGTAATAGAGTGAATGCCCACAGATACCAGAGCAATTAGAATATGATAGATATGGAAGGTGGGCAAAGGAGACTGAACATAATTGATCTTGAAGTAGAAAATCCAACCAATGGAATGGAAAATAGTACTGGGTATACAATACAGGAAAAAATTTACTGAACTCAGTGAGCGTTGAACCCACTAACAGCAAAATACAGGAAAAATTTATTAATGAAAAACCAGCAAGCATATACAGCCTGTTGTTTTTTTTCATTGATCTTTAAGAGTAAAGTTTGAATTTTGTAGCTTTACAGGCAGAAAAAGGAAATTCAAAAAGGGGAAAAGTTAGGCTGCTTTCAGACTTCTCCACTGAAATATTCAATGATAAAAGACAATGTAAAACTGTCCACAAAAAATTAAAAAAAGAAAGTATGATTCAATATTTCTGAGTTGTTTCTAACTATGTTATCATTCAAACAAAAGACAACAGGAGGGCATTTTCAAAAGTGAACACTAAAAGCCTTCAGAAATATAGCATTCATATGATGTTCTTGAAGAAAAAAATAAACCGCCCAGTGGTAAAATTCAGTCATTTTAAGACATTAATTAGAATAACTCAATAATGGAAACACTCTGGCATAAGAGCTAGTAGTAATTATAGAATTTACTTATGTATGACAATCACAACATCAGGAACAGTATAGACACAGAATGATATATAAATGCTGAATAAAGCAACAAAATCAAGAATCATCCTTCACAGCAGAGAATCAACTGACACTGTAAAAGTGGAATGTACAGTTTAAATAGATGACAATATCTGAGGAACCTAAAAAAATCTTAGTAAAATCTATTTATGTGAAGTTCAGCATTTGTTTTAGTTTTACTTCAAATTATTTTCCTTCCATAAAAATTAAGTAAAATTTTAATATTATGCATTAGTAACTCTGTCATTTAAAGCAATTGGTTGCTGATTTTTTTTAAAAAGTAAGTTCAAATAGGAATGATATGATATTCTTAATATTTTTACATTAACCTAAAGAAAATTTTCACTGTCCATTGTTCACCAGTGGGTTGATATAGGATGAATGTCTCCTTTTTGAGTACATGTCTACTGATTGTAGTTCAAAATTTCCCATTCAGTTTAATCATATAACATAGTTTTTACAATTTCCAATATCAATATCTTCAAAGAGCAAGGCAGTAAAATATTAAAAATATTTCTAAACTAGTCTGATTGCAAACTCCTCCAGATTTTTTCTTAAATCTTATCCCAATATTTTAGAGTGCCTCTCCCACACTAATTCTACACAAATTTTTACTAACTTAATAGGAACAAATCTTTCAAAAGCATTCAATTTAATTTGCATAGACACAGAACTTTTTTTCAATTTCATGTTTCATCAGTTTACATAATATTTCATATACATACATTATGTATATGATAAAATATATAATAAGTTTAATAAGGCTTGGGAACAAACCTATCTGACTGGTAGAAAACACATGCTTCAACTGGCAGTAGTCAAAGTATATGGCTACCCTAAAAGTTGCCTATTAATCATGAGCATCTAGTGCTTCATATACAGTCAGTTAAAAATTGATGTCAATTAAGAGAGCCTTTATCATACTCCTTTTCAAGCATAGCATATAAAGTATAAACTCATTCTTACAAACTATTTCTTTTATCCTTCAATATATATTGCTTTATCTAGTTATTCATTCTTCTACATGCATACATGTGCAGAGAGAGGTTGGAAATTATCTTCACCAAAAAATAACACAGTGGTAAGATATTCAGTGATATATTTTACCTTATACTTTTAAATAAGTACTTATTTTATTACTATATTACATTATTGTATTTATGTATTACTACAATTATATTGCTATTCATTAGCTATGAGGTTAAAAATTAGTAAACAAAATCACAAAACACAAAAATGAAAAGAAGAACAAAGTCTAATTGAGTTGGGAATGCTGGACAGTGGGCTAGAGCAGATAATTTTGGTTGTGTGATTAGCATAGATTGAACCTTCCTGCTTCCAAAAGAACCCAAGGACTTCTACCCTTTTGTCATGGAGCCCATATGCTTCAGTGGAACATAATAAGCAAATTAAATCCCTTTGTTCACAGTTGGTATTAAATGTGAACATGCAATTTTAGACAATCCAGTCATGTTAAATCACAGAAATCTTTTTTGCTTAGAATACTGGACAAGAAGATCCAATCTCAGTCTTTAGATTTATACAAGTAAACATGTGGCCCCAGTTCCTAACAGTAATAATCCTATAACCACGAGGCGGATCAATATAAAATGACACTAGCACTGCGGGGAAAAGTTCGGAGAGATCTTTAATGTCATTAAATCAATGATGACACCAACCAGTGGCTCATCCTACTCCTGAAAGGTGGGCAAGTACATCTTTTTGTTTGTGAATCTGATCTGGGTAGGATACCTAAAGCACCCTCACTGACACATGCATTTATTAATCAAGAGCGGCAATCCTTCATTTCAGATAAATAACACAAAATAATCAAATTCATCCTTGAATATAATTACAGACTACTTGGATTATGGATCTTCAGTCTCCCTGAATCTTCAAAACTGCATGTTAAATCTGCAAAAAATCAGAGGTCTACTCTAATCAGATGTTTCCCTAACAGCAAATTAATTCCGTCAAATTGGTGGTGAGTGTTGACTCAACCATTTCTATTGTAAACACTTATTAGGAAAATGAATAAGAACAAGTTCAAAGCTGATGTCCCTCCAGGACAATAACAAAAAGTGAAGTATAAGAGAGTGATTAGCAATTAGAAGAGTTGTGATTACTGTCTAAATCAGTTTCATGCTAACCAACTTATACGTAGCAGTTTACCTTAGTTTTTAATTGTGCTCTTATAATGAATAATATCAACAAACCAAGTTTGCTGGCCTAATTTCATAGATGTTAAGGATTAAACCAGAGAGCACTCCTTAATCATTTTAATACTGGAACTTATTAATCATGGAAGCAAATGAGCAAAATTTGACTGTCTCAATATTAAAAATAGATATATAAATAAACAGAAAAATAACTACTTTTAAAAGTTGGTTGATGGGGAACAGATGTAACTTAAATGGTTGAGAGCCTGCTTCCCACATATGAGGCCAGGTTTGCTTGTTTTTTTAATTTCTCTCTCCTTCTCCCTCCCATTCCAGTTGTCTGCTCTCTGTGTCTATTTGCTGTGTCTTCTTCTTTGTCCGCTTCTGTTGTTGTCAGTGGCACAGGAATCTGTGTTTCTTTTTGTTGTGTCATCTTGCTGTGTCAGCTCTCTGTGTGTACGGCACCATTCCTGGGCAGGCTGCACTTTCTCTCGCGCTGGGTGGCTCTCCTTACGGGATGCACTCCTTGCGCATGGGGCTCCCCTACGTGGGGGACACCCCTGCGTGGCAGGGCACTCCTTGCATGCATCCACACGGGTCAAGGAGGCCCGGGGTTTGAACTGCGGACCTCCCATGTGGTAGATGGACGCCCTAACCACTAGACCAAGTCCACCGGGCGGGTTTGATCCCCAGTACTTCCTAAATACAAAACAACCAAACGAAAAGGAATGGATGTAGCTCAGTGATTGAGCTGCTTCCCATGTACAAGGACCTGGATTCAATTCCTGGTACCTCCTAAACAAAAATTTTGGTTGGTTATTTTCTTTAATAGAGAAAGATTAAGCATATAAACAGGTTGCACTTTAGCAAAAGTGGGAAGAAGTCTCAGATTTATATGCAATATCCCTATATACTTTCTTCCTACATTCCTTTCAAAGTTTCACAGCATCTTTCTCACTATTTCATTAATGTCTTCTTGCTCTCTCCAAAATTTACTCTTTAATCACAATATAGATAAAGAATATATTTTTTTATGTCACAGCAAACTAAATGAAGGTTATTCATTTTAATGTGTCACTTCTTCCAATGGTGTTTTCAAATCTAAAGCTACAGCTCTAATAATATAAAGAAATATTTTATTCTTTCTAAAGCAGATTCAGAGATAAGTGACTGTGGTGTTGGTTTTGAGAGGGAGAGAAAACCCTTCTCCAAGAGACATATAAAGGTACCATATGATTATCATCTAGCAAATTATGTAAGTAAATATTTATTTGCTAAATAAATAAAAAGATAGATAGATAAAAAGCAAGTTAAATTCTGCATGTGAAAATTCATTTCCCTAAAGTGGCTAATATACCCTAAATCATGATATACCAATTTGACTTCAAAATGTGAACGTTTTCTTATCTTTCAGTTGGGTCTCAACACTGCAGGACTGCCATGAGCACTCAATGTATTAGCAGAAGTAAAGAATACGTAGTCAATTCTCAAATTACATTTTTAAAATGTGAAGTCACAAAGTGTAAATCAGTGTAATCTGAATGATCTGGTTGGATTGTCTATTCTAAGCTAATGACCTCCTAAGTAAAGCCTTCTCTTAGCTACCCCTCAATTTCCTAGTCTAGTTTAGATTACATCCTATGCACTTTCTTTACAGTCCTGTGGTTAACTCAGTCATCTATCTTTCTACCTCACTGAAGTAGACAGATATATCCTGGAGGGCTGGTATCGAGTTACTTGAGATCAATATGGGAGTTGGATGAAAAAATAATCAAATTGAACCAAATTATGGCTAAATCCTAATTAATTTGGTGTGAAACAAAGATCCCAATGGATCATTACTAAAAACAAAATATACATTAAAATGAATAATTAAGTGAAAAAACTGAAAATCTATGAGGAGTTTGCTTAGCGGCCATAGTATGAGGCAAAACTCAAATGTCAGAACTTTATCCCTTATCCTGAGAAGATAATCCGATGGTTATAATCCTAGCTGCCAGGAGATTAGCCATCGTCTGGCCTTCACATGATGTATCCCTACTCCTTGCTCTTCTTCAATGGTCCAAGATGATATATCATTTTTTCACAATTAAATTGAAAGAGCTTAGGAAATTATTATACTATCAATCTAACAGTCTCAACACTTATAAGAATGAAATGTATGGGTGAACTACATAAAAAAGAGCTGCTAAAATATTGCTTGGATGAGTAAATCCCTGGGATGCAAAACTTCTATGGCACATTCCCATTATTGTCTCAAATTTTACCTGTATCTAAGACATATCTAGATTCTTAAGCTCTGATTTATTTCTGCATTTTATCTCACCTCACATTTCATCAAAAGGCCATCACAAAGCCTGCCAACAATTATGTTGGAAACATGTGCATGCTCCAGGCCAAGCTCACCCATATTCTGACTTGATCCCCGACCAATTTTTCAGTTCTGCTCACTTACTATCCATCATCTTGGACAGGCAGGGCCTGGGCATTCAACCACACTTGAGGTAGAGTCAAGTGTGGGACTAGCCTGGCTTTTGGCTATAGAGAGTAGATTCCAGTGATGTTAAAACTGTAAAACAAATCTGAATGGATCTGGTTGACTTGGTTGTCCAGACCATGAAATTTATGAGGTCATTGTAGGAGGAGCTAGTCCCAATAGTTAAATGGCCTAAGTGTCCTGGTTAATTCTTGGCCACATCTGGGAAACAGTGACACAGCATAACTACACTCAGCTTCTGGGGGATGGGCTTGGTCCTAACTGACACATACACCAGCCAATCAGTTTATGTAACATTATAGGTATGCCACTGTAAGAACGAATCATACGTTCTGATAGTAATAACATAAAAGCAGCTCCCAGGTAAACAGAGAAGTAGAGAGAACAAAGGAAGCTTAAAGGAACATAGAATAAACACAGTATGCATAAACTCCCTGTGGTTCCACATGCCTTTTTCTTTGCCAAAGGCCCTGAACCCTCCCACTCTGACAGAGGAGCTCAGACCTGACAGTCATTATCAAGGATTTCATCATTGTTCAAACTCAAACTGGAAAACCCTGTTAACAAAACCACAGGACTTAGGCAAATATTACTGGGAACCACAAGGGTACTCTTGGGGAAAGAGCCAGAATAGCTGGAAACAGTCTGATACATATCAAGGAAATTAATTCACTCAAATCACAAAATCTTGCTAAAAAATTAGTGAGTATGTATTTTTCACATATGCAAGAGAAAGTGTTACAAATATTTTATTATCTAATAAAATCTATGAGGAATTTATAGATAGTCAATACAGTCATAAATGACCTGGTATAAGCAAGTATACTCTATCAACAGATTGTTCATTATTTCTGGCTATGTACATCACATAATAAGTTGTTATGAATCTGGATTTTGACATGGCCTAGAATCTGAATTCAGAGACCATTTTTTCTGGAATAACTATTTCAGGTCACTCATCCTACAATAAAATATAGTTCATGACTAATAACTATACTAGATCCTGGACTGCAAAGACAAAAGAAAAAATATTCTTATGTCAAGTAGCTTTCTATGCAGTGGAGTATAAAAAATGCAAAACCCAATGATATAATGAAAAGCCTGTTAAAAAGGAGGCTATATAAATTTCAGTTGAAGCAAAGGAGAAGGGGCATTTACACTGGCCCATGGGAATCAGGAGAAGCCTCAGCTTAGATGTGAAGATTAAGGTTTTTGTTTGTTTTGTCTCTGTGGCACGATAGGGGAGAATGCTCAGAGCAAACAGAATAGCAAAGGGTAAGGCAAGAAGATTCAAATTAAAAAAAAATAAACTAGAGCACAGGATGTGATTAAGAAGTTAACTAAAGATTTTTAGATGGTATGTTTTAGGCAAAGGAGATCCAATGAAAATTCTTGAGCAGAAGCATAACATAATGAGGTTTGTGTATTTGGAAAATCCCTAGAGTAACTTTACGAAGCATAGACTTCAGCAAGGGCACTGATTCTCAAATTGTTTGTGCATAGGAATCACTTAAGCCCCCATCTTAGAGATTCTTTTTCAATATGCATAAGTTGAGGCCCAAGAATTTGCATTTCTAATAAGCTCCCAAGTGATGCTCATTATGCTGGCCTGTGAACCATGCTTTGATTAGCAATAGATTAGAGACAAGGGAAAATGCTTTAGGAATAATGATAACAATGACCTGAAATAAGGCATTGGCAATAAGAATAAAGAGAAGCTGAAGGTTTTTAGCAGATGGAATGGCCAAGGCTGCTAGAAAGTTTTGAAAACATACAGATCATCTTTCTCACTGGGATGTTCAAACCTCCCAGATTTTCTCTATCCTTTACCTCCACTTCCCACTTCCTCCATTCCTCAATTTCTTTCTTACCTTGCTTAAATGATCAGCCATAAGCAAGCCCTTGCATAACCTTCACTGCTTTGAACCTCCTCTCTTCTCTGTA
The DNA here is from genome assembly GCF_030445035.2 of Dasypus novemcinctus. Taxonomy (NCBI): domain Eukaryota; kingdom Metazoa; phylum Chordata; class Mammalia; order Cingulata; family Dasypodidae; genus Dasypus; species Dasypus novemcinctus. The sequence goes on along the minus strand of NC_080679.1, from coordinate 119,587,128 downwards.
ATTACTTTGATAAACGAGACTGCTGGTTAAACCCTATCCTCTTGACTACTCTTTTTCTGCATTTCACCACTGAAGATAGGTAACTGCTTGAGAGCACAAAGCAGTGGTTATGGGTAGACTTTAAATTTACTGACACTAAGTTCAATAGTATCCTAACACTAGGAGTGCAGTTTGAGATCGTCTTGTGAATCCCAAAAAGAGAAAGGTTATGCATGTAAACGAATCTATTCCTCTCAGTGTGATACCCTTTCATTGCATTAAATTCAGCTGAGGGGCTTTCATTAGATTACCTGTTAAGATTGCTGTAGGACTTTTTATTGGACTATGGTCAGTAAGGCGAGACTTAGGTTAAATCCCTGCACCTTTTTGGGTCTGATATAAATGAACTCACACAGACAGACAAAGAGAGAAAAAAGGAAGACACCATGTTTAATCCTGCCATGTAAGAGAAAGGATAGCTTAAGCACAAAACCCCTAGGACACTGGGTACAAGGATAGCCAGCAACCACCAGCAGTTAGCAGAGATGCATGGAATGAATACTTCCTCGAACCTTTAGAGAGGTAGGCCTGATGATACCTTTATTTCAATCTTCAGACTCCAGAACTGTGAGAGAATAAGTTTCTGTTGTTTTAAGCCATCTAGTTTGTGAGTCTTTCCTAGGACAACCCTGGGAACTTAACACTGATTTCCATACAAGGAAGCAGAGTGTTGCTGTACCAAAGACCTAAAGTGGATGTGACTTTCAAATTGAGTCAAGAATAAAGGCTGGAAGAATTTTTAGGAGCATGTTTTTAAAATGAAGCCTAGATTTCCTTGAAGACATTGTTTGATAAAAATGTGGAGGTAAAGAACAATTTTTTTAGGATACACATGTTCTCAGAAAGAAGAAAGGAGAGATATAGAGAGAGGCTCTACTACTTTAGAGAATACATGCATTGATGCTGGAAATATGAATGTTAAAGGTGTTTTTGGTGATGTTTTGGATAGAAATGAGGAACATGTTATTGGAAATTGGAGTAAAGGTAATCCTTGTTAGGAAGTTGCATGGAACTTTGCTGAATTATGTTGGGTGAAAAGTAGAGCTTGTAGGTGATGAGCTTGAATGTTTAGCTGAAGAGATTTTCAAATCAAGTGTGGAATGTGTGACCTGGATTTTCCTTGCTACTTATAGTAAATGTGAGGGAGAAAGATAAATTGAGGAAGGACTTGTTAGGAAAAAAGGAAACAGAATTTGATGATTTGGGAAAATTTCACCTTTCAACATTGCAAAAGATGGGAAAATGTCTTCTGGAGAGGCTGCTAAGGGTATGGCTGCTATAGAGATGAAACATATGACTTACAGATCAAATCAACCCTCTCAGCAGAAGCCAAGAATAGAGAAGGGGTTATCCAGGAAGGATATGTGGAGAATCTACATGGCTGTGGGTGAGGAACCCATTCATATCCACAGAAGATCAACAAAGTTTTAAGACTTTTGTACCTGCAGAAACACTGTCAACCTGGACTGAAGGAGACAGAGATGGTATAAAATGAAAGAATGATTCCAAAGGCAAAGCCACAGATACAGGACCCAGAGAGAATGGAGCCAGGGGATCAGAGGACAGAGGCTGATATGGCCCCTACTCCAACAGGTCCAACATACAGAATATTAAGTGATGGAAAATTACTTTCTGCCCTAAAACCTAATGAAATTTAACCAGTAACCCTTATATTCCTTCCATTCTCTCCTTTTTGGAATAATACTATCTAAGCCATATCTTTTCTACCATTGTACTTTAGAAGAAGGTAACTTGTTTTCTAGCCTCACAGGAGCTACAGTTAATTGCATTTGTCAACTTGCCCAGAAGTGAACACCCAATAGTTATGTTTAGACTTAGCCACCACAGCTGCATGATCCAATTTCTTATAATAAATATCTTAATATATATTCTAATATCCTGTTGATTCTGTTTCCCTGGAGAATCCTGACTAATACAAATTAGATACCAGGAGTGATTCTTCAGAAATAGAACCTTAAGTATGATATTTCTGAATTTGTTCTAAGGTTTGGGGAATTGACTTTTTAATCTGATTAGATTTAAAGGTATTAAAAGTTCTGTTTCTAATAATGAAGTTGGCACTGATAGTCTATGGTATGATTTTGTAATAGATGTATATAACATATTATGACTGGATAAAAGGATATAAGAGGCAAACTTCAGGGTGACCATGTATTTGGTATCTTAGAATATTTTTGTCAAGACAATGAGTATGATGGGGTTGGTTGATTGTTACTAACTATGGTATGTGCTAGATAAGTTGTAAAAGAAAATGATGAGTACAGGGTTTCAAATTCCCAACCCAAGTACTGCATGAATGACATGAAAGTTTCTTTGTGTGCCCTAGAAAAAAATATTGGTTCTTATAGCCACAGAGTTAAGAATCCTGAAAACCAAATGCAGAGTCTCATTATGTGGAGAAACTAAATGACAATTCATATTGAATTCCTGAATTTGTAGCATGTCTGCTTTTAAAATGAGGGCAAAGGAAAAAGATTCTGAAAACTGGAATGGGGACACATGGCTAGATCATGATATGGGTGGGGACATTGAACCCCTAAATTCTGCTGTGTCTTCTTTGCTGGGTAACCTGTAATTTTCTCCCTTTATGGAAAAGTCCCTCCTGTGTTTGAGGAGATTAACCCTGTTTTTCCAGATGAAGCTGTAATGGAATTCTGCTTATTCCTCTCAAGACCCATTACCACCACCCATCTTTGCTTCCAGAAACTATAACTGAAATTCCAGCAGAGCTCAGAAAGAGGTGTGCTTTGCTCCAAAAGAAATGCATGATTTTTCCAATTTATACAGACAGAAATCAGGGCAATTGTATAGGAATGGATAAGTATGTAGGATCATTGTGGAACAAAGTAACGTTTTGTCAGGCTGAATTTATTGATATGGTCTCACTAAGCAGAGGTTCTAGATTAACAATGTAATTTAAGGGCTTAGAAAGGGCTCCAAACATTTTGTTTGGTTAGTTGGATAAAACATGGGCCAAAAGACAGCCTACATTAATTGAAGTTGAAATGCAAGAACTTCCTTAATGTAATGTAGATGCAGATATCCAAAGGCTTGGTTAGAATGTTAGAGTGGATTTTTCTTGTAAGACCTGCTTACCAACCCTAGGGGGGGTCCAGAGGATGCACCATCAATATAATTGTGAGCAAGAAATTTGTGAGAGAAGCCTCAGTATCCCTGAAGAGCTCTCTGGATGCTCTTCTTTGTAAGTCAAATATTACTGTGGGAACTGCTGTCCCTGGGATGATGAGATCTTGAATTGGCAGGAGTCAAGAGGCAGCTTAATCACAAAAGACAAAGTGGGCGTGTTTATAAGAATGGACAGCAGAGTCAAAGCAGAACAAGCTGGAATTCCCAAGCACAATCCTTAGCCCAGGAGGATGGACTGATGTGGGATATTAATCAGCCAAAGTGGAGCTGATGCAAAGTACCAGAAATCTGTTGGCTTTTATAAAGGTATTTATTGGGGGTAAAACTTATAGTTATAAGACCCTAAAGGTCCAGCTCAAGGCCGCCATCTCACCAAAATCAGTTGCCATGTGTTGAAGCAAGATGGTGGGCGATCTCTGCAAGGGTTCAGCTGTCCCCTTCGGGCTTCCTTTCTCTCAGTTGCAGGCTGGCATAAAGCCTGTCTCTCAGGACTTCCTCTTCCGCTTGAGGCTTCGTGGGCCCAGCTTCTTCCCAACCTCAGCTATAGGCCATCAGGCAAATGGCTCGTCTCACATCCTGGGGCTTTAACTGTCTGAGCTGTCTCCATTCTGTCACATGGCAGGACCGAGATGATCAAATTCTCTGCTCTTCTGTGTCTGTGGAGCTCTCTGTCTTCCTGTGTGTTTTCTTGAGTGAGTGTCCATTTATATCAGCCCACCAAGGGGGCAGGGACTCAACCCTGAACCATGCCTCCTGAAGTAGTTGAATCAGTAATATCAAACTGCCACATGTAAATAACCTGCAGAAGCCAGGGCTCTTTGTCATAGAGTTAAACACACACCTGGCCCAGAATTTGGAGACGCTAAAGAGGATCGAGGGAAGGTGGAAGAGTTGCAGACTCAGCTAGTGCTGAGTGAAATGAGGAAATCCAGCAGATCAGTAACAATGTGTGTGTGCTGCAAAATGGCTTCTCCTTCCTGTCTGTCTTCCATGTCTCCGGAAAGAATCTCTCCTTGACCCACCCTAACTGGAAACATATAGGAAAGAGAGTTTGGGACAATATGCTTCAGTCTAGTCACCACAAATACACTGTCTGAGTATATGCAGTCATGAACTTACAACTTGGGCTCAAATCACAGCTCCAATGCTAACTTTAAGATTTGGAAGAATTGTGTATTAGCCAAAGAGGTGCTGAGGCAGAGTACCAGAAATCTGTTGGCTTTTATGAAGGGTATTTATTTGGGGTAGAAGCTTACCGTCACAAGACCCTAAAGAGTCCAACTCAAGGTACCGTAAGAGGTACTTTCTCACCCAAAGTCATTTGCCACATGTTGAAGAAAGATGGCAGGTGCTGTCTGTGAGGGTTCAGCCTTCCTCTTCCTCTTAAGGTTCCATGGTCCCAGCTTCTTCTGATCTCAACTGTAGGCTGGTATAAGGCTTGTCTCTCTCCCTGGGGCTCATTTCTTTCTGGGCTCAGCTGCACCGGTCTGTCCACAAGATCAGCTCCAGATTATTAGGCTCATCTCTTCCTTGGGCCTCTGCCTGTCTAATGGAGCCATCGCTCTTTTCTCACATATCTGCTTCTCTGTGTTCTCCTTCCCTGTGTGTTACTTCCCTGTTTTTAATTGAACAGCCATTTATATAGCCCACAGCTGTAGGCTAGCTGTAGGCGGGTACTCAAACCAAGTCATCCTAATGATGTGGTAAAATAAAAGCCCTGATCTCGAATTAATAAGGTAAAAGTAAAACCTCTGATTACAATACAATCTAATATGCCCAGAGAATAGACCAGTTTACAAACACAATCCAATTATCTATTTTTGGAATTCATGAACAATACCAAACTGCCACAAATCATAAGTTCTCTGTGTTTGTTTTCCTTATCTGTAAACTGGACATAATAATCGTTTCTACCTATGTAGATGATTATGAAATTAATATAGATTCTCTGTGAAATATATTTGAAAAGTATCTTGCTGATTTTTGACAAGTAAAAACACTGATATATTTATTTCTATTAAAAGCAAGAAGAATTATTTCTTAATTTTAATAGTAAAATAACATTTTTCTCAATAATGTATAAGCTGAAGTTTAAATATTGAGATGCTTGAAACACCTCATTTTAAAAATAATTGAGCCTCTTATTATTAAAGTTAAAATATTAGATGACTTTTTAAAAGCATGAATAATACGCAAACTATTCTAGTAAATGGTATTTAAAATCACAACTTGCAGACCATTATTAAAATCCAAATTCATCACATTTTCTGAAAAACCAAAAAGGACAATTTGTCCTGAGAATAATGCCTTAAAAAAGGAAAAAGACAAAGAGCCCTGACGTAAGAGTTAGATTGAATATACAAGAAATGGGGAGGAAACTTTATTTCACATATAGACCAGAGAATATAAAATGGATATGGTGCACTAAAATGACACATTGTAGATTCCTTTCTTTCCATAACCAGGTGGAAACTCTGTGCTAATATAAATGCACTGAGTTACTAAAGCTCTTGGTGCAGTAAAAAGTAGACTGGTTCAGAATAGGTGTTGCCCTCAGCCCTTCCCTGGGCAGCCTCAGCAGGAGGAGGTCTGAGCTTGAGAGTTCCCAAGACTGACTGACCCAAGACAACCAACCACTTCTCCCAGTCTGATCACAAGGGCTCTTGAAGATAGAAATCTGGAGACCCAGCAGTGCTTGAGAGCTTAATAAGTGGGGGGTTTGAAAAAAGAGTAGAAACTGGGCAGGGAGTTTCAGAAATGGACAGTGGAATCTCTATATAGTCCTTGAAGCAAGGATATTGAGCAGAAGGAAGCATTAATAGAAGACCCTGTAGCTGGGCCCGTGGGGATAGAATGAGCTCTGTGTGGCTGAAGAGGTAGGTAGGGGAGCACACTAATCAGCAACAACAAAAGAATCCACTCTTAGGTCCTCGACTAATTTGCCAGGTAACTTAAAAGAATAGATTTGGTTTATTTATTTGTATATGTGAATAATAGCGAGCTTGCCTTCTTCACCAACCAGCCATGATGATTAATGTGACAATGAATATGAAAACATTTTCCAACATTAAAATTTTTCTTGCAAATGAGTTATGTCCTATTAATATCCTTTCTTTTCCCTGTTCCTTCCATTTTTTTCTTTTCTACCATTTAACAAATGGGCATCTAGAATATATCAAGTCATCAGTGTACTAAGTGAATAGACAAAATGCCCTGCTCTTATGGATCTTACGTTTCAGTTGAGGAACAGAAAACAGGAAAAAATGATGCATTAATTGGTGTATTTGTGCCCGAGGGCTACTCTAACCAAGTGCCACAAACTGGGTATCTTAAAAAAAAAATGTGTTCTCTCCTGGCTTGGGGTGCCAGAAGTCTGAATTCAGTGTGTCAGCAGCACCTATGTCCCTTCCCAGGGCTCTGAGAGGGAATCCATTCCATGCCTCTCTGCTAACTTCTGCTGGATGCTAAAGTTCTTTGCACCCCTTGGCTCATAGAAGGGTGATTTAAATTTTAACCCCTCACTCTTTATTTTCTTCACTAATTAAACTCCAATGAAATGCCAAAGAGGAAATGTAAACCTTGCATAGCATTTCTCTAAACTGTTCAGCATCACACCTCACATGCTGCTGGACCTTATCCTGCCATAAAATTCAGTTTCTTCAAAGGAACTGTGTAATAAAACATTGTTTCACATTTGAAGTGTCAGAAATCTGTTGGATTTCCCCTTCATTATTGCGTATGCACCAGGCAGAGCTGTGAGCCACTAAAATGTGTTCTTGAACAACACTGTATATCACCCTTTAAATATACTTACAATGTAATCAGTAGAGTGTAAGCCCAATACGACCTGAAACAGACCAATTTGCACATTAATCTTAACAATTATGCCTTCATTTGAAAGAAAGAATATACATCCCCCAAAATGCTTATAGCTTTGTTAAAATATACACCTTGCTCAGGGATCAAAGAACATCCTCTGAAGATGCGAGAAAGCAGCTGTAATCCATGAAACAAAAACTAATGTTTGCTCCAACAACCTGAAAAAATATTTAGATGTAAGCTAAAGAGATCAAATGAGAATACGCACATATCAGACTCCCCATATGGTTATCATCAAATAGAATGCACATCTTGATCTTTGTCTGAATTTTAAAAAATCCATATCCAGGAATTTTTTATAAAGATTATGTGTAAAGTGAATTGAAACTGAAGAAAGCATACTTCTGCTTCAATTCTTCATATCATTGGTCTGATCTACAGGCAAATTTGTCAGTTCTACCATCAAAGCACTTCAGGAATCTGATTGCTTCTTATCAACTGCGCTGCTACCACCTTGGTCCAACCCACCCCCTTCTCTTGACCTGAATTCTTGCAGAAGCCACCTGTCTGATCTTCCATAAAGCAACCAGAGAGATCCTAATTAAAACTGACTTGTATTGTGTCACGCATCCCCCCAACATACACGCACAAACATCCCTCAATGAGAGGGAAGGTCAAATGCATGGCCATGACCTAAGGGGCCTTCATGTCTGCCCCATTCCCCTTGCTGGGCATCTTCCAGTGGCCCCTTCACACCTACTCTCTGCCTCTCTCCAGCCTCTTCTTGGCCCCAGGGGCTGACCCCCTGATTCAGGGTGGTTTTGACCAATGGGACCCCCTGGCGGAATAACAGAAAGAAGACAGTGTGGTAGAGGCATTATTTATCCAGCCCTCCCTTTGTGGGATCGTTTGGAATGGGATATGCCTCCCAACCTAGGAACCATCTCTCTGGGCAGCCATCTATGAGTCAACTTTCTCCTTGTGGGATTAGGTAGCTTTTTCCATCCCCTCCCTCAGGTCTTTGGGTTGGTGGCAGTCTTCCTATTACTAGCCAAGGGTAATTCCTATCCTTTGCCATTTAGATAGAGCCCCTGTATATTAGATAGATGCCATTTAGATAGAGCCCCTTTAGTAAACTCTAATCGTCCCAATTTGGGAACAAAAATGATACATACCACCTTACTTTCCTACCTTACCTCCTCTTTCTTTTCCTTGCTGTTCTTTGAACAATCCAGGCATGCTCCTTAGTACAAGCTACTCCTTGTGTCTAGCATCCCATGATTGCCTCATGGTTTAAGGCTTTTTTCTGGTCACCTTGTAAGTGAGACCTTCCTTCTTATATTTCTGAATACCTACTCTTTCTTAGCTCCTTCCTGGCATTTATTTTTTCCTTCTGAACTCCTATCACTATCAAATGCATTATGCTTTTTATGTTCTTATCTGGTTTGTCTTCCCTCCCTCACTAGAAAATAAGCTATATGAGAGCAGGGCTTTTGTCTTTGTCTGTTCCTTACTGTATCTTCAGTGAGTAAATCAGTGCCTGGCACATTGTAGATGCTCAATAAATATACAATGAATGAATGAATGAATATTTTAAATTAAGTGGAATGAACTAATATCGGTCTTAACAAAATATATTTTTTTCTAAAGAAGATAGCTCAGTGAGCATCCAAATTTTCATTGAGATGCAGTCAATGAAGCACTTGGAAGAATTTTTGACACTAGTTATCTTCCCCATTGCAAATATAAAATAACTATATTTTAAAATCTAATGCTATTATGCCATATTATGCAACTAGCACCTTTTTCCTCACATGTAAGTCTAAGCATCTTTATATAGGGAAGTATTCTAATTGAAAGAAATCATGTTCTTCTTCCTATGACTTTCTTGTGGATATGTAAGTGACTCTACTAACAGATATTAGAAAATACATTTTGAATCATGTTTCCTTTGACACTAGAATTGACACTAGAATTTTGTTGGTGACCAAAGACATGATATTCCCCTTATCTGTTTAAAATTATAGTGCCCTTTGTTACTCCAGTGAAATGTTTGCCTCTACATGAAGCAATCTGGCCAGTAATTAAAATGTACCTGCAACCTGGATCTCAGTATTATTAGATTTTAACTAACGGTTTCAGGAAAGCTGTAATAGCCTAATCTGTAAATAAATGCAAAGATAATCCATGAGATTTGTTTTAAAAATACTGTACTTTTTAAAAAATACTGAATATTTTTAAAGGCTATGGTTGTTTTCCTCTGAAAAATGTCTTGTGACATTTTAATTCTTTCTATTTTACAAATTTGTAACAGCATTGCTTCAAGGAACTTAACAAGACCTAGAGTAATTATTCTCATCCATCTCACTGAAGATATATAAATCTTCCATTAAAGATGTTGCAAGTTATGGGAATATATTGGCCCTGTAAAGTACATTTAGTATCAGAAGAATTCAGATGAGGCATTGGAATAATAATTGAGAAAACCAAGTGATTTAAATTAGAGTTCAACAATAGTGCCCAGCAAATCATTTTGCAGGCCTTTCACTCCACGTTTATGTCTCTTCTGTAAGTAGATTATGCTAATAGATACCCAGAGATTCATATCTCCAGCCGACTGAGATAAGCTATGGTTACTCTTTAAACTTTCTTTGTCTCAAAGGACAGACATCACAACCCAAAGTGTTTTCATTACGATTCACTTATCAAAACTGATGTGTGGCAGATAGACTGTATATCAGTAATATTCAGTGAGTGTTCATTTTGGACAAGCTTTGTAATGTGGATTTCGAGCAAAAAGGCAAATAAAAGAATAAGATGTCATAATTCCCCTGAGAAGCTTGAACTAAAAAAATAAAAAATATATAAATCACATAGATACCCCCACTCATCCTCCCTCAGCTGTGCTCACGTGAGGGCTAGAGTAAATTCTCATTTTGCCAAAACCACTAAGCATATCTTAATCTTGAAACACATGCAGGATACCAGCTCCTTACCACCACATTTTCTGAAAAACTGTATGCAAAATACACAAAAATAGGAAATGCATACATACAAAAAGAAACCAAAAACCCACCTAGGAAAATGGACACTTAACAACTTCCAAATTTTATTTTCTCCAAGACTCCATTTTTCATGGTCAAAACTGAGATAACAAGAGTCCCAATACTATAGATACTTGTGAAGATTAAATGAGAAAAAGCAAAAAGATCAGAACATATAATCTGCACACAATAAAAAAGTTAATAATTAGGAGTAGGAGCAGGAGCAGCAGCAGCAGCTCTGACAATGGTAGCATAAGTAATTGATTCATGAACTAGTATGGGGTAACTTTTTAAAAAAATGCCAGGCACTTTACTAAGCACTGGTAAAATGCAGAAAAACCACACAGTCCATACCCTTAGTTACTTCTCAGGTTTCTGAGAAAACACACACACAAACTCAAGCACACAAACACAAAGATGTAATTGCAGTTTGATAGATGCTCTGATTATGTTTCATAAGAAGGTGGTTTAAGAGCACATAGGAGTTCATTACAAGGCAGATCCCTCTTCTTGCCTGCTATTTCAGAACCATCTCTTTAAATCTAAGCAATGTTTGCATGAGGAATTATTTGTGTCTGTGTTTAACACCATTGCTACCCCAGGAACTCATCTGAGCTGCATAGTCAGCAAAACACCTTGGTCAGCTACCATGTGTCACATTCTTTCTCAAAGTCACCTGTACTTTAACAGTATGTCCACTTGACAGACGATTACAATTCGTATTGGTTATACAAATGACATTCCATTATAATGAATGTCCAGTGAGTGAATAGCATACAATATTTTCTTAAAATGGAATTTCACTGGAGCAGAAACTGTATGGATATAACCCATCACCACTGGGCAGAGTGTTATTATGATCACAACTGGATTTTCATTTAAATGGTCTTGAGGCTAGATAATGTGATTCCACCTGCATAAGCTAAAATGTGAAATCATAGTTTGGTTTTCTCATATTCCAGCTTCTTGGGGGAAAAAAGCATTATGAAGTTATTTATATTTTCTTAAACGAGGAAAATTAACAACTGTAAAATATTAACCTTATAAGGAATATTTTGATATCTTGATTTTCAGCAATTACTTGCAGAGATCACAGTTCACATCTTACACAAAAAAAGGATATATGTACAAAATATATCTTGTACATCCAGGGACACTTTTGGTATTAATATTTTTTAAATACATACACTTCTATCACGTATTGCAAACATTTTCTTTTGATGATAAATTTTTGATAAAGAGAGCCATAGTAACAACAGCTCTTGTTTTTTTTTTTTTTTTCAATTTCCTTCCACTTCAAAGTGAAAGTTCCTGCAAAAGAAAAAAAAAATAATTACTTTGCCTTTGGGAAGGTGCTAAGATATTAGCTAGCAAAAGGATTTGGCAGGAGATGGACATAAAAGAGTATATTTAATCTTCAATAATGGGAGCAGTAATTGATATATTCTTGCTAGATGTCCCCATATAAGATGGATAATACTTAGTAGCAAAGTTCTTGTTAAGTCTTCCTAATTAGAAATGGAGTAACACATGTTACACAAAAATGATGACCACAAATTTAAACTAGTGTGTAGAATGCTTATACACTGCTTGTGTCTTAAAGGTAAATAACACAATTTAAAAATGGGCAAAGGGTTTTAATAGGCATTTCACCAAAGAAAATATACAAATGACCAGTAAGTATGTGAAAAGATATTCAACATAACTAGTAATTAGTGAAATGCATATTAAAACCATGATAGCATACCAATTCATATAATAAGAAAGCAAAGAATAGCAAGTGTTGGTGAAGATGTAGAGAAAATTGGACACACACATCATTTGTGGGAATGTAAAATGTTGCAGGCACTTTAGAAAATAGTTTGGCAGATCCTGGAAATGTTAAACATAGAGTTACCATATGACTTAGCAATTTTGTGCCTTGGTATACACCCAAGAGAATGAAAATAAATGTCTACATAAAACTTGTACATAAATACTTATTGTAACATTTTTCATAATAGCCAAATATTAGAAACAACCCACATGCCCATCAAGTGGGGAATGAGTAAATGAAATGTGGCATATCCTTGCAATGAGATATTTTGTGAATGAAAAGAAATGAAGTACTGATACATCCTACAACATGTATGAACCTTGAAAATATTATGCCAAGTAAAAGAAGTCAGCCACAAAGGACCACATATTATATGATTTCATTCTAATGAAATGACTGGAGTAGACAAGCTTATTGAGACAGAAAGTAGTTATTGGTTGCCTAGAGCTGGGGTGGGAAGGGGGATGAGGGATGGACAAATTAGAGGGTGACAGCTAAGAAGTGCAAAGTTTCTAAGTGGGTTAAAGAAAATGTTCCCAAATTGATTGGAGTGATAGATGCAGAATGCTTTAAATATAAGCCATAGATTGTACACTTAAAATGGGCTAATTGTGTGAGATGTGAATTATAACTCTGAAACGCTGCTAACAGAAAGATTAAGAGATCATGAAAGAGACAAAGAGAGAGAGAGAACAAACCAGTCTTTAGGCAGTTTTCTGAGGCTTCCCCCATTTGAACACCTGTTGCTTTGTCTTTAACATGGTTGCAGGGGGATGAGTAGGGTGATATCGATCGGCGATTTACAGACACTTTTAATTGTGGAATTTTTTCTAAAAAGTATACTTTATATAAAACTCAAATGTATAAAGCTGAAAAAAGCATTTTATATTTCATTAATTCTTATATCTGCATCCTGAATTATTTTATTTCTATATTTTATTTTATTGAACAGTGCCAAGAAATTCTGACTCTTAAAAATAAATAGTTGAAAATGGAAATAGTGTGCAATTTGATTTGTAATGAATATATATTGTCCATCAAATGGTTCCAGGATTTTGAAAGGATTATTGTTCAAAAATTCCAGAAACTAATCACAACATTTAACATAAATCTAAAATATGAATCGAAGTATTAACTTGTAATAAACATTAAAACGTTTTAGAATGAAATAGTATCAACATGATCTATATTTCATATTTACTTGATATTGGATAATTTATTATTAGTTGTGATTATAGCACATACCAAAATTTTGTATCTGAACCTTACCTGGAATTCATCTGATGTTTGTGCTATAAGATATTCATCTTCATAATTTTATGGGAGTGTATATGTATAGGTCTTGATTCAAAATAATACCATTAGTGAGTTACAATATTTCTAAGTAATAATTAGGGTAGATATGATATATATACACAAACATTTGTGCAGGAACTTGCACACACAAAAACACACAGACAGACAGGAAATCAGGAAAAGATTTATTCTGAGGTCCTCGTGTTCAGAAAACAAAAAGGCCAAACTGAGAGCAAAAATTACCATGCCAATGGTTACTAATATGTTAAAATTATAGTTTGCAATATATTTGAAGTTGTGCCTTCAAGTTAGATATGCCTTCAAAATAAGATGTATTCTGTTAATGTTATTTTTTAAGTTAATTTATTTTATTTTTGAAGAAGGGTTAGATTATATAAATGTTATATAAAAAATATAGGGGATTCCCATATACCTTACTCCATTCCCCACCCACAACACTTCTCTCAATGAACAATATCTTTCATTAGTGTGGTACATTTGTTACAATTGATGAACACATATTGAAGGATTGCTACTAAGCATGGTCTATAGTTTACATTATGTTTTACACTTTGCACTGAACTTTTTTACATTTTGACAAAATGTATAATGGTCTGTACTGTCATTGCAATGTCATGCAAAACAATTCCAATGTCCCCAAAATGCCCCACATTATACCTATTCTTCCTTCTCCCTCACCTCAGAACTTCTGGTGACCAAAGATTTTATATTAATGTTACAATTCCTTCCATTACTAGAATAATAATAAGTCTACTCTAGTCCATAGTTGCATTCCCTCCTTATGTTTGTACCTTCCTTAATCTTGAGGATTTGCAGATGGTGATACTTAATTATTAATAAATGCTTTACCGAATTGCCACACTGAGTCAAATAGTTCCATAATGCTGACTTGAAAATCATTAACTGCAGTTTCCTTTCAAGTCTTAAATTCTATTGCTTCATTATTTTCACAAGATTAGAATGCTTTGGAAACTTTTCAAAAATTATGAATGCTTTTCCTGGTGCACAAGATTAACTCCATCTCTGAAGTCTAAGTTCAGATGGCACCTCCTATAAAAAGTTGTGCCTTATGAGAGAATCTAGTGAACTTTAGGCCCATCATAACTATTTATTGAGTAGGTAATATTGTAGTTCCTTACAGACAGAGTGTGTCTTGCGTTTATTTTCTATTTCGCCCACCGCCTGCAAACATTGTACCTACACACATGTTTCTACCGCTCGGACACCAGAAGTTCCTAGTGCAGTGCTAAGTGCATTATAGCCTTAGAAATATATTTAGGGTAGGACTTTTTGATTTGGCACAGAGATTTTAAAGATCAAAGAGTGTTATAAACTAATTTACAAGGCAAGAGATAAAAAAGCAGAGAAATTAGATAACTTCCTCAGTGCCTATAGGTAGCTAATGGTATAGGTGAGATTAGAATCCAAGTCTCAAAGTTTACGGCTTTTACATTTTCTGAAACATCACACTATCTTTAATATGCCAAATGTTTTATAATGGAAAAAAATATAAGAATGGTGTTTTTATGTGTGTTTTTATGGGACTGCATTGCTGAATATATATTGCTTTGTGTGGGGGTGTTTCTTGTGAATACATTTCTATTATATCTATGTACGTACATATGTATATTTATTTAAGAATTTTAGATATATGTATGTATATATCCTAGTATATATAAATTTATCCGAGGCAGAATTATCATTTATATGATGAAAATGTATTATTTTTAGTTTAGGGTTCTTTTTAAATTTATTCCCTGCCCCACCCCCACCCCCAGTTGTCTGCTTTCAGTGTCCATTTGCTGTGTGTTCTTCTGTGACTGCTTCTATCCTTATCAGCAGCACCGGGAATCTGTGTCTCATTTTGTTGCATCATCTTGCTGCGTCAGCTCTCCCTGTGTGTGGCGCCATTCTCCGGCAGGCTGCTCTTTCTTTCGCACTGGGCGGCTCTCCTTACGGGGCGCACTACTTGCACGTGGGGCTCCCCTACGCGGGGGGCACCCCTGCGTGGCAGGGCACTCCTTGCGCACATCAGCACTGCGCATGGGCCAGCTGCACACGGGTCAAAGAGGCCCCGGGGTTTGAACCGTGGACCTCCCTTGTGGTAGGCATATGCCCTATCCTTTGGGCCAAGTCTGCTTCCCTAGATTATTTTATAATCCCATATTATATCTTTGTTGAGATTTTAATGCATTGGTTTTATAAATAATGCCTTTATGTACTTAATCACAGTAAACTTGCAATATTAATTAATGTAACAGAATACAGTTCTAATGTAATAATTACTGTTAAGTCGAAACTTGCGTTTGACTAGATTTTATAAAGTCTGATATTTAATATCAGATAAAAATTAATTTACATGCAAAATATATTGAGCCTTTAGATTCCTATTAGTGGATGAAGGGAAAGAGGAAGGAATATACAAATTAATCAGGTATGCTTCCTAATCTCAACGGGCAATACATATGTGAAAAACTCTAATATAAGCCAAATGAGTTGAGCTCTTAAAATGTAAAGCAAAGTAACAGTATCCCAAAGGAGTAATATTAATTCAGATTGAAAGACCAAAGGAGACCTGATTTTAAAAATTAACATTTGGTTAAAACAGTATAAATATAAAAAATAATTTCTAATTATATTATTTAAAATATCTGTTCTCCCTTCATTCTTAAAAATTCTTCATTTTCAGTTAAGCTTTAAGATGTTTTATAGTATTTAGATTTTTATCTAATAATCTAGAGTAATTAATTAAGGAAGCACCCTGGAAAATAAATGCAGAGGTTGATTATGATCACTTTAAAAATACATATAATAGTTTAAAAAATTTACTTACAAAGCACAGAGGAAACTCAACAGAAATATGCAGGGATAATCTTTTTATGATGTAGCTCTCACCAGGCTCATCTTCGTTATAAAGTTCCTTGTACAAGGATAAAATATAATAAACATGACAATAGGATGGAACAAATTGTAAAAATGAAATACTGACCCAAATCTGATTGAAAGTTGAGCTTACTTGAGCTAAGCCTTGTAAAATATATGATTGGCACTTCTAGCAAATGTTGTATACTGAATTTTACCTTGATTTATGATGTTGGAAATTTTGGAAGTCATGCTTTCTAACACAAATACTCAGTCATGGTTGAATAGCTCACTAATGTACTATATTACCTGATGAACCAACAATTTAATAACTGCTAATGCCAGCTTTGAACAATGCAGCCCCTAATTGACATTCCGGTGCAAGAGCTAATAACAATTAGATTTCGTTGTAACATTGTATATTGCTATTGTCATCCCACCAAGAGGTGCTTTCCTTATAATCTGTAGAATTGACATAAATATAAATTGTAGACCAACCCACCAAATAAGTATTCATGGACACTTTCTGCAAAAAATGAATACACATCTGTCTCGTTGTCAAATACTGCTTTTTGTGTGTTTGTCTTTGTTTATTTTTTGAGGTCTATGGCCAGGGATTGATTCCTGGACCTCAGATGTGGGAAACTAGCATTCAACCACTGAGTCATACTGGCTTCTCTGAGTTGTTTTTTTTATTTGTTTTGCTTGTTGTTTGTTTTTGTTTTTTCAGGAGGCACCAGGAATTGCACCCAGGACCTCCCATAGGGAGGCAGGCACTCAACGGCTTAAACCACATCCACTCCCACAAATAGTGTTTTGCCATTTATTTTCCAGTTTTTGAATGGACTCCGACATTTTTCAATTTTTGAAACTCTGTCACTGATTTAGTAATATCTTTCATTCTCTGGAGAAACACATCTTTCTTTGGTTAATATTGTCCTCTTACAACTTAAGTAACTAAATTGGATGCATGTAAAAATAGAATGCATAAAAATCCCAGTGGTTTTCTAAGGTGTACAAATATTAGAATCTAAAAATTATTTAAACTATTGTATTAAAACATACTCAATAAAAATGTTTAGATATTTGAAAAATAAATAAATAAAAAACATACAGCAGATGTAATTCTGCTCACATCTGGCAGCTGTCTTTCTAATTTGTCATCAATGACCAAAAGCTATAAGGATGTTAAAGGAAATAATCTCATTGAAATACATTGCTGGGGTCTAATCAAGATATGCTTGAATTTACATTATTATAGCTATATAGAGCTATGAAAGGTCATATTAAACTCACGGGGTTATCAAAAAAACTGAATGGCAAATGGGTCAATGAGCATAGTGTTCAACAAGTTTTTGAGAATTCCCTTTAAGTTGGCCTTCAGATTACTGAAACAATGGTAAACTAACATAGGAAATTGGCTCCTACACTGGAATCTACCCTAAATGGAGATGCCACAGGGAAACAAAGAATACAGTGAACCCTAATGCTAAAATTATAATTTTAAAAACAAATACAACAAAATCAAGAACAAAAATAAACCTTGAGGAAAACAAAGATAGTGGAGACTCAATATAGGAGAAACTAGTAGCCCAGAGCTGAGGATTGCGGAGAAATCTCTCATTTTCTACCCCCTTTACCCCCTTGCACAGGGTGCACCAATGCCTCTGTCATTGGCACTGAAAAACAAAAAGAAACAGAGAAATAAAAACAGCTTGAGTCATCCAGCTCAAGCCAGAAAATTTGTGGTAATCAATTAGGCTGATGGTTCTCAGAATAGACTCAGACCAGAGGTATCATAGCACCTGGGTGTATGTCAGAAATGCAAATTCTGGGGCCTTGATCCAGACCTACTGTATCAAAAACATTGAGGATGGTGTCAGTGATCGGTGGTTTAACAAGACTTCAAGGTACTTCCAAAGCTTGAGAAATGGTGAACCCCAGCTGGTGTGGGAAGTGGTTAGTAACAGATACAGGTGAGCTTCTAGCTATACTCTCCCTCCCCTTCTACAGAAAGAACAGTTGTAGTTGATAAGGTACTATTGTAAAATAAATAAATAAATAAAGCCATGTGAGAGAAGGAGGTTCAATGGTGGAAGGTGAAACAACAGGAATGGTTCAGTTCATATTTTTCTATTAGAGGATCTTTGTGCTCATGTGTTTAGTTATCTTCCTAAAATCATTAGGAGGGGCAGAAACTAAGGTCTGGTTTTTGGCACATCCCTCTCTCTCTATAAAAGACATATATACATAGCTGGTAGTTTCCTCCAGGACACTATTGACCCAAAGAACAACAAACTAAGATGATTAGAATACTTTTTAGAAGTACAAGCTACACAAGAGTAAAATGAAGGAGCAGATAAAATAAGAATTATAAGAAAGCATAATAAATATCATTACTAGAGATAAGTTATAATGTTGGAAATATAAAGTAAGAATGAACAATTTTGAAGAAAAACTGAATGGAAAAATTGAATAGAAAAATGTGAAAAAAAATAAATTAATCAAGTGGTTAAATGGTAGAATGGATTCAACTAAAGAACAAACTAGTGAGCTGAATAACTAAGTTCTGTACCTTTTTCAGAAAGCAAGTAGAAGTTATTAAAAATAGAAATAATGAGAGAAAAGGTAAAAGATATGGAAAAGATAAATAGAAATGTTAATATTCATTTAGCAATAGCTCGAAGAAATAAAAATATAAAGAGAAAAATATTTGAAGAAATAATGACCAAGAATTTTTTAGATTTTAAGAAATAAACCCTCAGATTGTAAGCATTCATAATATACTTAACCAAAGAAATAAGAGAGAAAAAGATTTGCAGACATAATCAATTAAATTTAATAAGATCAAATGTCAAAATTAATTTCTAAAAGCATACTTAGGGAAAGAGCTTACCTTACAAAGAAATATACGTCAGAAAAAAAGGCTGTGAACAAAATATATATGTCTTTCTCAACTATCACTTAAAGAAATTGAAAATGAAATAAGCCATCAGATGGGAAACTGATTTGGCCCAATGGATAGGGCGTCCGCCTATCACATGGGAGGTCCAAGGTTCAAACTCAGGGCCTCCTGACTCCTGTGGTGAAGCTGGCCCACGCACAGTGCTGATGTGTGCAAGGAGTGCCATGCCACGCCGGGGTGTCCCCGCGTAGGAAAGCCCCACACACAAGGAGTGCACCCCGTAAGGAGAGCCGCCCAGCACAAAAAAAGTGCAGCCTGCCCAGGAATGGCACTGCACACACGGAGAGCTGACACAGCAAGATGATGCAATAAAAAGAGACATGGATTCTGGGTTCGGCCAACAATAATACAGGCAGACACAGAATAATACACAGCGAATAGACACAGAGAGCGGACAACTGGGGTTGGGGTGGGGAGAGACAGAAATGAAAAATAAATCTTAAAAAAAAAAGTAAAGTAATAAGTCATCAGAAATAAGTACCACTATGAATACAGTAAAGAATATAACACTACTCTTATAACAGAACATAAATACATACACAAAAATGGAAGATTTTATTTTCAGATAACTTTATGAAAGATCAAAATAATATCACCAACAGTACAACCAGCAAGATGACAGCAGAGTAAGGCACTGGAGAGTCAGCTCCTGCTATAGGGCAGTTAGTAATTACCCAGGCTATCTAAAGCACCTGTTTGGGGGCTCCTGGAGACTAGAAGAGCATCCTGCAACATCCTTGAAGGAATGGAAGGAGAAGACTGCATGTCTGCAGAGAAGATTCATAAATAGTGCGCTCTACGCCCTAGAGGCTGGTGCCCATCCTCCACTGGTGGTACAAGCCATCTTGGGAGCTATTCCACGGGTGGCATTGGAAGCTCCACTTCTCAAAAATGGGGGAGAGGGGGAAGGGAAGAGACAGTTGGGCACCAACTTCAGCTACTGATGAGTACATTCAGCGAGAACTAAAGTATAATCCTTAGAATGCTAAAGTTTGAACCTGTCCTAGTCAGAAAATGGCCAGTAGCCACCATCTTAATACCACCCCTGCTACAAGGGGAAGTGGAAAAACTGAATTCACAATGCTGATAGGAACCAGCTTCTTTCCATCCAGATCAGATTGCAGCTCTAGCATAAGCCCCAGCTCTACCTCTGGCATGGGGGAACCTGCGGGGACCTGTGACAGTCTCTCTTGGACAATACAGGCCATGCCTTGGAGACTGGTGATCATCCTACTCTGGTGGTGCAAGCCGCCCCAGGAGCTATTTTGTGACTGGAGTTGGAAGCTCCATTTCTCAAAAACAGGGGTGGAGGAGATGGTTGGCAACTGCTTTTGGCTCCTGATTAGTAGACTTGGCTGGCTAAGGTATAACCCTAGGAACTGCTAGGGCGTGAATCTGTCCAAGGTGGAAAGAGGTGGGTAGCAGCCATTTTGACTCCACCCCCAGCATGAGGGGAAGCCAGGCTGACTGAAAATCACAGTGATGGTAGGAACTGATTTCTTTCACCCAGATTGGCCCACAGCCCTAACCTAGGATTCAGCCCCACCTCTGGCAAGGGGGAGAATGGTGGGTCCTTCACCAGGACCTTTGGCTGACAGACTGAATAAATGGATGCCTACCAGGGCAACTGCAGTCAACTTGGACCTGCTCTGCATAGACTGCTTCCCACACCTGCAGCTCCATCCCCACCTCAGGCAGGGGAGAAAGTGGTGTGAATCCTCATCAGTCTCTCTGGGCAACTACAGTCTAGGCCTGCATAATTTGGATTATTCCACAAAGCTGTGACTCTGCCCCTACCCCTGGCAAAGGAGAAAGTTGGTAGACACTTCATCAGTCCCTAGGGCAATGAGGGCAGCTTGAGCCTCCACAGCTTATAGCATCAACTACATCCTTGGCTCCTACTACTCAACCAGCAAGGGAGAAAGGGCAGGAAGCTCTAAACTAGAGAGAAAAATTGCACCCAGAAAAAATACTCTAGTAAGCCAGATGTGAAGACACCAACAAAAAATTATAATCCACACCAAGAAACAGGAAGCTATGGCCCAGTTAAAGGAATAAGATAAGCCTCCAGATGACATAAAGGAGTAGAGACAACTAATCATAGATGTTCAAACACATCTCCTTAATAAATTCAATGAGATGGTTAAAGAGATTAAGGATATTAAGAAGACGCTAGATGAGCACAAAAAGAATTTGAAAGCATACACAGAAAAATAGCAGATCTTATAGGATGAAAGTCACAGTAAACGAAATTAAAAATACACTGGAACAGGGAAGCAGATGTGGCTCGACAGATAGAGTGTCCACTACTATGTAGGAGGTCCAAGGGTTCGATTCCCAGGGCCTCCTGGCTCTAGTGTTGGCCCATGCACAGTGCTGCTGCACACAAGGAATGCCGGCCCATGCAGGGATGCCCCTGTGTAAGGGTGACTCCCACACAAGGAGTGACCCCTGTACAAGGAGAGCTTCCTCATGCAAAACCTACCCAGGTGTGGTGCCCTACACACGGAGAGCTGACACAGCAAGACGACACAACAAATAAAAGAGACACAGATCCCCAGGGCCGCCAGATGAGAATACAAGTGGACACAGAAGAACACATAGAGAATGGACACAGAGAGCAGACAACAGGGGGTCAGGGGGAAGAAAGAAATAAATCTTTAAAAAAATACACTGGAACCATATAATAGCAGATTTTAGAAGGCAAAAGAAAGGATTGGTGAGCTTGCAGAAATGGGCTCTGAAAGTGAACGTACAAAAAGACAGATGAAGAACATAATGGAAAATGTTGAATAAGATCTCAGGGAACTAAATGACAGCAAGACATGTACAAACATAATTGTCATGGGTGTCCCAGAAGAAGAAAAGAAGGGAAAAGGACCAGAAGGAATATTTGAAGAAATAATGGTAGAAAATTTCCCCACCCTGTTGAAGGACATAGATATCTATGTCCAAGAAGCACAATGTACTCCCATCCAAAAAAAAATCCAAATAGGACAACTCCAAGACACATACTAAGCAGAATGTCAAATGTCAAAGACAAAGAAAGAATTATGAGAGCAGTAAGAGAAAAGCAATGCATAACATATAAGGGATACCTAATAAGATTAAGTGCCAATTTCTCATCAGAAACCATGGAGTCAAGATGACAGTGGTATGATACACTTAAGATATTACAATAGAAAAACTTCCAGCCATGAATCTTATATTCAGCAAGATTGTCTTTCAAAAAAGAAGGTGCGCTTAGAATATTCACAGATAAACAGAAACTGAAAAAGTTTGTAACCAAGAGACTGGCTTTTCAGGAAATACTAAAGAGTATTCTAGAGCCTGAAAAGAAAAGACAGGAGAGAGGACTGAAAGAGAGTCTAGAAATAAGGATTATATCAATAAAAGTAATTAAAGTGCCAAAGAGTAGTGAAAATAAAATATGACAGATAAAACCCAAATAGTCAGGAATAAATTTAACCAGTGATGTAAAGCACTTGTATTCAGAAAAATAATACTCATTGTTAAAAGAAATCAGAAAGGTCTAAAGCATGGAAGAAAATTCCATGCTTACTGATTGGAAAACTAAATATCGTTAAGATGTCAGTTCTGCTCAAATTGATATATAGATTCAAGGCAATCCTGATAAAAATTCCACCAGCATTTTTTCAATCAATGGAAATCACTATTTTCTTTTTTTTTTTTTTTGGAAGGGTAAAGGGTCTTGAATAGACAGAAACATCTTAGAAAGGAAAAGCAAAGTTGAAGGGCTCTCATTTCCAGAATTTAAATCATATTACCTATCTACAGTGGTTAAAAACAGCATGGTACTGGCATAAAGACAGATACGTGGACCAATGGAACTGAATTGATGGTACAGAAACAGACCCTCACATGTATGGTCAAGTGATTTTTGACTAGCCTGTTAAACCCACCCAGCTCAGGCAGAATAGTCCATTCAACAAATGGTGCTGAGAAAAGTGGATAGCTATAGCCAAAAGAAGGAAAGAGGACCCTTATCTCATACCTTATACAAAAGTTAACTCAAAATGAATTAAAAACCTAAATATAAAAGCAAGGACCATAAAGTTTCTAGAAGGAAATGTAGGAAAATATCTTCAAGACCTGGTGGTATGTGGTGGATTCTAAAAGGAGATAAGAGGAAGACTGAAATGGACTACTGATGATTAACGTATGTAGTTTTAGTTAGCTTTACTGTAAAAGTGCAGAAATGTACAGAGTTGATGGTAACACATTAGAGAGAGTAACAGCTGGTTTATAAATGGGGAAGTGGCTGAAAATGGTAGTCTAGGGATGTAAATCCCAGTTGACAGAATGCTAGAAAATAATCTATGGACTAAAAATCACAGTAAACCCAGAGATGGATGAGAATTGTGGTTGATGGTACAGATGCAAGAGTTCCCATTGTGAACTAGATTAAATGTACATAACTACTGCAGGGTGGTGGGAATGTGGAGAAGCTTGGGAAAAATACAACTGGAGTGACCTGTGGACTGTGGTTAAGAGTAATAATGTAATATTTTTGCATCTATGCCACAGATGTACTGTGTTGATAATGGGGTAGTATGGAAAATGTGCACCAAATGTACACTTTGGACCTGGTAATAGTCAGATGATATTATCTCATAATCTGTAACAAATGTTCCACTATGGTGTGGTGTGTTGCTAGAGGGGTATTTTTTGGAAATTCTGCATATGTGCATAATTGTTTTGTAAGTTTACAACCTCTGTCATAAAAATATATTAAAAAAATAATAGGGTGGGATGGGGGAAAATACACCAAATGTAATATAAAGACTATAATTAATAGTAAGGTTTTGATAATATTCTTCCATAATTTATAACAAATGTCTCACAACAATGCAAGGTGTTGGTGGAGGATTGATGTACGGGACCACTGTCCCATACATGTTTGCTTTGTAAGTTTACAGCTTTTACTATACATTTATTGTTTATATATGTTTATGTATAAATGGTGTAATAATAATAATAGGGTGGGTTAGGGAAAATATTTTGGCAAGTAGTAATATTTTGAGAATGCTCTTTAATCATTAGTTAAAAATGTTTAACAGCAATGCAAGTTATTGGTGGTAGGGTAAGGTATGAGTGGCCTGTACGATGTTATGTTTGTTTGTTTTGTAAGTTCACAACTATTACTATATACTTATTGTTTATGTATGCTCATGTATGAGTGATATATTTCAATAAATTAAAAATATATATATATCTCCGAGAGATTAAATGATGTAATCAGTTGTACATTAAGCCAATATTATGGAGATTAAGTTTGTCTTTCAACTTTCATATAAGGATAAATAGATATTAAGGTATACAATATCAAAGTGGATATTATATTTTGGTAAATGGAGCAAAAATGAAAAGGAAGAATTACCATTAGCATATATATATAGGTTGCCACGTATAAAGAAAATAAATTAGCAACAACTGCTTAACTACAAGGAAAAATAGAACTTGGTTTTTAAAAATACATTGTACTTGGATTCTTTTACACAGCTCTTTCAGAAAGTGATTAAACAAACAAAATGTTCATATTACTTGAAAAATACCACTTTGCAAAACTTATACAAGAAATGTGAAGTCCGAATATTTCTAGAAATGTTAAATAAATTTAATACACATTTAAAAGTCTTAAACACACACACAAAAATCTAGACTTGTAAGGCTCTACTGGAGAATTTTTCATAACATTTAAGGAGAGAATTCTTCCCAACATACTTTATAAGATTAGGAAAGCTCTGATATAAAACATTGACACAGTCCTTAAAAGAAATAATAGGACTAGCCAATATATGTCATTAACATAGACACAAAACTAAGCGAAATATTAGCAAATTAAATTCACTATTATATAAAAAGTATATTAAAATGTGAATTTATTCTAGTTATTCAAGGTTGAACACTCAAAATCAAACAATGTATTATAGTTCACTATGTTAGCAGTATAAAGGAGACAAACCATATAAAAAAGGAAAATTTTGAATTCACTTCAGTGTGATGCTATATTCTTCCAAATAGCTAATATATTATTTCAAACCTGGGTAAGCATATTAGAAAAATAGAAGTCTAAGAAAAGTTTTGGCATAGTTTCTTCAACCTCAGCCTTTAGATTGCAGTGTTTTTTGAGATGTCAACAGTTTATTACTACAAGTCTGAGTACTCATTCAATAGTAACCGTTATTATGTTATATTATACATACATTCTATTTCAAGGGGAAATAGGAGCATCTTTAAACACTGTCCTAGGGCTTAAGAGTTTCAGGTAATGAGATGAATGACTCCTGCTACAAAGTGTGATGCCCATATATTACCCACTGTTGGGTAACCAGAAAGTATCTAATTTAAGAAACTTAGCAATGAAAGAAATGCCCAAAGTTAGGTAAAATTAAAGGACATAAAAAAATAATTGAGAAAAGAAGAGTTGCAAATATTTTACAAACACATGAGCCAAATTTGCAAGTACCAGAAAAAAAGAAATGCTAATGAAATGGAAGTACCATTTCTTTCCCTGTCAAACTAAACAAGTTACCCAAAGTTAATAAAGTGTGAAGTTGTACTGGAGTCTGTATACAGTACTAGTGTGTTAAGAAGTTATACTAAGAAAAAACATTTTCCCTAAATTGATATACTCATGGAAAGTAAATTGTCACTCTGTGTCCAACAATATTTTAACATGAAAACATAAATTATTCTACTTATGGAAAACTGATACACAGAAAGAAATTGAAATTAAGTAAAAAATCTTATATCATAAGATGTATTTTTTGTAGAACTGTATGATAACATATAAAAAGAAAAAATACCAAAGTAAATAAATTATAATATATTAACACCCTGGAATATTGTGCAGCCATAAAAATGAATGTTGAAAGCGATCTAATAATGACATAGGAAAATACTTGTGTTTATGTAACTGCAGTGATGAAATTGTACATATACCATAAGCACAACAATTATTTAAAACAATTTCAAAGAAATACAACATGTTAGTGGTAATGTTCTCTGGAATAATGGCTGTGTGGTAGTTTGATGTGGTTATGAATTCCAAATATAGATACTGGTTAATCTGATCTGTACATGGGCATGATTGAGTTATGATTAGCATTGATATGATATGATATGATAAGATATGACATGACATGACATGACATGACATGACATGACATGACATGATATGATAAGATAAGATAAAAGGCATGGCAAAGAACAGAGTTAAGGGTTTCTGATGTTGGAGTTTTGATGTTGGGGTTTGATGCTGAAGTCTTAAGCTGGAGCCCAGGGGAAAGAGACAGAGCTGTTCTCCTGATAGTCTACACCTGACCTTGTGGAGAGAGGCAAAGCCTAGAGAGCCTCATAGTCTACAGCTGACCTTGTGGAGGAAACAGAGGAACTGAACCCAGAGGCACCCAGGAAGTCTGAACCCTCACAGACGTCGGTAGCCATCTTGACCCAAAACGTGGAAATAGACTTTGGTGAGCGAAGTAACTTATACTTTATGGCCTGGTAACTGTAAGCTCCTACCCCAAATAAATACCCTTTATAACACCCAGCAGATTTCTGGTATTCTGCATCAGCAACCCTTTGGCTGACCAATACAGGCAGATTTTTAAAATATTTTTCAAAATATCTATATTTTCTATAAAATACACAATTTAAATTTAATCAGATAAATGGTTTATTTATACAAATAGTGAAAGAAAATACTTATTTCAGATAAACTCAGTTACGTTCCCAATTTTTAGGAATCATGGACTACTGTGATATTTCAAAACAAATATTCATAACAACCTTGCTCTGTGGCATAAATAATTTGTGAAGGATATGACCAGGATAAAATGATCACAAAGGCTATGTTTGTAATAACATTGAATGACGAAGGCAATAAATGTGAAGTTGCATGAGGGGAACATACATTTTATAATATTTGTGGAAAATATTGTTGGAATTAGGGTATAAAAGGGAGATCCCTTTGACAGGGTTTTGGGTAACTGTACTATGAATAACAACTAGCCTAAGAAGAATTTTGAAAACCAATATGTCAATTTAATCAGAAGACGTATGTGACTCATTCCTCTGACCCCCAGTCTCCCAATCACCCTTCCCAGTCACCGTCCCTATTTTGAACAACTGAACTAGTCAAAATATTCAACTATGATGTAACAGCATCATAATCTTTGATCCATAAGCAGCCCAGAACCGAACAGACTCTCTATTGACTCCATTTTGTCCCCAAAGCCATCTGTGTAGATCTTTCTAAAATACTACCATGTTCTTGCCTTTCTCAGCTCCCACAGAGAGCTCATCAGGGCTATGCCAGAGCAAATATCTACTTAAAAATTGCGGTCACCCCTCGGGCTGAAGTGTGGTTTGCTGGCCTGGCAGGGGAGCAGCCGCGGCAGGCCAAGCCGCTGCCCCCATAATAGGGTGGCTGGTCGGACTCACCGCCACCCCTGAAGGGAGCTCGGCATGGGCGCAGAGTGCCCTCGGGTCTCCCCTTCTCGGCAGCCATGCTTCCGCGGCCGCCCCTCCTCCCCGATGGCGCCACACGATGCCTGTGGGGTGGCACCCTTCTTCTTCTTTCTCCCTGCGCAGGCGCAGGGCAGAAAATTCCAGTCTGCCCTTTTCCCCTCCCCCGACAGCAGCAACAGCCAGGCGTGGGCAGAAAAATCCAGTCTGCCTTTTTCCCTCCCCCTGACAGCAGCAACAGCCAGGCGTGGGCGGGAAACTCAAGTCTGCCCTTACCCCAGCAACAGCAGCCACCAATCCCTAAACCCTGCCCCTTCCCCCAGCAACAGCGACAGCCAATCCCTAACCACCACCCCTCCCCCATCCAGTACCGCCCACTGACCTTTCTCCGGCAACCAATCAGAACAGGGCGTGGCTTCGACCAATCAGCCTTCCCCAGCCCCTATAAAACTGTTGCCTCTCCCTCAATAAAGTGGACTTGCGTGTTTACCTTGTCTCCGCGGTAGTTCTTCTGCCATGCACCCTCCAGTCCTGAGAGCCCCCGACAAGGGCCTGGCCTCCCTTGTCCCCAGTTCGTCGCCTGCTTCTCCGGGCGACCCCTTCGTCGCCGGCTTTGCCGGGCGACCCCGTCAGCCGAACCGCGCAACCCCTGTGAGACCGACCCCTCGTCTGCTGCTGGACCGACCCCTCGTCCCAAGTGGGACCGACCCCTCGTCCCAAGCGGGACCGACCCCTCGTCCCAAGCTGGACCGACCCCTTGTCCGCAGCCAGACCCCACCTCTACCGACCGAGCAAGCCGCCGCAAAAAATTAATGGCCTTTTCAAATGTCTGTCAGCATTCCGTCTGTTACGTCTGTTACCTAGTATAGACAGGAAGTCGATGGCAGCTAATTGTCATCATTGAAGAGTATGTTTCATGACATGGTCTTAAATCCAACCATTTAGCATCTTTGAAATACACTAACATTTAGGAGCACTAGGGTGCATTCTCCTTGTGCATAAAGTTTAAGGATTATCTAGAGAATCATAAAATACTCTAGACATTTTAAATAATATTATAATTATGCTTATGGCTAGTGTATCACCTATGGTGCAGTACCTAGAAAATAATCTTTCCCCTTAATTTGCAAAGCCCAAGGAATAATTACTTACCTGGGACCATCTGGCTCATTTTTGAAAGAAACAATGATTGTCCGTAGACAGGCCACTGTGGAAATCTGTGGATTTGTAGATTTAGAACTGAATGATACTTAATTGAGAAAAAGAAAACAGAATCTCTGAGCCATGAGAGAAAATCCGAGCCTTCCAACAAATACCCTGGGCGTAGACAGTCGCTTGACAACAGGATTGGCACTGAACAACATGTAGCCCACAGAAGTTCGAGAGGTTACTATGTGCACAACAAAAGCATCATTAGATGTTTAAGTGAAGCAAGTTAAACTTTGCTTAAGAAAAAGAACCAAATCTTTGGATTCCCATTTAGCACCTTTACAATTAAACTTTTCTCACTTTGTCAATGAAACAAGTTCCAGGGAAAAGTATTCAGTAATGCGATTTAGCGTTGCAAGCATGGAGCTTCGGTTGGGCATTTTAGCTAGTTTTTCAGGCTGACAATAGTCTCATTGTAGAATGCCAGCAATGGTCACTTGAGTAAGGATGCAAAAATCTAGAGAATAAAATTAGCGACCTTAGGAGATACATTTAATGAAAAATTACAGTTTTTAATCAATTTAAGAGGCTATAGAAAAAGAAGGCATAGGCAGAATAAAATGTGTGTGGCACAGAAGTAAACACAAGTCATGGTAATGTACATTACTGTTAACAGGTTTGTGGTCTTAGCAGTTCAGTTTATCATTTAATGCTATATTATCAAGTCCTGGCACTTTAATTTCTTTTCTACCTAATTGATATTCCCACAACACAAGGTAAAGACAAAGTTTCATATCTTGATCCGGGGTTTGCTATGTTGTTTATTGGCTAAACCAATGCAAACATGCAAGAATCTTATTAAAATATCACTTTTTCTCAGCAGTCTCTGGTGGAGATTTGTTATTTAGATGTAAGCTGATTGTCACAACACTAACTGCTCTAGCTCAGAAAAATTTTCATTTCAGGCCAGTGTGTTTTTAGTAGTCTACAGCTATTGAATCTTGTATCTTTCACTCTTTCTGATCCCTGGAGCAAATGCAGTGTTTTCTCTTATAATAAAACATATGTCTGTCCTCTAACTGATTACTGTATCAACCGGAACATAGCAAAATAGTCAGACTGTCCAAAAGGTTGTATGTCAAAGAAGAATTTAAGCTTTTTGGTAGAATTGAGCAATTTCTGAGTCTCACTGTGTGACAGTTACAGGTTTGATTTGAAAAGGACAATATTAGATTGTGTATTAACCTTTTGATCACCCATGCTTCTCAAATGAAGGCATTTTAAAATAATTGTTTACACAAGTGTTATAAATGTTTACCGAAATGCCAGGGATTGAAGAACAAATTTCAAGAAGTTGGCAGAATGCATAAGCAAAGTGGGTGGGTAAATGCTACCAGAGAGAGTTCAAAGAGTCATTTGCTACAAAACCATTTAGAATATTTTGGACATCTATTCCACGACCCACTGTAGACACACATGCTTCAATAAGGAGTAAATATGTTCCAGGAAATTTTGGTATGAATCACAACTCATGTATAAAATAAAATATGGATTTCATTAAGATATGCCTGAGATATTGAAAATAAATGTAAACAGTTAATCCCTAAGCAAAGTAAATTGGAAATGGTTGAAACTACAGAAATTATCCAAGATAATCTGAACACAAGTCCCAGGTTGTAGGTGCAAGTGAAATATTTTTTCTTTAGAATTAAAAGAATTATATTAAATACTGTTGGATATGAGTTGAAATTTATGACGACTTTTCATTCTTTCTTAGGTTCTTCTATCATTATCTTTAACTATAAATAGAAATTATTTAAAATTTGATGTCAATTTTTTCAAGGCATTATAAAAGAGAAATAAGGTAGGGTTTATGCTTCCTGGTATTCACATGAATTATGAAGTTGAAATAATTTTCCCCTAGAAAATTAGCCAACTGAAATTTATTTATAATAAATTGAGTTCATAAAAGCAATGGACACAGGTATTCACATGGATTTTTTGTAAGATGCTATTGTATTTCTGAAGATAATTCAGACTAGTATGATCATCCAAATTCACTTCCATTTATGCGGCAAATAATCACATACTCTATTTCAGAAATCCTATTCTATAATGCTGGTAAATATTCAGGGGTGTTCACAAAGAACTGTGTAAAAATTCTTATGATAGCCTTAGTTATAATGGGAAAACATATGTGAAAACAAAAGTTTCCTGCTAAACAATCTCTTACACCATATAATGGTGGGGATTCTTTAAAATCATATTTTAGAAAACTAAGATGATATATAGTAATTTCTACTCTATATTAACAGGAACTTGCATGATAACAATGTAAATATAAAACTAATTTTGTAACATTCAAAGAATGATATATATATATATGTGTGTGTGTGTATACATACACACAAGGAAAAAATGACTGGGATGAAATAGTGTTAATGATAAATGGTGACTTGATTGAGTTTATTTTCTTATCTGTACTTCTTAATATTTTCTAATTTTTCTAAAATGAACAGCTATTACTTGTTATCAGAAATGAATTAGGAATTGATCAGTATTATTTTAATTTAAGTATTCTCCCACTCCTTATGTAGAAAACAAACATGACGTAGTATCCTCTTACTACCCTTTTTATTTCTCTGGGGTCAGTAGTAATATCCTCCCTTTCATTTCTGACTTTAGTTTCTTGCATCCTCTCTCTTGTTTTCTTTCACAGGGTCACTAAAGATTTGTTGATTTTATTGATCTTTTCAAATAACCAAATTTTGTTTAAGTTGATTTGCTCTCTATATTTTTCAAAATTCTCTATTTCATTTACACCTGCTCTAAGCTTTATTTACATACTTTTGTTTACTTTGGGTTTAGTTTATTCTTCTTGTTCTAGATTCTTCCATTGTTGTTTGATTAGGTCTCGGATCTGAGATCTTTCATCTTTTATAATACAAGCATTTACAGCTATAAATTTCTATCTCAGAACTTCCTTTGCCATATCTCATGTTTCCTCAGTTTTGTTTTTGTTCCGTTTTGCCTCAACCTATTTCCTAATACCGTTTGTGATTTCTTCTTTGACACCCTGTTTCAGAGTACATTGTTTAACTTACACATATTTGTGAAGTTTGCAGCTCTACCTCTTATTGTTTTCTAGCTTCATTCCAATGTGGAGAGGATAAGAGTTTATGATTTTGGTGGCAGACTTGGCCCAGTGGTTAGGGCATCCGCCTACCACATGGGAGGTCCGCGGTTCAAACCCCGGGCCTCCTTGACCCCTGTGGAGCTGGCCCATGCGCAGTGCTGATGCGTGCAAGGAGTGCCCTGCCATGCAGGGGTGTCCCCCGCGTAGGGGAGCCCCACGCGCAAGGAGTGCGCCCTGTAAGGAGAGCCGCCCAGCGCGAAAGAAAGTGCAGCCTGCCCAGGAGTGGTGCCGCACACACGGAGAGCTGACACAACAACAACATGATGATGCAACATAAAGAGACACAGATTTCCGTGCCACTGACTAAACAGAAGCAGACAAAGAAACAAGACACAGCAAATAGACACAGAAAACAGACAACCGGGGTGGGAAGGGAGGGGAGGGGAGGGGAGGGGAGGGGAGGGGAGGGGAGGGGAGGGGAGGGGAAGGGGAGGGGAGAGAAAAAAATAAATAAATCTTTAGGAAAAAAAAAAGAGTTTATGATTTTGTAGCAGTTTGATACCATTGATGAATTCCAAAAAGAAATATTGGATTATGTTTGTAAACTGGTCTTTTTCTCTGGGCATATTAGAGTGTATTGGATTCAGAAGTTTTACTTTTACTTGATTAAATAATGATTAAGGCTTTGATTGGGCCATGTCAGTAGGGACTCACAGTAAAACTGCCCCACAGAGAAGGGAGGTTGGAGTTTTTGAGCTAGAGCTCTGGTAACTATAAGCTTCTACCTCAAATAAATAACCTTTTTAAAAGCCAACAGATTTCTGGTATTTTGCATCAGCACCCCTTTGGTCAACTAAAACAGATTTCAATATTTCTGAATTTGTTAAGACTAGTTTTGTGACCTAACATATAGTCAAACTGGAGAATGACCCATTTGCAATGCTGCTGTTGGGTGAAATGTTCAATTTGTTAGGTCTAATTGATTTATAGTATTGTTCAAGTCTTTGATTTCCTTACTGATTTTCTGTCTACATGTATATCCATTATTGAAAATGGTATACTGAAGTCTCCTACTATTAACATAGAACTCTCTCTATCTCCCTTCATATATTTGCAGGCTCTGCCATTAAGTGTATTACGTCTTCTTGTTGAATTGAACACTTCATCTGTATATAGTAACCTTCTTATTCACTGGTAACTGTTTTTAAGTTAAAGGCTATTTTACCTGATATAAATGTACCTACCCCAGATTTCTTTTGGGTACTATTTGCATGGTATATTTTACCCATACTTTCACTTTCAACCTACTTGTTTCTTTGAATTTAAGATAAGTCTCTTGTAAATAGCATATAGTTGGGTCTTTTATACACATTCTACCAATCTCTGCCTTTTGACTAGAGAGTTTAATTCATTTATATTTGAAGAAACTACTACCATGCAGGACTTTTTTCTTCTATTTTGCTATTTGTCTTTGTAACCCTTAGATCAGTTTTTGCCCCTCAACTCTTCCATTAATCCCTATCATACTTATATGTTGTTGTTTTTTTGTTTTTGTTTTTTTTGTAGTGTACCATTTTGGGTACTTTCTCATTTCTGTCTGTATATGTTTTTCAGATATTTTCTTTTTTAGTTACCATAGGGCTTAAATATTATGTAATAAATCTATAACAATCATATTTGATTTGATACCAACTTAATTTCAATAGTATATATAAACACTATTCCTCTAGTCCTCTAATGCCCCATCTTTTTATTGTACTTGTAGCAAATTATGTCTTCTACATTACTTGTCCAAAATGAGAGACTTATCTAAGAACCTGTAAGAAGTAAAAAATGGAATTACATTCCAAATAAAATACAATAATGCTGGCATTTATAATTACACACATGGTTACTTTATGAAAGGTCCTTATCTCTTTACACCACTTCAATCCACTGCCTAGTATTTTTCCTTTCAGTCTCTCTTTAGCATTGATCAGAGGGAAGGTCTAGTAGAGACAAACTCCCTTAGCTTTTGCTTATCTGGGAATATCATCATCTCTTTCTCATTTTTGAAAGATAGTCTTGCCATACATGGTATTATTGGTTGGCAATTGTTTTCTGTCAACACTTTGAATACTCCATTCCACTGTTTTCTTGCCTCCATAATTTTTATTTAATTTTATTAATATTTTTTTATTTTTTTAAAAGATACTTACATTACACAAAACGTTACACACAA
Source organism: Dasypus novemcinctus (assembly GCF_030445035.2). Classification (NCBI taxonomy): domain Eukaryota; kingdom Metazoa; phylum Chordata; class Mammalia; order Cingulata; family Dasypodidae; genus Dasypus; species Dasypus novemcinctus. The sequence continues at coordinate 119,553,099 of NC_080679.1, read as the reverse complement.
AAAATACGGGATTCCCATATGCCCCACTCCCGCACCTTCCACCCTTTCCCACATTAACAACTTCTTTCATTAGTGTGGTACATTCACTGCAATTGAAGAACACATTTGAAACATTGCTACTAAGCATGGATTATAGTTTACATTGTAGTTTACACTCTCAGCCACTCAATTCTGTAGGTTATGGCCTGTATCTGCCATTGCAATACCATTTTTTATAAGAAAATCAGCACTTATTTTTAATGGAGATCATTTGTACATAACATGTTTATTTTCTTTGACAGCTTTCCAAACCCTCTCCTTTTGTGTGGCATGTGATAATTTGAATATATCATATGTCTAATATAAATATATGTCTGAGCAAAGGTCTCTTTGAATTTATCCTGATTTGGATTTTGTTGAACTTCTTGCATGTGTATAACAGTGTCTTTCATTAAATTTGGAAAGTTTTCTACCATTATTCTTTGAATATTCTTCTCTTTCTTCTTCTCCTTCAGGGAATCCCATAATATGTATATTGATATGCTTGGCAGTGTCCCATAGGACCTTTAGGATCTGTTCATGTTTGTTTCATTCTTTTTTCTTTCTGTTCTTCAACCCGAATCATTTCAATTTCCTTGTCTTCATGTTCAATGATTCTCTCTTATGCCAGCTCCAGTTTGCTTTTGAAAACTTCTAGGAACTTTTTCTTTTCAGTTATTATATTTTTCAATGAAAATATTTCTGCTTGGTTCCTTTTTTTAAAAAAAATTGATCTCTTTGAGATTTGCATATTGTTCTTCCATTGTTTTCTTGATATACTTTAGTTCTTTCTCCATGTTTTCCTTTATCTTCTTGAGTATATTGAAGATCTTTTTAATAAAGTATTTTTCTGGTATATCCAAAGTCTGGCCCCCTTTGCCTCTTTGTTATGGTTTCTAAATACTTATCTTGTTGCTTTGGATGGACTGTCATTTCCTGATCTTTGCTGGTATAGTAATCTTGTTTCACACTGTACATCTTAATATTTTAATTTGTTAGCTCTAAGATTTAGTCCCTTAATTGGCTGTTCCTTAAGTTTATGTACAGCTAGTGATGTAACAGTTTTCCTTGAGTGCCAGGAGCAAACAAAAACTAACAAGTGAATGTAACAACCACCTTTCAGTGTCTTTGCAAATTGGCTTTCTAATGGCTAGTGCTCTCCTTTAGGGTTACGCTCTTCTATCAGGATGATGAGTCAAGGTGCATATGGAGTGAATGGTCCTCTCTTCCTTTTCTGAGCCTGCACCTTGTCTGGGGCTTGTGATTGTCCTTGGCCTTAAGAAATTCCCTCTTTAAAGAAAACTAAATGTCTGCCTCTTTTCTGGGTGTGGTAATATATGTCTTAAAGCTGGTAATTCTTTGCCCCAGACTGCTTCGACTTCTTTCTCCCAGTTTTTTTCTTTTTTTTTTAAGATTTATTTATTTATTTCTCACCCCTTCCCCCACCCCCACCCTGGTTGTCTGTTCTCTGTGTCTATTTTGCTGCGTCTTCTTTGCCCACTTCTGTTGTTGTCAGTGGCACAGAAATCTGTTTCTTTTTGTTGCATCATCTTGTTGTGTCAGCTTTCCGTGCATGCAGCACTATTCCTGGGCAGGCTGTACTTTCTTTCGTGCTGGGCGGCTCTCCTTACAGGGCGCACTCCCTGCGCGTGGCGCTCCCCTATGCAGGGGACACAACTGTGTGGCAGGGCACTCCTTGCGCGCATCAGCACTGCGCATGGGCCAGCTCCACACGGGTCAAGGAGGCCCGGGGTTTGAACCGTGGACTTCCCATGTGGTAGGCGGACACCCTAATCACTGGGCCAAGTCCACCGCCTCCCACAGTTTTTTTCTGTCTACAAGCTTCTTTCGCCAGCAAGACAAGCTCCAGGAGGATGAGTCAGAGATGACTTTCCACTTGATAGATTGGCATTGTCATACAGACACCCCATTTTACACATAGGGATTACTCTGTTTCCTCTAGGACAGGACCAGGCACCCACAATGGGAGTATAGGCAGGCTCCAGCCTGTACTTGAGAAGGGGTGGGAGAATGGCTACAAGACTCTCCTATCATGTGTAAAGCTGTGCTTTCTTGATTTGATACTTGCCAGTTAATATAACCCTTTAACTGTTTTTCAGAGTTCTGAAGAAGATAACTAACTGTGCTACTTTTTGCTAGTTATTCAAACATTCTATTTGGGAATGGCAATCTGGAGCATTTTATGCCACTATTTTGGTCCACTGGAAGCCTGTGTAATTTACTTTAATGACTTTTTTTCAGACTAGAATATGAGTTCCATAAGATCAAAACCATTCTATCTAATTCATCACTGTATCCCACATGCCTAGTAAAGTGCTTTGTTCATAGTAGGCAATCAGTTCATGTTTGTTGAATTAATGAATATGTGAATGAATTTAACATATGAAAATATGTCTAGTACACAGAATAATAGACATTATAGACATAGACATTATATGTATATAGTCATACACTTGTTTACAAATATTCTGCTCTCTTTTTCCAGAGAGGATGCACTTCTTCTCCTACCTGAAGGCAGGTATGACCACATGTCTGATAGGACCAAGGTAAGTGAGTAGAAGTTTTAACAGTCATGTAGTAGGAGTGAAACAAACTTTTGCAGTTTGATACATTGAAATGTGATAGGTTAATTATTTTTAAGGTATAACATACATAAATTTTATTAATCTTAGGTGTACAGGTATATGAATTTATACACATAACTACATCTATATCATCATCACCAGATTAAGATATAGAATATTTCCAGAGCCTCAGAAGGTCCCTTCATTTCTTTTTCTAGTCAATACAACCACCCATCCACACCCCAGTAACCACTATTCTGATTTCTATTAACATAGATAAGAGTTACCTGCACTTTCAACCTCATATAAATAAAGTCATATAGAACATATTATTTTATTTTGTGTCTTGTTTCACTCAAAATGATGTCTTTGAGATTTGCCCATACTGTTTCACATGTAAGTAGTGTATTCCTTTTATTGCCGTATAGTGCTCCATGCTATAGTACCATGCTTTAACCTATCTAATGTTGATAGATATTTGCGCTATGTCAGTTTTAGGCTATTAGGGATAAAGCTACTATGAAAATGTAATACATGTCTTTTGATGAAAAAAATACACTCGGATCTCTTGGTATAGACTTAATAGTGGGGTTCTTGGCTACAGGCAAGTCCTAGGCTTTGGATGTGCTGCCAATGTGTGCGATGGTTCTCAAATTTAGCCTGTCAAAATCACCTGGAGGACTTGGTAAAACACAAATTGCTGGGTCCCATCACCAAAGTTTCTGTTCTAGTAGGTCAGGACGGGGTTCAAGAATTTGCATTTCTAAAGTTTCCAGGTCATTTTGCTGCTGCTCTGAGGAACACACATCGTTTAATGGAATTTGCCATTGAGATTTTAGACTAGTTAACTCAGCTTAACTAGCCAAATCTGAATAATACTATAGTCATTAGATTTAGCTGATAAAAATAGAGAACATCCAGCTAAATCTGAATTTCAGAGATAAAAGTCTCTGAATGGATACTAAGTGCCATACAATATTTGGGACATACTCTAAAAAAATGTTGTTTATCTGAAATTCAAATATTACATCCTTTTTTCCTCAAGGTACTGAGGTGCAGTTTGGTTAAATCATATTCCAAGGCTATGCAGCTAATAGGTGAAAGGAGTTAGATTTCTAACCTCAATCTCTCTGCCTGAAGTTCATTTTCCTTTTGCTCAAGGAATATTGCTTTCTTTGCTATCCCACTTGCACAGTCTTGAGAGTCAACTTCATTTTCCAAAGCTGCTAACCCAGCTTCAGATGGAGTACTGCATTCATTTGCTCACACATTAGCTTAGAAACACAGTTCCTGGGATGTTACATGGAAATTTATCTTCCCCATGCTACAAAAGAAAAGCACTTGATGACTCATTTACCCTTTTTGGTGCCACCTGCCTTCACATCTAGAGTCTGCTGCCTCTCAGACCTCACCTTTCCAATCAAGGGTTCACCTTGCCTCCCCTAGGGATGTAATTTCATCTTCACACACTTGCCAGGGAGCCCATGAGAGTGATACATGGTTTACCTTTCTCTCTCAGAGGACGAAACTACCTGTCATTCTACAGATTGGTCTTTTGCAGCAGGGCAGGGCAGCAGGCAGTTAGCGTTTTTCCAATATTTGTCTCCAAGGCCAGTCCAGCTAAGCGAGCTCAGTCCTGGAGGAGACCTCCTGTCTCAGGACGGGCTTTTGTGGTCTGTTCCAGCTCCTGATAAATGTCAGCAGTTATCCCAGTGGTGTGATTTTAAGGGTTCTAGACTAACTCCCCCACCACCTAGCCCCCACATAGTCTCCCTTCCCAGCAATGGAAGTCCATTATCATCTATTCATTCTTGGATTTCAGGAGTAGCTCACTAGTGGTGAAAATCTTTGGAAATACAGATTCATTATATGTCCATGTGTCGAAAGATATACCATTTGAAGAAGTTTCCTCAGTTCCCTCTTACTTTTGTACTTAAGAGGTCTTGGGAAACATAACTTGAGAGTAAAGGAAAACTGTGAGAGCAACCAAGTTCAAGCATCACATCTTCTGAGAAGACTTTCCTGAACTTTCCTGTCTATGGTTAAATTGGATCTCCAGCCTATGCTTACGTCTATTGTACCACACTAATTACTATGTTGCAATTGTCTATGTAATTTTCATTCTCCTTATCAAGCTGTATGCCTTTGAGAATGGGGACTTTTGCCTCTCTGTGCTTCTGATATGAACACTGGCCTTAGTGTGCACCAGTTTGCCAAACTGACCACCTGAATTCTCTGACTTTACAATTGAGCCTTAGACTGGCCTGTGGATACTTCTGGTGGCTCATTTAAAGACAGCTTTCTCCCTAGAGGGAGCTTTAGTATTTGTGGCAGGATCTCCAATCCCCCTGGCTAGTCAGCTACTCAATCTCTCTCTCTTACACACACACACTCACACACACACAACTGAGTCTCTTGAGACAGGCAGTTTCTCAGTTCTTGGTCCTTGCCTTGGCCTGGAGATACAATCTGAAGTTGCCTTTGAAGACTTGCTTGTTCAGAGTTGGTTTGAATCCTGAGTGTTGGATGACATTGAGAGGGTTTTTCTCTAAACTAATCTGGAGTTTTTTGGTCCACTTAAGTAATCAAACCCCATAGAGGAACTGCAAGATGAGCAGTTCCCATGCAGCTGCTGAGAAAACAAAACAAAACAGATTTGACCTTTAAATTTGAACAAATGTAAAAGGATCATCTTGGAAAAGAGAGCTGATTGAAAAATGAAACTTCCTCCTCTTCTGAAGAGGAAAATCAACTCTCTGTGCCCTTTTGCCTTCTGTAGACTTGGTATTCAAAGTAGTGCCTGCACTGCAGTATCAGCATCACTTGAAGCTCATTAGAAATGTAGGCTATAAAGCTCCCACCACATACCTGTTGAACCAGAATCTGGTAGGTTTGTATCAGGCAGTTTCTTCAGAACCATATGATTATAATTAATTTACTCCTTTATATGCTATGATTTTTTTTTGTTTTGGTGTGCTTTGTTTTGTTATACCATGGTGTTGTGATGCCTTTGGTCATTTCAGGAACCCATCCCAAAGACAAAAAGGGAAAGACTAAACAGTTGGTGTCTCCTTCACCAGAAGAGCCTTATTTCCTCTTACCAAAGACACCATGCTCTCTAATATCCCTGGGTTTTACATTAAAATGGGTATTCTTGCTTTGGGAAGAATCTCACATTTTATCTTCCGTTTCATTTTATTTCTATTTCTCTTGCTCTCTCTTTTGCGAAGACCCTTTTTGCAAACTCCCTGTGGGTCTCAACTGAACAAGTGAGAAGGGGATTTCTGGTGAGCCCAGCACTCCTTGTGGGGACTTGTTTTAGAGAAGAACCATGGCATTTCCACTCAAGATGTGAGTAAAAGCCTGTAGTTTTGAAATTGTAAGTAATAAGAGCCACACAAAGCAAGAGAATTAGGACGGCAACAATTTATCTTTCTTTTCAATAATGATAATTAAAAATTAAATAGTGTTCTTAGATATGACATCAAAATCACAAGTAAAATTGGAAAAAAGTAGATAAATGGGCCATATCAAAATAAGAGAAAAATTGTCATGCAAACTACACGAACAAGAAAGTGAAAAGACAACTCACAGAATGGGATAAAATAATTGTGAATCATATATCTGATAAGAGACTCTTATCCAGAATATATTAAAAGCTCTTATAATTCAATAATGAAAATATAAATAACCTTAATTTTTTAAAATTTGGCAAGGACTTTTAATAGATACTTTTCCAAAGAAAGTATTCAAATGGCCAGTGCGCAATAGTCACTAGGGAGATGCTTATCAGAACCACAGTATTATACTACTCCATACCCACTAGAATGGCTATACTCAAAAAGGCAGACAATAATCATGGGTGGCAAGGATGTGAAGAAAATGAAACCCTCTTATTTTGCTGTTGGGAATGTAAAATGGCACAGTCATTTTGGAAAATAGTTTTGCAAGTCCTCAAAAGTTTAAACATAGAGATACCATATGGCCATGAACACTCATAGGTATATATTCAAGAGAAATAAAAGCATATGTTCCCTAAAATCTGCATATGAATGTTCATTGCAGTGTTATTCATAATAGCCAAAAAGTATGAATAACTCAAATGTCTATCAGCTAAAGAATGGATAAACAAAGTGTGGTATATTCATACAATGGGATATAATTCAGCAAGTAAAGGAATAAGGTAATGATACATGCTATAACATGGATTAACCTTGAAAATATTATGCTGTGTGAAAGAAGCACATCACAAAGTACTATTATTGCATGATCCCATTTATATGAAATGTTCAGAACATGCAAATCTGTATAAACAAAAAGTAGATTATTGGTTGCCTAGGGTAGGAGAAGTGACTATTAATGTTGATGGGGTTTCTTTTTGGGGTGCTGAGAAACTTCTAATATTAAACAGTGGTGATCATTGCACAGCTTTGTGAGTACACTAAAAACCATTGAACTTAACACCATAAAAGGTGAATTTCATGGTATACAAATTATATCTCAATTCAGCTATAATTAAAAAATCAAATAGTGAACCAAACTACTTGTAACATGTGCAGTGTTCAGCTATGATGCTTTTAGCACTTTTCAAAATGGGTAATATAACATCATAATAAAGAGTTTAAATCTGAATAAGCACTAGAATGAATAGCTCAGAAAATAAGTCAATAGAAGCTTAATAAGGAAAATATCATTGTGTCCTATATATCTTCCCCTTTGTTTCTTTATCCATACACTTGTGTATAGACTCAATGCATTCACTGAATGTTAAAAGTCAGACATGGTAGGTAGTCATGAGACAGCTGTGACAGGCATCACCTCTAATGCAATGAATGGTGTTTATCATATAAAGTTAAACCAATAACAAATAATTTAACAAATTCTGTAAAATAAAATGAAATGGAACTATGATATAGGAACAGACATAGTCGCACTCATTTTGCTCACATAACACCTAAAATAATTTTGATAAAACTATGTTCTCCCCATACATTTTTAAGTTGACACTTAAGTACTTTTATTATGACTTGAAAGTTAATACATCTTATTTATAGGAGATAACAGGGAGGATAAGATGAAATAACGTATATGAATATACCTGGATCAACCTGTCATAATAGGTTTTCTAAACTGGATTTCAGTTATCATATTGACTTAATCCCATAATATCCACAATAGATTATGTAAAAATTTTACCCATGTGTTTTACACAATGTACTTTGAAAAAACATGGAAATCTTTCAAAACATTCCAGCTACATTTCAAAGAACCAGATTCACTAACCTACGCTATCCTCAAATAGGCCAAAATACTTCCTTAACAGTGAGCTTCACCTATTTATGTTGCCTAAATTAAAAATTAAAATATACTTTATTTAGGTCAATATTTTGATTTTTCTTTTGTATGATGCCCTTGTGGATTTTACAACCCATGGGAAGATTTTATACCACCATAGTAATATTTGCTATGAATGAGGACTTGGGAATTATTTGTTTTTTTGTTTGTTTGTTTTTGTAAACTGAGAAAAAGAATACTGTGAATGTGGTTTATTCTCAAGCAGACCATTTCTAGCAAGGAAAATGTCTGGAAGATGAGGCTCTGGAAATGAATTTCCTTAAAATGCTTGGGGCATTCACCCTGATGAAAAATCTTCCCACAACCCCTTACATACCTGTAGCACCATGAGTTCTTGTATCTCCATGGGCTACCGCACCATACTCTGAAGACTAGTGTTCTCTGGTAGACTGGGGAGCTTCCGCAGTGTGTGAAATTACCAAAAAGTACGTGAGGAAACAACAATAGCAAGAAGTGAGGAAAGAGCTGTAAGTATGTTAGCGTTTGCATTCTTGTATGCTGATAGCACAAAGATGGCAAAAAGCATGACTGAAGAGGAGACCATCAGGTATATCAGCCTCTCAGCCCCTCTAACCTGAGTGGAAGAATCAGGCTTAGACACTGCTAGAACATTTGTTATAATTTCAGCCCACTATTTATTTTATCGGGTCAGCATCCCCAGTAGGGGTTGAGATTTGGAAAGCAACCATATTCTTTTCCTCACCAATCAGGTGATGTGCTTGGGAGGATGTGGTAGATAGTTTCTAAATCAAGTGCTACCGATCCATTTCATTCTTCTCCAGACAAACCACTCCACCACCCAGAGATGTAATCTATTTCTCCAACCTCTTGAATCTGGGCGGGCATAATTCTGTTTTGACCAATAGAATTTTGTGAAATTAATACTGTGTTACTTCTGTGACTAGATTGGAAAAAGCATTGCAGCTTCCCCCAAGGTCTCTTTGACCATGTAATCTGGGGAAACCTAGTTACTAGGAAAGTAATCCTACCCAAGATCCCCAGACAGTGAGGAAGCCCAAGAGAGCTATAGGAAAAGGCACATGGACAGAAATGTACAACCAGCACCCAGCTCTTCTAGCCATTCCAGTTCAGGCAATGAAAATGTGATTGAGGATGTCTTCAAGTGACTGCAACCACACACAAGAGCAAATGAGAACTTCCCAGTTCTGCCAATCAACCACCAGAATCATAACAGATTGATAGTTGCTTAAGGCCAATAGATTTGGGGGTGGTTTATTATGAAACAATAGTTATCTAGAACTAGGGATTTATGCCAAATCTGCTTATATTTGACTAGAGATTTCTAGTCAAATGTAGATTTGACTATATTATTTCTCATTAATAAGTAAGTCTGCTAGGTTAGATTTAAACTTGCAGGAAGAATTTGGAAAGAGTTGGTGTGCCAATTATCAGCATGGATGGAGTAATGAGAAATACTGAAAAATAAGTAGAATCTAAAATGGCAAAGATCTTAAATATTTGCTATTCAAGCTCCTTCAAAGTAAAAAACAAACAAACAACAAAAAAAAAACCCACACCAAAACTATGTGTTAAGCCAGTTGTATAGAATTCTATTCATTCTTTCAGATGTCTTCAGCCACATTAAGTTCAGTGGAGCAGACACTACAATGTTTCTTTCCGAAAGCATATCATAATTTATGAATAACTGTGGCCTTTACAAGATTACAGAATGATTTGTGATGTCAAAGTCCCTTAAAACTACAGAAAATTGTCGCTTTCTTAGCCATCAATTTGCTTGTCCAATAGAATAATTTGGCAACTGTTTCTCATGCCTAATAGATGTCTCACACTTAAGTTGTTCAAAACAGGATTTTATTGTTCCACCTTACAATCTTAGTCCTTCTTTGTCTCAATAGATAGTGTCACTCTTCATTCAGTTACTCTAATTTACCTGGGATTCACCCATGACTTCTTCCTTTCCTCCTCCTGTCCCCATTGAATCTACCAGCGAGTCTTCTCAGCTCACTTCGAAAACATATTTCAATCCCATCTACTTTCTTCATCTCCATTAGCCAAGTGTTAAATTTTAATTTTTATATTTAGTAATATTATTCTGAAAGAAAGTATGAGGCTTCCTGGAGCAGACACAGATAATTATTACTTACTCATCGTAATATTAATAACTGTACAGAGTCCCTTTTGACCCAGTCCTTGCTCCTGAGTTTTGAAATCTGGATATCATCTGTAATACGGGGTCCTCGTTGTAGGTGAGCACACCTGAAAATATGAAACTGGGTGGTAAAGCAGGAGAGGGACAACTCCCTTCCTCACTTCAGAGACACAAACATTTTCCTCCCTACTATAAACAAATTCTACTTGGAAGGGATTTTTAGTTCTTACCCTTTGGAATGAATGTATGCCAGTAGGGAGACAGCCAAGTGTTTCCAGCTTTACGAAGCAGGACTGTCTCCACGGCAAGGGGGCTCCTCCTTGCCCCACCCACCCCCTCCTTGCAATGGAAACACACTTCTGAGGAAGTAAATTACTCTAAATGGCCTCTCACTAATGAGTCGTGATTTAACTCCCAGAACTTGCTCATTTAAGCCCAGATCCCAAGTTTCAGTGAATATTTCCTCAGAAAGCTCTAACCATGCAGAAACATACGTTTTTTTCCTATAGCCCACATCTGGTTAAAGCCGTCACGATCTCTCACTGAGGCTGCTTCCACAGCCTCCTAAGTCCTCTCCTGCTTTTATGCTGCGCTCCCCCCACCCCCCCACACACACCATACATTGCAAGCAGCCAGGTTGATCCAGATAATCATATGTTTTACTGTCACTCACCTGGCCTCAGAAGCTTCACCAACTACTTATCATGATCCCCTCAGATACAGCCACACCCCACTATCTCTATTCTTCATCACAACACCCAGTACCTGGTTTTCGTTTATCTCCCCTACTGCTACCCAAGAGGACAGGGCTCATTGTCTTTTTAATATTTGATTTTTTTACAGAGTGTGTTTGGATAAATGTCTATAGAAGAACAGAAAAGATGAACAAATAGAGTCATTAGGCTGTGCACAGAAAAACATTGAAAAACAGAATAAATGTCCTCTTGGAGGTTATTACTTGTCACCTTGAAACTGAAAGAATGTTCAAGATACTTTAATATGAGACAGATTCAAAAGGTAAATGGAGAATATTTAAAAATCAGAAAAAAATTAGTTTAAAAGTGAGGATTCTATGAAGGAGGGACAAAGGGAACTCCATTAATTTTAAACTTTTATTTGATATTTTCACCAGGTGCTTAAAACCCATGCCACTCCTTGAAGAAAAAAAAAAGACCATATTAGATATTTTCCTTGATTTAGAAGAGCTTATTATCTACCAAATGAGATATATATAGGAATATAAACAAAAACGCAAATTGCTTGTCTATAATTGGGGTAATAGCCACACTTGCATGTTGAGCGGATAAAGGAAATGATTCCCTAGAAAACAGAGTTCAAAACGAAGTTGAATAAACTTATGAAATGTAAATCCTTTATTCTGAGAGTATTTGATTTTTTTAAAGCATGAACCACTTTATTTTAATGCATAGAATTTTAGAGTATATTTTAGAGATCATTGCTCTAGATTTTGTAGGCAAAAAGCTTTTTGGGATTTCCAGCTTTCCTGGCGAAGAGAATCTATAAAATACATATACACACACACACACACACATATCTTTTCTTTGACTCCTTTCATACTACATGTAACAATTCTAGGCACAAAATAAGTAATCAATGCCTAAAAATAGCCTGGTGCAAAAAAAGCTGAATAAATGAGGAATATTGTTAGTTTGAAAGTGGGAAAATATTTTTTTAAGTTTGTCTCTGTCCCTGAGTGTGACCTTAAACCAACTGCCTCATCATTCAGATTTATCAGATGTAAAATGAGTAGCCAAACTGAATTATTTCTAAGGTCTCTTCCAGATTTAAAATTCCACAAATAGATAAATCACATTCTAAAAGGCAGGAAATTGTATGAACACTTAAGACTTTTAAAGAAATGATCAATTTTCAAGGAAAGATGATGTGTCTCTGGAACTTAGTCAGTGACAAAGGAATAAATAATGCTAACGTGCAAAGCCAATCTTTTCTGCTAAGAATAACAATAAAATATTAATTCCAAAATAATGGGCAGGCAGTTTACTGAAGGATTTTGTAAATCTAAAGAAGTGCTATTAGCAAAACAGAGTTTTGCAAGGTCCAAAATAGACAACAAATAAAAAGATATTGAAACTCCCTCTGCCAAGACAAATAACATAAGCCAGGTCCACACAGAATAGTGACATTTGAGAAGACACAGAAAAGCGTTTAGGAAAACTCAGTTAATTCAATCACTTCAATTTTCATGTAAGCAAGTCATAATGGATACATCTGACTTTCTCTAAGGTCAGTCATAGATATTCCCTAGATTATGCCCAACCCCTGATTAGTTTCCATCAAAGATCATCTAATGTGCGCTGTTGAATCGTCAATGGATTATTCATTTAGCTGACCAAGAGTTTATCACATTGCATTTGTTAATTTGAACCATTTAGGCTTTGATTCAAGACCCTGAGGATGCTCAAGATACCAATCACTTTCGGTTTTTAATTAATTGCTATTTTATTTTAAGAAATTTAACTTAACATTTATTTTGAAAGAGTGGTATCTGTCTTAATTAAGGATTACTAACACATCATAGGTATTCATTGGGATTCCTCAATATAGGGATTTGTTTCTTTAATCTGTACTGAAAACTGCCCAGCCATTATACATCCCTTATGTTTTCTAGTCTATCCTTTAGGAACTTTGATTCAATGTATGATAGATATTTTCACTCTTTTCCCTATGTTTCTTAAACTCTCTTTCATGTATGTTTTTTCCTTTTAGTGGGACATTATAGAAATTTTTATGATTTATTTTTCAACAATAGTAGTTCTTTCTTAAGTGAGTCTAATCTGCTAGTAAGCCACATACTAAGATTATTTTTTTCTTTTCTTTTCTTTTTTTTTTTTTTTTTTTTTTTGAGGTACTGGAGCGGGGGATTGAACCCAGGCCCTAGCATGTGGGAACCCAGCACTCAACCACTGAGCCACATCTGCTCCCTGAGCTGGTTTTGTTTGTTTTGCTGGTTGTTTGGGTTTTGTTTCTTTTGTTTTTTTTTTTTTTAGGAGGCACCAGAACCAGTCCAGGAACCTTCCATGTGGGAGGTAGGCACTCAACTGGTTGAGCCAGATCCCCTCCCCTATTAAGATTTTAATTGTGATATTTGAATGTTTTAAAGTCTAGAAGTTTTATGTAGTTCTTTCCAAAATCTAAATATTGATGGAATCTTGTTGCTTCTTCCAGCACCAAATGATCCATTAGGCAAATTGAAGACACAGTTCCTAGGGATCACAAGTTTATATTTATATTTTATATTTATATTTATTTATATTTAGAAAAATGTTTTAATTTCTTTTAAAATAAGAATAAAAAGGTCTTGGGTAGAATAAAATGTGTTAATATATAGTATTAGTATATTTGTCTTTTTTATAGCACAGTCATAAAATTTGAATCCTAATTATATATATTTTAATGGAGGAAGTGGCCTAGAAGGTCAAGGTACCTAGAAAACCATGCAAATAATACAGTCCTATCTTTTTCATATAATCTTTAAATTCTTGAATATATATTTTTTTGTGCGTGTATGGAGTAAAAAGTCTATTTTCTCTTTACAAGTTTATTTCTGACTTGCAAAGATAATTTTCCCTTCCCCTTGTTATTAAAATTTCCTGTATTCCCCCATTCAATCTTGGCTGTCTCAGTCAGACAGAAAGTATGAGTACGTTCTTTTTCTTGCATCTGTAATAGAAACCCTAGGAGAATATACATTTTAAATTCAGTTATAGATAATTCTAGGTACTAGTATCTATAGTCTCTGTAGTCTGAAACTCTGATTTTGTACTTTGTTGTGTTGGCTAACTAGCTCGCTCATTTCATTAGGTGTTCTCTGATGTTTGTGCCTGTGAAAATTTATGTTGTTTAGAACTTCCTCTGTGAATTCATTTGGGCCTAACTTGAAAATGTTTCCATACAAAAAAAGAATTTATGTTGGCTTCTCCCAGGTACTCAAGAACACTGCAAACTCAAATCAACTTTGAACAAAAATCATGCTTTCTCTTGTTTTGTTTTATTCCCCAAGACACAAAATATTCCTTAACCAAAAGATTGTTGGCTTATACTTAAGAATTCTAAGAGAAAACTTTTGTTCCTATGCCCACTCCCTGGCCTCATACCATACCCAGGATCTAGGCTGAGAAAGAACAGGTGTTTCCACAAACTTCATTCTAATGCCATGATCTTTCCTAGTATCCCAGTGATAGTGTAGGTCTTTGGGAAACCTGGGTTTTTGTGGGGTCTGCAATATAACTTTTAATCTTACTTAATCTCAGTCTTTATATACTCAGTTTCTAAGCTAGTAGTGATTATAGATACCTCCAGGCAAAGTTGGCTCTGTATTCTTGATATTTTAGAATTTCTGAGGATTTTCCTTACTTTCCTGCCAGGTCAGGAATTATTTATACATTTTATCTAGAATTTTAGATGATATGTACCCTTGGGGTTCTTCCAGATAGAAAATATGCCATCAGAAAAGGCAGTATATACTATGAATTATGCACATGTGAGTGATTAGGAAACTAAGGCTCAAAAATATAAACTGAATTTCCTAACTTTATGTGGGCTAAAGGAAACCCACTGTAAATTCAAAGATGCAACTAGTTTGAAAGTAAAGGGATGAAAAAAGATATATTATAAAAAGGTAACCATAAGTGAGCCGAAGTGGTTATACTATTATCAGGAAAAGAAAAAAAAAAACATTGCTAGAGATAAATAGGAACAGATTTATAAGATAAGAGTTGATCTATCAGAAAGATATAGCAATTGCAAATATAGCTTGAGAGTTCCAAAGCAAAACAAATAAAAACTGGCATATTTGAAAGTAGAAATGGAAAATTCAAAAGTACTAAATTGGAGATTTCATTATCCACTTTCACCAGTGGATGAAACTAGGCAGAAGATCAAAAAGGAAATAGCAGACTTGAACAGCCATGTAAACTAACTAGACCTACAGTATCTACAGAAACTTCCACCTACGAGCTTCGGAATACTCATTCTTTTCAGGCACACGTGGAATATTCTCCAGAATAGATCATATGTTAGTTCCTTAAGCAAGCCCCAATAAACTTAAGAGGATTGAAATTATATACATATTTTCTGAATCAAAGGAATTCAATTAGAAAAAACCAGAAGCAGAATTAGAAAATACCTTGAGACAAATGAAAATGAAAACAGAACATAGCAAAACTTATGGAGAGTAGCTAAAGCATTGCTTAGAGGAAAATTTATAGTTATAATATGTATTTTAAAGGAAAAATGCCAAATAACTAATCTAACCTTCCACGTTAAAAACTGGAAAAATAAGAGCAAGCATTCTAAAGAAAGCAGAATAAAGGAAATAATAAAGCTTAGAGAAAAAAAAATTAATGAAATAGCGAATAGAAAAAATATAGAAAAATCAACAAATCAAAAGTTGCTACTTTTTAAAGATCAACAAAATTGACAAACCTCAAGCTAGACTGACCAAGAACAAAAAAGAAGAGACTTAAAGTATTAATATCAGGAATAAAAGAGGTGGTATCACTACTAATCTTAAAAATGAAAAGGGATTATAAGGAATACCATGAACAATACTAGGGCAAATATTATATCACTTACAGGAAATGGACATATTCCTGGAAAGACACAAATGACCAAAATGAGCGCAAGAAGAAATGGAAAATCTGAATAGACCTATAACAAGTTGAGGAAATGAGATAGTTATTTAAAACTTCCAGCAAATAAAATCCCAGGTCAGTATGACTTCATTGGTGGATTCTAACAAATCTTAAAGAATTTACACACCAATCCTTCACAAACTCTTCTGAAAAATAAAAGAGGGGGGAACACTTCTGAATTCATTCACTGAGGGCACTATTATCCTGATACCAAAAGTGGGCAGATCAATATATCTTATTATTATAATAGATGCAAAGCTTCTCAACAAAATATCGGTAAACTGAGTCCAGCCTCATATAAAAAGGATTATGCTCAATGACCAAGTAGGATTTATCCTAGGAATGCAAGGTTCCTTTGACATCCAATTACAAATTAATGTACTGAACCATTTAATAGCATAAAGGACAAAAATCACATAATTGCATTTAAAAAAAACAGGGAAAGGATCTGACAAAATTCCATAGTTTTACATGAAAAAACACTCAAAGAGCAAAGAATAGAGAAAACTTCCTTGACCTGGTAAAGGTCATTTGCAAAAAACTACAGCCAATATCATATTTAATGGTAACTTTCACTGTAAGGTCAGGAACAAGAAAAGGATGTCTGCTCTGAAATTTACTGGAATTTCTAGCAATTGCAATCAAAGGAGAAAAATAAAAAAAAAAAAAAAAAGGTATCCAGTTTGGGAAAGTAATAAAATAGCAAGACATTCTATGTGGAGAATCTGATGAAAGCTGTAAAGAGCTAACATCATACTCAATGGTGGAAGACTGAAAGCATTCCCCCTAAGATCAGGAACAAGACAAGGATGTTTACTTTTGACCCTCAGTTTGCCATTGTACTGGGGGTCCTAGCCAGAGAAGTTAAGACAAGAAAAATAAATAAAAAGATATCAGAGCAAAAACTATCTCTAATTGGATATAACATGACCTTATATGTTAGAAAATCCTAATTCATTGACTAACCTATTAGACAACTAATAATGTATTTAACAATATTGCAAGATAAAAGATGAGTATACAAAAATTTCTCTTTACTGGCAATGAAAAATCCAAAAATGAAATGAAAACAATTTTGTTTTCAAAAACGTCAAAAAGTATAAGATATTTAGAAATAAATTTAATAGAATAATTTCAAGACTCTACACTGTAAAATGTAAAACACTGTTGAAGAAATTAAAGAAGAGCTAAACCAATGGAAAGACACCCTATGTTTATGGATCAGGATACATAATATTGTTAAACTGCAATACTCCCCAAATTGATCGACAAATTCGACACACTTCCTTTCAAATTCCCAGTTACCTTTTTTTGTAGAAAATGGCAAGCTGCTCCTAAAATTCATTTGGATATGCAAGGAACTTATGACGGCCAAAACAATCTTGAAAAGAAAATGAAGTTGGGGGATTCAAACTTTTCAAATGCAAAACTCACTAGAAAGCTACAATAATCCAGTCAGTGTCACAATGGTGTATTGATAGACACATAGATCGAAGGGATAGAATTCTATGGTGAATTAATTTTTGACAAAAGTGTCAAAACAATTCAATAGAGGAAAGAATCTTTTCAATAAATTGTACCATGAAGTAGATAGTCACATAGAAAAGAATGAAGTTGGATCCCCTACTTCACATCATGTACAAAAATTATCTCTGAATGGATCAAAGATCTAAATACAAGACTTAAAACTTTAAATGTTTAAGAGCAAAACATATACGTTAATCTTCATGACCTGATGTTACATAATGTTTTATACATATGAACCAGAAGCAACAGAGATCATTGGAAAAAATAGGAATTTTAAAAATTTCATGAAAATTAAAAACTTTTTATGCTGTATACTATACCATCAAGAAAGTGAAAAGACAACCCAGAGAAGGGGGGAAAGTGTTTTCATAACATATATCTGGTATATCTGAATATATAAAGAACTGTTACAACTCAGTAATAAACAGATAGCCCAATTAGAAATGAAACATTTTCCAAAGAACATAAGAATATGAAAGATGTTTATGACATTAGTCACTAGAGAAATGCATATCAAAACCATGCTCACATATCCTTCCAGGATGGGAATAATCAAATAGACATTAAATAATAGGTTCTGATGAAGTTGTGGATAAATGAAACCCTCATACACTAGTGATGGGAATGTACCATGGTATATTTTGGAAAAATCTTGTTGTTTCTCAAAATGTTAAGATCCCAGGGTCCACAGGATGGAGGAATAGAGTATGGATTAGAGTGGACTTACTGATATTATACTATGAAATTATTGTGATTAGTAATGGAAGAAATTGTAGCATTGATATGGAGAAAGTGGCCATCGTAGCTGCTGAGGGTAGGGAGAAGGAAGAAGAGATATGATGTGGGGGCATTTCAGGACTTAGAGTTGTCCTGGGTGGTACTGCAGGGACAGATGCTGGATATTGTATGTCCTGCCATGGCCCACTGGGTGGACTGGGGAGAGTGTAAACCATTATCCATGTGATGCAGCAGTGCTCCAAAATGTATTCACCAAATGCAGTGAATGTGCCATGATGATGAAGGAGGTTGTTGATGTGGAAGTGGGGTGAGGAAGGATGGGGAGTATGTGGAGACCTCTTATATTCTTTGAATGGAACATTTAAAAAAAAATAAAGAGAGAGAAAAAAATGTTAATTGCTGATACTATGCAAACTAGCAATTACACTCCTAGGTATATACTCAAGAGAAATGCAACAGAAGTCCATGCAAAAATGTGCACATTGATAATCATAGCAGCACTGCTTACAATAGCCAAAGAGTGGAAACAATTTAAATATTCATCAAATGATGAATGAATACATGAAATGTGGTACACCCATGAAATGGAAAATTATTCAGTAAAAAGAAAGAGTGAAGTGCTCATTAATAGTACAACATGGATGAACTTTGAAAACATCACATTGTGTGATAAGAAATGTGTTGTCTCATAGTCTGGATGCTAGAAGACTGAAATCAAGATACAAGTAGGATCAAGCTCCCTCTGAAACCTGGAGGGGAGAGTCTTGTTTCATGCCTCTCTCTGGTCTTTCTGTGGGGCTTGCCTGCCAATCCATGGTGTCCACCACTTCAGTCATCACATGGCATTCTCCCCTCTCTCTTTCTGGATCCAGACTTTCTCTTCTTGTAAGGACTCCAGTCATATTGAATCGTTGCCCATCATAATCCCATTTGGTCTCATTTGAAATAATAACATCTTCAAAGAGCCTATTTCATATTTCCAAATAGGATCATATTCATAGGACCAGGGGTTAGGGTTCAAGCATACGTTTATGGGGACATGATTCAATCCACAGCAAACTCTAGGCAAAAAAGTGTACATTATTACTGAGATAAAATAAAGAAAAAATAAGGGAAAAC
Source organism: Dasypus novemcinctus (assembly GCF_030445035.2). NCBI lineage: Eukaryota > Metazoa > Chordata > Mammalia > Cingulata > Dasypodidae > Dasypus > Dasypus novemcinctus. The sequence continues at coordinate 119,533,951 of NC_080679.1, read as the reverse complement.
ACAAATGTTCATTGGTTAGAAGATTCAGTATTATAAAAATCACAATTCTCAAACTCATGTAGACATCTAACATAACTCAATTTAAACTACCTACAAAGTTTTCTTTTTTGAAAAAATTGTGGCAGTGTGGAACTTGACAAACATTGTAACATTTATGTATACATAAAAGCCCATTAATAGTTAAGACATTTGAAAAAGAAGGTAAGAATGGCTCTACTTGATCTCAAGATTTATTTTAAAGCAACAGCAAATAAGACACTGCAATATTAGATCAAAAATTGGAAAATATACAATTGAGCAGGTTCAGATTCCAGAATATATCGTTGTCTTTATGGGCATTTGATTTATGGCAAAGGTGGCATTGCATAGCAGCGGAATAGAGACAGTTTCTCCAATAAACGGCGTGGGAGCAGTTGACATACATTTGAAAAAATGAAATCTGAAACTGATATCATATATAGACAAATCAATTCCATTGAGATTGCAGACTTAAATTTGAAAAGTGTTTCCTTACAAAACTTCCAGAAAAGTATATAGGAGAATTGCTTTATGTTTTCAGGTTTGAAAAAAGATGTCTTAAACATGTCTATAAAAAGTATTATACATAAAAATACAATTGATAAATCATATTATATTAAATTATTATATATAATATATATAATATATAATTATATATTAAATTATTATATATAATATATTATATTAAAATTGTATTAAAATTAGAAACTTTTGTTACTCAAATAGCATAAGACAATAATGAAAAGATCAGCCCCAGAGTGAGAGGAGGTATTTATTTACAGCATATAAACCCACAAATGGCTATACCTAGAATATTTCCTACATTGCTAGATACAGCTATACATTTAGGATTAGATATCTACCCAGTGGATTTTCTCATACAAACCTGTATGAGAAAAATCCATGATCAACCCAGTAGAAAAATGAGCAAATGACTTGAACAAAAAAGGAACTCCAGATTGCTAAGATGCATATGAAAATGTGGTTAACTTCATTGACAATCAGGGAAGAGGAAATTAAAACCACAAAAAGATATCAATAAGGACACATTGATTGCAAAGTTAGAAAGCTTTCTAAATGCTATACGTTGGTAAACATGTGAGCCATTGGATCTCTGATTATCTGCCGGTGGAAATGTAAACTGGTGTGAATTGCCCACCAAAGTTGAAGAATGCATACTTCTGAGCAAACAGTTCTAGTTCTAGGTTCTCACTCAGAGCAAGTGGGATGCATGGACATAGGACACATGTACAAGAACATTTGTGGCAGCCCAGTGTGATAGCCCCAAATTGGAAACAACCTAAATGTTTATCAACAGTGAAATGGATTTAATAATATTGCTACTTAGCAATGAAAATGCATGAAGGACAGTCCATGCAGTAACATGGATACATCTTAGAAATTTGATGTTGTATAGGAGACTATTAGAAAAGAATACTATTGATTGTTCATTCTATCAACTTCAAAAACTCATAAAAACTATAGTATTAATATTTATGTATGCCCAGTTAGGTGGTCAAAATACTTAAAAAGCAAGGAATTCCTTAATATGAACTTCATGAAAGTGGTTTCCTCTAGGAGAGAGAAAGGGATTTTAATTGGGAGGGACATGTGAAAGGTTTTGGTAGCCATTGCAGTGTTATTTGTTGTTCTGTGTGGTAGTTGCACAACCTCTTATTTATAGCAAACCACTACACTTTACAATGTTTAATGCCTTTTTCCTGACAGTGTATTTTATTTCCCTAATAAAAATTTGTGAAAAATACTTACTCTTAACTGCTGTATAGTTGACTAGAAAATACACAATTAGCTATGAGATATATTCAAGAATAAATGTATATTCGCAGATGGAATTTCTATATTGATTAAGTAGCTATGTATAGTTTACCCTAGGTAGCTCTCTGTTCATAACTATTTTGAAAAGAAATAAAATTCCTGAGGAGAAGAAAATGTATTCATCTAAATAGATAATATGCATTTTTCCCATGTCACATCTCTCTCCCTGTAATGAATTAGATGAAACTCCAAACTACCAAAACTACATTAAAATTCTTGTCCACACCCAGAGGATTGATTTAGTAAAGACTTAGAGAATTAATGACCTGGAGTTGTTGTGCATATTAAATATAGGTTACACTATTAAGAAGAGGAATTGGGCAAATTGGTGCAGAGATATCAGGAACAAAATAAAACTCTTCTTCAGAATGTTGATGCTAAAGCAGTTACAAGGAGCTGGGTATTTTTAAGAGTTGCATCTATGCAAAATCAACATATATTATTGAAAATTGAAACATTCTGCTGAATAACTAACTGGATTATTGTTAGAAACAGGATCTGACCAATTTTTCTATCGAGCATACTTTGCCCAGTGCTGTTTAAGTACTGACTATTTTCCTGTTAGATTCAGATTTAACTATCATTTACTGGGTCTTTACTATATTCCAAGCACCATAATTATACTATTTAATTTTTAAATCTTCTTTGAGAGGAGTTTCCCAACAAAGAAAGGGAAATTAAAAGTGATTAAACAACTTGCCTGGGCTACATAGCTAGGAAATGCTAAAAGCAGGATATAGACAAAAATGTCCTATATCCTATTTGAATAATTTGTATTACTGTATCTGTCACAGTAGGCTATCCTGTAACAAACAACCTCAGCATCTAAATGACAAAATACAATAAATGTTCATAGGCTATAACACAGTCCAGCATCTTGGATGTCAGACTGCGAGTGAGAGCTGTGAATACCAGGTCCCAGACCTCCTCAATCTCATGACTTAACTGCTGCTGGTGAAGTCTTCCACGGGATCCTTTGGCATCTATTCATCCATTCTCCCTCATAAGGGAGAAGAGAGAACAGAGAGGATCCTACAGAGACTGTCCTATTTTACATTTGGAAATGCCCATCTTTCTCCTGCTCATATTCCCTTGGATTATACTGTGTTCTCAGGCATAAGAGAGAAAGAGTTTCAGGAGTTCCCATCACCATGCTTCCTTTATTCTCTGGACTATCGTCAGCCACATTTGCATAACTATTCATTGATTCTGAATATTGCAAAGATTTAAAAATTTAGAGTCCACTCTTCATTATTTCATTTCTTCATGCAAAATGCAAAATGCACATTGCCCTCATTTTCAGGGTTTTTAATAATAATGATAGGAGTGAATATTTATATAAAGTGAACTATAAACTAAGTGCTTCCCCCATCTTTTTTCAATTACCAATGAATTTCAACTTCTAAATAAATACTGAAGTTTAAACAAGTATCATTTTTTCCATAGATTAGGAAACTGAGAAAGAGTTTCAAGTAACTTGCCTAATAATCATGTTCTAGTAGGTGAAACAACTGGATTTTTACCCACTCTATTTTATTGGCATCACATGATTCTCTTCCTCTATTTAATCTCTCAATGCCATAAACCACTTACTTTTCCACTTTTATATATTTTTTATTTCTGTATTTATTTTGTATTTTTACATCTTTATGAAGACCTAATTTGCACTTCTCAAAAGTTAATTTGATATATACTTGTTACGGATTGAATTGCATCCTCCCAAAAGATATGTTCAAGTTCTAACCCTCATCTGGTGGATGTGAACTTATTTGGAAATAGGATTATTTCACATGAAATGAATGAAAATGAGGCAAGCTGGATTAGGATGAACCTTAATCCACTATGACTGGTGTCCTTATAGAAAGACGAAATTTGGCACAGATACCGACACAGCGAGGAGTACCCCAGCAGGCAAGGCCACGTTGAAAATTGACACCCAAGGACTGCCAGCAAAACATTAGAAGTTAGGAAAAAGCAAGTCAGAATTCTCCACCACAGAGTCTGGACTTTTAGACTCCAGAACTATGAGAAAATATATTTTTGTTACTTCAAGCCATCCTTTTTGGGTTAATTTGTTAAAGCAGCTTTACAAAATTCAGATATTAATCATCTATTCATTCTGAAATTTATGTAATGGTAAACAGTGGTAAGTTTTAGATTTAACTCATTTACTAGCAGGAAGTTTGGTCTTATTATGTCAATGTTCACTAACTTAATAAACTCTGGCATTAAATAATCTGTTAAAGAATTGTTGAGGAAAATTACCTGTGCTGGGAGCTATTCTGAAAAGGAACTACTTTACTGCACTTACTATATTGCTGCCTCAGTGTAGTGTACTTCATAAATATCCTTTTTTCCAAAATATTGAACAGTTTAACATCCTCAAAACATACGGGACCACAGGATAGATTTAGAGGTAGTTAATTCCTAAATTATTATCCAAAGTGACCCTTACACAAGTGGAATAGGCCAACATTTAACTACAGGGAGTTTCCCAAAAGCAAAATATACATCTTCAATCTCCTGCAAACTTTGTTGCTGTTGTTGTTCAATTAGTTACTTAAGGGTTAAGCAACATGGCCTCTAGATACCCAGAACAAAATGTGACCAGAGAGCCAAGAGTGGCATTGCTTTCTAATTTAGTATTTTAGATTCATATATAAATTATATTTAGATTAATATCTCCAATATATTCAATGAATGAACACATATTTTGCAAGCTGGTTCTGTGATACATTTATTTATATGATGTAGGGTCCCATGTAAACCATTCTATGATCATATGAATTTGGGAAATTCTATTTTACTACTATATTTCTTGGACCCCTGGGACTTTCAAACAGATATTTAAACTATGATGTATTTGAAAGCATGCTAACTATGCAATTCTTTCTATAATAATAATACACATTCCTTATCTTATAGCATATTGGTGTTCCATGGAATACACTTAAGTAAACACTCATGTCAAAGTACATTTATTTCATCCCTTCCTCAACTTAGCATAAGATCTTTAGATGGCTCAGCCAAGTCCCATCTTCCCTTATTGTGGGATCTTCCAACTCTCTCAGGTGTCTAAGGCCCAGCTTCTGTCTTGGTTTTTCTGTAAGGATGCTTGTCCAAATGGGATGCATCTGGTGTGGGTGAGGTGTCTGAGAAAATCTGCATGGTTAAAAAGCTACAACTTGGCTACAATTGGTTGGAATCCTCATTAAATGGAAAGGAGAAGAGCAACTAATATGAGTACTTGTAACAGATGTGAAGACAGGAGGATCTCAAGGAGTTGTCTAGTGCCCATTGGCTCCCTGGAGCTAGTAACCAACTGTGCACATGGAACAAAGCTCAGAAGTCTGTCCATATTGACTCTATTCCAGCCACTGTTACTATTATTATTGTTTTTTACCTCATCCTCTCATCTATCCTATGAATCATTTAGTTGGGAAATAAAAAATTTGACTACATTTTTAAAATCTAATTTGTCAATGGATCAAAGCTTTTGAGTTTAAGAGTCTTAAAAAAATAAAGACCAAAAAAATTTACATTAGGGGTAAATTAAAAAAAAAAAAAAGAGTCAAGAGTTTCACTCTATTGTCCCTGGGTTCTTTGAAAACTTCTCCCATGGTAACTGGTATATAAATTCTGATTGGCTGGAATAAGGTCGAGGAAGAGATTTAGGGTATAAAGAAGATTGGAAGGAGTAGCAGAGCAGATAGTTAATGCAAAATGTTATCATACCAAACTTATATGCATGAATTACGTGTTTTTAGACAATAAATTACTTGAGGCTTATTTTAGTATAGTCTAAAGTACTTGGCAAATAGAGTTGGTGCCTAAAGAATAATTGTTAAATGAGTATGAAGTTTTTAAGACTTTAGCTGTAGGAACTCTTCCAATCACCTCAGGCTATTAGGTTGTTATTAGTTTCCAGCCCAAGGAGATGATATGGGGTGTGGGGGCATTCCAGTTTTAAAGAAGGTTAAGGACCCTGCCTCATGGAGAGCTGGTACTACCTCCAGACAACAGATCATTCATTATGTCACCATAGAGAGAGACATCCCCAGAATGACAGACATTCTGCCCCGAGGACCTGGGATGTAAACTGTCATTTCACAATTTCACATATCATGGGTATTGGGAAATAGGTGCCACTTGGAGTGGGGAAAAAGTCCTCTTCTTTAAATTGTAATTTTTACTTAGAGTTCTTCAATCACTCAAAGCAAAAAGAGATTTACAGCCTATTTAATCATCTGCCAGGAAAATAATACATTTAAAGATGTTGCAAAATGACTCTTCAGCAAGGTCACGTGATCTTCCTGCAGTGACGCAAAATGGTTTGCTCAGACTGGTTATGTCCCTTCCGCTGCAGGTCTTGCTGGTGGTGGTGGCTGTATGTGTGGGCACAGTTACAGGTAAGGTCCAGCCTCGGATCACTCCTCATAGTCACGTCCTTGAAGACAGCCCCTTGTACACTTCTGTCTACTTGTGGCATTTCCCTATGCATTTAGGCTTCATTTTTAAGAATGAGCCTTTCCATTTATCTGGTGTTTAACATTTGTAAGATCCTTTAACACCTGTATGCCACATCTAACTCAGGACAGTCCTGAGAGGTAATGAGAGCAGGAATTACCTTTCCAATTACACATGAAGTACAAGTAGCAAACATTATCATGGACTTTGTGACAAGACGTATTTTGTCATCCTATAGTGTCTTTTTTTCTTTAAAGTTTTACTTTACTATGTCTTTGGCATATCTTGAGCTTGTATCCCTTGCCTTTTTCCATCTTCAGCTCAGCATTGCACAGTTACTTGGATACTTGGCTGCCAACTATTCTTGACAGATATTCTTTCCACAGATTTGGCTGGGATGAACATTCCTTCATGTTTTGGAATTTGTCTAAATCATTTTTTATCTTTTTCTCTTTAAAACAAAGTTTTGATTTTACACAATGACATCTCTTACCAAGACGTGATTTTCCAAAACTACCAGCAGCTGACAAGAAGCCCAATAAAATTTTGTGTGTTTTCTTGAGCAGAATGAGAACATTTGGACAGATTGTACCACATTTCAGTGCTCTACATAGGGAATGTACTCAGTAAAGAGGGAAATGAAGTTACTGGTTTTCATTTTGGTTTTGGGTTTTTCAGGTCCTAAATTGATATCCAATGTCACTTGCTCACTTTGCTCTAAATTTGATTTAATTTTGTCACTAAATAATGAGGAACACAGTAGACACTCAATAAACGTTTTGGGAATGAATGATGCTAGTAAGTATCCAAATGGCTGCAACAAATGAGAGATCATTTAAATTGCCCTAAATATAGTTTTGTTTTATAAAATGTTGAGAAGTTGGCTTGAGGGTATTGGGAGGCTGTTCTGCATATAAAGATCCAATTAAAAAGGTTTTGTTTTTTTTCCCCATTGTATATGTTCTCTTTCATGCTCTCCTCTTTCCCAGGCCTCCGTTCTCTACCTTCATGTTTTTGGACGGGGTGGGGGAAGTGGGGAGTGGGCTCGTTCTCTGCTTTGTTTCTTATCTCCACCTTGCTCTCAAGATTCTTTTTTGTACCTTCCATGATCAAATGGCCTTTTTCAAACAATCTGCTCTTTCTTGGAAAATGTGTTTTCTCTTTGCCTTCTATTTCATAAAACCATTGAGAAAATATGATTCTGAGACTGCCTCAAACCTATTACACTCTGTGCTAACTTATAAGTGTACCCTTATATTACTTCCTATAACTTAATGATTAAAACTGGACTATGCAAGGTACATCTGATATCATATATAGCACTAAATGACATTAAAGCATGTTTTTTTTTCTCTACCAGACTGTGAAATTCTTGGGGAGAGAGGAATGCCTTATTTATCTTTATACCCCTACCTGATAACCAGTCACTTAAACAAAAATGCTGACAACATCTGAACAGACAAAATGAAGATGAATACAGTGTGTATTTTTCTTTTAGTCAAATACTTTTCAATTAAAATACTAGCTTCATTCTTCCTTTCGATGACAAAACATAAAAGAGGTGGTACAATTCTGACAATCATCTGTCACATTTCCAGAATCCCCATTATGATGACTTCATCAGTTTTAATATGGGCATCTTGCGATTAGATAAAGACAAGCCTAGAGAATCATTTTTTTCTAAGACAATAATTTTCTTTGCGCTTCCATAAAAACTCATACACTATGCAGGAGGACAAAAGAATGGCTCTTTAAAACCGCTCTGCCAAATTAATGGCTTGCAACATTGCATAGAAATTTAATAATTATTTTTTTGTACATTCAAGCCCAAAGGTTACATTATCATGAGTAAAGAAGACTACGATGTGGCCCTAGGTTCAAGTCTTAGTTTTACTATTAATAATATCTGTAAAATTTCATGTAAAAAATCTCCATTACAAGACAGAATCGAAAAGAGAAACATGAGGGTTCTGCATGAATTTAACACAAAGAAGAATGTCTTCTTTTAAATCGCTCATTAGATCATTACAGAAGGAAGTGCTTTAATATAAAAAAGTAACAATAATTTTTAAGCCAGGATATTTGTAATCTTTGAGTTCCATCTTGAGGTTTTTAACCCAAGGTTCAATCCCTCTCAAAATGAACTTCTAGTTCCATCTACAAACTAATTTCAACTTTAAATCCTTTGTATTAAGTTGAACTACTTTTTGAAAAATTTTATCATTGCTAAACATACTTATCAAACTTAGTTTTCAAAGTAAACTTTCTTTAATCTTTTGAAGCTTTTCTTGAAGTCTGTCACTTGTGTCCATACCTCTGTCGAATGCATCTTCTTTTTCTTTTATTTTCTAGTCTAATGGCCTACTTAGTGTATTTCTTCATGACCTACACACAGTTATAGGGATCAGTCAACTGTAAGGATCAGTTAACACATTTGGTAGGTTCTGTTCTATGAGGGAAAACTATGCTCAAAGGGATAATAAGGGGGATGGATGCCTTCAGTATTAAGCACTGGATTTGGTGTCTTAAAGTCCAGAGAAGAATGTTAGGATACTCACTTTTAGATGAGACACCCAGGGTTTATATAAATGGCACATACAAAGTCAGACTGCTAGTTTGGCTTGTGAGGTAATATTCAAACCCAGCTTTCATAGCCACCATAGACACCAACGCTCTTTCTAATCTAGCACACATTATTTCCCTCCAAATGGTGAAATAGAAGAGCAAGTAGCATTCGTGACAGTTCCCTGCTCTTGGAGTTTTGATCCTCAGATAGACTCTCTGAAGTATGCGTAAGTATCACCATTTTGTAAATGAAGAAACGTCACTTTGGAGAACGTGAGTATCCTGTTGCCCATGATGACGTAACTATTGAAGACAGAAGACGAGGGCCTTCACTTGATAAGGCACTAACCTTGCTCTTGAGGAGCTTTAAAATAAGTGAATAGCTGTAAAACTACAAATTAAGAGAAATCCGTATTTACATCCAAATCACGAGAGTCATGGCAATGGTGAAAATGTTCTAAAAGGCATAATCCCGGGGCATTTTTGTTTTCCTTTTAGGTTTATGTCTCCTTCCCTAGAGACTTTCTTGAATATCCTTAATGTTAGTCTTTACTGAGTCACTAGCACAAAAGCCTTGAGCTAATTCATTTCCATGTAATTATAAAATAAATCCTCCTTAAGCTAAACTCTCAATACTCAAGAGTTTTCAGGGGCACCAGCCAGTAATCTGGAGACCAAAAGTTTAAAGGAAACTTATTTAAGCCCTCTAGAAAAGAAGGGAAAGCTGGGGAATCAGGGCACGGAGAGACGTTTGGGAAAAGGAGGGAAACAATGAAGATAGAAGGGATGAAAGAAAGGAAGAGAGAGAGAGAGAAACAGAGAGTACAGTGAATGGTAACTAAAGAAAAATGAAATAAATAATCCACACTAATTGAGAGAGCATGAGAGAGAACGAGTCAAACCCGGGAATAACAACTGGGGAAAATGGCAAGTGGCAGGAGGGGAAGAGGAAAACTACTGGGAAGGCATTCGTTTATAACAGCATAGTATTATTATGTGCAGCTGGATAACCTCTCATGTCAAGTTTACCTGCAAGTCCAAGGCAAGGCATTTGGCATGATGGCAAAATCCATGTGGCACAATACAAAGAGAAAAGTATTCACAAGGAAACCAGTGAGGAAAGTGTATATACATAGACACTTTATATCCATAGCAGATGTTGGATGATTTGTGTAAATTAGTTGGAGTTAAATAATGAAACAGCAGATATTAAGATCTATCTAAGCCTATATTCTCAATAGACCAATACTCCTTTACAATTCCCGTCAGACCAAGTTATGTCAACTTGCAGATCAGAATATAAACTATATAGAGTCCATGTGAAAGTCATCCCATCCTGCAAGTACTATTATAAGGCATTCACTCTGATAAAAATATGTAATGTTCAATGGCAACTTGAGATTCAAATCTTTATATACTAAAATATCAAATAGAGTTTAGAAAAGGGAAAGTTGCTGCTAGTATTTGAAAAAAAAAACTGATGTCTAGGATAAATTCCTTTTATTCTTGTGAGCTGAAAGATTCAGAATAGCCATAAAAACATATTTAACCAAATATTAAGAGTAATTTTCCTGAATATTTTATATGAAATGTGGTTTTAAAAATAAGAACTGTACATACTTATTAAAATATCATTTTCTCTCTCCTCAGTGTTGTTTTAAATTTTATCCACAAAGAAAATCATTTGGTTAAATTCATAGACTTTAAAGACATATGAGTTCATAATGGAAAGGGCATTGTCATAAATAACATTAAGCATAATAGCTCCAATTTACTGAGTGCTAAGTGTAGTTAAGAACTTTCTACATATTATTTCCTTTATTTCTATAACAAGGCTTGGAGGTTGGAATTTCTATCCCAGTGTTTCAAATGAAGAAACTGAAGCTTAAAAATGTAAATAACTTAATAGTAGTGACACAAATAGCAAGTGAAAGAATCTGCACCACCGCTAAATTCCATGTGCTAAACCACAACCATCTACAGCCTTCATCTAATCACATATTTATGAGCATATTTTTAAATCTCTCTTTTTTTTATAAAGGATTCTGTTGTCTCTAGATCATCTAGAGTAGCAGGTATGAACAATATTAATTTATGAGCACAGAGAAAGTGTGTGATGAAGGCTTACTCAAATAAGTTAAAAGGTTACATTGCATCCAGTGTATGCAGTAAAACCCACGTATTTGAATAAAGAAAGAGTTTTTAATAAAAAATCAGTTTCTTCCCATATTCAGTAAGTGTTAAACAGTCAGAAAATGTAAGAGGCAACCACCTGTTGAGGATATTTGTATTGCTGATCCCAGCCTTGACCTCACTCTAGCAGCAGAACTGGCTTTGCAGAGACTTGCCACCATTCTCTTGCTCTGCTCCCTTCTATAAGTAATGGTCATCCAATTAGAAGGGAATGACTTACAGCAAGAGAAGGGTTTTCATTTATAAAATATGTCCAGTTTGACAAAGATTTTTAACATATTGACAGCCATCTCATGGGCTATTCAAGTAGACCATCATGCATTTTGAACTAATGGGAGCACATGGAGGTACTTTTTTAACCTCCTATGAACTAGTTTAATGTCCTGAATACAGTAGCTCCTGAATATATAGTTACATATATTTACTTATCTTTGTTGCAGTAACTGATAGAGAGCACAAATCTCCCATTTTAATCACATTTAAGTGTGCAATTCAGTAAGATTAGTTATATTTGTAATATTGTGCTACTATCACCAGCATCTATTACTCTTCCTTTTCTATTTTTCTCAAACAGAAATTTCCCACCCATTAAGCTATAATTTCCTCTTCCCATCCTGCTCCCACACCTGCCCAGGTCACTGATAAAGCACCATCTATCTCTATGAAACTTGGTACTTTTAGATATTTCATGTAATCGAGATCATACAATATCTGTCTGTGTCTGGTTTATTTTGCTCAACATGTCTTTAAGTTTTACCCACGTTGCAGCATATAATATTTCATTGCATTTTTTTTTATCCATTTTGTTTATCCATTCAGAGATTGGTAGACAGTTGGGTTGTCCAAGATATAACTGGGTTAGGAAAAAAGTACAAAAAGACTGTTAATTTAAAACCATGTCACCCATCAACAGTGGTACAATGGGCCATGCCTCCACTTTTTGCTTGAGGTGACTGATCTGATTTTGAATCCAAATCCAAATTATTTTTTAAGGTCATCAAGTCTACAAATATAGACATATGGACCATGCACAAGATATATAGGTAATAGGACATTTTCAAATAGGTGATCAAATGTTCAACTATAAATGAACCCTCTGTGAGAATTGTGGTTACACCATCACAGTGATGAACAAGGAATCCTTCTCTAGCCTGTGTTCTTCCTATTCCAGTCTTGTCCTTTTCCTAAATCTTCTTCGAAACACCAGAATTTCAGATGTTCCCACTTTCATATCTTTTTCAATATGTATGCATACGGTTCTACAGTATTTGTATTGTACTAGGTTTTCAAAGCAATTCACTATTTCACTCGTATCATTACATTTTTACCTTTACAAGTAAGTGCTTTGATGTACTCAACTCATTTTATTTTGTTTTACTAAACTTTAAAATAAACTGGCATGCTTACATAATTTCTTGTTATTTTATATCATTGTATTTAGCAAAAATTCAGTCCTTGGAAAGTTCTTTAAACCATGTTGCTCATTAAAGACTGACCATAGCTCTTACAAACCAAACAATAAATTACGCTGTAGGATTTTTTCCCCTTTTTATTGAGAAACTCATTTATTTTTAAGACAACATTTATATTAATCTTACCTGGCATACCATTGGGTGTATCTTGGTGTGTGTGTATTTCCAGCAGCTAAAGCTAACCTCTGCCTTCCTAGTTAATGCTAACAAAATTATATATGACAGTGCTGATGCTGCTACTTGTTGGCATGCTGCAACCTGCTTCGTTAATGAATATTTTTAAGATGTTTGGAAGTCTTTAACATGAAAATAGAATAAAAATGTGATTACAGTCACTGTAGCACTGCCAAATTTGTTAATGAGCCAACATTCTTTGTTTTAGCTCAGACCAAATTTGGTGGTTGTTTTGCAAACAGCACAAAGCACTGATTAACAAGCAAGCTAAGCTCCTCAACTTTATGCTATGGGTGTCTTTATGCAGATTTCTTCGTCATTTTTCCCTTAGTGTCTGGAAAGAATCAAATTTCGCAGCTTCAACTCCTTCACTTATACAGTACAGATAATAAGCGTAGGTAAAATGGAGGTGAAAAAGCTCCATGGGGATAAAGTGATCTCTTATGTTATATGTTGTCATAAAATACTTTAAGTGATGGCATTTGTCATATGAACTGAAGTTGGTACAATCCCATTATGCATAATCATCTTAGTTGTTATTAGTATTAAATTCTATAAGTAACTGAGCTTGGTCTCTTCTGCCTAATTCAAAGCTTCCTCGTGTCCTAACGCCTGACAGCAAAGGGCAGTGGCAGCATGGGAAACCTCGTATCAAGAAGTGGCCACTGTATTCTGCAACTTTATATCTAAAATAATTTTAAAAGTCTCTTGGGTCTATTATCTTCTGAAATAATTTCTAAACCACTTTTTCATATTTTTCTTTGCCAATATTTCAGATAGCACAAAGACATTTTTGTAACTACTTCTCTCACTTAACACCACCACAGAAGCTGTTTGTTATAATATTTGGAATCATGTTTGATTTAATTTTCCCTTGCTACAGTAATAATTTTTCCATTTGCACTTTGAAATCATTTTAGGACTATTCGAACTGTTTGCATTCTTAGTGAGAGGAAAGGTGCATGGCAAACTTAAAGATACCACTTTTCATTCTCTTCAATCCCTGAAATTCCTTGCAGACTGCTAAATTAGTTTTAAAAGAATTTTAGATAAATTGGTCAGATAGGTTTATAACGGAGTGATAAAAGGAAATGAGAATATAGTGAGATAATAATAATAGTAATAAGAGTTACAGGTTATTGAGCAGAAAACTAGTGAAATAAATATATCAATACTTGCTAGATAGTAAATTCCTTGACAGCAGGACATGGGGGCAGGAAATATATCTTATAAGACAGCAGACATATGCCACATCTATACAGTGTTAAGTGTTCAATAAATACAAGTTAATTTCAGTTTAAAAGTCAGGAATAACTAGGTAGAAGGACAAATGCAAGGAAAAAAAAAAAAGATGGAGCAATTTACCTATAAAGTCACCTTCTATTTGAATCACCTTTAAAATCCAAAAGATCTAAATAATTCAATACCTCTTGGCAGGAAAATTATTTGCCAGACTGCCACTAACTTCTAGGAAAGGGAATCAAACACATTCCTGGTAAATCTCACTCCTTTTCCCTGGAAATAATAAGCAGATATTTTCCTAATGAAGTAATAATTGGACAAGCATATCCTGTATCTAACGGAGTGGGTGTCCAATGGAACTTTTAGATTGCGTCAACAAGAAAATGCATTCAACTGCCTTAAGTGAATTCCACTAATCAATCCATCTGAGTGACTTTTTCCCCGCTTGCCAAATGTTTGACTAAATCATTTCAACATCGTCTTGATGATTTCTGTCCTGAAGCCGTTATTGATTAATTTATGAAAGAGTTTTTTTTCTTCCTTCGTTTGCCATTAAATGTTTCTGAGAAATGCCATTTACATTTCACTTCCTCACTTAGGCATATGTGGGGATTGGGATATTCAGGCACCCAGCAGCCCTCTCTCTCCAGAGTTTGACTGTTTGGTGATTTAAAAATGACAAAATAGACACTGGAGTTTTAATGCTTCTCAACTTAAATGCTCATCTTGAGTCAGAGATACACATGAGTAGAATGAAAGAGGGAGACAACTTGGATCAAAATTCTTGCAAATACATATAGGGGAGGAGAAGAAACAGCCTGGCCACTAAATCGTTATGCATTAAGAGAAAAATGAGTTTGATTTTCTTAAACTTGTTAGCAGTCACTTAAACTACAGTAGCACTTATGGATATGTCTATACATGCCAGGGAAGGAACTGAGACCATAATATCAAAGGCTGGGGTTTAAGAAAATTTTACGACCATCAGCTAACAATAAAGTAATGAAAATAATTTTGTTAATGATGATGATGATGATGATTTTCTGGGTCAAGCACAGATGATCCTATTTGCTTTAAATTGATCAGTTTAATTTAAATGTCACAATACTCCTATTAGGTGGACAAATTCATATTCTGATTTATAGATAAGGAAGATGAGGTTTGAGGAGGTTAATGACTTGTACCTGGAGGAGCCATCAACAACTCAGTAGGACTTCAGAGCCTTAGAAGGCTTCTTAAATGAAGGGGCGACCAACAGGCTTCTTGGTCCTTTTCTCTTCTGCTCCTTGAAGTGCAAATGAGCTCTAGTTGCCAACTTGGACCCTTAGGTAGTTTTGGAACTGGGAGCAGGGATGATGGAACCTGGTAGAAGGGACCTTTAGTCCTCCCTGATCCTGCGCCTAACTGGCCCTGAACAAACCATCTCTGGATTATTCTCTCATGTTTAAGTTACTATTATTTAGAGGTGTTGTTTTGTGTATTTTTTTCCAATTGTAGTCAAACCTAATTATAAATGTGCAATCACTGAACTAATCATAGGCCAAGCACTTAAATTTGTTGGTCTTCTCTTCTACCATCTGGTCCCTTGCCTTGTGAAACCAGGATGGAGATGGGTTATAGTGACAGCTTGTTGGTTCCATGGGCCTTGAGCTGACCAGGACTGTCAGGAGGGCTCAATGACCCTGGCCTTAATGTCTTAAGTGAATGCCACTTAGATCCAATGCCAACAGTCCAAAAGCAGAATTCCTTTTGATATGACAAGTTAAGAAAAGGAATCAAAGACTTTGGGGTCTAACAGTGTATTACAAGGCTCAGCGCAAACAGAAAGAAAATGATTCTGGAAGAATTTTGTACACAATTTTGAATGACAATTTTGTCTACAATTATTGTAGACAAAAATCATTTGTTGTGTACAAAACTTGCCTTGACCCTAAGGAAGAGAAGTTTTTAAAAGAGGATAACGCAAAACCTGCATAGTGCAATGGGGGTGTTGCTAATATTTAGTCTTTATCATATTTGCAATACCATGCTTTCTGTGAGCTCTCAAATCCTTGACAATATTAAAATGCACTCAAATATTGTTAATTCTATTTGGTCTCAATTTCTTTGCACAAACCATGACTTTATGAATCATTTTATTTTCAGGTCAACTTCCTTTTCTCCTTAAAACTCTTCATATGAGTACATACATATAGAGAGTACAAATGGGCCTGTCAAAACCTGTCTGTGTCTACACTAAGTTGTCTCCTGTCTCTCTTTATCCAACAGCTTTGAACTCTGAGCCTTTGTCAAGTCAAAGAAGGAAATGGAAATATTTAATGCAAAAAAAAAGACAAGAATTGGCTTAGATGTTGCATACTTAAATACTTAGTGGTGATAGGAAGGAAGCATCAACAAGTGGGCATGGTAAGAAGTATAGCAGAGTTGCTTAAAATTGTGGCAACCTGGACAGTCCATTTCCTCTGTCTAAATGTGGAAGCCAATCCACACTTCCTGGTTTCCTGCTTTAGGGGACTGTAAACTGAGCCTAATTAGGATGTCTTATGTTTCAAGAAAAAGCAGGAATCCATACCACTACATAAAATGTTTATATTTTAAAAGGAGTAGCATAGCATTATGACTAAGAACATGGGTTCTAAGGCCAGGGTTTGAATCCTGGTTCCACTCTTGATTCACCATCTGTGCCTTCATTTTCTCCTCATTAGAGATGGCATAATAACGAAATAATGGCACCTAACTCATAGTATTGTTATGAGTTAATATCTGTAAAATGTTATTTTTAAATGACAAACACATAGTAAGCACTATAAAATCATGGCTCAATAAAACCATAAATAAATCAAATTTTAAATACAGACTATAAATATCACTGTATAAGTTAAACCATAATTATGAATCATATCCAGGCTACATGACATTTAGTTTTGAAGCCCTGATATAGAGAAACATGATATATTTCACATGATACCCTGGGCAAAAAGAAGCAGTTTTATTCTATGTTGCTTCAGTTAGGATAGAACTGAGATTAGTGAGTAGAAGATAGAGGCAAGCCTAGTTTGAGCCAAAATCAGAATTAACTTTCAACCAATTAGTTGTGAGCATTAGAATAAACTGCCTAAAAATATACTGCATTCCCTGCCACTGAATGTTGTTCAAACAGAAACCACAAGGCATTATCTTTTGGAAATGGAGTCGAGAGAATTTCTGCAGTGGGTAAATTTTTGAAAAGTGAACTCTAAATTGTTATCCAACTCTAGTCTTGAGTGTGAAATGGCAAGTATCAGAGAACCCTGATAAATAGGGAAAGTGGGAAACAGCCCCTAGAGGGCACTGTTGGCCCCTGTCAGTAATCCACAAGCAGTCCTCAGTTCTGTCAATGGTCAAGGAGGCAGAAAGGAAGAAGCAAGAGTGAGTAGTAAGTGTTTGTGAGGGATCAACAAGGATCTACTAAGCACTCTTCCTACGCCATAGTCACAAGAGGGTGCTGAGATTAGAACCAGGTACATAGTCATTTGGGGCAAGAATAGAGGTGACCAACGAATCTGGTTCCACTAACAATGCCACCCACCTGCCCAAACAATGCCAACCACCTCCTTCTGTCCTTTTCTTCAGCATCTACGTGTGTGACAGCTATGGCCCGGAAGTTCCTTAAAGAGGTTACTTGGCTTCCGCCAATTAAAAATTTTTTCCTTGTAGCAAAATTTGATGGCGAAGAGATGGAAGATAGACTGGGTGATAGAGAACGGACAGAAGGCCATCAGGTGAATGGCCAACCAGTTTTTGTCAAGGGCAAGCGTGACATCTTATCTTCATTAAAGGCTGAAGAAATCCATTTGTGTATACTTCTTACCCTCCTCCCTGTCCCAACACACGGTGATTGGAGAACTATACCAGAGACAAAGTTTTGTCTAGTTTTCAGAATTTATTTTAGTATGACAAGTCCTTTCCCAACAGCCTTTCCTAATGAAATAATCTTTTAAAATGATATGAATTTTAAAGTTGATTAATTTTGCTTTTACCCTGGCACATCTGACATATTTAATGTTTTAATTGGGGGTACATATTCATTGAGGTAGTTTCCCAAAGGTTCTAATTTTAAAAGATGATTATAAACCATTCCAACTCTAGTGGATTCAATAAGAAACATATTACCAGAGAATATTTCCTATTATTTACTTCCCCTAACTTCTTACTAATAAATTTTCTTATCCTCAAGCAATGCTTATAAGTTTTCTAAATGTTGCAGAATTTTACAGCTTGGTGAATTTTAAAATTTCAGTCTATGTTTAAAGATAGAGAAGGCAAAGCCTTTAAAGATAAAGAAGGTAAAAAAAAAAAAAAAGGCAGAGAAGGAGCTTGTCCAAAACGAAATGACTGTTATAATTAGGGGCAAGAATTTGACTCTCAATTTCCTGACTCTCAATTCAGTATCCCCTCCACACACGTAACAACAAAACTGTCTCTGATGACACAAACACTAGCTGAGCCTCATCTGCATGTGCAACATTTGATGTAGAGTCCAGGACACAGGAGAGGAGTGTCCTGCCCCGAAGGTCTGCATAAGCTAAAAGGTGAATCAACGCGGCCTTCAGAGACATCAATGAAACATACAAAGAGTGGCTGTCAGAGTCTGTTGATTAGCAGGGATTTCTGGAAAAGCTTTCAAAGCTGTAGACCTCAAACTATTAAGTAATGGGCTAACAGAGAAAAGATATTACCTTTTAACATTCTGTATATTCAACAACTGGTATGTAGCATACATTGTATGGCCACCCTACAGAAGATCAACACATCCTTCTGGAGCTCTTCTTCTGTTCCGAACACTCACCATCCAAAATGCTGGGTTATAGAGATCATCAACAAGAAGTAGACAAGTTCTCTGTCCTCATGGAGATTTTGTTTTGGTGCAAAAGGAGGATGAACAATTGACAAAAAAAGTCCAAGTAAAAATTTTAATCGAGATAAGAGCAGTACAGAAGACACAAATGAGTTGATATACAAGAGAGTGAGTGGGTAGCTACTTTGGTAAAATTCGGAAACATAAGGAGTCAGCCATCCGGAGCTCAGTGGAGAGTGGCTGGAGAGTGGCGTAGGGAAAAGCCAGTACAAGGGTTGTGCTGTATGTAGGAGCTTGGCATGTTTGTAAAACCTAAAAGAATGGTGTGGCTGAGTGCAGGAAGCAAAGAACACAGGAAAGGAGCATGAAGAAGGCAAGGTGTTCAGTGAGAAGACGTCAAGGGGCTTTTTAGCCAGGGTAAGGAGTTTGGATTCCCCTCTTCCCCAAGCCATTTTTAATGTTTTACTGCTCTTTATCCGAGTCTCGTTCTTGGTAGAGCTCTTATGTTACTCCTACTGGTCATTCACAGTTGATGCTCAGGGGCGCGCTTAATGCCCTTGAAACGACGCCAAGTCCCTCAAACCCTCGATGGCCAGCTCGGCTGGTGCTGAACAGAACAGTCACGTTTAACATTTGCAAAGGACCGATTTGTTCGCATGAACGGTGCATGCTAGACAGTGCACACCCGTCCATGTAGCTAACGGCTTTCCACTTCGCTTTCAAGGCTGATTTTAAGTGTTTTCTACAGCCATTTTGTTTGAAAACGTGGGTGGCTCTGAAAAGAGCTTTGGGTGGGGTTCAGACAGGTAACCTCCTTCTGCCCGCTCTCCGCAGACGCAGCGGGCCAGCGGGGCGTCCTGGGGCGTGGCGGTGAGCGCGAGCCGCGCAGGGCGCACGGGGTGGTGGCCTCGACGCGCCCCAGGCAGGCCCCGCACGCCTCCTGCGCCACCGCGGCCGAGCGCCGGGGCCAGGTCGGGCTGGAAGCCCTGCGCCACCTCGCCGAGCGGCTGCTGGCCCTTCAGCAGCGCGGGGGCTTTGTGGGAGCGGCGGATCTCGGGCGGCCGCGGTGCCCGGTAGTCGTGTGGCTTCCTCACGCCGCCCTTGGCCTTGGTGGCCGGCTGCTCGCGGGGCGCCGTCGGGTTTGGGAGCAGTTTGCTTGGTACGGAGCCACGGCTGTCACTACTCACCAGGAGCTACCAGGTGAGGAGTTAGGATTTTATTACGGATGCGGTGATTGTTACCTGCGTGTGTGTGAAGGGCCTGTGGGAGGAGCCTGGGCACTTAAGTGTTTTAAGCAGATGGTTTCCAAGATCTTTTTTCAAGATCACACCAATGGAATGTGAAATGAAAATCCTGGAAGCCAGGATGGCTGGTGGGTGATTAGGCTGTGGGCCAAGCAGGAGACAGGGGTGGTTTGATTTAGGGCACAGTTCTCAGCACAGTTCTCAAATATGGGCTTTTCCCACACAGGGACCATCTGACTGTTTGGAGACATTTTTGATTGTCACACGGTGGGGAGGGGTTAGTGATATGGCAACATTTAGAGACATTGGTGGGGGGGGGAGGGTTGAATAGGAATTGCATGTTAAATCTTTTTTAAGTTTTTATTGAAATTTAATATTCATACATGGA
This sequence comes from Dasypus novemcinctus, assembly GCF_030445035.2. Classification (NCBI taxonomy): domain Eukaryota; kingdom Metazoa; phylum Chordata; class Mammalia; order Cingulata; family Dasypodidae; genus Dasypus; species Dasypus novemcinctus. The sequence goes on along the minus strand of NC_080679.1, from coordinate 119,513,515 downwards.
CAGACATAAATAATAAGTGTATAGTAAAAGTTGTGAACTTATAAAACAAACATGCATGTCATCATACAGGGCTCCCATACATCACCCCTCCACCAGCACCTTGCATTGTTGTGAAACAATTGCTACAAACTGTGAAAGAGCATCATCAAAATGTTCCTATCAACTAGAGCCAGTATCTCACATTTGATGTATTTTTACCCCAACCACAGCAGAACAAAATTACACTGAGATGTCATTTCACATCTTATAGAATGGCCATTTTTGAAAAACAAAACAGGAAACTGCAAGTGCTGGAGAGGATGTAGAGAAATAGGAACACTCGTTCACTGTTGGTGGAAATGTCGAGTGGTACAGTCTTTATGGAAGACAGGCTGTTCCTCAAGAAACTAAACATAGAACTGCTGTATGATCCAGCAAACCTGTGACTAGGAATATATTCAAAAGAACTGAAGGCAAGGACCAAACTGACATCTGTATACTGATGTTCATAGCAGTATTCTTCACAATTGTTAAAATATGGAAACTACCCAAGTGTCCCTCAAATGATGAGTGGATAAAAAAAAGGTGGTATGTACATACAGTGGCATACTATGCAGCTGGCATGGAGACATTTTTGATGGTCACAACTGATAGGGGTTATTGGGTAGAGGCAGGGATGCTGCTAAACATGCTACAGGGCATGGGCTAGCCCTCTGCAGCAAGCATTATCTGGCCTTAACAAGGACAACTTCATGGGCTTGAGACCAGTGCAGGCTTGTAATCTCCTGAGTTCAGAAGGACCCCAAGCTAGGTTTTATGGTTTGCTGTCACCATCTTGAAAGTCTTAATAATTTTATCTTTGAACTTATGATTTGTAAGTGAAATCTGTTGAGACAATGGAGCACTTCTATTAGCAGAGAAGATGTGCAATATGCACATCCTCCTTTCCTCGCTGGCCCATTGACACATGGGACTTGTGATGCCTAAAGAGCAAGGCATTCCAGTGCAACCAGATCTCTGAGATTTCAGCAAGACTCAAAGTGAGGACATGGAAACAAGCTGTGTCTATAGTTGAGCAAGCAGGGCCTGCCTACCCCAGGTGACCACACTTTACGTGTTAATCAGAATTTGCTTCTAATGCACAAAGAAGGCAAAGGCCTCAATGTCATCTCAGAAACATAGATGACAGTGAACTTTATATAGCTTTTCTTACTCATGCTACTCTCCTGAATTAGCCAAGTACTTACATGGAAAATGATATTGAAGGAAAGTGAAAGCTAGAGAAACCCTTGTTTCCTTTTTCTTCCCGTCCTTTTTTATTCATGAACAGGCCAATAGAGGAAATTGTTGATAAAATATTCCATATCAAGAAGAAATGAAAACAGTTGTGTTAGTTTTGTCCTGTATTTTCACTGTTCTGGTGAGAAGATATGTAAGTGCCTTTACAAGATAAAAAACTATTAATTGTGAAACTTTGATGATTCCACATATGAGGTAAGAGCTCTTATATATGCATTTGTAACTGCCATTGCACAATATTAAAATGTACAGCATTTTGGGATTTTGGACAAATCTTGAATTTGTCAGAGGACATGGAGAAAACTGGCCAGATTCAAAATTTGTTCTGGAGACAGAGTCAGCTGAAGTTGCTGGCAGTCTAACTCAGAGTACTGAGCAAAGGTGTGGAGCCAAAGCAAGTTTGGTGCTTGAATACCTGGTAAACTAGGGGAAAATCATAAAATAACATATATCATCTAATTTAATCCTTACCACAGTGCCACACTGCTAGGAAATATGTATCTATTTAGAGTTGTATGTATGTCTATCTATATCCATAGCTCTCTCTCTCTCTCTCTTTCTCTCGCTCTCTCTCTCTCTAAAGGAGGGATGCAACTGGTTGTCTAAAATCCCAAAACTAGTAAAGGGCATATCCAGATTTCAAATCCAAAGTCCTGGAACCCACAGAGATTTGTCCAATTGTCTACACTGCTACCAAAGATAAGAGGGAATCTGCAGGCTAATGAGACTCATGCAAATTATGGGGCCAATTGTGAATGGATGTCTGTGGTGTAGAGCAAAGGACTCTATTCCTCCTCTGCTCTCATCTGTAGATTTTCCTGCTCTGCTAGCGATGTCATAATGAATATTTCTTTCACTATCACTTGTCAATTCATCTGTCTCTCTTATGGCATAATATCTTCTAGGATAATTGTAGAAATAGAAAAATATGGGTACATGAAATAGAGTATTTACTCTGCTATTGTATTATATTATATATTTGATATCATTCATATTTTTCTTTGTAAACTCTCTCAAATATATGAACTATTATTTACTTTGCAGTTTGCTAGAATACTGAATATACTATCAAAACTGTAAAAAACGACCGACAGCCTGCTCTATAAAAATTCAAAATATTCTAAAACACCATTATCCACTAAACAAACAGGGATGCTGAAATTGGAAGGTTTAAGTATGCCCTTCACAAGTTATTATATATATTTTAAAATAAGCGGTTTTTAAATTCACCGTCTTTAAATTACACATGGTTCCATTCCACTTGCAACAACAAAATAGCATATGACATAGAAATGTGTTTATGCCAAGAGTTTCAATAATTCAATTGTGAAATAATGAATGTTTCATTATTTAACTTATGCTAATTTCTTAACTGTCTCCACCTGCTTGTTTCGATAACCAGAGCCGGGATTTTTCTATGACTATTTGGATCAAGTTCTAGTAAGCTGAACTGCTTTTACCCTTTTCTTCTTCTCAGAATGTGTTATTTCTCATCAAGCACGCTGCTGAGAATTGGGGCTGAACTTATTAGCTTCTCAACAGAGCTTTCGCTGTCCCAGGAGACAAAGTAAGATTTATTCCAAGTCAGAATCAAAATGAAGATATTGCTTTTAGTTCTGCAATAAGCTAAAGTAAGGAAAAAACTTAGAAACTTGCATTGTGGGACTCCCTGTGCTTTATTGTAATTTATTCATTTTCACATCTCTCTCTTTCAATAGGCTTTAAGGTCCCTGTGAGTGAGAAATGTGTCCTAAATTCTTTCCATACCCACTCAATATTATAATGCCCTGACCATATTGTGTTCAGTAAATGTCTGATGACTGAATGAATATTGAATAAAATCATTCTATCACTAGTACAAATAACTCCTGAACTTTCAATAGTTAAGTCTCCTGGCAAAGGCAATCGAGATTACTATGAAATAAATGTAGGCAAACTGCAAAATCTGATTTACCCAGATTATAGGTTAATTGTGTCTTAAAGGTTTTTTGTTTTGCTTTGTGTCATTTTTCTTTTATACAGCTGTAACTTTGGGGACTATTTGATCTGACATATTTGGGAAACAACAACAATAACAACAGCAAACTGCTTCCCCACCTGTAGCAAAAGGCTAGAATAGGTGTTCTGGAATCAAGTTGCTCAAGATCAAACGCTTGCTCTTCCATTTACAACTTGTTGTTAACAATATTAAACTCAATTTTATTTACAAGCTTCATTCTTAAAATATAGCTAAAAATAAGACTCTTTACCACAGAGACATTGTGATTTCAACATTTAAAATAATTGCTCAGCATAGATCCAGATGCATATGATAATCTAGGTAATTCTTAGCTAATAATTTAGTATGCTGAATTAGCTCTTTTATCTTTAAAGGTTCAAGGTAACTCTCTTTCCTTTACTAAATCTTCCGTGGACTCCTCCACCACTTTAATTTCTCCCTATCCTTATGTATATAGCACATTTTACCAGAAAAGGTGTGTATTAGTCAGCCAAAGGGGTGCTGATGCAAAATATCAGAAATCAGTTGGTTTTTATAAAGAGTATTTATCTGGGGTAGAAGCTTACAGATACCAGGCCATGAAGCATAAGTTACTTCCCTCACCAAAGTCTATTTCCACATGTTGGAGCAAGATGGCTGCCAACGTCTGCCAGGGTTCAGGCTTCCTGCGTTCGTTCCTCTGGGCTCAGCTCCTGTTTTCTCCACAAGGTCAGCTGTAGACTATCAGGTGAACAGCTCTGTCTCTCTGCCTGGGACTCCAGCTTCAGCATCAAACTCCAACATCAAAACTCCGTCCTTTGCCATGCCTTTTATCTGTGAGTCCTCACCCACTGGCACAAGAGGTTTACATAATTACTTAATCAAGTAAACCTATGAATCCAATATAAACTAATATGCCCAGAGGAAAAGATAAGTTTACAAACATAATCCAATATTTCTTTTTGAAATTCACCGGTAATATCAAACTGCTACAAGGAGTTTGGGCACTTAGCATTTCTTCAGCATTCTTGAATTTCTTCGTATTTGTTTCATGAGTATAAGTCTGATTTTCAGTTGAACTTTCATTTTGATAGGGACAAATGGAATTTTTTCCAAAAGGGGCTCATGGCAGCAACTTCACATAAAAGGGAAAGGGCTGAGTAGAGCTAGGTGATCTCTGGACATTGCCCAAATGTGGAAAGCAAGAAGGTGAATACCAGCTTTATTCTAGAGAGCACCAGGGACTGCAGCTGTAGAACACATTCAGTTGGCAAGTTCTCCAACAAGCCTACCTAAGATGTGCTGATTATCCCTTGCCAAAGGAAAAAAAAAAAGAGAGACAGAGAATTAGGTAGAAAAGTATATACAATTAGGAGTAGAACAGGGAAAAATAGGAAAAGCACCCTAAAATCAGAGAATTCGAATAATTCACTGCTTGAAGAGCCCCAAGGCTCATCCTTTTTTTTTTAATAATATACTTTATTTTTTAAAAAAGATACTTAGATTACATAAATGTTACATAAAAAATATGGGGGATTCCCATATGCCCCGCTCCCTATCCTTCCCATGTTTTCCCATAATAGCAACATCTTTCATTAGTGTGGCACATTCATTGCAATTGATGAACACATTTAGGAGCATTGCCACTTAGTGTGGATTATGGTTTACATTGTCATTTCCACTCTCTGCCACTCAATTTTGTAAGTTATAACAAGATATATAATGGCCTGTATCTGTCATTGCAATGTCATTCAGGATAATTCCTAAGTCCCCAAAATACCCCCATATTATTTTTTCCCTCTCCCTTCCTTTAGAACATCCCGTGGCCACTGTCTCCACATCAGTGATAAAAGTTTTATTGCTAGAATCACAATAAGTCTATAGAATAACAGTAAGTCTACTCTAGTCCATCGTTGATTCCCCAATCCTGAGGATTCTGGGATGGTGATCCTTATTCTGCCTCTAATTGAGAGGGGGCTTAGATTCCATGGGGCAGATGGATGGGACTATCTTGCTTGCAGTTACAGACTCTCTCTTTCTTGGGATGGTCATTGCCCCTCATCATCTCTGTGTTAGTTGTCCTGGGTGAGTCCAATGAACTAGAGAGTAGGTGTTGCAACTCTGTTGAAACTCAGGGCCCAAGTGGCCTATAGAAAATCCAAAGATTTTAAGTTTCTTGGATATAAACCTATCCACTCTAGTACTAACTGTAGGTTCAAATAGAAGGGGCAGAAGAGCCATGTGTAGGGAAAACACAACTGAGTTCAACTCTGTCACAGTTGGGAGCAAAAATTCCAAAACAGTGTCCACTGGCAGGGCACAAAACTCCTGAGCTGTCTCCCCTACCTATAGTGCAAAGATTCATCCTTATGGATGCTGGCCATTGTCCTTGGATATATAAGCTCATTTTAAGATAAAAGACAACACATACACATTGATTTTAAATTGCTGCAAGTATTAGTTTGTTTATTACACACGTTATAAATCCCTCTATCTCTCAAGTTTCCTGTCTTACTGCTTAGCATATTAAAAGATTTTACTAAATGCTGAATGAATTCAACCAAGCTATAGAGTACAACAAAATCTGAAAACATCAGTGTTCACTCACTGAAGATGTGTGTCTTCCTACAATTGCATCCTTTAAAACAAGGAAACTTCTGATTCTATCCAAAATAGAGCAACATGGGCCAGATTTACCCTCGACTGAAACAATCATAAAAATCCAACAAACTATAAGTGTCAAAAGGGCAAAAGGACAGATATTTTATGATCTCACTGATTTGAAAGAACTAGAATAAGCAAACTCATAGAGTCAGAATCTAGAATATAGGTTACCAGGGGATAGGGTAGAGGTAGGGAATGGGAAGTTAAAACTTAAAATGTATAGGGTTCCTATTTGGAATGATGGAAATGTTTTGGTAATGGATGGTGGTGATGGTAGAAAATATAGTGAATGTAATTAATAGCACTGAAATATATATCTGAATATATTTAAAAGAGGAATGTTAGATTAGATATATAGTAACAATAAATTCTTTTTAAAATCCATGAAACTACACTACACAAACAATGAATCCTAAGTTAAACCATTGACTTTAATTAATAGCACAATTATAAAAATATGCTATCATTAATTGTAGCAAATGTTCCACACCAAACAAGGTGTTGGTGGTGGGTGGTATATGGGAATCCTGTATTTCATACATGATTTTTCTGGAAGCCCACAATTTCTCTAATAAATGAAAAGAAAATACATGCAAAACATTACAAGAATCAGCCGTTTTCAAGAAATTGTATATCTGGCAGAGAAGAATCTGAGAGATGAGAAACAAATGAGGAGAGCCGTACAATTGCTTCAGTTTACTGCTTTGACACTTTCCAGGCTGCAGGTCAGGGGCGGGAATTCTAGTGGGAGCTCAGCAGACTCCTGATTTGAGAAGATGGAACTGAAAATCCAGACAGCAGGGCAGCTAGACTTTGCAGGACAGAGAAGAGAACTGAACCCAAACAAACAAAAAACACTGAGATCTGCAGATAAGAGAGAGCCTCTAAGTATTTGTTAAGAGCACTCGTCAGACCATACTTGTGGGGAAACTACCTGAGGTTGGAAAAAGAGCTATTGGAAAAATGAAAAGAAAAAGAGTTTGGCAAGCACAATGAATCTTGTTCTTTTCTAAGGTGAAAATATATTTTTATAAACATCAGGGATTCAATTTCCTTATTTTAAGCAAAAATATTTCGCATTGATTTACTAATAGATTTTCAGAAAGTGGTTTGATAATGGGCATTTCTAGTTTAAACAACTATTGAACAGGAAAAACAAAATGCATGTACATTAAATAATGACTTCTGAAAATAGCAGCCTCAAACTGGGAACTTTCTAAAGCCCCTCCATTTTGGAAAGCCCACTTCTTGTGATCTGCTTCTTCCCCTATGCTGGGCTCAAGTGGGTACAGAATCTTTGAATGAAAACAGTATCATTATGAAAAGGATTATTGGAAGTGGCCTGTGGAAGGGCCACCTTCCAAAAAAAAAAAAACCTGATCAGTGGTGTTTAAATATAAATCAGGCAAGTGAAGGCTTGTCTTCCCTCCTGGGTCCCTTTGCATAGAGAAATCCCTTTGTCCACTTAAAATTGGGTTCACATTCCTAGAACCTAATTGTTTGAGGCTTTTCAGGTCTTGCATCTACTGTGCAAAGGGAGGTATAATTTTCTAGTGCAGTAGAGATTGATGGATGCAAGAACTAGGGTTGAGGGTAGTTCAACTTTAGTTTCCTATCTGATACTGTGGGGATGATCCCCCTATACTCACAGGGTTTACAACCATTCTATCAGCAAGTTCTACCACAAACCTAGCTAGGATGTGCTAAATATCTCATTTTCCCCCACCAATATGTTCATGGAAAGATCCTGACGGTTTTCCTATGTTAAGAGGAAAGATATTTCAACAGAGATGTTCATGAACTTTGCATAAGTTAGTTCCATGAGTTCCTAAAGATGTTCCATCATCCCCCAAACCTATCGTTACCTGATTATTTGTAGCAGTTTGATATTATTGACGAATTCCAAAAGGAAATATTGGATTATGTTTGTAAACTGATCTTTTCCTCCGGGCATACTAGATTATATTGGATTCATAGGTTTACTTGATTAAGTAATTCTGTAAACCTCTTGTGCCAGTAGGGAGTTGAGTCCCACCATTTGGTGGGTGGAGACTCACAGATAAAAGGCATGACAAAGGACAGAGTTAAGGGTCTTTGATATTGGAGTTTTGATGTTGGAGTTTGATGCTGAAGCTTTAAGCTGGAGCCTAAGGAAGTAAGCTCACAGAGGAAAAATAAGCAAGCCCCAGGAAGAGAGAAAGCCAGAGCCCAGGAAAAAGAAGCCTGAGGAAGGAGGAACCCAGGAAGCCTGAACCCTCACAGATGTCGGCAGCCATCTTGCTCCAACACATGGAAATAGACTTTGATGAGGGAGGTAACTTGAGCTTTATGGCCTGATATCTGTAAGCTCCTACCCCAAATAAATACCCTTTATAAAAAACAAATGATTTCTGTTATTTTGCATGAGCACCCCTTTGGCTGACTATATACCACTGAAGCCTGTTTTTAGCAAAAATAGAAACCCATCTTCTCTTGTGATAATTTTTAAAAGTCCCTTTTTTCTTGAGATTCTGTAATAACCCCCCATACCCTTCTACCCTGGGTCACAATTCCACCTTCTAATGTCTTGGTGATCTTCTGTGTATTTCCTCCAGCCAAGAGTTTCTTCTTTCAACTCTCCTACTTTTTCTTATCTTCTATTGCCCAAACAATAGATCTTTTGTTTTTCCATATGAAAAAGTATATTGCTATAGGATTATATAATTTAAAACAGGAGACTCTCTCTGCAGTCATTCCCATCCCTATAGAGAATCCTTGTTGTGAGTTCTGGTCTAAAACAGGAGCTAGAATTCATTAAGGGCTTACTCAGGGTCAGGTATGTATTAAGTACTTTTCATGTGTTACACCATTTACTTTTCACAAAAACCCCATGAAGGAGGCATTATTATTATAGCTATTTTACTAAAAAGAAAACCAAAGCTTTGTGAGGTTTGCCCAAGGTTAGGAATTTAATAAGAAAGGGCTGGGAATTGAACCAAAGTTAATTATTGCACTGTACTCCTATCGTAAAAAACAAGCCTGTGCCAGGCTGACAGTGTTCTTTCTTGGCAGTCACACTCAAAGGTAGAGGGAAAAGCAAGAAGCTATGATAATAAGTTAATATTTATTTAAATTCCCATGAACATCAGCAATGAATTTCATTCTGAATATTCTTACATAGCTGTGATTTCCTACCTGCAATTAAAAACCTTCAAAGAGCTGTGTGCCTTGTTCGGGGAGTTAAGAGAAGTGATATAAGACCAGGTTGCCCTTCTGCTGACAGAGAGAAATCAGGAGTCACTCTCTGAAGGCAAAGGGTGAAGGTTCTGAGAAGAGATCCTATTAGTCAGTCCTTGATACCTGTATAAGAAAGTTCTATAGGTGGGAGGAGAGAAGAGCGTGGGTGGTGATCTGAAGACCCTGCAAGAGCCGCTGGATGTGAGGTACTGCCAGGTGGTTCTTGGGTTTCTACCCTCCCTTGTCCTTCCCTTCCCCAATCTTTACTGCCCCTGCCAAGAGGGTTAGGCTCCCATATATCTTCACTTGTTTATCCTGTCTTCATACCTTGCACATAACGTATCACTATGGGAATATTTGTTGGACTCCCTTCCTAGACTGGGAGCAGCTCCAAGGAAAGTTCTATGGTTTTTATCTACCATTCCCTAGCCCAATGATACAGGCCCTGGAAGGTGCTTAGTCCATATTTGTTGTATGAATGAATAAATAAATAACTGTCACCACCACTACTAGCTAGTGAAGCCCTAGGAATAACCAGAGTTGTCATTCGTGCAACTTGGAGAGATCCTCTTCTTGCCCATGTGTTCTTTCCCACTTTACCGTTTCTCTTTCTTCTTTGTCTTTCTTTATACACAAAAAATCACAAAGACTAAAGAATTCCTATGTTTATACTTCACTGCTGTTCTGCATGAGATTGTAGGATCTTCTCAAAAACAACTCGGGAAAGACGCCTTTGCATATCCTAGGAAACTGCAGAAGTAGGATGGGCAACTCTGCTTTGACTGCAATAGGATATGAGAGCTTAGAGAAGGAAGAGTAATGGAAGATCCAATATATAATATGAAACTCAACTTTATACTTATTGTCATGGTTAACAAAAACTAAAACTAACCATAAGATATTTCTCCCTGTGCAATGTTTACTATGTGTCAGGTATGGTTTAATGTGTTTTACATTTGTTAATGCACTTAATTCTTAGAACCCTTTCAATAATTACAATTATTATTCCTAGTTTATCTTTATAAGAAGGGTACACAACCTGCTCAACCCCATACAGGTAAGCAAGAAGAAAAGCCCATGCCCCATTCAAACCCAGGCATTTGGACTTTAGAACTTGCACCCTGAACTGCTTCATCAATTGGCAGATGTGATCATTATAGCTAGTTCTGCTTATCAGTAAGGAAACTCTTCCTCATATAGTCATATATATATATAGGTGTGTGTATATATATATATAAATTGATATTTATAGTATATACATAAAGTATCTCATAGTCTAATAAATGCCTAAACTCATCACTCATCCTAAAATACTTATTTTGTAAGTCAGGTCCAGGTTTGCTCTTAAACCATCAATTGATAATCCTTCTCAAATAAAACAAAACCAATGCCTCAATCCAATAATATAACAGCAGCATTCGTTCATAGAGCACTCTTTATGGTATAGACACTGGACTCAAACTTTCCATGAATTACCTCCTCTAATCCTCCTGGCCCACTGAGGTGGACGCCATTATTTTTCCAGTTTTGCTGGTGAGGAAACAGGGCAATAAAGTGGCAGAGCCAGCTCTGGCTGACCCCTAAACTCACCGTCATACCCGCTATGCTCTACTGTGTCAAGTCTCAATGAACAATTATTTTCAGCTTACATTTTTTTTAAAGTTTATCTTGAGTCCTTAGTTAGGTACCTGTGAAATTCCTGTCAGATCCAGATGTAGACCTTTGCTGTTTTCTATGGGTTTCATCTTCCAGATTCCCTGGTTCCTGGGAATCATCCTGACTTAAAATGCTAAGGGATTGTCCTGTCATTTGTCTGACCTTACAAAGTATGTGACTTTGGTTATTCCCTGTCTCTTGGAATTGGCCTTGTGGCCCTGTGTGAAAAACATATTTTTGCCACCACTCAGTCTTCATTTGAACTAGAGGTGAAAATAGTACAATGGGCAAAATACGATTGTCCTTGGATGATTAAACTACAAATCAGCACCTTATGGATCATATCAGAGCTGCCTTAAAATACAGTGGATCTTTAATCAAAGCCCTCTTAAAAAACAGTGGCTCCAAGGCCAGCAGCGTTTAACTGCGACCACCTCAAAAACTCAATTTTTAAAGCTATCAAGCATCTATCAAGAAATGGTTTGATTAAAAGCAGAACATGGAAATAGCAAAAAAATTAGAGACAAATCCTCGCAACATCTTTCCAAGCTGTGCCCTGGGAGAGGGGATCCTGATAACAGGCTCAACCTGAATGATCTGGGTAACAAGTAATTCTTTAGGTAAATGCATCAATCTACACTATTTGGGGATTGTTGAATATTCAAATTATAATGAATTCAAATTCACCCTGTTTTAATGTTAACCAAAGTCCATCCACAATTTGGCTTTAATGTCATATGCCACAAGTAGAGAATTTTGTCCAGGAGATGTTAGGATCAGATTCCTCTGGTAATTATCTATCTCATTGCAAATGATTCCCTAGCAACTTTTGTTCTGAACATCATTTCTTGGGAGCTGGGTTAATGCAACTCAGCGTTCAGGTCTAATCAAGTCTGGGATATACCTGGCAAGATCAAGTTTCCTAGGGAGCTGAGGGTCAGACATAAAGCCTCAGAGAAGCCAGTCCACTGGTCTTTGCAGGTGACATCCTGACCTCATTTTCCCTTGGACGCCTGCAGCAACATTTTACAGTGCTCTTGGAATTCTTTAGAGGGGAAAAGAATAATCTGCCAGGAAAGCCTCACTTCCTTCCGTGACATGGAGGAGACATAAAATTGGTCTCAGTTTTATCAAGTGGCAGCTTGGTACATAATGAGACATGCAGCCATAAATATAGACTCTCAAAATTTGTGCAAGAACATATTAAGACATATGCCAAAGCTTGTAATTGCAATATACTGCATATTACTGAAACTTTTCATAAAATCTAATGAGATTCTAACTTCTAAGGAAAGAAACATAGGGAAGTTTGTAGCAACATAATTGGATGACACCTTCTGCCCAGAGGGCAAAAGAAGTTACAAAGCATAACTGGTGTTTGTGTTCCTAAAAGGCAGGGATTCAGGAAGATGTTCTAAATCCATAAGGCCAATTTGGATTGCATTATCTTTTGACAACTAGAATGAAGATTTTTGATCAAAGGGTTCCAGAAAGGGTAATTAAGAAGTTCCCACCAATCAAGTTTTAGTGAATAAGATCATTCAAAATGTGAAGCTCTTTGTGATGTAAATGAGGAGCCAGAAGCAAGCTAGCCCATGTTTCTAGCTGTGTGCCTGAACTCTGTGTAGCCTGCCCAAGAATGGCGCTGCACACATGGAGAGTTGACACAACAACAAGATGACACAACAGTAAGAAACACAGATTCCTGATGCCTCTGATAAGGATAGAAGCAGTCACAGAAGAACACGCAGCGAATGGACACAGAGAGCAGACAACTGGAGCGGCGTGGGGAGAGTCTCCTTATTTTAGATGTTGCATCAAGAACTGGGAAAAGGAGTGCACTCTGATTAAAGGCAGAGGTAAACAAAGATCTCAAAGGAAGCAAAGAAACTTAATGAGTCCTGTGTTTCATTCTCTGTACCTTTTTCATTAATACAGAACCCAAAATTCCTGATGGAAATGAATGATGATTATATGTGGGATCAAGGAGGGAACCAGTAGCAACCTTCCTTAACCAGAGAATTGCAGAGTGAATATTAACAAGCAAGTAACAGAATAAAGCTAGAAAATATGTATGTGGTCATGTTTGAGTCATTAATAAGCCTTAGATACATCCCAGGTAGCATAGGGAGTGTCTCCAGTTTTCATTTAGAAGCAGAGTTCAAGGGAAATTCCTCGGTTTTTAGTGCAACATATTTCCACCTTTCTTCAGGCCAAAGGCTACTAAAGTTCAGGGGTAAATTTACCGAAAAAACTACAGGTTCCATTTCTCACATATGTGACTGAGAGCTCAGGCCTTAAAAATGTGCTGTTCAACTCCACCACTTAGTTGTGTGAACTTGGGTAAGTTACTTACCTCTTCTAAACCTCAGCTGCCTCACTTATTAAATTGGGATAAAAATATTTGCCTCACAGCGTTACAAAAGTTAAATAGGATTAAGTTCTAAAGGTTTCAATACATTGCCATTAATCTTTCATAATGTTTCATATTTTAAGTTTATTAATCTTTTAACAAGGAATTTAAACATTATAAATCACATACTGTCTTTATTATGTAAAATTTGTATAGATTATATAGCGAACAGGGTATTTTGTATAATCATGTGTGTTCACTTCTTAGATAATGACATAAAAAAGCAAGAGAGGACCCAGAACAAGATCTCAAAAAATAGCTGTTTTCTTCTTTTTCATTAGCTACCATGTGCCTGTAAAGTGAATGAAAATCCAGGATGAGATTAATGACCTTTCTTTCCTCATCATGATTTATAAATATGATTATATTTTGGATAAACAAACTTAAAAACTTTTGCATAAAAGAGGTTTTGTTTATTAGAACTGGGCAGATGTCATACTAAAGATACTCTTTGGTGCAGTTAAGTCTTCCTAATGGTTCAGAAAAGGCTCTGGGGATAATGAAATAGAACTAGGTGTATCAAAAAGTTAATCTTCCTTCCTGTTCCATCCCCAGAATGGCCAAGACACAATGCCCAGACAAATGGGATTGGTATTTGGAACAGAAGGTGTGCCAGCATCTTCACTCTCACTTGAATGTTAATATGAAATGATTAATGAGCCTGTTGTCAACAGGTTAAATTAAATAACAATGAAGAGATTAAGTATGCCTTTCCTATTATGGAATGCTGCATTTTAAGTCCTAATGTGTAAAGTAGACCATTAGTTTTCAGTCAGACTTTGTAATAAATTTATTTATGAATGTATCTCACCTTTTTTGCAAGCAAATCATATGGCAAATACTTATTTCTTCATTCTACTTTAAGAATTGAAAGCTTGTTCCACCAGTAAATAATGCAGCTCTCTGACCCTGAGATTTTTAAATAACTCATTTTCTGACCAATTAGTATGGATAAGTAAGATATTCAGGACTTAATACCTCACACTACTTCTGAGACTCCCAGTGAAACTGCAGTGTCTAAAGGTGTGAAAAACCTAGGGGACCTCCATATGAAAATGTAATTTATAATCACAGCACATCTTTAATAGCATCTCTCACTGTTCCCATAGTATCAGATATTCGGTGACTTTTGCTTACAATTAGAAGAGACAAAAAATGTGCACATCCCCTCCCCCGGTCTTAGATGAATTACTCTTCTTTGTATAGTTCCCCAGGTTTTATTAGACCCCATTATTTCTCAAGTAGACTCATTGTTTTCTGAGGAGAAATTGTAAGAATTGTTTAGTGAAGATTGAGGCAGGAAGTTACGCATAGAAAAATTGATCTATCATTTATTTTCAACTGGTAGATATACTCTATTAGGTATGTTAGATGTTCCTAAACATTGGAAGAAGGAATGCATAAACAAGACTAATAAAGAAGCTAATGGAGTGTGTGTGTGTGTGGGGGGGGGATGTGAAGATATGAGACTTTGGTAACCTCATTTTGAAAAATTTTAAAATGCATCTCCAGGTCATGCATTTTAAATTAAGTACTACATAGTAGTCACTCAATGTTATTAAAAATGAAGTAAAATAAAGTTTTTTGGTGCAGTTTAGTCATTCGTTTACTTAAACTCCATGAGGCACATGTCTTCACAAAACAGAATATGGTTAGAACTTCTACCTTATCTAAATTAGAAAAGCTATCAGGGAAAACTGGCTTACAGGTACTGTCATATCATGTATCTAGCTAGTGACCAAGAAATATTTCGTTTTTAATAAATGGAACTTTCGTAATTTCCTAGGAGATGGAACATTGTATAGCTAGACACTTTCCCAATATATCTCTCTAAAGTTAACTTGGGTAAATTTCTCTGGGATTGATCTGAGAATTCTTTCTGCTTTTGTCACCCTCATGTCAATGTTCAGAATTTTGCCTTTGCCATGCTAAACGTTCAAAAGAATATGTCCACCCAAGGCCCAAGCTTTAGTTCAGCCATTTAACTTTAGAATCCCACTGGATTCACAAAGATGACTAGTGACTTGTGAGTTACCTAGCTGCTAACAGTGCTGCATCCTCTATATTGCCATCAAAATGAGTAACTCCTTTGAGAATAACTGTGGCCCAGAGGCTGTCTCTGGGTGCTGTGTGCACCAAGCTGTCTGTCTTCCAAATTTAGGTACCTGGCAACAAGCTGGAGCAGCAGGGAGGGCTACAGGGTCCCTGGCTGATACTGCACTAGCACACACCCTGCAGACTTGGGTCCACACCCCGGGTGGTCCTCTTGCCAGCAAGGCTTTTCACAGCCCAAAGAGCTCCTGCTGTTACAGGGCTGATTGGTTACATCCTCCTTGACTCCTCCGAAGTTCCCTATCAAAAAGGAAAGTAGCGCAGGGATGGGGTTCCTCTCCAGGAATGCAATCATTGGAGTGTCTCACTGTGATGAATTCAACCATACTTCTCTGTGGGGGCCAATGGGTTGTGGGACCTTGGGCCTTCTCTTCATCTCTTTCCTGGTTTGTTCTAACACCTTTGGTTTTGTGCCTACACTGTGAGTTACTAATGATGTCATCTCTATCATGATGCCATTATAGAGAGAAAGTCATGGGGAGGAGCAAGGAATCACCAGAACCCAGAAGAGAAAGGAGAGGACTGTTATTGAGGTGGGCTATGGGTGGGAGGCTCTTTGTCTCTTCAGAGATAACCTTAACCTAGGCTGTCTGTCCTGACTTGTGGGTGTGGGATGGTGAGAGGCTGCAGCCCTGCCCTTGGTAACCATGGCAACGACTCCAGTCCCAGGAAACCGTTTATCAATGCAAACTCCATAAACTTATAAATTTTCCAATGTTTAGGGAAAATGCAAACCAAATGTGCTAAAAGCTTATCTAGAATGTATGAAGTCCATGCTAAAAGCTTACCTAGGATGTGGAAGATATATGCTAATTCAAGCCTTTTGAGAACTGAAACAAAAGGACCATTTGACCCTTCCTCTCTGTATAAAAGGAACTCAAAAATCTTGTTCGGTGCTCAGGTTGGAAACAGAAAGCTCCTGAGTCTGGCCGGCCATCAATAAATCATTTTTCCTTCTCAAAATCATTCCTGAGTCCTGGCCTTTCTATACGCAAATAATTGAACCTAGTATCAAATTCTACAACATTATCTCCCTGTGATGGGAAAGTGAAAGAGCCCCAGGATTGCTGGGCAGCCACCATGCTACCAACCTCTGAAATCCATAAATTCCTGTGAGCCAATGATTTCCTAAACCTACCCATTGTGTGGTATTTGCTATAGCAGGAAGGAAACTAAAACAGCTAGTTAACCCGGAAACTTAAGACAGGTATGTTGATTTCAAGATTTTTATTAGATGCCCCTGTGCACACACACACAGGCACACAATCTTTATCATCAGCAAATCTATCATCAGCAAAGCACAGAGGCTTTGAGACAGAGGAGTTGCTTGAGTCATACTTATTGAATAACTGAAGGGAACCAGTACAGTAAACATACAAAATAAAAGAGGGAATTTTCTTTTTTGCCCTAAAATAAACACTCTTAACATATGCTACCAAATGTCCAGACCAAAAGCAGACAGTAAAATAAGAAATTTGTTTAATCCAGAGTGTAAATAAACTTCCTGCATTGCAGGCTGACTTTTGCTAAATATCATTGGTTCTTCTTCATTGCTCCTGTTCAAATAATCTTCAGCCTACATCTCTCTTTTTCTTCTTTCCCATTTGAATGGCTGCTTGATAGCTTTCACATTTATGCCTGATATGTTTTTCTCACCTGCCTTTCTCTCTCTTTCCCTTTTGTTCTTTTTTCCGTGAACGTTTCTATTTGCTCCTCATGTGGCTTCTTTTTCCTTTTATCATTGCCCAAAAATCAGAGAACCATTTTAATTGGAAGGTTTGGTTTCACAGAAAATAAAATCAAAGTGCATCTGTCAAAAAGCTTGTCAGCATCTGGTTTGTGCATGTGCGATTGGAGGCTCTTTCCACTCTCCTAGAATACATATCACCAATCCTGGAACATGCTGTTATAACGTTGGGGGGAAATGGCAAAATGCAATTCCAGAATCTTATGGTGGAGAAAGAAACTCTTTTTCTCTTACATGAGCAGTAAATTCTTAGTCCTGTTTTTATTTTATTTTTCCACTTGGACAGTTATATGTGATAGCTTTCCAGATAGAGTTGTATCTGCAGGTTTTTAAAAGTCTTATTTTGTTTTGCCTTTCTTCTATTATATTTTGCAATTTATTATTTAGCACTAATTTCTCTAATGATACTATATTGAGAAGTGGAATTCTGAATAGGTAATAAAATTCCAGATTTCACTGTCTGTGTATGTGGACATTCTAAGTATAGAAGTCAAAAGTAATTGAACTCAGACGAGAATATCAAGCAACTCTTGGTTTCATTCTACATGCACATGGATTTTTAAAAAACCACTAAGTGTTTTGCTTTTTTTTGTTGTTAAGCCACAAACCCTCTCCTTTCAAGTTATCATACTTCCAAGTAAAGGACACCTATTCTACATTTTTTCTAAGCCCTATCTATAAGTACCAAAGATTAAGCTTTCAGGATATTTCAAACAAAATACAACAGCAACAAAATACAGATTTCTAGTTCGAGTAACTCATATTACTAAAAAATATATGCCCACAGAAAGGTGGTGATTAACAAACTTGCCCAACATTACTTAGCTGTTTTGTGGAAGAGACTGCAGTAAAAGAAATGAGTTACACAAAACACACCTTGATTGGGAGGTGTGTCAGATTTTACCTTACCTTAGGGGTTCTTAACAAGGGGTCTGTGAGTTTGAAGTTAAATTAAAAAAAAAAAATTATTCTTGTGGGGACGTGTTGGTGTGTGTGTGGTATATTTATTAAATAATACATGGTATAGTATGGACTTAGTAAGGGGTCCATGGTTTTCACCTGACTAGAAAATGGGTCTGTGGAACGAAAAAGGTTAAGAACCCCTGCCTTATCTTCTTTTCCTTTATTAGTAATATTTTAAAAAATAATTTGGTGATCTAAGCAAAACATGAAGGATATTGTCATTTTTGCCAGGATCTTTTGAAAGAAAATGCCCAACCTCTGACACAATTTATGACTATTTCATTAGTAATATATTAGATGTGAAAAAGTGCAGTCAAATTGATTTGATAGTTACAGTGAATAAACTCATGGAAACACAAAATGCTCCAGTTTATTTAAATAATAATAATAAAGGAAAAAAGGTAGGACAAAGAATTCACTTAAATCTATCCTTGATTTTCAGGAATGGGGTGCGTTTGTTACGGTTTGAAACTACGTAACAAAACATGTTCTTAAAGTTAATCCTTTATAGTGGTTGGAAACCATTGTAAGCAGGACCTTTTAGGTGACTTCAGTTAAGGTGTGACCCACCTCATTCAACATGGGTTTAAACCCTATTACTGCAGTCCTTCATAAATGGAATGAATACAGAGAGAAGAGCAAAAGCCACAGAAGCAGGGAACCAAAATCAACAAAATCTAGAAGAGAAAGGAGAGACCAGCAGATGCCTCCATGTGCCTTGGCATATAGCAGAGGAGCCAAAGATAACTGGCAGCCCATCTTTGGGAGGAAAGCATAGCCTTGATGATGCCTTGATTTGGACATTTTCCTGGATTCTAACCATGAGCAAATATATTCCCATTGTTTAGGATGCACCATTTCATGATATTTGTTTTGAAGAAGCCTAGGAAACTAAAACAGATGTAAATCTTAAAGTTAAATAATAATAGTAATAATAATTATTATTATGGGAAGCAGATTTGGCTCAACTGATAGCGCGTCTGCCTACAACGTGGGAGGTCTAGGATTCACACCCCGGGCCTCCTGATCTGTATGGTGAGCTGGCCCACCTGCAGTGCTGATGCGTGCAAGAAGTGCCGACAGGCAGGGGTGTCCCCCACGTAGGGAGCCCCACACGCAAGGAGCGCGCCCCGTAAGGAGAGCCACCCCATGTGAAAAAAGTGCAGCCTGCCGAGTAGTGGCACTGCACACATGGAGAGCTGATGCAGCAGCATGACGCAACAAAAAGAATCAGATTCCCAGTGCCACTGACAAGAATGCAAGCAGACACAGAAGAACACGCAGCGAATGGACACAGAGAGCAGATGGGGGGAGGGGGTGGAGAAGGGGAGAGAAATAAATTTTAAAAAATCTTTAAAATAATAATAATAATTAAACCCCTCATATTTGCATATGGTTTTATAAGCCATAAAATGCATTTGCATTTTTTAGCACATTTAATTGTCAGATAGCTATGAGATGGATATCTTTATCCTCATTTTATACGTGAGGAAGTTGAGGTTCTAAAAGCCAAGTAACTCTCTCAAAGTCATGAGGACAATAAGTAGGTAGAGCTCACTGCAGGCCACCTACCTCACAGAAGCTCAGGAAAAAAGTATGCAATCTGTGGTGGGCAAGTAGCCCAATGAAGGCTGGTCAGTAAAGTTTTACAACAGCTTCTTAGAGACTGTAAGTTCCTTTAGGGACTTCCTTCCTTTCAAACACCATGATTTCCTTCTGGCAACTAACTTCTTCCTACCTGTGAGTCCTCATTGTGAGAACACTACTATTAATACTAGTCCTAAAGTTCCTCCTGGCTTCTAAACACCTCACTTCACCTCATGAACGAGCGACCTGCAAGCACCTTTCCTCTTTAGGGCAAAATATGGACTGCCAGTTGTTGTTGATATGTGTTATCTCGATTCAGTTCTCGGTATATGACAATGCTTTTAGCTCAAAAAATCCCACCACTTAAAATGTCTCATTCTCCCCTATCTGGAACGAAGGAAAGGCAATTTCTTTAAGACAATTTTTAACATAAAAGCCCAAGGGAGGAGGCAGGAAAACTGAACCTTAGAGCACAGAGCCAACGCCCAAAAGGCCAAGAGGGAAACAAGGACTGGAAGAAAAACTACGCCTGGAAGCAGGTTGTGCTATTTTTATGTAGTGTATAATTCATCTGCTCTACTGCAAGAACTAAAAACTAAGATCATCTCTACTGAAAATCAGGCAGGAATAGACAAAAAAATGTAGGCTTTGGACTAAGAGGGACTTCGGGAAGAATCCTGACCCCATAGTTTTCTTCCCCTGAGAGACCCTGTACTGTTCCGTCTTCTCTCTGACCCTATTTTATCTACTTTCTGTCTCTCAGTGGTATTAATGTTCTGTACCTAGCAAAACTTTTATACGAATTAGCTACTATATTTTATTTATTATAATGGACAGGCGTAAAGTATTAAAATAGTTACTATCATTATTATTTTCATCATCTATTGGGTTTTATACTTTGAAGTATATATATTCATATAACCACCACCTGGATAGACTCAAAGAGAAGTTATTAACAGTACCCCAAACCTACTCTCCTGCATCCTTCCTCTCCCCCTCAAATGTCATCACCATTCTGATTTTTAATCCAAGAGGTTAGTTTTGTATGTTTTTTACATTTCTACCAATGAAACTATCCAATTATAACCTCTATTGTATTTAGTTTCTTTCATAAAATATTACACCTTGAACTCTGTGTTGTTGTGTACAATTGTTCATTCATTTTCCTTGCCTTATAGTATTTTATGTCTATTGGATATTTATACTTTGATTCACATTTGAAATATTTCCGGTTTTCAGCTATTACAAAGAGCATTACACTGAAAATCCTTGTGCATATCTCTGGTGAGGGTATTTACACAGCACTGTTTCATATAAATTTAGGAGTGAAATTGCTGTCATAAGTTACGTGCATATTTAATTTTAGGAGATATAGCAAGACAATTTCAAAAGTGGTGCTTTCAACTTACCTTCCTTCTGAAATCTTATGAGAGTTCATGTTTCTCCACAAGCTCTCCAACATGTGGTATTTTCATTGTTTTAAAAATTAATTTCTTCTGGTGGGTGTGTCATATCTCATAGGATTTTAATTTGCATTTCCCTGATATCTAATAAAGCTAAGCTCCTTTTCATATATTTATTTTCCATTTCAATATTCTCTTTTGTGAAGTGCCTGTTCAAGCCTCTTATTTTTCCTACCATTTGCTTACTGATTCATTAAAGTCTTTATATATTCTGGACAGGAATTACTTGCCAACTGAGGGAAAGGGTTAATTAACTCTTTGTTCTGTGGCTTTTCCTCTGACATCAGGGATGCCTGAAGATGAAACGAATGACCAAATAAATGCTCACTGTAATATTAATACTCAATAAATTTTCTGTATCTAAGATACAAGATAACTGAACACTCTACTCAGGACTGTGTACTAATGTAAGGTTTACTAACGTAAATTTTAGAATTGTCAAAAAATACTGCAGTCCATAATTTGAATAGCCTTATGAGATTTTAAAACTTCTTCTTGGGAAGTATTCCCATAGTTGAAGATGCTGATCCTTTGGTGTGGTAGAAGCCCCTGCTTCTCTCTACTCAGCTTTGTGCCTTGTAGACACAATAGAAAAGTGGAGCATCTTGGTCTGTATAAAAGGGAAACACACAAACATTTTTTGATTTATACACTTTTAGGTTGTCATACAGGGAAAGAAGTTGTGCTCATACATGACCTGAAAATAATCTTTTAAAAGGTAAAAATTCTGAGGTCTTAAAAAAATAAAATTTTATAATTCCAACTGCCTCAAGGGACTATTTAGGAACAACAATAAATTATAAAATAAAATTTGAAAGTGTGAATATGTAGTAAATGAATCTTCTAGTTCTCTTCATTGTTGGCTTCTGTGTTTTAAGAATAGAGTTTGGGGAAGAGGACAAAGAACACATTTTAAATTGGTAAAAATATATTTTGCCAGAGAGATTTCTAAAATGTATGCCTGTCTTCTGTCAAATTAGCTATGGCTGATTGAATTACATACCCCGACAATACCATGTTTTTCATCTTAATACTATTCCTGACTGTTAGCCCCTTTGTAAATAGGACCATTTGAAGATGTATTATCAATTAAAGTATGGATTCATTTGTGAATTGGAGCTTCGAAGCTTGGCCCTCCTGATGTCTTTATTCTGGGCTTCTAGCCCCCCAAACTGTAAACTATTGTGTGGTATGCATGATAGCAGCCTGCCAAATTAAGACGAAGTCCTACAGTAGAGACGTTTCATCACCATATTTTACAATTGTGCTCTTTTCTCTCTCTTCTTAGCTTTCTCTCTCCTTCCTTTCCTTCTTTCCTCACTTCTCTCCCTTTCCTTTTCCCTTCTTTCCTTCCTTACTGCTTCCCTTCTCTTTCCCTCTCTGCCCTTTTCTCTTTTTAACAAATTTCAAGCTGGATCTGACGATAAGAGAAAAGGAAAATATTGTATTATATATGATAGATACTTTTCATCTTTTACCATCTCTGTGCCCACACCACAGCCTGAAGAGTAGAAACAGACTAGAAATTTCACAAACAGGAGTCTTTTATCATTAGTATATCTCTGTATTAAGAAAAGGTTTCAGGCATACATAAATATACATATGTACACATACTAATGTACATATGCTTGCATACTATCACAATATGATAATCAGATATCCACTCCCAAACTTGTACTTCCCAAATTAAATTAGATAAAATATGATTTTCTTTTTCTTTCCAATGGAAAGTCAAAGACCATAGAAATGAGAGTGTCATATATCTCATGTCTCATTGGGTTATCCAATACCTAATTCTACTTTTGATTACACAATAACAATCTGCAAGAACCCTATCCTTCTAGTAGCTCTAATTTTCATACAAATGAAAGAACACACTTCTGTTTTGAGAGCTTCTTCAAACCTTCTTT
Organism: Dasypus novemcinctus; assembly: GCF_030445035.2. Taxonomy (NCBI): domain Eukaryota; kingdom Metazoa; phylum Chordata; class Mammalia; order Cingulata; family Dasypodidae; genus Dasypus; species Dasypus novemcinctus. Next base: position 119,490,528 of record NC_080679.1, on the reverse strand, counting down.
CTTTACCATTCAAGGTCACATTTGGCCTCTGACTAGGGCACATGCTCTGGTTCCTCTGTAATATAATGTCTCCCTGAAGCATTTGAACACAACAGGTAACACAGAGCTGACCTCTAGTGAGAGAGATGTTTTATGTTCTCATTCAATTCTCATATAAAGTGAATAGTCTTAGGCTTTGGATGAAGGACCTCTTTCTATTCAATTTATTCTTCTTTCTATGCAAAAATCTTACTGAGAATTGAGAATTAAGGAGAAGATATAAACTCTGACATTTATTTTATATTGGATTATAACTGGGAAAAGCCAAGTGTGGAAAATAATACTAATTAAAGAGGTGTCATTGTTGACAACTTATTGCATGTCAAAACTGTTCTAAGCGCTTTACAGCTGTATTTCACAACAGCTGCAGGAGTTAGCAATGGAAGACAGGAATCTGGATTCTAATCTTGACTATGTACTGTCTCCATGTGTGATCCCAGACAAGTCACTCAACCTCTTAGTTTCCCCATCTGTATTAGTTGTCTATTTTTGCATAATGAATTATCTCAAAATAAAGTCATTAGGAACAACAAATAATTTCTTTTCTAATAGGATTTCTGAGTATCAGGGCTCCAGGAGAGGCTTAGCTGGTGGTCCTAGCTCAGAGGTCTAATAATGTTGTGGTCAAGATGTCGGCCCAGGCCGCTGTCATCTGGAGGTTTTTCCTGGGCTGGAAACTCTGCTTCCAAGCTCAGACATCAGGTTTTTGGAAGGATGCTTCAGTTCCTCACTCACCAGCTGCTGCCTGGAGCCCTTAGCATGTGGCCATCTCCACAGGCCTCTTCCAGACTGACTGAACAGAGAGAGACAGAGTGAACGAGACAGAGGCCTCCACCCAGTCTCCAGCGTGGCACTCTGCCACTTCTTCACTAGCTTTATTCAAATCAGAGAAGCAAGTCATTAAGTCGAGTTTATACCCAGGTGAAGGAAATTAGTTCAATTCTTCAGGAGAGATGTAGCAAAGAATTGGATATGTGGAGGCAACTCTCAAACCACTTTTTATATGGGGCATGGATGGGCTTCAGTGGGCCCTTAAAAACCCCTGGAATTTTGCAAGCATGGTTCTCAAACCTCCTAAAAGCCCAGTGACCACTTTCCCCTTCTAGTGCGAATCAGAGTAGTGGCCTTGTTGAAGTAGATCATGCTGAAAGCCTAGAGCCAGCCTTACTTTTTAAAACTATCGTTAGTAGTAGTAGTATCTCACTGGCAACTTAATGAATTTTTCCACATGTATATATCCACGTAACTAACAACTGAATGAAGACAGAGATCATTTCCAGCACCCTAGAAGTCTCTCTCGGGCCCCTTATCAGACATCACTGTTCCCCAAAGGTAACAATTACTCTGGCTTCTATCACCACAGAGTGGTTTTGCCTATTTTTCAACTCAATTTACATAGAATCATACCATATGAATGTTTATTTAGCTTCTTTAGCTCAATATGCCTTATTTTTAAGTGTAGTGATATTTACCCTGAGTCCAGACAGGTTGTTCATGAACATAATACTGCACACGTGTTTGAAATTTTTGTCAGAAAACATTGACTTCTGAAGATACCAATATTATTTATCTGGAAGCAGCATGAAGATTAGCATATCCAGTATCTATTTTTGTTTTCAGATACAGAACCATTTGTTCATATTGATTCATTAAATAAATATTTACTGAGTCTTTCCTGTGGGTCAGGCTTTGGAATACATGATTAGAATATAACTATCAATATGTATAGTTTCTGATCACAAATAGCTCCCCTGTTGATTCAGGGATCATTATAACACCACGGTGTAAGTACTATAATGGAAATAAGTGACCCAGGGCAGAGAACCCTAATTTTCTTAGAAGGATCAGGGAGAAGATATTGGAACCAGGTCCTGAAGACTGAATAGGATTAACTAGGATTTCATCATAGAGACTTGTTGGTAAGTAAGGAGTTAGATTAAAGGAACGAATGCAATAGATATGAAAATCCAGATAAAAAATGTCTGTAGCATTTTGGGCCTGAGGGGAAGGAAAAGAGTAAAAATTGAGGTTGCAAAGGTAAGTTGGCATCCACACCATGAATCTCCATGTAAAACCATGATTAGGGGCTAATATTTTACCCTGAAGGCCATGAAGAGCCTTCTACAGGTTTTTAAAAGGGCAGTGGATAATCAGATATGCATAAAATTAACTCTAGCAGCAATTGCAACAATGAATTGGAAATGGAGAAATGGGAGGAGGAGGGCCAGAGAGCAAACAAAAGATATAAATGAGAGATAATGAGGGTTAGACACTGGTTCCAATAGTGGGCATAGAAGGAATTAAAGGGATTTAAGAGATGTCCCTTAAGGTTACACAGCTACCTGAAGATAGCACAAATTGGGCTCATTTGTCTTCCCTGGGAAAGGCTGCTGGCACAACTCTCATGTCTTATAGAGGAACTTATCAGCCATCCTTGAACCCCAGAGAGTCCACAGGTGATATCTAGGTGTCCCCGAATCTCCTGACAATGGACAAACAATTGTGCTCATCAGGACATGTGCGTTGTAGGGATGGAGAAGTTTACTTTTCTGAGTTTAGGTCTATGGCATACATCATTGTAAAAAATCACTGCAGTAGAGAAAACCTAAGTAATTTGAGTCAAAATGTAGAATCAAATGAACTACTATGTGTCCTGGATTGAGTCTTTGTGGATCCCAGAAAATCTGTTCTTAAAGCAAACCCACTGCTATGCCTGTAAACCCATTGTGGGTGGGGCCTATTGGTTAAATTCATTTAAGGGGCATTTTGATTAGATCACTTTTGATTAGATCACTTTCCTTAAGGGCCTTTGATTAGACTGTGGGACTTGTGTAAATTATATTTGGTCTATTTACCAATAAACTGAGTACCTTGAAGCAAGGAGTTTTCATTTATTTTCATTTGAACTCCTAAAATCTAGCATGGTTATTGGCACATAGCTAGGGTTTGACATCTTGTTGAGTGAATGAAATTAGTAACCCAAAATACAAATAGCTCATACAAAATGAGAATATTAATACTAATATCATAGTGCTGCAGTAAGGGTAAAGTTTAAATATGGGTTTAATGTATTTGGTATTTCATAACACAGAAAAAGTATTTAGCACAGGAGTAGTTAATTGTTTCAGGATTGTCCTACAATAACACACATAAATTTACCTCTAACAATATCTATGAAGAAACCATTAAATGCTAAATAAGGATCCGGGTAATAATTTGCCAAACATTGACTTAAAAGATGCTACAAATGATATGAGACAAAAATTGCTGTCAGGAGTAAGTGTTAGAAAGAGAAGTTTTTTATTACTTTTAATTAGCTTTTGATCTTCCCTTTGCCTGCCTTTTATCCTCTCTGTAATAAAAAATAATGAGGGAAAAATGAGTCAAGGTTCTAAATCAAAATGAAGCAGTTATATAAGGTTCTATCTAGGGAATTCATTCATATCACATCAACATTTCTGGTTCTCACTCTTCTAAATGGTGTAAGTTCCTTTCCTATAAAAGTCTAAATAAGACAGTCTTTGAAAGTTTCCAAAGAAACTAGAAAGCATATGGGGAAAATACAGTAACATAATGTTGCTGGATATAGTGTAGGAAAAAACCCGTACATATTCTTAAGGCTAAATGAAATAAACAGTAATACAAAATGTGTGGTGCATGAGTCCTATGGAACTCTTCTCATCTCAGGGAGAGAAGCACCTTCTCCACAGTGTATGTTTCTTCCCCATGAACTTGGAAGCAGAAATTGGGGAGGAGCAGCTTGAGCCTCCTCCACCAAGTTTCTTCTCACCTATCTCCACCAGCTAACCTCTCATCTCTTAAGATCTGAATTGCATTTATTTAAATCAATAAATTAAAAAATAAAAAAATAATTATTACTGGGAGCAATAAAATGCCTTTCTCTTAAGATATGAAAATAATGATTAAAAATTGGTTTGCGTTAAGTAGTGTAGAGCTTTGTATTTGTTTTTTAAGAATAAACAGTGGCTTATTTAATCCCCTTTATAGATATAATTCACATTGGAGGGATTAAATTCCATAGAAAAATGTTATTTTAATACCCTCTCAATTCATCTTTTATCTTTAGGTGAATTTTGAAAAAACTCTCTTCCAAGGAGGAATAAGACAACTGCAAAGAAAAGCTGCCTGAGATCAAGGTTATGAAGTAAGAAAGAAATGGCTATATTATCTGGATTAGCTGGGACAGGCAAATATACAGAATGTTCCTGAACTATTTCTTGGCCATTGCTTATAGGGAATAATATTTACTTGTGGGCTGATGTACACTTTTCTGTGGAACATGGATCTCTTTTAAGATTATAAGTAAGAAGTGATTTAAGTAAAAGGAATTTGTGAATCCCACACCACATTCCACACACCAAAAGTCTGGCAGACTCCATGTTGCTCAAATGTGGCCAGTCTCAAAGCCACCCTCAGCATGTAAATGTGTTGCCTTCCCCCCAGCATGGGACATGACTCCTGGGGATGAGCTTCCCTGGCACTGAGGGATTACTACCAAGTACCAGCTGATGATGTAACTAGAAAATGACCTTGAATAAAAGGGTCAACTTGGACCAGCAGAATATCTCAATCTACATATAATACCAGGAGTTAAAAATGCTTTTTGACCTGAATAAAAGGGAGAAATGGAAAGGACAAATGAGTTTATATGGCTATGAGTCTCCAAAAAGAGCCATGAGGTTATCAGAGGGGTTGCCCTTATGCACACCTCAGTAGAGTCCCAGAGACAGATCAAGTAAATACCACCCTAGGTATTGGTTCTTCTGAGGGCTACAGAGACCCACAGGTTCTGTGGTCATGGCAGATGGAGTTCAGGGCCATGTCAGTTGACCCTACTTTGGAATTTGTATGTCTGTGTGATGGAGCTGGACTCTGATGTGATCTTTGTTTACAAGCCTCTCCTGTTACTTTTACCGGAACTATAGTTGGTGCTGGGGTTTAATGTATACCCAGGGGACCTGAATCTCTGGACTGACCATGTGATAGCCAGGCCCTGAGCTTCAACAGACTTCAGCTACATTCTGATTTATTCGACTTACCCCACTCAGCTAACATGCAGGTGAAGAAGGTCAACCACCACACCAGGGAGCCAAGAGTACCTACAACTGAAAGCAGGAGGATTGCATCCAGGATCCATCTGGATTCTAAGCCCCCTCTTGATATAGATGTGGAGTGGATACAACCATTCCAAGGTCCACAGGATGGAGGAATAGAGTATGGATTAGAGTGGACTTACTGCTATTCTATTCATGAACTATTGTGATTAGTAATCGAAGACATTGGTGTGGAGAAAGTGGCCATGGTGGCTGCTGGAGGTAGGGAGTGGGAGGAAGAGATGAGATGTGGGGGCATTTTCAGGACTTGGAGTTGTCCTGGGTGGTGCTGCAGGGACAGTTTGCAAACATTGTTTGTCCTCCCATGGCCCACTGGGTGGACTGTGGGAGAGTGTGGGCTATGGTGTGGACCATTGACCATGAGGTGCAGCAGTGCTCAGAGATGTATTCACCAAATGCAATGAATGTCTCATGATGATGGAGGAAATTGTTGTTATGGAGGGAGGAGTGGGGTGAGGGGGTTGGGGGGTATATGGGGACCTCATATTTTTTTAATGTAATATTAAAAAATAAATAAACACACAAAAAATAAAAAAGATGCATAAGGAAAAATAAACTTGATGCCATAAACTTGTATTATTAAAAGCAAAATAAATGGTTTTACTCTCTGAAAAAAAAAAAGTCTGGCTGAAGACAGCAAAGCAAAAAGAAATAGGTACAGGGTGATTATTTTAGAGAGCCCATGGATAAGGCCTCATTCAACCAACTAGAAATAAATCAATAAAGGCTTGGTAGTCTGAATAAATGAATATGTGAATAATCAGATTGAAGCTAGAACCATTCACTACTGGACAGACCATGTGTGATGGTAAATTTCCTGTATCAAATTAGCTAGATTATATTGTTCAGTTGCATAGAAAGAAGTGAAATTTGGACTTACCTTCATCATTGGCTCTTTCTGTAATTTCCAGCCAGCCAGCTTCCCTTGGGAAATTTGAACTAAGAACTTCAACACCATCTTTACCAAGTTTCCAGCTTGTGGTGTGCCCTACAGAGTTCAGATTTGCCAACCTTCATGGTCAGGTAAGGCAATTCCTTATAATAAATCTCTTTTATAAACATATATTATCTCCTATTGGTTCTGTTTACCTGGAGAACACTGGCCCCTAATTTATATACTGGGCAACAAAAAATATGTGCACGAAATGGTTTCCACTGGCTCCAATATCCTGTAACCACTATTTTAAAATGTCTTTGAGGTCATTTATTATACAAGCAGGCACTTTTGCGCTAAAGACTTTCTGACCTTTAAAGCCCCATTCTCCTGAAACACAAGCCTTCTCAATTTCCCTCAAATCAAACAAGCCTCTGATAAGTCAAGTCTTGCATAGTTATTGTGACATGATATTTAACACAATAACTTCATCTTCAACATTACAGGAAGTGAATTTTCAATTAAAATCCTAGAGGTATCTACCTGATATTCCAAAGTTTTCATATTAAAATGCTATAATGGCATAAAAGAAATTCTATTTGGTGCCTTGTCATCCTGCCTGCCTTAGTAATAAATTTCCCTTTTGAGGGAACACCCCAGAAAAAGCCCTGCCCTGGGCATAACCCCGACCGGCAGAGCCTGGCACCCCTGTATGGGTAAGATGATAAGAGCAGCCCTAGCTTCCCAGTGGCCCCTTGCCCTTGCCTGTTGCATACTTTAGTAGCAAGGCCTGTACATCCATATGGCTTGGATGAATAAGAAGCTGCCCTCAGCTTCTCCAAATGGTCCTTGCTGCTTCTGCATTTCACACCACATAGCTTGAAACTTCCAGTCCCCAGGATCTCTGGGAAAGCCCTCTTCCTCCCTTCTAGGTGGCAATAAAGGCAAAAGCCTCGAACCTACATGGGCTTCTCCACATGTTTACTCTTTGGGGCTTTAATATTCTAGACAAATAGATCAATTCTCAGGTCTGATACTTTCCAGCAACACCAAAGGAATTAAGCACTTTGACATAACTTTATCATAGCACCCATTAATTTCCTTTTTTATTTTCTTTAAGGTCTTTTGGATGCTGTTGTTATTGTTAGGATTATTATTATTGTTGTGACCCTTGTTTATTAAAGTTAGTGGGTTCACGTAAATGCAGTTTGCCTGGTTGCTTGAACCATGGTTTAGTATTCTTTTCCTATACTGTAACATTGTCATTTAGTTTTTAGCAAGAGAAATCAATGACTTTGCATAAAGGAATGACTATTCTCACAGGCCTTTTATGCAGATAACTCTTTTATCAAGACTTAAAATCACACAATTTGATAAATGAGATAGTGGCTTATTTCTCTTTGGCAAAAGGCTTTCCCTGGATGCACCCACATAATCTCTAATATTATTTTGATCTGCTTCTTTGCTTATTCAATCACTTGATCTGTCTTTCTGGAAATAGGTATCCACTGTCTAGAAAGCGTTAGTCACAGTGATAGTGGCTAAAAGTCCAGAGATGAATCATAATGTGTGGCTATTCTGATGAAATTTACTAATGAGATGGCTATAGCCTTCATGACCAAAGACAGCAGTTAGGGCACAAAGAGGAAGGGGCTCTTTTACCTCAAGATGGAAGGTGCTCCAGAAAGTTATAAATGATCCCCAAACTGGAACTTTAAGAAGATGAGTACGAGTGGTGCAGTCTGAAAAGGGTTTAGAAATGAAGAACAGATGGGCAAGTGTGAAGGACCCTGGGCCTTTGCAGAGCTGTTAGAAATGGGTATGGCAGGTGCAGTTTGAGGCCAGGGTCAGCAAGCATTAAGGCACTGAAAGTGAGTAGGGGCTATACCATACTAAGGCCTGGAAAGCAATGCAGGGTGGTATTGCTAGTGAAAGAATTTAAGCACGGAATTGCACAGATTTTGTGTTTTAGAAATAATTTTTCACTCCTAAGACAATTAGGCCCAAATATCTGAGTACATGAACACTTATCAGTTCTTTTCCTCACCTTGACCCTGCAAAGGACAATGTAAAGGAAGACAGCTTAGCTGGAAGTCAGTAGGGTGGTCAATGAAGATTTTTTTTTTCTCCTTCCCATGCCTATTTTGAGCTTTTAAGTTGCAGCCTCCTAATAGAGAACGTGGTGCTTGATGAAATCAGGCAGAATTTGTGAGGTCTCAGCCTTAGGCAGGTTCTTGCCTGGGCAGAGATGAATCCAGAGGAGTGATATTTTTGGCTAACTATAAATCTTCACCTTAAAAGAGAAAAATCATCGTAGGGGCGTGGTGCTTATATTTAGAAAACAGCAAAACTGCACTTTACCACTTTGCACCCGAATTGTGGAAGAGAAGGAAGAGATTGGGACATAATTAAGTTTTCTGTCAGTTATTCTGTCATGGGCTTTCAGATCTGTTTTCTCTTAAAATTGATGGGTGATTTTTGTTTCTTAAAGGCCCTTATTTCTTTCACAGTAATCCAACAGATCCTCATGGGTTTCCTCTGGGACATTTGTTGATTAATTGACCAACATACCTAAATTCAAAAACACCACTTGAACGGTGTGGCCTGGTACTTTGATTTCTATATGTAATATGTCATTGGAATGAGACGGCAAAGAGTGAAAATAGGTTCTCAAATAGCCACAATTCAAGGTAAGCATATACTACTAAGATTTTTTTCAAAATATCTACTTATTTTGATACATCATCAGAGGCCCATTATATGATAAGCTGAAATTATTAGTAGAATGCTGAGCTATAATAACCTTCAGTTTGTTTGTGTTAGCACCATCTATTCCTTAGGTTTGTCCCCAATGAAGTCCAATAAATAAATATATAGTATATGAGGAAAAAATATATTCAGTTAGTCAAAAATATGCCATGATAAGAACACAGTTATCTTCCCATGCTCCTCAAGTCTGTTCTCCAAAATCTGAGCTAAGGAAAAAACAGTTTCCTGTGGAGTTAAACACTTATACGTTAGCCCCGCTACAAGAGAGTGAGAAACAAGAAAGGGAATCCATTTCATGTAAGGGTGTACATTTATAAGTGATTGACGCTGTTCTGATTGCTAGATTTTTCACACCTCTTGGCAATGATATTTCTTCACACCTTTAGCAGGTGTGTCAACCTGCAGAGCTACCTTCATCATGTGACATGAGACCACTCTCTCAGGGAACTTGCTGACACAGAAGCCCTGAGAAACAACTAACATGCTGCTAAAATTACTTAGATCCCAGGCCTGCTCTTGGTGGCCTTCTCTTCCTGGTAGAGATGTTTTAAGTGCCCTGAGTTGAATTAGTGATGGGAGGTAGGGCCCTTATCCTGGAAGCTGTGGGACTCCTTAAGAGGCCTCAACTCTGCCTGAATTATCTTAATATATTTACCTGAAGCAATAAAGCATGATGTTTCTGCTCTGGTCATCATACTTGTCTTCCTATAAAACCATGGGCCTTTCTTTTAGACTAGATAAATCTCATCCCTGACATCTGGAAGTGAACCAAGGTGAGTTTGGTAAGAGAATTGAACATCCATGGAGGATGTGGCCATGACTGCTAGTTTCTGACCTACATCTCATGTTTAAAAGTCTGATGAAATTGGCAAGTCTAGGACTTAGCTTTGGCCTGAAGTGGCAACAAATTCTATTTCGCCTCCCTATGATCTACCCCGCAGGGGCTCTGGAAGGTAGAAAGGAGATTTGGACAAACCTTGGGAATAGGGTCATGATTGTAACTTTCACTTTTGTACCTGCTTGCAACCTTTTCATGGCTCGGAGAATAGTCTAGGCAAATGGGCAGTTTTGGGAAGGGCTATCACTGGAAGCAAGAGAAGAGGAGATAACTTCTTGAATCAGAACACAGGGAAGAGGGGTTAGTAAAAGGATCATTCCCATTAGGCAGTGTTCGTTCTCCATTTGGCATCCTGTGTCCTTTTTTTGTATCATCCCAGTCATGCCCAATGCAGCCAGCCCACGGGGACCCTTGATACAAGGCAGTCCTACTCAAACAGGGTTCAAAGCCCCTTCTCTAATTTCTGCTTGACTGGTTACAGTTTCATGTTCCCATTCTGTTTTTATCCTGATATCTAGTATACTAAGACACTGAAGTTGCATAACCTAATTCACACTCTGCTAATAATGTTTAAGGGTAATAGTCTATAATTAGTCTGCCCACTCTCTATTTCTTCTCAAATGCATTTAAATTCAGTCTAAAGCCAAAGTAATGGCAATCAGGTAAACTCCTCTTCCCATCATCTGTGAAGCATTTTGTCTACATCTAAAGCAAAACGTAGCACTATATCTGATATTTTCATAAGGTGATATGACCACTGGTTTGTCTGTAGAAATAATTACAAGTCATTGTGCAGTGATTTAATTATTTCATATCTTTTATTCTTGTTATCCTAATGAGATTGCCAGTTGCCTTGTTATGAAAAATGTGTTTTACTCTTCTCTGTAAGTCATACATAGGAAGAGCCCAATTCACACTCGTTGACTGATCTAGATGTCAGGGACTTGTAACACCTTTGAGAACCAATGTTTTAGTTTCTCAGGCTGCTGAAGCAAATACCATGAAATGGTTCAGCATAAACAATGGGAATTTATTCACTCACGGTTAGAGTCGAGGAAAATGTCCAAATCAAGTCACTGTCAAGGTGATGCGTTCTTCCTAAAGAGTGGCTTCTGGTAATCCTTGGCTCTGTCACATGCCAAGGCACATTGCAATGTCTGCTGGTCTCTCCCTTCTCTTCCGGGTTTCCATGATTTCAGCGTCTTGCTTCCAAAGCTTTTGTTCCTCTCTCTGTAGTCATTCCATTTATGGAGGACACCAGTAATAGGATTAAGACCCATCCTGAATGAGATGAGTCATACCTTAACTTAAGTAGACTCTTCAAGAAGTCTTACTTGCAGTGGGCTCACACACACAGGAACAGGTTAGATTTAAGAAGATGTATTTCCGGTGTATACACAGCTTCCAGCTACCACACATGTCACATGCAGAGATTCTTCATCAGATGAAACAGCTTGGTATAGTGGAAATGGCACTGACTTTGGGATAAGACATACTTGGGTTTGAATCCTGCCCCTCTAATTTATTGACAACTAAACTTCTCTTCAAAGTCTATGTTTGCTTTTTGTACAATGAACAAAACATCACTGACTTGAATGAGTGTTATAAGAGAATCCATCTACTGAGAAAATAGATAAATTACACATATAAAGACCTGGGTAAGTAACTTAATGAACATTGCCTTCTTATTATCTCCTCTCACCTCTGATTCTATGAAAAGTTATTTTACGTAAATTCTCTTCCAGAATTAATATACTTGTATATTGCTTACAAATTCCATTTAAATGTATAAATATGTTTATATATATATATATAGATATACATATATATGAAGCTAGAAGGTAAGTGGAATAGGATAATGATAAAAAGAGATCATAAAGAAAGTAAAAATTGGACAATTCAAGTTTCAGACAACGAAAAGTGTTCTTGGACACTCCCAAAGGCTGCTCTTAGGAGACATACTCACGTAGACCCCAGTAGTTTTTTACATTTCACCTTGTGAATTTGAATATTAGGTACTTGAACTTGGTATGCAAATATGTGTAAAGAGCATGCAAATATATTTCCTGTATTCATAGACAAGGGAATCTCTTCACTTTTTTTTTTTTTTTAATTTTATTTTATTTAATTTCCCCCCCTCCCCTGGTTGTCTGTTCTTGGTGTCTATTTGCTGCGTCTTGTTTCTTTGTCCGCTTCTGTTGTCGTCAGCGGCACGGGAAGTGTGGGCGGCGCCATTCCTGGGCAGGCTGCTCTTTCTTTTCACGCTGGGCGGCTTTCCTCACGGGCGCACTCCTTGCGCGTGGGGCTCTCACGCGGGGGACACCCTTGCGTGGCACGGCACTCCTTGCGCGCATCAGCACTGCGCATGGCCAGCTCCACACGGGTCAAGGAGGCCCGGGGTTTGAACCGCGGACCTCCCATGTGGTAGACGGACGCCCTAACCACTGGGCCAAAGTCCGTTTCCTGGGAATCTCTTCACTTTATCAAGAACCCTGTAATAACCCCACAGTAGTCTCAGATGTCAAAAATATGTCACTTTTCAGGCTTTCTTTTTGGTGGAAAAAGTAGGAGTTGTGAGACCTGTGGTCTCATTTTGGTTCATTGTGTAAGTTGTTATCTAATCTTGGATAAGGTACTTAGCCTTTGAAGAAACTACATCATTTAGATGCTGGTAGCCATGCTGCCTCATTCATAAAGCTGTTCCAAGAATCAAGTGTAAAGTATACACACACTCCATAAAGATTGTTATACACAGTATACCAGGAGCCGTGGGCAACTGCCCAGTTTAGGTTACTGGAATGTGCCCACTCTAAGGTGTAAAGAAGAAATAGAGAAGAAATAGAAGACAAAAGAGGGCTGAAGGGGGATCAAAGCAACACCTACTAAAATAAAAATTGCAAGAGCGATGATTTTAGAGAACACACATTGTAAACTAATTCCAATTAGATCACAGCAGCTGAGCAGCATTGTTTACACCAAAGACATATTTTACCCTGGTTTTTGATGAAAAGGGGATTGAGTAGATTCAGTGTGAAATTAGGTTTGCTTTTAAGAACAATAAATTTATGAAATAGGCTACAAACATGTCTTGGGAAGCTGCACACTGTAATGGTTGCTGATTAAATACACTCTGTGACTTACCATTTGAGACAATCTCTCTCAATAGGGAAAGGAATAATGTCACAGGAAAGACATTGAGGTAGCAGAAGGAATTGACGAGACCAGAATAATAAATGGAAAAAGAGGTTATATTACTTTTGAGAGCTAAAAAACTGAGATTACAATAGTTGACATTGAAGAGCAGAGATGTGATTGAAGTTTTTAAGATGTTAAAAAGGATAGTAAAGGTCAATATAGATAAGCTTTGTGAACGATAATAACAAACATTGAAATTTAAGAACACATTGTGAAAATAAGCCCTGGATAAAATGAGATTGCTTTTTATTGTTCAGGAAACCCACGCATATTCTGTCCAGTCCTGAATTATCTTTATTTTGTTGAGCAATCGCCACAGGAAGAGATGGAGCACAAAACATTATGCATCGTTGCAAAGAAGACAGGGATCCAAACCAGAAATAAGATGGCAATTCATAAAATGTTCCTCAGGCTGCACATTTATTTCTTCAGGGGCCAAACAATAGAGACCTGAGGAATACGTTGACATGTCGAGAATTCCCATGGATTTTGTTCCTCCAGAGAGGTTTTATGCTGAATTTTGCTGAGAATCATGAGGATATTACCGTCTCGGGTTTATTTTTATGTACATTTACAGCTTGAGGGTTTTAAAGCCACACAACTGATGGGTGAGGTATTTATGCACATGCTATGAAGGCATATTCATTGTATAAGCCTCAGAAAAATGTTTGTGTTTGTTTGCCCCCACCTCAGTCCAGGTCCAGACTGCCTCATTAGCTCCCTGAAAGTGGGTGGAGTTTTCCAACCTACCTTTTACTGAGGGTGCTGCTCTTAGGAGCCCAGACCTTATAGCAGTGACTCATTTCTAACTCCCCTTCTTTCCTTTACTCATCTAGTTTGCTGTCACTGAGTGCCTCTTTATTTTTGGTTTTTGTGGATTTCCTTTAAATTCTAGAAGTTTGGAGGTGCATTTAAAGGATGCTTTTTAGATTATATCCAGTATTTCTAGATTTTTTGAGCCACCTTCCGTATTGCTTGGAAATGCAAGTTGTTAAAGTCCTGTGACTCTTTCAGTGGATGTAATGAATAATAAAATAAAACAGGTGAAAATCCACAAATGTAATTATACCAAATATGTATCCTTAAGCCCTGAGAAAACATGCTGTTGCCCAGAAATTGGGGCATATTAAAAGTCACTGCAGGTATTTTCCTGGGAAGGAGAAGCCTCTTTCTTCTTGTCTTCAGATTCATATCTCACTATGCATTAGTTTCCCATGATTCTAATAATGAGCATTTACTCTACACCTTGACTACTCTCTTTCTTCTTGCCATGTGAACTCGGTCATACATCTCCAGACCAACTACTTAGCAACTGACTCAGAAATCCCCAGGGGTATGGCCATGAAGCATTTTCTTCCAGTGTTCCTTTCATGAGTCCATGCCAGACTTCTAGGACATAGGTGTCTTTATCTCCAGGCCACCTATTCATCAGTGCTTCTAGTAAGGAAGGTCAAATAAATCTTCACATGTGGATAAGATGTGATTATTGCTAAAACAAACCTAATTTTCTTTTTTTTTTTTTTTTGCTTCTTTCACCTCAGCTACCCATGGAAAGATCCTTGAAACTGAGACCCAACTACCTTCTACATATTCTGTCCTAGTTAAGTTACTCTAGTCAGCCTAGGAGAATCCAGGCTTATGTCTGTGGCCCTGACATAAATAATTAACTTAAAGTTTAACTGGTATAAAACATAAATAATATGGTCAGCCTAACTCTAGTCAAGCTCACCTATAAAATCTGACTGAGGAAGTCGTATAAATGTCTATTTCCTCACCACTGAGGAAAGTCAGTATTGAAGTTCAGCCATAGACACTTTAACTTAGTATGCCCAGCATTGTTTGTTGGAATTTTTAAAATTTTCTACCACTATCCAGCATTTCTTACCTGCCAGCCAGAACCTCACAATCTGTGGAACCAAAGCAGTCCCAACATTTGTAAAGTTTCTGACCCATGACTTCACATCCCCACATTCCTGTTCTGGTTCAATCCATAGGATTGGATCTCCACTTTTGATTCTCAATCCTATGGTAGATCAGTTAACTTGTCTAATGTTCCAGTTTTCCTTCAGGACTGGCAGTTGACTCTGAACCCAGCTAGTGCCTCTCTTCCAGGGAGGAGCTATAATCCATTCTCTCCTGCATATGAAAATATTACATCACCCCTTCTCCAGTTCCTGACTTCCACAGGGAAATTCCATTTGAAACCATTTTGCTAGCATTTACCTAAACCAGTTTCCTAAAGTTATTCATTGACTTATCATTCCCATGTTGTTTTTTCCAATGCATAACTGCCTCAGACCAGCTTCCTCTTTCCCTCAAGTGACCTCACTTGACTGCCTAGATTCCTTAGCCAACAGTCTTACTTGGTAGCAATTTCTTTGACAAATGATCCAACTTGCTACACATAAATTTGCCTGAGTCTCACTATTATTCAATCTGAGAATATATCCACAAGCCAGTTTAAGGGGGGAAATGAGGAATTTAATTTAGTCACGTGACAGTTTTGAAAAGATTGCTTTTCTCTTTTTTGGCATGCAACTAGCAAACAGCTATTGTTTTATGACAAACAATTGCTTAAATTAAATGTGGTTTAAAAAACATAAAATGAATTCAACAATTAGTATTGTATTTAATGTGTGCTTCTGGGTTCAGCTCAGAGGGCAATACAGGAATAAACACAGAGCTTCCAGCCCATTAGAGTTGCTCATTGGTTTAATTTTTTTTTCTTTTTTCATATAAGCATGCTCTTATATGCCCATGGACTAGATACAGATATGGATAAAGAAAGTCCATGTGCCCAGGACTTAAATAAATCACTTGTATGATTCAGGAAAAACTCCTCTAAAACCACATACTTGTCAAAGAACTTGTTTAATAGTGTGACAATAAAAATCCTCTTCCTTATGTTAATTAGTGGGTGGAAAAAAAACATAGAACATAAATAGTCTGTGTGACTGCTGCCATCCAATTCAGTTAGAAGATGAAATACAGCAGCCAACCTTTAACTAAACAGAATGAGAGCTGTTGTTGAATAAATCTGTTAAATTAAACTGAAGTCTTTGAATGTTGGGATTTTAAAGTTAAAGGAGCTTTGCTTTCCATTGTTTCTCTACTTTAAATGGATGAAAAAGGAATATGTTTTCTTAAGTTGGGGGGAGATGGTTGATTTTATTTTAAAATTTGAGCTCTATTTGGCTGGAAGCAAGAGTATAGTACAAAGATTTTATTCCTGACTCTGTGACTTAAAACTACATATCTGATCCGTGATAACTGGTCAAAGAAAATCTCTTTTTCCCAAATGCATACCTCTCCCTTGAGCAAAGGGTCTCCTAACTCTGCCTATTTTATTGATTATACTTCTCCCTCCCTTTAAACCTTTGTTCTTACTAATCTTCCATCTGGGAAAACAAAATAAAACAAAATAAAACTTCTGTCCATCTGTTCAAACTCTTACCACTCTTTTAGGGCCAGTTCATAAGATATGCCTTATGAATATTTAACAGGGAGTTCATTTAAACGGGTACTGACTTGTAAAAAAGATTTGATGTTAACAGGCTTATTTGAAGTTCCAGGGGGTTTGTTCATAGAGGGCAGAGATATTTCTCCATTCAGCTTTACATAAACTGAGGAGGACCACCTCCTTAAATGCTGTGTTGACCATCAAATTTCTCTTGCTTTTTTCATGCATAAAATTGCCAGTTGTGTATACTGAGTATGCGGTGTCACCCAATAGTTTACAAAAAAAAAAAAATAATGAAAATACCATGAGTTTTGAGTCTCCTTTGATTGATTAGAATTTTACATATTTTTTTTTCCTGAAATGTCTACTATAAACAAGGATTTTGCATCTTTAAAATCTCTCCTTTTAGGCCAGGCATTCTTAAAATGTACATTCTCTCAATCAAGATAGAAAGAGAAGAGAACAAATATGACTAGGGAGAGGAGGTTTAAATTTGGAAACACTGACATCAAAATAAAGCAGTTTTAGAGAAAAGTAACATGACAGTTGATAAGAGTCAGAATTTTCTTGAAAAACATGAAAAAATTCTTTGGTTAATTAACAAAAATCACTAAGTTGGAAGAGTTCATTTACTTTGTGGTTCTGTTTTCTCTCTGGATAGACAATAAGTATTCTTCAAATGTCCTTATTTTTCTTGTCTTAATAAATTTTGAGAAATAATAGAAATGATAGAATTTTATGTAGAGCAACTAATGGAATTAGTCTACCCTCTTATTGTATGTGTTTACCTGAATAAAGTTACTTAAATTGAAACCACCTTCTATGGGATCCGTTATAATACTTCTCTGGTCATCAATCCAGAAGCTCTCTATGATCAAAAAGAAGGTATTTTATAATAAATCCATATTTTCCACTGCATATTTTAATAGGATATATTTAATTGCCATTTATCTAGATATTCCCATTGTGATAACACAGATTATCCAAGTCTGCCATGCAGGAATTCTTAATAGATGGCAAGTCAAGACCAAATTGCAATGAAATAAAGTAATATTTATCTTCCTTAAATATGAGGATAATTTTCAATAGTATACTTGTCAAAATTTTGTTGCTAGAACATAGATAGTGTAAGAGACCTATTCTATCATAATATTCAAAATCACAAGATACATACTCTCAAATATAGCCCACATTAACAACAATGTTTTCAGAGATGTTAAAATACAAGAGTGCACCTCAATGAAGAGACATAGAAAAGGCCAAGAATGTTTGAGTTAGAAAATAGTCAACCCAATTTCAGACAGATGACTAGAATGGAGAGGACTGAAACAATCTATGCTGGCAGGTTCCAGGACCCAGAAGAAATCTGTGATGCTATGATACAAAGATGGTAGAACCACTGAAAGAGCCCCTCAGCATCTGTTGGACTAACATGGGGCCCAGTTGTAGGAGGATATTGGAAGTTGTATTTTTGGTAATTTTAAAAATCAGGATTGTCTTCAGAATCAGGAGAACTTCTCATGTTAGGGAGAGATCTTGTGGCAGAGGCTAGTATTGCTCACCCAATATTCATTTGTTCCACCAGCTTTGAGGAGGCATGTGAAGATGTTCATACCTGTAAAATGTGGTCAAAGTGGTATGGTCACTTACAGACCTGGCAAGCAAAACACTTCATGTGACCTTTTAGCTCCTTCTTCATGTGTTTGGGAACCGTAAGGCTATGTGTTTGAGTTTACAAAGTCACAGGATGGAGAATAACTACCTGGCCCATAGTGGATTTGTAGGAGTAAGAAATCCTTTAATTTGTTATGCCAGTGACGTTTGGGGATTTATTTGTCACCTCAGCACTGCTTATTGTATCTTGGCTAAAACATAAATTGATACCATTAAGTGGGGGGGGGGGCTGTTTTATCTGAAATCTGTAATAGGTGGCATCATTTTGGAAGTTGAACAGTGGGAAGTGAAACTGATTTCAGTGGCTGAAAATATAATGAATGCTTTACACAGTGGCAAAACATTGGTAAAGTTGATTTATGCAATTATTTGGGAGGCAGAGCATGTGAGAAATTATAATTAATTGCCATTGAGGTTTACGGGTTTGTTACCACAGGACAGATTAATCTAATTTAACTAATATCAACTTAGCCACTTCCCAGTCATCTCTACTTCTTTTCTTTTAAGATCTGCATAGCTTTTCACAAAAGATAGAACCTTTCGTTAGACAAATTTCATTATAGCACTTATCATTCCAGATTGAAGTACCCAAATTATTTAAATGCATTCTAGACTCGGCCAATATTTTAAAAATATGCACTATCTCCATATTCTGCTAATAGGTTTTGAGGGATAAAATAAGGTCCTTTATCTTATTATCATGATTGATAATTGAATAAATATAAAATAAGCTGTGAACTAACTATAACAAAATATATCATATGCCACAATTAGAATAGTACCCATGAAGAGCTATGGAAGGCAGAGTGAAAAGATTATTTCTAGGTGTGGATTTGGGCAATTCTATATTAAAGAAGTGCATTTTAGGAGACTTTCCACAAAATTGACATAGGGTTGGGGGAAAATTTAGAGGTGATG
This sequence comes from Dasypus novemcinctus, assembly GCF_030445035.2. Taxonomy (NCBI): domain Eukaryota; kingdom Metazoa; phylum Chordata; class Mammalia; order Cingulata; family Dasypodidae; genus Dasypus; species Dasypus novemcinctus. Next base: position 119,471,626 of record NC_080679.1, on the reverse strand, counting down.
GAAGGAAAGCATTCCAGATGAGAGCAAAGATATCACACAAAATAGAATTCAAATCCACAAGTGACATTTTAATCTTAATAATGAAAAGCTGATAAAGAACAAAAGGCTGCTAGTCACTCAATTCAAATGTTTATTTCAATTAAGTGAATTCATAATAAAAGGATTCCCAGTGATATAGCTGTATCATACAACTGAGAATTAATTATACATAGTGTCTATTTTTTTCCTAAAATGGGATTGTAAACTCTTCAATGATAAAGGTCATTTCTGTGGTTTAATAGACTCTTGGGAATGTGGCAAGTATTTGCATGTGTCTGATTGATAAGACTATTCACAAGTAGTTCTGGCCTTTACCTTTATCCCATTCTCTTAGAGACCAGGAAACAAGATTTTGACTACAACTAAGAGCATGTCTAAATCTCATCAGGCCTGATAGGATGAGACAGAGTTTTGGAGAAAATGATTGTCTGCCACATAAAAAAGTCAGAATTATTGGCAGGAACCAAACCAAATGAGCAATAAAATAAACATATGTATTTTGTCATTAATCTGAGTTGATTAAAAATAATGTGATGATCTTGCAATAATGGACAAAGGTCATTTTAAATTTTGTCAAAACCTATAAAAGTGTGCTGTGCAAAATGTAAACCAAATGTAAACCATTGACCATGGTTAGTAGCAATGCTTCAATATTTGAACATCAATTGTAACAAATGTGAAATGTTATTAATAGGGGAGATTGGGAGAGGGTGAGGGGGTTGGGAATATGGGAATCCCCTGTATTTTCTATGTGACTTTTCTGTAACTTAAAGCTTCTTTAAAGATAAAGTAAAAAAAAAAAAAAAGACATATAGAAGAAATTGTCACTGTACCTAAAAGATAACAGATTTTACAGTGATGAAAGACAGAATGAAAAGAATTTTTATTTTTTAATTTTGTCTTTTATTTGTTATGTTTTATTATTTTACTTTATTTTTATTTTTTTGTCTTTGTTTTGGGGGAGGTTTTGGATCACTGAAGGGTAACACAAGTGGCAGGGGAGGATCGCTGGTGTGGGGTGTCAGTGATGGGGGGATGTGTGGGGTGGGGTGCGCTTGGAGCATGCCTCTATAGCATATGAATATCTTTAAGTGGTCATGGGGCATTGTCTTTGTGGGTGGAGACCCACACAATAATCAAAAGAATATTGAATTCTCTTAGTGGGAAGTCATACTGCATTCTCTAATAGAGCAACAAGAATTCTGCAAGTACATGGGCAGTGCCTAACAAAGGAGGACAGACCATGCCAAAATCAACACCAGACTCTTGATATTGATGGTTGTACCTAGGAATATTGTTCTTGTGAAATTGAAACTTAGCCTAGTATTATATATTGCTCCTTGCTGCTCAAATGTGGCCTCTCTCTAAGCCAAACTTGCATATAAACTCACTATCTTTCCCCCGGCTTGGGACATGACTTTCAGGGAAGAGCCTTCCAGGCATTGAGAGATTATTACCAAGTGCCAAGTAGCAACGTATTTATAAAAAGACCTTGATCAAAAAGGGGAAATATTAAATACTAACGAGTTTTTATGGCTAAGAGGTTTCAAAGTGAGTCAGGAGGTCATTCCAGAGGTGGTGCTTATGCACATCTCAGCAGAATCTCGTTGACTGCCCCAGTAAACAGTATCTCAAATAGCATTGCTCCTGAGTGCTCTAGAGACATCTAGACATTATAGGCAGAGCAGACAAGCTCAGGAATTCAGCACCCTGTCAGTGGGCCTTATTTTGAAATATATGTTCCCCAATTTAACAGAGTTAGACTCATTTATAATTTCCCTACACATGGCTCTTCTGCCCCTTTATTTGAACCTATAATTACCACTCTTCTTGTTAAATATATGTCCCAAAGACTTAAGTCATCAGTCTATTCATGTGCCATCTGAACCCTGAATCTCAGCAGAGTTGCAACACCTACTCTCCAGTTCATTGCACTTGCCCAGGACAACTAACAAAAGGATGATGATGAAAAACAGAAAGTATCTACAGCTGCAAGCAGGACGATTCTACCATCTCCCCCACGGGATATAAGCCCTCTCTCTTGCAGAAACAGAGTGGGTATCACCATACCAAGATCCTCACAATTGGGGGATGAACAAACATAATGCGCCTAAAGTAGACTTATTATTATTCTAGTAACGGAAGACATTGTGACATTGATATTAAGGCAGGGCCACCGTAAGTTCTGAGGGGAGGGAGAGGGAAGAATAGGTGTAACATGGGCCATTTTTGGAACATTGGAATTGTCCTGCATGACATTGCAATGACAGGTACAGGTCATTATACATTTCGTCAAAACTTATAAAATTGTGCACTGAAAAGTGTAAACTATAATGTAAACTATAGATCCAAGTTAGTAGCAATGCTTCAATATGTGTTTATCATTTGTGACAAATGTACCACACTAATGAAAGATGTTATTAATGGGAGAATTGGGAAAGTGGGTGGGGGTGAGTATATGGGAATTCCCTGTATTTTGGATGTAACATTTATGTAATCTGAAGCTTCTTTAAAAATAAAAAATAAAAATAAAAATTCTCTACATTGTAAAAGAACTATGTTAAAAATCAATATACCTATATGTATATATTTCTATATATATATATGCACACCTATATATAGATATATGTATGTATGTGTGTGTGTAGATAGAAATAACTTTGCTTGGAATATATTCTTGAGTTTCTACATATCTCAGTAAACAGGGAAAAAATGATATTTTTCATCTATTTAAGTCATATGTGAATGTTCTTGCTATTTTGATGAAAGCTTTACATCAACCTAAAATGGCATTACCAAGGGTAAATTTATTATGATTGTCTACCTGAAACAATGTCACTATTAGGTAGAAACACTGACCAAAGGATATATGTAATCTATTTGTCATTTAATGAGGTTCTCATTATATCTGATTCATTTTAACAATAAGCTTTAGGTGGGAAAACCCCTTGAAGTATTTTCTCTATTTTCTAGAGACTGTGATAATGATAGGATAATGCAGAAAATTTTTATGGTTTCACTCTGAGAAAATTATACTGTTTAAGAGCATAGCTTTATGTGACTTAATTTTAATTGTGAAAGAAACAGATAAGGGATATCTATCTAAACCATTAAATCAGGAGGCATGAAAAAATAGGAACTAAATAACCAAAACCAAATTTAATCAAAAGATACCACCCATTAAATGAGTACAAATGAGGTTCTAAAATCATTAAATCTTGAAATGATAAGGATATGATAAGTATAAATATCTGTTTAGAAAAGGACAGAGGTGGGAGATTTGGACAGACAGCATCAACTAAACTGAATCAATTTTTGGCTTTAATAAGTTTTATTTTAAGGATTTTCTAAAACAGAACAACAACATGAAACCTTATCTGGCTATGTAACCAGTCCATTTGTAGTCTTCTAGCTGATAAACTATTTGAAATATAGATGCAATATTTTAGCTAAATGGTGCTTCTCTGCAACATAATTTCCAATTCCATTAAATAGAATTCTGATCTCTTTCTTTGATGAGCTGAAAGCTTTGCAAGTTATGTGCAAAAAAGCTAACTCTTGCCATCTTATGTCTTTATTTCTCATACTTTTTCTGCAAACCCAGCTTTCCCAAATGATCTTTCCTCCTGAAACACCACAGATTGATGGCCATGGCTTGGGACACTAACGCCTAAAATTAAAACTTGGAGAGAAAACTTCTCTGCCACGCAAAGTAAGCTTGGCTTCTGCAAATTGGGTTTCAATTACTTGCTTTCCAAAAGCCTATATTTCTGTGTTAGACCTAGGTTATGAAACACCCAAAGCTAATTTTCAATTTGGTGGTTCTGTTCATAAATGTGAAATACTGGACTCCTGGATATTTGACTTGTTTCTCATTCCAAAAATATAATACAAACTTTCCCTATCGTGAACATGGGATGCAAATAAAGAAGTTGTTAGAAGGAGAACTAGTTTTAATGTTATGCTCTACTGAAGAACTGTCACCATAAAAATTTCAGAAATCAAAGACAATTAAGTGCTATGATTTAATTCCTTTCATTTTTCATTTCTTTCAATTACCATATAAAATATGCCTTTATTGCCCCATCTCCTGTTTCCTAACGCAACATTTCTGATATCCTTTGAAAAATTAACAAAAATATCCTTGCAATGATGTCTAAATATTCCACTGCTGGTTGAAAAAAAAGCTTTTCATCAAAAGTCTATGCAGAATTCCAAGTGTAAACCATTGACTTGAGAAATATTTATTAATGACATTTTTTAAAATGATGATTTGACAGTTTATAAATCTTAAAATGACTAACCAATTTGACTAATGAAGCCTAAAGTATTAATAGTTAAATGAGGTGCATATCTAATTTAACACATTGTTTGAGTTACTCTGTTAATATAGTAAAAATGATTATTTATGAGGCCTAGTAAGGAAACATGCATTAACATTTATTTATATGTGGCAGAGTCATAGGGAAATATACATTGGGATGAAGAAATTACCAAAGTATAAACATGATTTTTTAAAGAGGCTGTTATATCTGCCTCTACTTTAAAATAGCCCCATTCAACACAGGGTTCCAAAGAATATACTATATGCCAGACATTATGTGTGCTGGAGTGTTTGTGTAAATAATTCAGAGTGATAAATGGTTTATAAATAAAAAAACAAATGCTAAGAGACTGCAACTTTTTACAATGAGTGAATAAAGACTTCAAATAGGACTTGATGTTTTACTTTACAGGATGAACAGGCATTTTTCAGCCAGAAAAAAAGAAAGGAGGGTATATAGCCAAAGGAAAAAAGTGTGACTAAAAAGCACAGAGATTAGAAAGCTCATGGAATATTTGGGAAATTCTAAGCAGGTTGACTAAATCCCAGAGTACATGGAATGAATGAATAGGAAACAGTTTAAGAGAGGTGAACTCTATACTTCTTAAGGTTATGTGTTGCGCCAGGGAGGTTGGCTTTATCTTCTGGACAATAAGGGGCAGCTGACTGATTATAACATGGGAGCTTATGTACTCAGATCAGTGTTTAAATAGGAATTCCAATGGGACTGTGAAAATTGTATTGGAAGGAGAGGCCTGGGACGAGGCGATTGCAGAGGAGGCATTTTCAGTAGACACCCCAGGAGAGGACAGTTGTCAAAGGCAGTGGGAGGGAAGCTGTCATGAGGGCAAGGGCAGTAGGAATAAGAAAATGGGTGTATTCAAGACAAACGGCAGTGATAACTCGAACTCAACTTGATGATTGCCAAGATGTTGGAGTGGGGAGAGGAAGAAGGGACAGTGCAAAGATGTCCGTATTAGTGATTATAGCTGCTATTTTAATAGGTCTAGGAAAACTGAGTTTGTTCTATTTTAGAGGCTTGAGGGATTATTTTAGAGAGTTTTAAATATTGGAAACTGTGAAGGAAATGACATGTATTTTCCTATTTTTTAATATTCTTATTTCTCCTACCCATGAACCCTTTATTCTTTTCAAATTTGACATTATTTTCCCTCGAACATACTATCGAATATACTCCTTCACACTATAGCAAAACATTTTCTATGCTCTGGATTTTTCATTGTCTCTTAAAAATACCTCTTTCTTCTCCCTCTTTGCTCAGCCTCTTTGCCCCACATACATGCCCATGTGCCTGGCCATTGCTCCTACCCTGCCTCTCCTTGGAGGCGTCAATGTCTAGCTTCTCTAGAAAGATGACAATAGTTCCATTGACTTCAGGCCTCTTTCCCCAGTTTTCACTTTTGAACTTGCTATTGCCTTTGCAGCTCACTGGGCAGCATGAGCTGCCTTGTATTTATGTTGTTTTATGTATTCACTGTTTCCACCTATATTTATGGAGTGCCTTGTTCATGGCATGCACTATTCTAGGAATTTCATCTGTACATTAAGTCACTTTCATCAAATCTAAATCATCTTTAAGAGGAAAACTGAATATAACTGATCCCTAAAGAGCCACTACAAAAAAGTTAATAAAATCTTATTAAATATTGAATCCATATTTGTGTACATGTATATGAAGTATGTTTATTTATATATGAGAGCATATAAGTATTTAACTTTATAAGTTTATATATATATATCAGTGCCAGAAAAGTGCTAATAAAATTAATAAATGATGATTAAGCTTATATTGATATACACAATGTTATATAAAATGTATGTCTTTCTTGTTTTTTCTGTTTGCTTTTTTAAAATGTCTTATTTTTTACAGCTATGTAGATCACAAAAAATGTTACATTAAAAAATATGAAGTTCCCATATACCCCACTCCTCAATCCCCCACACACTCCTCCCACATCAACAACCTCTTTCATCAGTGTGGCACCTTCCTTGCATTTGATGAATACATTTTGGAGCACTGCTACACTGCATGGATTATAGTTTACATTGTAGTTTACACTCCATAACAGATAGAGTATTATGGCAGGATATATAATGTCCTGCATCTGTGCCTGCATTATCATACAGGACAACTCCCAAGTCTTGAAAATGCTCCCATATCACACCTCTTCTGCGCCCTCCCTGCCCTCAGTAACTTTCTTCCATTGCTAGAGTCACAGTAATTCTATAGTCAAACTTTTGATACAATTCACCATTCTGAGAATATTTTACCATTGTTAGAGAAAAAAAAAACCTGCAACATAATCCATGTTTTCTTTCCTTTGACTCTGAAAGGATTGTCCATAGAATTATGTCAATTTTGCTCAGAAATAGCACTTAGGCATTGAAATGTCAAAGTAAGTGGAGAAAGAAAATTTTATTTGGACTGTAACAATGAAAAAGAAAAGCCATGAATAAATAAATGCAGCTTTTTCTACAAAGTGGGAAAAACAAAGCAACTGAACTATACTGTGAGTAAAAATCTGCCTGTTATTATTGTGAAAAAAGAAAGCGGTGAAACTCAAGGTGAAATATTTTCTTCCTATCTGAAAGCACAATTGCCAGAGGGGGGAAGTGATGTGAGTATGTTAGCTTCCGAAAGGCACAAAGGCTCATGGGGAAACAATGAAAATGTTGAGGGCCTTGGAGTCCTCATAAAATTTTCAGTTGTGCTTGTTCTGTCTCTTCCCCTTCCTGATGACTAAATAGGTCTATATCTTTTTACAAAAAGAAACACTTGATATGTTAAAGGTCTTGATGGAGTAAACATTGGCAAACATTCAAAAAATACAACTTCAGCTAAACAGAGAAAAAAAGGTAGTTTAAATAGAAAACTAGTAGGCTAGGTGAGTCAACAAATCTACCATATATACACAATTATTTATCAGCGATAACCTTTAGACATCACTGACTTAGGACAAGAATTGCAACTTGTCCTGAATAGCCACAAACAATAAGTTAGTGTCCTGATTCTTCAATACATCCATAGAAAACCAGTATTTACACTTATTTTTCTCGAGTTTCATAATTGAAACATTCTTGAATTATTTCCCATAAAACATCCTTTATCACCTGAATGTCAGTGATTATGCTTAGAATTATGCCTTATAATTACTTATAATTACTACACACTTCTCCAGGTTACCACTTCTTGGTCACCTTCCATTTGAGAACTATTTCTTTGTAATCAGAGCAGAAACAATACTTAGAAATTCACATAAAAGAACGTAATCCCCTGTGTTCTTATGCATTCTTGCCACAGTCCCAATTTTGTTGACTAAACCCTCATTTTTACTTATTTTATAATCTTTTGTTTAAATCAAATCCACAAAGATCAGTTTTCTGCTCTTTGGGACTTCCGTTCAATTCAACTTGCTCATATGTGAATTAAATATGCTAAGATAAATTTCTGAAAGGGGTGATATTTATCTAGCCTGTCCCATCAGGTTACCTGTTAGAATTTACTTGAGTTAGATTTCAACCTATGAAAACATTTTCCAAAATATGTATGCATAAGCAGATATCCCTTGAGGATTTGAGGAAAAATACTTTCTGTTCTATTATGTATGGGTATTCCTACATATTTATCTCTATTTTAACATCTCACTTGCATACAAAATGTTCTGAATCTTCCTGTATTTCAGAAACCTGTTAATATAATGTTTTCCAAGCTATTCAACCATAGTACCTGCAACAGTTTGATACTGTTTATGAATTCCAAAAATAGATATTGGATTGTGTTTGTAAACCGGTCTGTTCCTCTGAGTATATTAGATTCAGAAGTTTCACTTTTACTTTATTAAATCAAGATTAGGATATTTATGTGGCCACATCATTGGTTTGAGTACCCCCCACCCCCCCGCCCCAAATGTTGCTCAATCAAAGACAGGGAAGAAAATACATGGAGAGGGAGAACACAGCAGAATAGCAGTGTCTCCACAGATAAGGCAGAGGCCCTGAAGAGAGATGAGCCTTATAGTCTACAGCTGACCTTGTGAAGAGACCAGTGCAGCTAAGCCCAGAAAGAAATGAGCCCCAGGGAGATAGACAAGCTGAGAACAGAAGAAGATGGAACCATGGAGCCCTAAGAGGAAGGTAGAGTGCTGAACCCTCACAGACATCGCCCGCCATCTTGCATCAGCATGTGGCAACAGACTTTGGGTAAGAAAGCACATCTTATGGTACCTTGAGTTAGACTCTTTAGGGCCTGGTAACTGCAAACTTCTGCCCCAAATAAATACCCTTTATAAAATCTAACAGAGTTCTGGTACTTTGCATCAGCACCTCTTTGACTGATTAATACAGTACCTTTACTTCATTTATGGTTGTTAAATCCCAACCCCTAACAATTCCTTAAAGGAGTCCTTATATTTTATTTACTTAAAAAAATAAGAGTTTTTGGTGATTCCCAGATCAAAACTATGAAAAAAATAATGTCTGTTTCATAACGTATTTATGAAAATTGTCATTCTGCTTGCCCTATATTTCTACTTTCCGTTCCTTTGCCTACAGGAGTTGTGTTTTTGCAGAACTTTTGGGGGATATTGACTTACAATAGGGTTACATTTGAGGTAGGGGAATGATGAAGCAAGGAGAAAAACACACACTATTTTGCCTCATCTCATAGACAGCTATACAAAGTATATAGTGTGGTATGGGTTTCTGATGTTAGCTTCAAATTCTTCCACTTAAGGAAATGGTAAAACACTTATTAACACTATAACCAGGTAAATTGCTTATATTATATATTAACCAAGACTGATTTACTTATCTTATCATTTGGCTTTGCTTGTTTTTTTTCCCCTTGGGTTGCATGTATTCTTATTTGATCATATGTGCAGGCTTCTCATTCTACTGCCTGCCAAGTTCACAAGGTTCAGATGTTAAACACTGTTTCAGTAACAATTTCTCTGCAACCTCTCTTCTTAATTATACAGGGAATAAATTTCCCTCTACACCTTAAGTTATGAAATGTTATGCAGAAGGTATTTATTAATTAGGAATGTTGTTTTCTATTTTTCAAGATAGAATTTTGATATGTTCATTTCCAGATTCTCTGTTATCTGTTTTTTAGTTTTTCTAAGTTACTGCAGCAATTGGAAGGTGTTTTATACCCCATTCTTTTTGGCAGAAAGAGAAACTTCTCATTTGAAGCGGAAAACAGCTTTTTAGAAAACTGAAGCATCATGATCATTTTTGCCACACCATTAATTTCCCCCTTCCTCTTAAATAGAAACTGATAACAATTTTACTGATTTTACCCTCAGCTAACGGGAGGCACTGTCAAAAGAAGAGAGGACAAAACCTTGCAGATCCCCTTAACTCTGAGTTGATACCGTTTCCAAGTGTAATCTTGAAACTGGGGTTCCAATTTTGTCCATCTCTCTAATTCCACCAGCCATAGATGGGCACCTGGCACTTATTAGGTGCTCAAGAGATATCAATGCATAAAGTTCAGTCTGGAGGAGTATTTCCAGATGTCTACTTGTCCTTACCACATCCGAGATTTTCTTCAAACATTCAAAACTTGAAGACCATGTGATATAGTGGATATCACACCTTCCCCTCTTCCCTTTGAGGCCTTGTGGCCAATTCTCTGGGCTTCAGTTTCTCCTTCCATTAAATGGTGCTAATAATAATACCTCATAGTGATTCTGTGGGGATTACATGAGAAAAATGACATAAAATGCCCATCATTGTCGCTGGCATTGTAACTAACTGCTATTACTCTTGCTTAAGGAGGAATGTGTTTTCAAAATCTGGCTACCCTTTCTATTCCCACAGGGTAATAGAGCTGTTACAGAGAACAGGCTCAGAATGGCCATTCAATCAAATTACAAAATGTTGAAAAGGTCAAAGTAGTAGAGCATACCTTTAAAATTCATAGATTATTGAATGCATTAACATTCCAATCCTTCATTCTTAAAGAAAAGATTATAAGAAGAACCCCAAATAGTTTTCATTAATCCTCTCCTATGTCAGTAGTTGTTCCTTTTCTGGAAATGTACAAAAGTAACCTCTGCTGACACTGAACTTCAATTTGGATGCCACACTGTGCTTCTCAGTTTTGATAACAAATGGATACCTGATATGTTAGATACTTGCAAAAGAAAAAGACTATCAAATATGCTGTGGGTTAATTTTGACAAAACTGCCAGGTTTAGCAAGTTATATAATCAACTTTACCTGCCTAAGAATAGTTGAGCCTGCTCAAGACTGGCTGGGCTTTTCACACAGGCTTTGAACAAGCAATCGAGCACCTGCTTCCAAAATTAAAAAGCCAAAAAACTAACTGATGGGAGTTCATAATTACAACGTTAAATATTTCTTTGTAACTGCTGGACCATTTTCAACACGATCAATTTTATTTTTATTATTCATGATATTTCCAGTGATAGCATAAACTCATAATCACCATCTGATAGGATTGTAAAGGGCATTTGAGTCTACTTTGTCCATCCCTCTCATTTTACAGGTGAGAAAACTGAGGCCCACAGTGGCTAAATGTCTTGTCTATGGTCACAAATTTAATTAGTGCCTAAGCCAGAATAATACTGAAATCAACCTGAATTTCACTTGGAGAGCTATTGATATCATTTCATACTACAGGTCCTCTTTCATCTAACCTTCTCTTTAAGAAAAAACTTAATACGTTCTATGACTGAATTGCAAAATAACTTGCTTGTATCACTTGAAGAAAACTTGAAAATCACTAGGGGTAAACACTGTGGTGTTAAAAAGTTATGTTCCTGAAATCTCCTAAAAAAATGTCCAGCACTTCCTTCCATCCAGCAGCTACTTGCATCAAAATTTTCCAACAAGTTTAAGCAACAGGTCACTTGAGTTGAATTCATAACAGCAACTAGTTATTTGGCAATATCAAACTCATTATTTGGTAATAAGACTGTAAAATATAGTTGCTTGAAGAAGTTTTATGCCACCTACACAAATTTTACATTTTTAGTTATTAGGGAATGACATTGTCATAATGATGCAGAGGTGTGAAAATTGGGTGCATATGGTAGAAAAGGCCTGTAGAAATAATATGGCATTTATCATCTAGGTAAATGAATAATCTGTATTCATTCTAGTAGATGTCAAAGCAAATAACCTTCTGTTACAGAGCACAGTCCTAAAATTCTGCTTTTTGAAAAATCTTAATTCAGGAATATGACCTAGTTTTATCATTTTTATTTTGGCAGGCAAAAGAGAGATTTCATTTTGATTGATAATAGTCAAAAAAAGGAAATATTTCTTATAAGTGATTAGCCTTCATTACCAGAAATATGTCATATCTGTTTACTGCAATAATGAGGATTCAGTGCAGTCCTGGTGATGGAGAATTTTACTGTGTGGCTTCCTTTCCCCATAAAAAGATTATCCTTAGTTCTGGATGCTTCTTCAAGGTGCAAAGATGTTTCCTAACCCCTCCAGACTCTGATTGCCTTCCATGATTGGCTTGAATTTGATGAATTCTGCCAGTGAGCCCAGAACTGGTCTATCTTTTTAAGTACTAAAAGTACACACCTCTAAAATCTTCTTTAATCCCTTATTTTCTGTTGCATTGATATATTGAAGAGTTGATAATATCAACAGAACAAATGTCAGTTTCCAAGATACAATCTCTCTGGCTACTTGGCTTACCTAATTTTACCTATGATGCTAATTATTTTTCCTTTGCTCTGCCTAGTTCCCAAGATCACTATCTGCTCTACTCGGTCTCCTGGAGCCTGATTTGATCGACAGCCTACTCCAGTTTTCCTACCTTGTGACTTCCTGTTGGGTTTGGCAGATAGAAGGATAGAAAGGTTGCCTTGTTGAGATTCTAGAAAGAGCCAAATTCCTCTATATCCAGAGTGCTTTTGGCTGCCCTCCCCTCAGGTCCCAGCTCTCTCTGAACTCTAATACCATCATTTCCTTCCCTGATTCCTTTTCTGCCCCAAGACTTGGAATAACTTCCAACTGTCACTGGTTCCAGAGGGTCTCATATTTCCCAGACGGTTTATTAGCCATGCCCTCACTCTGTACCTAGTGCCATCCTAGCTTCATTAATTTCTCCTTAGTTAGATCCTTTTGAGGGAACCATTTGTATCTTGCCAGGACACTGACTGATAAACCATTATCATGATGTCTGTTATCCACTGCATAAGTCTGCACTGAGGGAAGTTTGCCTCATTTTGCTAGATGTACTTAGTATGTACTGCAAAGCCATGAAATTGGCATTTAATAGAGGATGTTGATTGATTGTGTAAGAAATGACTGTCTGGTCTTATTAAAAGCCTCCTTTGAAAGCCTTTATCAGAACCAATTCAGAGCACACTGGCTGCTGATGAGCTAGAATTATTTATGTTTTTTTGACTTGGACTGTGATGACCAGTGCATGTGCTTCATAGCCAATCAAAAAAAAAAATTTGCTGTTCACAGTTTACGTTGTGTCTAGATACCAAAAATAAAAATTCACTTTGTTTCACATAAATCTGGCTGTTTAGAAATGTCCTTCCAGACTATGTTAAGAGATTCAAAATAGGCAGAAGTTCCTGATCTTCATCTACTTCTGACTACCCCTGAAGGAGCCTGACTTGATGCCACTAAAATGTGGAATTGTCCACCTGTAATTTCATTCCTTTAACTCAATTTATTCACATGTGTAATAAAATATTTATTGAACACTTCCTGCCTCCCATATTTGTAGTGGTTTGAAGCTGTATATAACCCCAAAAACATGTTCTTAAATCTAATCTGTTCCTGTGGCTGTGAACCCACTGTAAGTAAGATGTTTTAATGAGGTTATGTTACCTAAGGAGTGGCCCATAATGGGTTTTAATTCTGTCACTTTTCATTATTCTAGCAATGGAAGAACTTTTAGCATTGATATAAAGGCAATGGCCACCAGAGGTTCTGAGGGATGGGAGAAGGAAGAAGAGGTGTAATATGGGGGTATTTTCAGGACATTGGAATTGTCCTGCATGACATTGCCATGATGGATAAAGGCCATTGTACATTTTTTCAAACCCTATAAAATTATGTGGGACAGAATGTAACTATAATATAAACTGTAGTCCATGATTACTGGCAATGCTTCCATATGTGCTCATCAATTGTAACAAAGGTACCACACTAATGAAGGATGTTGTTAATGTGGGAAGGGGAGGAAGTGGAGCATATGGGAGTCCCCTATATTTTTCATGTAATCTAAAGCTTCTTTAAAAAAAAAAAAAAGGCAATGTAATTCTGACACAGAGAAAGAAATCCAGGGAAGCAAGAAGCTGAAATCAATGAAACCCAGAAGAGAACGGCGAGTCCAGCATGTGCCACTGAGTGCCTTATCATGTGGCAGAGAAGCCAAGGATTGCTGTCATCAGACTTTAGGAAGAAAGCATTGCCTTGATGCCTTGACTTGGACAGTCTCCCAGCCTCAAAATTGTAAGCTCATGAATTCCCATTGTTTAAGCTGAACTACTTCCTTGTATTTTCTGGAGCAGTCTAGGAAACTAAAACAATATTCTATACCTTGCTCTAGGAAGTGAGAGTATGATAGTTTAGAAAGTGGACATGCATGATAAAACCATCAACAAATGAATAATTGAAATAGTTTCAAATAGAAAGAGGTATTAGGAAGACAATAAAATGGCAATACAATCCTGAGATGGGTCAGGGAGACTTTCAGACCAAAATGACTGTTAAAAGCTAGACATGGAAACATCTAGAGCAGGGCTTAGCAAACCATGGTGACCCATGGTCCAAATCCAGTCCACTATGTAAAGTATTCTCGAACATAGCCATGGTTCTCCATCTCTGTATTGTCTCCGACTGTTTTCATGTTGCATTAGCAGAGTTGAGTAGTTGCAACAGAGACAATATGGCTTTCAAAGTTAAAAATATTTGCTATCTGGCTTTTTCCAGTAAAAGTTTGCTGACACCTAGGATAGGGGAAGAACACTCCGAGATGAGGAGGCGCTAGTGCAAGGGCTCTAAGAAGGGGACAAAGGTGGAGGCCACGCTGGCAGAGCACAGCGTGGAAGTTGGACAGTGGTGAGAGGTGAGGTCTGGGGCGTGCAGGGTCAGGACTGTGATTAGCAGACTGGATTTTATTCTACCAGGGAAGGACAGATATTTTCAGCTCTTATTCCAGGAGTGAAATGATCTATGTTTACTTTTGAAATGCCACACACATTCCAGGGGATATTGTGTCATAGATAGCTTTTTAAAATCTCATTTCTTCAAAATAAATAGTGCGCTATGTAAAATTATTGGTCCAACTTAAGATAATGAGGAAAAAATCACAACTAGGAGAATTTAAGTGACTGGCCAGAGATCAAAAGACAAATTGCTGAGCAGGGACCTGCCCAAATCCAAGATGCTGAGCCCTGCATGAGTAAAGAGAGACATTTTTCTCCCATTGCCTGTGGTCGGCACCCCAGCCTGTATACCGTGATCACTCCTATATATAGTAAGGATGTCATTTGGGAAGTAGAAAGACTTTCTATCCACCTGAATGCATCTTCTGCGTGTTTAGTGATGCCTGAAATTCCACTATTAGAAGGTCAACCATTAGGCAGCTCTACCAAGTTTACAGAATAATTGTTCCTATTCACTTTGTTCATTTAGGTATTAACTTTTCTGAAGTGCAATTAAAACAGCACACTGCATTCAAAGAAAAATAAAGCAGGAATAACAGTTGCCCTTCTGCCCGGCACACACTATCCATGCAGGAAGAGAGGCTTTTTGGAAAGTTTCCCTTTGATGACTCCCCTAATTCGCTGACCAGTGTATGGAACAACAACAACAACAACAACACAAAAAAACCCTAAAGAACAGAAACCAGCTCCTGCCTGTCCTTGTATCCCCAGTCCTAGCTCAGATCTTGGTGTGCTTTAGGTGCTGCAGGGATGCTTACCGAGTAAATGAATGTCTTAAGTGTGAGTAATTCCAAGTTAATCACCAACCTGTTATTTTCCTCGAATCTGAACTTATATGCAAACTGCAAGTAAAATTGCGTGGTGGAACTGAAAATGCCCAAATAAGGCGCCTTTTCTTCTCTTGCCTCTGACCACACCAGCCGGCGCCACAGCCGCACAGGGAGGTGGGATTTAGTACATCAGATTAACTGAGCCCTGGGTGAGAGGGAACACAAGCGAGGGATCGTTCTGTTCTGGTTTGCCACACTTCCCCCTGCCACTGCTTTCCTAGCGCTCCCTCGTCTGTGACCCAGATCCCACACCCACCCAGGCCCTCGGGATGGTTCCTGCGCAAAGCCCTGCCCTGCAAAGCCGGGGCTCGCTCTGCGAAGGCATGGCTCTGCCCTTATCCTCCGCTGACCGCAGCAGCAGCAGCAACCGAGGGAAAGAAGGAAAGCCTGAGAACTAAGGCAGAATCCCAGCCTGTGTCGCTGTGGACACACTGAAGGACAAACAGAGAAGGCCCCTAACAGAACATCCCTCTTGCTACCACAAAGCCAGCCCTTGATGGAGGGAGTCAGAAATCTTCTGAATCGGCCATGTGGTGCTGCTCAGGGGTCCTGCGGCAGTCGGGCAATGAGCATCGCAAGCCGCTGTCCAATGGGTCGCCACTAGTCATGGGTGGCCACTGAGCACTTAAGATGTGGTGGGTGCCACATAGCTGAAACGACAATATTTTAGATACATTGGCCTAAGTAAAACAGACTATTAAACTTACTATCACCTGTTTATTTTTACTTTGTAAACATGTGGCTCAGAAAAATTTAAATGCCATATTGCATAGGTGGCATTGTACGTGCTGCTCTAGAGAAAAACATACAAAAGACAGAGGCCAAGCCTTATTATTTTCTTTGGACATCATAGTATCTGCCCAAATGCTGAGCATAAGCCCTCAATAAATTCTGATCTTCTTAAGCAAAATAAGATAAGAAGTAGATTTTTATAATAGTTATCATTGACCAGCTCAGTGTATGTGTGTTTAAACATAAATGCACGCACACTAGTGCAAGCTTCATTATATTTGGAATGAAGTTATTAAACAGGCCCTCTTCCTGCAGTTAGTATTGCTAGGGTGATACTTAATAGTAATCCACAGGCCCTGTTGACACAACCATATTCCTGAAGGAAAAATTCAATTTCACATTCTGCTCCAAATCAAGAAAGCCTCTTCATACTGATAGTGGTTTCTTTTGCTTTCCCACCTCACAACTTTATAGTTAAGAATAAGATTAACCCCACAGACTTAATGTTTCTTCCAGAGACACCGCAAACAACAAATGCTTGGATGAGAGGTTCAGAGTGTTACAGCACCATGTAGCCACGCCTGTCTCAAAGACCCAAAACTGTCATAAAACACAAGGGCTTTGAAGCAGGGCATGAATATTTAGTGTAAACCATACCTTGCAGCAGATACTGGCCATCAGTACAAATCCCTTGAAGGATTGTTGTGAGAAGTATCCAGATTATTTGAATCATAATTATGACATGTGTATTAGGAGAACCTCAGATAAGCAACTTTCTATACAGAGTTCCATTTTCACAAAGCTAATTTAATATGGGTAACACACTGTATGACATGGGCTGCATGTACATAACTGATGCTCAAGAGAATCACAGTACCTTAAAGAAACCAAAACAGCACAAATGATGTTCTACTCTGGGGCATTAGCAAAGAATGTATGTCTTTGCCTGGAAACTGAAGACTGCTGGCCTATTTAATCCTCAAACTATATATCTGTGAAATCTGAGCTGTAAACTTTTTTAATCCATTTTTTTGTGTGTGTGAGAGCCAGTTTTTCATCTTGGAATGTTTAAAATGTAAAAATAAATAAATTCCTAAAGTCTGTACTGGTAAGAGTGGAAGTGGGAGGAGGTAGTAGGGGTGGAAAATGTACAATGAAGAGAATGCAGACATTAAGCCGGCCTGCTTTTTTGTTTGAGATACTATTCTTGAGAAAACGGTAAATTACAGTCATTTTAAGAAAAGCTGTACCCTTTAAAATAAAGCAAACCAAGGTACTGAGGCTTGTCTATTTTAAATTTCCCTCTGTGTTGAACAGTTTCCTACAATTAAGAAGTCTGCAGAGTATGTAGGATATATGTTTTTCTCTCATCATTTTAAAATTGAAAGTAGGTGCTACCCCCAGGCACCAGAAGCCTCCCCTGGTATTGCTCCTCTGCAGAGGCTCTGATTTCATTTTAAACATGTCAGTCTGGAAACCTGCAGAAAGGGATCGCCAACCCAAGGCAAAGCTGAGGAGTGCCCTGGGCATTTAGCGTAAGGTTTGGAAATGCACAGCAGGAGGTATTGGTCTGTGGAAGTCCTCTTCAGTTGAGAGTTTTTGTTCTTGAAAGTCTAGCCAAAGGAAAATGGGGATTCTGAAGAACTCATATGACTCCAGAAGAAGAAGAAAAAAATAATCTCTTATACCTTGTTGCCTATCACTTATACTATAGTGTTAATGAGATCCCTTCTTTAGATGAAAGAAGGAGAATTGAGTAGAAGGTAACTTCAAAGTTTGGGGTGGTGGATTAGTGACAGTGGTAGCAGTAATGGTGGTGGTGGTGTCAGTGATGATGGTAGCGGTGGTGGTGATGGTGATGGAGGTGATGATGGTGGTGATGGAGGTAATGGTGGTGGTGGTGACAGAAGAGGAGAAGGTAGGGATGGTGCTGGGATGGTGTTGTTGTGTTGGTAATAGTGGTGGTGGTTAAGGTGGTGTTAGTAGTAGTACTGGTGATAAAGAAAGGGTATGGAGCAAGAAAAGACGTGTGCAGAGATGGGACACAGAGGATGCAAAAAAAGAGAAATAAAACACCTAGACTCTGCATTAATCATTCATTCCGTAACATATTTCCTCAAACGCCATGTTAAAGCTTTTTTAGGTGTTACACTTTACAGACTACATTGCATCACTTGCAGAATTTCACCCCCCTTATTGTGGTAGTTTGAGGCTGTATGTGTTCCGTGTGAAACAGAAAAACATGTTCTTAAATCTAATCCATTCTTTTGGGTGTGTCCCCATAGTAAGTAGGACTATTAATAAGGTGTGACCCACCTCAATCTGAATGGGTCTTAATCCTTTTACCAGAGTCCTTTATAATACAATGAAATTCAGACAAAGAAAGAGAAAGCCATGAAAGCTTTCTTGAATCTAGAATCAACAAAACCATGTGCCTTGCCATGTGACAAAGGAGACCAACAGCACCAGGAGCCAGTTTTCAGGAAGAAAGCATTGCTTTGATGATGCCTTGATTTAGACATTGCCTTCACCTCAAATTGTAAGCTAATAAATCCTCATTGTTTAAATCAACATATTTTATGGTATCTGCTTTCAGCAGCCTAGGAAACTAAAGGATTTAGTCCATTGAAATCTGAATAGGAGATACTATTTTGTTTGATGTTGATGTTTTTGTTCTTGTGCAAGGGAGATAGAGAATCCCCCGCCTAGCCTCTTCTTTATCATGCCTATTCCATGAAACTTTACTAGTCCACAGATTATTGGCTTGTTTTCCTACCCATTGGTTTTGTTTTAGAAGATATCTGTGAGATAAATGCATTTATATAGGATAAACTCAGAGATGAATACAGATGTGAAAGTGGTGACAATCATTTTGCCTGGAAAATATTACTTATTCTATTTAGAACATGGTGCCTTCTCTGTTGTTCCTTTGTGCTATCAGGAAAGTCTTCCAGAGAAACCTCAGGGCCAACTGACAAATTAAGATAAGGTCAATTATTCAACTAAATTGCTCTAGCATACTTGTAGAAAGCTAGAAAAGGCTCAGAGGACCCCTCTCTGTATCCTATCATTATCTATACTTTTTCTCACAGAGTCCCAAAGTGGGTATCAATGGGTGTGACAGTTTGAATTTTATGAATTCCAGAAAGGATAGTTCTTGGACTAATCCATTCTTGGGGGTATGGGGCTCTTTGATTACATTAAATTCATTCAAGAGACCTTTGATTAGATCACTTAATTAGATTGATTTAGGGGTTTTGATAGGACTAAGTCATTGAGGCATGACCCGGGTTAAGTCTCCATCCTCTTGCTGGGTCTTATGTAAAATGAGAAAACACAGAGAAAGAAGAGGCATAGAGAAAGGGAGCTCTGCCATTTTGATGCTGCCATGTGAGAGAGAGGACTCCAGTTTTGCCTATGATGCAGAAAGACAGGGAAGTCCCACGATGCTCAAGAAGATGAGGCCCAGGGAGAGATGCCTGATTGCCCATTGCTGAGCTCAAGAAGAAAGTAGAAAGATAGAAGATTCGCCATGTTGCCTCACCATGTGGCAGGACTTCAGAATCTGCTACAGCCAACCTTTCATGAGACAGCATCTCTGATGATGCCCTGATTTGGATATTTTTGCAGCCTAGGAACTGTAAGCTTTTATCCCAAATAAATTTCCTTTAAAAAAGTCAACCCATTAACAGTATTTTCGCATTGGCACCCTTGGACAAACTAAAAGATCAGGCAATAAATGAAATTTCACCAATATAACAACATAAAGCTGACATCTTTATACACACACCAAGGGAATGTTGGATAAAGAAGAGTAAGAAGAATAGCTATTGCTGGAAAATGTGACTTTTGATTTAGTCTTTAAAGGATAAAAAAGGCTTGGATTACTCAAAACCTGAGAAAGTGTCACTAAAATATTTTATACCATCATTAATATCTGTGACTTGCAAATATTGACCCGAAGCCTACTTATTAAAAGTACTAATTCTTTTTTTTTTTTTAAAGATTTTATTTATTTATTTAATATCCCCCCCTCCTCTGGTTGTCTGTTCTTGGTGTCTATTTGCTGCGTCTTGTTTCTTTGTCCGCTTCTGTTGTCATCAGCGGCACGGGAAGTGTGGGTGGCGCCATTCCTGGGCAGGCTGCTCTTTCTTTTCACGCTGGGCGGCTTTCCTCACGGGCGCACTCCTTGCGCGTGGGGCTCCCCCACGCGGGGGACACCCTTGCGTGGCACGGCACTCCTTGCGCGCATCAGCGCTGCGCATGGGCCAGCTCCACACGGGCCAAGGAGGCCTGGGGTTTGAACCTCGGACCTCCCATATGGTAGACGGATGCCCTAACCACTGGGCCAAAGTCCGTTTCCCAAAAAGTACTAATTCTTGGCCACTGTCCTCACAATTTCAAATTCAAAATTGAACTTGAAAATATTTTGTTTGCTTTTGAACTTCTCCTGTTCATATCTGGCCAACTTACACCTATCAGTGTACCAGAATTTGGATAGCTGATGTAGGTGTTTTTGTCCAAATTTATAAATTTATTTGTCAGCAACAATTACTTTAGCTAGAAATCACTCTTGGTTTTTATGATAATCAAGGAAACCTAAATTACAGATCTGTAGGAAGTAAAACAGGTGGAAAAACATTTAAATTTGGATATGTGAGGGGAAAAAGGCACATTTTCCAAAATATGGAAAGAAAATACCTGGATTTTAGGGAGTTCCTAAGAGCACTGTATCTGAACTGTCAAAAGTTCATCAACAGCCCTGGGGGCTGAAGGTGATGGAATATTTGTATATACACATTTTGAATCTCAGGGGCATAAGAATTCTGAGAAAAAGAACAAATTCTCTTAAATCAGTGATTCTCTAAGTGTGGCATCTAGACCTACAGCACCTGCATCACCTGGGCACTTGTTAGCAAGGCAGATTATCAGTCCCCCAGACCTACTGAATAAACTCTGGGAGCAGGGGCCCAGCAACCTGTGTTTTAATTAGCCTGATGCTGCTAAGGTTTGGGAATCTGCACTGAAGGAGACACTTGACTGGTAGATGACTGCCTCCAGCAAAGACTATTTATCTCTTTCTCTAGAGCAACTCAGTTTCTTCACATGCACCAATCACCTTCTATTCAGAAGTTTTTCATTCACGTAATTAACTGACCCATTCACCTGGTTTGCACCCAGAAAGGGGCAATTTGCACCCAAATCTTTTAAGTCTCCACTTACTGTAAAGTGAAGAGCTGCTTCTAGTGTTGAAAATGCAACTTTTCTAGTGTCTGCTACTTTTATCACAGTTTCAAAAATATTGGAGATAAATTTCATCATCTTACTAGCCTGCAGAAGAGGGCTGAGAAATAGCCATCAAAGGAGCAATGAGACAGTAGAAAGAAACCAAAGAAATTAAAAGGAGAAAATTAGTCATGATGGCAGTTGGATAGGCTAGACCCGTTAAGCTGCCTTTTTATACTCAGGAACAGTCTTAATTCTTACTGATCCCTCAGATCCCCAGTTGCCCAACTAAACTGGAAACAGAGAGTAAACCTAGCCCATGAGATTTCATTCAATTTTATTTTAGCCAAAATACTCAAATGAACTAATATTACTGAACATCTACTTGTCCAAAGCACTGTGCTAGGCATAAAGAAATATGTAAGAATATAAACCATAGCTCCTACTATCTGACATCTAGGTGGATTTGATTGATTATTCAATTAATTATAAAAACTAATGCATTGATTTTAAAAAGCCTGTTACACATTTTAAGTCAGTGTGGATTCTAGTGGTAAGAGATACAATGTAAATAAATGAACACATGAAAATAATTTTATCTGGTATATGTGGTTTTATTAAAATAGTAAAGCAAGAAGGAGAGGACCTAGTGGTATGGAGTGGAATACAATTTAGATAGGTGGTCAGTTAAGTCCCCTCCGAGGAATAGATATTTGAACTGGGGAATACAATCAATCCAAGGCAGAGGAAACATCAGGTGCAGTGGCCCCAGGTAGGGAATGAGCATGGTTTGTTACAGGAATAGAAGGAAGGCCATAGGGCCAAAGCTGTAAGGAAAGGTGATGCGATAGGATATAAGGCCATGGAGATGTGCTGAGAGGAAATCAGGTAGGCTCTTGCAGGCCATGGTATAGCATTTAATTTTTATGTTACGTGCTGAAGGAATCCCTATAAGGCACTAAGCAAAAATGTGTTACCTTTTAAAGAGATCACCCTGTGTCAGCAAGAATGAAGAATAACAGGGACCCACTTTTATTCTTGGGCAGTGTAAATTGGTACAATCACTCTTTTTTTTAAATGTATTTTTTATTTATTTTTAAAAGATACAAAGATCACATAAAATGTTACATTAAAAAATATAGGAGGTTCCCATAGGCCCCACTCCCCACACCCCCCACTTCTCCCACATCAACAACAACTTTCATTAATGTGGTAGATTCATTGAAATTGCAGAATACATTTTGGAGCACTGCTACACAGCATGGATTATAGTTTACATTGTAGTTTACACTCTCCCCCAGTCCATTCAGTGGGCTGTGGCAGGATATATAATATCCAGCATCTGTCCCTGCAATATCATTCAGGACAACTCCAAGTCTCCGAAATGCCCCCATAGTACACCTCCATTTCCCTCTCCCTGCCTTCAGCAGCTCCCATGGCCACTGTCTCCACATCAATGATATAATTCTCCTATTGTTAGAGTCACAAGACTTCTATAGTAGAACACCAGTAAGTGCACTCTTATAAACACATTGGCAGTACCTAGTAAAATTAATAATTGCATTTCTACTCCTATGTAGATGTCTTCCAGAAATGCATACTGATGTGAATCAGGATATACAAATATGAACGTTTATAGCAGCATTGTTCATAGCAGCCCCAACTGGAGACAGCCTAAGTATCAATTAAGAGTGAAAGATTCATACAATAGAACACTATAGTGTTGTTTTAAAATCTGACAAGAATTATTTGACACTTCTCTGATTCTCTGATCAAGAGCCATAGTTTATATCTCCTGCCCTTGAGTCTGGGCAGACTCATGGCAACTCTGATCAACAGAGTTTGAAGGGAATGAAGCAATGTGTCATCAGAGTCTCAGTCATAAAAGGTCATGCTTTTCTGCCTTGTGCTTCTGGTATGCTCTTGGAGTCCTGGGCCTCTACGGAGTAGAGTACCTGACCCCACCTTGCTGTAAAACAGCCCAGTCTCATGTAGAAGAGATATGCAGGTGCTGTGATATACAGTTTAAGCTAAGCCCAGTCTTAAATTCATCCTGGCCCAGCTGCTAAATATATAGTAAGAAGGCACCAAATGCTTCCAGGCCAGAAGCCTCCAAATGTTTCTAGACATTTGGATCTTTCTAGCTGAGCCTCTAGACCCTGTGTAGGACAAGCCCCCAGACTGACCTACAGAATCCATGAGCATAAGATAGCTTTTGTCTTATGCCACTAAGCTTGGTGTGGTTTCTTATTTAGCAATGGAGAATTGGGACAACTATATCAACAAAACCACAGAAATACAGCAGCATGGATAAACACCTCATAAAAGAAACTAGACATAAAAATAATATAAATTGTGTGATTCAGTTCACATAAATTCAAAAAGAAGTAAACAAATGCATAATATTTGAGGGTGTATATAAAGCAAAGCCAGGAAAAGGTTATCGTAAAATTCAAGATGAGGATAACATCTAAAGGAGAGACAAATGGTTGTGATCAGAGAGAGGTACTATAGAGATTTCTGGAAGGTTGAGAATGGTCTATTTCCTGATCTCATTGGAAACTACGTGGGTGCTTACCTTACAATAATTGGTTAAGTGGTGCATTTATGCTTTATACACTTTTCTGTATGTGCATTATATTACACCATAAAATAGTTTATAAAAGATCATTCTGGCTGCTGGAAGGAAAATGACTGTAGTAAGCAAGAGTATAAGTAGGGGAATAAGTCTCAAGACTGTTTCTGTACTCCATGAAAACAATGCTGTTGTCTTGGGAAAATTGTGGAGCTACTGAGAAGTGGTTAGCATCAATACATTTTTGGATAATGGGCAATAGGATTTCCTGATGGATTAGGTGGTGGTAGGGCAGTTGAAAAAAAAAGAGAAAAATCAAGAATTGTAAGGTTTGACTCCAGTAATTGTTTGGATAGTGATGCCATTATCTGAGATTTTTAATGCAGTTCAATCTCACCAATTAGCATTTAGTTTTATTGTAATATATTTAGTTTCACTGATACAGAAATTTGGGGATAGTAAAAGTTTATAAAACTAAAAATACTGCTGACCAATTACTCATATAATCAAGCAAAGATAATACCTTTAGGATCATTCATAAAAGATTTAAAAACAAATTCTTCTCAAAATAAAACCTGTCAGTTATCATGAAAAGAAGGCAATACAACTTTAAAAAATAAAGCATGTTCTACATCCTCTAAAGCAGAATTCAATATATTGAATTTTTGACAAAGAACTTTCAATGGCCCAATAAAGAAAGAATAGTTAGGCCCAGACCCTAAAATTATAAACCAAACTTTACCATGAACTGACTCGAAAAGCTTAAGTAAGCCACATAAACTTTCTGTGATGCAATTTCATATCTGTCAAATAGGGATAATAATGCTTGGCTTACTTTAATCTGAAAGGGTTTTTGTGAGAATAAAATAGTTTTAAAGTACCTTCTATGTGAACATCTTTCAGAAATAAGAATGTGTTAGCATTGGGAGTCCCAATTAGATTGCTAGCAAACCTAGAAAGTGGGGAGACTCTGAAGACCTATTCTGAGTGAATTGGTTTCCTGCGATGGGTGAGCAATTTTGTCTGTTTCCAAAGAACGTGTGGTATCTCATTAAGGTGCCTGGGTATAGGTTTGAGGGAGGCATTTGGAAATCGTGAGAATAATGCAGGCTTTCAATGGTTTTCATTAAGCCAGGTTTTGAGTCCTGTTGCATAGTTGAATAGTAAACCTGCTATTCACCAAATATTTCCAGTTCTCCCTCCATCAGAGCACAAAGTAGAACTACCCTTCCCATCCCCTCCCCTTAAGTGGGGTCATGGACAGTTATGACCAGTGAGTTATAACTCAAAGTGGCATGTGTCATTTCTGGATCAAGCATTTAATTGGCTATTAAAGAGTTCCTTTCTCTCTAGCATAATAGCAGCAAAATTTGAGATGAAAGACCCATATGCCATGGTCCCTGAGTGCTTAAAATTCACAGAGTTCCTTTTCTGATGATGATAGATGTTTATGGAAGAAAAGATAAATTTTTGTTTTAATGCACTGAGATTGCTGGGTAATATAATTTAGCCAGTTCTGGCTGACACACAAGGAAAGGGCTAGAATGGGGACTGAAGGAGTTAGATCATGTTTGATTTTGTATGTGTCCTGGCCAAGCATCTACTTTAGGAGACAGGTAACCAAGAACAATCCAGTTGGTGGGAGGCATTGTCCAAACCTCCTCCCATTGTCCCAAAGTTTGCAGGGCTGAGCTGGTACCCAAAGGCAGCAACAAGTCCTCCGGCATTCACTAATATGTCCAAGGGAGATGGTAATGGAGCATTCAGCACTGGAGCAGGGATGCGAACTGCAAGGAATTAATGGAACATATTCTTGGAGATTCCTGGAAAAAAACTGGGGGCGGGGGGTAAGGGGGGCAGGGCAACGTAAGATTCCTCAAGGGTTAAGAGCTATCATAATCTGTGTATTTATGTTAATGTGTTCACATTTGAACTCAGTGATTGGTGAGGCTTAGAATAATTGGATTATGGTGTTTTATCAGTCACCTATGATAAAATTACCAAGTCATTTGGGAGAAGAAAAAAAAATTAAGAACCAAATACCTATCATCTTCTCCTAGTGAGAACATAATGGCTTCATGTGCAAGGGACACTAGAGAAAGGCATAAGAAAGTAATAAGTTGGCAGCTAGCAAATTTCCCAATTCCAAGGTCTTTTCGTAGTAGCAGTCACTAATCATTATCAGCCACACAACAGCCCGGAAAGAAAGCCCGGCATATTCCATTCTGGCTTTAAGATTTCTAACTGTGTTGTGGATTATTCCAGATCACGAGGAGAGCAGGTAATAGTTAGGATACAATCCTACTAATGAAGTGATATTTATAGGTTTTATTTTTAATACAAGAGGCTAATTATCCACTGAGTAGCTAAACCTCTGATCTACCAGAATGCAGGGCTATATTTAGTTACACCAGGAAACAGGGCAGAAAAAAAGTTGTTTTGGGATGTAATCAAACCACATTTAAATATTTTAAAAGTTTAAATACCTTCACCCTTTATTACCTGTATTTATAATTGCCCTTTCCTTTTAAATTATGCACAACTGTGAAAACACCCTTCCTGGTATCTCATACCTGATTATTCTCAGCTTATGTATTTAAGATTTTGGTTACTAGATAATTTATATTCCTTTACTTCTTGTTGAATTTACATAAAATATTTGTCTTCTCTAGGCTGACACCTTAAATAAGAAGTGAGCTATGCTGGACTGATTATTGAATTTATTTACTCTTCTCTTCCTAACACTATAATAATACATAGAATTAGGGAAATTGAGTGAACTGTAGATACCTGGAGACATTGCCACATGGATTTCTGTTCACGCAGCTAAGTAGAAATTTGGAACTGGGGAACTTAATCCATATGAACAAGCAACTCCAGACAGTGGACCCAGTTTGAATATTTCAGGATTTGGTCCTTGAGTAATAACTGTTAATAGCTTCGTGTACGTGAATCCAAGCACCTGTATGAAGCTGAACAAGTGGCAGGATTTTGAAATTTTTCTTATAGTTAATAGAATGCCATAGACAGAGCAAATAACCCCGTCCCTGTCTATTGGTTTACTCCATTCTATTGCAAAAAAGAAGATGAAATGCGAAGGAAACTAACATCTGAGTCAACTGCGAATACCAGGTACTTTATTCTGTTCTTTGCATATATCACCTCTTTTAAGATCAAGGTAATCTCCCACTGCCGCAGACATAGCCCTTCCAATTCATTAATTAACAAACTGAACCATAGAAAGGTTGCAGGCAAAATCACACAATTAGTTGTGTATATCAGTAGGATGACTCTGAAGCCTGTATTTCAATTTATACCACGCCCGTGCTGTTGAAGAAGGTAGCTGGGGTCTGGGCACGACTGTGCAAAGTCACCCACTCCTTTAGGATAAATGGCACCCTTTACTGTCAATCATCATTTTTTTTTTTGATCTTTGTCTCTTCATCAGCCACTTGTAGAAAAGGATGCAAATTGAAAAACTCCACTTTCTTCCTTATGCCCCTAAGTAACTGCAACCTCCCTTGAAGTTTTTCCTAATATGCGAGTTTTCTTTGGCAGATAGTAAGGAAACCTAGGGTGCCAAGTAAAGTGTTGCAAAAAGAGCAATAGCTTTAGGATTGAAAAAGGTCTGGATTCCAGTCCTGACAGATCCTTTGTTATCTGAGCTTAGTTAATTACTTTTTTCAAACTTCAGTTATGTCACATATAAAACTGGAATAGCAGTACATAATTTACAGTGCCATTAGTATAAAATGTGATAATGCAGGCAAAATCCCTTTTTTCTGTAGAATGATAACTCTTCGTTCCTTTCTCTAATAAGCAAGATGATAAAATGCATATGTATCTAAGACACTGAATGTATTTCCATATACCTCTCAGAATGCCTTGCTTGTAAGGATCTTTTGCTCTCAGCTCTTTGTTCTCTGGCTATTTTATAGTTTATTCCTAATGTTCCTTAGATGTGAAGTGTCTGTATTTCTAAGATGCATGCGTTCAGAATGTTAATCGAAAAAAGTGTACACAATTCGTGTTCTGGTGAAATAAAGCACGTTTTCTTGGATGTTTAAGAAGTAATTTACATATTTATGATTTTAATTAAATTTTCCTTCTTGCATAGTATCCCTATCTGTTTAACCTTTACTAGTATAATAACTTTATTATTAATAACTATCTTTTAAGCCAGCTTTATTTCCACATTACAGATATTTCCCTTTCAGTCAATCACAAGTTCAAGGGTTGTTTTTGCTCATTTCAATAATTTCATTTAACAGTTTATAACCAAGTATCATGTGGTTTGCATCTTGCACTTACATTATTTATGCATTGTGTTGGTAAGGAATAAACAACTAAAATACCTTTTCCTCATTTTCTTAAGCATAGCGAAAGGAAGTGTGTCAAATTGAGCTGTGCAAAACAACAGAGGTTTATACATTCCTCGTACATAAAGTTTTGTTTTGCCTCCTCCAAATGCAAGACTATCTTCCCCATTCAAATTAAATTAAATTCAGAATGATTCAAATAGTGCCAGCTGCACAATTTAAATTTCAAATGAAAACCTGCTCATTTGCTGACACTTCTTTCACTCCTCTTTCCCACCCCCACCATTTTTCCTACTTCTTTTTACAGTTTATTTTAAAGTTACTCAATAGGTATTCCTTCTGGGAGAGACTTCTCTAAGTGAGTAATGTCCTTGAATCAAAACTACTTTCATATTTTCCCTTTTTCAAAAGTAGTATCTTCTACTTGGCCACCACTCATTTCAGAAAACTCCAGATTGTGTTAAAAAAGAAAAAAGTGCCCTGTCCTTTAATTGAATTACTCATAAAGGGGGAAATGTCTTTTCTCTTATTCTGGCCAGTCTAAGATAAAGAATTTAAAAATGACTGAGGCATGAAAGAGAAATAGCTTCCTTGCTTCCATTAATGTGGACTTAACATGGAGTTACTAGTAAATGTGTCTTCCCTGTTTATAAATGGCTTATTTAAATACTAGGCTCCACTTTACCTGGGGTGATCAGAATGGTCTCTCATCTCTCGCCTATTTGAGGAATGATCCAGAGAGTGAGATTTCCCCACTACCAATTCTGTCTTCTACTAGGATTTGAAGGACAAAAGATCCAGAGTGTGTTACAGATTCCTCTGAGAAGCAGCTGGGATTATTGATAATGCAGTAAGAAATAACTAGTCATACAAATCAAATTTTAGAGGCAAGAGATGGTCTATTCTGTCAGTGAACTCTAACAGTACTCTCCATTTCCCTCAGGAGTCTATTATTTAATATAAAATTTTAATTGAGTATAACATAAATATAAAAAAATGAACAAATCCTAATTTGTTTTTACAGTTTTGAAAGTCGCTGATGAATTTTCACAAAGTCAGCACATCCATGTGAGAAAACAAACAGATCAAGAAACAGGGCATCTCAAGAAGCCAAGTAGTTTCCTCATGCCCACTTCTGTTCACCATCACTCCCCCAAAGGGTAACTGCCGTCCTGACTTCCAATGCCATAGTTTAGCTTTGCTTGTCATCAACCTTTTTGTAAATGTAGCACACAGTAGGTGTTCTTTCCTGTCTGAGCACTCTTATTTTTAAAATGAGAGGGAAGAGAATAAAATAATTTATCTTTACTTATGTTACCTATTGGGTGCCAGGCACTTTAGGTACAGGTTTTCCTGTCCCTTCTTCATTTTTTTCTCATTCTTTTCCTCTTCCTCTTTCTCTTCTTCTTCTCCATTTTTGTCATTATCTTTTATCAACTTTTGGTTTTGGAATACTTTTAGATTACAGAAAAGTTGTAAAGATAGTATGGAGAATTCCTGAACACCCTACATCCAATTCCTCCTAATGTTAACATCTTACCATGACACATTTGTCAAAACTAAAATATTGCATAGGTCTTAATATTTGAACATCAAATGTACTCTTGAACAGCAAGGATCTTCAAGTAAATAGCTCTAGATGGTACTTCTCCAGGGGCAGAGTTCCAGCTCCCACCCCACTCAGCCCCAACCACTCAAAGGTCAATTCTTCATCATAAACTGGGGTGGGGGTGAGAATGGGAAAAAGAAGGCAGCTCCCAGGTACAGTTTTTCTTCAAGTATCAAAGATCCCAAGGGATCCTAATGCCCACTTCCTTCCTGAGTCTGGAAGACAGCTGCCTAGAACAGGTCAGTGGTGAAGTTCTCATCAGAAAAGCAGAAGATGCAAAGACAAAGAACCACCCACTTGACCCCCTCAGACCATGAGACACAGAAACCCACTGAATACCCCCCCACCACCAGGACTGGCTCCCATGAACACACACCCCTAAGAAGCCAACATCAGTACCGTATTTAAACTCAAGACTTAATAGAGATTTCACTCGTTTTCCCACAAGTCTTTCTGTCCATGTTGAGACCTGAATCCAAAAAACCACAGTGCACTTTGTCGTCATGTCACCTTAGTCAACTCTGGTCTATGACAATTTCCTAGTCTTGCTTGTTTTTAAGACCTTGACAGATTAAGAGACACAGGCCAGATATTGCGGAGGCTTCCCTTCAATTTGAGTTTGTCTCAAGTGTTTCTCCTTATTAGACTGGGGAGATGGATTTGGGGGCTGAATGCCATAAAGATGAAATGCCCTTTTCTGCACACCATATCCAGGAGTACATGGCTTAGTACTGGTGATGTTAACCTTGATCACTTGGTGAAGGTGGTAGCTGTCTAGTTTCTCAACCGTAAACATTTGCCTCCCTCCCTTTCCATACTTTGTTGCTGGGAAGTGAGTCACTAAGTTCAGGTTACACCCAAGGATTAGTGTTGGGAATTATGTTCTATGTCCTAGAAAGGGCAGTTTTTGCATATTGTTATTTGAAATTTTACTATAAACATGATTTATCTCTTCTTTCCTGTCTGTCTATCCAGATAGCTAGCTAACTAGCTACCTAGCTATCCAATCATGTATTTATATTAGTCTGAATTCATGTATACTTATTTTATACTTCTGGCTATAATTTAATATTATGCTATTTATTTTGTTGTTCAAATTGTTCCAGCTGTGGTCTTTGAGAACTCTCTCTTTGGCATGCTACCATCCTTGTATTGATTGATTGATCCACTGATTTTTTTTATTGTTTCCTTAATTTCTAGCACAAGTATTCTTTGGAACATTCAAATGTTACCTGCGAATGCTGACTTTCATTTTAGAACTGGAATTGAGGCACAGAATAGTTTGGTAATTTGTCCCAGCCACAAAGGGAGCAAATAGTAGAACTAATATTTAAACCCAGAAATCCATATGCCCAAGTCCTTAAGTTCCTAGCAATATACCATCTGCCTCACAAGATGATTACGGCTGACCGGAAACCGGAACTCTAGTAAGAAGGATCATCACTGAGCCTGGTGTAATTGATTCAGAAACAGCTTTCTGGCCTTTGAGCTTTGGAAGGAGGGTGCAGGTTATTTTTGCATAAATCGTGGGAGCTAAAATTAATTAGGGATCTGTGGAAGTTCTGGGCTCTGTCGCCAATTTGGTGTTCATGTGGGCATTTTGGGGTTACAGGAAACAAATCTTGACTTGCTTCTCATTCTGTTTTACTGTTTTAGGCATCTGGATTTATTTAGCTATATGACTTTTTTAACAGGGTTCTATGATCAAACCTGCTAAGCCTCTGCCTGTTTCTGCCACCACTATAGTTTCTAGCCCAAAGAAGTGTTATTAACTTACAGAAGGTGACCTCCAAGAGTCTCTGGTCCACCACTTACACATTCAAAGAGGTATTTTTTTAACTGCCCAAAGCATTGCAAATTAAGTCAGGTGGGCCAAACTGCTGGATTACAAACAGTCATAAGGAAATCAATCACTTGTATACAAGGAGCAGCCATTTATGGCTGTCAGGATCAACGCACTTTTACTAAATACAGAGAGGCAACAAGCTCGTTTGGGGGTATGTATAAAAGTGTCTGTAATGGGCATATAATGACATACTTGCAAATTTAGACAGTGTCCTATGTTTAGACCAACAAAAGCACCAAGGGCTCCTAAAAATATTAAGACCATGTTCTGTTTCTTTCCCTTAGTGGTTTACCAAGAATTCTGGATAAAGATTTCCTTATCTAAATAAGGAAGCTCTAAATTTGAACAATTGGGGATCCAATTTTTTTGTGAAATCTATAAGCTCTGGGACAAATTGTAAAAAACAAATGAAAAAAATTAGGACCAGGCAAGTAAGAAATAAGTACTGGAACATTATTCAAAATAAATGTGTTAGCATAACAGGAGAAAAAACATATTAAGGACTACTATACAACTCCAGATTATTAATAATGATAAATGATTCAAGCAATGTACTTAGAACTTGTACTATCATTCTTTAACATATTAGTAATCCATTTCATCATTCTGAGGTCAAACAAGATTGAATGATGTCAATAAAAAGGCAATTAAAAACTGTAATTTTGACTTACGAGTGAGAATATGTTCATAAACAGAACCCAGTAAAACACCAAGTGATCTATATGTCTTATTCTAAAATAGACTCATCTCATACCTCACCCAATGACATGGGATTACTGGAAATGGAAGGTTGTACCTGAAAATCATAGTCTTTTTGTGGGCAGATTGACTGCTATAGGAGAAAAAAATAGATGATCTTATTATTGACAAAGACTCACTTTACCCATTAATTTGGGTGCAGACCTTTTTAAAATGAAAATTCATAGGAAATTTAAAAATTGACATATTTTCAGTTTTCATATTTGCCATATTGACAAATAAATGGAAGTCTAAATTCTCCCTCCATACCTCCACTCTCCAAATGCCCCTGCCACTTACTGTCCTTTCCTGCCTCCTCAGCCTAAAACTATTTTGGGATCAATGGGCCTACAAATAAGCAACACCACCCGGACAGAATGCCCTCATTTTCTGTGAAGCTCTAGGTTCTATGAAAGCCATGTATGAGTGGCTGTTAACTTTGCCTCACCTTTCATCAGAAACAAATGTTTATGGTTGTCCTTCATGGCCATGAACTTGAAATGGAAGGATCCTCCTAGCATGATGCATCTTGCAGCTGTATGGATTGGTGACTACTCAGAGGCTGAACTAAAAGTTACAGCTGGACAAAGGCTGGAATTACCAGCTATGGATAAGTTAGACAAGTCCCAGATGAAAATGCTGTCCTTTAATCGCAGTGCTTCTGGAAAAATCTAAAAGTAAAATTTTATACAAAAGTATTGTGGCAATGAACTAAAAAAAATAAAGTTAAAAGGTAAAAATGCAGCAACAGTGTTAGTGCAATAGAAACGTAAACTATGGTCAAATATTTTTGGAGCAAACTTTGCAAGGTGCCAGACTGAGCACACTTTGGATAAAATAGATAAAGAAAAATGGCATTTTATTTATTACTTTCTAAGCCTTTGGAGAAATGAAACATGCCCACTTGAAACTCTGGAGAGTAAGTACAAAATAATCTAGGAAATAGTACCTACTTTGGTCATCATAAACTGTCTACAAAGGGGAGGAGAATGAGAAAGCGTGATATCAGAAGTGAAAAGTTGTGTCTGTGCACGCATCTAGTGTATTGTTTCAGGAAACATCTTGCTAATTTGACTGCTAATTTGTAATTGGCCAAAGTAGGTCCTTCAGGTCCAAATAATCAATGTTTAGGACCTTCTAGAATTCTGCTCTATTTATGGCATCTTTTAGTTTGTGCTAGGACATTTTTTATTTTGAACACTGCTCTGTCCCCAGTATTCAGAACAGTAGTAGGCAATCCATTAATATCTGTCCATTAGGTGATTATCAAAAACGCAATGATGTAGTTATGTTGGGGGGCTCCAAAGACCAACCCCCAGGTTCAGTGATGCACTAGGAGGAGGCGCAGGATCCAGCATATGGTCTACTCACGGTCTGATTTGTTACACTGAATAGATACAAAGTCAAATGAGAGAGGGAAAAAACCATGGGGAAAAACCCAGTGGAAAACAGACCCAGGCTTCCAAGGATCCTCTCCCAATAGAGTCACACAGTACGTGCTTACTTTCTGCAGCAATGAATTTGACAGCACGTGCAATGTGCTTAGGGCCCAGGGTTTTCAGTGGGGGCTGGTCACATGCTTATGCTCTGCCCCTTGCGTATCAAAATTCAAGGCTCCCCTAAGAAATGTCGGTGTCCAGCGTAAGCCATATTGTTTGCCTACACAGTTAAGGCATAGTGAGCCATTCTTAGCATGGTATGGTAGGAACCCTCCTGAAATCCAAGATCCTTGGTGCCTGTCGAGGGTCAACTGTGCAAGCAGGTCTAGGGATAGCAACATCACGCCTGCTATGTTAACTCTTCTCTGTCCAGTGGTTACTAAACCTGTTCCTCTTAGTGTAGAGGTAGCAACCTAGAAAGAAACTTGGTGATTTTCCAATTAATTTGATTGTGCTTAAATTTTCAAAATGGGTACCCTTCAGAGAGGTGCCCTATTTATAAAAGTCACAGTCATTTCACCATCTCCATCATTATAAGTCCAAGTGAGAAACCGTGTGCTCGTTGTTAATACATAACAAGTTCAAATAGTGCTCCGTGCAATATACTACCACACTGATGCAACGTCCAAAAGATATTCATAATAGCAATTCATCATAATAGCTCTTCTTTCATAGCATATAATGAAAAAATAAATAAACTGATAATAGATCTTGATGACCAAGAGTAGGCAAAAATATCTAAAATATAAGGGAAATAAGCTATGTCAATTAAATTTGTCAATTTCTTTTGCAGAGATTTATATTTAATAAAGAAATCAACAAGG
This sequence comes from Dasypus novemcinctus, assembly GCF_030445035.2. NCBI lineage: Eukaryota > Metazoa > Chordata > Mammalia > Cingulata > Dasypodidae > Dasypus > Dasypus novemcinctus. The sequence goes on along the minus strand of NC_080679.1, from coordinate 119,436,926 downwards.
CATGACAATGCAAAGAACACCGCTGGGTCCCATCAAGTGCTGGATTGAAAGCATAAATATTAAATCAGTGATGTACATGCCCCGAAGACCCAAATGCCTAACATTTTATCAGAAGGATAGTTTCCTAAATAAATACCAAATATAATATTCAATAATCTTGCAGTTTGCAATTAAATACATCTGCCACCTCTGTACACGAGCATTTTGTAGTGGGTTTCTTGGGTTTCCTCCATCTGCACGCTCTGTCCTTTTTCATTGCCTCCTCACCATGTTCATCGGTCATTAAGTCAAGCTTTAGCACCCATTCAGTCATCAGCAGTAATGTGTCATCTGCTCAATAAAGACAGCGACAGGACATGTTCACAGGGGTTGAGGACCTTGACTATTTTCTTGCATAGGATATTAAAATAGACAACGCAGTTTTCAACCACCCCCCCATCCCTATCCCCCAAAGACACCTATTTTCAAACAAACTCTCACTTGGAAGTCTAAGTAAAAATCAGAGTTGCAGAAGAAAGAGGAAAGAAACTCAAAGCAGCACTGACTTCTCATTTTCTACTCTAACCAGCTCCTGAATGAAATGTCAGCTTTCTGGAAGATAATCTATACAATATGTCCCCTGTTCCTTCTGGCATTCATTTGTTTATTAAGATGCAAAGAGGTTAACTTGCTCAAGGCTAACTAGTGCAGTGGACAAGCGAGATTGAAGCCAAGATTGACAAGACTCCAAAACCTAGGATGTTAATAAATATGAAAATGTATTTCTACTGCTTCATTGTGATTTGGATCTGATCCAGCTTCTCTATTCACAGGTGGGTTAAAGGAGTCCCAGAGAGGTTCAGTTAAGTGTCAGAGTCTTCCTTGCTGTTTGGTGCACCCACAAACCTTGAGTTTAGATTTTTTTATTCCCCTGATATGGAATCGGCTATCATACTAGAAAGTGTTTTCACTCCTCTTCATTCTTCTTAAATATATATTTATCCCCCTTTATCTTTTATACACATGTTTAGGTCATTTGTCTGTAAATTCCAATCACCAGCATTGTTATGCGAGCATCAGCAAGTCCCTCTGTGCAGTATAAATTAATACTCTTATAAAAGGACATAAAGGAAAAAAAAACTCATCTTATCTATACTCTTGTCTTTTAAGTATATGTTACAGTAAATTACCTAATTAAACAAAGATAACACGAAAATTAGATGTTTATTTCCACACATCTTTGAAGAAGTAACCGTTTTCCTTTTGTGCTATTTATTATTCCTTCAATTTGCAATAGCTGAGTAATCAGGAATTCCACGCCACAGCTTTAATTGCAGGCACATCTACTAAGTGCTGATGTGGATATTCTGCTGCTGAGCGTTTTTAAAAGGGACAAGTTTTACTTTTCATGTTTTTTAAGTGATAAAGGTGGCCTTAGGTAACCACGCAGTGGCCTTATCAGCACGGTATTTTTCTCTAACAGGTACAGGTTCCTTTAATAGCCCAATTATAACAAAAGACAAAGATGACAGCAGTGATAATAACCATAGTAATAGTTAGAGGTAGTTGTCAGCATACTATGTGCTAGGCAACCTTGTAAGCACTTGGAGTGCATAGCTTCACTTAAGGAAGTCAAGAATATGATTTAAACATTTCTGAATGGGTCAAAGAGAAACCAATCCAACTCATGGGTACTTGCCCTTTCCTGGAATTCTGCATCCCAAAGAGTTGGGGTTGCATATTCATTTGCTGCCCCTCACATTGCCTTGGGCATTATTTAACTTCTTATCTCTATCCCACTCATGTACCACTTACTCATCTATATATTTATTAATCAGGAAGACTGAAACTTCTCAGTTTCTCTTCCCACTCTCTCAATTTCCATACCTCATCTACTACCAGGTTCTCCAAAATTTATCTCCTGGGGACCTTATTAAGATGCTGATTCTGCTTTAGCAGGTATGGGGGCATGTCCTGAGATTCTGCCTTTCTTAACAAGCTCCCAGTTGAGGCCGGGCTTCTGACCCAGGGTCTACCTTTGTCTAACAGGGTCTTCCATAATTCTAGAATTGATCACCTACTCCCCAACTCTCATCACTGCATTTGCTAGGTGAGAGGGACTGCGGACATTATGTGCAGATGAACCATGGGAATAAAGCCTGATATGCCATTTCCTCATCTTGCTCAGTAAATAATTCCTATTATTCTCCTTGCCCTTTCTCTCTTATTAAAGCTTGCAAAACTCTAATCGGGAGAAAAGAAAAGCCACACATTCCTCTGTTGCTCTACCTGGAGTATGACCTTTCAAGCCCTTGCTGTTGGAAGAGAATTGTGAATGCTTATGGGTTTTCCAGGAGAAATATTACCAAATATTTGCATCTGGTGATTCTGAACCCATATGTCTTTATGTCTTAAACTGGTGGATAATCTCTTAACGTCTCTGAAGGGCGTCTAGAGAAGATCCTGATAGACTCTAGTTTGTGGCTGGTCGATTTTTAGTGACCCTCAAGTCACAGCTAATTTTCCAAAGATACAAGGGCGAGCTACTTCTGACACCCTCAGTTCATCTCACTGTCCCATGACACCTTCTTAATCCCTTTTCTTATTCTTAGGATGGCCCTGCCTGGAAATGCTATGCTCATGGAACACAGTGCATGGATCCATGGTAATCTGTGGAATGATGCTCCTAAAAATAGCTGAAAGGGCCAGATGTGGTAAAAATGTTTTATGAAAAATGTCAGAATTTTTTTATTAATAATTCAAGGAAAGGTAGATGAAATTAAGATTTTTTTGTCTACCTATGAAATTTAACAAATCTAAAACAATATTTAGAACTGCTGAGGGAATGAACAATCTCATACAGTGCTGGTATATAAATATTTTTAAGGGGTATTTGAAAATATATTTCACATGTACTAAAATATGCATACTCTTTTCTATGTCATCTAGCTCAACTCTTAAGAATTTATTCTAAAGAAATCATTATGCCAGTGTACACAATCTGTTTATGTAAGAATATTTAGATGAATGCAGGAATGTACATAAATGCATTTCTCAAGATACTGAAACATTAAAAACAAACATGATACTTGAAAACATGAATTGACCCATATTGAAATAACCAGTATTTGATCATCTATGACCTAAAAAATGACAATTTCATATGGTTCAATTCAATCATTACATTATATCAAAAAAATAGAGTGTTATAAAACCACTAAAATGTACTTATATGTTTATAAATATATATAGAAAGCATATTTGGAAGGGTTTCCACCCAATGTTAATGATGTTTATCTCTAAGATTGGGGATTATACTTACTATTTCTTCCTTATCTAATTTTCTAATATTTCTGCAATGAGCCTGGACAAATGTATAATTTCAAAATAAAATAAATAAATGAAAGGAAGGATCAGCATCAAGATAACCAACTAGTAATCTTTCCACATGAACAATCTGAAGTCATTTCCAGTAACCAAAAGTTGGGGACACTTCAAAGTATTTTTTACTGATGGTGACATGATAATATGTGTTATTAGAAAAAGTCATTTCCAGTTATTGTATGGAATTCAGTAATTACTTTTTCAATAAAGAAAGTGAAAACTATTAAAAGCAAAAACGTGAAATAAATTAACTTTATATCTTACACTCAATTAAACTATCATAGCCAGAAGGTAATGAATTACGATAATTTGAGGATAGGAATAAGGCTTTGCAAAGCAGAGATTTAACACTCTTCTAAAATCCATTAAAATACTCTGGAAAAAGATCACCACAAAGCAGATAGCCCACAAGACACTTGAGAGAAATTATGGTGCGCATGCTAAAGTAGGTAGATATATCGTTTTGGGTCTGGAAAATCTTAGAGGCTCATGCACAAAGTCATTCAAGCGTGCAAAGTGTGGCTTGATGACAGCGGATCAAACAGCATAGCTGAGTTTTCTACTGTTTTCCCAGCTTTAGGGAATAGCAAAATGGTGATGGTCTTTAGGGAATATGTTCTTTCAAGAAATCCACATAATCTTTGATAAATTGTTGATATGCAAGCATTTACTTTATTTTAAGAAGTATTTTGAAATGCTGTGCCATCACCACTTCCCTGCCGAACACTGCCCAATGGCTTCCCACTGCATTTGGAAAGAAAAGCAGACTCCTCACAGGCCCTCTGAGGTTCTCCAGGCTCTGGATTTTGACTTTTGCTTCTCTCCAGTATCACCCTCCATCTTTCACAGTGGCTTTTTCTCTGTTTCTGGAACAGGCCTAATCCATTCCTGCCCCTATGTCTTTGCACTGGCCATTCCCTCTGCAAGGAATACTCTTCTCCAGCTCTTTGCAGTTCAACCTATACTCATTTCACCTCTTTAGACTTCCCCAACCACCAGCCAAACAAGAGGAGCCCCCATTCCTACCCCAGTCACGTACCATCACATGACTTTTTTTATGCTTAATTTTCTTCACAGTATATTGCCATCAGACACTCTTCTTTATCTATCTCCTCCCATTGAAATGGAAACTCCACGAGAGAAAGATGTACCTTTGGATCAATGGACTGTTGAACAAATGGCAATGGTTTGGGTTTGTCCATCTGTGTGGTTAGAAGAGTTGAGGGGAGCAACCGTGAAAGGATGGGCAAGTCCATGGTGTCCTGACCCTCTTTAGTGGACCTTATAGTAAGTTATCATTATTTTTTAGGTTACTTCTCTTTAAGCACATTCCTTATTTCAATTAATTCTGTTTTTACTATTTTTTAGCTTTAATGTAATTTTATATTTCTAATAACTGAGCTAAGAAGTCTTTTCAAATCCTGTTTACTTTTAGAGGCCTTAATTTCAATTTTATATTATATTGTTAAGTAGCTTTTTAAAAAGACTTATTTTATTTATTTTTCCCCTCCTTCATTGTTTGCATTTGCTGTCTGCTCTCTGTGTGTGTTCATTACGCACACTCTGTGTCTGCTCATAATCTTTTTAGGAAGCACTGTGAACTGAACCCAGGACCTCCCATGTGGGAAGAAGGTGCACAATCACTTGAGCCACCTCTGTTCCCTGCTTGCTGTGTCCTTCATTGTGTTTTCCTACTGTGTCTCCTTGTTGCATCATTGTGTTGCATCAGCTCAATGCTCCAACCTGCTGTGTCAGCTCACTGTCTTCCTCATCTCCTTTAGGAGGCACCCGGAACTGAACCCAAGACCTTCCATGTGGTAGGTAGGTGCCCAACTGCTTGAGCCACAAAGATTCTCTTTGTCTCCAATCCGTAGTATAATATTCCATGCAAAGGAAATGGTTTATTATTTTGAGTATTATTACATTGACATTGGTAAAAATTATAAGGGAGAATTACACTGCCTTCCTCATTTTGTAATGTCTTAGGTTGAACTCTGTACCTCATCAAACACATGTTCTTATTCTTCACCTGTGTCTCTGTGAGTATGAACCATTTTTAAATAGACCCCTTGGAGATGTTATTTTTAGGTAAGGTATGGCCCAACTGAATGAAGGTGGGACTTAATCTGGATTACTGGAAGACTTATAAAAAGAACCTGGGAGTCACAAAAGACAGAAAGGAGAGGACATAACCATAAAGCAGGAAAGCCAGGAAACCCAGAGCTTGCCAGCAGCCAGCATCAGAATGCTACAGTTTGTGGAAAGAAAGAAAGCCTTGCCAATAGTATCCAGAATTTGGACTTCTCCTAGACTCAATACCATGAACCAATGAGTTCCCATTGTTTAAACCACCACACTGGGTTGTATTTGTGAAAGCAGTCTGGCAAGCTAAGACATGTAGCCAGAAAGCTGCAGAACGTTTTCAAAGTGAGCTATTCTGCTCCTGTCCCTGTGTTCTCTCCAACACACTATGTGGGTTGCTTGTATAAGATTAATAAAACAAGCTGATTTGAAATCACTGAAACTTTATTCTCAATAAAAGCTGGAATATGGTAACATTTATTTGAAGGATACAGTTAACATAAAATGTTACTATAGCCATGACCCATTTAATTAATTACTTTTACATAATCTAATTACCTGACTCTGAATATTTCAGATCTGTAAATGTGACAATAAAATGAGAACAGAAGTTAAAAATTTAAAATGATCTTAATAACAACCACACTCACTTGACCATTTGATTTCTACTTCCCCTCAGAAGTAATCAGTATAGCTCTTACTTTTCTCTTATAGTCAGATGACTGCCTTAAGATTTAAAAAACCCAATGTTTTAATTGTATGGAATTCTCTCTCTCTTTGATCAACATTTTGCAAGAGAGGTGTTGCAAAATACAAGGAACTGTTGCATGGTTTACAAATACACACACATTTCCCACAGACCTCATTTGAATTAAAACTCAGTCTATTTTTAACTGTGTGACATTAAGCAACTTCCTTACTGTAATTGAGCTGCCACCGCCTCATCTGCTAAAAGAAAAAGGAAAATGGAATACTAGTAATCGTCATGATTAGGATGAAGATTTAATGGAAAATGTATTCAACAGTATTTGAGGTATGTTACTTTCTTCATCCTCTGTTCTTGAAAGAACACACATATCACACACACACACAGAGAATTGTAATTCAGTGGACTGAGGTTCAACTTCTAGTACTGACTTGAAGAACTGGATGACTTTGGGAAAACCATGCGCTCTTGCAGTGCTTCAGTTTCCTCAGTTTTGAATCAGGATAATACACTTTTACAGGGTTGTTCTAAGGACAAAATGGGATGACGTATTTGTGAAAGAATTTAAAGAATAAAAAGTGATACAAAATATGTAATGTGCCTTGTAAAAACAAAAAATACATACATTTTCTTTCTAAGAAAGAGATATGGTGATTGTGAAAATATATAGGATACAGATAAAGAGAAACAAATATAGATGGCATTTGAAACTCATTCATTTGTTCCACTGAGCAAGAAGCTGGCTCTGCAGATATGGGTTAACTCAAAGGAATCAAAGGTGAATATCAGAGACTGAGCTCATGAGAACTCATACTTTTTAAAAAGATCATTTTCCCTATCAGGATATATTTATCTAGATATCCCCTAACTCCTTTTTTGATATACATATAATATCATAGTGGTTGTGTTTCACTACCAGAATGCTTTTCGTAGCATGGCAAGCTCTTCTGGTTCAAGCATTTCTCTTAGTGAAACAACAATATACGCTTCTGCATCCTCTGCTCCTAAACTGCTATCAGTGGATCTCTTCAAATGCTTGTAACATGGGTAATAAATAGTATGTGTCTGTGCCCCTGTGCACAAAAATAAATGAATAGCTGCATAGATAAATATTAAGTCACAAATCTCACAATCCATGGTTAATTACTGAGTGGCATTTCTCTAACAGAGTTTTGAATTAATTTGGAAATATTCAAGTATTTGGAGATTCACAGCTAAATGCCAAAAGCTCTTCCAACTTTCTGTATGGTAAATTGATAGCACTGTTGTGACCACAAGGAGAACTTAGAAAATCAGGACTTTTGTCTCTGAACTGTGTGTATAGAGATATTTCATTGGTTGAAGTTTCTTTTTTATTATAAAAGTTGCAGGTTTACAATAAAAATCATACAGAAAATACAGAGTTCCTATTTAGCTCACCTCCTCCACTTTAACATCGTGATCAGTGTGGTACATTTGTTACAACTGATGAAAGAATATTATTACAATTGTACCATTAACTATAGTCCATGATTTACCTTAGTATTCCATTTGTCTGGTATAGTCCTATGGATTTGTTTTTTAATATTTTTATTCTATTAACACCTACTACCTAAAATTGCCTCTTTTAACAACATTTAAATATATAATTCTTTGCTATTATGTTCCCAATGTTACACTACCATCACCACCATCCATTTACCAAAATGCTTCCATTAACCCAAATAGAAACCACTTGCTTCTTTCTTTCCTTTCTATCCTTCCTTCCTCCCTCTCTTCCTGCTTGTTTCCCTCTCTCTTTCCCTCCATTCTTCTCTTCCTCCATCCCTCCCTCCCCCCCAACATTATCCTCATGAGAAATCAAATTTGGAATTGTTGATATCAGTACTGATCACTGCATATCTGGGCACTCATGATGCCACGCTATGATAAGAGAGGGTTATCCAAGCTTAGGGCATCTCATGAACAGGTCATGAAATCAAATGGGTTGTAAGGTCAGGTTAAGCTTATGTTGGAATACGAAGGCCTAGTAGTGAACTGACATTGAGTTGAAGAGTATCAGAATTAGCAATTGGGAAGTGGACTTGGCCCAGTGGTTAGGGCGTCCATCTACCACATGGGAGGTCTGCAGTTCAAACCCCGGGTCTCCTTGACCCATTGGAGCTGGCCCATGCACAGTAATGACGTGCGCAAGGAGTGCCAGGGGAGACCCATGTGCAAGGGGTGCGCCCCATAAGGGGAGTTGCCCAGCATGAAAGAAAGTGCAGCCTGCCCAGGAATGGTGCCACACAATGGAGAGCTGACAAAACGAGATGATGCAACAACAACAAAAAAAGAAACACAGATTCCCGTGCCACTGACAACAACAGAAGCGGACAAAGAAGAACACATAGCAAATAGACACAGAGAGCAGAAAACTGGGGTGGGAAGTGGCAAGGGGAGAGAAATAAATAAAATAAATCTTAAAAAAAAAAAGAATTAGCAATTAACATGAGAGGATTCAGTCAAGAAGTCAAAGCTCATAAGATCTGAGAGCAATAGGTTCTCTAAAAAACTTGGAGCCCTTTGCAGTCCTAGATGTGAAACAACAGCATTCGGAGGTTTTCCACAACCTTGGATAATTCTCAGGCAACTGGTTCTTATTCTGGTAACACCAAATCTCTATCAGAGCTCATCAGAAGAGTGTGGCTGTTTAAGTGCCTCCTCTTGTGGGTACTTAGCTTAACGTTGAGGAGACAAAGGCCTCTCATTCAGATGAAGGGCAGTAAGAGCATTTAGAGCACCTAGTCTCCACATCCATATCCAGGAGAGAGGGCTTGTCTTTTATCCTGCCTATGTGTTCCATGGGCCTATACCCTGCTCAGAAGCCCCTCACCTGGGTTACAACAGGACGATCTGTTTCCTCTGCACCACTGGATGACTCAAGTGGCACAGGCACCAACTCCTTTGCACCAAAGGTAGCCCAGGTATGTAGAGGTCAGGGCCATGTACTCCAAGACAGCTGCTATCTGCTATTGAATTAACCAAAGTGCTGCTAATTTTTATCACAAATTATTTAAAAAAGGGAGAAGAGATTACAGAGTTTTTTCATAAATGCAATACATTACAGTGAAGAGTTAAAATGCACATCGTCTTTTAAACACATGGTTTATTTTAACATGATAGAACTCTGGCAGATGCTGACTAAAAGACTCATTATAAATCCATTTTCTCTTCCACCTGTGCATCCAGCTAACCTACACGTTCCAGTTTCCTTTGGCATTAGGTGAAGCCTACATGACAAAGCTCTGACCAATAGATTTTTGCACGGAAGTGGCTTATGCCACCTGCAGGCCTGGCTCATGCACTCTCCTGTGCTATCTTCCATAATTTTGCTTCTTTTTACCTACCAGACAGATTAAGGGCTCCAGTGCCTCCTGTATATAGCTTAAAAAAGCCATTAGATTGAAAAAGCCTGGAATTCTAAATAACTGCATAAAGCAAAGACAATCAATCCACTACCCTAGCCAATTTGAAATGACTGCCACCTGAATTAGAAACAAAACTTTATTGTTTTCAATCAATAAATTTTGGAATTGCTTTGATGGTATTCAACCACTATAACTAATGTGGCATTAATCATTAGATACTTTGAATCTGCTTTTTATGTCAACTCTCATTATATGAAAGTTCAGGTCCTAACTATGACCCCATGATACTTGCGTTTTAATGGGATGAACTTTTTTGCATTATATAATCTATTTTAGTGGTTTGCTTTTTATGTCAGCTATGATCTTCTAGACACAGAGTGCAAAACAGCCTATTACAAACGTAAGTCTTAATATATCTTGATGATGATGATGATATCAACAATACCTTATGGAATTTATAGTCTTTGTAATTAATACATTTAGTTTTTTAAACAATTCTATACCTCTCAGATATATACATGATGAATCTTATTCCCATTTTAAAAGGTTTGAAATGGAAGCCTACAAAATGGTATGTAACTACTAAAATACAAAGGAGAACTTCAGATTCATATCTCCACATACTTGACTCTAAAATCAGTGCTTTACCCACTACCCTACAGTTATTTAAGCAGAATCTGTCACCAAACTGTGGTGGTGTGCATGAGGCTGCTTACAGGGTATGAGCTCTTGGAGTATGTAACTTGATGGAAATTATTACAAAGAATCTTGATACTGCAACTCAAAGGATTTCTGTTTAATTGTATCATTACCATATAGCCAGGACATTATCCTGCATTTAAGAGATATAAAGTAGTCATTTAAATATTTACTGCTTTTGGTTCCATAATTATTACTGATACCAGCTTTGAGATGAGCATTTAAACACTACTTTAAATTTATTTCTCAGGCTCTGTCATAAAGAATTTCAGAAGAAGGCATTCAGCATTTCTGAAATGGCTACTGCTCCCAGACAATCGCATTTGGTAAAACGCCTCTCTTACTTTCTGTTGATGACTATACAAAAATAGCTTAATATAAGGGAATGAATTCCCAAACTTTTATGAGAAGAAATATAATTCCATTGGAACAATAGATCCACATGAAATACCAGGAAAAAGAACTTTAAAAAAGTTTTTTCAGAGATATGTTTGGGTAACTTGTTTCAAAACTCCCCTTGGGCCTCCCATGGGGAATTTGAGCAGGAAGAGAGGTAACCATTTCTAGAACAGGGTAGTATGCCAAGAACATGGAATTATAGAAGTTGAACACAACTTGTTGGTTTTCTCCTCTTTTTTATTTCTAAGAGGAATTGCAAAAAACGATAAGAGAATATGCAACAACAAAATTTACCTATTCTCACAGTTTATTTTACGTCTGATGAAAGGATAGCCTTAACATATTACAGAAAACCTTTATCATTGCTTTTCATCCAATATGATCAATTATAGCTTACATACTAATTAAATACATTTTCATACGTGCATATATAGTATTTTATCTTTGCAAAAATTTGTGTGGCAAGAATTACTTTTTTTTTTATCATTAAGAAACTGATCCTTAGACAATCACTTTGGCTAACATCAGTCTTCTATAATTATCATACTATCTCCTGTCTGCTACTTTCGATTCCTTTTTTCATTTCTCACCCAGCCCAGAGAGGCTGCTCTAGTCACCTCCCATTCTATTACTAGTCATCCTTATAATGTGCACTACTTTTATTTAATTTAAATTATGGAAACTTGAATCTGTTGCTTTAATACTTGCTCTAATATCATTTACTTTATTTATTCAACAAAAATTTTCAACATTTCCTGTGTACAGGGTAATAAGCAAAGACCCAGGGGTGATAGTGATTGGTGTGAAGGTGAACTGGTACTCCAGGAAAAAATAAAAAGGTTCTGATCTATAGTATTTGCCCATTTCCATAGTGTAAATACACCCATCATGAATTATTTCAAGCTTCCAAAAGATTTAAAAAGTGTATCATGAAATCCCTGAATATTTAACAATCCCCTCTGCTGAGCATATGCGAGCCAACCCTGCAACATTACTAGGATCAGCTTCCAAGGAACTCGTGGCCTGGTGGTAAGGGAGACAAGCTTTCAGTTTAAGAAAATTACGCTCTAATGGGTATTATGGGTCTAATCCAGTCCCACAAAAAGACATGTTCAAGTCCTAAACCCCCGTCCTGTAAATGTGACTCTATTAGGATAAAGGGTCTTTGAAGATGTTTTTAGTCACAATGAAGCCAAACTGGATTAGGGTGACCCCTAATAAAATACAACTGGTGTCCATATAGGAAGGGGAGAATGGGAGGACACGGTCAAACACAGATGAGGGTGCCCCGCGACGGCTGAGGCCGGAAGCCGGGAGGGGGGCCGGAAGCCGGGAGGGGGGCCGGAAGCCGGGAGGGGGGCCGGAAGCCGGGAGGGGGGCCGGAAGCCGGGAGGGGGGCCGGAAGCCGGGAGGGGGGCCGGAAGCCGGGAGGGGGGCCGGAAGCCGGGAGGGGGGCCGGAAGCCGGGAGGGGGGCCGGAAGCCGGGAGGGGGGCCGGGGCTCTTCCCCACAGAAGACGGTAGCAGGAATGCTCCGCCGACACAGCGGTTTCAGCCATCTAGACTCCCGAATCCTGAGACAATAATGAGCTGTTGTTTAAAGCCACCCATTTTGTCATACTTTGTTACGTCAGCCACAGGAAACTAAGGCCTTGGGTAATAATTGTTGTGGTAAAAACGGAGCTGTCACAGGGAAGAAATGATGCATTATTTGGGGGATGCAGGTCAGGGCGTGTTCCTTTGACAAGATACTTGAAGCTCTGGAGCTTTGAAGATGAGTACAATTGATTGGGTTTCTCTTCTTACAAACAGGAAAGGTCACGCGAGCAGAGGAACTGGCGTGTTCACAGGAACGGATGTGTGGCCTGCCTTGCCATGGTCATGTGCCCACGTATAGGGGAGGGACTGTCCGGAAAGGGTTGGTGAGCAGGCAGCACATGGAGGTCTGCTGTGCCCTCTCTAATTGTTGTCCGGCCGTTCCGTTAATTAGAAAAACTGCCTGACTGCCAAGATGTAGCCACAACCATTTTCTAAAACTAAATTTTTCTATCTAGGCCTATATCTAAAATTAGAGTATTTCCCTACCATGCCTTCAAAACTCATTACATTTGCCATCTCTTCTTGGAAGACACCACTGACACCTGCCCCACTCTCTCCCATTTACTCTTGCATCTTATATCCAAGCGCAGCAAACATGTTCTGCTTTGGGATCATTCCCATGTGCCTTAGTGCATTTATTGCCAAGAGTAAATGTATTTGTTTAGATGCTTCTCTCTCACTCAAAGTTGGAAGTATCATGAGTTCCTGGACTGTTTATAACTGTATTTCCAGAGCCTTGAACAGTGCATGATACATTGGAAGTCCCCAAAACAAAATTCTGAATTGCATTGATTTAAAAGAGATGCTTCTTGACTGTAATTCAAAAGGTTGAACAAAGCACACTGACAGCTATCTGTTGGAAATGTGAATATCCTAGCCTGTTTACTGGCTTCATCTTTCTAATTACTGCTACCATTTACTCAGAGAGAAGGAGTACTAAGAGTTCATGTTAACACTATGCAGAGAATGAAAACTTACTAGGACTTTTCAACCTGTCAGAACTTCCCTAAAGCTGAAATCCACTCAGCTTAAACTGAGCTCAAGCAGGATTATGGAGAGGCAGATAGGAATAAGGAGGGATTTTCATGATGCCCAGGAGTGGGGCAGAAATCTGATCCTTGAATTGCTGTGTATGGCTTTAGGGTATTTCTGAACTTGGCACCGATATGAATCTACCCCATACCAGCTACAGAAACCAGAAATTTAGTTTTAAAATCCATCAACTTCAGTGCAGGAAAGGGATTTTTAAATATCTACATTGGCAGATCTCTAGTTGAGCAATATACTGGTTTGGACTATAGAGACAGATTCCCCTGAGATATGCCACTTAATGCTAATCTTTTCTCAAACAAGTTGTGACCTATAGCTGTTGCATGTGTAAAGTTGGAATAATAAGAGTAGCTAAATAACTTACTAAGTAAGAGTTATTGTGAGGATGCGCACATAGCACCTGCCCTCTATCCACCTGTATAGCCATGCTCTTATAAGGGGTTGAGGGTGGGGAAACAGATGGGCTAAGTTCAACTCCCATCTTTGCCACCTGTTTGTTGTGTCATCTTAAGTAAGTCAATGGGTCTTTTTGGACTTCAGTTTTCTCAGCTCAAAAACGGGAATAATAATAACTAAAATAAAGGATTATTGAGAGAATTAGGTTATATGTTATGAAAAATTTAGAATAGGGTGCACCTCATAATTAGTAATGAGATGAAGGTGAAAGATAGGTTAGCATCAGATCAAAGAAGCAATTGAACTTCTTGCTTCAGGAAGAGAAGTTAACATCCATAGGAACCCTACTATATTTTTCTAGTTCTTGTGAAGTTTTGGCTCACTCATGTGTCTCAGTCACTGCTACTGATCATTCACTAACAGTCTGTGATGGACATCCAAGTGCACATAGGGATATTCCGATGATCTGTCTGAAGTGATTTTTTTTTTAACCAGAGGATTTATCCGTATGTGTAATCATATAAATATGGTCATTTCTAGTTCACAGTTAAATTCTGAACAACAATGTGCTCGCACTTCCAATGCTATATTTAACTTTTTGTGTTTCTTAAGTTTTCTTTCAAAATTCTTTATCTGCTGTTAGGATATGATTTTGTGTTCCTTTCAGTAAAATTCTTCTTTTATAACAGAGTCCCTGCAAATCTCCTGCCTCTTTATTCTATTTCTTTTCTGCAATAAACAAGCGTGCCTTAAGGTTATTTCCTTTTTTTTTCTTTCTTTCTTCCTGCCAAAGGCTTAAATATTTTGATCTTTAACAAACATGGTAGTAAAAACAAAGACCTAAAGGCTCCACTTACTGCTGTGCCTAGGTTGGTTATGGAAGGCATGCATGTAAAAAGCAGTGTTTGTCTAGAACTTGTTCAGGCCAACGTTAGAGTGTCAATTTCACCACACAGGTCTTTCAGTCACTATAAATATGAGCCCCTTGAGGACAGAGATTATCTGGCTCCCCAGCTCTTGGTTCAGAATTTGACCCACACTGAGCATGGTGAATGAACAAATATAAATAGTTGATCCTTCTTAGTCCTTGGGCTACTGGTGTTAAATATTCTGTTTGATATTTTTCTCTCCAACAACAGATGATTATTTAAAGACCATGCCTTAAAGAACTGGGATTATGTCTATATGATTCAATCCATGCGTTGATTGTATATGGATTTCATTATATTTTAGATCTAAGCTTTTCAGGTGGTTTTTCAAGGGACCTTCATAAGTTCTAATCCTTAAAATAAGATCACAGGACTGCACAGCCTTTTATGGAAATGCAAGGTACTTACAAATGTGCTAAGAATGAAAATGATCTCTTCGATTTCCAAGTACACCTCCATAATAAAGGACACCTGTTAGTCTTAGCACCTTTGGGAGAGAGTATGGAAAGAACTAATGCTTATTGTTTCTGCATTAAGTGTGAAAAAATCCATTACATGTGTTCATTTCTACAAATCAGGTATATTGGGTCGTAATTTTCAGAAAGTCCTTGACAAGGTTTGACAAATGTATGTAGTTATGTAATCACCACCACAATCGAGGATCACCCCTAAAGTTTCTCTCATGCCTTT
Source organism: Dasypus novemcinctus (assembly GCF_030445035.2). NCBI lineage: Eukaryota > Metazoa > Chordata > Mammalia > Cingulata > Dasypodidae > Dasypus > Dasypus novemcinctus. The sequence continues at coordinate 119,421,626 of NC_080679.1, read as the reverse complement.
TTATGGTCAATCTTCTATTCCGACTGCTGATCACTGGCAACCCCTGATCTGATGTGTACCTAAGGTTTTGCCTTTTCCAGAAAGCTATAAAAAATGAATCACACTGTATTCAATCTTTTTGCCTGGTTTCTTTCACCATAGGCTATAATTTAATTATCGCTAACATCCCAAGAAATAGGTATTGTTATTTTCATTTTTTGGATGATGAAATGAAGGCTTAGAGACTTTAAGCAGACTTACCCTCTGTAAGATAGGTTTTGATTCCAGGTATTTCACAAACTATGATAGGCCAGCTTACTTTGGGGATGATGCTAACCAAATCACATATTTTAAGAATCTGCTCATATCTAGATGTTGCTGGCATGGTGGATCATAAATGGGCCAGATTCACCTGGCTCTAGCATCTTAGTGTCTAGCTTAACAGGTACCAAATAAATTAACAAAGTCAGTTTATGATTAGCTACCATGGATATTCCTAAAGCTCTGGTTGCCTCTGCCTCTTAAAATGAGGTTGAGTCAATACATTGTTTTGGCCTGAAGTAAGGTATAAATGGAAATCTTAAGGTAAGGCACATATAGATGGAGAAATCAATCTGCACAACAAAATATTTATGATAAAACTTCCCGTAATGTGCATGAGGATGGTAAAATTGCTTAGCAGTCAAGGTATATATACCCCTCTGTCTGATAAAGGCCTAAATCAAACATGTTTATTTGTATTTTAAGCAAATAAAATAGAATAATAGAGCGCAATTTGGGGAAATACATGTGAAAAAAAGTAATTTGATGTTCCTCTACTCTAAAAGATGATTTTTATATATCCTAGCAAAGAATATTAGGATAGTCTTGATAAAATGTGAAAATTTGGGAGAAAAAACAATCCTCCCAGAAGAAATTAGGTAGACTCTAGAGTGAAAGGGTTTCTTCAATTGTTAGTTTTACTTGACACCTGTTATTGACCCTAATGGGCTGGCCTGAGGGTGAAGGGTGCTGCACTTGAAAAATTACAAGCATATATTAATTCCTGCCTATATTCTCAGGCCATGGGGCTTTTATACATATTTCAAGTTAGGAAATTTATAATTTTATTAACTTTAAATCAGTTTAAGATTATGCATTACTATGGGAACATGCAATTCTTGGAAGTGTACTAAGGACTGAAAATCACATGATCCCCTTTCTCATTCAACACAGGGCTAGTGGAGTTAAACATTGAACCTCCTTCTCCTGGCGTGGGATGCAGTCTCCTTTCCTTTATTGACAAATGGATGCTATCACCAAAGGTAGAAGGAGATCCTGTTGTAGATAATCACTCTTTTTACATTGTATTCAAGCTATTGCTTCCACAAAATCTATTGCATTCTGTACGGATGAAACCACATACTGTAATTGTCTTTATCAAGTCTTCAATTCTTGTAAGACTGGCTGCTGACTCAGGAAGCAGCTGATGACCCTGACCCGCAGAATGATGAGGCCTATTCAGGTAGCTTGGCTGTGATGAGCAGGCCAAGTGAGGGGAGAGTTACTTCATGCCCACCTAGCCCTGGCCTGAGGCAGCCACGCTACACATGCCTGCAGTAGGACCAATATCCTGTGCAACCCAAATCTTAACTGCCACAAGCTGAGGAAGTAGCACGTTGTCAGTTTCCTCCAGGTTAACATACAAGACATCTGGAGCCACTTCTCTGATAAAAGTTCAAGAGTTCAGTTTTCCTCAGTTATGCTGCTCATGGAAATTCTTCTCAACATATTCTAAATGAATTAACTCTGAAGAATGGCACTTACTGACCATAACCATAGCATAGTGGTGTTTGTGCTACTGCATAAATTATACATAACACTGATATCCACAGTTCTTTTTAGTGTATCTGACACTAAAACATCTTCCACATTGCAGTCATATTTTTGCACTTGATTTTATAACTCTTTCTTGTTAAAGGCTATCAAAGAGATGTGGTTTAGACATAACTGATTTTTTTCTGAATTTTTGTATATGTGAGCAGTTCCAGGAAACCCCGATTACCTTTTATAGAGAAATGACCTACAGATGAAAGAAAAACAGCAGAAATTCTATGAACAGGACTGAGGCTATGAAAGAATGAAAGCATGTTATTCAAGGCCAAATATGCTTTATGTATAGGATTTCTCTATCTCTTTTAATCTATGTACTCCCGCCTCCCAATTCTATACTCTTGTAAGGATTATGCCTTTCTTAATGCTTATTTGCTATGTAAATATAAATTAAACTCCTGGAAGTGGGATTACTAAATTAAAAGCTAATTGCCTTTTTTGGTTTTAAAATGCACTGCTATTTTTCTTTTGCAAAAGTATGCATCAGTTCATACTCCTAAGATGGCAGGTCAGAGTCTGTTTCTCACATCTCGTATAGTTAAATTATTACTATCGATACCTTTGTAGATTCCTATACTAATATAAAAAGCATGCCATACCTAAAAATGCATCAGGATAACAGTTCAATACGATTGTTAGTTTTCAATGCCTCCATAATATAAATTCTCCCTTTGTCCTGTTCCTAGAAGGACTCTACTGCCTCCCACGGGTGGGAGGTCTCCTTAGCCAGCACTTAACCCCTGCAGAACAGTCACACTCCTGCTTCTCTCTTCTCTCTCACTCACTCCTCACCAGGCAAGGATAAATGCCTTCTACATGATTGTCAACTTTGGGCAAAGGAACTGGGTGTGAGTGTTTTCATAATTTCATCTTTGTTTTCTAGAAGCAACCTGCTAACCAAGTCAGGTCCATCTGCCTTTCACAGAGGGGAAGGCTTTGCTCATGTTAGGGAGGATGGTGGCTCTCCAGGAATGCCTAGATTGAGTCCAGGTAGATGGCTTGGTCCAATTCAGGCACAGAGTGAGCCAATCCCTTTGCCCAAGGATTTAAAGCTTCATTTTCCAATCAGCTCCTTAGAATAATGCTGACATTTTGATCTCCATCTGCATTTCTTTTCCAAGTACTTAATTGATTATAAAATTGGAAGATCAAAATGAATTTGTGATTCTCTTTAACCACTTATGAGTGTGTGTACAACTATGAATATATGTTTATGTATACATACATATATATATTTGCACATGAGGAACCATATTCTCATACATATGTGTGCATATGTCTGTTTGCAATTATCATACCTGTTCGTTCTCTAGTACCTCAAATAAAAAACAAGAAAACCCACAAAAAAAAAAGAACTCTCCTTGGGGAGCAGATGTAGCTCAGGGGTTGAGTGCCTGCTTGCCATGTACAAGGTTTTGGGTTCAATCCCAAATACCTCTTTTAAAAATTTTTAAAAAATAAAAATAAAAAAATTACTCTCTAATAAATAATAGTGTTTTAAAATTTGACTTAAGTTCTGCTCAGATGACCCCACCAGCAATACTGCTTTTCTCTGGTGGCAGAAATATCTAAACAAAGTTCAGCAATTTCTGACCAACTTGCTTTCTCATGCATATCACCTTATTTTCATCTTGAGCTTCAAGAAAACTTAGTGAGTAAACCGATTATTATTGTTGTAGTGAGGAAATTTGTCACATTGATATAAAGATAGTGGTTACCAAAGGTTCTGAATGAAGGGTGGGGGAGAATAGGGCACTTTTAGGTAATTGGAATTGTTCTCCATAAAATTGCAAAAATGGATACAGGCCATTATTTGACATTTTGTCAAATCCTATAAAACTATACAGTCGGAAGTGTAAACCATAATGTAAACTGTAGAACTTGGTTAGTAGCAATGGTTCGATATTTGTTCATCAAGTGTAACAATGATGTAAGCTATTATTAATAGAGGAAAATGGGGGGAGGAAAGTGAGGTATATGGGAATACCCTATACTTTCGATGTAACTTTTATGCACTCTAAAACTTCTCTATAAATAAAGTTTATTGCATGAGAAAAAAGAGAACTTTGTGAAATGATGAGCACTGGTGTTAGTTTGCTGGTTTGCATGAATGATCTGAGGCTTTATCAATATCCACACGCAGTGATGTGTTGGTAACCTGGCTTTGGTAGGAGGGAGAGAGAAACCCCGACTTTTAGCATTTGCAGATTTCCTTGTGTAAATACTTCCTCTACACCTGATTTCAGTTTGCCAGCAGCTTAACAAGCAGGTCACAGAATTTCTGAATATTTAATAAGCAAAGGCCTACTGCAAAACAACCATTAAGCCAACCCATATTTTGTGATTCTGACTTGTGGATTTTTCTCTGCCACACTTCTCTGCCTCTTTAGTGGGACCATTTTTTATTTAATCTACTCTCACAGACTTCAAGCTAGATTTCTTCTTTCTTCTAGCTTTCCTTTATCAATCCATTCTCTAAGTAGTGAGGAGGGAGATGGTTCTTGAGGAGGGAGATGGTTCTAATAGATGACTCTCATTTGGTCTTGTTTGAGATGCTTAAAAATGTGCCAGAGACTCACCATTGTCCTTATGAATAAATTTAAACTCCTAAATGGCTTATTATGCCTTCCAAGGGCTTAATGGTGATTCCTACCACAATCCAAGAGCCACTGCTGGACCCATCGCTGTTTCAGATAAGTGAACTTTAGTCAGACCTAGAGATGTATAAGGGCCTTGCCCACTTTGGAGTCCTTATTTGAGACAGATCCAGACACACTTGTGTTATCCTAATTCCTTTGACTTGGACCTCTGTTTCTGCCATACAGCCTGTGTTGTGTTAAGTAACAGCCCTCCAAAGATGCTCACATCCTAATCCCTAGAACCTGGGAATATGCTCCTTCCCAAGGAAAAAGGGACTTTGCATATGAGATTAAGGATATAGAGTTTGAGATGGGGAGAGCATCCTGGATTATACGGTTTGACCCAATGTAATTCCGTGAGCTCTTAAATTTTGAGAACATTTCACTGTCCTACCAAAGAAATGGTAAGAAAAGAGTTTAAAACATCATTTTTGGCTTTGAAATGGAAGGAAAGGGACCAAGGAAAGCAGCAGTCTCAGAAGCTAGCAGTGGCTTTCAGTTTACAGTCAACCAGAAAACGGGGACCTGGACCCTACAGATGCCAAGAACTGAATTCAGCAAAAAACCCTAATGAGCAAGAAATGGATTGTCCCCTAGAGCCTCCAGAAAGTAAGGCAGCCCTGCCAACAGCTTGATTTTAGCCCTGTAAGAGCTGTCCTGGGCTTCTGACCTATGGAACTGTAAGGTAAGGTTGTGTTGTTTAAGCTGCCAAGTTTGAGGTGATTTGTTATGGCAGTAACAGAAAATAAATATAAGACTCTTAACAAGACGCTACAAATTATCTCTGAAGAGTCCTCCATATTTTTGTCATCCTAGTCAAACTCATTTTTCCCAAGAAACCATCCCTGTTGCTTTTTTCTCAACTCATTTAAGTACAATTTGCTATTATTTAACCAGCTCATTAGATTATAAAATCACAGAAATGTTGTTCTATCAATTACACTTTTTCTTTGTTTTGCACTTTTTCAGTGTTTTCTACCTCCTGCTTCACCTTATTGGATAAGTCAAAATTGTTTCCTTAATTAATGGATAGCACTGAGGGTTTATCATGCAGACTTAATGTCCAAAGTTAATTTGTTAGCCTCCTCAATGCCAGATGATTTAAGTACCTTAAACACTGATCAGCTCTTCTGATCATGAAACATTATTCAGCATATTTCAGCAGATATGTTTATATATAGTTTTATATATAGTTTTTAGCCTCACAGAGATTATTATCATCGTTGTGGTCATTTCTTTTTAAGGATAATGCATGTTTAGATTTACCTACTTACTTACCAATTTCTTTTCTTACCACTCTAATTTCACTCTCCAGTCTTTTTGTAATCATTTTCGTTTTTGGAAAATATCTTTTTTGAATTCCTTTGATACAAGCATGTTGTGGTAAAAACTCTCAGTTTTAGTCTTCCTGAAAATGTCTTTATTTCAGTCTCATTTTGCAATGTTATATAAATCTGGATTGATTTTCCTTTCTCCCTGAGAACTTTGAAGATAGTATTCCAGTGGCTTTTGACTTGCATGCACACATTTAAAGTTTGCTCTCAGAACAAATCAATGGTTCAAAACCACTGGAATCACATGGGGAGTATTAAAAATATACTGATACTTGGTTCTACTTTCAGAGATTCTTATTTAATTTGAATGACTATGGCATGGAATATTTAAAAACACACCAGTTGGTTACAATGTACAACCAAGTTTAAGAGCCACTGGTGTAAAATGGCCTTCTTTTTCAGGTCATCCTCTTTTTTCTGAATGTTTTTTTAATATCTACTATTTTTCTTTATGTTTTATGGTTTCACTACACATGCCTATAACATGGCATTCTTTTACTTATCCTATCTGTTGATTTATATTTTCATCATTCATATATTCTGCTTCTCCTTCACTCTCTTCCTTTGTTAGACTTTTTCATTCTATCATTCATGTCTCAACATTACTTTCATGTTCTCTATCTTAATATTTTTGGTTATTTTCTTCCAATTCATCATGCAGTTTTTTGGTTTACTCTTTTTTTTTTTTTTTTAGCTATGCCTAATATGGTTTGTCCCACCTGACCTGTAGAGTTATATTTTAATTTAAAAAAAAATGTATAATTATAGACTCATAGGGGATTGCAAAAAATGTACATAGAGTGCTTGCTTTAGCAGCACATATACTAAAATTGGAAAGATACAAAGAAGATTAGCATGGCCCCTGTGCAAGGATGACACACAAATTCATGAAGCGTTCCCTATTTTAAAAAAATGAAACGAAACCAAAAAAAACCAACCAGTTTCTGGTATTTTGCATCAGCACCCCTTTGGCTGACTAATACTATATGTATAAACTTTTGAAACATGTCGAGTGAATTAAACCAGATATTAAAGCAAAAAAAAAGTACATAGAGGCCCATCTACCTTTCATTAGCTTCTCCCAATAGTGACATGCTATATAACTGTAGTACAATATCAGAAACAAGGAAACTGACATTGGTAGACTGTTAACTGATTGCTAACCTTATTTAGCTTTCACCATTTTTACATGCATTTACTTGTCTCTCTCTGTGTATGTATGTATGAGTAGAGGTCTCTGAATTTTTATCCCATTTATAGATTCACCTGGCTACTACCATAATCAAGATACAGAACTGTTTCTTCACCAGAAAGGACTCCATTTATATTCATATCTTTCCCTACCCATGACCCTGGCAACCACTAATCTGTTCTCCATCTCTGAGGTTTTCATTTCAAGGATGCTCTATCAACGGAATCACACAGTTTATAACCTTTTGAGAGTGACTTTTTTTTCACTAAGTGCCCCTGAGATCTATCCAGGTGGTTGCATGTAGCAATAGTTTGCTCCTTTTTTAAAACTGTATTCCATTGTATGGACCTACCAGAATGTTTTAAATCATTCACCCATTGAAGGACATCTGGGTTGTTTCCAATTATGAAAGTTTGTGTACAGTTTGTTGGTGTGTGTGTGTGTGAGAGAGAGAGAGAAAGAGAGAGAGAAAGAGAGAGAGAGAGAGAAAACTTGTCATTTTTTCTGGGATAAAGGATCACAAGTGTGATTGTTGCTTGGTAAAATGTCAAGTACATATTTAGTCTATGAGAACATTCTGAGACTATGTCATTTTAAATTCCAACCAGCAAAACATAAGAAATTCAATTTCTCCACATGTTTCCAAGTATTTGGTATTAGTGCTAATTTAGATTCTAGCTCTTCTAATAGCTGTGTAATGACCATGACATTTTTAATTTCAATGATAATGATGATTTCTAAGATTTCTATTTGAGTCTTTCCCAAATCTCTTTACTATTAAAAAATAAATTCTTAATACATGATCATTTTTGGGTTTCATCTTTGATTTCTTTAAAAATTTCATATGTATTATTTTATATTCTATATAAAGTCATTTCAACTTCTTACATAGGAGTCTAGATAAGTTCATTATTTCTGCAGACTCTCACACATGGTAGCTTATATATTATATGTTTATTAATTTGATTTTTTTGTGTATGAGCTCATATGTGATTGAATTCCTGAGAGCCAAACTTGGAGACATTTTCCTCTAGATAGGATTTTTAATTGCTTCTTTTGGGAGCCAGAGGCCACTATTAATTTGGAACATCTTTAACCCATTTTGAAGGTCCAGACTAAATCTTGGAGTCTCAGTTTCACCTCCCACATTTTGTATGAGGCACCCACCTTAGATTCCCAATCCTAGCATTTTTAGCAATAATTTCCCCAAAGTAGAAACTGGAATTTGTAAATTGTTTAATATTACCTTTTTTAGTTTTAGCTAATTGTAATTGTGGGTGTGGTTAGGCCATTGGGGATTTCTTTTCCATTTGAAAACTTAGAAATGTAGTAAATATATGGTTGTTATAACTGAGCATATATATATATATTTATTTTACTGTAGTAGGAGTATGTTTCATAGCTTCTTACCTGCCATATTATCAGAAACATACATTTTTTGCACCTTTCTCATATTTATTGTGGTGGCCCCTTAGTAGTGCTTCATTATTCACATACATCACTTAATGAGCAGATAAAAGAATTTAAAAATTAATAAAAATTAGTAAGTAAAATAATTCATATAGAGGAAGGGGGAGATGGTGACAGAGTAGGGAGCTCCAAGAGTCAGCTTGTCCCACAGGGCAGTTAGTAATCACCTAGACCTATCTAAAGCACATGTATGTGGGCTCCAGGAGACCAGAAGAGCATCTTTCAACATCCTTGAAAGAATGGAAGGAGAAAACTGCCCATCTGCAGAGAAGATTCATGAGTAAAGCACTCTATGCCATGGAGGCCAGTGTTTATCCTACTCTGGTGGTGCAAGCCACCTCAGGAGCTATTCTGAGGCTGGAGTTGGAAGCTCTATTTCCAAAAAACTTCAGCTACTGATTAGTAATTTGGCTGGCTACCTAAAAACAGCTAAAGTTCAAAACTGTCCAAATCAGAAAGTGGCCAGTATCCACCATTTGACTCTGCCCCTGGGATGAGGGGAAGCAGGGTTGATTGAAACTCACAGTGATGGTAGGGACTGCCTTCTTTCCACCCAGATTGGAAACCAGATTTCCACCCAGACTGCAGCCCTAGCCTATGCTCCAGCCCCATCTCTAGCAGGGAGGAAACTGGCAGGACCTCTACCAGCCTCTCCAGGTAACTGCAGGTGCATTCAGCCAGAACTGACTGAATAGTCAGACACCTGGAGCTCCACCACTGCACCCCAGTAGGATAGGAGAGGAGCTGTGTTTCCTCAGCCTCTCCAGATAATGAAAGGTACCTTAGGCATATAGAGACTAAACTGTTAGGTGCCTATAGATCCACTCCCATTCCCCAATAGGATAGGAGGGGATGGTATTTCCTCAGCTTCTCCTGGCAATGGCAGGCACTTTCAACCTACATGGACTGACCTGCTGGGCATCAGTTGTTCCATTCTTATCCCCTAAAGGGCAGAAGGGACAGTACTCTTCTAGACTCTCAAGGCAACTGCAGGTGCATTCAGCCCACATGAATTAGATTGTTGGGCAGTCCAGAGGGTACATTTCCACACCTATGGGGGAGGGGTGCTATGACAGTCTACCTGGGTAACTTCAGTCATTTTGGACCTTCATGGCATAGATTTCTGAAGCTCTACCCCTGCCCCAGGCATGGAAGGAAGGGGTGTGAAGCTTCATCAGTCTCTCTGGGCAACTACAGATGGTCTTGGCCTGCATGACTTGGATTATTACACATGACTGTGGCTCTGTCCCTATGGCTGGCAAAAGAGAGAGGGGGAGACACTTCATCTGTCCCTGGAGCAATGTGGGCAGCTTTAGCCTCCACAGTTTACAGCACCAACTACATCCTTGTCTCCTATAACAGAATAAGCAAGAGAGAAACTGCACCCAGAATAAACATATCTAGTAAGCCAGATGCCAAGACACCAACAAAAAATTACAATCTATAACAAGAAACAGGAAGATATGGCACAGTTAAAGGAACAAGATAAATCTCCAGACAACATAAAGGAATTGAGACAACTATTCATAGATTCTCAAACATATCTCCTTAATGAATTCAATGAGATGGCTAAAGAGATTAAGGATATTAAGAAGACACTGGGTGGGCACAAAGAAGAATTTCAAAGCATACATAGAAAAATAGATCTTATGGGAATGAAAGGTGTATTGCTTTCATTTATTAATGAAATTAAAAGTAAACTGGAGGCATATCACAGCAGATTTGAGGAGGCAGAAGAAAGGATCAGTGAGCTTAAAGACATGGCCCCCAAAAGCAAACATACAAAAGAACAGAAACAGAAAGTAATGGAAAAAATTGAGCAGAGTTTCAGGGAAATGACAGCAAGAGACATGAAAACATGTTTCATGGGTGTCCCAGAAGAAGAGAAGGGAAAAGGGGCAGAAGGAATATTTGAAAAAATAATGGTAGAAAATTTCCCAACTCTACTGAAGGACATAGATATTTACACCCAAGAAGCACAACCTATGCCCATACAAATAAATCCAAATAGACCAACTTGAAGAAACATATTAATCAGAATATCAAATTCCAAAGACAAAGAGAGAATTCTGAAAACAGCAAGAGAAAAGCAATGCATATAATATCAGGGATATCCAATAAAATTGTGTCAATTTCTCATCAGAAACCATGGAGGCAAGAAGGCAGTGGTATGATATAGTTAAGATACCACAAGAGAAAAACTGCCAGTGAGGAATCTTATATCCAGCAACATTGTCCTTCAGAAATGAGGGTGAGGTTAGAATATTCACAGATAAACAGAAACTGAGAGAGTTTGTTACAAAGAGACTGGCTTTGCAGGAAATATGAAAGGGAGTGCTACAGCCTGAAAAGAAAAGAGAGGAGAGAGGGGCTTGGAAGAGAGTCTAGAAAGGAAGATTACATCAGTAAAAGTAACTAGAATTGTCAAAAGAGTGGTGAAAATAAAATATGACACATAAAACCCAAAGTTAAAATGGGTGAAATAAGAACTGCCTTTGTAATAATAACATTGAATGGTAATAGATTAAATTCCTCAATCAAAAGACACAGACTGGCAGAATGGATAAGAAAATATGAGCCATATTGCTGTAAACAAGAAACTTAACTTAGACCCAAAGATACCAATAGAATGAATGTGAATGGCTGGAAAAATATATCCCATGCATGCAGTAACCAAAAATAAAAGCTGGAGTATACTCATATCAGATGAAATAGACTTTAAAAGCAAAACTGTTAATAGAAACAAGGAAGGACATTATATATTAATAAAAGGGTCAAATCATCAGGAAGAAATAAATGTATTTGCACCTAAATAGGATGCCCCAAGATACATTAGGCAAACTCTGGCAAAACTGAAGGGAGTAATAGATATCTCTACAAAAATAGTTGGAGACTTCAATATACCACTCTCAGCAATGGATAGAACATCTTGGCTAAGAATCAGTAAAGAAACAGAGTTTGAATAATATGATAAATAGACTTAAACCTAATAGACATAAACAACCTTGCATCCCAAATCAGCTGGATATACATTCTTTTCAAGTGCTCATGGATCTTTCTCAGGATAGACTGTGTGTTGGGTTACAAGGCAGATCTGAATAAACACAAGATCTAAGTTACACAAAACACTTTCTTTGATTATAGTGGCATAAAGTTGGAAATCAACAAGAGGCAGAAAAAGGGGAAGTCCACGAATATATGGAGATTAAACAATACATTCTTAAATAGTAAGTGGGTCAAAGAAGAAATTTCAAGAGAAATCAATAAATATCTCAAGACAAATGACAACAAGAATACAACATATCAGAACGTATGGGATGCACTGAAGGCAGGGCTGAGGGGGATATTTTTAGTCCCAGTGCTTACATTAAAAAAGAAGAAAGAGATAAAATCAATGACATAACTGCACATTTGATGGAACAAGAAGAAGAACTGCAAACTATTACCAAGGAAAATAGTAGGAATGAAATAACAAAGACAAGAGCAGAAATAAATAAAATTGAGAACAAAAAACTATAGAGAGAATTACCAAAACTGAAGTTGGTTCTTCACAAAGATTAACAAAATCCACAAACTCTTAGCTAGAAAGACAAAGAAAAAAAAAAAAAAAACAGAAGATGCAAATAAATGAAATAAAAAATGAAAATGGGACATTACTATTGACCCCACAGGGGGAAAAATATATAGATTATAAGAGGATACTATGAACAACTGTATGCCAAAAAAACTGGACAATATAGATGAAATGGAAAAATTCCTAGGAATGTATGAACAATCTATACTGACCCTAAAAGCAATAGATGACCTCAACAAACCAATCACAAGTAAAGAGATTGAAATACTCATCAAACAACTCCCCCAAAATGAAAAGCCCAGAACCATATGGCTTCAAAGGTAAGTTCTACCAAGCATTCAAAGATTTAATACCAATCTTGCTCAAGCTCTTCCAAAAAATTGAAGAAGGAATGCTACCAAACTCATTCTATGAAGCCAATATTACCCTAATACCAACAACAAAAAAGAAAATTACAGACCCATTTCCCTAATGAATATGGATGCAAAAATCTTCAACAAAATACTTGCTAATCAAATCCAGCAACACATTAAAATAATTATTCATCATGATCAAGTGACCAGGCATGCAAAGGTGGTTTGACAAAAGAAAATGAATCAGCATAAATGCACCACATTAATAAATCAAAGAAGAAAACTCTCATGATCCTATCAATTGATACAGAAAAGGCATTTTACAAAATACAGCATCATTTCTTGATAAAAATACTACAAAAGATAGGATTGAAGGAAACTTTCTCAATACGATAAAGACCAGATTTGAAAACCCCACAGCTAACATTGTATTCAATGGAAAAAGTTGGAAAGCTTTCCTGTTGAGGTCAGAAACAAGAAAAGAATGCCTACCTATCACCAGTGTTATTCAATATAGTGCTAGAAGTGCTAACTACAGCAATCAGTCAAGAAAAAAGAAGTAAAAGGCATCCAAATTGAAAAGGATGAAGTAAAATTTTCACTATTCACAGATGATATGATCCTATACCTAGAAGGTCCTTAAAAATCTACAGTAAAGCTGCTAGAGCTAACAATTTCAGTAGAGTTCCAGGATACTCGATCAATATGAAAAATCAGTGGTGTTTCTGTACACTAGTAATGTGCAATCTGATGAGGAAGTCAAGAAAAATTTCCACTTACACTAACGACTAAAAGAATCAAGTATTTAGGAATAAACTTAACAAAGCATGTAAAGCATTTAAATTCAGAAAACTACAATGCATTCTTAAAAGAAATAAAAAATATCTAAATAAATGGAAGAATATGCCATACTTACAAATTAGAAGACTAAATATCAGTAAGCTCTCAATTCTAGTTAAATTGATATGTATATTCAATACAATCCCAATAAAAATTCCACTAGCATTTTTTAACAAATGGAAACACAATTATCAAGTTTATTTGGAAGGGCAAAGGGTCCTGAATAGCCAGAAACATTTTAGAAAGGAAAAGCGAAGTTTTAGGACTTTCACTTCTGGACTTTAAATCATATAACTAGCTACAGTGGTAAAAATAAAACAAAACAAACAAACAAAAAACAACAAAAACCAGCATAGCACTGGCATAAAGACAGACACACAGACCTATAGAACCGAATTGATGGTTCAGAAGCAGACCCTCACATCTATGATTAAGTGATTTTTGACAAGCCTGTCAAACCCACACAGCTCAGGCAGAACAGTCTATTCAACAAATGGTGCTACTAGAACTAGATATCCACGGCCAAAAGAAAGAAAAAGGACCCTTATCTTACACTGTATGCAAAAATTAACTCAAAAAGGATCAAAGACCTAAATATAAAAGTAAGAACCATGAAGCTCATAGAAGAAAATATAGGAAAACATTTTAAAGACCCAGTGGTAGGTGGTAGATTCTAAAACCTTACACCCAAAGCACCAGGCATGAAAGAAAACATGGATAAATGGGACCTCCATGAAATTAAACAAGTTTGTGATTCAAAGGACTTCCATCAAGAGGGTGAAAAGGTAGTTCACTCAGTGGGAGAAATACTTGGAAATCACATTTCCAATGGGTTTGATTTCCATTCTATATAAAGAGACCATACAACTTAACAATAAAAGAGCAAGCAATCTAATTAAAAAATGGGCAAAAGATTTAAGCAGACATTTCTCCAAAGAGGAAATATAAATGGCCAAAAATTACATGAAAAAAATGTTCCATATAACCAGCTATTAGGGAAATGCAAATCAAAATAACAATGTGATATCATCTCATATCTCATAAAATAGTCATAATTTAAAAAGATAGAAAACAATAAGTGCTAGAGAGGATGTGGAGAACTGGAAACACTCCTTCACTGTTGGTGGGATTGTAAAATAGTGCAGCTTCTGTGGAAGACGGTTTGTGGTTCCTCAGGAAGCTAAATACAGAACTGCCAAATGCTCTAGTGATTTCTCTACTAGGGATATATCCAGAAGTTCTGAAAACAGTGACACAGACAGACATCTGCACACCGATGTTCACAGCAGCATTATTCACAATTGCCAAGAGATGGAAACAACCCAAGTGTCAATCAACCAATGAATAGATAAGCAATGTGTGGAATATATAAATGGATAGTATATGTATATTAGTAAGAAGAAGAAATGAAATTGGGACACATATGATAACATAGATTAATCTGAAAATAGTGTGCTAAATGTAGTAAGCCAGACACATAAGGAAAATATTGCATGGTTTCATTAATATGAACTAAATACAAAGAATAAACACATGGAGTTAAAACCTAGAGTATAGGTTATAAGGAGATAAGAGGAGGTCCGGAAAGGACAACTGATGCTTAACGTATATAGAAGTTTTAATTAACTTGACTATAAAAGTGTGGAAATGGATAGAGTTGAAGGTAACACATTATAGTGAGTAGCAGCTGGTTTATAAATGGGAATGTGGCTTGAAAGAGTAGTCTAGGGATGTAAATGTCAGTTGTAAGAAAGCTAGAGACTAATTTAGGGACTGAATAACACAGTGAACCCAGAGGTGGGTGAGGATTGTGGTTGATGGTACAGATGCATGTATATCCTTCTGTGAGTTAGAGCAGATGTATGTCACTATTGCAGGGTGGTAAGAATGTGGAGGTGTATGTGAAAAATACAGTTGATATGACCTATAGACTGTGGTTAATAGCAACATTGTAATATTCATGCATATGCCAAAGATGTACTGTGTTGATAATGGGGAGTATGGAAAAAGTGTGCCAAATGTAGGCTATGGACCATGATTGGGGGTAATAGTCTGATGATATTATCTCATAATCTCTAACAAATGTTCCACCATGGTATGGTGTGTTGGTGATGGGGTGTTATATGGGAATTCTATATATGTGCATAACTTCAATGAAATAAAAATATTCACATTACAGAAAACTTTTCTAACATTTATATTTTTGTATACTTAGCTTTTCTAGAGAACATGGACTTCTGAGGAATTAATATTCAACTTCCTAAAAACTTAATTACATTCTAAATGCATATGAGGAGGGTACTCTTTGGAGTAAACTCACAAATTTTCTTGGAAGCAAATGGTCACTCACTGACTTATTTTTTCAATGAATGCAGATTTTTATATGACCTGTTTAAAGAAAATTAAATATACCAAGAGTTAAATATTCTATTCATTGCTCTGCTCTTTTGCTGGTAAATTCTTTGTAGTGCAAAATGCCTATCAGCAAGTGATTGAGATTTGTTCTTCATAAGAAATAGCCTCTGACTGGTATGTAGGATTTTCAGCTATTTTGAATATACCTTTCTAATATATAGCAAGGGTAAATTACAATTTTTCATGTCATGTCAAAAAAAAAAAAGAATTCATAATCTTTTGGGGATATTAGGATCATATTTTGGCAGACTTCATTGAAAAATTTTTCTTTAAAATGCAAAATAAATATATGATATTAACATCAAATTTCTTATACATGCTGTCCAACATACATGCACACACTTTTACCACAAAAATAAACTTATTGTACGGTAGAGGTGGATCAAGGCTATAAAGTTCAATTTCTAGAAGCTGGTAATGGTCAGACATTAGACTACTCCTGAAATGATAAAAATTTAAAATATCCCATGTTAAAGGTCACTAGCCTGAATAAAATATATAGAGTTGATGCTTTCCTGTTTGACATGACTGACCTAAAATAGACAAGCCATTTCATGCCATGTTCATTTAAAAACTAGCATCCTAGCATGGCAGTCTAGACAGCTTATTTGTTATATTACAAAAGTAGAGACCTTTAAAGTTACAGCAGATTTTGGATTTTTTTTCCCAAGCATTCAACTTATACTCTGCACAGTGAAGTCTTCTTCCCTAGAATTATATTTATAAATGGCTAATTTCAGCAAAATATTATGTTGATGGTAAAGAATTGAAATGTTTTCCTACTTAATCTAATTGGCGTTATATTCAACTGCTAATGATTTTCATAACATCAAATTTTCATTCATATGTTGCAAAAATATTTTAAGACAAAATAATTATATAAACTTTTAATTTTTATATTTTGGGACTTTTGATACAGATCTAGCCTTCATGAAGACAAATATTATTAAATAAATCCAGAGTTAAACATCACTATTTCTAATTTGCCCATCTCATACATATTAGTATGGTGACAAAATTTTGGCAGTGTCTTAGAAATTTGAAACTATAAAAGTCTGAAAGAATTCTCATTCCTTTCCAGGTATAGACGTTAAGTTTTTAATATGTAGATGACTCTTCAAGTCGGTTAAATGCAGATCAATTTTTTTTTTAAATTCAGAATGTCTCAGCTAAAAAGGTATCTGTATGTAATAGAGACATGATGAAAAATAGCAATTTAAGAACCCACAATTGCAAGAAAATGAAAAACATTGAAATATGTCAAGTACAGCAGTATAAATAATATAAAAAGATGCAGCTTTTCAGAATAAATGAACTATCTTTCCGTCTTTCTACATTCACTGCAACACCATTTACTTACATTGTTTAAGGCATACAAGTAATTTTTAAAGCAGTATTTACCAAAAGCAGTTGCAAAAAGAAAAAAAAAAGCCTGTTATCACCATAAAACACAGTTGTTGTTTTTTTAATATTGGATATGCTTGGTAGATTGTGCCAAATTTAAATCAATCTCTCTGTGGAAGAGCCAAGTCTATGGAGATTATCTAAAAGCACTGGTACTCCGAGTAGTCTCAAAATGCTGCCAGGATCCAGGGTCTCATCAGAGAAGCTGACAATGAGGAGACCACTTGAAAGAATAATCTATAGGAATAGAAAGGGGTGGATGAGAGGAGTTGCCAGAGCTGCCATACTCAGACTTGGCTGAAACCCATTAGTCTGTCTTTAGTTGGAGACCACATAGGCCAATTCTAAGCTATCTGCTGCCAATTTTCCTTTTCCTATTTTCATTGCCACTAGGATATGTGGCATTAGAAATGTGCCAATTCAACATGATCCTTTCTTTGGACTCTTTATTAACACTACCATATTTTCCCTGCCTGGAATACACACCAGATAAAACTGACAGTGCAATCTGCTTTCATTAGCATTTTTGTTTAATCTTTATGAAATACAAAAACTATTATGTTGACATCTAAAAACACAAATTAAGTGAGGAGAAAACCATAAACTAAATGAGGAGAATGTAAAAAAAAAAAAAACTATGTCCCCAGAAAACCCTTTAATTGCCTATATATTTATTTTATCAGCTGTACATACTTTGATTTATAAGTTATTGGTCATTATACTAACCAGTGTTAGCGCACCCTGAAGGCCATAACAGGAAAAAGAGAGAGAAAGCTCGCCTATTGTCTCCTTCCATTGTGTCACACATGTAAGTCATTTCTTTTTACTGTCAGGGTGAAATCCAAGCCCCCTAGGTGACACAAAAGGCCTTCCAGGGTTTGCCTCTTCCAACTCTGCAGATTCATTTCTTAACCCTTCCTCGTATGGTTTCAAGCCAGAAAGGCTTACAGTATATATGCAAGCACCTGTCCTTTCACACCCTTGAACACAACACTGCATTTTCTTAGAATCTTTAGTCTCTGGTTTGTTTGTTTGATTTAACCCAGCAAACTTTTACTAATCCAGAAAAACTCAAATTAGGGCTCAGCTCCTTCAGACTCCCCCATGTCTGAGTTAAAATGCCTTTCTCCTTGGTCTCCCAGCAGCACATATGTATTGCTTCTATAACCCTTACCAAACTATATTTTATTAACTATTTTACTCATCTGTTTCCTCCTCTAGATTTTGGAGAAGTCAGTGTCTCTCATCCCTATACCCTTTGGTACATGTCAGACCAGTAGACACTTCACAGATACTCAAAAGAGGAATAAATTTCACAGTTTTCCTCATTTTGTGGAGGTTAGAAATAATCTTTTATGGCCTGACACCATTTCTATTCAGACAATAGTTAGAGCTCCACACAGAATGCTATGTTATGGATCTGATCCGATGCTGCCCCAGAGCATCTAATTGTTCGATTTGCCTGTCTGGTTATTGGCAGCCTGCTGTGTATAAGGAAGGAAATTCACAGCTCTTTTCAGAGCTACTTATTGAGGCAGCCCTGGAAGTTTTGTTCATCATTTTCTATATTCTGCTTCCTTTTATATGCCTTGAGACCACTCAAAAACATTTAAAGCTATTTTCCAATTTATTTTTCCAGTGTATATTTCCAGCTGAGTTCTTTTTTATTACTTGATAGTTCCTCTTGCAGAATTCTCAGACTGGCTCTGAGAAGGGTTCACATCACATCATTTCCGTTTCTTAGATGCTTGCACAATTATACCAAGGAATGAACAGGAGAGAGAAGAAAGTCAGGACTCTCTCAGAGATTAGACAGTAGAGTACAAAAATTAGAGTGAGCAGCTGAAAAGATGTAGAAGAAACACCGGCAGCCAACAGAAGCACTTGATCTACTGTTTAAGAGCTTCCACCTGAGCTGCTGTTTAAGAAGGAAAAATATCTGTTTTTATGAATTTATCCTTACTTCAAGAATGGGCCAAGACATGCAATTAAAACTAGGGAAGGTGGTTGATTCAGGAAAAGCAAATAAGAGCAGTGACTCAGAGGTGTAGCAACTGCCTCATGGCCTTTTCTGACTATGCTTGGAAAGGGGAGGATCAAACTTCAAGTGAGACAGGAGAAAATACTAAGTAAGTTTGTGCTGTTTCTGAGACCTCAAACCAGCTCTGCTGCCAGCTCTTCTGCCACTGTTCTGCTACAGGCTAGATGAGTATGCAACAGAGGAAAATGAATTACGCTTTGTAAAATGGAATTAAATATGTTTCCCTACTGGAGCCCTGACCCTGAATGGTGAATTCCTAAGAGGGGGATTGTCAAGTTATCAAGTAGTCCCTAAGCAGAAGCATGGTACAAAGCTTTTAGGTTGCTTTCATACTTCCATAGATTTAGCTGGTTAGGAGACAGTAAACTCCAGTGGATTTAGATAGTTCATTACTCTCATCACAGAAGCAGCAGGAGCTTCATGTGTTCATCACTGCCACCTGTCCCTCAAGCCCCATAGGGGGATGTGGAGGAGGGCTCAGGGGAATGCTGTACACAAAGCGACCTCTGAAGGGATCATCTGAAGGCCACTGAGCATAAGGAAACTTCAGTCTTAGAAAAGGACTGTTAGCAAACCCAGCTATCCTCCCCTGCAGAGAGAGACATTATCTTTATTGCCCTAGAATATGAGCAAATCCCTAGAGAAGGGAGGGAAATGTCTGTAAATTACCACCCCAGAACTTCTTCTTATACAAACATTTTAAAATTGACAAGAAAGTATCTGATCAGAAGACTCAGACTATAGAGTTGTCTCAACAGTGATATAATATATAGCATTTTCCAAAGTCATTTGAACCCTTAAAATACCACTCTACTTCTTGTTTTATTTTTTCTAACTAAGCACTTTGCTGAGTTAGCCTTCTTTCAATGCCTTTGAAATATACTGGTGGTGTGAAAAATAAAAAAATAAAAATAATAAAAACCTTAGCTTCAAGTCCCTTGTATCGTACCACAACTTAAGACTTACTTGTTACATGACCTTGAAAAACTTTCTTAAATCATCTGAGCCTCAATATATTCAGCTGTAACATAGGGAAAACAACATAAAAGTTAAGTGAACAAATCGATTAATTTGTGAAGTACCCAATAAAAATCAAAGTAGTCAGAAAGAATTAATTTCCTTCTTTTGAAAACATCTTTTTTGTTTCTAATATATCTTACTTTTCTGTTTGACATATTTGTCCATTTTCAGAGAGTTTCTCAAACATTTTCCAAGTAGAACCAGTTAAGTAACTGGATAATGTTTCAATGTTTATGGAGTCAGAAATTGAATTTGGCCTTTTTCCTTTTGACGCAAATTTTTCTCACTTTAAAAATGTGGACCTGGATGTGATTCAAGCTGTTGAGCACTGGCTCCCACCTGAGAAGTCCTGGATTAGGTACCCAGTGCCTCCTGAAAAAATGAAAACATAAAACAAGCAAAAAGACCAACTCAAGGAAGCTGATGTGGCTCAAGCTGTTGAGCTCCAGCTTCCCACATATGAGGTCAAGGGTTCAATCCCAAGTGTGGTACTTAAAGATAAATAAAGCAGACCTTTTCAGAATGAAATTAGCAAATATAATTTTGGACAATCATAGGAGCATTCTTGTCAGTTAATTAACCATATTTTCTCACGTCGTAAGGCAGAAAATGGAGTGACAGAGTATCTTATATCTGGTTTCCCAGAAAAAGTCCTGAGAAAGGACTTCGTATGTAAAGAAGAGGGCTCAGAAGGAAAACCTGTAAGTAATTGAGGAGGGTGGGAATCAGCCAGGTTAGAAACGCAATGAGGGTTGGCGTTAGCTGACATCTCGTCTCATCAGCGTGATCCCACAGGAAACCCTGGAGTGTGCATAGCACCACAGATTTCTCCCCTTGAGGCAAGAGAGCTGGCCTTTTGTGTCCCTGCATCAATTAAACATTGACTGGGACCTGTGCAGAGAGTGCATTCTCCAGGCACTTCCCTATATGTTAGGGTTAATTCTTAGAAAGATGTAGCTGTGGACCCTTAGCAGCCAAAAGCTCACAGCTGCTGGGGCATGGGGACACCTGCCTGGTAAAGGGGGTCTGGGTAGACCCCCACCAGCATAGCATCTCTTGCATGGAGAAACTTTTGTAGTATTATAGCTTATGGGAGAAATATGGTAGCTCAGATTAGGGTGGTGTTGTTGCCATGGTGAGAAGTGGGTGAATTCAGAATTTAAGAAATAATGAGTACTGAAGCTAAGACATCAGTTGAATTGTTGGTGTACTGATTCCAAATATTGTTTCTCTTTTTCCAATTATTCCATCTGCTTCAATTCCCATAAATTGACTGGTTGCTAACTATTTAAGTATATGCCTGGCACTCTGACCTACTTTGTTTTCACCCCTCTTCTCACTCCATCCCACTTCCAGTTTTTAGCAGCTTCCCAGATGCTGTCTAAGTCAATGGACTTCAGAGCTCTCATTTTGCCCCCTTGAGCTCAACTTAATTTCCTGGTATCTGACCTACTGCCGCCTAAATGCTTACATGCCTTGTATGCCCTGCCCTCTGCCTTTCTGGTCCAAATTACTTTCCTTGTCCCCACAACCTTCTAGTTGTGAAGTATGATAGGAAGAGACACTCTTAGGCTCAGACCCAAATAACTTTGAATAAAATCTTCCTCTGGACAATAGTGGTATTCAGAGACAGCAGGAAGAGAAGATAAAAGTAGAGGTTTTTTTAATCTTTTTTTAAAAAAAAATTTATTGATCACTGGTTTGGGATTAGTGTCGAAATAAATAAATAAATGGGAAGCAGATGTAGCTCAAGTGATAAGGCTTCTGCCTACCATATGGGAGGACCTGGGTTCAATCCTGGGACCTCCTGGTGAAAAAGAAGAAGAGAAAGCATGCCTGTGTGGTGAGCCAGTGCCCATGTGAGTGCCCGCGTGGCGAGCCACCTGCCCACATAGGAAGTCAAATGCCCGTGTGGTGAGCCAGTGCCCGCACAAGTGAGTCACACAGCAAGATGGTGATGCAGCAAAAGAGAGACAAGGGGAGAGTCAAGGTGAAGCACAGCAGAGATCAGGAACTGAGGTGGCACAATTGACAGGGAAACTCTCTCCACATCAGAGGTCCCCAGGATCAAATCCCAGTGAATCCTAGAGGAGAAAGACAAGAAGAGAAGACAGAAAGAGAAATAGGTACAGAAGAACACACAGTGAATGGACACAGATGGCAAAAACAGCAGGGGGGTTGTGGGGGGGGGGAATAAATAAATAAATACATCTTAAAAAAAAAAAGAAATAACCAATCCCTGCTCTCTGGAAGATAATGTGATACAACCTAATTTCTCATATGCTAATCCTACCCATATAAATGATACCAGCACAGGAAAGTCTAAAGAAAGTCATTGTCCTCTTGTTTAAGCAGGACACGAAAGATTTGATAACAACCAACATAGCTAATATAAAAATGTTTTGGTGCTTAATGTGGAAAGCATCAATTATCTGGAAAATTCACTTTTCTGGGTGGATTGCTGTTTCTCCTAATTATAATGAATATATGCATTATTATAATAAAAGTTTGATTAAATAGAATCCTTGGAGAATTTTTTTCCCAATAACTTAAAATTAACCCAATTTGTCTCAATAGTACTGTTGGAAATCCTTTGAAAATACATTTGTCCATTTTTTATCTTGCACATAGAGCTTTTGAAAATAATCAACGTTTTGTTTTGCAACTGAAAATTTTACAGGATCACAAGGTTATCTGCCATCAAGTTTCATTTAACTAGACTATAGACATTAAAGGCATAGGAAGTTGCTTTAAATGTTTTTGGAAGACTTTTTAAAAAAATTTCCTGATAAAATTTTTTTATCCTTAGTTATTTTTGCAAGCTAAGTGCAGACAACATACAGTTAATTGCAGTTCCTGCTGTTTTCTAATGAGATTAATCAAGGTTTTTCTGTAAAATAATTCATTTTCCAAGCATAGAAACATCTCTCAATTTAGCCTTCTATTTTATAGGGTTAAGGGGAAAATTTGAGCCCATATATTTATTTGAAATACAATTAGAATAATGGAAACATCTATATCTTCTTAGCATTAAAGACTGTAGAATGGACAATTAAAAGTTATCCCAGATTAATACTATTAAAATGTCTTGAGTAATGTAGGCTTGGCCATCTGATTTATCATTCTTCACTTCTATATAACTTACTCAGAAACTATGTAATGAGGAGGGATGCTAAATTAACACAGCTATGAATTCTTAAGTAGAGGAGGAAAAAAAAAAAACCCTTCAGATCACACTACATCTCAGAATAAAGAAGTCAACTGTCAAAATGAAATTAGTTGGAATGGTAGCTTGGGGACCTGTTTAGCATATGCCAAGTCAAAAGTACCTATAGGCATGTGGATGGCTTTGGGACCAGTCATCAAAGATACAATGTTATGAAGGAATTGTTTAGGAGAAATTGTGCAGAATTGAACAAGCTGCAGATATTGAACTGTTAACTGCTTTGACTGATTAGCTTTTTTTTTTCCAGGCAAAAGTTCTGGTTACTGGTAAACATGGCTTTGTGTGGATGACCAAAGCCTGAGTCTAAACCTAATCAGCAGAGCCAACTCTTCTAAAACATAAATATACAGAGAACCATGGGGAACTCTGGCCTCGGGCAGCACAGAATTGTGCCTGTGCCAGGAGCGCACCCCATCCTGCAAGGTCAGCCCACTGGATCTCACTCTGTGAAAACCTGAGGACTCTGTGGAAGGACAAATAGTCCCATTTGTACCTATACCTCTGGTTCTGAAAATTTGAACTTGCATCAGAAACACCTGAAAAGGGTTATGAAATCAGATTAGTGGGCCCCCTACCCAGAGCTGCTGATGCAGTAGGTCTGGGGTGCAGTGTGAGAATGTGCATTTCTAATAGGTTCCGAGACCCTGTTGGTCTGGGGACCACACTTTGAGAACTACTATATTTCATTCTGTATGTTAGGCCTTCAAATAAGGGCTCATTTGAAGAAAACATCCTAAAGCTAAAAAAGAACAAAGGAAAAAGCTCGCAAAGTTGAAAACCCTGAGGTAAGTAAAGTGTCTCTTTTGCACCTCTTTTCCTTTTTTATGCCCTTCCATTGAGGGCTCTGGTACCTAAACACCCTGACTGCTAAAGACACTCTGAAGTGCAAGCTAGTCCATTCATTCTGATTAACTTGTGCCTTGGTTTGTCATTGCCTGCCAGCCAGCCTCCCTCCCTTCTTCTCTCATGAATTCAAGACTTCAGTATGGTGCAGGCACTAGACCAGGTGCTATGCATTCAATTCCTAGCCAACTAAGCCCTTGAGTCGTTTATAATCTGAAATGCAAGTTGTCTCATGAGGACCAGTGTGAGAGGTACTTCAACAGAGCTTTCCTCAAACTGTTTTGCCAAGGAATATTTAACTTTTCCTAGGAGTAGGAATAAATATTTCATTTAGGAGATATTTGAATTGATTCTTAAAGGATGAGTAGA
Source organism: Dasypus novemcinctus (assembly GCF_030445035.2). Lineage (NCBI taxonomy): Eukaryota > Metazoa > Chordata > Mammalia > Cingulata > Dasypodidae > Dasypus > Dasypus novemcinctus. Next base: position 119,397,055 of record NC_080679.1, on the reverse strand, counting down.
ATTTTCCCAGTCAGGAAAAAAAAGAAAATGTTTCAGCAAATAAAATGAGATCATGAGAAAATTTCTCAGACATTTCTAAATGCCAAACAATGGGATGGAGGGAGTGAATAAGGAAAGGGAAATACACCATATCACCACATTGAGTTGACACTGGAAGGAGGGAAGTGCTGGGAGGGCCACATGTGACTTGTAATCTTTCTCAGCTGTGTTCCTAGTGTCTAGTTCATTCACTGGTCTTGCCCCACAGAGCTTATGATCTTTTTGACTGTGGTAAAACTTAGACCCCAGTGCTTTTATGAAGCCCCCAGGTTACTCTGATATGGTCAGAACTGAGAACCACTGGAAATTAGTTCTGATTGTGAGCTATTTTATGATAACTTAGGATAGGTGACAAATAGGGAGCATTGAAAGGAGTTGGTTCCCCAGTTTCCTTATCTAGTTGCAACCATTTTTTTTAATTCATGGGCTTTTCATCTCCAATCTCAGATAACCTTTGAACATCACTGTGATTCCCAAGGTTTACATGGATAAGTTTCTGCCTCCCTTGAGGCTCTAGTTCCTTCTTGTATGACTCCCCAGCCCCTCCCATGTTGCCCCTAGAGCCCCAGTTTAACTTATAACTGGCAATTTTCTCGGTGTAACTAGCTCTTTCATGCTTCTATGAGATTGAATTTACTATCCTACTTATCTACAATATCCTCCTCTCCATCCTCCTTAGAAGTTTCAGAAACTTCAAGAAATTAGCCTCACAGCTTTCTCTGATTGACTGCCAATCCCTAAGCAAAACTAGACACCCTTCTTGCCTTTTTCTAAACCTGTATAACTTCTTCTCATGCGTATAATACCTCTTTTATATCACGAGTCTTTTTCCCACTGGAGTGTGAGGTTTAAGTTCTTTGTTTTCTTTTTATTTTTTTCTTCCTTGCATGCTCACAGTCTATCTTACCTTCTCACAAATGAGAATTAGTCAGTAACTATTGAAGTAATTTGATATTAAAAAGAAGAAAAACATGTTACCCCCAAAATGCAAAGTATAAACTTGGAAAATAAAGGAATGTTAATGAATGCATGCTTGTGATACCTCCCTATTATGGTGGGCATTTCTTTCTAGTCCTTGAAGATACCAAGTTTATCTTCCCTTAGGCTCCCCTGCCTTGTAACTCACCACATCTGGCAATTGGGTCCACCTCACCTTTTAAGGTCTTTGTTGGCTCAGAGATGGAGAAGATCTTTACTGTCGATTCTATTGTAGTAATGGTGCCCTCCCCCCCCAGCACGCACAGTTCCCCCCCCCCCCCCCGTCATTACATCCTATTTGTTTACTTAATTGCACTTACTTATTATATCTTTGTTTCCTTATTTATTATTGTTTTTCTGCTAGATTGTATCAGGAGACCAGAAACAGAATCTGTTTTATTCACAAATACGGTAGCCAATGTCTGGCAAGATGCTAGGTATCCAATGGAGGGCATTTGTGTTGGTTATGGTCTTTTATATGGAAGAAAATTGTATTCTTAAATTGAAACTACTGTGAACCTTTGATTAGATTAGTTCAATTAAGGGCTATTTGATTGGGTTGCTGAAGTAAGGTGTGACCTAGGGTGGCTCTTAATCCTCTCACTGGAGTCCTTTTTAAAAAGAGAATAAAGAGCCTCAGACACAGAAAAATCCAGAAAGACAGAAACCCAAGAGGCTGAGAGAGAGGTCCCAGAGGCTAGAATCAGCAGAGCACAAAGGCACAGAATGAGGCCCCTGAGAGGCTGAGCCATGAGGCCCATGGAGGTCCCAATGCTGAAAGCAAAGAGGCTGGAGGAGAGGGGAGAGACCGGTAGACCCTGCTGTGTGCCTTATGGCCACAGCTCAGCTCAGGAAGAAAGTGAGCCTGGAGGAGAAGGCAGAGAACAGCAGAGACATCAGTGTGCCTTGCCAAGTGGCACAGGTCCAGGATTGCCAGCAGCCAGTCCTCAGGGAGAAAATCATTGCCTGATGAAGCCTTGATTAATTTTCACAATCTGAGAAATTTAAGCTTTTAATCTAATAAATTCCCATTATAAAAGCCAAACCATGTCTGGCATATTGCTCCCAGCAGCCTTTAGCAAACTAAAGCAGGTTTCAATAAATATGTTGAGAGAGAGAAGAAAGAGAAACAACAGAGTCTGGATACTAATTCTAATTTATCTCCCAGTCCTGCTACCTAAAAATAAGATTTCTCCAATATATTGGTTTAAACAACATCAGTTCAGCAACAAAAACATCCAATTAGAGATCTATTAATCACTAAAAAAGCTAAATCTGCATCAAATGACTTTATCCAAACTCATGGTCCCAATTGTTTAAGTTATTATATCCACAAATGTTCTTAAAAACAATGTATAATTTAGTAACATGACTGAAATTGAACCCTATCTTTAAATGCAGCCATTTGGTTTGCTAGATGGTTTTCTACACATATGAGAATCCCCATTTCTCTTTGAAAAACATGTTTTCATTTGTTATTTTATTCATAATCTCATTAGGTGTTTTCCTATCCATAGGCTTCTCACTGTCTAGTTAACTATTGATAATTGCTCCATAATCATTCTGGAGAAAATCAATGCTGGAAATGTCATTCTGCATGAGAGAAGAGGCTATCTTGGACTAAAACAGATTTTCCTAACCCAGGCTGCACAATCAAATCATCTGAGGACCTTTAAAAATAACTCCTATGCCAGGCTCTACCCTCTATGATTTTAATTTAATTGATTTGAGGGGGAGCCAAAGTTTTGCCACTTTTTTTTTTTAACACTCCCAGGTGATTTTTATATGCAGCCAGGGTTGAGAATCATTGACTTAAAGAAAGAAAAATAACTGTGCTCAAGTGGAGAATGAACTGCTTACTCTCTGGACACTGAGACTTGCCCTGACATTCAAATCAATCGTGTCATTATGCATAAAAGGCAGGGAAATTGCTGCTAGTTGTGCTATTGGTGCTGCGAGCTGAATGGGCAATGGATGTAAAAGACTCTGGCTTGCAGGCCTGCTAAGCCTGGCAATTGGCTCAGGACTGGAACTGGTTGTGATTGGAACAAATCATCATCCCTGCCTGGGTTTGCCCGTCTATCTCACTGGCCCCTTGAACTTCTGTGCTGCCTAAGCTTCTGCCTACTCTTCCCATGGCTAAAATACCCTTTTCCCTCCTCTACTTTAACATCCTGTCTTTCCTCCTCGAGTCAGCCCAAGCCATGATGCTTTAATGAAGCCACTGCAGGACTATTCCAGATCCCTTACACATTGTCCAGGCTGAACTATGATTTATTTATTTTTTTTTATCTTGAACTCGGCAACTACGATGTGCTAAGCATGTCATTAAGCATTTTATGTGTGATCACCTTTAATCTGCACAAGAATCTTTTTAGCCTATCTAAACATTGAATCAAGTCCCCCCACAAAGACATGGTCAAGTCCTAACTTCCGTTCCTGTGGATGTGAACCCATCTGTAAATAAAATCCAATTAAGATGTGGCCAAACTGAGCTGGGGGGAGGGGGGACTTCATCCAACATGACTGGAGGCCAAATGAGCAGAGGAAATTGGGCTCAGCGGCAGCAAGAGAGAGAGGAGACAAATGGCAGAGAATGGGTTATGGGTTGCCAGCCGGCTGCCACCAGAACAGCCCAGGTTTCAGAGGACCATGCCCCTACCAAGACCTTGATTTTGAACCTCTAGCCTCCAAAACCATAAGACAATCAATGGTACTTTGTTACCTTTCTTTAAGTGTCAAACTAAGACACTGTATTTAGCATTTTCATATATGTGTATTTTTTTCCCTCAAGATTACGAATTCCGCAAGGGCAAGTACAGCATGGTATAGATCATTATATTTAGTCACAAGAGTAAGGGATAAAGGAGGAAGGAGATGAAGGAAAATGACTATATAGAGAGTCCCTCAGATATAAAGTGATATCTTACCTAATCCTCACTGCGGTCTTTTAAGATTAGATTTACTATCCCCATTGTGCAGATGTAGAACATCAGAGAATTTAATTAACTTGCCTAGTACAGGAATGGAATTTGAGCTCAGTTTATTCACTACTAAAAACAATAAGTTAGCCTGGTGTTTAGGGTGGGAGTGAACTGGCAAGCTGGAGTCTTGGGTTCTTGTTGGAGGGGATGCTCATTGCCCACTCCTGTTTCCAGGAGAAGGGCATCCACTAACTCATTATTCCTGGCCCCTCTGTATGCCCTCACTTCCTGCTTCCTTGGGACCTTGGGGGGGCGTGGTGATTTACCTGACTGACGAGGATGAAAGAAGGAATGAACTTGCCCACCTGCGTCCCTTTCCTTCTTCATCCTCTTCAGGAGCTTGCTGGCTACAGAGAGCATGCATTCTGCTCTGCTTCTCCACACCATGCTTTCCAGAGGCACATCCCCACAGGGGTAGGTTTGTGGAGGCTTAGCCTCGTCTGGACCAGGACGCACACATATGCCTTGATTCTGGGGCTCAGCATTGAGAGAGCCATCGGTGACTTGTACTTATGTAATATAGCTCCACATCTCCTCCATCAGTAAAGGTCACTTCTTCCTTTCTGTTTCTCTGTGTACTATTTCGCAAACAGTGGAAAACTCAGGCAAGTATAACAGGGATTTCCTTTCATTTGATCTCTTAAATAGTCGCTCTGTTAGGGTGTCCTGGGTCAGCATTTCCAGGTGCTCTTGGGAACTTTTAGAAATAGAAATTCTTGGGCTCCACCACTAGACCAACCTTCTGTGCCTTATTCCCCCTCCCGCTGGTTTTGATGCATGCTAAAGTTTGAGAAACACGGCTATGGACAGGACTTTGCTTTGGGTTCTGTGAATCTAGGTAACAACACAATCTTCTTAAGATACACTCCCAGGCAGCAGCCCAAGTCTGAGTTCAGTGGCCAGTAGGTATAGGATGACAGGGCAGGCCCAGACAGTATAGATGATTTGTTTTAAATTTCTTAATCAGAGGAGTTGGGAGATTTTGGTTTTTTTTTTTTTTTTTTTTTCTTTCTTTCTCTGTTACTGTAGAATTTCAGTGTCTAAAAGGTTGGGAGACAAGTGGACTTTCAATGTTACACAAGGCTGATGAGTAAGAAGATTAGGAGGGACCAGCTCATGCTCAGGGGAAGGGGCAGCAAAACATTCTCCTGAATAAATACAGTTGCATTCCATTTGGGGCAGCTCTGTGGTTCTAGAGCTGTAGTTCTTCAAGTGTGTTCCTCCAACCAGCCAGCATCGGCTTCATCTGAGAACTTATCAAAAATGCAAATTTTAGTCCCTCCCCGAACACCTGAGTTAGAAACTCTGGGGTTGGATCCAAAAATCTGAGTCCTCATAAGACTTTCAGGTGATTGTGATACATAATAACATTCGGAACCCCCTTCAGGGGGGCTGCTACTCCTCAGGGGTGGTGGCACCAGTCAGCGACTTCACCTAAGGGCTTGCTAGAAACTCAGAATTCCAGGCGCCAGGCCAGACATGCTGACCTAGGCACATCTGCATTTTTGCAAAATTCCAGGCGACTGGCATGCACATGGGAGTTTCAGAAGTGCTGGTCTAAAGCCAAGGATACAAAAACCAAATTATAGGGCAGGAGAAGTGAAGAGTGTATTAATGAGGTTTTCAGCATAGACTAGAAACATGTAAGTTAAAGTCTGGCGAGAGAGACTGGAGTGAGGAAATAGGCAGAAACCTGGAATCAGGTAGCTCAGTGGAAATCTCCGAGGAGCCTGAAGTGCCTACTGCCCCCGGTCCGCCCTCATTAACCTTCTACCAGGGTGTTGGTTAACCCCGTTGTGCTCAAGCACTTGTCTGGTTCATCAGCAGGGGCTTAATGCATCTCATTCCACCACAGGAAGCTTTGCTAGCAGCATTTTCAGATCTGCGTTAAATTTCCAACCAAGCATCTTTTGGCATTCTTCTCACGGCAGGGCAGGTCTCCCTAGATGTCCACAGAAGGTCATTTCTCAGCCCAAAGAGGTGGCAGCCTAGGATCAATAAGGGCCAAATCAGTGCCAAGAATTTAAACATGTGGCTGGGATGTGAAAAAAAATAGGAGAAGTTGTAAAAAGGTCAGGCAGCAAGTACTAGCTTTGTAGCCAGCAAAAGCACTTGTACATATTTGGCATTTCACAGAACCTCCAGGCTTAGTTTGATTAGTTATTAAAATTATGGTAGGCCGGTGGGGAGAATCATGATAATTGGTATAGGTCATATATAATCAGAAGTGTCTCTCCCAGTGGGATGAAACCTATTAAAATCCGTTATTTAAATATCTTTGCCATTTCTACATTCCACTCACATGCAAAATGACTTGTCCCAATCTTGGTCCCCAAGGAAGAAAACAGACATCTTCCATTGTCCTTTGTTTGGTGCTAATTAGCATTTTCAAGAGGGTTTACTTAGATGAGCTCTGCATACCCCCAAAGCAATCACTCCATTTAGATTCCAGATCATAGCTTTATCTCATTAAAGAACTAGCTTTTAATATTCAGAATGCTTAGATTATTTCAACTGGTGTCTCCAAAACTGGTAATTGCACCCAAATAATCCTCAGTGTTACGCCACCAGAGCTGAGGGGAGAATGTGAGTTTGTGAGAAGTGAATCCATTATTTCTAGTATTCAACTTTTGTGCTTTGGAATAGCATAATACCTGAAAGCCAGCAAATTGACTTGATTCAGTAGTATAAGTGAGCTGGCATCTACTGCAATAGTTCCCAGAGTATTGGAATCACTTGGGTAAGTATGAAAATTATTGATGTCTGACCTACCTCAAAAATATTGATTCATTGTGTCTTGGGTAGAGCTCAGTCAACATTTTAAAAAATACCGCTTCTAAGATTCATGTGCCAATGCAGGGATGTTCTCTACTGGGTCTCCCACATACATTGTCTTCATCAAATCTTTGTCTTGGATTGCTTGACTCCTGATCTTTCACAAGTGTCCCATTACTTGCCTTGCAAAACTTTCAGACCTTCCCCGTGCACCCAATTTTTTTCATATAATTTAAACAAAATGTTAAAAAAAAGATATAAAATACAAAATCACAAAGGAAAAAATATGAAAAATTACAAATAACCCTTTAACCCAAGGATAATTATGGAGAACATATTTCTGCAGGTGTTTCTCTGTGCATGAATATTATTGTTTTTTACCAAAATGTATCATACTAACCATTCTCATTTGTAGCCCAAACATATTCTTAGAACATTATTAGCAATATCGATAACAAATAATCATGCCTTTATAAAAGCATTTTGAGTGATTGAGGGTGTGCCTTCATTGCGTTCACCATAATGGGGATCTGAGGCCAGTGTCCTCATTTATGTATCTTTATAATTCAAGTAATGCTTAACCCATTACTGATGTATGACACAAAAATTGTACCATGCTGGTGGTCATCAGACATCAAACAAGTAAAGTAGCCTCTGTTGTCTTGGGAGTTAAATCTTTAAAAGAGACCTTGTTTGCAAGCCAAAGTCTTTGACTAAGGTGGGAACATTTCTGTTTTAGTAATTAGAAAATTTCAGATGCCAAAGTTGTCTGCTTCTCATAGACTCCACTAAGTAAACGTACTCTAAGCAGTTTCTTTTCCTTCACAGCAGTGCTTTGCAAACTATGCTGGTGAAGGAATGGGATTTTGCTTGTTTCATTTTGTTTTACTTCCAATTTTTCATGGATATATACTTTTGCAAATAGTATAAAGATGAATTTCTAGAAAATGAAATAAAAGTGACATACAAAATAAAAGCCCCTATTTTTTTATTACTAGATTCAAGAGTCATAAAATTTCTTTGACAATTTGCCATAAATATTTTAAGAGCTTACTTTCAATCTCTATCCTCAATTTCATAACAGGCCAGTAACTAACAGTTTACAGCTCAGCACTGATGGACTACAATTTGAGTGGCACTGGGTTAGAGTATATTCTCAGAGAGATGCATTAAGCTAAGAATGATAACCCAATGTTTGTGCGTGTGTGGGGAAAGTTCCTTAGCAAAGGTGTAATAGAAGTGCTACATCAAAATTAATAGTTTTGGGAACTGAATGAAATAACTGAGCAGGACTGTAGCAATCAAGAATACTAAAAAACACAGAAAGCTGGGAAATACAGTCTACAATCAGAAGGATGCAGCGAGGAGAGCATGAACCCTGCACAAGGCTGGAGTGGAAACTTGTGAACCTCTGCATATTGGTCAAGAAATGTTCTGATTCCTGACTTGGGTAAAGGTTTACAGGTTTTATAAAATTTTTTTAATGCAGTTTTGTAAAATTTATAATTAAAAATATGCTACACATACATGTATGCTGATGTGCTGATGCTTCCCACAGCTGTACGTGGCAAATGCTCCTATATCAACACAACGGAATGCAGCTAAGTGAAGGGAAATGTACTTGGAGGTGACTTTGATACGTTCATTGTCCGAAGTTCAATATCTGCATCAAAAATATCTTTTCAACAGCCCTTAAATAAAGGATATCACACTTACCACCATTAGAAAGGATAAAAGACTGATAAAAACAGAAACAAACCAAAACCACATGTTTCATTAGTGAAGGTCGTGGTTTATCATTCTTAATGGAAATTGTCAGGTAAGGTGCATCCTGAAGGAATAATACTGTGTGTGTGTGACTGCACGTAAATGTGGGAATGTGGGGCAGGGAAGGGAAGTTCCTTTCTTATTTCTATTTTCCATACTTGTTGCTTAATGAGAGGAAGAAAAGACAGCCTTCACTTAAAATTTTACTCTAAGGCAGCATGGCAAATCATTCAGAGCTACCCAATGATATTTAGAGAATATCATCATTAAGAGTGTATACATATGTATGTATATGTGTGTGTGTGTGTGTGTGTATATATATATTATGATTAGCCTAGCGAGTCTCTTTTATGTTGCAACCCAAGTTTCAGAATGATGTTTTCATTGGCGAATTGAACTTTACTTTTCTTATTTTTACCCAATTTTGCTTAAATGAGTAGGGACCAGTAGGGGCCTGGAGCATTAGTTTTGGTGATGTCCTCTTATCCTTTGTGCTTACTTGTTCACATTTCCATTCTGTTTTGTCATTCCTCCAATGGGAGTTTGCATTGAATCTTTATTTAGCGTTCTAAACAACAATTTCTCTGCTGACCTCTTTGGGCTTTGCTTATCAAATACAAGGGAGAAAAGAAGTTCCTGGGCACTTTCTCTGGCATTATCTAAGGTTCACATTCCAGAGCCCTTTGCAAATGTTTTTCCTTGCACTGTGACCAGCCCAGGCTGCAGAGACATCAAGTCCAGCCCTGCGGGCTTCTGTCACCTGCAAAGTGATGGGGCACGGCTGAATTGTGTGACCATGGACAGGTTGCTTACCCGTTTGGGGCTTTAGTACCCATATTTCATTGACTGATTTTATAATGCTTTTTAAAATTGTTAAAAATATATTGGCTTTTCTGCCCTAGGACTGAGTAAGGAAGGAAAAAATAAAAAACTCTGATAATGGGGTCACAGCAAATGAATGAGTTTAAATACACTTGGCTCAGCAAAAATAGAGCCCAGAGGCCAACGCCAAGGAGGACTCTGCTCTTTGAACTCCTGGGACATCTACTGAGGTATGTGACAGAGTGGTTGTTTATATCGGCATTTCACAAGACATTTGGATGGATGATTTGAACATGAAGGGGATGGGATGAGAGAGAGGGAAAAAGAAAAGAAGGAATGGGAAAGAGAAGCAGTTGTCCAGTTCTCTGTGGTCAAGTTCCTCCTAGTGGAAAACTAAATAGAAAGAATGAAAACAGGAAGCTAAAATGAAAGCTAGAATTGGGGATTGCTCAAAAGTAACAAAAGGACTAGCAGCTAGGCACATTGTCAGGGGCTCTCTTCTCTCCTGCTAATTGTCAATGAGAAGACTGCAGTGCTTCCAAGTCACAGATTGCAAATCAATTGCCTTACAAGATCAGTGGGCATTGTAAATTAATAATTCCCACTCGGCAGGAGACAAGACCGAAGGGTGGGAGCTGTGGTGAACGAAGAGCATTTGCCCCACATAAAGGGTCAGCCACTAGCCAGCTCCAGGGTCCTCCTGACTTGTGAGGTCAGTGAACTCAGTGTCGCCAGATCTTCCGATATTTCAAGAGAAGCACCTATCTGAATTTTAATTTAAAAATGTCCTGATTTTCAAAGCATTATTTAGTTTCTGTGGACACTTTTCTTCGTCCCTAACAAATGGGGAAAAGGCAGGGGAAGGAAGGAAAGAAATGGAAATTAATTCTCACATTAATTCTCTTTCTGTACAGCCAATACTTGGTTATATTGTTTTCATTTCTTTTTATATGTGGATATTTTTATGGGGAATTAAAAATCCCAAAAGGGCAAATGGCACGCCCTGTATTTCTCATGCTTTGTATGTACTCACCTCCACAGACCAGAGTTCAGATTTGATTTTAAAAATTCTATACTTAATTAAAATAATCAAGTAATGTATCCATTTTTAATTTCCTCTTCCTAGCGGAAGGAAATAAAATGCTCTGCATATGTTTTGTGCACTCTTTCATAAAGAAAACACCAGTATGACACAAACCCATCTTCGACCCACATGATTTTCTTTTTAAAATTCCAGTCTGCAAGCCTCTAGTTAAAGGGTCTTCCCTAATCAAATGTGAAGTTTCAAAAGCTGCTTCCAATATGCCCCAAAACAGAATAGCAAGGCAGGTATATTAGCTAATTCAATTTCTGAAATTTATCTCAATTACATGGATATTCTAGATCAGGGGTCAGCAAACTTTTTCTGTAAAGGGCCAGAAAGCAAACATTTTAAGCTTTGTGACCATGTGGTCACTGTCAAAACATAACTCCGTCCTATAGCACAAAAGTAGCCATAGACAGAGGTAAACAAATGAGGGCAATTGCATTCTAATACAACATTACAAAAACAGGCAGTAGCCAGATTTAGAGATGCACAAAGCAAGCCATACTTTGCACGGCCCTTCTTTACAGAAAAAATCATTTTTTTAGCCCATATTCTTTGGGTATTTCAAATTTATTTTCCAGTGTGGACAACTCGTTTTACGTAGCATTCTCTCCTACTTCCTGCTCAGAATTGTCCCTTCCTGATCCTTATGTGCCAGGCTTAGTGCAGGCCCATCCCACTTCTGATACTTGCAAATCATTACTCATTCCAATACCAAATTCACCTACATTTCATTCTTCACTGATTTTGTCTCTCATTTGATTGTTGAAAATAGCTGCCAAATTGGTCTCTCTTTCTGTACCTCCCAAGCCTCCAATATAGCCTGCTCCAATATCCTGATTTTTTTCTTACAGGTGAAGCTATAAACTTATGACTCTTTGTTCACCCATCTTCTATGACTCCCTGTTGCCCACTGAAATAAGGTTAGGTCTCTTCATCATGGCATAACCTCTATCAGACCTTCCCAGCTATGTGCACCTCCAATTACTAACATCTGCATATCTTACTCCCGGTCAAACCACAATCTTTACACTGTTCTGTGCTTTCATAGTGCTGATACCTGAATGGATTTTGAACTCTGCTTGGTTCAATCTCACCTTCTTTCAAGATCAGTTCAAATGCCACCTTCTCCAGGAAGTATATTTGGTCTTCCTTGACCAGAGGAATGCTTTCCTGCATTGGTGTCTGGAACTTCGTGCCTTGCTTAGAAACCTTACCTTCTGTCTTGTTAGGGAATTATTACCGTACTCCTTAAGAACAAGGCCAGACTCTGTTTAATTCTGGACCCCATCACCACTGCCAAGGCCTAGACCAACAGTCCTACCCATTGAAGACTCCACTAGCAATAGCTAATATTTATCGAACAATTCCTCTGTGGCACTATAAAGCTCAGTGCTTACATATTTTATGTGTTAAATAATTTAAACCTTATAATCACCATTTTTACAAATGAATAAACCAAGCCGATTATATAATCTTTATTTTACAAATGAGTTATTAGGCACAGAGAGGTTACTCAGCTAGTGGGTTGCAGAGCTGGAATCTAAAACCCAGGAATGAGCCTCTGGAGCTGAAGCTTTCGGCTCTTACCCTGAATGGCCTCTATATAGTCTGTTTGTTTTCACTTATAGAGCTTGAAATAATTGTATCTGTACCTTAATGACATCTAGTTGTCCAGAATTAGGATATACTTGATACCGGGTACACCTGTTTAGAAACAAAACCCCCAGGAATGGAACTGTTGTTGAAAACGACAATATATTTCCTAAGGTTTTGCTCCATCATTTCTGAAGCAGTTATACTTCCTCAAGATTTAGAAATCAAATACTCTCTTTACTGCTAGTCCTAACTTCACAAGTTATCAGGTATTTTCATTTCCTTCCAATATCCAGGTTTAAATATAAACAGGAGAAAAAACGATCAACAAACTTCTACTTTGCTGCGTCCCCATCCCACACATTAATAAACTCACAACCTAGTGTTGCTGGCTTCCAGGAGGGGAATTACTAGTAAGTATCCCACGAGCCTTCTATAAACATGAGTTTTAACGTATGTTTCTAATTATAAATCTGCTGAATTTGAGAGCTGTATTAATTCATCTGTGTTTATAGCGTCACTCCTAGGTATACCACAGAAATCTCAGCAGCAAGCTGCAGAAAAATCCACGAAAAGAGTTGGCCTCTTCATCTTGGTTTGTGTACTGAGGATTGGGTAAATTGGGTTCTCAGTATTCCTTCCACGGCCAAAATAATCTTCCACCTGGGTGGTGGTTAGATCCCCCATTGCCTTCCTTTTTCTTTGGCCTGAGGCTGCCTATACCTCAGACCCTCCCTTGATAGTCCCATAGGCACAGAAAGGGTCTAAGAATTAATAGAGTGACAAGGAAATGCTGATGATGGGTTAGACCCCTCTCCTCCATTTCTTCCTATCCCATAGCTGAAGGCGAAGAACAAGGAGGGCGGTGGCTATCTGTTCTCCAGGAATTTTAAGCAATAGTCCTAACTCTCCCTTTCCCCTTGACCTCCTCTCATAAACTCCAGCACCAATCCTGCTTCTCAGCTCTATTTCTCTCTTGGTCTTTGCTACTGCCCAGATAGAAACTTGGACTGAAAGAATAATTATGGAAAGGGCTCAGGCTATCTCACTTTCTTCTAATAACCAGATGCTCCTCTATTGTGTTGGGATGAGGTGGAAAATACGTTACAGATGCTTGGGAAGACAAAGGAGAATGCAATCAAGGACAACTGGATTCATATAAAAAATCCACTGATAAGCTTAATAACCCTTGCCTGCTGGAGATTCAGGTGTTTAGAAAAAACAGAAACATGAAGGCAAAATTTCTTATAGAATTATTGTAAGGATAAGAATGCCACCATATAGAAAGTGCCTTGAATCTAGACGACGCAACAAATTAACTGTTAAATTTGGAACTCTGAACGAGTAAGCGTGATGCAACATGAGCAGATTCATAGTGTCATGATGTCTGTAGGCTGGGTATATATAGCATACACTGTGGAAATCAGCCCACAAAGGAAATGGATCCCAAAGTTTGATCTGACCTTGGATCAAATTTTTGGAAGATAACCTGATGACTCCTTTGATAAAGGTTCTAATTAATTCACAGCAGGCTCACTGCATAGTCTGTCTCTGCCTCCAACATTGAGTCTTAAAAATTATGTTTTCTTTTCCTTAGATGCCTCAGTTAGCTTATTAGAGTGTAAGAAATAGAAATGTATCCTGACTTATTCTATAAAATAAATGTATTGGAAGGATAGGGGTAGCTCACAGAATCAGGGGAATTGCTGGACAACCTGCACATAGACTGGATTGAAACGTGCTGTTTCTGGATATCAAGGGAACAAGAACAGGCAAATACCCAAGGTTTCATGAAAACTTAATGACCTGCTTCCTTTGTGCATCCTCATTCATTTTTCTCAAAACACGTATTTTGAGAAGAGAAAGAGTGATTCATCTAGGTTGGGTTATCCCTTACCCCTTGTCCTAGGAAGGTCGGACCCTTAGTTTGACATTTCAATAGGACTACATACACTGTAGACAAAATTCTCCAAAGGACAATCTAAGTGTTGTCACCAGAAGAATAAAAATGAATGACTGGTAGATAAAACTGACAGATGTCTCCTATGTTGTCATTTTAAGAGCACAGATCCTATCTCAGAACTTTACCTTGGTTTTCAGTTGTTCATTCAGGTAATCAAATGTATTGTTTGAATGAATGATGCCATGCCATGTTCCTAACAGGACTTATGTACAGGAGGGAGAGGTGGTGAAAAGGGTGCATTATAGGGTCTTAGGAAGGTCTTCTGCCCTTTAATCTTTTAGAGTCTCTACCATGGAATTTTTTTCTTTATTTTGACTAGTAGACATTTTCATAAAATGTACAAAACCTTCTGTAGCATGGCATCCATTTATCAGATGTCGACCATAAGTTACCTGATGTTTTAATCCTGATGGCAAATTGAGATCCTGAAATCTCTAACCGGAGAACAGGGAGATGAAACTGGGCATGAGTTAGAGGGAGACAGCATTTTTATGTTCTGTGAGAGAGCCCAGGCTTGTGCTAGAATGGAGAAGGTTGCAGGGGGGGCTCCTGGGCTTCCCCAAGGCACTCTGCACACTGCACATATCTGGAAGAAAGAATAGATGCAGAAACAGAGGAGGAAGGCGGCGGGGGCTAGGGCAATTATGACCACCACTGCGTTGGTGCCCCTCCCTCTGAGGGATGGTGGTTGTGTGGCACATGGCAGGGCAGTTGGTGACAGGCTCAGGGAGCCCTAGTTGTTGTCCTATTCTCTTCTTTCATGTTGTCCCAGCTCAAACATTCTACCCTGCATTTCTACCCCACTCATTTTACAGATAAAGAAATTAAGTTTCAAAGAGATTCCCTCACCCAAACATCCATACAGCTGACCAGTAGTTGAACAGAGCTCTAACACAGCTTCAGAGGTCCCCCTTCAAACTCTTTGCTACAGGGTCACTCTGTTTTTCAACCATTGTTTCCCTTCCACAATGGTAGAATAAACACTTGATACCCAGTTAAGACACTGGAACAATTACTCGAGAAGCTATAAGTTTTGGTGGTGTAACATAGCAGTGAAAGGGGAGCAGTAAGTAAAGAAAGAACTTCGGTCTCCCTGAAATCATCTTGGTAGGTGCCCTGCCAGTGTGTAAGACAGGCCTGTGGTTAAGACTCCATGTGCCAGGCACTGTGTTGGTGGCTTTTATATCCTTTATCTCATTTCATTCTCACAAAAGCTTTGCTGAGTGGTAAGACAATCTGCATAGTACAGCAGAAGAAACAGGCTTACGCGTCTTGCCAAGGTCACATAGCTAGTCCTTATCATGGCTGAGAGCAGAACTTGATGCCCAGTCTCATGCATTTTGTTCTACACCATGCTATCCTTTGGGGCTTCAATAATTGCAGGTCACCATGTGACTTTCTTGGATGCCAGCCTACTGAAATAAGAATGCACTGATCTCTGGATTTCCTGAGATGGGAATAAGGATGCCTCCTATTGATTCTGTCTCCACTGTTTCTCCTTGAAGTCTTACAGATTTCCTTTTCCATCTAGCTTTCTTTACAAACAGGGCTTAGGAAAGGCTGGAGGGATGTTTTTCTGTCAGGCAGATTTCTCTCTACTGCAGAGATGTTAGACTTTTCACAGAGCAATTCATCCTTCCTTAAAAACTTACAGTAAACTCAAAGATGCCTTCTGAAACCAGACTGATGGAGGAGGCGGTATACATTGTTCAGTTATATGTAAATTCAGCCATAGCCCAAGACCCACCACCTAGCTCAGGAAAGGACAAGGTCTTGCTGAGTATTTCCTGCTCCATGGAGATTTATCTGATTTCTCTTACCCACACTGAAATTTCCAGTTTGAATTCTAATGAGTTGAGTCAGTATAAGCAGGTAACAACTAACAGGTAGCACTTTTTAAGCACCTGTCCTAGTTAGAGTTATGAGTGGAAAAATAGGTACTCTGGCTTTTCTTTTTCAGTTTTCAACACTTCCTAAAAAGCATAACCATTCCCTTCCTTCTATTTCATATTCAACTCTTTCTTGTTTATTCATTACTCAATGTAGATGGTAAAAAGTCTGGAAAGTATGTTCGTACGTATTTTCATGATGTTTATAATGCTCTACACTAGTAGTATGCATTAATGAGGGCTCAAAAATATTTTTACTGATTGAATGATTGATTCATTAGACAGCCCCTAAAGCGGTATGGTGAAATAGAATCCTGAAAATTTGGGAAGAATCTCTCAAAAGCCTGACTGTATATGTACTATTGATGTGGGCTATGGATGGGAGGCTCTTTGTCTCTTCAGAGATAACCTAAGCTGTTTGACTTGTGGGTGTGGAACAGTTAGAGGCTGCAGTCCTGCCCTTAGTGACAATGGCAATGACTCCAGTCCCAGGAAACAGTTTAACAATGCAAAGTCTATAAACTTTAAGTATTTAGGGGAAATGCAAACAAAATATGCTAAAAGCTTATCTAGAATGTCTGGAATCCATGCTAAAAGCTTACCTAAAATGTGGAAGATATATATGTTAATTCAAGCCTATTGAGAACTGAAACAAAGGGACCATTTGGTCTTTCCTCTCTGTATAAAAGAAATTTGAAAATCTTGTTCGGGGCTCGGGATTGAAACAGAAAGTTCCCGAGTCCGGCCCGCTGTCAATAAACCATTTTTCCTTCTCAAAATCATTCCTGAGTCCTGGCCTCTCTATACACAAATAATTGAACCTCTCTCAAATTCTACAACACTATGAATAACAGCCAGATATGAGAAACATAGTCAAGGGTCACTAAATTGCTAAGGCTCTATTTCTCCCTTTGCCCCATGACCCCTAGTCCTGACAAGCCTAAAGCAAGGGAAAAGTTAGAGCATCTTTACAAATCACTTAAACCCCTGCTCAGTTCACATAAGATGAAGGTGACGAAAACCTTGACCCAATTTATCAACACTGGTTGTTTTCATAAGTTCCACTGTACAAATAATTAACTAAGTTCTATGAATTTTCATAGATTATGTCTTTCATGAAATTAAACATTCAATTTTATTTTATTTTCCCAAAGACTATTGCCTGATTTGACATGATGAAAATATGTGCAATAAACTATTCAACTTCCTCCTATTTTGATCCTGTACGGGTGTTCTTTCATTCATTCACAAGGAAAATACAACACTTTTGCACACGAGAAACTCAGAATTTAGCCAGACAAGTAGATATATTTATTGTAATATTTTGTATTTGTGGTGAAGCATGAGCATGTTCATAGTTTGGGATGAGGAAACCAGTGCAGAGAGGTGTATGATATTGCCTAGAAATAGTATAAATGAAAATGCAATTTCCCAGCTGAAGTACAAGAAGATAAAATCCTGAGAATAATTAAAGGAGATTTGAAAGGACTTAAGATATTTCTTCCAACATTAGTAGGGAAGAAATAAGCACACAAGTACATCTAGAGATGCTTTTGGTAATAAATATATATATGGGTCTTGAGAATGTTCCCCTTTATAGTCTTAAAGGCCCCAAAAAACCACCTTTATTAAGAATTTTTCCTGTCTTGGAAAAAATATGAAATTAACAAACTAACTTTTGAGCAAAATTTGTGTGTTCCTCCCTTCTGCCAAATTGTTCATTGGCAACCCAAATGCCTACAGAGTTCCCATTGGAAATTAGCCTGACAGATTATGAAAAAGCCAGAAAATTATCTCTTTTTAAAGATGATGCCTCATTGTAAGCAAAGTCCTCTGCAACCTTTATAAAAAGCTGATTTGCAAGAACATATTAAAAAAATAAAGAGAGAAAAAGAAAAGCTCAGAAGTAGAGGGATGAAACCAGTCACAATGGGAAATAATCAGTGTGTTATTAGCCCTTGGAACAGAGAGTCAAAAGTACATGAAAACTAATTGGATAAATTTTTGCATCACCTGGAGTCTAGAAAATTCTGGACCCTTGTTTAGTTTAAGGAAACCAAAATAGGGCTGGCCCAACAGAATAAATTAACCCCTGCTTTTTTTGGAAGCACTGAAAACTCTCTGGTTTTCAATCCTGGTAATGTTATCAAATTAAGTTTAATTATTGTACTAATTCTGAATTTTTTTCTGGGCCAGAGGAAGAAAAGCTCTTTTTCTCATTTTGTTTCTGTTGTTGTTCTTTTGGACAACAGCAGGAATAAATGCAGTGTGTTGATTGAAGTGATGAATGCACAGCTCTTTGATTATACCAAGTGCCATTGATTGTACACTTTAGATGGATTTTACGGCTTAAGAATATGTTTCAATAAAATTGATAAAATATAAATGCAATGATGTGCCATGCCTTAAAGATTAATATCACCATCTTCTGCAAATCATAGCAAGAATTGAGGAGTGGAATATTCTAGGAGACCTCCTTAGACATTTGCCTGTGATAATCCTTCCTCCATATGGGAAGAGTTTGGCTTAATGAAATTGTATTCCTAAAATATGGCACCACAAGTCTCTGGCCATTTTATCTCAAGAAATAATTTATACAGGTTCTTTCTATGGAAGGAAATGAAGATTTCCGAACTTTTTTCTGAAATACTTATGTTCGTTACTCTGTAATCAAAATTGGAAACACAAATTTGCAAGGCTTTTTTTGTGCCTGAAATGAGAAAGCAAAAGTTGCTATTGGATGCCATCACTGTCAATGATCTAAAGCAAAAAGGAGGCGGGAGGGCAGCCTCCTCAAGGCTCTAGTGTGGATGAACTTTCCCCGGCCCCCACCTGGTCCCTCCTGAGGATGGGAATCTTATCTGCTCAGGCATTTGAAACAAAAGAACAAAACCTTTCTGAGAAAACAGGGCTCTTAGGAAAAGATGCTATTACTTGACATTATTATGAGTGGGAAGAAAAGGGGACTTGTATTCCATGGATTTCTGTGTTTGATATTATGTTCTAAATGTTTTGATAAAGAACCAATTAATTAATTTGAACCTGGAAAAAGAAGGGTATCACTCTTATTCTTGAACAAAAATGATTGGAGGTGTAATCATCTCTGATATCGAGGAGAGATGGAGTGAGATAGCTCCTGGAAAAGAGTGGAGAAAGTTTGAAATTGCTGCTGTGCAGAAAATGATAGCCAGAAAACAAGGTGAAAAATCAGCCAAGGATATAAAAGGTCCAAATGAGATTGGGAGCAAAATTTTGTCATGACTCCGAACCAAAACTTCTCCAAACTATCTCCAATAACTCATATACTACCTCCAACCAATCACCAAGACCTGCCTTCTAATGCATATTAGCTCTCAACTTCTCCGCTTTCCTGCTCTTACTCCCGAGTTCATCCTCACCTCTAATTCAGAGGCAAGGTGCCCAAGGTCAGCCTCAAATCATATCCTGGCTATCACACTTATCAGCGGTGTCACCTTGGGCAAGCCACTTAAACTTCCTAACCCTTATTTTTTAACCTGTATAATTAGCATAACAATAGTGCCGACCTTAATAGCATCATTGTAAAGATTTAGTGAGATAATCCATGTAAAATGTTTGGCCTACCATAGGCATAAACTATTACCCGTTATTATTAGTTACCATCTTGCCTAAATTGGAAAGCAAAAGGGGAAAAAAAAAAAAAACAAGAAAAACTAACTGGCCTCTTTCTCTCCAGCCTTACTCCTTTTCAATCCATTGTATATCCTGCACCCAGAATGAGCTATCTGAAATACAAATTATATTGAGTCATTCTCCTTAAAACCACTAATTGACTCGCTATTACCATCAACATAAATAAACTCTTGGGCAACATAAACAAAATCCTCATTGATCTGACCCCAGCTTACATCTTTAATATGATCTCTCCCCATTTTACATTCTCCCATTCCCTCCAAACCCCTTCCACCCTATTAATCAATCCATTTTGTTCTGTCAAATTTAGTATATTCTGCCTTCCATCTAGGAGCTCAGCACCTGCTGGAACTCTTCTCTCTGCTCTCCCATGTTCTTTGCTCAGCACTCAGTTTGGAGACTGCTTCCCTGAGGAAACCTTCCCTGAGAGCAAAATTAAGGTCAACTGCCCCTCACATGCACCAGAGCAGGTTACATCCCCTCCCGTTGCATATCCCACACTCAGGCCAAAGTTTCCATGGCCTGGTTAGCTTTCGTTTTCTGCAACTGGACTGTAAACTTCAGAAGGTCTGGGACCAAGCGCTCTGGCATTCCCAGGGTCTGGCACAAAGAAGGACTCAGACATAGTAACTATTATTTAGGAAGAAGCATAGTACAGTACTGTTAATCAGTGACAGTACAGTCAAATTATTACTATTACCCTAGTTACATTAAACTTTGATTACACTTAGTTAAAACCTCATGAATTATGTTAACATACCTCAAAAAAGAAAGTGACAAGGGATGGGTGATGTTCAGCATGGAACATAGACAAAGGAATGGGAGAAATGAATATATATACTGCCCAGGAGTGAAAACGCCTTGACTTCAGAACCCAAATAGCAGCTTTGTTTGGGCAGGTCTATCCTCACAGCAGAGATAGCTGCATTAGGCTATTCAGATCACCCAGTTACTTTCTTGTGATATGATATGTTCATCAGCACCTTTCCAATTTTGATTTGACTCTCCATTTAGACCTGCTTGAAAGTGGATCAGTTAGCAGATCTCTGGCTGCAGTTTTACTCCTATTTCTCATAGCAAAAAAGAAAAAGGATGGTAGGTCATACTGGCCTGAAAGAGAACATCCCTGAGGGACCGGTTAACTCTTAAGGACATGCCAAATGAAGTTTACAGACCTGCCAAATTAAGAGGGAACCTGGAACTTTGTGACCACACCAAAGGATTGCCCTCCCTTGAGGACCCTGGAGAGCAGCCAGTCAGTTGCTTGCTTCAGGTGGTTTCTCTGTGGTCTTGCTCTTTTATTTAATGGACATAATGGTCCCATTACCTACCATCCACTATATAACCACACAATTAATTAATAACACAGGAAAGAATTTTTCTGGACTAGGCTTTAGTCAATTCCCATTAAAGTGGCAAAATTACTTCTTCAAGAATCTTTATGCTTTTTAAGTGTAATTGACTATTCACCCCTAGCATTGTTTTCTTGTTTTGTATAGTTAGCTTGAATTATATATTTATTATGCATTATTACTGAGAACATTAAACATTATTTTCAAAGTTTTCTTTCTCATTGTGCTGTGGAATAAGTTGTCACAATTTCTAATGAAGAAAAAATCTTTAATAATAAAAAGTTATTTTTCTGAAGAAGTACGTGCATTGTCAAAAGTAGACTGGCATTCAAATGGCGTGAGACAAAATCCTAAACTGTTCTTACTTTGCTTGCTGATTGTTCTGGCCCATTTTTAAGAGATTACTTTTTTGTGAGTCACCCTTCTTTGGCCACCCTTGCAATACAAAATCTGTGAAGCTATAAATAAGATCACATAATTAGTAAATCCTAGAGCAAAATATTGTTGAGGACTTGTCAAACATGGATCACAAAAATGTGCTCAACACCTACGTTTGTTCTCAAATGAACATATGTCAGAATCATCTAAAGGAACTGAAAAAACACAGATTTCTAGGCCCCAATCACAAAACTTTCTTGTTCATTAGGTCTGGGGTAGAATGGGGATCAGCATTTCTTATAAGTTCCCAGGTTATTCTGATGCTGCAGGTATAGGGACCATACTTTGGGATTTTGTGTTAGATTTCTGATGGAAAGAATTTGGCCAAAGGCAAGAAATTCTTCAGAGCTTCACTGTTGGTTATGGTAAGCTCCTGAATCATTGCATCCTTCGAGGTAAAAGCTATCCATAGCTAGATCAGTAGACCACATCCCCAAAGACATCGGGAGGTTTCAGGGGTACATTTTACCATTGTTTCTTTTTCAGCTAAAAACTTTTAGCTGCTGCTTACCATTTACAAAATGGCTTGTTCTCTCTGCTAGATTCATTGGAACCTTCAACTCAAGTCTATTCAGTAAGCAGTGCTGCCACCTTCTGATTTTCAATCAAAAATATGTATTAAAAAGTTTTGCTTTTTGTGGAATGTGCTATGTACTCAGTATTTATTTTAATGTTCTTTCCTTGACAAATTCTTTTTCTCCCTTGGGTGTCTTATTTCAAATAATACCACTTATTATTTCTTGTTAGCACTTTTCAATACAAAGCCCTTGCTCTTTTGTCACAGTCTCTCAGTATTAAAAAAAAACACACCTCTGTCCCAGTTAAACACTCATCTCATTATGGTTTGGGAGTCATCCACCAAAGGAAAATACAAAAGATTACCAAGTTTCTTGTGGGTGAGTTGGTTTTCAAGGATTGTTTCAAAAAAGACTCCCAAACCCCAGTGCTAAAGTCCTTAGTAAAGCTCATTTTCAAAAAATTCCTTTGTTTTAACTATTCCTTGCCACCTAACAAAGATTTTTGCTATATTTAATGAAATACCATGTATTTTCCTTCAATCAGAATAATAGACTATTAGAACTGTTCAGAAGAGAGCATCTAATCTAACCCAATCCCAGAATTTTACCTAATTAATACCAAATGCTGGCTCAAGGTGATACCAGTTTAATGACAGAACTGGGATTCTCTTGAAACTCTGTCCTGTTCACTTGATTGAGAGTCCAAAGGCTCTCCCTGGACCATTTCTCTGTCCAAAGTCGTGGGACAGTATGATTGACAAAGCCTGGTTCATGTACCCTCTCTTATGACTAAGGGTCAAGATTTTCTGCTGGATGGGGGAAAGTCATGCCTTCAAAAACAACTGAGGCTCAGAATAAAGTAGCTTACCACTAGAAATGGAACAGGCTGGGGCTGAGACTGAGGTTTGACTTCAAAGACCTGGCACTTTCAATAACTTTTCAATAACACTAGTCCTGGGTTAGCAGTACAGGTAGGATATTAGCAAGATCTTGAGGAGACAGTGCTGATTTTCTGCATCTTCTCCTCATGGCTCCTTCGTCAGGATCAGGGCACAAGCTTCTTCTCCCTGCTTACCTCCCATCTCTTTATCCTTCTGTCTTAGAAGGTTCTTAGCCAGGAAGTCCACCAAGAACCTTCTCAATGCTGAGCACATTTCACATTATGTTATCAGACTTTAAGAAGCTGGAGAAGAAAGGAAGGAAAGAATAGCTTGAAAATTTCTTAGAAATACCTGGCTAAAGAGTTCCCATTTCTCTATTAGCATTAGCTATTTGCTTGTGCACAAATTAAGCTCTGCATTTCAGTTTCACCATCTGAAACTGGATATTCATCCTACCTCATAAGATTGGTGTTATAACTAAAGGGAGCTTTATAAGCAAAGCCTTGGCCACAGTGGTAGACAGATAATGGACACTTAATGAATAGTGGCTATAATTTCACTTAATTTTATTAGCATTATCACCTCTGAAAAAACTGTTCAGATCCAATCTGCAGTACCTCCTTAGAATTACCTCCATTCCCAATGTATGAGGAACACTTTACTACACAAACCCTGTATAATCAGGACTATAAAAGCTTACTGAATTTGTGCAGCCTTTGGGAAACATATGTTAGTTTTCCAAACAGTGACAATTTAATTGAAATCATTTATTAGGAAAAATACTTTTAAAAATGCCCCGTGTCTATTTGCAAAGCCACCAGTGACAGCGGTTTTGGGCGCCATGTTGGCAAAGGAAAAGGACCTGCCATTTAACTTTGCCCAGGGTCCCTTTTATTTTTATCCTTTAAAAACAACCTGCTGGGTCCTACATGACATCCAATCCTGCCTTATTAACTAGAAACTAAATGAGCATTTGAGAAATTTAATTGAAAGTGATACTCAGAATGTTAATAAGCTCCTGCTCAGGAAGAAGATTGATGTTTGCAGCTGCGAACCCAGCCTGGAGGAAGAGTCTCCCAAGACCTTGTCACCAGAGGCTGGCTGTGCTTCTGTTTGCCGCTGCTGCCTTCTTGCAGGCTCCCTTCCACTGGCTCTCCCAGCAATCCACCTGCTCCCTGCATTCCTCCTTAATCAGTCTTCCCCGGAGAGGTCCCTGGCCTGGAGCTCCATAGTTAATCAAGCACCAGGCCAAGATCCCACTGTTGCTATTAGGAATGAAAACAAACAGCTTCTCTCACTGAGGTCGTAAGGAAATGAAAAGGACAGTGCTGGGGAAATGGGGGTCAGACATTTAATCCCTTCCTATTTGCAGAAAACCTAGAAAGCCATGCATGTCTTCTGCTCTGAGAAACAGTCTTTCTGAAAATATGCAGGAAGAATCACCATGCATAATAAAAGTGATATTTGGCTATGTTAAAAGGAGGGTTTCCATTCCCAGAGCTTAATACTCTTAGAGAATCCTAATCACACTTTGAATTTTTAGCACTTTTCATGAAATAGTTTTAGGAATATGAGCATAATCTTGAATTTTGCTTTTACCTTCACAATTCAAAATGTAGACAAGCTATTTAAGAGATGTCCAGATGAGGCTAAAACATTGCCATTGACAAGCATAATGATTTCTACTACTGTTTCTGAGACATATGTTTCAGTACATTCCTTTCCTATTTTTCCATTATTTAAAGCAGAAAATTAAAGAAAACCACTATTTCAATACTGAGAAAAATGGAAACAATAATGAAATGGAACTATTATTGGCAAGTGGTGCCACAAGACTTAACTTCAAACGTTTATTCACCAG
Source organism: Dasypus novemcinctus (assembly GCF_030445035.2). Classification (NCBI taxonomy): domain Eukaryota; kingdom Metazoa; phylum Chordata; class Mammalia; order Cingulata; family Dasypodidae; genus Dasypus; species Dasypus novemcinctus. Next base: position 119,372,433 of record NC_080679.1, on the reverse strand, counting down.
CATCTCTTTTGGAAACCTGAATTTGGGCTGCAAAAGAGGGGTTTTAAAAGCCAGCCTATATGTAAAAGTATAAATTGCATGAAAAATTCCAGATAAGAGTATAAGAGCACAGATCAGCCCACATTGCTGCTGGTCATGGAGGACTGAACCTTAATTTGATGAGACACTGGTTCGCCCGAACCATCTGGCTGAGAAATTCAGACTTGAATGCCATGGGCATGAGCTCAGACTTTCTCCTATTGGAGATGTGGACCATTGAAGAAGCAGCTTCATCATCAGATTTGGCCTTCAAAACCTGGAAACTGTGTGGAAGATACATCTTCAGTAGCAAGACTGGAGGCAGGAGAATAACTTAGGTAGCTATGGTACAAACTAAGCAAGGGAGAGCTTGGGATAGAGCAGGAGTTGTGGGAGCGGAAAGGATAAGAAATATTTCAGAATCAAAATTGGAAGCATCTGGATGTGGACAGTGAGATGGATGGAGAAATCAGAGATGACTCAGGTTTCCTGCTAGATTACTTAATAAATAGCAAACCTATCCATCAACCCATGTGGGGAAATACATTTTGCATTCCATGGCCAATATCCCATTATAATGCACAGATTCATTACTTTTGTTGGTCCTGTCCTTCTATATGAGAATGCAGAGAATATATTTACCTATTGGCTAAAGTTTAAGAGTTCCATTGTTCAAAATAAACACCAATATTGTTGTGTTGAATTTAGTGATTTGCAATTTACTTCTTTGGACATAACATATTAAGTCATGAATGCTTATTGTAAATGAGTCTGTAAGTTTTCTTCTGAGTCTTTGTACAGTCGTTGTTGGAAAAGATGAAAAACTGAAACAAGAGTCAGGGTAGTGACAGAAAGGGTAGGGTGGGAGGCATCAGAGAGTGGAAAAGAGGAGTAGCAAGATCAGGGGCCCACTTCCCACTTTCAATCATTTTCTCACAAGCTTTTACCAGGGCTGATAACAAATAGGATTGTTGTGCTTCAATTTTCTCTGACTAAATTTGCTTTTCATTCTTTACTTTTCATTCTGGAGATGTTAGGATTGAACTGAACCAAAATTTCCCTCCCGGTCCTTGAAGGCCTGCCTAGTCTTGGTCCAAAGAGAAGTTAGTGTAGTTTGTCTTTGGTTTTGTGCCTCTCTCCACCTTCCACTGTCCTTTTTCTTGCACAGTTCTCCTGACTTCCTACCTCAAAACCTCCTGCAAGGCTTATTAATCTCCAGTGAGGTGCTGATGGTAATGCTAAACATTTACCCAGAAATCTGCATTTTGCAAGTTTCTCTCAGAACTGAAAATTCTTACAGTTCAGAGAAATCAAATTTAGAAGAAAAGAATGTTTCTTTTGAAGGTCTAGGCAAATCTTTCATATCATTCACAATGGAGCCTGGGGGTGGTGGTGGCAGTTAATGGCTAGAAATACTGCCCAAGTTCTGTGGGAAGCTGCCTAATGAGCGTGCACACATAAACTTCCACCTTTGCTGGCGTGTTACACTAACTGACCTTTGCTTATCTCCATGGCAGAACTTATCAGGCTGGAATGAAACTGGACCTTTGGTTTTCTTCCTTATCAGATTTTCATGCTCCCTGAGGGCAGAAATTGTATTGTTAATCTCGGTTCAACCTCTGCCCAACAGGATGTATTACCTGGTGAAGAGAAGGCTGTCTAGCTGGGAATAGTCTACTGATGGTGATTTTAAGACTTGAGTTGTCTTCTTGGTTTGGATACTAAAGAGTTGAATGAGTGAAAATCTTTGAGACTCCCTGGGGTTCATCTTTAAAGTAGAGTAATATTCTCTCCCATAACTACCCCTCAGGTCTCTTCTCTAAAACTCAATTGGGAAAATCTGAAGGAAAAATAAAAAGCATCATACCAATCAATATAAGGATTTTAAGTTATCATTCTGAAGAAATAAAGTATCGTACCAGTGCTAGGCAAAATTATGAATTCTCTTCTTGGTTCCTCCTTTTCACATATTTAGGGTCTTTATGATAACCTCACTCCCAGAATTCTCTCTGCGTTTCCCTTTGGACAGTTCTGTCTGTAGCCATCGCCTACTTTAACTGTGTAAAACAAACAGGAGAACTGATATTAGTAATTACAGAGTCAGCTATTGTTCTGGGTTCCTTACAAAAGCTGTATCATTTTCTCAACCATACTGGAAAGTAGTTGGTATTAACTCACTTTACCAAGAAGAGAGCTGAGGTTTAAAGAAGTCAAGAAACTTGCCAAAGTCACCCAGAGAAGAAGTGACATAACATATAGAACTGGAGCCTCAAGTTGCCTGGTTCAAACGCATTTTCACCATCCCCCTGTTGTCCTCCAAGCAGGAGATTATGGGCTTTCCAAGGTGACATTTTGATCATAGTTTATTAGAGGGATGGTTACGTGCTACTGGGGATGAAACATTTAGCGGGGTCTTCCCTTTCAAGACCACACTCATGTGTGATGATAACAGGTTCCTGAAAGTCAAGGCAGAAACTTTCTCTGTGGCAGGCACCACTGAGCAGGATTAACCTGGAGAATCAGGGTGCGAGCCAAGGACACCAAGGGTAAGGTTCTAAATTGGTGATGGAGAAAGCAGAGCAAGAAGAGCCTTAGCAGAGCTAACAGATTTGTTTCAGTCAGTTATGATTCTCTGCACTCTCATAATTGGTCTTTGAAATACTGACAAAACAACATAAAAAATCTATTCAAATCCTCCAATGAAAAGGATAAAAAGTTGCACATAACCAAATTAAAAATTAAAATTACCGTCCTTCCAAATGGCTAATTCACAAATAGGGAGATCACTTTGGAAACTGTCGGCTTTGACAGCAACATCTTTTGTTTATACAAATGTACTGGTAAGTTCCTTGTTACTTTACAAAGTATCTTTTCAGTAATTCTGCAAGATAAGTAGGGCAGGCATTAGAGAAGAATTATACAGTGAAGATGCACCAGAGGCAATGAAGTCCAACTCCTTCATTTACATGCATGAGGAAGTTGAAGCCTAGGGAAAAGCAGTGACTTCTTCATCTTGGTATTGTTAACTACGGTAGTCAGGGTAGGATAAGTTTTGCTGTGGTAACATATAAACATCAGTAATTTAGCACATAAAAGTGTTTCTTGCTCATACAACATTACTGCAAACATGGGTAGCTCCCAATATAAAAGAAAGAGCTAAAATCAAATACCTAGCTGTCCACCTGGAGGAATTAGGAAAAGAACAGCGAACTAACACCAAAGCAAGGACAAAGAAAGAAATAACAAAGATTAGAGCAGATATAAATGAAATTGAGAATAAAAATAGAATTAACGAAATCAAGATCAATAAAAATGGCAAACCCTTAGTGACACTCACAAAGAAAAAAAGAGAGAAGACACAAATAAATAAAATCAGAAATAAGAGGGGGGGGGGGCTGTGGTGGTTAGACTAATGTGTCAACTCGGCCAGGTATTTATGCCCAGTTGTTTGGTCAAGCAAGTACTGGGTTAATTGTAATACAAGGACAATTATGGACTTTATTCATCAGTGAGTTTATTGCATAGATGGCTGATTACATTTACAATCAACCAGGGAGTTTGCTGTCAGCAATGAGTAACATTTTATTCAATCAGTTAAATGCCTTAAAAGGAGAAGTAATTTCAGCATTCAAAGAGAATTTCCTAGCCTGTCTTTTAGTCTCCTGGGAAGTTATCAAGGACCTTCATCGGCTTTCATTAGGGTCCCTGGTTTGCAGGCTGTCTGTGGAATCTGGACTTGCGCATCTCCACAGTTACATGAGAGAATTTTATAAAATCTCATACTATTTACAGATCTTTCCTGTTGCTTCTATTTCCCTAGAGAACCCTGACTAATACATAGCATTACTACTGACCCCACAGAAGTGAAAAGAATAATGAGGGTACTGTTAACAATTATATGCCAACAATTTAGAGAACTTAGATGAAATAGACAAATTCCTAGAAACACACGGACAACTTAATCTGACTATAAGAAATAGAAGACCTCAACAGATCGATTATGAACAGAATCAATCATCAAAAGCCTCCCAATAAAGAAAAGCACAGGACCACATGGCTTGACAGGTGAATTTGACAAATAATTTCAAGAAGAAGTAATAATAACCCTGCTCAAACTCTTCCAAAAAATTTAAGGAGAGGGAGTACTACCTAACTCATTCTATGAGGCCACCAGCATTTTAATACAAAAGTCAGGTAGAGATATAACAAGAAAAGAAAATTATTAATTTCTCTAATGATATACTTGCAAAAATCCACAACAAATCAAAACAACAGCATGTGAAAAGAATTATACACCATGAATAAGTGGGTTTGATTCCAGGTATGCAAGGTGGTTCAACATAAAATCAATTAATGTAATGTGTCACATCAACAAAATGAAGAGAAAAACATATATGATCATCTCAATTGACACAGAAAAAGTATTTTACAAAATCTGGCATCCTGTACTGATAAAAAAAAAACACTTGGAACACTAGAAGTAAAAGGAAATTTCCTCAACATGATAAAGGGCATATATGAAAAACCCACAGCTAACATTATACTCAGTAATGAAGGACTGAAAGCTTTCCCTCCAAGATCTGGAACAAGACAAAGATGTCCACTGTAATACTGTTATTTAACACAGTACTAGAAGTTCTAGGCAGAGCAATTGGGCAAGAAAGAGAAATGAAAGTGAAGAAGTAAAACATTCACTATTTGCAGATGACATGATCCCATATATAAAACTCCTAAAAAATCAACAACATAGCTACTAGAGAAATTTGCTAAATTCAGCAAAGTGGCAGGGTATGAGATTATCATGTGTGTTTCTATACACTAGTAATGAGCAAACTGAAGAGGAAATCAAGAAAAAAAATGAATTTACAATAGCAACTAAATAATCAAATTTCTAGGAATAAATTTAACAAAGATGTAAAGGACTTGTACACAGAAAAACACAGAAAACTACAAAACAATGCAACAATGATAAAGGAAATCAAATAAGACTTACATAAATGGAAGGATTTTCTGTGTTCATGGATTGCAAAAGCAAATAGTGTTAAGATGTCAATTTTACCCGAATTGATTTACAGATATAATGCCATCCCCACCAAAATTCCAAGAGTAAGGTGACCTGGATATCCAAAAATATTTTAAAAAGAATGAAGTCAGAGGACTCTCATTTCCTACTTTAAAGCATATTACCAAGCTAAAATGGTAAAACAACAACAACAACAACAAAACCATCATGGTACTCGCATAAAGATAGATATAATGACTAATGGAATCAAATTGAGAGTTCAGAAATAGACCCTCACATCTATGGGCCATTGATTTTTGTTAAAGCTGCCAAGACCAGCCAGCTGGGTCAAAACAGTTTATGTAACACATGGTGCTGGGAGAACTTGATATCCACATGCCAAAGAAACAAAGAGGACCTCTATCTCACACCTTATATAAATGAACTCAGAATGGATCTAAGATATAAATATAAAAGCTAGATTCATAAAATCCTAGAAAAAATGTAGGGAAACATCTTTAAAATCTTGTAGTAGAAGTGGTTTCTTAAATCTTACACCCAGAGCATGAACAATGGAAGCAAAAATATACAAATGGGACCTCCTCAAAATTAAACACTACTAATTTGTCAAGACTGTTAGTAGCCAGATGGGAGCAGAAGTGACTCAAGGGGTTGGGCACTCACCTCCCACACGGAAGGACCTGGGTTTGGTTCCCGGTGCCTCCTGACAAAGATGAGCAGACAACAAGTAGATAGACAAGGAAGCCATCTTAGGTGGGGGAGAATAAAAATTTTTTTTAAAAATTTAAAAAAGCAGCCAGTCAATAGGAGAAATATTTGGAAACCATATCCCTGATAATCAGGGTTTGATTTCTATAGTAGATAAAGAGATCATACAACTTAACAATAAAATATAAGCCACACAATTAAAAATGGGCAAAAGACTTGAATAGACATTATTCTAAAGAGGAAATACAAATGGCTAAAAAGGACATGAAAAGAGACTCAATATCACTAGCTATTAGGGAAATGCAAATCAAAACGTCAGTGAGATATCATTTCACATCTCATAAGATGGCCACTTTAAAAAAAAAACAAAACTAAAGTGTGGTGGAGGATGTGGAGAAATGGGAATACTCCTTCACTGGGGGGAATGGAGAATGGTGCAGCCTTTGTGGAAGACAGTTTGGCAGTTCCTTAGGAAGTTAAATATAGAACTTCCATATGACCCATCAATCCTGCTTCTAGGAATATATGCAGAAGATCTGAAGGCAATGACACAAACTGACATTTGCACCCATGTTCATAGTAGCATTATTCACAATTGCCAAAAGATTCAAACAACCCAAGTGTCCATCAACCTATGAATGTAAATAAAATCTATACACATCCAATGGAATATTATTCAGCTGCAAGACGAAGTGAAGTCAGGGTGCGTATTGCAACATGGATGAACCTTGAGGACATTATGTTAAATGATATAGGCCAGACACAAAAGGACAAATATTGTATGGTCTCACTCATATGAAATAATTACAATGAGTTAAACTCATGGAGTTAAAATCTAGAGTACAGATTTTATCTAGAAGACAGAATAAGTGTTGAGAAGGTTGAGTTGATGCTCTATGTCTATAGAATTTTTAATAATGTTGATTGTAAATATTCATAAATGGACAGAGATGATGGTAACACATTATAATGAGCATAACCAATGCCACTGATTTATAAATGTGATTGTGGGTGAACAGGGAAGCCTAAGGTCGGAAATTTTAACAGAAAACTGGGAGATACTCTTGGGGTTTATAAAATAGCGAATTTGGTGGCAGGTGAAGGTTGAGGTTAAGAGTACAAATGCAAGAATGTTTTTCCATGAAATAGAACACATGTATGCCACTATTACAAGGTGTTCAGATTATGGAAACATATGGGGAAGATGTAACTAATGTAACTTATTAACTCTAGTTAACAGTAATATTGTAATATTTGTGTACAAATTAAAATGAAAGTACTGTATCAATGCTAAGACTCAACAATGGGGGATATAAGGGGATATGGGATTTTTCTTTTTGGAGTAATCAAAACATTCTAAAATTGACTGTAGTAATGACAGCACAACTCTTTGATGATACTAAGGGCCAATGAGTGTGTATTTGGTTGGATTTTACGAAGCATGGGACTGTATAACACAGTGAACCCTGTGATGGATAATGGATTGTGGTTAACAGTACAAAGAGGAAAATGTCCTTTCATGAACTATAGCAAATGCACAATACTATTACATGTCGTTAATAATAGGGTGGTTTATGGGAAAAAATTCACCTAATGTAGGCTATGGACTATAGTTAGCAGCAATATTTTGATGTTCTCTCATCAATTATAACAAATGTTTCAAAACAATATTAGTGGTGGAGTGGTGTATAGGAATCCTGTATGTTATGTGTGATTGTTTTTTGTTTGTTTGTTTATTTCTCTCCTCTTCCCCCTCTTCCCTGCCCCAGTTGTCTGTTCTCTGTGTCCATTTGCTGAGTGTTCTTCTTTTTGTCCACTTCTGTTGTTGTCATCAGCATGGGAGTCTGTGTCTCTTTTGTTGTTGCGTCATCTTGCTGTGTCAGCTCTCCATGTGTGCGGCGCCATTCCTGGGCAGGCTGAACTTCTTTCACGCTGGGCAGCTCTTCTTACGGGGTGCACTCCTTGCGCGTGGGGCTCCCCTACGTGGGGGCCACCCCTGCGTGGCAGGGCACTCTTTGCGCACATCAGCACTGTGCATGGGCCAGCTCCACACGGGTCAAGGAGGCCCGGGGTTTGAACTGCAGACCTCCCATGTGATAGATGGACGCCCTATCGACTGGGCCAAGTCCTCTTCCCCTGTGTGATTGTTTTGTAAGCTCACAACTTTTCTATTAAAAAACCACCACAATGAGATATTCCTCACCCACTAGAAAGCATGACACTATCACAAGGTTTTAATAATAGGGTGGTTTGTGGGAAAAAATATACCTAATGTAAACTATGGACTGTAGTTAATAGTACTATTTCATTATTCTTTCATCAATTTTAAGAAAGGTACCATACTAAAACAAAGTGTCCAACAACAAGGGGATACATGAGAATGCTGTATTTTTTACATAACTTTTCTGTAAACCTACAACTTTTCTAATAAAAAATACTATGCTAAGTGAAAGAAACCAGACATGAAGTAGTACACATTGTATGATTCCATTTATATAAATATAAATAATATTTACAAAAATAAATATAAATAAATCTATAAAGTAAGCAATAGATTAGTGGTTATGTAGGGATAGGGAAAGCTAGAGAGGCTGAGTCACGACTCTAAGGACTATGGGGTTTTTCTTTTTGGAGTACTAAAAGTGTTCTAAAATTGATTGTGGTGATGAATGCACATTTCTGTGATTATACTAAAAGCTATTGATTGTACACTTTGGATGGATTGTATGGTATGCGAATATATCTCAATAAAAATCCTTAAAAATGTAGGTTGCTCTCCAGGGCAGCTCATTCTAAGATATGAGTTTATTGATCTTTGCAGTTTCAATACTATGGCTTCATAATCTTAACATAGTCCTTGCACAATCACAGTGACAGGAGAAAAGAGCTGATGGGTTACCATGGCTAGTCATTGCCACAGCTCAGAAATGACATGCAACTTCTGCTCACAGTCTATTGGCCAGAACTAGTAATGTGGTCTTAACTAATTGCAAAGACCAGAGAACACATTATTTCACAAATCAAGGAAGGAAAGGAGAATCAGATATGGGTGCGACCAGTAATCTTTACCAAAGAAGTGATCCAATGGCCCTTTTCCTTTCCACTAGCATATGGCCTCTGCACACAATTTATAATGGATGCTGAAAACTGGAGAAAATCAACTGAATGTTTTAGATAGCCCAAAACCTAATCTAAACCCTGTTTTTTCTACATTAATTTTAGGGAAATAACTTGCTAACCTTATTCCTACCAAACAAAATGACTACCTTAAAAGGATTAACATGTTTCTGATATATTTCATCTGTTTTTCCATTAGTCCTTGTAACAACCCACTGAAGTAGATGCTATTAGCCCTGGTTTGGATAGGAAACTTTTGGTTGCAAACTACAAAAAATACATTAACTTGAGTTAAAAAAACAACAACAACAAACACTGAAAAGAAGAGATTGTATTAAAGAGACACAGTGCACATGAAAACTCAAATAAGAAAAGTTATCATGAAACCAACCTTCTGACAAACAGGAATTAGACTTAATTCAGAATTTGCAGCTGCTTGTTCAAGCGCTTTCAAGTCTCCTTTGAACAACTTTCTGTTTCTCAGAGATAACCTTGCTCTCACCCTCTCCACAGCCAACTCCCCTACCCCATCGCACCCCTGTCACTGGCCAACATTCTCTACTTTGAGATTCTGAACGCTTTATGATTTCTGCTTTGTAAATAGTTCAACAAGGCCCACTAGTCCTCTCTGCATCTTAGGAACTCTCAGTTATGCCTTTTTCCGACATTACGAACTGGCCTTGCCTTTTTTTTTTAATTTTTCTATTCATTTTTAAAAAATATTACATTCAAAAAATATGAGGTCTCATTCAACCCCACCGCCCCCACCCCACCACTCCCCCCACAGCAACACTCTCTCCCATCATCATGACACATCCATTGCATTTGGTAAGTATATCTCTGGGCATCGCTGCACCTCAGGTCAATGGCCCACATCATAGCCCATACTCTCCCACGTTCCAGTCAGTGGGCCCTGGGAGGATCTACAATGTCCAGTAATTGTCCCTGAAGCACCACCCAGGACAACTCCAAGTCCCGAAAATGCCTCCACATCTCATCTCTTCCTCCCATTCCCCGCACCCAGCAGCCACCATGGCCACTTTTCCCACCCCAATGCCACATTTTCTCTGCGGACCTTGGATTGGTTGTGTCCATTGCCTTTTAACATGCTCACTGCAAGTTTTCAAATAGGGAGCATAGTTCACTTAGCTCCTTCTTATGGCCCAGGCCACAGAAGTCCCATCTCACACAGCCACATCTGGATCAGCTGCCCTTGGACAGGTATCCACCTATGCGCAGCTCCCCTTGTCCCTGGTTAAAGAACTTGGGAGAGGCAGGAGGATCTGGACACTTCGACTCAGCAGGAGCAAGAGCAGGGCACTTAGCACAGAAAGGGGGTGGGCTGGCAGGCAGTGATGGGTGTGACTCACCTTGCTCAAGGTCACAGTGCTATGAAATGTCAACATGAGACTTGAATGCAAGAGTGTAAGACACATCAATATCAAGCTGATGAGGAAAAGTGTAGAAGGAGCAGTACCTTGGCTGGAGTTACTAGTCTCCTTATGTCGTACTTTTGTGCATACTCTGTAGAGCCACAACTCTTAATCAATATACATCTAGATAGGCACTTCATAAAAGTAAAATTGTTTTGCTAAAGCTGAGTAAGTATTTTATGGCACATTTTTAGAGATTATTCCTGATTGAATCAGCCAAACATTAGAACAGTTGGAGTGAGTGCCTGAAAGCAATAATTTAAAAGATCTCAGACTAGAATTTTGAGTTGGGTCTTTGGGGAACATAAAGTCAGCATGGATCTGTTCAACTGGGAACTCTACCTGGTTTCAGTGCAAGACTAATTTTAAGTCCTCATATTTCAGAATTTGTGAATTTGTGTGTCACAGCCAATATCAATGATCTAACTTTACCACAGAATACCTAGCTGGTATTATGCAAAAGTACTTCATGCTATCCTTGCAGCTGTAAAATTCTGTGACCAGCTTACCTTGCAAATTTAGCATTCAAGTATCTATACCTACTGATTACCTCATAAGGCAAGATCATCTTTTCAATGCTCATCGATTTTCAGTGTTTGAGCATCCACGAATCCTTAAATAGATTGTTTAAACTAAATCATATCACAATGCAGTAGAACTCTCTGTGATGCAGGAAACAGTCTACATCTGCTCTATCCTACAAGATACCTTCTAGCCACATATGACTAGTGAGCACTTGCAATGCAGCTAGTGCAACTGAGATCCTGAACATTTGGTTTAATTTAATTTAAATTTAAATAGCCACAGGTGGTTAGTTGCTACCATATTAGTGTCAGATAAGAGATATTTTACGTGAGTGACAGAAGGAAAAGAATGAGGCAATGATACTAACTTGAAGAAAGGATTAATATTTGAAAACTACTAACTTTCATTTTCATGTGAGCTGTGGCTTCCCCCTTTCTAGATTTTAGGTAATCTATTCTGAGATGATGCAGTTCTTTCTGGAAGCAGGAAAAGAGATAGATGATTTCTTGAGCTCTAGCTCTACATGTAGCAAATAGTAAACAAAACACTTAAGCAGACATGGAAACTTCCTTGAAAAATAATAATGATTTCTTATAATATGTATTTTCTGGGGTTGAATTGTGTCCCCCAAGAAGATATGTTGAGGTCATAACTCTTAGTGCCTGTGAATGTGAAAGTGACCTTAATTGGAAATAGGCTCTTTGCAGATGTAACCCAGTGAAGATGAGGTCTACTGGGTTGGGTGGGCACTAATTCCAATGACTGCTGCTTTTATAAGAGAAAGGAGAGGGAGATTTAGATAGAGTCAGAGGGAAGACAACCACTTGATGACCGATGCTGCCAAGTGACCTCGAGGATTGCTGGCAACCACCACGTTAGGGAGAGGCAAGGAATGATTCTTCTCCAGAGCCTGCAGAGAGAACGCAGCCCTGAAGAGGCCTTAAGAGTGGACTTCTCGCCTCCAGAAGTATGGAAGAGTAAATTTCTGTTGTTTTGAGCCATATTTGGGAATTTATTATGGTAGCCCTAGGAAACTAATATAATGCCTCATTGTAAATCAAATGAACTAAAAAATTATTAGTTGCGTTCTGGCTAAAAAATAGTTTATTCTATTAATCAGTATTCATTTTAATTTTTAATACATATTTTTTATTATGAGGAGGTTCAAAGACATGCAAATGGTACTTGTGTTCTACCACTTTAAATATTATTTATAGTTAAACTTATTAAAATTGTGCTGGACGGAATAAAATGTTTGCCTTTCATGAGACAGTCAAAGCTATTGCTGAAGGCAGGGAGAGAGAAAAAGAGGTATGATATGGGGGCATTTTCGGGACTTGGAATTGTCCTGAATGACATTGCAATGACAGATACAAGCCATTATATATCCTGCCATAACCTACAGAATGGAGTGGGAGAAAGTGTAAACTACAATGCAAACTGTAATCCATACCTGGCGCCAGTGATCCAAAATGTGCTGTGCTCATCAATTACAGTGAATGTGCCACACTAATGTAAGAAGTAGTTAGTGTCGGAAAAATGGGAGGTGTAGGGAGTGGGGCATATGGGAATCCCCCATATTTTTTTAAGGAAAATTTTATGCAATCAAAGTGTCTTTTAAATAAATTAAAAAATATATTTTAAAGAAGTATGGAAAAATGGGGAGTAGATATGGCTCAAGCAGTTAAATATTAAGCACCTGCTTCCCACATAGGAAGTCCCATGTTTGGTTCCCAGTGCCTCATAGAAAAAAAACAAACAAGCAAAACAAATGAAAAAACCAAAAACCAACTCAAGAGAGCAGATGTGGCTCAGAGGTTGAGCGCCAGCTTCCCACATACATGGTCCTGGGTTCAATCCCTGGTCCCTGGTACCTCAGAAAAAAAAAAAGTGTGGAAAAAAATGTATTTAAACATATCAATATTGAAATTTTTCCACTTTCAACCAAGGAGGATGAGCCTTTTTTATTCAGACATATTCAATGAATAAAGCATCAATTTTTCCTCCCACTAATATGGACACTAAGAAATAATACATCATTCAAAAGAAAGCTGGGGAATATTATTTATATAAATATGAATTGAGCTACTAATAATTTTCCGCTAGAGGACATTTTACCTCAAACATTTATTATGGTGGTTAATTACTGTCTTAATTTTCAATGGGATGTGAGTGCCTCTTGTGATCCTTATCATAAAGCCCATTTTCTTCTCACAGATAACAGAAAGATTTATAGTCTTGCAATTTTCTTTGCTATCACATTTCTACATGGTTGTCAAGAACTAAGAAAGTTCGAAGCAGGAAGACACACTACAAGCTCATACTTTATTAAATTGTAAAGGACTCAAAAATAACTTTTATCTTTCTTAGGAGGCTTTTACTATTACAGAATAAGATGGATACATTTTATCTCCTTGATTCTTGTTTTTTGTTTGCTTCTTTGTTCCTCCTTCCTAATGATTATTGATGGCACATGAATGTGGAAAAACTTGACCTTTCAGAACCCTCAAAAATAAATCTGCTTTATTAGTTTTTTTTTTATAACAAGGAACAGTGGCTTACTCAGGTTGCATCAAGTAATGGTGATTTATTATAATCCAGGTCTAAAGAAACCCAGAGAAAACCCTACAACACTCCTCAGAAAAACAACAAACCCCAGATATGAAGAGCTTTATAAAACTAAAACATAACTCCAGAACTAAAAGTTCACTCTGTGGTCAAGCTGAGCCTTTGGACCAGGGAAGCGCCTCATTTCTGTGGTGCCCAACCAGCAGCGTGACTGAACCACTGTCGGCTCTCCTCTGCTTCTCTCAGGGATTAGTTTGGTTGTCGTTGAAATCAAAGGTTCATCTCTGATATTATCAACTCTGACCATCTCTGATAATATCAGCTATGAGGGGAACCTGTCCCAGAGCTTGATTACCTATTTCTTAGACATAGATATTAATGCAATCAACTGTAGAATTGTGAAATGTTATTTGGAAATTATTATTTTTTATTCCTAGAAAGTAGATTATTCACCTGCAGCAAAAAAACAAACAAGCAAACAACAAACAAAAACAAAAATAAACCTTTGGCTGCCACTGTATTGCTGAGCACACCATTTTGCTCTGAATGTCTATCACATCCATAGACTTTATGAGACTTAATGCAAAGTCACAGACACCCCCTCCCAAACACACACACACACAGTTACTTGCACTCAGAAACACACATAGAGGATAAATCCTTTAGATTTATTGTTTTTATCTGTTCTTATCATTTTCCTTTTTGCAAATAGAGGGAACTCAACAAATATTTATTGAATGAAGGGATAAAAGTTTCAATGGTCCTGTCTTAGATTACACATCTTTGAATATGGCTAGCATGCTGTTCTAAATATTGTGTTACTTAGTCTAAAGCACAGTGTATCCTAAAAATTATTAAGGTGTCTGATGATTAAGGGGAGGAAATTGTGTAGATATTTCGATTTTAAAATAGGATATTCAATGAATTAAACTTGACTTAATTGTAGTCTTTCCAGGACAATTTGATGATACATATAAATGGTCCCCAAATATTTTTACACTTTGATCTTTAGGAAATAATCAGAGTGTGCATCGGAATCTGATTACAGAGGTATGCATAACTAAAAATGTGAAGGCATTCAAAACATCTCTTTAAATATTGTGCCATCACCATACAAGTGAATTATGTAGAAACTGAAATAATGTTTGCTTGTTTTAAAATTAAACTATGACATATGAAACCCTCACTGATATGTTAACTTTAAAAAAAACTGAATAAAAACTAAAATATTGGTAAGAAACCAATTAGGAGTGTGAATGTGTGTGTATATGAAGAGAGAAAGAGAAAGAAGCTTATAAGAACATATAAAAAGTGTTTATGATGGCTAGTTCTAGTAGCTGAGATTATGACTGATACGTATTTTCATATTTTTCTATTTTTTTCATTTTTTGTAATAAGTAATGCTTTTGTGATTTAAAAATGATGAATAAAATTTACAATTTGGCTTACTAAACCTCTATATCTAGAAGATACGTCAGACGTTTTACATGTGTACATGTGGTCATTGAGACCGCATAACAGAGAAGAAAGAGCCACATGTTAGATTCCAGCCTTCCTAGGATAGAATCCCCACACTGCTACATGCTTCAGATGTGACTTGAGAAAATAACCAAAGCAATCTGCTAGCCTGAGCATCATCCTCGTGGAAAAACTGGGATAAAAATATCAGGTTTATGGGATGTCTATGAATAATAAAAGATTAAACAAATGTTTAAGATCAACTTCTATGTCTGGTTTATAATAGCCATTCAATAAATACTAGAGATGGTGATGATGATGATGACAATCACTTGGTTTTGCTATTCTCCATATTTCAAAGGAAAATTATGTGCTTTCAAAGAAAATATTTTGGGGCCTTCAAAATCAGTATATATGAAGCTGACTTTTCCATTTAAAACAGGGAAGGGATGGCTTATTAATTAGATAGCCATTTTATGCTAGCTTGATTTTCTAACCTTCATATACTGTCGTTTAAAACAAAAATAGAGAGCAAAACATTTCTCTCTTTTCAGCCCAGTTCCTTCAGCCTATTGGAGATATTCATAAAGATAAAAGAATCACCAAAACGTGGGCAGTTTCAGAGTAAAAACAGAATGATCTGGTTGGTTTTTCTGCTTACAAACACTTTACTATGTGGCAGGCTCCGTTCTAAGTACTTCACTAATATGGCTTCATTTAATCCTTAAAATAATCTCATGAAGTAGGTGTTACTATCATTCCCACTTGAAAGATGGGCAAGTTGAGGCATAGAGGTGTTTTTTAACTTTCCCAAGGTCACATAGCTGTTAAGCGGGAGTCTGATGCAATGGATCCTGAAACCATCTTCTCCAACACTCCACTATTGAAACATAAAGTCTACCCTGCATTCTCCTTGTATTTTGTTTTAAGGCCTCCCTCAAGCTTGTGCCAGATTCAGATGGAAAGAGTTGCCATTCTTCTGAGACAGAGACAAGAATAACACCCTCCCACCCTCTGCCACCCACTTGAATGTAAGCCCTTTGGGGGACAGAAATATTCTCTGCCATGTTAACCCTTATTCCCAGTACACAGAAGGGTGCTTGGCATAGAGAGGACTCTCAACTATTAAAGAGTAAATAATGAATGGAATGATGACCATTCAAAATTGCTTCTTTCTTATCTTAATCTTTTTTATTCTGTTTTCCTTAGTAAAATGTTTAGCCCACCAGGCTGAACTCAAAGCACAAATGGTTGTCTTCAGTCCTTTCTTTCCCCTGAATCCCCAGGAGGGTAAGTTTCTGCCTTCCTGAAGAAGAATGGAACGAAAATCCTTACCGTGATGTTGTATAACACATCTTTTTTTTTCTTTAGTCTTTACTTTTTTCTTTTAATAAGAGAAGTCTTGGGTTTACAGAACAACCCTGCATAAAATACAGGATTCATATATACCACACTATTACTAATGTCTTGCATTGGTGTGATATATAACTATAGTCCATGATTTAACTAAGGGTTCACTATTTCTTTTGTATAGTTCCATGAATTTTTTTGAATTTTTCTTCTAATCCCATATATATAACCTAACATTTCCTCTTTTAACCACATCAAATATATAATTCAGTGCTGTTATTTATATTCACAATGTTGTGCTGCCATCACCACCATCCATTACCAAACATTTCCATATCCCAAATAGAAACTCTGTATGTTTTAAGTATTAACTCCTATTTCCTACCTCCACCCTGTCCCACAGCAACCTATGTTATAATCCCAACTCCATGAGTTTGCCTGTTCTAATTGTTTTTATATCAGTGAGCTCATACAAATATTTTTGTCCCTTGTAACAGTTTTTGACTTAAAATATATTTTATCTGATATTAGTATATCTACCCTAGCTGCCTTTTGTTTACTATTTGCAGAGTATAATTTTTCCATCCTTAAATTTTTTTGATTTTTTAAATTTTAATTTATTGAAACATGTCACTCATACATAAACAATAAGTGTATAATAGTTGTGAACTTATAAAACAAACATGTATAACATCAAACAAACATATATAACATCCCACCCTACCACCAATACCTTGCATTATTTTTAAACTTTTTAAACTAATGATTAAAGAGCATTGTCAAAATAGTACTACTAAACAAAGTAGTTTCCCCCTAACCAATCCGATTGTTATTATCTTTATATCATTTATATATGAACATACATAAACAATTAAGTGTATAATAAAAGTGAACTTACAAAGCAAACATGCATAACATCATACAGGGGTCCCATACATCAACCTTCCACCAACACCTTGCATTGTCATGAGACGTTTGTTACAAACTATGAAAGAGCACTGTCAAAATCTTACTACTAATCAAAGTCCTTATCTTACATTTGGTGTGTTTGTCCCCCAACCCACCCCCAACTTATTGTATAAATTGTAAACTTATACAATCATCATGCACATGTGCAGAATTCCCAAACGACACCCCTCCATCAACACACCACAATGTGGTGTGTCATTTGCTACAAATAAAATAATATCATCTGATTGTTACCATGTCAAGTGTGTACATTTGGCTCACATTTTCCATACCACCTCAGTATCAACATATATATCTTTTGCATAGATGAAAGAATATTGTATTATTACCACTAACCACAGTCCATAGGTCACTCCAGCTGTATTTTTCCCATGCTTCTCCACATTCCCAATACCCTGCAGTAGTGATATATATTTTTTCTAGCTAACAAAGGACACTCTTGCATCCATACCATCAACCACAATTCTCATCCACCTCTAGGTTTACTGTGCTATCCAGTTTCTAGATTATTCTCAAGCATTCTGTCAACTGCATTTACATACCTAGACTACCATTTTCAGTCACATTCCCATTTGTAAACTAGCTGTTACTCACTGTGTGTTACCATTCACTCTATACATTTCCACAATTTTAGAGTAAAGCTAATTAAAATGTCTACATACATTAAACATCAGTAGTCCATTTCAGTCCTTCTCTTATCTCCTTTAAGAATCCACCACCTAACACCAGGTCATGAAGATATTTTCCAATAATTTCTTCTAGAAGTTTTTTGGTTCTTACTTTTATTTTATTTTCAGTTTTTTGATCCATTTTGAGTTCGTTTTTGGATAAGGTATGAGATAGGGTTCCTCTTTCCTTCTTTCAGCTATGGATGTCCAATTTTTTCAGCATTATTTGTTGAATGGATTGTTCTGCCTGAGCTGCGTGAGTTTGACAGGCTAGTCAAAAATCACTTGACTATACCTGTGAGGGTCTGTTTCTGAACCATAAATTTGGTTCCATTGGTCTATTGTGTCTGTCTTTAGGCCAGTACCATGTTGTTTTTACCACACTATAGGTAGGTATTATGATTTAAAGTCTGGAGATGAGGTTTCATTTTTCCTTTTTATGATGTTTCTGGCTATTCAGGACTCCTTACCCTTCCAAATAAATTTATGATCATGTTTTCCAACTTTTTCTTTAATGCTAATGTTATTTTTATCAGAACTGCATTAAATCTGTATATCAATTTGAGTAGAATTGACATCTTGATGATATGTAGTCTTCCAATCCATGAGCATGGAATGTTCTTCCAGTTATTTAGGGGGTTAGGGTTTTTTTATTTGTTTTAATATTGAGTTGCCATTTTCTGAATACAAGTGCTTTACATCATTGGTTAAGTTTATTACTGACTATCTGAGTTTTATCTGTCATATTTTATTTTCATCACTCTTTTGACACCTTGTTACTTTTATTGATATAATCTTCATGTCTAGACTTTCTTCTGAGGCCTCTCTCTCCTCTCTTTTCTTTTCAGGTTCTAGCACACCCCTTAGTATTTCCTGGAATTCTTGTGTCTTGCTTAGAAATTCTCTCAGTTTCTGTTTATCTGTGAATATTCTAATTTCGCCCTCATTTTTGAAAGACAGTCTGGCTGGATATAAGATTCTTGGCTGGAAGTTTTTCTCTCGCAGTATCTTAAATATATCAGACCACTTTCTTCTTGCCTCCATGGTTTCTGGTGAGAAATCAGCACTTAATCTCATTGGATATCCCTTATATGTTATGCATTGCTTTTCTCTTACTGATCTCAGAATTCTCTCTTGTCTTTGGCCTTTGACATTCTAATGAGTATGTGTCTTGGAGTTGGTCTACTTGGATTTTTTAGGATGGGAGTATGTTGTGCTTCTTGGACAGGGATATCTATGTTGTTCAATAGGGTTGAGAAATTTTCTACCATTATTTCTTTAAATATTCCTTCTACCCCTTTCCCTTCTCTTCACCTTCTGGGACATCCATGACATGTATGTTTGCACATCTTTTGCTGTCATTTAGTTCCCTGAGACCTTGTTCAATTTTTTCCATTCTTTTCTTCATCTGTTCTTTTGTATGTTCACTTCCAGAGGCCATTTCTTCAAGCTCACCAATCCTTTTTTCTGCCTCCTTAAATCTGCTATTATATGATTCCAATGTTTTTTAAATTTCATTTATTGCACCTTTCATTCCCATAAGATCTGCTATTTTTTATGTATGCTTTCAAATTCTTCTTTGTGCTCATCCAACATCTTCTTAATATCCTTAATCTCTTTAGCCATCTCATTAAATTTATTAAAGAGATTTGTTTGAACATCTATAATTAGTTGTCTCTACTCCTTTATGTCATATGGAGGCTCATCTTATTCTTTTAACTGGGCCATAGCTTCCTGTTTCTTTGTGTGGATTGTAATTTTTTGTTGGTGTCTTTGCATCTGGCTTACTAGAGTATTTATTCTGGGTACAGTTTTTTCTCTTTAGTTTAGGGCTTCCTATCATCTCTCCCTTGCTGTTTGTGCAGTAGGACAAGCATGTAGTTGGTGCTATAAGCTGTGGAGGCTCAAGTTACCCTCATTGCCTCAGGAACCAATGAAGCTTCTTCCAACTTTCTTCTTTGCCAGGAGTAGGGACAGAGTCACAGCTCTATGGAATAATCCACGTGCAGGCCTAGACTGTAGTTGCCCAGAGAGATTGATGAAGCTTCACATCCCTTTCTCCCCTTCCTGGGGCGGAGATAGAGCTGCAGGTGTGGGCAGCTATCCATGCAGTGCGGGTCCAAGATGACCGCAGTTGCCCTGGTAGACTTCTGACTTTCATTCTATGGCAGCCAAAGTTACCTGTACTGTAGTTACCTGCATAGGCTGGTGTAGGGCTCCTCAGCCTCCTCCCTCCCAGAGGCAGAGGCAGGGCTGAAGCCTAGGCTAGAGCTGCAGGCTAATCTGCCTGAAAGAAACTAGTTCCTGCCGACACTGAGAGTTGCAGTCAGCCTGGCTTCCCCTCAGGCTGGGGCAGAGTCAGAATGGTGGCTCCTGGCCCCTTCCGGACTTGGGCTGGTTCACACCCCAGCTTTTCCTGGGGTTCTCTCTTAGCCAGCCAAGTCTCCCAAACCGTAGCCGAAATCGGCAGCCAACTATCCCCTCCTCCCCTGTTTCTGGGAAATGGAGTTTCCAATTCCCATCACAGAACAGCTCCTGGGGCGCTCATGCTGTCAGAGCAGGATAATCCCCCACCTCCGCGGCTTGGCTGGTAATCTCCCGGAGAGGCTGGTGCAGGTCCCCGCAGCTTCCTTCCTGCCGGAGGTGGCACTGGGGCCTAGGCTAGACCTGCAGTATGATCTGGATGGGAAGAAGCCGGTCCCCACCAGCACTGGGATCCTCAGTCCATCCCGCTTCCCCTCGTGCCAGATGCGGAGTTAAAATGGCGACTCCGGGCCTCTTTCTGACTTGGGCAGGGTCAAGCTTTAGCTGTTCTCAGGATTATACTGTAGCCCACTGAATTTCCTCATCAGTAGCTGAAATTGGTGCCCAACTGTCTCTTTCTCCCCCGTTTTGGGGAAGTGGAGCTTTCAATTCCACTCATGGAACAGCTTCTGAGGCAGCTTGTGCCCCCAGTGGTGGATGGGCATGGGCCTCTGCGGCATGGAGCCTCTACTCACGAGTCTTCTCTGCAGAAGGGCAGTCGCCTCCTTCCACTCCCCCAAGGACATTGCAGGATACTCTTCTGGCCTCCTGGAGCCCCCCAACAAGCACTTCAGCTAGCTCCAGAGAGCTCTGGGAGTTTACCTACTGCTCTGTAGCAGGAGCTGACTCTAGGAGCTCCTTACTCCACCGCCATCTTGCTGGTTATCCTCTCATCCTTTCACTTTCAACTACTTATGTCTTTGAATTTAAGGTGAGTCTCTTACAGACTGCATATAGTTTGGCCATGCTTTTTAACCCATTCTTACAATCTTTTGATTGAAGAGTTTAATCTATTTAAATTTAGAATCACTGACAATGCAGGACTTTTTTCTGCCATTTTGCTATTAGGTCTTCGTAAATGTTATACTTTTTTTGTCCCCCATTTCTTCTGTTAATGTTTACTTTCATATTTATATGATTTTTTTTTTACCACATTGAGTCCCTTCTCATTTCTTTTGATTTGAAGCACATTTGACTTCCATAATATACAAATACACTGTGCCTTTATACCTCCATTCCCTCACCTTTTCTTTTATATTTTTAAAAAATCATATCTTTGTACATTGTGTTTCCAAAACCATAGATTTATCATTATTGTTTATGCATTTTATTTTAGCATTGTAAGAAGTAAGAGGTGGAGTTACATATCAAAAATATAATACAATATAAAAGGCATTTATAATTACTCAAATGGTTATCTCTACTGGAGGTCTTTATTTCTTTATTTCTCTTTGCATCACTGTCTAGTATCCTTTCCTTTCAGAATGACCCTTAGCATTGTTTGTAGGGCAGATCTAGTAGTGATGAACTCCTTCAGCTTTTATTATCCTGTTTGTCATCACTATATCTTTGAATAATCATTTTGTTCCTTTCTCTCTTTATTCTCCTTCTGTAACTCTCATAATGTACATATTGTTATGCTTGATCATGTCCCATAGGTCTCTTAGGCTATTTTTTTTCTCTTTTTCTCTCGTTCTCTCTCTCTCTCTATATATATATATATATATTTATATATATGGAAGTATTTTCTAGTATGTCCGCAATGTTGTATTTTTTGTTGTTGTTTTCTGAATTTTTATCCTCTTCTTTGGATGGACCATCATTTCCTGTTTCTTTGTCTTGTAATCTTTTCTTGCACACTCTATGTTTTAATATTTTAAAATGTCAACTCTGGGAATTATTCCCTGAGATGTCTGTTTCTTGAGTTTGTAACCAGCTGATGATATGACAAATATTTTCTTGAGTGTTAACACTCCTATCTGGAAGGTCTGCCCAAGGAGAATGCAAAGTGCAGGCTTCTTGTCTTTTCTGGGACTGTGTCCTGGTCTGGGCTTGTACTTGTTGGCTGCTTAGGAGTTCTTCTGTTTACAGGAGTGTGACTGCCCCTTCTACTTCCTAGGAGATAGCCCTTCCCCTCTCTTGGGTGTTCCACTCCTGGGCTTACAGCAAGTAAGCCTTTGCTGCAGGCTATCTGCCTCAGTTGTTTCTTAGACTCCTTTCCTTTTCATAAGCTGCTTTTAGACTGGATGCAAATTCTGGGAGTAGGGTAGGCTGTTGAAGAGGAGTTTCCCAAGTCAGTCTTCCCCTGCTGGAGCAAGGCAAGGGAAAAAGGGAGTGCCAGCCAGCTCCAAACTGTGCTGGAGAGGGAGGGACAGAGAGGCCAGCAGGAGCATCTTCTACGGCTCCTCAAAGCTGTTTTTCTTGACCTGCCTGACAAATGAAGCCCTTCAACTGTCCTACAACTCTGAGGAAGAATACCATACTTAAATCTTCTCTTCTGCATTTTTTTCTGGGGCAGATTGGAACAATGGTCACCCTCAGGCTGTGCCCACAGCAATCAGAAGAAGCTAATCAAAAGCTGTAACCAGTGATCAGCCTGTACCCACCCTGGATATTGAGGAAGTGGATTTCTATGTCCCTTTCTGTCACTACCAAACTATATCAGGGGTCAGAACTCACTGTTGCCTTCTGCAAGAATGGGAGATGGATGGCATTATTTGCCATTCAGAGATTGGCAATTAACTGATTTTTACCCTAATTTACCAGCCTCTTCCTCCTGCTCTTCCCTTGATGTTATACAGTCAGTGGATTCCAGAGTTTCAAAGCAGTTAATTCAGATGGTTCTTGCCATTTAATTGTTATTCTGGTGGAGGGACTGTTTCTGGTAGCTTCCTAGTCTGCAATCTTCCCACAATCCTTCTTGTGGTCTCCATCATAGTTGTAAACAATTTCTTTCTTTTCTGGAACACTCCATACCTTCATCTTTGCGAAGGCCGCTATTTTACTCCCTTGTATTATCTATGTGTGCAGGTGTCATCTTTCTCCTACTAGGTGATAAATTTCTGAACTAAAAGGACCATTTCTTATCTGGGCTGTTCTTCCATATATCATGTAGCATAATATTTAGCACAGTAGATGCTCCAGAAATGTTTTACCTGAAAAGTATGAAGGCCAAAGTGACCCTTATGAGAGCAAGCAATTTGTTCGGCCACAAAAGTCAGCGAACTTTTTCTGTAAAGGAATAGTTAGTAAATATTTTTATCTTTGCAGGCCACACTGTCTCTACAGCAGCCACTCAACTCTGCCTTTATATGTAAAAGCAGACAGAAAAGTGAACCCATGAGCACGACTGTTCCCAAAAACTTTATTTACAAAACAGGCTGCGTGCTGGTTTTGACCCACAGTCTATAGTTTGCCAATTCCTGTTCTATTCCATGCCCCACCCTGTAGTGATCACTTTCTGTTCTAAGGATAAAAAGGTAGATGAAGTTGCTCTGCAGGAAGAGAAATTGCATTCATCAACATAAACCCTTTCATTTACTGGAAAAATTCAAGACTGTAACCTCCTGAAAGTAGGTCAGACACTTCATTTGTATCAGCAAAGACCAATACTATGGTTTACTTTATATATCTTTTCTTTCCTGCATGAAATCCTTTCCTAATCTCATTCTCTTCTCAGTTTCCCCTTAAAGCTCTTATCCTTCCAAACCTTTAAAAGGTAATAAATAAGAATTTCCCGTTAAAGTTAATGGGCTTTCAGGGATCCCTCTGTAAAGAGGAAATGAGAAAAAATATCATATTAGGACCTATCTCCATCATATAGATTGAGCTACAGTTCACCAATTATAAAATTTGGATTTTTGCTTTATCAATCAACTCTATCTCTTTTCTTATAATATCCTTTTAGGGTAGCTAAAATAAAATTAGTTCTTGGCAATTTTCTAGACAAAGGAGAATGGGAAATAGAAAATATCTTAGGTGAAAATAAAATCATAGGCTGATGAAACCATGATGCAACTAAATGGTAAAGTATAATATTTAAATGATGGTTATCTTTTTACTTTTACCTTAAAAGTTCCCCAAAACTTTAAATTGTGTTCTCTTACAGTAAAACATATTTGAGCTTACATTCTCAAAATGTATGTATTAAATAACTACTGCCTCAAATCACATCATAGACCTAAAGTGAGAATCATACCTAACAACAATAGATACAAATTCACAATACAAATAGTTATTGGCTGAAAATTGAGACTCTTGTGAGCTAATTTATTTTTACATCTGATTATATTACCATGGTTTGGGGTGCTACGGCCTCATGCTAAGAGTAGAAGTATCAACGTATTATTATCTTCAATTAGTCGTTTCTTGGCAACAATATTTTAAAGCACTTGTCCATTTTGCGAGGGCTGTCTCAGTTAAAACTATAACAAAATTCCACTTACTCGGGCCCATATAAACAGCAGTGAATCATGACACATAGAGAACAAGTGGAGGAACAAGCAATGCCTTATTAGTCCCTGGCTCTCCACCCCCTGTGCTATGACACTGTCTGAGACCTCAAGTTCCAGCAAGGGCTAGGTATCAAACTGTACATTCGTAATTAGAAAATTGTCATTCCTTTTTAATTTCCTTAAATGAACAAAATTATAAATAATAGTTGGAAAATATTCTTGCCAATTCTAATGGAAAATATTCCAGTTGGAAGACAACTGCTTTAAACCACAACCCTGCCAGCACCAGAACATCAGACATAGATTCAAGGTGTGCCCAGAAACTCTTGCTCCTCCTCCACCTGGACCTTCATTTCTGGAGATTTCTTTGAAGAGTTCTGCAGTGACTCCCCCCAAATATCTCCAAGTCTTTTCCCCTGGTACCTTATTTGGAAATAGGAATTTTGCAGATATAATTAATTTAAGGATTTGAAAGATGAGGTCATCCTGGATTTGACTAGTGCCCTTGCAAGACATAGAAAAGGAGAAGATGCAGATTCCCAGAGGGAAGGGCCATATATTAACACAGAGGCAGAAGGGAGCGGACGTGGCTCAAGCAGTTGGACACATGCGTACCACGAGGGAGGTCCTGGGTTTCATTCCCAGTGCCTCCTGAAAAAACAAACAACAACCAAAACAAACAAACAAACAAAAACAACTCAGGAAAGCCAATATGTCTCAGTGGTTGGGCACTGGCTTTTCACATATGAGGTGTCAGTTTCAATCCCTGGCTCCCACTATCTAAAAAAATTGCAGAAACTGGAGTGATGCATCTACAGGCCAAGGTATGCCCATCAGGAACTAGGAGGGAGGCAGGACATGGAATTCCCTCAGAACTTCCAGAAGAAATCAACCTTTCAACACTTTGATTTCTGGTCTCCAGAAGTGTGAGAGAATAAATTTCTGAGGTTTTAAGGCATCCAATTGGTGATCATTTGTTACAGAAGGCCTAGGAAACAATGCAACATCCTATTGTCTCTCTTTCCAGGACAGCCCCCTTCGAGAACAATGCCCTGCCCTGTCCATCACACACTCCACCACACAGGCTTGTTTCCATCTAAATGATATTGTGAACAGTCTCCAGATTCTTTCCTACACAACTCTGGGATCATAGGACACAGCTGGGAATCTCTTTCATCAGCTTAGATCTTGCCCTGACAGTTACTATGATTGCAGAACATGCTAAGATCTTTCAGAGGCTAGTTGGCACAAGGTTTAAAAATGATCTGTAGGGCAATGTGGTCCTAAACCCACTTAACAGAGGTGTTGTCTCCTTCTGCTCTGCTTGGGATTTCTATGGGAAGCCTTGGAACAGATACGGCCAATTTGCTACCGTAAGAAATGCCAGCCTGAGGACGGAGCTAATAGTTGGATTTAAAAGAATCACAGAGATAGAGTTGGCACCATGATTAAACCTTACCTGAAACATGAAAAACTCTTGATTTTCTTGGTAACTAGACCAAATATATCCTCATTAAGCCTGTGTGAATTGGGTATCGATGACTTACCAATGAAAGTATTCAAATATATATATACTCTCTTCTCCCTCTTTCATACTCTGTATCTTTGCCTTTTTCTCACTTAGAAATTCAACAAATATTGATTTATTGCTGAATGACAGGCTTTTATACTTCCTGTTTTTCAGTTCCTTATTGCCAACAAGTTTGCTAGAGACATTATTAGTATAAACATAACAAACTACATAGCTGTTTCCCATTTCCTCTTGCCAAATGAGAGATGTTATGGTCAAGGACAGAGAAAAATGAGAAGACAGTTGATAGTTATATCTGTTTGTGGAAAAGTAAACACAGAACAAAGTTATGTACATCCTGCTACATTTTCTTTCAGAAAGTTATGAAAAGTGAGATTTAAAATATCTTACAACCAAAATGATAAATTTAAAAAATATTTACTGTGTACATGGTGAAACAAAGGAATTTAAAAGCTATAACATACACTATAATCCATGGTTAGTAGCAATGCTTCAATATCTGTTCATCAATTGTAACAAATGAGCCACACTAATGAAGGACGTTGTTAATGTGGAAAAGTGTGGAAAGGAGTGGGGCATATGGGAATCCCCTATATTTTTTATGTAACATTTATCTAATCTACTTATTTTTAAAAAGTTAAAAAAAATAAAATAAAAGTTATCACCAGGAAAAACTATGTCAGGTGAGAATTTCAATCTTCTAACACAGCTGCAGTCCTACAGCTGAGGCCATGAAAGGATCTAGTTCAGCTTGACTTCCGATTTTCTTTTGTCATGTTCTTGCTATGTGACCATACTCCCTCTTTTTCTTCTCTTTTTTTTAATCAGTTACATCTCTTCATCCCACAAGTACATTATATATTTAAAATTCATCACGTGTACCCACACATATTTACCTCCACAATGGGGAGGAAATTTTTAAAATTTATTTGCAAAATAATAATTCCATTTACTGAGGTAAAGCAATGGTATCTTTCAAATGGTTTTAGTTATAGTGATTCTGCGAGTATATAAAATCAGTCAACATCCTACTCTGAGAAAAACCTTACCTGCTTTGTTCAAATACTCTGGTCCAACTTTCCTTAGTCAATCAAATATCCCCAGTTACATATGCATAGCTTAGTAGACTGGATTAGCATGTGCATTGCTCCACCACATAGCATCCTCATCCCTGCCTAGCTACAGTGGCTCTTGATGTCCAAGGTCTGGAATGATCCCACCAGCTCTAGCAGCCTGATCAAATCCTCTTTTACTTTACAATTCAAACTAAGACCCACTCTTTACCTTTTAATCCTTCTTATATTTTTCCAGGCTACACTGACCCTCTCTGTCTTTGATCACTAGCACCATTGAATGATGCCTAATCCCATCTTTATCTCTAACGTATTTATGGACATGATTTTCTTTCTCCAACAAATCATTCTCAGTGTCACCCTATTCCTAATCCTCATCATCCAAAAAAGGAGCAAGCTTTGCCCCAGTGGCCTTATGCTCCCCAGCACGATATGGAGTGCTAACTGGAAAAACTCTAGGTGCAGTCCCGCTCTGTGGAGAGCAGTAGGTAAAAGCATCAGGTCCCTTCTTTTCAGCCTGTACTTCACTTCGCCCACTTCCAGCTTCTTCCTGCAGTAGCTGCTCCCAAACGATACGTAACTATTCTGATTTGCAGCTCAGAGGTGTGTTAAAGTCATTTTTCCTCCTTGGCATCAGAAATAATGAAGATTGAGAATTGAAAATGCTCCTATTAACCCAGCATCTAAGCAAGCAGCTCTTCTAATTTAAACATCTCTATTTTATGGAACCAGACAAATATGCTTTATTAATAATATTGTCTAGAGAACTTTGGATTCAGGTATATTTATTGTGCCTATAAAACCAGTCACCACTTCCATTTCCCATGGACATCACACTAAACTTTGTGTGAACTTTAACAATGAATAAAATTTGATTAAAATCACATGTGCTGAATTTTTTTCCCCAAGAATAGCTAACAATTTTCTGAATAAACTTGACCTTTTCCTTTCTATTCATTCTAATATAAAGATATATCAAACAAACAAGTATGTCAATCCTCTTGGGCAAGCCTAGAGACAAATTTATGCCTGTGAAAATGAAAAGTAATTTACTCTTTTTATTAAGATGTATCATAAAATCACACTTGCGATCTAATGAGTATTTAGCAGCTCAGTGAACCTATTTATGATTTTCTGTTTTGTTGTATGTGTGCGTTTTGCTTGGATGTGTATGTTTTGATGGTTTGTTTTTCTCAGAATGAAGAGCATAGCTTTTAAGGACAAAGAGATTTAGATTTGCTCTGTGTTAAGGATTAATTCTTTAATATAAAACCCCTATCAACAAACCATCTAAAGCTTATACTTAGATTTTTGTTTAACATTTTTCTGGAGTGGTTTCCCCTATATTGTAATATTTGACACCTCTAGCAATGCAAGGCAGCTCTTGGAGACACACTTCCACCTCCAGAAGAAGCTCATGTTTCCACCAATGCATATTCCCACCCCTCTTTTCCACTTTTCTCAACCCAATGTAGTGGGACTTGGATCTAAGTCAAAGATAAATGGCTCCAAATTGTTCAAAGTATAAAGAAAGTGTAGATTTTGTTAAGAAGAGTAGAGATACAAACACTCATCTTCCTTGTGAGTGTCTTCTAAGAGTTTCCTTTGGATTCTCTTCTTTCAATCCAAGCAAAGGAATGGAAAGCCGTCATCTTGGCTAGAAATCAGTTTGACATTTGTCTGGAAGCATCCTCACAGCCCAGAGAGCAGGATTCAAGGCACATGAGGAAGTAGGGCAAGACTTGTGCAGTCAAGATCAAGATCAAATTTCTTAAACAGTGTAACAATGTGTATTTTACTATTTTCTAAGCTGAGGCTCAGAAAAGTTTAATGATATGTTCAATAGCACATAGTAGGATAATTAAAAGCTCAGAAAGGAATACAAAAACCACACAGAAACCCTGGAGCTGCCATGAGACCTTCTAGAATAGAGTTTGTTGCCTCTTCACCTATGACACACCCTCGTGCCTATTCTGCCATCTGCAGTGCATTTCCAGATACCTAGAGCCACCCCCTACCAATGGATCAGGAAGATGTGGGAAGCAGGGAGCACCCACTGAGATTCTCTCCTGATCCCATAAAATGACTCACAACATTTCATATACTTTGAAGGTCTTCCCATATCATTATAACTTATTCCAAAACTTTCCTCACTTCAAAACTTCCTCCTCTATGATGGTTTCCTGGTTATTCTCTCCTGGATGAAGACCAGGAGATTCCTGCAATAAAGTTTTGCTAACATTTGTCTGGTACCACAAATTGGGGACAAGTTTTGGAAACAATACCACCACAGGTAGTTCCTGGCTACCCTCAAGTAACTTATAGCCTAATGGATTTGAACCCCAAGGAAATCAACAATCACATTACATCCCAATGAGGTCACTTACAGATACACAGAGGAGCAACTTCCTCAATGGGATGAAGTTTGAGCCCAAATCTGCCTTTTCCAAGTGCCTATATCAATAATAATTCATACAATTTACTAAAAAAAAATTAATCTCCTTTTACTCAGAGAGATCTGTCTCTAAACTTGTCCTAATTGCTATTTAAATTTTTCATTGGTATTTAACTTTTCTTTTATGATATTAGATGACTTCAAATAGCCATTCCAACTCTGAGATTTTATAAGACTATATTTTGCCATCTTGACAGTGCTATAAATCCCTGCAAGTCAAAAACCTCTTTTCATAGCAGCTTCAGCTTTCTGTACACTTGCAATAAATAAATAAATAAATAAATAAAATTCCTTGAATATAGTTGGCATTCTTGGAAAATTCACCTATCTGCTTAAACTTCAGTTTCCTCACATTTAAAAGTGTAGTAATTATAATCTATATGTCAGGATTTTGTAAGTATTAAAAGCAGGACTTTTAATTAAGCACAAGTGTTTAAAATAGCTTGAGAAACCTGATTCAAATCCTGGCACCCCCCACTCATGGATGGTGTCACAGTGGGCAAATTATGTAGTCTCTGTAAACCTAAACATTTTCATCTGCAAAATGGAAAAAAAAGACTAGAATCTTACTCCTGAGGGTTTTGTAAAAATCAAATGAAATAATGTATGTAGAGCATTTAGCACAATGCCTAGCATATAGAAAGCACTTGACAAACATTAACTCTTAAGATTCTTATTATCTAGACTTGGAAAATGTTGTGAGAATTCTCAAGAACTTTAACCAGATCACCTCTTTTATCCAAAGATCCATACTTACTATCGTGTCCCTTACATATACAGCTCCTGACTGAGGAGTGAGAAAAGGTTCTCTGAAATTACTAATCAAAATAATAACAATAACAATAATAATACACTATCACAAAGCACCTGTACATTCTCTATTTCCATTTTCCTTGTAACTAAGCCTATCAGTGGTTGTAGGTTCTCAGACCACAAGTTTAATTAGCTGGGATAGCTATTCTAAAGGTGAATAAGAAAGGAACAAGCACTGTGCTTAAATTCCTTGCAGTCTCTTTGGGAATCGGACATTCAAAAAAATAGTGACAGTGCAGTGTAATATGTATTTATTGTTACAGAGCACAGGGTAGAAAAGAGCAGAAACAAATAAAGAGAGGCTCCATTAAGGAGTTGTACTTGAGGTGAGTCTTGAAGTAGATTAGGGTCTACCAGGTTTAAGCAACAGAAGAGCATGCTAAGCAGAAGAAATGGCATGGCAAAGAACCTGAGCCATGAACTAGCCCAGGATGTCAAAAAGGAATGAATGGACTGAATCATGTTTGTGTTGATGTTGTATGGATTTGGAAATCATTAGAAAAGTAGCAAGAACCAGCTTATCAAGGAACTTTAAATTTTGGTGGTTCTTAACATTTTGGGATCACAGATTTCTTTTAATATTTGGAGGATGCTATGCCACCTCTCTTCATGAAAGACACACACACACATACATATTTATAAAGTACAATTAATACTGGGAAGTAGGAAATAGTCTCTGTAAGAAAGGAAAAAAATTCACTTCTAATCTATTCAGATGTTACATGGAGTTGCCACAGAAATGATACATGAATGGATATTGTGACTGGTTTTCCAATATCAGCATTTTGATTGTTTGGTAGTTTGTTTGTTTTTCTCCTTGGAAACGTCCTCAGTTTTCACGTGAAGAATGACAACTTCCCCATGTGGCAGGAGTGCTTTGAAAGAGACTGACTCAATCTTTGGTACCTAGGGAGAAGGGAGGTAGTTCTAGCATAAGTGAATCAGCAAAATCGCTTCCTTTGGCCATGTTTATTGACTCAGGGAAGGGAAAAGAGACACACATTTAACAAAGTGATTTACTGAAAAGGTTTACTGAAGACTTCTGGGAAAGCTTCCTTGCTTTTCTGGGAGGGTTTCCAGAAGCAAATCTCACAAACTTTCTCTTCCCATCTATATGGTTTAGAGTGTAGCAGTCCCAGACATCTTCCATGACCCTGAAGAAGAGTCAGGCTTTAGAATTAAACTGTTAGATGGGAAGCCAAATGAAGAGTTGCAAACAAGTATGGCTCTTACTGATACTTTTGAATCATGGAATCAAGCCAACTCTGATGTTCACTTACTAACAGGAGCTCATTTTATGGTGACCACTAAATAACTTATGTCGTCAGACAAATGTGAATTACATTTTGACTGGGTATAACCAAAAGCATCCTAACCAACACATTGCAAAAGCAGATATATACTCTCTTATTAGTCCACAGAGTCCCTCTTTTGTATTCTCTACCTTCTCCCTCACCCTCTTTGTACCTTCTTTGTCCCATCTGCTCTTTGCATACTGCAGGGTCCCTGCTTTCAGTTAATTAATTCCATTCTCATTGATGAAGGTGGGAGAGTAATACCAGAACTTCATGTCCTATATTTACTCGGTTGTTTCACCTATTTGTCCTAATAGATAAACCTTTCACTTGCTAATACTGTCTCTTAGAGCACAACTTTTTAGTTTACAATGTTAACAGCCTCTGTCCCTTTTTTCTGCCTATCAAATGCAGTTTCCTTCTTCGTACCTTAGTTAGAGATGAGCCACGAACCACAAGAGAAAGGGGTAGATTCCTTATTGGGAATGGGGAGGAGAAAACCTCATTCTACCACAATAGCATTTGAAGTAGGTATAGATACCCCCAAAAGGCTGTGAAACTTGTAAGGGGACATAATGTTCAGGCTAGGAATACTTGCTAAATGTGTTGGAGGGGAGGGGGGCTATTGAAAGACTTTAAGGGGAGATAAAATATGGCCATATTTGTGTCTTTCAAAGATCAAAATGTCAGCAATGTTGTTAATGCATGGTCAAGTGGATGTTTCCTTGGTTCACATTATCTTGTTAGGCTTGGAAATTAATCTATTTAATTTTTTTTGCCAAATATCTTGGATTACTTCATAGTGCCTATATCATGTATGTAGTTGGTTCTGTAAGAAAAGGGTTAAGTTTAATTTTCACACAAAGGGGAAGCCAGAGCCAACTCTGCCAATGGAGAAGGTGGGAAAGGGCTTCCAGTGGCTTTGGCGTGCCAGGAATTTGAAAAATGGTGCCGAAACAAGGGAGGGTCAATGGTGAGAAGTGAGGGCACGGCCAATAGTGAAAGCTGAGCCATATTTGAAAAGTGCGCCAGGGGTAAAAGTGGCGCTGAGCCCACCCAACCTGCCAGAGTGTAGAGAGCACAGGAGTGGAGACTCAGAGCGGGAACCATATAACTTAGTTAGATCGCTAGGATAGGCTGTAACCCCTGAAGTACCCAATCAATGGGGAACAGGGGAGGGACCTGCCTGTTAGGTTTAAGTTATAAATATCACTATTTCTTGTTGTTGGCATGCTGGCCATTTTATCCTTTTCTTGCAAGATTGTTAATAAAATTCTTTCCCCCTCCACAATCAGGTGAGCTATTGTTCTCTTACAGATGCAGCTTTGTTTCTAATAATCTTGGGGTTTCACCCAGGATCCAAAACCTCAGAGGGGGTCCCCAGGGCAGATGAGGGGAATGCACACCCAACTGATTGAGCAGTCTTGGACTCTGCCATTGGGGGCCCACCTTTGACAGCTGAAAGGACCCGAGACCAGATGCTTGGGTCTTCTGATTGTGGAAAAGAAAAGGGGAAGGGAAAACTTGCCTCTCATTGACCAGGCAACCCTGTGCACAAGCCAAGGTAAGAAAAGGGAACTATTAAGTATTGCCTTGGTGGTGGGGAAATTTTGATGAGTCTGGGGTTGATGGTGTGTGCATGAGATGTGTGACATATTGCACGAAGCAAATGCAGAGTCCCAATTCACGTTTCCCTTCTTCCATGAGGGAAAGGGCCTGAGACAGATGAAGTGAAAAGATCTGAGAGAAAAAAACCCAGACAAGACTCAGAATGGAGAATAGGGACAGTTGGTCATCTGGGAAAAGAGAAAAGGGGGTATCTGTTGGGTTCCCCAGCGACATTCCTCTGGATAGTCCATTAGGGAGGATATTGAAACATTGGACTGATAAGATTGGACTAAGGGAAAGGATAAAAAGAAAATGATTAAATATTGCTGTTACATTTGAGCCAAAGAGAGCATTTTACTGCCGGATGTATTTTCGCCAAAATATGGGGCAGATGAAGATTGGCTTTGTGCCAACTTTGTACTTTATGTTAATGAAAAGAAACCCTTTTCCAAGGAAGAGTCTGACTATGCCATGTGCTGGTTGAAAGGGAGAGAGACTGTTCTCTATCACATGAAAGCCAAGACTCTAGACCCAGAAACTAAGTCTGAAAAAGCTAAAACCTGGGACCCTCTATTGAGTCTTCCTTCCCCCATGTTTCCCCTCCACTCCTGGGGCAGGAACTGGTGGATTTGTAAGGTCAGTAGAACCCAATCAAGCCCCCAGGGAACCAGAAGGCCAATCAGTGCCCATCGCCCCACCAGTTATGATTCATCAGCAGTTAAGGAAGGAATTGGAACAATGTAGGAAGGATATACAGAACTTTTCCTTTTCCAAGGCCCCCAAAGAAAAGAGGGTGAGGGAATATATCCCCACTAAGTCTCTTTACCCCATGAGAGAAATACCAGTTGGGCCAGGAAAGATCTGTTATGTAAATGCCCCACTGATAAGTCCAGAAGTCAGAAACTTTCAGAAGGAGATGAAGTCATTAATGCAAGATCAAGCGGGGCTAGCTGAGCAAATAGATCAATTCCTAGGCCCGAGTTCTATATATGTGGTCTGAACTTATGTCTATACTAAGTATCCTCTTTATGGGAGAATAAAGGAGAATGGTGAGGAGGATGGTTATGAAGGAGAGGGAAAGGCAGCACCTACCTGGATGAGGGGTAATGGCAACAGAGCAAAAGTTCCCTGATGTAGACCCTAACTGGGATAATAATGATCAGGATGAGAGAGCACAAATGAAGGATCTTAGAGACTTCATTATACAGGGGATAAAATGGACTGTGCCTAAATCCCAAAATTTAAATAAGGCCTTTGAGGTGAATCAAGAAAAGATGAGACTCCCTCTGCTTACTTGCAAATATTGAGGGACCAGGTGAGGAAATATTCAGGAATGGACCCTGATGACCCTGTGACCTAGGGAATGCTAAAGGTCAGTGATGTAAAAGGTCTTAGTCTGACATTCAGAAAAAGATCCAGAAAATAGATGGCTGGATTGGTAAACCACTGGAAGAGTTATTGAGAGGGTCTCAGAAAGTGTTTGTGAGAAGGGAGGGGGAAAAGCAGAAGCAGAAAGCCAAGGCCATGATAAGCATGGTTGACCACATGGTCCAGAAAAGATTAGAAGTGAGGCAGGGAGAAGGCAGGCAGACATGAGAAAGAGGAGCAGGCTGGGTTAGCTTGGATAAAGGGTCTAAGAGAGTGCAGGACTCTGTGGGGTGTTATCACTGTGGGAAACCTTGTCATTTTAAGAGGGAGTGCCCAAATTTAAAGAAAGAAGGTTGAGTCATACCCCTCATGAATTTTTAGGACTAGGAAGGGTCCTAATATCAAGAGCCCACCAGGAACTTCTAGTAAATGTAAAGGTGGGCCCATACTAAGAAGAAATTATATTTTTGGTGGACACCAGAGCAGTTCAATCTTCTGTGAACCACCTCCTGGCAGGAACCAAACTCACTAGTAGTTCCCTCACAGTCTTAGGAGTAAAAGAGTAGGGGTTTAAAGTTCCCATTCTTGAGCCTACCGATATTTGTTGGGAGGATAACCAAATTATGAGACCTCTGTTGTACATCCCCGAAGCTGGGAGTAATTTGTTGGGAAGAGATCTGATAATGCCCATGCAGCTGCATTTGGGAGCGAGGGATGGAAAGATAAAAGTGGTTTTAGCCCTATTTACTGAGGAAGATGAAAAGGACATCAAGAAAGAAGTATGAGTGAGGGAAGGGAATGGGGGGTGGGGGGAGTTGCAGATTCCTCCTACTAAGATCAAATTGAAAAAGGAAGGGGAAGTTGTTTGTCAGAAACAATATCCCATTTCTCTGAAAGGGAGACAGGGACTTCAATACATCATTGAGGGTCTTATTTGATATAGACTCTTAGAAACCTTTATGTCCGCCTTTAATTCTCCTACTTTACCCATCCAGAAATAGGATGGTCATTGGAGGATGGTGCAGGACCTAAGGGCCATCAACCAAATTATCCAGGTTTGGCACCCTGTAATCCCTAACCCCTACACCCTCCTCAGTAAGATCCCCTATCATTATAAATGGTTTAGTGTAATAGATCTAAAGGATGCTTTTGGGCTTGTCCCTTGACCCGGAGAGTAGAGATTTGTTCACATTTGAATGGGAGCATCCCTTCATTGGAAGGAGGTAGCAGTACAGTACTCTCCTATGCCAGGGCTTCACAGAATCCCCCCAAACTCTTTGGGCAAGAACTAGGGAAAATACTGGAGAAATTTTCAATTCCATCTGAAATAGTCCCTTTACAATATGAAATGATCTGCTAGTATCAGGCGAAGAAGGGCAAGTGGTGGCCCAAACTACAAAGAACCTACTGAATTTTTTGGGAGATCAAGCATTAAGGGCATCAAAGAGTAAATTACAATTTGTAGAAAGGGAAGTCAAGTACATGGGCCATCTCATCAGTGAGAGAATGAGGAAGATAAGTCCAAAGAGAATTCAGGCCATAGTTAAATTACCTCTTCCCTGGAAAAAAAGAGAACTAAGGAAATTCTTGGGCTTGGTAGGATATTACAGACTATGGATAGACTCTTATGCATCCCAAACTAAGGGGTTATATCAAAAACTGCTGGAGGAAAAGCCCAACAAATTAAAATGGAAAGAATGGGAAATAGGGGCCTTAGAGAGACTCAAAAGGGGAATGGGGCAGGTCCCTGTTCTAGCCTCCCTTCCCTTGAGAAACTTTTCCACCTATTTGTTACAGTAGATAAAGGGACAGCCTTAGGGTTTCTGACCCAAATCTGGGGAGGTCTGAGGGCGCACTGCGGACAGCGGGCGGTGTCAAGGGCGGACGCACAGCGGCGCGAAGAATGCTGCGGAGAGTGGTGGCAACGCGTCTGCTTTATTGAGGAAGACAAGTGTTTATATAGGCTAGGGCACTGGCGGTAGCAAGGCTAAGCCAAATAAGGCAATGTATGTGAGGGGAGGCCGCTAATTGGCTGGGGGAGGGTTGGGGGTGAGGTACGAGGGTAAGGGGCGACGTGTGGGGTGCGGATTGGCTTAAGCTGAAGGCGACCTCCGATTGGTTGTTGGAGGCTGTTGCTAGGTAAAGGGACAGAGGTGAGGTTATCATTCTGGCAGGGGGTATATGGGGGCTGGGGCAGAAGATTTGGGTTCTGGTGAGGCGCGGGAGAGGCAGGCCAATTACCGTAGGGCGGCCCCTATGGAGACCGGATGCTGGGTGGAGATAGAGGAGGCAGCCTTTACGGGCAAGAGTAGCAGGGGGTCAACAATCTACCCGCGCCAAGCACTCACCCAGCAGGAGACGAGGCCTTATCTCAACGTGCTGGGCCTGCCCAACGATGGTAGCATGCTTGTTACCTCAGAGGTCAAAGGAGACCTGTAGCCTTCCTTTCCAAAACCCTGGATCCTGTCTCCAGGGTATGTTCCAGATGCCTTCAAGCTGTGGCAGCAACTGCTCTCCTAGTAGAAGAGAGCAGGAAGCTGACTTTGGAGGAGGCTTAGTCGTTAGCACCCCTCATCAGGTCAGAACTATTCTGTCTCAGAAAGCAGGAAGGTGGCTGACTGATTCCCAAATTCTGAAGTATGAGGCTATCCTAATGGAAAAAAGATGACTTGGTATTGACAACAGACCATAGCCTAAACCCAGTCTCCTTCCTTTGGAAGGGATCTGACCAAATGGAGGCTCCTGAGATGATTGTTTAGACCTGGTTGAGTATCAGACCCAAGTCTGGTCTCATCTAGGGGAACTTCCCCTGAAGTCAGGGGAAAAATTATTCATAGATGGGTCCTCTGTGGTCCGAGAAGGAAGGAGTCACAATGGTTATGCAATTGTGGATGGACTAACTTGTGAGGGGAAAGAAGCTGGCTGATTGCCCAATGATTGGTCAGCTCAAATTTGTGAATTGTATGCATTAAATCAAGCCCTGAAATTATTAGAGGAAAGAGATGGTACAGTCTACACTGACTCTTAAATATGCCTTTGGTGTAGTTCACATCTTTGGAAAAGTTTGGGAAGAGAGGGGATTGATTAACAGCAAAGGGAAAGGGCCAGTCCATGGAGAATTAATAAAACAAGTATTGGCCAATCTACATTTACCCAGGGAAATATCAGTGATGCAAACAAATGGACATCAGAAAGGTCATAAGTTTGAAGCAAAGGGCAATAGGTTAGCAGATGAAGAGGCTAGGGAAGCCTCCCTTAGTTCCCTTTTGAAGTTGATGACCCTGAAACCCTCCATTCCCGAAGAGTTCAGGCTCCCTACATTCTCTGAAAAGGAGGTAAAAGAGCTGGAGCAGTTAGGAGGAACCCTAGATGATCAAGGAAGGTGGCCCCTACTGGATGGCAGGCAAATGTTGAATAAACGAGTGATTACAGAGATGTTAGCAGTCTTACACCAAGAGAGTTATTGGGGGGTACAGGCCATGTGTGATCTGGTTCTTAAGTATTTTGGATGTGTAGGCCTTTATATGGTAGCTAAACAAATAAATGAATGATGTATAATTTGCCAAAAGTTTAATAGGAAAGCCTTAAGGAAGCAAGAACGAGGAGGACAGGAGCTGGGCCTCAGGCCATTCAGAGCATTCAGGTTGATCACACTGAAATGCCCCTACTGGGTCAGTTACAGTATGTTTTGATTATTGTAGATCATCTGACAGGATGGGCAGAGGTATATCCTCTGTCCTCAGCTATAGCATCAGGAGCTTCTAAAATTATCCTCAAATAAATCATTTCTCATTATGGGTTAATGGAAAATATAGACTCAGAAAATGGTAGCCACTTTACCTCTCATGTACTCCAGAATATTATGCAAAGCCTGGGTGTTACTTGGAACTTCCATATACCTTGGCACCCACCGTCTTCAGGGAGAGTGGAGAGAAAGAATCAGACTTTAAAGAAGCATCTTTCTAAATTAGTCTTAGAAACAAAGTTACCCTGGATTAAGTGCTTACCCATAGCCCTACTGAGGATTAGAACCGCCCCTAGGAAAGAACTGGGAATCTCTCCTTATGAAATGCTTTTTGGCTTGCCTTTTCCTAGGAGGACTGGAGACTTTCCTTCCTTAGAGTCAAAGGATCTTTTCCTTAAGAATTATATCTGGCTTTGTCCTGTACTTTGTCATGCCTCAGGCATCGTGGTTTGCTGACCCAAACCCTGCCTCTCAAATTCACTGTCCATCAACACCAATCCTGCAGTTGGGTATTAATCAAGTCGTGGAAGGAGCCCAAACTTCAATCAACCTGGAAAGGACCCTATCAAGTTTTTGACAATTGAGACTGCAATCCAGACAGCAGAAAAAGGCTGGACCCAGTACTCTCAAGTGAAAGGACCAGTACCCAAACTGGATGATAAGTACTCCACAACACTGTCTGAGTCCTGGGAAATAATTCCAGCTTTGGATCCTTTAAGGGTCACTTGGAGAAGGCAATGTTGTGAGGGTATATCACAAAGGGGAAGGGGCTGGTCAGACTCTCTATTGGTGAACTTTGTGGGAAGATATCCCTCCACTTATAGGGAAGGCTATTATCTATATCCACCTTGTCTAGTGCCTTAAGAGACTAACAGATGACGGATTTAAAGTTTCTGAAAATGAGAATAATTATACTGACTTTGATGTTTCAGATTCAGGTCATGGAAAGTCCTGTTAAATTGACAGTAAATATAACCAAAGACCT
Source organism: Dasypus novemcinctus (assembly GCF_030445035.2). Taxonomy (NCBI): domain Eukaryota; kingdom Metazoa; phylum Chordata; class Mammalia; order Cingulata; family Dasypodidae; genus Dasypus; species Dasypus novemcinctus. The sequence goes on along the minus strand of NC_080679.1, from coordinate 119,332,965 downwards.
AGAGTCTCAGACTGTGCAGTTTGATGCCTGCCAAGTGATAAGGTGTGGAGATTTAGGACAGTAGTGGTGGCTGAGTGGGCAAAATAAATATCGATGCCCAGAATCACCGGGAGGTTATCTCAGCCTCCACCCTCCATCTCAAGCTTTGTATGGTGGACTGCAGAGTACAAAGGGTGGACTGCCGGGAACGGAGGAGACCTTACTCAGTTGAAAATGCTAGAGGACAAAATAACATTTTATAAAGGTAATACCCCAGCAGACTGCAAAAACCTTCAGTGTGATCTGGCAGACAAACTCAGCAAAACAACCATTATTCTTCCCCTGACAGAGTCTATGGGATGGGGGTGGATGTTACAGGTAAAGATCCTCTGGGGAGGTTCCATATTTAAGTCCTTCCTCCCTTTGTGGATATGATGTCAGCAACACCCCCTCCAGCTAACCCTTCAGAGATTCCAAGGGAAAACCCACCAAAGGCCAGTTTCCCAATGCAGAATGATCCCAAAGCAGTCAGGATACTTAAGGTAGATGATTTAAAGCAGACCTTAGAAATAGAGACAGGATATGGAGATGCAAATGCCTGGGTAGAGTGGGTCAAATATACAGTCCAGAGTCTGAACAAAAGCAACTGTTAGGTTTGTGCAATAGACTGGCCCACTGCTCATATCGAGCCCTTTCCATTAGGTATGGAAGAGCATGAAAGGGAATTTATGTGCATGGTGCTCCTCTTCCAGAATGCTACTCCTGGTGAAAATTGTAGTACATTGTCCTCTCTCTTCCCTCCTCTCAAAAAGGGAAACATCAAAGCCATACTGGCTTCCCTCTTAGGTCCAGGAAGTCACTCTGCCTGTCTCTCCAAATGAGGAAAGGGCTCCAGGACCTTGGGACCATGGCCTTGTGTACACAAGTATGGAACATGAGTGAGGATAGTACTGGCAATTTCTCCAGTTTGGCCATACCCTGAGCAGACCTTTAGTGGAACTGCGGAAACCAGTTTTACCTGAGAAGTGGGAAGGAACCTGTGCTCTGGTTCAATTGGCCATCCATTTACCCTGGCATCTGAAAAAGGAAGAAACACAAAACCAGGGAAAGAGAAGGAGAAGAAGTTTATTTGATTCCTTTGATGACCAAATTTATCTAGATAGTATCAGAGTTCCCCAGGGAATCCCTAAGGAATTTAAAGCTAGAAATCAGATAGCTGCAGGATTTGGGTCATTCTTGTTATGGTGGGTCACCATTAACAAAAACATGGATTGGATTAACTATATATATATATTATAATCAAGAAAGATTTATCAATTACAGTAGGGATGCAGTTAAAGGAATAGCACAACAGTTGGATGCTACTAGCCGAATGGCATGGGAAAATAGGATATCCCTAGACATGATGCTAGCAGAAAAAGAAGCCATCTGTATTATGATTGGATATAGTTGCTATACCTTCATCCCCAATAATATGGCCCCAAATGGGACTATCACTGAAGCTTTGCAAGGCTTAACAGGCTTATCTGAAGAGTTGGCCGAAAATTCGGGCATTGACAACCTACTCACGAGATGGTTAGAGAGCTGGTTTGGAAAATGGAAAGGAGTGGCAATGTCTGTCCTGACCTCCCTAACCATCATGGCAGGGTACTCACAGCAGAGGGATGTTGCATCATTCTGTGGGCCCAAGAGTTAGCTCAAAAACTCAGTTAAATGACCCTAACCAAACAGTACAAGCAAAACAACTTGTAACCCCTTAAAGAGGAAGGTCTCTATTAATGAAGAATGTGAAAGGCTCTTAGCAGATTTGAGAAACTAAATTGTGAAAACTAAAAGGAATCTAAAAGAAAGAAGGGGGATTTGTAAGAAAATGGTTAAGTTTAATTTTCACACAAAGGGGAAGCCAGAGCGAGCTCTGCTGATGGAGGAGGGAGAGAAAGGGGTTCTAGCGGCTTTGGCACACCAAGAATTTGAAAAGTGGTGCCAAAACGAGGGAGGGCCAACAGTGAGAAGTGAGGGCGGGGCCGGTAGTGAAAGTGGCACCAAATTTGAAAAGCACTCTGGGGGTGAAAGTGACACTGAGCCTGTCCAGCCCATCAGAGTGTAGAGAGTGTGGGAGCAGAGACTCAGAGCGGGAATCACGTAACTTAGTTAGATCTCTAGGATAGGCTGTAACTCCTGAAGTACCCAATCAATGGGGGAATGGGGAGGGACCTGCCTGGTAGGTTTAGGTTATAAATATCACTATTTCTTGTTGTTTGGCAAGCTGGCTATTTTATCCAGGTTGCACACCTGTTCTTGCAGGATTGTTAATAAAGTTCTTTTCTCCTCCACAATCAGGTGAGCTTTTGTTCTCTTACAGGTGCAGCTTTCTAACAGTTCTTATGAGTGTGAATACATTCATAGGACAATTCTGGAAAACATTTTATATCTATCACCATTTGATGATTTATAGTGTAATATCCTCCTATTTAGAGCAGCCCATATGCTGATAGACTCATAAAACTTCATCTTAAGGACTAGGTTATCCATTCAAAAAAGAAACCCTTCTTTCTACAAAAAAAAAGCATAACGTTTGGCAAGTAAGGGTTAGGAGTATTGAATGTATCATGAGAGCATTTGGAAAATGGGCACAGCCTATTTTCTGAGCAATGGGATTTATTTTAAAGCAGTATGACATATAAATGATTAGCATATGAGGATAATGATAAGTAAATTTAGCATAAGAGAGGAATAATTATCAAACCGGGAAAGCATCCTGACTTTTCCAAAGAACATTCAGAATATCTTATGACCATTTTGCCTTCATTCATTTGAATGCTCCAAGCTCACCTTTCCAGATGCATACTGGAAACATACAAAAACCTAGATAAGCAGTTCTGCTTGATCTCCAGAATTTGTTCAGACCAGAGGTCACTTCTGATGGTCTTGTTGTCAATTCCCTAAGACCTTTACTCCCCTTTCCAAAATCGTTGACTAAGATGTGATTGGGTTTGTTCTCCTGACTTGGATTTAATCAAGCCTTGTTATAGAGGAGCTGTTGTTTACTCCCTGACTTTATGTGTCCCAAGTACATGCTCACAAAAATGTGAGCCGAGGAGACATCCACTTGGCCATTCATCATCAACATTGCCTTCCTTTCTATTTCTGAATGAAGGCAAGGTCAAGTTCTGACCCCTTGACCCCCTCTATTAATTATGTATTCCTGCATATAAAACTATTCCAGAGGTTAGCAGCTTAAAATAATAAACATTTTCCTACACAGTTTTTGAGTCATGAATCTGGGAGAGCCTTAGCAAGTGGTTTGGGGTCAGGGTCTCTCATAAGTTACAGCCAAGATGTCAGCTGGGTCTACAGTCTCTGGAGGCTTTCTTTGGGCTGGAAAATCCACTTCCAAGAGGGCTTACTCACATAGCTGCTGGCAAGAGGTCTCAGACCTTCTTCACCCTGAGGTTCACTCATAATATGGTAGCTGGCTTCCAAGAGAGAGAGCAAGGAGAAGGGGAAAGGGATGGGAAGGGGGAGGAAGGGAGAGAATGGGAGAGAAAAGACACAGTGTCTTTGTAATCTTACCTCAGAAGTAAGATACAATTACTTCTGCCATATTCTATTGGTCACACAGAATGAACAGGGCATAGTGTGAGAGGTGATGATTCAAGAGTGTGAACACTGGGAGGTGAGTATCATTGGAGGCCAACTTGGAGGAGAACCCCCAGTTAGTTCAGAGGTACAAGCACTCAGGCCCACCAATGTTTACTGAACCCTCACTCTCCTGTTATTGGAAGGAAGAATGAATATCTCTGGAGAGCATTTTTCCCAAAATAATGTCAAAACATACATGCAAAATACATTTATGTGTTCTGAAAATCAAGGTGGACTTAAAAATAAATATATATTGCTCCCGAAATTGTCACAGAATTTTGAGCTTTCAATTATGCTTTAGTAGTGGATAAAAGCAGAGTAGTAATTATGGAGTCACCTAAATTATAATCCAAATGGCATAGTTAAAATGTAAGATCATCTGTCCTTTAGTTCTGAAATGATGATTCACTATTTTTTCTCTATTTTGGTATTCTCTAACACTGCTAAAATACATACTTTTTTTGTAATAAAATTAAATAAATTGAAATAAATAAACAAAAGGATAAATGGATAAAGAAGCTTTGTTTGAGTCATAAATGTGTTATTATCAGGATCATATTGTAAGAGAATCACATAGTATCAAGGATTCTAGAATATAAACAATGTGAGTAAAGAATAGTGAGGTAAAATTATATTTTAAAAAATAACAAAGACTGAAAGCCAGAAGATGGAGTACTGATTTTTTTTTAAAGAATTATCTGCCTGGAGGAGGGCAAAAATGGAGCAGAGTATACCCTAAAAGTGTGAATTAAGAGAAAGCAGTGTCAGTACGGCATCATCTAAGCTGTACTCTCAAATGGACTATAGATTTGTGAATCCGTTAGGAGGCCTTAGTAAGACACTGAAGACTGCCATATATGGCCAGACCCAAAAGGAACAGAAAAAGTATCTCCAAGTTAAAAAAGAAAGGGAAATGAACAAGGCTCAATGGTTGAATTGGAGCCCACATGCAGTCTACAGTGGGGGGCTATATTGAGTTTAGAACCTACAAAATTCAGAACCTTGTGTAGAGAAAAACTTCTATGGTAAACTTGTGCCATTATTGTGATGTCTTTGTTTACTTTCATGTCTCAGGAAAAACATCCATCCTTGCTATAGTGAAAGACTGAAAAGAAAAGATTGGTGGACCCCTGGCATAATCAGAGCTGGTGAAGCTGAATGGTAACTATGAGTGTTTTACAGATACATAACATTAGACCTATAAATCACTTGGCTGTGAGGATTGTTAACGATGCTTTAAGAGCAGGGTCACAGAGCTTAACTCACTCTGCAGGGCAATGATTTAAATTTGAGGAGTATACCTATATTCCCACTAAAAAGCATCACTCTTTTGATTCCAATGTGAAATCTAGATGTCTCCAAGTAGGTCATGACCAACACTCCAGAAGAAGATATTTCTTTTATAAATATCTGAAATTTGACATTACAGATATTTGCTGGGGTGTTCACACAATTTAGTTTATTATCCATATGATCTTTTCTACCTAAATAGCTTACCATAATCTTACTGACTTAATTCATTTTATTTCTATGAAGTTACATTGGTATCTTTCCCTTTTCTGATACATTTGACTTCCCCTCCCTTCAATGTCTTTGACTCAGCATCACTCGGCTCAGCAGTTACTGCTATGTACCAAACAGCCGCTACAAGGACTGAAAGTTTAGACGCATTAATGCAGTTTGGAAGGGCTATCTCTGGTGACTTTTCTGCACATCAGACGTAACCTAGATGGCCCATTTATGTGAAGGCAGCCTACAAATACTCACTAGGAAAAGGCATCAGCCAGGACCCGGCATGTCATTGTGAGAGGTGGTCGGGGAGGCTGGGGCACTGAAACCCTCACAGTGTTATACCGGGTAGGCTTTGCATTGGTGAAAGCTCCCATGACAAAGAGCATTAGTGCCATTGTCTGAGAGCCAACGACACGGCATATATTTTGATCAGTGTTGATTTATGCTATTTCACTTGATCCTTCAAACACTGTGAGGTACGAGTATGATTGTTTTTCATTGAAGATAGTAACGCTCAGAAATGGATAAAACACCAGCAAATGCCATGATCCAAACCCAAGTATGTCAGCTCCCAAAGTGCATTCTTCCTCTATATTGATTGCTGCTTTTTTCAAACCATTCCAGTTTCAGCTTCTCTTTTGATGACTTTTTCCATTCACCTCTCCAACTTGGCTTTATGGAACATACACAGACAAGCACTCACACACACATACACGCTGCTTATGTTAACTAAGCAATATTTTCTTTAGGATCTGTCATTTGCTTCTTCATCAGCTAGATAACAAACAACTTGTTTGATGAAAGTTTTCATTTTGCATCTACTTCTCTAAATGATAAGGGGCCTGATATAATAAAATAATCCTCCAGAGGACATTTACACACATTTTACTTCCTGTTTCTCTTTTAAAATTTCCATCGTTAAATTGCCAAACAGCCATAGGCCTTGGATATAATAGCTTCAGCTGCAAATAAAAGAACCATCTTTATAGATGGAAGGTGTGAAAAGGACTATTACATCAGTCTCTCAGCTACTCTCCCACAGAACGTTGTAGTGTGCTCAAATGAATGAGAGTAGCAGTGAATAAACCAGTTCTTTAAACTTATGTAAACTCCTCTGTATCTGAATTTCAGATCGTTTTAAAGGCAAGCATCAATTTATTCTTCCTTTTCTCCTAATTTTTTATGTGGGCACATTTAGACACAGATGGGATAATGAATCTGGCAGAGGATCAAGAAGACATTAATGGAAAATGGGCACATATTGTAGGATGCTGATTTAGGTGCTTCTTGCTTGCATTTCTCATAATGAAAGTACAGCCGTACTGTTATGCTTGTATTTTATGGTTCACTGAACAGCTGCAATAACAAATTTTAAATACCTATCAAATGTCATAAAATGTCATTTAATATTGTTTTTGGTTTGTAAAGAGAAAATGAAAACTGATAAAGTTCATGTATATTTTGTGCCGGTTCAATACCCTAAATACCATACTCTAAGACTTTCAACAAATATATAGTCGATTGTGGTAATATGGTAATATTAAATAAGAGTGTGCTACATTTTTTCATAAGAAAGCAGTCATATTAAAGTGGGTTCTTTTAATGATGCTCTAAACAATTCCTTTGGCTGTTTCACTGCATAGGTTGAGATGATAATAAAAATTGCCTTTGAACAGAGTACTCTAAATTTTTACAAGGCTCCAATTCTCCTGTGCAATTATGGAATTTGAAATGTAATTCTCCCTGGAACCATAAAAGAATTAAACCAGAGAAATGCCTTTAAGAATAAAGCAAGATAAAAAGGATCTGCTTCAAAGACCCCTTTTAGTTTTGCTATTTCTTGGTGTCATGTTATATTCCAAGTCACCATGTTATTACAGGAAAGGACAGTGAGAAAATCCACTCTAGACATTTGAAAGTTTCTAGAATGTTGACTCATGGATACTTTTATCTTAGTAAATGTATATTGGGAAGCGGACCTGGCCCAATGGATAAGGCATCTGCCTACCACATGGGAGGTCTAAGGTTCAAACCCCGGGCCTCCTAGACCCATGTGGAGCTGGCCCACGCGCAATGCTGATGCGCGCAAGGAGTGCCGTGCCACGCAGAGGTGTCCCTCGTGTAGGGGAGCCCCATGCGCAAGGAGTGCGCCCCGTAAGGAGAGCCGCTCAGCGCTAAAGAAAGCGCAGCCTGCCCAAGAATGGTGCTGCACACACAGAGAGCTGACACAACAAGATGATGCAAGAAAAAGAAACACAGATTCCCAGTGGCACTGATAAGGATAGAAGTGGTCACAGAGGAACACACAGCAAATGGACACAGAGAGCAGACAACTGGGGTGGGTGGGGAGTAAGAGAAATAAATAAAAAATAAATCTTTAAAAAATAATAATTGTATATTAATTCACTATGGTCATCAGTCAATGAAATACACAAAGAATTTTCAGACTAATGGATGAAGCCAGAGAACAACTGTTTATCACACATGTATCATGGACCCAGTGCTATGTTAGGCACCATGTGTCATATAAATGGTGCTCTGAACATGGCTCCTGCTCTTGAGCTGCTTATCACTTGGTTTATGGAATAAAAGAAGCCCACAGAACTGAGATGTGTCCATTCAAACTTGTCTTCTATCTCCATTCCACTATCTCCATCTGATTACTCATCCAGCCCTGTGGATTCCACTTCCTTAATAGTCTCTCAAATGTGCCCATTCCACAACACCTCCACTGCCACTCTTCTGAATTACCACAGTAGGCTCAAATCCCTCTCCTCATTTCCAGCTTTGTTACACTAATTATTCTCAATGATATTTTGAAAATAAAATTCTGTGTTTTAAACCCTTTCCAGTATTTACATTTACCTCATGATAAAGTTTTTACTCTTTCCCTAAGTGTTTCCTTCAAATTAAACACCATGCAGTTTCCTGAGCTGGACAGACCATTCTCTCTCTCCCCACTCGAATCTCTTCTATACATTTTTCTTCTTAGATCATACTTCCCTCACCTTTGACCTGCTTTGCTTCACTAGTCTGTTGAGACTTAGTTTAGGAATCACAACTTCCAGTATGCCTTTAGATAATTATGTTAGATACCGTGTTTGCACGACCTGCTGTCTACCATGACACATCAGTTAGATCTTTAAGAGCAAAGATGATGTTTGTTTATCCTTGTACTCCTAAGATCTACATAGAATCTGGCACATGATTACTATTCAACAGAGAGTACTTACTCCACTCCCATTTCCAAATTTCTCGTGTTTTATTTTTCCTTAACTATAACAATATCCAGTGAGAGGGTTGGTATCTGATTCCATGTTGCTGACTTGTAACATTTTCAGAGCTAAATGCTATGTCTTGATGAGAAACCATATACTTTAATAATAATACTGTGATTCATCAACTTTAAGATCAATGATAAGTCGCCATAAACTGTAAGGCATATCCCCTCTGCAGAGATGTTAAAATGTGGAAAAGAGTCACTGAATTCTATATATGAATTCGGCTAAAAGAGGACATGTTAGGTTTTTTATATGTTACTAGAATAAAAAATTAAAGAAAACACATAGGACTGACAGACACAAACAGTGAACCCTAATGTAAACTGTGGCCTATAGTTAATTGTACAATTTTAATAATATTCTTTCTCAGTTTTAACAAGAGTAACACATGAAAGCAAAATATTAAAAATGTGGTGGGATATGGGAACTCTATATTTTCTGCATGATTTTTCTATAAACGGAAAACTTCCCTAATAAAAGAATTATAAAAAATATGGGGAAGAAAATGTGTGTCTTGTAATCAGTGAAATAAAATGCCTTGAGGTCTTACAGTATGCTTGGCCCTGTGTTATGTAAATTACTTCCTTAATCCTCACAGTATCCCTGTGAGGCAGATATTTTTGTTATTCCTATTTTTAAAATTAATACACTGAAATCAAAGAAAGTCAGTTAATTTCCCCAAGGTTACTCAGATTGTAAGTGGCAAAACTAGGATTCAAATGTCTATCTTACTCCAAATTGCATGCTTTATTGTCTCAGGTATTCCTGATGTTCCTTACTGGGCTTAGCACTGAAAGGAAAAACAAAACAAAGAAATAATATTACTGGATCTGACTTCAGAATATACTTTGGTATATAGAAATACAGAAACACAAACACAGACAAAATTTCTAAGCAATGTGGTATATACCTTTATTTCTTCTCCATTTTGCAGGAGAATTGATCCAATATAATGTTGAAATCAATCCCATAGGTTATGAAACTAATTTAATATTTCCACTCGTTAATGTGAAGCGGTAGAGTGATGAAGACCTCCAACTTTGGGAAAAAACCTATCTGAATCATTTTTGTCCAGTTTGTTTGCTCATCATTCCCACTTTCTCTACAAACACAAACACAAATATATGTAATTATGCATGCACGTGTACACATTTCCCTACATCCAAAGACAGGTATCCATGTCTAGTGCCAATTTTCTGGATAACTTAAGTATGCAAAGCTTAATTTTGCCCAATTTGGTTCTGTTTTCATGGTCCCCAGGCACTCAAATTCACCATGCAATACCTGGTTGCCCAGAAGTTCCCTTTCCAATATCCTTCCCCAAAGCATACTTACCTTAAAAACTTCACTCCTTCTCTGTAGCCTATCACCACCATACAACAGATTCATCCAAAGTTCATTAACAGAAATGTGATATTGTGACAAATTGGAATAAACAGACAAGGAAGAAAGGATATTCTGGGAAGATGAGAGGGCTACATAGTCTCAGATATGGTGATAGGAATGGCTTAGTACATGGGTTACAGAGGTCCTGGATAGGAATTGGCAAGATAAGTCTGGAACATGGCAGGAGGCAGAGAATTGGGGGAGTCCTGACTCCAGCCTCTTAAAAATTACCTCCTGGATATATGCCTTCCCTGAAAGAGATAATTGTCCCTTCAACTGAAATACCCAGTCTTCAGAAATCCATGCTAGGGTAAGGACAGTTGTTAATGCTGCTTAGGACAACCTGGGATTCTTAGGTAAAGCTGGGTCAAAACCTTGAAAATAAGTCTTAGAGGAGTGGGAAAAACCTGCAGACACTATTGTGAAAGACAGAATTTGTAAGATCAGGGCCCAGATGCAAATATTATACATGAACAAGAATTCTGGCTTTGGTTTTTAAACCAAGAAGATCTATCGAAATAAATTATCCAAATTGGATAGCCAATATGGCTTTTAAGTAATTGAATTACCAAAGAAAGTCCATTTCAAAGTTTCTTTTATTAATATTTAACTTCTAAGGCAATTGCTAGCTCTCTGTAATCATACTAGCTAAAGATGGCTAGAGAAGGGCAGTTCCAGGTTGGTATTTCCTAAAGTTCCTTTCAGATGTGGCCAGAAAGGATGATGGTCAGGAGAAGTAGTTTAATGGGCAAATTGGGGAAGCTAACAAGAACGACCATGAAATCACATAATTGGTAAAGCCCAGTAGGATTCACTATATCCTTCAACCAGTGACCAATGTGTAGGGATTCCCCTGTTCTTCTCTTCTACCTGGCATTTTGAAATGATGTCTTTCTGTTTTGTCACCATCATTGTGACCTAAGCAGGTGTCTGAAGAGTGGTTAAATATGCCATTTATCTCATGCTAGATAATGATTGCCAAATCCTTAAATGAAAGGAATATATATGACCTGAGACCCTAAACTTAGAACTCTTTGCTGCAGTTGGACATGACTTTTACCTATCTATAATACTACTTGGAAGAGGGTGAGTATATTTGAGACACTTGAGTTACATTAGCTAGAAGGACTCTAGGAATTTCATGTTTGGGAATATCTTAGTTTGCCAGGACTGCTATAGCAAAGTACCACAGTCGAGGTAGTTTAAACAATGGAATTTATTTTCTCACAATTTTGGAGGCTAGAAGTCCAAAACAAGATGTTAGCAGAACCATGCTTTCTCTACTTATGTATGAAATCACCTCCCAAAGTTTTAAGGTATTTGTTTCCTTAGCTGTAAAACAGAAAAGGAAACTCATACTCAACAAAGTTAAGTAATGCTTCAAAGTCACTCTGCCAAGAACTTCTTGGACTAGGTTTAGAGCTCAGATTTCCCAGGTTATTATCCACATGCCTTCTCTTTTTCATGAACTACTTGCCTTCTGAAGATGAATAGGAGTTGTCAAGGTAGAGAAGGAGAACAATGGAGTGTGTTCTAGGTGGAAAGAGTCACATATTCATGTCCTTATATTTGGAACTGCAAATAGTGCCCCAAGGAAGAGGATAGAGTACACTGATGGGGTGGTAGTAAAAGATGGTCCTGGGGACAATATTAGAGAATATAAGTAAGGAAGAAATTGGCTCAGTTTATGCTTTAGAAAACCCAGTATGGCATCAGTGGGGATAATGGATGGGAAAAGAGATAACAGTATAAACAAAAGACCAATAGGAGACTTCTTTGGTCATATAGTAAAGGAATAGTGGAGTCTGAACTAAGGTGGACATTAAAGAAGAAGAGCCACAACAGTAAAGGAATTAGTCAGAACAGAAAAGGAATTAGGTAAAACTAGTATAAGATAAAAGAAGTAAAAGAAGGAACAAGGTAGGAATGACTGCTGTTTTCCTTTGAGGAAGTGTGTAGATAATGGCACCATTCCATGATCATGGCAATATAGGAATGTGGGTTTGTTTGGGGTAAAGAAAAGAGGAGTTTAATTTGTGTACTTGATGATAGGATAACAAATGGGTAATCCTAGCAAGCAGAGTTAGCTCTTGAGCTCAAGAGAGTGGTTGGGGATGCAGCAGAAAATTGGAAGACAATGTTTAGAGTGTGATAAGAGAAGCCCTTCTGGGGTAAAAGTAGCTGTTCAGTGTACTCTATTCCATAACAAAAATTTCTTCTTTTTTGACAACAACAGGGACAGAAGGTACTTTGGAGTTGCAAGGAACAGATGGTCATTCTTAAGAGCAAGCAGTCAAATTTCCCAGATGTGGGAAATGACTTATGCCACACAAATCTTGGTATAATCTCTGAGGGGGAAATCAACAAGGCAGTAGACAGAGTGATATGGTATATTAGTCAGACAAAGGGGTGCTGATGCAAAATACCAGAAATTGGTTGGTTTTTTTAAAGCATATTTATTTGGGGTAGGAGCTTACAGGTACCAGGCTATAAGCATAAGTTACTTCCCTCACTAAAGTCTATTTTCACATGTTGGAGCAAAATGGTTGCCAACGTCTGTGAGGGTTCAGGCTTCCTGGGTTCCTCTGGGCTCAGCTCCTCTGTTTTCTCCACAAGGTCAGCTATAGACTGTGAGGCTCTCTAGGCTTTGCCTCTCTCCACAAGGTCAGCTATAGACTATTAGGTGAACAGCTCTGTCTCTCTCCCTGGGGCTCCAGCTTCAGCATCAAACTTCAACATCAAAACAACAACATTAAAAGCCCTCACACCAAAAGCTCCAACTCTGCCCTCTGCCATTACTTTTATCTGTGAGCCCCCACCCACCAAGGTTTGGGGATTCAACCCTCTAATGATGTGGTCCAATCAAAACCCTAATCATAACTCAATCATGCCCAGTAAAGGACCAGATTACAAACATAATCCAATATCTATTTTTGGAATTCATAACTATATCAAACTGTTACAGATGGTAAGATTGAGTAAGGAATTAATTAAATAATATATTTCAGGGATGGGCAGAGGACAAGGATCCAAGAAAGAGTCTGAAAAAGAATCATGAGAGATTTAGAAGAAAGAAAAACAGAGTATCAGAAAAGGGAATAGCGGAAACGGACTTGGCCAGCTGTTAGGGCATCCGTCAACCACATGGGAGGTCCGCGGTTCAAAGCCCGGGCCTCCTTGACCCGTGTGGAGCTGGTCCATGCGCGGTGCTGATGCGCACAGGGAGTGCCGTGCCACACAGGGGTGTCTCCCGCGTAGGGGAGCCCCACGCGCAAGGAGTGCGCCCGTAAGGAGAGCCACCCAGCGCGAAAGAAAGTGCAGTCTGCCCAGGAATGGCACCAGCCACACTTCCCGTGCCGCTGACGACAACAGAAGCAGACAAAGAAACAAGACGCAGCAAGTAGACACAGAGAACAGACAACCGGGGGGCAGGAATTAAATAAATAAATAATAATTTAAAAAAAAGAAAAGGGAATAGCAATGTGTGTCAAACCATGAGATAAGTTCATATAAAAATAAATAAATATGTGCTTTTAATTCAGTCAGTGGGAAAGTTTTGCTGACTTCAGTAAGCACATATTTACTCAGAAGATGTTCTCCAAAGACTTAAGAATTCAATCACAATCAGCTTCAACCACCGAGTGGCTTCTGGGTAGGCTTATTGAGGTGGATTCTTTCTTTTGACAAATACAGCATTTAATGCTGAAAACATAAGAGGGATTAATAAAAAAAAATTTTTTTAAGGCTACTTGCATGAATGGAATATCCTAGGCCAGATATCTCATAATGTAAGAGAAGGTAGGGGCTCCTTGCCCTTGCCTATCAAAAATGATCCTCTTCTGTCCACCAACCTCCTTCCATTGTAGAAAAGTTGAATGAGGGTCTAAAGCACATGGCAGCACCTCAGGCAGAGTGGGGGGAATGGGAGGACGAAAGCCTGACCACCTGGGTAAGACCAAAGCCTCGGTGGGTGTTTGAGATCCCCTCAGCACAGGCAAATGTCTTACTCAGTCAGAGACCTTTCACAAAGTATTGCGGAAGATTGTCACCCTGGTGAGTCAGCGCTGCGAAACCCACCCAAAAAGAGAGAAAGAAAACACTTTTCCTATGCTAGCCTCATCCTCTTCTTCCCTTGTCTCTTTGCCTTTTTCTTTTCTCTCTGTGCTGCAGAATCCAATTCTCTTTAACCTTTGAGCAACATCTGAACGTGTCACATTGAGAGCGACAGTAAATAGAGGAACCGGGAAACCTACTTCTTTAACTTCCATTTCTCATGAAGTTGTCAGAAGGTGAAAGAGGCAGTTCCTCAGAGATACTTCTGTAGGTAATTTTGAGGGAGGACCACTTGGCTCCTCACTCCCACGAGACCAAGCCCTGCGTTGCCTGTAAAATGAAATCCACTAAAGTCAGCCCAAGCAACAAATGGCCTGAGAAATGTGTTGTGAATGGCCTCCTGGGGGCTGAGGCTTTGATTCTCTCAGCCTAGAGTGACCACACAGACCTGGGGCAGACAGAACCCTTGAGACTGTCCCCACTGGCCACAGCAGCCTTCTCCTTTTACCCAGGGTACTATGTGAATATTCGCATCTGTGTTTATACCATTATGTCTCCCCTAGGCTGTGGGTTTGAGAATTTTAATAGGGGACTTTGGAAAGCGAGAAAATCTGAATGATCCACTGGAGTAAAACGTGAAAGATGGGACATTGTTATTAGAATGGACCCGTGGTCCTGGGCTTTCTGCAGACCTGGGCAGCAGGGATCAGGAAGTCTAAGACAGAAGAAAAGGTGCATCAACATCGAGGAGCAGAAGGGCATCAACCACGGCCTAAGCACAGAGCTTCTCCCACACTGACTGTCACCATTATATCCTAGTCATAACGCAGGGACTTAAAAAAATTGCAAAGACAGACTGGATGGTGAAGGGTTCACCTCTCAGGCGGGGTGGACCTAGACTAGGATTCTATTTCCATCACTTGCTTGTTAAAAATCTCCATGAAAACAGGGAGCACTTTTGTTTTCGCTCACTCCATATTCTTAAGGTTTAGTACAGGCGGCGGACTTGGCCCAGTGGTTAGGGCGTCCGTCTACCACTGTCTACCACATGGGAGGTCCGCAGTTCAAACCCCGGGCCTTCTTGACCCGTGTGGAGCTGGCCCATGAGCAGTGCTGATGCGCACAAGGAGTGCCGTGCCACGCAGGGGTGTCCCCCGCGTAGGGGTGCCCCACGCGCAAGTAGTGCACCCCGTAAGGAGAGCCGCCCAGCACGAAAGAAAGTGCAGCCTGCCCAGGAATGGCGCCACACACACGGAGAGCTGACACAACAAGATGACGCAACAAAAAGAAACAGATTCCCGTGCCGCTGACAACAACAGAAGCCGGCAAAGAAGACGCAGCAAATAGACACAGAGAACAGATGACCACGGTGGGGGGGAGGGGGAGGCGGAGGGGAGAGAAATAAATAAATCTTTAAAAAAAATGTTTAGCACAGTATCTGGTACATAATAAGAACTAAATAAATATTTGCTGAAGACATGAAGGAAAGAAAACAAGAAGAAACATGAAAAGACTGAATCTTACTTGGATTCAGTTGCTTAACATCATACAATCTCAGTTTCCTCATCCTCAGCAGCACATTCATTGAAGAGTGCTTGAGAGGATTCAGGGAGAGAGAATAGACAGGAGAGCACTTACTAGTGTCTGCCTCCAACAAGCACTCAGTGAACGTCAGCTGTTGCAGAGATTTCACAATGCTTTAGAAATACAGGGTCCTTTAGCTTATCAAATGGGAAACTTGATTTAAGGACTGAAATATTCATCACATCTAAACGATGGCTCTACCACATGGTTGAACAGAGGTTGGATATGCTATATACCTGCCACCAGCCCTTCATGAATTTCTAAAAAAAATATGCTACTCCCCTGAGAAGATAGTATCAAAAGGGAAGCTAAAAGTTTAGTTTTTACAGGTCTGTGACCTAACTTAAATATCTATCTAGTCTTTTATTTAAGAAGTGACTAGGAAAGAAGACTCCTAATTCTAAGGGCATATCCAATATACTATTTAAAAGCCATACAATAGTAATAACAATAACTATTATAATTACCAAACAGTTGCAATTTTAAATTGCTGTCTAGACATTTGGAACTATTGAGGTTTATGAAGTATCAGAAAATAACTTTTTAAAGAGTAAAAGAATTAACAGTCTAGTTTTAGGGATACAACCAGAATATACTGAAAATATCAAAGAATAGTACAAAATGGAATAGAGCTATACTTTCATCTGAGCGTTGTATGATGGAAGTATTGTTAGATTTTTTTAAATGGGGGGATCAAGGTAAACTGGAATATCATGGAACCATAAGGTCTCAGGGTTCAATGAGTCTCTAAGACCATCCTGCCAAACCTCAAACTGCACTTGAATCTTGGGAAGGTGTATGCTAGCCAAAGTCTTTAGGAGTACTTTGGTTTTGGATAAATGGAAGGAGACTTCTGAAGGATTCAATGTCTGGAAATAGAGACAGACTCTCCAATCTGAGAGTCCTGCTAACCGGTCTAAAACCTGGCATCAGAGATGCTGTCCTGGAAATGAGTACTACAGGGCCTGTCACTTGGGCCTTAGTTTTCAGCACTTTCACTGAAGGAATGAGACTAGATAGTCAAAAATAACTTAAATAATCACTTCTAAGGTTTTGATCCTGCCTAAGCTCCAAACAAATGATCTGTTAAATTTCCCAGGCCATCCATAACTGAAAATAACATAATCTTTCTGTGATGGCTAAGGCGTTTATTTTTTCTTTTTTTTTAATATAATTTTTATTTATTTTTAAAAGATACATAGATCACACAAAAGGTTACATTAAAATTATAGGAGTAGGGCATTATATATCCTGCCATAACCTACTGAATGGACTGGGAGAGAGTGTAATGTAAACTACAATCCATACTGTGTGTGTAGCTGTGCTCCAAAATGTATAAATGCAATGAATATACCACTCTAATGAAAGAAGTTCTTGATGAGGGAAAAGTGGGGTCTTTGGGGAGTGGAGCATATGGGAACCTCCTATGTATATTTTAAAAATATATACTTTTATTTATTTTTAAAAGATACATGGATCACACAAAATGTTACTTTAAAAAATATAGGCGGTTCCCATATGCCCCACTCCCCACACTCCCCAGTTTTCCCACTTGTGATGGTTAAGTTTAAGTGTCAACTTGGCTAGATTATGGTGTCTAATTGTTTGGTCAAGCAAGCAATGGTCTGATTGCTATTGTGAGGATATTTAAATCACTAGTCAGTTGATTGCATCTATTGCTGATTACATCTACAATCAACAAAGGACAGTGACTTCAGCAATGAGAGAAGTCTCATCAAATCACTTGAAGGCCTTAAGGGGAGAAATAATGATTTCAGCAATGAGAAGGGAGATTTTCTATCTATTTCAGCCAGCCACCTTCTTCTGGGGAATTCACTGAAACCTTCAGAGTTCCCAATTCGTAGCCTACCCTATGGAATTTTGGCTTACCGATCACCACAGTCACATGAGCCTTACTTACATATCCAGCCAGTTCTCTTTCCTTGGAGAATTCTGATTAATACACTTTCTTAGGCACCTCACTGCTATTTATCTCTTTTTTATCATTACAATAAAATACCGTAGCTCTGTCTCACAACAGTGATTAAAGCAAGAGCATAAAATACAGCAAATTAATTGTTTCTCATGATAACATGTTGGATGACAAACTACAAAAACAGAATGTCTTCTTTCCAAAGCAATTTTAAAATTGTAATATTGAGCCAAGCTCAGTCTACTCTGATCTACATGCTTTATAAAATACAACCTTCCAAAACATTTTTTTTTTAATGCGCAGACATTTACTGCTGTTGCCTAACAGGCAGTTCACACAGAACCTCTGCTTGTCAGGGGAGGCAAATCTACCAAAGGGCCATTCAGCAATCAGGAATACAGTTATAGTAATAAGCAACTCTGAATTAGTTCTTACAAGGGAAGTAATGTACAGTAAACTGGTTTTATACTTCATTTAAAGTTTATGACTCAGTTCTGGTCCTCATGAAACAGATGATAAATGTTAGTTTAAGGGTAGAAAAGAAACAACAAAGGCAGAAGAGATCTTACCAAGTTCAGTAGACAAAGCAAGTGAAATCAGAAAATGGCTACAAAGTTGTTACTATTATAGGTCAGGCTCTTGGGTGTGGAAAGATCAAAATGAATCAGAAGTATCATTGGTAAAGCAAGACTTACCCATAACTGGGTTGTAGTGAAATCGCAATGAGGGCACTAAAAAAATAGCATTACAGGCATCCAGAGAAACCAACATTGTTGGCTGATATGCTTGACTAGTGGAAAAAGACTTCTTAGAATAAGGGAAATTTAAACTGCGACTTTGCAAAACAGGCAGACTGGAATAATTTGGGTCAGATCGGGGTGGTCATTTTGGAAGATTACCTTGGACTAGATTCCAGACTAATTATTATGACCTAAGCAGAGAATTATATGAAATATAATTTATAAGATGGGCAACATAAATGGAAACCAAGTCCTAGAATCAAGACACATGAATTAACTATTTTGTACATGATAGACTATACTTGGTGATAGTAAAAAATCATTTCTCTAAGTCAGCTCCTTTAATGCTAGGACCAAGTCCTAGTCACAGCTGTTCCCAAAAGGCCAGGAACAGTGTCTACTCCATAGTATTAGTTCAATGAAAATATAGTTGACTGAATGACCTCTGAATAATAATTGAATAGCCCACATAAACAGCCTTAAGGGGATGGACTTAAACAAAAATCAATTACATGGATTTTTTCTGAATTATATGTTCATTGTGTCATGTACAATTTATATTTAGGGAGAATTCTTCCACTGGTTCATATGACCCCCCAAACAATAGGTTTGTGCTAATAACCCCTTAAGTACATTTTTTTTATTCAATTAATCAATTATGGGGGTTGAAGAGATACACAACTAGGTTTTAAAGAAGAGAGGTAAAATAGGAATACTTAAAAAGTAAGGATTTAGGGAATAAAGTATACTTCCAACACGAAGGGACAATAAGGAACCAGAGTGATGAGAGAATCCATTCTGGCAATGTGAATCTCAAAGGTCCTACAATACAGAACCCAGATTTAGGAACCCCAACAATGTGATTTTTCACAGGAAACACCTAGAAGATTATGAAAGAGTGCGAAAAAAACCTCTATAGCCTGGAGTGATAAAAAAAATCATAAAACTATGGAATAACTTTGCATGTGTTTCCCAAAATGACATCAGCAACAGAAGCTTTATTAAAACCTTTCCATTCTTACTCTTTTCACATTTAGACGCTATCCATAATATCTTGTGCTAGCAACTGGTACTGCAATATTTAGATTTCCTCAGATAAGTGAATTTTGAGAGACAATTCCATGACCATATGAAGTACAGATATATTAACAGATTTATTCTAGGTAAGATTCTGTAAATCAATTGCCATTAATTACATCATATTTTTTAATATCCTAGGGGAGCCACTCATTTTCTTAAAAGTAACCATGAAGAATCCTGCCCAGAATTGTAAAATCATATCCTGTATCCAGTGCTTTGTCTGCCCATATATCAATATGTTGAGCTTATTTGGCTAGGGGCTAGACTGAGGTTTCCAACATTGCTCCATGAAAGACATTGTAAGAGAGAAATATTTCCCTTTTCAGTTCTCAAAATTTTAGGATTGTACAATATTAGAGTGTGGAGAATTCTTGTAATCAGTTAGAGAGCCCCAAGGTGATATACCATAATACTTTTCAAAAATATATTCTAGCAACTCACCAGAATTATCCTCAAGAAGTATCTTATGGTATGTTTTCTAAATTTCTTCTGTTGTCCTAATCATCACAGGAAGTAATACTGACAGATTATTCTTTTTTACCTCCCCCACATGAACAAAACACACACATACACACACTCTTAACACACACACGCTCTTTTGTCAGCCTGACAATAAGTAATGTCTTCATTTCTATTATCTTACCTAATAAACTATAATCTCTAGCTATTCTACACAATAATCTATTGCAGGGATCAATAAACTACAGTTCAGGGGCCAAGTATGGCCAGCTGCCTGTTTTCGTAAATAAAGTTTTGCTGGAGCACAGCCAGGCTCATTTATCTATATGGTGCCTGTGACTGCTTTTGGGCTACTACATTGGCAGAGTTAATTAGTTGCACCCAAGACCAAATACCCCCAAAAGCTGGCCCCTTATAGAAAAAGTTTGTCATCCTCTGATCTATACTCTAAGTTATACAGTACAACAGGAATTCCTGATCTTTTATAGTTATCTGAATTAAGCATTTCTTAATTTAAGATGATGCAACAAGACTTCTTTAGTAGTAACCGTTATAGGTTTAGTTTCTATCTAATTTTGACAACAAGTTGCACTAAAGATCCTTTAAAACTATCCCACCAATGGCATATGGTGCTTGACCATAAAAGGATAAATCATGTTTATTTAACATCTTCAATGCATCAGGCATAGGTAGAAGATATTTTGGATACATTATTTATTTAATCTTTACAACCATTTAGTTATTTTATCTCTAATTTGCAAATTAGAAACCCAGTGGATTTATAAAAATTCCTTAAGAACATACAAATAGTGTGTAGGGCTGTTGGAATTTGATTCCAGGTCTTTATTCTTCAAAATCCAGGTTCTTCCTAGTACACAATAAAATAGAGGGATGTTTTTTAGCTGTTTATGAAGCTAACTGGGCAGTATGTAAAGGCAGCTCAAATCCTGGATTTGCCTCGCTAGCCCAAGGGTCCTGTAATATTTTAGTTCTAAATAAATACTATAATATAAACAAGAGGGGACAAAAGAATTCCAGTTAGTGCCATTACGATAACAGCAGGGCATTTTAGAAAACAATTATTCTACTATCATACTAGGTAGAAAAGGAACAATTCCACAAATACTTTATGGTTCTCCCTGGAAGCATTTTCTGCATTAGTAGCCAAGATGCTTTTTTGCATTACAAAACAGATTTCAGCTCCACCTCTCTCTATTTCACTCTCTGTTACAAGCAAATAAAATTTAGAAATCTCATTTTAGGTATTCACAAATAAAGTGCTTTGAAACAACTGCCGTGCTTTAGAGTTTCATGAACCACTGGGGTGTAATCCAACCTTGTCTAAAAACCAGGTTCCAGTGCCATGTATAATATTGCCAGCCCACAGTTACTTGGAGAGCTTGTACTCTAAAGCAAAATGAAGGTTTCGTATTGTTTAAGAAAACAAGTGGATTCACAGTCAAAAACAACCTGCAGAGAAAAGGAAACTTACCTAAAGGGCTGCATCCATGTGCCTAATCTAAATGAAAATACAAGAAATTCCCTTAAAATGACTACATTTATTCTGGAGAGATATTTTCCTTAAAAGTCATAAAATCATGCTGATAAAATTAAGAGCAGGAGTAGAAAAGCGAGGGGAATTGCCATTTTACTATATTCTAATCCAAAGAAAGAGATTCTGTTAATAATTTTCAGTTAGTTTTCTGCTTAGGTGTTAATAATGATTAATTCTGCAAATATTTACTGAGAGCTTATTAAATGTTAAACATGGTGGTAGGCCCTGATGTTTCAAAGACAAACACAAAGATACCCTCAAGGGCTTAGATTTAGTAGAAAATGTCTATAAATAAATATTTATAATATATGAATTAAAAATAAAAATAAAGGAGGGGGAAAAGAATAAGAAAAGTAAAGAAATAACCATTTACCAACTCACAGGCTGAAGATCAGACCTTGAAAATCCAAATCATATTTAGTGGGAGAAGTAAGAGAAGTCAGGATAAGGAAAGTTGGGAACTTTCCATATGTTTACAGCAAATTACTCCTATGGGATTACAGATTTAGAATAAAAGCAATTTTCAGGGAAAACAAAGCGAACAATAATAACCCTCCCAAATATTTGGAAAATATTTACAGATCTAACCCCAGAAATAGCAAGACAAACACAATCTTTATAATATATTCATGGTTTTATCATCAATTAAAGTTAGCCATCACTGAAACATGTCCTTTGCCTTCATGGCTACTAGGTAGAATTGAAAAAGATTATTTCCTCTCAATGTAATTAAGCCATTTGTTTAATTCTTACTCTCCAGCATAAGTGATTAGAAAGCAAAATGATCACTGTCTGCAACAAAAACCTAATCAATATAACTTGATTCATTTACCATGGTATGGTATATTACAAATGTTAAAATATAAGAAATAAAACACTATGTATCTTTCACTCTAGGAAGCTGTCACTTTATAAATCACATCCCAAATATTGATGGTTGGGTGTGTCTTTGCAAAATGTACTTTTATCTTATTCACATAAATAAACACCCTCATGAATCTCAGTCAAGCTAGAGTTATTGCAGTGATCATTGGATTAAACATGCTTTCATTTGTGCTGAAATAAAAACAGATCTATTTTAACACGATATATTATAAATTCATCTAATGCATTCCAAACGTTACCTGTAGTTTATATAGAAACAAACACCATATTCTTTTAGTTGTATTGATTCACTAAGAAGACAAATATTGCCTCCATCATTTAGCAGCTGTGTACAGCAGGCAAGTTTTTAACCCCTGATTTTCATTTTCTTCATCTGTAAAATGTGCTGGGTGCTATGAGAACCAAGTGGGACAATCTATTCATGAGGCAACTAACACAACACAAGCACAGAAAGAGGGATCCGTAGATGTCAGTCGTTTGCCATTAGAAGAGATACCATCAGATCAGTTTCAGCCCCCTAGTAACTGGCTATCTCTTTTCTCTCTTCTTATTTTCTTCTAGAAATAGAAGTGATGGGAGTGATGGCTAATTTGATGTCAATTTAGCTGACTTATGGTGTGCCCAGTTTGATTAAACATGGCCTACCTGCTGCTGTGGAGGTATTTTGTAGATGGGATTAGCATCTCCAGTCAGGTGATTTTAAGTAAAAGACATTATCCTCTGTAATACAGGTGGGTCTCATCCATTGGTTGGAGGTTTTAGATGAAAGGAACTGAAGGCTTCAGGAAGAAGAAGGAATTCTGCTTCAAGACCACAGCCTTCACTTCTTCCTGTATTCTCAGCCTAAAGAATTCAGCCTAAAGAACTCGACTTCATCATCACTCATACTGGAATTTTCAGGTTCCAGACTACTCTAAGGACTTGGGAATCACAAGCCCCAACCATCATGAGTCAATTCCTTATCCTTTTGGCTTTGTTTCTCTAGCGAACGCTGACTGATGATACTGACATAGGGTGTAATACCATGTTCCCTATAAAAAGTCCAAATCCATTAAGTATAAAAGGACCTGAGTATAGAGGGAAAGTTCCCCTCAAATGTGTAGTAACAACACATATTTTACTTTCTTAAAGATTCCACAGTGATGTTAGTAGTTAACAGTGTTGCTTGGCCAGCTGTCTTCACTGTACGTGGGCTTATGATGAGGTTCGAACACTCATCTTTTGCCAGCACCATAAGGAAGCTGAAAGATCGGACTGCCAGAGAGGTAGATGGTAGCTAAGCCACAGGAAGACAGTACTGATTGATTAATAGCTAAAATTATGAACCCTGGTATTAGACCAATGTGAGTAGAGTTTCTGACTCTAACCATTCAAATGGTGTAATGCTTGGGCAAATTACTTTATCTTCTTGAGCTTCATTTAAATCGGTATAATAAAACAGCAGGGTGTGTTTGATGTTTCATGTGCTATACTCCATAGTAGTAAATAGTAGGTAAATACATTTTTTCTATTGTATTTAATATAGAAAAGTTAGAGGTGGTCAACCTCAAAAGGAAGATGCAGTGGATTATGGGAAAAAGAATATATATTATTGCCTGGAGACTTCCTACTCAAACTTTGGGCCAACGTTTAGCAACATCACCAAAATGTGGAAGCTTTTTAGAAATTCTCAATCTCATGACCTGCCCCAATCATTCTGAATCTGCATTTTAACAATATACTCAGATAACTTCAATATATAGTCAAGTTTGAGAAGCACTGGTCTAGAGATCCTTTTAGTGGTCATTGTTCATGAGTCTATGGCTGTGACACAGTACCTTGAAATGCACACACACACATACATATTCACATGCATGTGATATTTCGCACCAATATACCAATATTTTTTATATTTTTATTTTTTTTCACTTTTTAAAGAAGCTTTAGATTATATAAATGCTACATAAAATATATAAGGGATTCATATATGCCCTGCCCTTTCCTCTCCCATACTTTCCCATATTAACATCTTTCATTACTGTGATAACGTTTCTTACAATTGATGAACACATTTTGAAGCATTGCCACTACCATGGACTATAGTTTACATTATAGTTTATACTCTGGTCCACACAATTTCACAGGTTATGACAAAATGTATATCCATCATGGCAATGTCATGCAGGACAATTCCAATGTTCCCAAAATGCAACTACTCTTCCCTCTCACTCCCCTCAGAACCTTTGGTTGCTGCCACCTTTATATCAATAACAAAAGTTCTTCCATTGCTAGAATACTAGTAAGTGTATAATAGAATAATAATAGGTCTACTTTAGTCCATTGTTCATTCCCCTGTCTTGAGAATTTGGTGATGCTGATGCCCACTATGTTTCTAATTGAGAGGGGGCTTAGATCCCATGGGGCAGATGGATGGAACTACCTTGCTTGTAGTTGCAGACATTCTCTGTTCCTTGGGCTGGGCGTTGTCCATCATCATCTTCTGTTAGTTGTCCTGGGTGAGTCCAGTGAACTGGAGAGTAGGTGTTGCAGTTCTGCTGAGATTCAGGGCATAGTTTACACAAGAATGGACCAAGACTTAAGTCTCTGGGACATATATTTAAGAAGTGCAGTGCTAATTATAGGTTTAAATAAAAGGCAAAGAAGAGCCATGTGTAAGGAAACCACAAATGAGTCTAACTCTCTTACACTGGGGAACAAAAATTCCAATGTAAGGTCCACTGACAGGGTGCCAAATTCATGAGTTTGTCTACCCTGATTATAGTGTCTAGATGTCTCTAGAGCCCTTAGGAGCTCTGCTTTTTGAGGCACTGTTTACTGTGGCAGTCAATGAGATCCTGCTGAAACATGCATGAGCATTACCACTGGAATGACCTCCCAACTCACTGTGAAATCTCTTAGCCATAAAAACTCATTTGTATTTAATATTTCCTCCTTTTGTTCAAGGTCTTTTTCCAAATGCATTGGTAGTTGGTAGTTGGTAATAATCCCTCAGTGCCAAGGAGGTTCATCTCCAGGAGTTATGTCCCATGCTGGGGGGAAGGTAATGTGTTTATATGAGGAGTTTGGCTTAGAGAGAGACCACATTTGGGCTTTGGGTGGCTTTCAGCAGGTAACTCTTAGACAATATATTTAGTTTTAATTTCACAAGAAAAGATTCATAAGTACAATTATCAGTATCAAGGACCTGGCATCATGGTCTGTCTTCCTTCACTGGACATTGCCCTTGTACTTTGGGATTCTTGCCATTCTATCAGAGAATGTGGCAGTACCCACCAGGATACGAATTTAATGTTCTTTTGCCAATATACCAATATTTGATTAGCTGAGTTGACATTCTTATATAACCAATAAAGCACACCATAAAACAGGTAAAAGTTTATTTTTAAGTAGTTTTGGTCATCTACAAGGGTAGCCACTGTTTTATGGAGAGTTGAAAATTAGTATTAGATAATATTAATTGTGAAATTAAAAGTAAAAATTGAAATGAAATTGATAATTGCTATTCAATAGGATAAGATTAATCCACTTGTCTATCTACTTCTTGTCTGTGCAGGTCAAGATTGTCTCAAAATATTCTCCAAGATGACTTATAGCAGAATCATATTGAGTAGGACTAGTTAAAAGTTCATTTTCTCAGACATCAGCCACCAAATACACTCAATCAGAATCCTTTGGAAGTCGGTGCACACAAAAAGAAAAATATATAATTATATTTTTCCCAGATTCATGGTATGTTCTGAGAGCTCCTTTCAAAAGTTACTGAGGTCTGGGTCGGTCCAGCCCTCAGAAATGCTGATTTCATTGAGTTGAGTATGGATTGGGCATGGTTGTTTTTTGAAAACTCCTTAGGGAATTCTAATGTGAAGGCAATGTTGAGAACTCCTGCTTTTGATAGAGCTATGTAGTCACGGCAAGTCTAAAGAATTTCTTCATCTGCTGTCCATTCCTGATTGCAAAATGTAAACTCTCTCACTAGATTGGAAGACTGCATTGAGCATAAGGACCAGAACACACCATGGAACTCTGCTGGGGATGGAATCATGCCCCGCACATGCTCAAGTCCTAATTCCAGCCCTGTAGGTTTGAGTGCACTTGTAAATAGGTGCTTCAAAGAATAAATAAATAAATATTTACTTATTATAGGAAGTACCAGGGATTGAACCCATGACCACATATATGGAAAGCAGGCACTCAACCACTGAGCTACCTCCACTCCCCAATGACAGTTGGTTTTTTCATTTGTTTGTTTTTAGGAGGTACCAGAGATCAAACGAGGGATCTTGTATATGGAAGGCAGATGCTCAACCACTTGAGCTACCTCCACTCCTTCCAGTAAGACTTTTGTCTTAGACTTGGTTCCATATTTTACCAGGATCAGCTATCCTTTAAAAATGAACACTTTCTGTATTTTTCTGTCCTCCATAGTACCTAACACAACAGTGAAAATATAAGAGCATGAACACTTGTTGGTGGAATCATAGTCTCCACCATAGTCTCTAAGTAATCATAATTCAGAGTTGGAAGGGAATCTCAAAAGCACTTCTACTCTAGTCTCACTGCCAGCACAAAGCTACTCAAGAGTTTACTGCCTTCAGAATTTTTAATTTATTGCCACCATGCTCATGACTTATTTATTCAGGCAAAAAAGCTACACTGGACAGATGTATCTTTTAATGTTTACCTGTTCATTAAAATAAAGAGGCTTTCTAGCAATAGCCTAAATTTTATATTCCTTTGCTCCAAGAATTTAACTTCTAGTTTAATAAAACAACTTAATATTTAACATTTAATTCATCCTGGCATTGTGACTTATGACCTAAAGTGAATAGAGTCTCTGTCTCAGGTAATGAAAAAGTTGGGGAAATGGGTACCAGTGATGGTAGCACAATATTGTGAATGCAAATTAATTTTACAGAATTCTACACTTAAAAGGGGTTAAGATGGGAAATTTTGAATTGTGTATATCTTATTACAATGAGTTTAAAAAATTGGGAAATCAATCAAAATGAACCATACTAGGACTGGTTAAGTGAAGCAAACACATTCATTTAATGGAACATTATACATACATCAAATAATGTTATAAAGAGTTTTTGAAAATCAGGGCATGCTTGTGTTACCATGCTACATGAAACAAGTAGGATATGTAGTATTCACTCAGTATGATTTCAATCATATCAGAAATACATGTATAAAACAAAAAATCCTGGAAGAATATAAGCAAAACTTTAAAACAGTGAGTAGTATATGATCATGATAGGTATTCTTCTTTTATTATTTTTCCATACTTTTCAAATTTCTAATATTTCCAGGAGAAACTTTAAGAAAAATAATATAAAATAAAATAAAAGACTACAAAGCTTAAGTTCAAGCTAAGACAAAACAGTCTTGAGGGGTCTAATTAATTTGTTGAGATGCTTGGCTTCTTGACATGTTATAGTGAAAAAGATTCAAGAAATTCAGGGTCTAGGATTAATACTTTTGAGTAACCATGTGCAATAAATTCACTGATGACCTTGGTTTTAATGAGGATTTAACAAAATTGGATCCAAAGTTGCTATAAATAAGTGAGATTATTTTAGAGAATGAGAAAATGTTATATGTATGAAAAAAGTGTTTTTAATATTGCACTAGAAAAAGGTCATAAAATAGGAGCCAACTTTCACCGAATCTTCCCTGCTGGATGAGTTCTAAGTAACAAATGCATGACCTCACAATTTTTCCTAACACAGTCAGTTATCTATTACCCATAAGTTTGAATTTATATGTGAAGTAGAAGACATTTACTACCCCATACCCTGTATGAAGCTGCATAGAGGAGGTGAGGAATTCAACCAACAACCTACCCTAGACTTGTATGCGTTAGTTTGGTGGGGTACTGACAGCCCCTCATTGTCAAGGTGTAATGTGTCAAGGAAATTAAGTGTCACATTGAGAAAGAGAATATTTACTATTTCTTTCCTTGCCTTTCTACCCACCTGATACAATTCTCAAGCCACTGAACAGCAGGTAACACGGCAGAAGGCTGTTACTGAAGCTGGGAGGACCTTGGAACACAGGGAAGCCCTGAGACAGATGGTCCTTGATATCACTGTTCAGAGCATCCCAACATCAGCATTAAACGTAGTCAAGAATCTGTGTACGGAGGAAGTGTCTCAATATTCTTTTGAGAGTTTTAACTGGTAGATATGTCAAACGGTATTAAATAAGCACTAACAGATAATTTGTAGAAAGTTGCTATAAATTTTACAATTTGACATATGTAGTTTTGAGCATCAGGCAATCTCCCACGAATCCCCATGGTAATTTCTGAGTTAGAAGAAACAACACAAAGTGTAGCAAGTGAGGTCAACTGAAGCAGAGATGGGTTTCCGCTAGCTTACAAATCGAGTCTTTTAGAAAGCAATCGGCGTGATATCCTCCCTGTTTCCTTGTATCATGATATTTCATCTGTTACCTCCTAGAGCTAGAATTGAGCTTGTGATTCCAAACTGTAAAAGTGGGAAATATTCAAAAAGTGTTAACATAAATACGTAACCACCGAGTATCAATGCAAATGATTCATCAACGCTGACAACAGCCACATAATACATTTACCAAACACTTCTTTGTAGGAAAAGAAGGAAAGAGGGAAGGAGAAAGGGAAGGAGGGAGGAAAGGAGGAAAGGAAAGAGACAAAAGAGAGAAAAAGGTAACATTTGTATACCAGAAAGAAGTTACAATAATTATACCATTTTCATTAATCCTCTTTTTCTTCTAGCTGCATTTTTGTCCATTTTATTTGGCTGTCATTCATAATCTTAATAAATATAAAAATATTAAAACAAGATATGTATTTGGAAAATAAAAATAAGCTTGGTTGTTTCACTCACCATACACAAAAATATACAAAAAAAGATTCTAGATGAATAAATTGAAAACTATAATTCCTGAAATGCAAAAAAATAAAAATAAAATCCTCTAAAGAATATTAGAAAATATCATAAAAGAATACATGTATGCTTTTAAAACTAGGCAAGGATTTAGTATAGAAAGCAAAATCCATATTAGAAAATATAGATGTGTGATTCATAAAAAAGCAACAGAGCCAAAATTCAAGCTAAAGACATTGAAAATAATTGTAGTAAATATAATAGGATTACTATGTAAAAGATTAAGAACTTCAGTAATAATAAGGAAAAGACAAAACAGTTCAACTGTAAAGGGCAAAGGAGAAGAATATTATTATAAAATATGAAATATGTATCACCAAAAAATAGGCAAAGCTGTCCAACCTTTCCAGAAATTCAAAACACAAACCATTTTAAAATGAGATGCCATTTTTTTAACCTATTATTTTTAGAATGTCAAACATTTATAAGGTTGTTAAAACAAATGTTGTAAAGCAAGAAAGAATAGAAATAGTTAGCTCTGATGGTGAAAATATAAATTGATATAACAGGATAATTTTGTAGTATCCAACATTTTAGATTCTATATACCTTGTGTCCCAGAAATTCCATTTCTTTATATCTACTTTAGGAAACCACAGAGGCATGTGCCCAGGAACTATGCATATAATGCTGTTGACTGTATTATTAACAGGAAGAAAAAAAGAAAAGAAAAGCCATCTGACTGTTCCCTAATGGAGGAATAGCTAAATAAGGTGTATTATATTATGCTATTGAAAACTATGTGGCTGTTTAAAAAGTTAGATTTATATATCCCAATATTAATAACTCTCCAAGATCCATGGCTTAGTGAAAAGCAAAAAGCTGCCATAATATTCAACTAATATAAAAAGCAAAGCAAATAAAAACAAAAACAGCACAAATCGTATCATATGGTTTCTACAGGTGAACATGTTTATGAAATGAGTCACAATTAATAACCACTGATAACATCCTCTTAAGAGTATGCAGGGAGCAGTGATGGGAAGTAGTGTCCAAAGGGGACTTTAGCCTTAATTTTAAGGTTTATCTTTTTCTTAATCCAAGAGAATGTATTGATTGATAGCCTAGGGAATTAAAAATTAATTTCAAAATTGAGTATTTATTACATGATTAGTCACTTACACAGTATTTATAAAATAAATGAATGGATTAAAGGAACACGGTGGGGAGAAAAAGAAAGAAAAAAAGAAAGGATGGAAGTAACAATCTGTGTGTGTAGTAAGAGGAGGGCAGGATAAGAGATTTAGACTTTTTTCTCTCATACATCAAAGCTTTTTCAAAACAAGGTGAATTGTACGATCAGAGTGATGCATGGGACACTTTCTGTGTGCAAGAGGGAGAGGCAGGAGAGAAAATGGAAATAGACAGCAGTCCCATCCTGATAGAGCACAGTTAAGAGACAGAGCTCTAAGCAAGTTCAAATGCCTGTGAAAAGGAGCCAAAGAAGAAGGAGCTGCAGAATTCAAAAAAGGGGAAAAATAATGGTGCAGGGTTCTGAGAAGGCTGGAGGAACTAGCAGGGCTCAGAGCAGGCTGGAGGAGCTAAGACTCAAAAAGAAAGTGAAGGTATTATCCTTAGGTAGTAGAGAGAACACCTTCCCATCATAAAGGGGGGCAGGGAGATGAAAGGAAGGCTAGAAGCAGACGCAAGGAAGTTTATTTTAGGTGCAGTGGCAGGAAGACAGAGCCGGGCCAGTCTGCAGCCAGGTAATTTTCCCCAGCAGTTCTCTGCAGGTCAATTTCAGGCAGGAGATAACAGAATCCTGGACTAATGTCATGGACTTTCCCAGATGGTTGTACAGATAAGGTCATGTTCAGGGATCCCCATATATAGGAGAGAATAGGTCAAGGGAAGAGTCAATTAGTCTGAACTAAATATGGCAGTGAAGAGAAGAGGGGCAATCAAAAAGGAGGTAAAAAGTAGCTCATTGTACATGGTGATTTCTTTAAAGAAATATTTAATGAGCATCTTCTATTTTCTGGCTACTGTTTGAAGGCTTAGGATACTGGGCGAAATGTGACAGTAAAAAATTGTTTTTATGGAGCTTATATTCTTGTGGGAGATATAGCAGTAAATATGTAAACAAAGTACATAAATAGGTAAATTAAATATGCATACAAGAAAAGAACATAAGTTCTCATAGTGATTAAAGCAATATAAGAAAAAATCACTTTTTCTGAATGAAAGTGGTTGGTGTGTATTTTACCAGGACCCACTGAAAAGAAAGCATTTGAGCTGAACTCTAAATGATGTGAATGAGGCAGCTACACAAGATCTGGAAAGAGGAAGGCAACAGAAAAAACAAACAAACAAACTGCGCAACAGCCTGGGGCTGAAATAAACTTGGCATCTTCAAGAGAAGAAAATAAGATGATATCTATAACTGGAGGGATTAAGAAGAGTGGACCAGATTGTGCTGGGTTTTTGAGGAGTTTGGTTACTATCCTGTTTACAATAGAGAGTTTCAAGAACGTAGTGATATAATCTAATTAGTCTTTAAGAAAAGGTGGAGGGAAGCGGACTTGGCCCAGTGGTTAGGGCATCCGTCTACCACATGGGAGGTCAGCGGTTCAAACTCCGGGCCTCCTTGACCTGTGTGGAGCTGGCCCATGCATAGTGCTGATGCGCGCAAGCAGTGCCGTGCCACGCAGGGGTGTCCCCCGCATAGGGGAGCCCCATGCACAAGGAGTACGCCCCGAAAGGAGAGCCACCCAGTGCGAAAGAAAGTGCAGCCTGCCCAGGAATGGCGCTGCACACACGGAGAGCTGACAAAACAAGATGATGCAACAAAAAGAAACACAGATTCCGGGTGCTGCTGATAAGAATAGAAACAGACACAGAAAAACACAGCGAATGGCGGGGGGAGGAAGGGGAGAGAAATAAATTTAAAAAAAATAAATAAATCTTTAAAAAAAAAAAGAAAAGGTGTGGCGCAAAAACAGAGATAGTGGACCATGTGGAGACTAATGTAGTAATCTAGGTGAGGTCTTATGGTAGGTAGGATTGGTGTGGGAGTGGTAAAGGTGGTGAGAAGTGGTTAGATACAGGCTACATTTTGGGAATAAAACCAATAGTACTTGGTTAGGCATTTGAGGTGATGAAGTACAGGAAGATAATTGAGGAACAAGTATAATCAAATAGAGAGGTAGAAGGATATGAAGCTAAGTAGAATGTCTAAATCGTAAGATTTTAGACTTATGGCTCTGTTACAGAAGGAAAGGTTCAAAATGTGATCATGGATAAGGGTAACCAAACGGAAATGAAAATGAAGACCACTGAAGTTTTGGAGGTCAGACTGAACAGCTTGCCTATGTTATGTGGTATCACCCTGGATGATGCAAGGACTTGACGTGAGTAAGAAGATGACGACTTTTGTCAGTAAAGCAAATGACTCTACGGTAGGGGTCAAGAGTAACACCATGGAAATGCCACATCTGCTCTTCAGTGAAGAAGCTGGTTTAGAGTCTCTCAGAAGACTTGTGACTGTATTTATTTATTATTTCAAAAAAGATGCTTTTTTATTACTGCCCTCATCTGTCAGCTAATTATTTTTTCTTACGAAATCCTGGTTACATGTAATGCATCCTGTATCTTATGATTCCTATAGATAAAAGTACAAGATGACTTCTAGATGTCTTTTCTTTCCATGAAAGGAGCTGCTAAATACACATGTGCACACACACAACTGGGAGTCAACAGTGAGTTTATTGTTAAGATTGCATAAAGTTTGGGCTAAGAGGTCCTGGACTCCATACTCTGTTGCCTTGAATATAACAGCACAATTTGTCATTTACTTGGCACCAGGCTAAAATGAGTAAAATCTATTTGAAGGTATATCTTGTTTGTAAACATTTCTCAGATTCTAAATTTTTCTTTTGTATTAAAATTTAACTATGGATGTATATGAAACAAAATAAATGGAGATACTTTTTCTCCCCCTCACACACAAAAAGATTCCATGCTAGGAGCTCATTTAATGAATCAAGGGTGTATGTGTGTGGGAAGGGTGACCAGGAGATTGGTAGATGAGAATGAAGAGAGGAGGGTTAAGGGATGGTTTGGTACACAGCATAATCTTAAAAGGAAAATGATTTGCTACATAAAGTTGAAGAAGTAATGAGTTGGTAACCTTATTCAGAGTTACATAGCATTGGGAAATGAGCAGTCTTCATGTCAGAAGACATACAGAAAGAGGCCAGAAGTAAATTACATTGCCAGTGAAGTGGTTGAGAATACAATGGCATTTGTTTAGATGAACCTTCAGTGCCACAATACACAGCAGAGAACAGTAAGGAGATTTAGAGGGAGAATAAGAAGATGTGAGTTGGGTAGAGAACTTCAGAATATTGAGAGAATGTGAATACACAAATGGATGAATGACCCACAAACTGACCAAGAATAACAGGGATGTTAAGAATGGTTAGTTATTTTTTTACCGAAAGAATATGATAATAGATTTTTCTAGCGTCTTCCAGATGAAGCCACCTGGGAACCAGATTGACAATAATTTTGTAAAAATAGGGCAAATTGTGAAAGCTATCCAAGAGATTGGTTATTGTGGCAATTTTTCAAAAATGGGATGATCCGCAGAGAATCTAGAGCTTAATTTGGGAGCAGAGGGAGTGCCTGGATTGAAGGTTGCCTTCAAGAGATGAATTCTGAGGCAAAATGGTCCAGTTACAGCCAACAGGAGAGGTAGGTTTGCGATATGAGTAGGGAATCAGAAAGGAAGGACAGTATGGAAGGGACAATTGGAGGTAGGTATTTGTTGTTGAAGGGGAGACCTACAAATGAAATACCAACGTCATTCTAGGGAGGAGAAGAGTCTGGGAAAAGTTCATGGGTCAGAACCAAGACTTCAGGTAGCAGAATGTGCTATCGTAGCAAGGTCCTAAGAGTTTAGCATCATTAGCTCTTCTACCTTATATATATATAAACAAAACCCAGTATCTTGGAGAACCTCACCTAGTTCTACCTCCACCTTCCTATTCCAGAGACAGATGGAAGATCATTGGTCTGGCTCCTTCCCTTCTCTGCACCACTCTAACAATGAGTTAAGACAAAATGAGGCACAAGGAGAAGAGATTGGAGACTATCTTTGTGTTCTACTGAAATCAAAGATAACCCACCACATATAATTGCTCTGGGATGAGGCCCAGGCCTTATTATATTTCCATATTTATTGTATTTTAAAATTATGATGTGCAGCCAGGGTTGGAAGCCTTTGAAAAAAACCTTTCCAATTCTTTCTTACAAAGTCATAATAATACCAGTAGGAAGACTTAGAAGATAGGAGAAAAATAAAATTAAATAGAAATCTGCAAGACATATGAATACAGTTATCAAACCCTGCTGAAGTAAGAAGAATGTTTAAATAAATGGACAAAATTACTTTGTTCTTGGCTGAAGAGATTCAATTTTTTAACACATCAGTTCCCCCTAACCAGCCAATGAATTCAATATATATTTAACGAACATTCCAATGTATGTGTGTGAATGAGCAAATGTGTTTATTTTTGCCACGTGCCAAATTATTTTTAAATTTATCTTGAGGAAGAAAATTATAAGAATATATGGGTAAATTGTGCAAAAGAAGAGTAATAAAAGGGGTCTTGTTCTGATTAACATTGAAAGAACGGAAACAATAAAACAATCGAAATTATAACAGGGTGATATAGGTGTAAGACTATAATAAATCACAAGAAAATAATAAAAAATAAATCCAAATATGTTCAAGACATATTGAAAATTAGAATATAAGAAAACAAGAATTTCAAAAAGATGAGGAAAAGATGGATTATTCAATAAATGTCATTGGGATAACTGTCAGTCACTAGGTAATAAATAAGCCAGAACTTGTTTCACCAAAATAAATTTCGGACATATCAAAGATTTAAATACGAAAGTACATAAAATATTGAAAAATGGGAGGATTTAAATGTGCATATGTTATATAAATCCTTAAAGAAAATATTGACAGATTTCACTATATAAAATTTTAAATTGTGGTGTGATAAAGAGCACTATAAAGAAAGCTAAAAGACAAATATTGTGAAAACTATTTAGAATAGATTGACAGAAAAATAATTTTTTTTTACTAAATAACAGAAATCCTCACAGTCCAACAAAAAGTCGAGTAAAAGCAAAAAAATATATATATATAAAGAGGAAAATGTACAGGGAAAGTATTTTAAGAACTATAAGCACATTTGAGGATGAACAGCCTAATAATTGATGAATGCAAATTAAAAAGAGATTTTTTCATCTATTAGGCAGCAAATATTACAGAGATGATTTTCGAGGTGTTTTTTGAATACATGGATAAAAAGCAATCTTTTACACTTTGCAGTAAATATATATATTCATGGAAAATTCCTGGAGGCAATTTAGTTATATCCACCCAAATTTTAAATGGAAAAGTTCATGGACCTAGTATGTCCAACTCTAAGATTTAACCATATAGATACTTATCCAAGTATGAAAACAACAACATATGTATGTCTGTGTCTATAAATGTGTGTGTGTTCATTGCTACGTTGTTTATAAAAGCCAAAACTTAGAGAAAACTTATTTTGTTTATTGTGACTCATCCATTAAAGTGAAAGTCATAGAAAGAAAGTGATGAAATATATTTTTATGCTTTCAAATGGAAAGGTGCCCATGACTTACCTGTCGATGCAAAATGCAGACTGCAGAACAAGATGCATAACATGATTTTATTTGTTTTAATTAATGTTTACCTGTGCTCTTCATGCACAATTATTTCTTAAACTTTTTATTTTAAAGCAATTTCAAACTTATGGGACAGTTGCAAAAATAATATAAACCCCATACAGAGAATTCCAACTTACCCACACACAGTTACCCAGTTCCACCAACTTTTAACATTTTGCCATCTTTGTCATTTTTCTTTCCCTTCCTCCCTCCCTTCCTTCTTTCTCTACCCTCTATCATCTATCTATCTTTCTATCTTGCTATTTTCTAAACATGTGAGAGTAGGTTGTAAACATCATGCTTCTTTTACTACTTCCATGTACATTTCCTAAGAATAAGGATATTCACTTATGTAACCAACTTAAGTTCAGTTATCAAGTTCAAGAAATTTAACATTGAAATAAAGCTTACAGTTTATATTCCATGTGTACTTTTGGGAATTTTCTCCTTCATTATTAGATCCAGTCAAGAATCATGCATTGCCTTTAGTTATTTTCTCTTTAGTATTTCTCTCTCTCTCTCAAACTGTGGAATGTATATACAATATGAATCTTCCATTCTCAACCTCTTCAATGCATACAGTTCAGTGGGATTATTCACACTCACAATATTGTGCTAGCTCTACCACCATTCATTACCAGAATTTACCCATCACCTCATAAAGAAACCCTTCATCCATTATGCAGTAACTCCTCCATCCCTCTCCCCAGGAAACTTTACTCTGTCATACACAGCCATTTTAAAATTCAGTTTTGCTGGGAATGTTTTTATAACCTAGTTTCAAACTATAATCAAATGGACCACCATTTACAAAATATTTTAATATGTTAATATGCATTGCACATTTAAATTCTAGCAAACGTATACTGTATGGTTCAGAACATATCTCACAATGCTTCAATGCCTTAAATCAAATTGAGAACATTAATTTTTGATGTACAGTTCACTAACTGTAATGAAGAACTAGAAGACTGGACAGAATATATATGGGCATATGAAAAGGTTCTCTTATTGAATAAAATTCTGGTATCTCCAAGAATCTGCTCACTTGGAACCTCCTTTATTTTTCTTTGTTCCTTACTACCGTAAGTATTTATTGCACACTTACTTTAGGACTGAGCCATGTGAAATTGCTGGCACCTAATTGTTTTTTATCTATAAAAAAGCCAATTCTGTAAGTTTAAATCTAATATACTTTAGTCAATTACTATATTTAATCTCCATTATATCCCTATGGTCCTAATCATTATTACCCTTTTTCTGCCCCGCCCCCACACTCCCTTGTCTGCTCTGTGTCCATTTATTGTGTGTTCTTCTGTGTCTGTTTGCATTCTTTTCAGCAGCAATGGGAATCTGTGTCTCTTTTTGTTGCATCATCTTGTTGCATCAGCTCTCCATGTGTGTGGTACCACTCACTCCTGGGCAGGCTGCACTTTTTTCACACAGTGTGGCTCTCCTTGTGGGGTGCATTCCTTGCGAGGTGCAGTCCTTGTGCATGGGGCTCCCCCTACACGGGGTACACCCCTGTGTGGTATGGCACTCCTTTTGCACATCAGCACTCTGCATGAGCCAGCTCACCACACAGGTCAGGAAGCCCTGGGTTTGAACCCTGGACCTCTGATATGCAGGCGGAAGCTCTATCAGAAGCCAAATCCGCTTCCTTACATTTCTTTTTATAACTATCAGCGTGTTATTTACCATTCATTCTTCCTTTGTTCGTTTTCAGTATTTATTTAATACTTTCTCATGGTATTAAATAATAACCTGCTCTCTGGGAAAGATTCCTCATTTGTAGGTTTGTCAATTTCCATGGTACAAATATACCCATTGGAGGTGATTTCGACCTATCAATGTGATGTCAACCAGCTTGCTGGAAATTTACTGGAAATTTATCAATCAGCTTTTGCAAACCAGCATGAGCCAACTATAGCAAGCTGCTGTTTGCTGTATGCATACTAGATACTTTATTAGGAATTATGGAAAAAAGTAGGAACAACATGATTTCCTACTTTGAATTATCCAGGTTCTAATAAAAGAAAATGAGAATCAGCAACACAAATTAATTGTAATTTTTAGAAAAAAATAGGATACCTTTAAGGCTATTTATTGACTTCTCTACTTTCTCATCTTTTAGACAACTGTTTATAATACTGTTCCCAATTGAAAATTATTTTAATCCCCCTAAAACCATAATATGATGTTGTATGTTATGATATGATTTGAAATAACAATTAAATTTTACCCAAGAGTTCAGCCAGGAAAAAAGAAATTGTCAAACATATCATTTCAAAGTCTTTTCTTAAGAAAGCAAAAATTTCTTAATGGTAGTTCATCTTGTATAGTCTCACTAATGTGACTTTTACTTGCTCTGTAATAAATTAGAACAGAATTAAATGGTAGGTAACTATCCGTATTACATGTGATAATTACTATAATCACACCATCATCATTCTCTATATTGATGTATTTTTCCCACAACACATCAAGAAAATTATTTACTTGTAGGATGATGAATGACTCACAACAACAATTCAGACAGGTATTATATGATAGGTAATAGAGTAGCACAATTTTCCCTTAAACTATAAACACAACCTGTTCTTTATATTCTATACATTGGCATGTATAGATTTTATGCTTAAAGACACTTTTCAAATTTTGCAGACATTATCTGAGGGCTTGAATCAGAAAAGGCCTAATGTTGTTGATGAAGGGAGATTATTTAAATGTTTTCTCCCTGAAACAAAATAATTTTTAAAATGGCTATTTTTGTGGAAGATGGCACATTTGAGGATTGAATCATGTCACCCAAAAAAGACATGCTCAAGACTTAATCTGCACTCCAGTGGGTGTGAATCCTTTTTTTAACAGTTCCTTTTGGATATTAAGGTGTGCCCAGATTGAATCAGGTTGGGCTTTGATCTCTATGACTAGAGGTTTTATAAAGAAAGGAAATTCTGACAGTTATTCAGAAGAGGCCAGATGCCAGAAGCCAGGAGAAACCAGAAGAGCAGACACAGGGAGAGAGAGAACAACATATGACAAAGGATTGCCACACCCAAAAATCTACCCAGTCTGGGAGAAAGCAACGCCTTGCTGACATCTTGCTTTTGGACTTCTAGCCTTGCAAAGCATGAGCCAATAAGCTGCTGTTGTTTAAGCCAAGCCATTGTGTGGTATTTGTCATGGTAGCCCTAGCAAGCTAAGATATCTATTATGTTCTTCATTTTTATGGGAGAAAGATAGTTTTACTTACCAAAATTATTGGCAATTTAAAGCAGCTTACATGACAAGTTGCTAAATAACTTTATATATGTCATTTTTATGAACTAAACTGCATCAGTTCTCTTGTGTAGGTAGTAAATAGGAAAAAGAATGTACTTTAAAAATATTTTAATGTGAAAATTAAAGCATCATCGACCCAAGCCTACCAATCTGTAGTGCAAAAGAAAGGGACAGCACTCCTACAGATAGGTGTAACTCCTTGATTGACATAAAACACTGTTCCCCACTCACAATACTTAAGGTATCTGGAGCTGCCTCAAATTTATCGCAATGCTTCTAAAATTTTCTAGCAAATATGTATGTCAAGTATCAAGGTTGAATAATCAATCTTAGGTCTATATGCATAACTATATTTTAAAAATTACACAAATGCAGTTTGCATATAATTTTTTAAAAAGCATTACTCTGTTTTTGATATTGCTGTTGTCTTGAGCTATGAATATCAGAAATTCAAGTATCACACCTTGACCTACAAAATTTTTTATATGATAAATTAATCAGAGTTAAAAATGGGACTTGTTAAGGACATTTGATAGGACAGATGGCAATAAGAGAGCAGATGCAACCATGATATTTACTCAACAAATATGCCTTGAGCTAATTACTAAGTTCCAATCAACACTAAGTGGATGTGCAAATGTAAAGAATTTTAAGGCGTGGCCCCTGCCTTAGACAGTGTCTTGAGGAAGATACAGAAAAAGTATTTACAGGAGAGTGTGATGACTGATTTGGTACAAGTATAAAAAATACAAGACAGAGTATAAGTAATGAAGGATGTGATTTTTGAAACTTGAAATAAAAATAATATTTCTTGTATCAGAGAAGAAAGGGAAGGGCATTCAATACAGAAAGAAAAGATCAGCAAAGATTCTATTTGTTATGAAAGGCCCTGGATCACAGTGTGAGGGCACAGTTTTTAATTGAGCATCTCTTAGACGGAACATTTTCTTTCATCATCCTTCTAAGCAACTTCATGTGGGTTCAATTTCCTATATAATCCACCCAATAGTTTTAAAACACAGAAGTTTTCTTCTGGTGAAGTATCAATTTAATTATTACCACATGTGAATACACCTATGCTTCTTAGCAAAATACATTAGTTCTGCCCTAACAAAAAGTGGGTGGTGAGAATTGTGAACAAGCATCAGGTTTTACCATTGTCTACTTATTTTTGATTGTGTAACTTGGGTTTAATTTTGAGGTGTTTCATTAACATCGTTAATCTCATCCAACAACTGCAAAAATCAATAAGGATATTTTAAGAACTCATATATGAAGAAGACAATTATTGTAGAAATGAAAGTTAACATAATTCAATTAAAAGTGGTGGAAATTGAGGAATTTTTTACATTTATATCAGATATACCCTTTGACAGTGACAATAATTCAGAAGGTCTGCTAGTGACTCATACACATCCTAACCAGCAGTCCTGGATTCCCTGGGACAGCCCCAGTTTACACCTATTAGTCCAAAGGCTCTCAGGTTTGGCATTTGCCCCAGAACTTTCTTTTCTTGACAATGCTACATTTTTAAAAGATACTTAAATTACATAAATGTTACATAAAAATTTAGGGATTTCCATATGCCCCACTCCCCACATCACCCACATTTTCCCATATTAACAACATCCTTCACTAGTGTGATACATTCATTGCAATTGAGGGACACATTTTGGAGCATGTTCACTAATCAAGGAGTATAATTTACATTGTAGTTTACTCTCTCCCCCACCCAATTCTGTAGGTTATGGCAAGATATGTAATGGCCTGTATCTGTCATTGCAATGCCATTCAGGACAATTCCAAGTCCTGAAAATGCCCCCATATTACACCAGCTTTCCCTTTCCCTGCTCTCAGAACCTCCAGTGGACACTGCGTCCACATCAATGATACAAGTTCTTCCTTTGCTAGAATCACAATAAGTCTATGGTAGAATACCAGTAAGTCTACCTTAGTCCATAGTTCATTCCCCAATCCTGAGGATTCTGGGATGAAGATGTCTACTCCACCTCTAATTAAGAGGGGCTATGAGCCCATGGGACTGATGGATGGGGCTCTCTTGCTTGCCGTTGTAGACTCGGTTCCTTGGTGTGGTTGCCCATCATCATCTCCTTGTCAGTTGTCCTGAGTGAGTCCAAAGAACTGGAGAGTAGGTGTTGCAACTCTGTTGAGATTCAGGTCCAGCTGGTACATAGACAGCCCAAAGATTTAAGTCTCTTGAACATATATCTAACAACTCTAGTACTAATTATAGGTTCAAATAGAAGAACAGAAGAGCCATGTGTAGGGAAACCACAACCGAGTCCAATTCTGTCACACTGGAGAGCATAAATTCCAAAGTAGGGCCCACTGGCAAGGCATCAAACTCCTGAACTTTCTGCCCTGACTATAATAATAGCTTCAAAACAAGCAGGGATGGTTTCGAGAGATCTGCACTTTGTACTTAGAATGTCCATTATGATGTCTTCGAGTAGTATGTGAAACACATAGCAGGGAAAAGAATTACTACTTAATTCATGCTCAGATCTCAAGGCCAATAACTCATTTCTTTTCCAAACCTCTTTTCAGATGCAGCATAACTATCCCCTCCTTTAAGGTCAGGCATACTGAGCTCTTGCTGCTGAAACAAAGCACACTCACAAACAATGGCTCTGGGTCCTTAACCCTTCAAGTCCTCTGGGTGTGGTGGCAGAAGGCTTTGGGTCAGCTGCCACACCAGCCTACCTGGCATAGAGCCACTGACACCATGGCTGATTCAGTGACTGTGAGGAACCCAAGCTCTCAGTTAGCAGGATCAGTGGAAAATGCAGGACAGTACTGGAAAGGTGCATAGAAAATATGAGTGGAGACAGAAGCCGAGCAGTCCTGCCTTAGCATGCAGATAGGGTAGTCTAATGTCTGTTAGTGCTGTGGCTGTATCATTGTTTTATGGTATAAAACTATAACTATTTATCCATTTTATTTTTGGAAATAAACTATTTTAGCAGAAATACATGAAAACAACACATTTTTAATGAATAAATTAAGTACTAGATTTCTGCTTCTCGAGAAAGATGATACAATTTCACAAAATATATACCATTATTCACCATCAATCACAAGAATTGTTGCAATATCATTGATCATATTAAAACCAGAGGTCAGAAATCTACTCAAGAAGCATCTCTGGGGCTTCAAACATTATAGTTAACTTAAAATGGACATCCTTGAAGATAATGATTTAACATGCAGCAAAAAATGATAGATTTATATCACCTTTTTATGAAATATGATGTTATTTATATCAAATTATTCTTCCAAATTAGTTTTGTACACATTTGATCCCCATTTTCCATATGCAACAACAAAATGTAAAGTGCTAGCTGTTAATTTCTTGACTTGGATAGCAGTACTTTTTTAAACAGTTAAATGAGGCCAATTTTATGTCAGTGTCATCTGACTCATCAAATTGAAAATCAGTTAACTGCAGTAATTATTTCATGTTTTCCCTTTAATTCACAGAATCAAAGTAGACCTTTTCAAAGTTTGTTGTGCCTAAGGTGAGACATTTTATATTGTGAATGTTGTTGTTTTCAGTTAAAATGTCCAATGTTGATATTAATAAGGACACAAATTTTGCAGAAGACAGAATGTTCTTAATTCAAAAATTAACGAATCAAGGAGATACTTGGAATGGGTTGTGGTGAATATATCTTTCATATTCATACTCAAACTAGATGCTGTATTTTAAGTATTAGAACAGCCACAGTTACTAAAAACTCAACTACCAATTCATTTTCCTTAGCTTGAAAACAAATTTTACTTTAACTTGGGCATAGATACTTTTCCTTGCTGATGACTATCAGTCAGATTTCAGCAATGTGTACCCCTTTGAAGAGCTGCATTTTAAATCAACCTAAGTGTCTTATCATAGTACTTTTTTTTTTTTTTTTTGGAAATTTTCCTCTGTATTTGGTTTGAGTTGATCCAAAATTGGTTGGAGATCTTTCATACAATTATTCAACAAATAGGACTAAAGACTTCCGGTTTTAATGCTTTTAACAAATTGCAATATTTAAGACAAAATTTGCAAAAGAAAATATTTAAATTTGTTACTACAAAAGCAAGGGATAAACTATAAATTAAAGAGCAAGTGCTCAAAAATACATGAGTTAATTTTGAAATTCTTCCTTTGTGCTCTAAAATGGCACATCTGTGGAGAGAATCTTTTGATACAACTTTTTTATTTGGCTAAATTTATGATCTGTAACA
The DNA here is from genome assembly GCF_030445035.2 of Dasypus novemcinctus. NCBI lineage: Eukaryota > Metazoa > Chordata > Mammalia > Cingulata > Dasypodidae > Dasypus > Dasypus novemcinctus. The sequence goes on along the minus strand of NC_080679.1, from coordinate 119,289,695 downwards.
AAATGGAATAAAAATGAAAAGTTCAATGATCTTTAAGTATCTATTTTTGGAGAAACAGTAAAATAACTTTTAATAAAAAAACTTTTTTGCAAAAACTTTTGCTGAAAATATTTCAAAGACAGGCAAAACAAAAGCAAAAAAAAACTGTTGCTTGAAAAAGTATTAGACTGAAATATTTTTATATTTTAAAATGAAAAAAATTGGAATTGCAAATATCTTCTATTTAGTAGAATGTGTTCTGATCTTAGAAGGGACTTTTGCATATGTAGAAATGTTTTTTTTTTTCCTCATTTAACTATGCTATGGTCACCAGAAGAGCATCTATTGCAGGGGTCAATAATTTTAAGTTTATTATTTGGAAATTGCAATTTTGCAGAAGACTGCCATATTTTTATGAAAAATAATTAAAAACAATAATACCATACTGAAACTCAATATGCATTCTTTAGAACTATACTAATGACATGGTATAACAGCCTGATAAAAATACGAATTTGGTTAAAATATGAAAATATGAATCATAAAATATGAAAATATGAAAATATGAAAAAAGAATCATTAATCTACTCATGCTATATTTTTTGCCATCCACATAATCAACACAAAGGTTTTTTTTCGCTTTAATACAATAGATATTACTTTTAATTTTATAAAGAATTCTGTTTCTGAAAATAGTTCTGAACATAATTATTACACGGATCAACAAAACAACAAAACCAATTTATTGGCCAGTAAATAAGCATTTCAAATATTATATAATTGCAATTATTTTTCAAAACCTTTTTACATTTTCAAAACTGACCCTATTGGTTCAATAAATTATATGGTCACCCTATTCAGATATAATGAAATGAACTCCACCTATGTATTGAAAATCATTAGTGAGAGAGAAAAGTAAACGACGAAATGAATATAAAAAAAGGCAAAAGAAAAATAACGAAGTGTTTGACTCTAGGATCATTAACAATATCCAAAGCCTTATTAACCTACTGTTATTTCTGGAAAAGGCTGGTGATTAATTTTAGAAAAATCATAGGAACAGAACTGTTGCTTAACCTTCAGTTGCAAACAGTGAAAAATATTTTCATTTTTAAAAAATAACTCCTCACCTTTCTGAAAAGTTACTATGTACCAGTTAACTGCATAAAGTGCTTTCTCTTTCTTAACTCTAGCAAGCCCATATACTACTTACATCTACTTTTAGAGATAAGGAAACCCAGGCATAGAGAAGTTTAGTAGCAAGCCCAAGGTCTGAAAACTGCTTCCCAGTGTGATGCAAGCAAGATTTGGACTCCTCCATCCCCCGTCTGAACCTAGGATCCAGTCCCTCAGGTGCTCCTTGGAAACACCCCAACGTCAAAGTGCATGGTGAGCTTTGAATACTGAGGGCCCTAGGGCAAAAATAAACCTATCAGTAGTAGAAGGATTAAAAAAAAGCAAACACAATGTCTAGCATTAAGTAGGAGAAAAGCGTGTCTGGCTTTTCATCTCTTTGAAGAACCAACAAAGTTCTTACACACTTTCTTAAGTCCAGTTATGTCTCTGAGTGCAGGAGTTTCTGTAACATACTGCTCATTTTTCAGGAATTATTTCATGTGAGGTGGAAAGGGTCTTTGAAGTCATTTTGTTTGTTTTTATCTCCCCTGTCCAGTCTGATCTGAAGTGGTGAGCCAACAAAATTTCCAAGTGGAGAAAAGGAAGCTTATGACCTATACACGAAAAGGATCCCTGAACTCCCAGTGGGCCCTCTGGTAGGCACACAAAAATTTTTCTTTTCTCTCTTGCAAACCTGAAGAGGTCACTGGCTTAAGGTCCCAAAGGATAATTTGTGTGTACTTACTGAAATAATTTTTTAACTCACAACATAGCATGATAAGATTTTTTTGTCCAAGTTCCAGTATGTAGAACATCCACTGGCAAAGCTGTCCGAATGTTGCAGATTTGTATGTGCCCCACTTCTCCTGATTAGACTTAGATTGCTTTCTTATTAGCATTTACGCAATTTAGTTCTTTGTAAAAACGTACATTTCTGTTTGCACTCTTCTTTTATGAAGTCTTATCTCCTTCCTGGCAGCATTTACTCAATATCCCCTGAGCTCTAGTTGAGAAAAAAATAGTACAAAAAATGGGATTTGCCAAGCATGAATATTCCATAAAGGATCACAAGGATTCTGTAGTTCACTGACTCCATTGTCTTTGAAGGCAAATTTCAGCATAAACACTTAGTTCTGTTCTGCTTGTGCACAACTAAGTGATAATACTAATTCCTGTATATTAGGAGAATAATTTAGACTCATTGGGGAGTGTTATTCACATAGGCTCAAAGAATACCTTATTTGTTTGCATTTTACCCATCCCTATACCCTTAACACATGGAAGAAGGAGCCTATCCTGTAGTTATATCAACCAGAAAGATGTCAACAAGATAAGAAGAAATATAATTCATGGTTGTCTTTTCAGTTTAAAATTAAGAAAATAAATTCATGTTGGACTATGGGATCCTTGAATATAAGGACCAAGTTTTATTCATCTTGGTATCACAGTATATACACAATGGCTCATATGCCATGTTTGTTTAATCAGTACAGAATTCTTTGAAAAAATGAAGCAGCAGAAGTCAAATTATGGCCCATTGACCAATCCCTGTATGCCCCTGCCTCTTAAGGTCTGTGAACCCAGGTACATATATGCATTTACATATTATCTATGGTTACTTTTATACGGCAAAGGCAGTGCATATGGCCTCTTGGCCTACAAAACTTAAACTAATTACCATTTGACCATAATAGAAAAAATTTGCCAAATTCTGAATGAGAACACTTGAAAATAGGGGTAAAAAAATCATAAGCCATCTTTTCCATAAGCATATTTTTATAGAGTGATAATTCAAGCATATACAAAGTTTAATATTTTATTTTTATTTACCATAGCATATGCCCTTATGATGAGATCCAGTCTTTCTTCTTACATTAACGGCTGCCCACTTCTCTGTTGAGAAGATATGTTGTGTGACGCCCCTCTCTGGGTCCCACTGTCTACCTTCGTAAAATGAGAAAACCCACCTAGAGAGCCTGCAAAGGGTTCCCAAATCCTGCCTTCCCTGGCTCTGTGTGACACTACCATAGTCTTTCACACACATAGGACTTTAGAGATTGCAAATATGCTTATTTATTTAATTCTCACATCTCTGAGGGCAGCTGAGAGTTCAGGTTCTAAATTCCCCTTTTCTTACAGAAAAGGAATAAAAGATTCAGGTTCTTTACTGAATACCAATAATATGGCTACTACTGATAGGTCTGGTTTTTCATGTTTTCATTCTCAAAAGAAATGGGCAACTGTTTAGCTCTGCCAAAAGAGATGATACATCATTTTTATCCCTGAGACATTTTTCTTAGAAGCCATAATCATGTCAATTTTAGAGATAAGAGGTGATATAAAACCACAATGAGATTCAATACTTTTTAAATTTTTTATCTGATCACTGAAATGTTTAAATAGAACACTAATTTTATATCCACGTGTGTGGGAGGAAGGGCGCCCGGCTTGCCACAGTAGCAAACGGTGCGGCAAGAAGTGATACCACCACTGCCCACTGGGCCTGGATAAAGTGACCACACCTGGCTAGGCCTTTGCTGCTAACGGCTGGCCGGCGCTGCCCTCCCCCTTTTTATCTCCCGCCTAGCCCAACATCCGGCCAGCTCTCACTCCCCCTTTCCCCTCCCCTATTCCAAACCTCTCCGCCAGCCCTCTGCTTAGCAACCGCTTACAATCACCTATCAGGAAGCAGTACCCGCCCGCACCTATCAAATTCCTCCATGCAGTCCCTAACCCTATAAAGCTATGTCCCCTTCCGCAATAAACTGGACTTGCGTACCAGACCTGGTCTCCGCGGCATTCTTTCTCCCCTCGCCGCGCGTCCTCCACGCCTGAGAGCCCCTCTGAGGCTGTCTGCCGCAGCCTCAGACACCTTTGCAGCCAGCTGACCCCTCCAAACCCCCCCGTCAGCGTCGGGGTGCAAGCCGCCCCAGCCGCACACGTGTTTATTCATCCACTCAAAAAATGCCAATGCCTACTATGCATCTAACATGTTATGCATTAGAGATAGAAACAGGAGTCAGAAACATATTACACTAATGAAGTACTCAGTGATGAGCAAAATTCTAAATCCTGAAGATAAAAAAATTAATCCCACTAATTAGTATGATAGTTAAGATAAATCTCACAGGAAAAAAAATGATAATGGTAGTGGGTCTGTATCCATCAATTTCTAGATTCTGACCTGGTCAGCTGTATACTAAAATCCCTAAATATACACTAGCTTAGTGATATTATAGTGAGAGTCCCTGAAGGCCAGAATTATGAGTTCATGCTATTCCATTTAGGTCACTGAAACAGAAACAACTACCCTACCCTGGGACCAAAATAATTTTAAAAATATAGTATTGTACTGAATACAACATGGTAAACTTTGTGGATGATGGCTGGTGGGGCCACATCACTCTTGTCCATCAGGGCACCCATTTCTCCCCTGGAACAGGCATATTCCCCTGTGATCACTTGGGACCACAGGGCTTTTGCATCTAGGAAATGCAGCTCACAATAAGAATGGCAGGGTCTCTACTGATTAGACAATTTCCACACAAGGCCTTCAAACAGGTATACCAAAACTTTTTGCAAGATCTGATTTATAAAAGTTCACACAAGTTTAATGATGTCATTCCAAAAGACAGCTGCCTTTCTTTCATTGATGGATGTGGAGAAGCCCTGTGGTCACCTCCCCTTTTGCTAAAAGTGGGAAAACTGTGAGACAGAGCAGCTGCACGTCTAGGTATAGTGACAGCTATGATATTTCTTGCAGCAGACATGGACAGTATTGCATGTGAAGAAAAGATATGGAAGCAGAAGGATGCACACAAAGAGCAAGCTAGTTTCCTCTTTGAGATAATGTGCAGGTCAGCAGAAGGATGGGCAGGTAAGCAGAGAGGCTGCTCCAAGTCAAGCTCACTGGGAGGGAGTTCATGAATGGCAGCGTCATTGTCATATCTCAATATGTAGGAAACTGCTCTCCTAACTTGGATGCTGATTTCCCGTTACTGGGGCCTACTCACTAGGCAAGGTTAAGAAGAGGAAAATAGAGTGACAACATGCATATATTTTTCCTATATGCTGTGACAATCATGCTTCTATGATCACTATATTATGGTATAAGGCCTTGTGATTTTATAAGAGATTAAGCTATTTCCTGGGACGCCAGACTCCCCTGCACATCACCCATATCATCCTCCCTCCACCCTCTTGCCAGTGTTCCTCTCCAGCCATCTGACTGTGGCTGTGGCTACAAAAATTGGCAACAAGGTGACCCTTTCCCACCACCTTCTATTCTTGGTTCCCCCAACATTGTTATGACAATCCATCTAGGTCTACATTTATCCACATGCTTCTCGCTACTCTTCTCATGATTGAGAGGGATGGAAGTTTAGAATTTAACTCTTGTGTACTGTCTGAGTTTCATGGACCAACTCCGAAAGAGTTAGTGAAAGCACAAATACGGGCAATCAAATATTCAATTTATTGTGGTCTGAGTTGGTTCACCAAAGTGAGAATCTCAAAACTTGCTACCCAAAGTTTGAAATATTCAAACTGCAGGCATTTTATACAATTGCTCCCTGTGATGCTTGCAGATGATGAGTCCTTAAGCTCCCTGCCCCAAATCGCCTCTCGATTACCGATCTTAAACTCTTATGAACAACAGCAGCTATGAGTTATCAAGCACTGACTGTGCAAAGAGTACGGTTCTAAGTGCTTTACATGTTTAACTCAGTCCTCAGAGGAAGGTCCTCTTACCTTTTCCATTCTACATTTTATGGCCAGTGATATACCAAGAAATTAAGTAAATTGTTGAAGGTCATGCAGCTAGAAAGTGGCAGAGCTGAGAGTTAAACACAGGAAGTGTGGCTCCAGAGGGCTCCAGCTTTTATGATTAAGCTGCTTTGTTAACTCCTGGGCTCATTATGCAGCAGGTATCTTCATTACCCTGTCATTTCACTGAGGAGGAGATGGTTTAATGGTGTTGCTGGAACACACATAGCAAGTAGCCTATCAGCATCTTTGCTTGTGCAAAGTACAGAGAGTTGCTGAGTGGCCAGATAACATTTAAAACCTGTAACGGATTAGAAATGCCTTTGTATTTCTCTCATACTTTTGTTGTATCAGTCAAAGGACGTTGAAGTTAGCGGCAAGGAGTATTTAGCAGTCTGATGGGTGAATGGATTGGCTCACATATAAAATGTTTTAATACATTCCTAGGGTTTTAACCCTAGAAAGAGGTTCAGTACCCCAAACTTCCAAGAGTCATGGAGGGGCTCACAATACAAAAATATAATTGTATGGAAACACTCTCTGGAGAATTAGAATTTGGGGAAATCTATGCACTGTTCAAGGTTAGTAATTTCAGAGAGAGAGGAAGAAAACAGGCATGCTTTTCATTCAACCAAGAATTATTGAGCCTCTCAGTTAGATGCAGCTCTAGATACCAGAAAAATATATTTGTATACATATATCTACATGCATAGCTCAATCCTTATAACACTATTCAAGATAAGTGTCACTAACCCCACCTTATAAATGAGGAAGCGGTCTAAGACACATGAATAATATAACCAAGGTCATACGTCTGCTAGCAAAAAATTTAGGATTCAGATTCCAGTCTGGGTGAGTCCAAAGCCTGCACAGTTGTGGGTATCTTAGCCTGAGTTTCTCCACAAAGTAAAGCCTGAGACAAGGGCTTGTATATAGGCAGTTCCTTTTGAGAAATTATCCCAGGAAGTAGGTGTGGGGGATTAGAAATAGTAAAGGAGGGAATGGAGGAAAGTCAAGTCAAGGGTGCATTATCAAACTAATCTCTGTGGGCCACTGAGACTTTATTCCACTGGGGATACTCTGAGACAAGCCCATTTGTCAAGGTTTGCCCATAGGGAATTAACTCTCCTACACTTCCCGGTTTGTGCATGTATCAAAATAGCTGAGCAGGTCCCCAAGGATTCCCAGACACAGAAAAGCTTCAGAACAGAAATCAAGACATAGAGCACAGGTGAGGCAAGATGCCATTAGAACCTGTGCTGCTGGCTGCTGCCATGAAGACTGGAATAAAAAGGCAGGGCACAAAAGATGCCTGAAATTGTGGTCATGAAGGAAAGCAGTTATTCTCATGGATGAGAAACCGATCGGGAAGACCCTATCCACATAATCAGCTCAAAATCCACAAGCTAACCCTTCAGGTTATATATTGTCCTTTATGTTATGTATATAAATGTATACATATGTACCTAAACCTTATTGTACCCTGGGGAAGGGCTGAGGCAGAAACACTGGGGAAATCTTTAGACTCAATAATTCCTATCAGTAAAGTTCAGTTTATAGCCCTCCTTTGTGTTCAAACAGTCATTCAATTACAGTTGGGGTAGCAACATAAAATATATTAATGCACATAATGAAGACAGGGAGTATTCAGTTACTTAGCTAAGAAGTGTGGGTGAGATGAGAAGTGAGAAGATGAATAAGATGGAGAAGTGCTACGTATGGACTTATATTGTTTACTTATGCCTCCAGGGGCTCTACTTCCCTTCTGCCATATATAAATTGAATGGTACTTCTCCCTTACCCAACACTATGATATTACAAAATTCAGTTTCATCTCCATTGATGCCCTCAAGTCATTAATCCAAATGTCCCAATTATGGAGTAATACTCATGCACATTATGTGCTCGTATCACAATATCTCAACCCAAGCCACTTTCCTACAGGAACCTTATGTTC